>NW_026712114.1:17506737-19906737 GCF_030504385.1 Musca domestica | reverse complement strand
CTGACCCCTTTTGTGGGGAAGGTATAAGATGGAGTGGACCGATATATCCCATCTTTACATCAGATTGTCCATTATTTGAAATATTGGGATGTGTGAAATTTGATGAGAATATATTGTTTGTTTCCGTTTTAGGAGCCTTTAGTCATTTCAATTTTTGACCCCTTTGTGGGGGAGGTACCGAAAGGAGTGGTCCAAGAAGGTGTGGGCTGATTTTTTACAATCTCCACAACTGATCTGGTGTAAGTAGAAATATTAGAAAGTTTGAAGTTTAGAAAGAATCAAATGTTTATTTTGCATTTTATGAGTGTACAATTATTCAACATTTTGATCCGTTGTGGGGGAGGTACTGGAAGGAATGGGCCAATACCTCCCATCTCCCATCGGATCCTTTGTTACCAAAAAATATTTAAATGATGAAAGTCGGGTGCTTATTTCGTATTTCATGAAAGATATAATTATTAAATATTTCGACCCGTTATGTGGGAGGTACCAGAACGAGTGGTCCAATATATTTTATCTTCATATCAGATCTATTTGGTGGAAATATTTTTGACCCTTTGTGGGGGTGGGACTTGATGGAGTAGGTCAATATTACTCATTTTCTCAGCTGGGATGTTATTTATATAAAATATTAGGATTTGCAAAGTTTGCACAAAATGGAGTTACCTTATCTTGTTCTATTAGGTAAATTATTTTCTGTGAAAATGTTGACCTTTTGTGTAGGAGGTACCAATATTGCCCATCTCTGAGCACGATCTTGGTTCGAAACTAATATTACAATGTACCAAGTTTGAGCCTAATGAGATAGTCCCTTCGGGAGTTATCGAGCGCACCAGCCAGATGGACGGACACCCAAAGATCGATTACAAATGTCCTGGAACGGATTTGAATCAAAGAGACCGACGTTCTAGAACCATTATTGTGATGTAGCCATATGGATGAGGGGAAATGAACGGATGGATAGATGCACGTACATAAATCAATCTAGAAAGTAATTCTATGTATAACAACATAACAACAAATACACAAAAACATAACACCCTGTACCGCAGTCTGGTGTGGTGTGATTACAAGAACAACAAGTATGAAATGTGCTGTATTTGGCCGTGCCAAACTATGTCAGTGGTTAAACGGTAAAAATACTAAATATCATGGGGGATAATATCCATGGGGGATGTACAAGAACATCGACTTGAACATCGACTAGGGAATGTAGGACGAACTCCAAATACGAACTACGAAAAAAGTATATTAAAAATGTGTCTAAAACATAAAAATGAGGTAAAATGAGGAGATTATCATTGCATGGGATTTACTTCTGTGTGGGTTCCAATACGAAAATGTGGATTTCGATAAACAAGTATACGCCACAGAAGTTGGAACCTATTACGAACTCAAACTTCAACTTTGGGAAAATTCCGTTAAATAATGTGTCTACCATAAGCCAAACACATGGGCCTTCATAAACAATTTTCTGTCAGTCACATCGGTTGAAAGGTCATAGATATGGCGAGACGGACTGATAATTCCCCTTGAATATTTTGTAGAGCTGTCCTTAAAAAAAAACAAGTAAAAAAGCAGTAAGTTCGGCCGGGCCGAACTTTGAATGCCCTCCACCATTTGAGACGAATTGGGGGATTTTCAAAAAATAGAAAAAAAAATCCATTAAAAATTCTGTTAAAATCTCGGAAGGTGCCGATATATGGGGGGATAAACGATATTGTGGACCTATATAGACAAATCTATATCTGAAGAATTTCAGACAATTCCGTTGAAAAATGTGGCTAAAATCATCAAAATACCGAATATAGGGGGGTACTATTATATGTGGACTATATGATATCGTGGACCTATATAGATAATTCTCTTTCAATGAATAAAGTACTCACAAGAAACACGTTGTGCGGATTTACAGACCATTTCATTGGAAAATGTGGCTAAAATCATCAAAATCCCGAATATCGGGGGATACCATTATATGGGGTTTATACGATGTTTTGAACCTATATAGACAATTCCCTATCAGGGGGTAAAGTGCTCACAAGGAACTCCTTGTGTAGAATTTTAGACAATTCCGTCGAAAAATGGGGCTAAAATCATCGAAATACCGAATTTTGGGGGGTACCGTTATATGGGGGATATACGATATCGTAGACCTATATAGACAATTCTCTTTCAGGGGGTAAAGTGGCCACAAAGATCTCCTCGTGTTGATTTTCAGACTATTCTATTAGAAAATACGGCTAAAAAATATGGGGGCTATACGATATCGTGGACATATATAGAAAATTCTCTGCCAAGAGATAAATTGCTCTTAGAGAACTGATGTGTGGGTTTTCATACAATTCCATTGAAAAATGTGGCTAAAATCATCAAAATACCAGGTATTGGGGGTACCGTTATATGGGGCTATACGATATTGTGGCCCGATGTAGCCCATCTTCGAATTTGATCTGCCTGCAGACAAAATAGAGACCTGGGCAAAATTTTAGTTTTCCATCTTAATTCGTTTGGCCTGTAGCGTGATTACAACAAACGGACAGAGCTAAATCGTCTTAGAATTTTACGCTGATCAAGAATATATATACTTTGTTGGGTCTAAAATGATTATTTCGATGAGTTACAAACGGAATGATGAACTTAATATACCCTCCATACTATATATATGGTGGAGGGTATAAAAATCCTGTTTAAATTGGGAAATTATGAGAAGTAGGTTATATCCACTTTTTGAGTGCGTCTTATGATTATAGAGCAGTTTTAATTTTAAATATAATAAAACAGATGTAAAGGGAAGAATTTGTACTTGTAGTACATACCATAGAAGGCATGAATTACTTTGAGAAGGCTTAAATTTAAAAATACATACCGATGAAGAAATATTCCCAAACCTGATCCGATTTCCACAAAATTTGATATTTCTAAGCTGTATATAATATATGGTACCAATTATATTTGTTGCAGATTGTATATTACGGACGCGAGGGACTGATACTCTAGATCGGTTGAATCATATATATGTGGGAGCTATAGCTACATTTACATAGATTTTCAGCAGATTAGACACACTAGATTCTATGCTCAACGCAGTCGTAGATGTCAATGTCATTCAATTTGGTCTGATATCAAACTCTTGGTGTACAAAAAATCTGAAATCGGATGGGGGCTATGTCCAAATCAGAACCGATCTCGGCAAAATTTGGCGAGCTACATTTGGTGTCTTATTAACAAAACAATTACGATGCAAAATAACTTACTTGTATCTAGTAACAAGTAATCGGCAGCAAAAGTGAGAAACTCTTGCCAGTAAAAAAGAGTAACAAAAGACACGTATCGTTACTTTAAAATATCTATATAGAGCTTAGCGACTCATTTCGTATAGCTTTGCAAAGTCCTTGTATCCCTTGTGTTGTATTTAATAACTAAATATATCACCCTCACATACATATGAATATGTATATGTTTACATTTTATGAATATATATATTTTTTTTCTGGAATATGTCCTTGTTGTTATAGAAATGTATTTGAATATTATTAAGATAAGGCATCTTTTCTTTGTGAAACAAGACGTGCTGAAAGTCTATCTCTCGTTTTGGATTTCTTTCTTCTCCAAAGTTTTTTGTGCTTTCATTTTTGGCAAAATACAAAATACTTATGCAAAAAGGCATACACATACCACTCGCCCTCTTTCTCGTAAATCATAAGTGTGTGTGTGTGCGTGAGTGTAGAAGTATTTTGCATATGTAAATTGCTTAGAGAATACCTACGGCCTAAATTCATAAGAATTTGTTGTTGACAGTCATTTTTGAGTCTGTTTATTGTTGTTTTTAAGGATTTATTTCATGTGAAAACAAGCAAAAAAAATAAGAAAACAATGAAAGCGAAAAACTTTTTCTCTCCAAGGTACCATTTTCACTCTCAAGAGTTTGACTTTTGTATTTAATGCTCGTATGGAAGTTGAAAAAATACTCTTGTTGTTTATTGTGTCTGCAAAGTTTTGTGTGCGTTTGGAAACGTAGTACTTTTGCTGGTTATGAAAGAAATTGCTGAAATGAAAGTTTTCAACACACTTTGCTTATAAGGAAATATGAAAATTGAATGTGTGTAGGTTTCCGACAGACATCATGTCATGGTGATTTATATAGAGGATTTTAGCCAGATTTTAAAGGAGATTTTTTATGCATTTAATTTGTAAGCCTAGCCTCAAAGTTTTACAAGGATAGGAGGCTTCAAACCGTTTGAAGGATGAAGCTATATTTATAGTTCTTGCTACCTGTACCTACTTTTTATACCCTCCACCATACCATATTAACTATTATTAATTTTGTCATTTCGTTTGTAACTCCTCGAAATACTCATGTCAGACCCAACAAAGTATATATATTCTTGATCAGCGTAAAATTTTAAGACGATTTAGCCATGTCCGTCTGTGTGTCTGTCCGTCCGTCCGTCTGTCTGTCTGTTGTAATCACGCTATTTTTCGAACGAATTGAGTAGAAGGCTAAAATTTTGCACATATGTTTGTTTTGCCAGTAGGCAGGTTAAGTTCCTAAATGGGCCATGTAGGTCTACGTTTTCATATAGCCCCATATAACTGCACCTCCCGATATGTGGTAGTTTTATGGTTTTAGCGACATTATTCACCGGAATTGTTTCAAATTTGGCATTTGAAGTTCCAAATGGATACTACAGCCTAAGAGAGAAAAATGTCTGTGCAGGTCCAGTTCTTCGTATAGTTCCGATATAACGGTACCTCCCTATATACGGTATTTTGAATATTATCTTTTTCCAAAATTTTCCAAATTTGTTCCAAATGGTGGAGGGTATTCAAAGTTCGGCCCGGCCGAACTGCTTTTTTACTTGTTTAGCATAAAATCAAACCTTTAACCGACCATATATGAAAGAATGATATGAATTCGGATACTTCCAAACACAATAGTCCAACTTGGGTGGCGCGTGCTGAGTGCGATGGTGCTGAGTCCTGTTGCAATGTCCAAGGTTTGCGGCCAAAATGTTTGCGTGCCATAGCTTAAAATACACCCTAGAGAATATTTTCGCGATAATATTCGGCATTTATTCTGATGCCACTGTCGATTAATACGAGCAGAGAGCGACTATCGGCTGTTATGGCGGTCCACACCATCACCATGGCCGGCGCTTGAGTTCTGGTGGCCAACCGAAATTGCATATTTTTAGCTTACCTCTTTGGCCATTAAACACAATCATTTTGTTTTGTTTGTTTACAAATTGCTGGACAACGAATGTTTTCTCATCGGACAAAACCAAATTTGGCAGTTCATTACTTTCGGCCAAGCGAATCAACTCTTTAGCTCTTTTGAGTCTAAGTTCTTTCTGATGCGGCGTACGTTCTTGCACTTTTTTTGGAATTTCAATGGCTTACCCTGAGCTCATTTTTTTTTTTCAATATTTGCCGAATGGAATATTGCGATATCTTCGGCTCACGAGACATTTTTCAGCTACTGCGACGCGGGTTTCGATCAAGTCGCTTCTTTACTTTTCGAACAATTTCTGCTGATGTTGCTGTTTCTGCCACCCACTTCCTTGACGACGGCCTACGCTACCAGTATCACGGTAACGAGCGATGGTACAAGACACAAAAGATTTATTCACATTTAAATGCTGGAGTGCTTTAACGATAGCCAATTGTGGTTTTCCAGCCAAATGTAAAAAAATGCCCCATCAGGCTTGAATTTCATCACGAATAACTTTTTTTCTGGAAAATTCTCACAAAAATGCTTTTGTACGCTTGTTAACAATATAATGAGCTGTCACTGGAATAATTTTAACAGCTGTCAGACGAGTGACTTAGAAATGACAGCAGTCTGAAGTTGGTTGCAGTTTTTAAAGCTCATCCTGTACATACGTTTTCGTAGAGCCCTCATATAACGAGACCTCCCGTTATCGGTATTTTGATGATTTTTGCTACCTTTTTATTTATTGATTTGTCTAAAAATTGGTATATGTAGTTCATAATAGGTATTAGCTTCGGCGGCAGGATATAGAAAAATTTGGTCTACGTTTTCCTATAGCGCAAATATAGCGATACCTACCGATACTCAATATTTTGATAATCCTAGCCATATTGTCCCCCTAAATTGTTTCAAACTTGTTATAATTTGTATTAATCTTTCGAAAATCCTTCTAACCTATATGCAATGAACAAAAATCTGCACTTTTTTTCATAGTGTTGTGCATTTCAATCTTTAAAGAACACATTTCGATCTTAATGACAACATCACATTTCCTGCAGGGCAATGTTACAACCAGTTCCTTAGACAATCTGGACTGATCTGTACACCGAATACGATTGTGTGCATAAACTGTTGCAGCCATAAGACCCAATGAATCGTAAAAATATCGCCATTGGATTGCATGGCAATGTGTCTGAATGTTTTCAATTTAAAATACAATTCAGATGAAAAATGATTTTGATATCATTTGAGGCGTGGCACAAAAATCATCATCAACATCAATGTGTTGGAAAGTGGTGCAGCTGATTTAACAAAATATTGCAAGTTGATGTTAACTGGAGGGAGATTGCAAAATGGTTAAACATAATATTGAAAATATTTAAGAGGCCATTGTTAAATAAGGATAAAAAAAATAAATTTAGTTCGCACCAAACTTTAAATGCCCTTTACCTTTAGAGATAATGGCATTTTTTGTCGAGATTCAGTATACAAACGTTATACAGAGTTTAGGGTAACTACAGGGTGAGATAAAAAATCTACAATAAAGTCAAAAGCAATATTTTTACATTTTTTAATATTGGAAATAGCCTCATATTTTAAATTAAGTTTAGATTTCTTCGAATTGGTCAAGTTTGGCACGAATTATGGCCTTCAAACGGCCAATGAAACCGTCATACGCTGTCTGAATGTTGCTCTGCAGTATTTTGGCCCATTTCCGGTGAAGCGCTTGCTTGAGGTGATCGACACTTTGGTATTTTTTAGTGTCAACGATTCCAAGGATGGCGCGCGCTGAGTGGGATGGTGCTGAGTTCTCTTGGAATGTCCAAGGACTTCAGGCAAAATGTTTGCGTGCCCAAGACTTTAATACAGGGTGCGATGAAATAACTTCAACCAACTTCAGACTGCTGTCATTTCTAAGCCGGTCGTCCGACAGCGGTTAAAATTATTCCAGTGACACCTCATTATATTCTTTTCCAGAAAAAATTGAGATTTTTTATATTTAGCTGGAAAACCACAAGTAGCTATCGTTAGAGTACTCCAGCATATAAATGTGAATAAATCTTTTGTGTCTCGTACCATCGCTCGTATCGCATCGTAGCCCGAGGTCAAGAAAGGGTACGAAAGAAAACAGCAACATCAAGAGAAATTGTTCGAAAAGGAAAGAAGCGACTTGATCGAAACCCTCGTCGCAGTGGCCGAAAAATGGTCCGTGAGCTGAACATATTGCAATATTCCATTCGGGAAATATTGAAAAATGAGTTCGGTCTAAAGCCATTGAAATTCCAAAAAGTGCAAGAACTTACACCGCAACAGAAAGAAAATAGATTCAAAAGAACTAAAAAGTTGCTTCTCTTGGCCGAAAGTGGTGAACCGACGAATTTGGTTTTCTCCGATGAGAAAACATTTGTTGTCCAGCAGTTTGTAAGCAAACAAAATGAAAGTTTTCACTTGGCAAAGAGGTCAGCTGAAAATGGCCACCAGAACGCAATCGCCGGCCATGGTGATGGTGTGGGCCGCCCTAACAGCAGATGGTCGCTCACAGCTCATATTAATCGACCGTGGCATCAGAATAAATGCGGAATATTATCGCGAAAATATTCTGGAGGGTGTATTAAACCATGGTCATGCAAACATTTTGGCCGCAGAACTTAGACATTCCAACAGGAATCAGCACCATCGCAATCAGCACGCACCATCCAAGAATGGTTATAATATGAGGTTCCTCGTTTCATTTACAGCGCACAATGGCCACCAAAATCTCCGGATACCAATCCGTTGGACTATTGTGTCTGGTGTATTTTGGAAAGCAAGGCTGGCACTAAAAAATACCAAAGTGTCGATCACCTCAAGCAAGCGCTTCGCTGGGCCAAAATTCCGCAGAGCAACATTCGGGCAGCGTGGCCGTTTGAATGCCATAATTCGTGCCACAGGTGACCAGTTCAAACAAGTCTAAACTTGTTCTAAAATGTGATGCTATTTCCGACATATGTTGTTTTAATTCAATAAAATTTAAAAAATGTACAAATGATAGCGTTTGACTTCGTTGCAGTTTTTTTTAACTCTCCCGTTATATATCAAGGTTTTATATTTTTTTAGAATATCACATTCGGAGTATATATTTTACAAATGTTGCTCTTTTTCGACATCGCTGCAAACATTCGTATAATTTAACTTTCCAATAGCAACACTGGGCTTTGAAAACTACCAATCTAGCAAGAGGATTTGTAGATAAAAAACCCTGAAAGAATTTCGGGTTCTTGGAACAAACTTGTATCAGATTTTTTTTATCACTGGCCATATACAAAGAGATCCCAATGTGTTGTGAAATATTCCGCAACATTTCATGTAGAGAATATGGGTCCACTGTTTGCTATAGTTTCTATGTATAAAATATAGTATTTTTTACATTTTCTTCGTATGTTCTATTATATTTCTCAAAATATTTGAGTTCCTTTCATGTCGAAACGCCAGGTTTTGTTACAGCTCTTATATAAACATTTCCCCAGATTTTATTTACTCTTTCTTTCAAAAATTGGTCAAAAATGTTAAAGTTATTTTCTAAGTTGTTCCAATTCTCGAGCATAATAACATATTTTATATGGTATAAAACATAGATAAACTATATCTTATATATAGGATAAACTATATCTTCTGCAGTCCTAAATTCCACAATTTCCAGAAAATTTCTTATAAAATCTATATAAATTTACTAATTTCTGCTTTTTTTAATCCATTGTACAACCAAAGCCAAATTCATCTTTTCTTCCCAGTACTTATTCCTAACCAACAATTTCCTTTGTGAATCCCTAACATTTTTGTTCACATCTCTAGACACCAGCATGTCCAGTAGTGTGATAGCCTTCATAACACCATTACAACATTCACTCACTCTCCCGTTCATAATCTCGTGGCCAACAATGCCATACTTAAATGAAATTGGCAGTTTCACGGTCAAAAGCACAACACATTTTTCGAGTCCTTTCGCATGAAACCAGGAAAAGAACAGATGAAGCAACCAACGAAAAGCAAGACGACGAAAAAAATGAAGTTAATTTTGTACTTAAAATTGCTATTGGTGTTCTTAGTGGCTGCTGTTGCTGCATTTGCTGCTGCTGGTGGGCTGGTGTAGCATTTTTGATCGTTTTACTCCGGTTATTATTATGATTGCAGTATATGTCTGTCTGCTAAATTTTAGTTGCCTGCTGTTGCTGCTGCCTTCCTGACTACCACTTATTGTTGCTGTTGCTACTAGGTAACTTGTTATTATCGTTGTTATTATAACAAAAAAAAAATCCGCGTTCTACACTCTGCTGCTGCTGTAAATGTTGGCCATTTGGTTGTTGGTTAGAGAGTTGTACGTGTTGTTGCCAATTTAAATCAAGATCGCCATGATTGTCATGGTGCTGTTTCATTTTTTATTTTTATTTTTTGCTTTTGTTGTTGCAAATGGCCAACAGGAGGAAGACCATCACTGCAGGCATCAAAAAAAAAAAAAAAAACAACGGCAACAAATAACAATGATAAAATTGAAATGAAAATGTAGTTTAACATAATTGCTAAAGGAAATGTTATCTGCAGCAGCAAACAGCCCAGTTGGTGTTTTTTGTTGCTTCAATTAAATGAAGGAAACCAAAAAACAACAACAACGACAACGAGGAACAAATAATATCAGAAGCAGTAGTGTTGTATCGTTGTTACGATGACAAAGTTTTAACAAATAGCCCTTCCGATTTTTATGAGATTTATATTTTTTTTAAATTTTGAATTTTTGTGGTAAATGTACTAAAAGCAGTGGACCAACATGACCCAACTTTGTTCCCATATAGGGTGTTGACATAAATAATAGGTAGCACAACGTTTTAAAAATAGTATTTAATCCAAACTTTGACTCTATATGTAAGAGGTACCCAAAGGAATGAGCCGATTTTGTACTTCTTATCTAAGCCTGTTAAAAATATAACGTTGAGCTTATTTTAAACGAAATCGGATACCCAATCCGCTTTCTGTGTGATACCATTCCAGCTACCGAACAAAACAAAAAAGAAGGATGATTAAATTTTGATCAGATACATAGTATGTATGAAGGACTTTTGGTATGGGGAATATGCCATATAGGTCCACGCCTTTGTATAGCCCTCATATAACTGTAGCCGCTGATTTAAGATATTATTTTAGTCATAATGTTAACCCAAATTATCTGAAAAATCGCGTAATAGCCCCTTTAGACCGATACCTTCCTATATTTGGGAATTTTGAAGAATCAAGCAAAATTGTTCAACGGGATTATATCAAAGTTGGCATTTAATGTTGCTAATAGGTACTTCTTCTCTGTGGAGAGAAATATCTACATAGCCCTCATATAACGGTACCCAACGACATTCGGTTATTTTAGTATTTTTCAATGGGATCTTTTATATTTGATGTTTAGTACCACTTCCTACGACAGAAAATTACCTATATAGGTCTACATATTCGTACATCACCCCTAATCGCATGTCTTCCGATATTCTATATTATGCTGATTTAAGCTACATTTTGAACGGAATTAGAGAATTAGGAGATTGTAAACAATGAGATAATTCAGTTGAAAAATATAACTTAAATCGGCGCCGCATTTTCTGCCAGATAATTGGATATACAGGGAGAGATGAAAAACAAACAAAATGATCGTTTTACTTGCCAAAGAGGTCAGCTGAAAATGTGCACCTCGGTTGGCCACCAGAACTCAAGCTCCCGCCATGGTGATAGTGTGGGCCGCCATAACAGCCGATGGTTGCTCTCCGCTCGTATTGATCGACCGTGGCATCAGAATAAATGCAAAATATTATCGCGAAAATATTGTGGAGGGTGTGCAAACATTTTGGCCGTAGACCTTGGACATTCCAACAGGACTCAGCTCCATCGCACTCAGCACGCGCCACTCAAGAATGGTTACAAATAAGGTTCCTCGCTTCATTTCCAGCGCACAGTGGCCACCAAAATCTCGGGATACCAATCCATTGCACTATTGTGTGTGGAGTATTTTGGAAAGGAGGATTGGCACTAAAAAATACCAAAGTGTCGATCACCACTAGCAAGCGCTTCGCCGGGAATGGGTCAAAATACCGCAGAGCAACATTCGGGCAGCGTGTGACGTTTTCATTGGCCGTTTGAAGGCCAAAGTTGACAAATTCGAACAAATCTAAACTTATTCTTAAATTTGATGCTATTTCTGACATATTTTGCCTTTTCTTTCATTCAATAAAATTAAAAAAAGTAACAAGTAAAAAAGCTGTAGGCCGGGCCGAACTCTGAATACACTCCATCATTTGGTACAAATTTGGCAAATTTTCAAAAAAATTAAATCCGTTAAAAATTCTTTTAAAATCATAAAAATACCGAATGTAGCCGTATATTAGGGTATATACGACGACGTGGACCTGCATAGGCAACTTTTATCACAAGCTATTACATTATTCAAATGCGAAACTAAAAAAAAAGAATATCTGTTTAAAGTGTAGCTAAAATCATCAAAGTACCGAATATACGGGATACCATGGGGGTTATAAAACGTGGACCTGCACAGACAATTTTCTGGCATAGGCTGTAGTATCTATTACGAACTTCAAATACAAAATGTGATAATTCCGGTAACTAATGTCGCTAAAATCATCAAAATACCGAAAATCGGGGGTTCCGTTATATGGGGGCTATACGAAGACGTGGACACGCACAGAAAATTTTCTTTCATAGGCTGTAGTATCCAATACGAACTTCAAATGCGAAATTTGAAACAATTTCGATGAGTATTGTACCTAAACTCGTCAAAATACCGGGTATAGGGATGTACTGGTATATGGGACCTATACGAAGACCTGGACCAGCATAGAAAATTTTCTGTCACAGAAGAAGAAATTCCGGTGAATAATAGCGCTAACATCACCAAAATACCGAATATCGGGAGGTCCCTTTATATGGGGGCTATTCGAAGACGTGGACCTGCACAGACAATTTTCTGTCTTAGGCTATAGTATCAATTTCGAACTTCAAATACCAATTTTGAAACAATTCCGGTGAATAATGTCTCTAAAATCATCAAAATACCGAATATCGGAAGGTACCGTTATATGGACCTACATGGCCCATTTACAAACGTGGACCTACATGGCCCATTTACGAACTCAACATTCCTACTGAAAAAATAAACATGTGTGCAAAATATTAGCCTTCTATCCAATTCATTCAAAAAATAGCGTGATTGCAACAGACGACAACAGGAAGCTAGAGTGATTTTCACAGACGGACGAACATCGCTAAATCGACTTAGAATTTTACGCTGATCAAGAATATATATATGCTTAGTTGGGTCTGACATGAGTATTTCGAGGAGTTGCAAACGGAATGACAAAGTTAATATACCCTTCATAGTATGGTGGAGGGTATAAAAGTACTAAATGAAACAAAATATGATACATGTGTCTGAATAGAGCTAAAACTTTGCGGCTATGAAGATAACTGTGGGTTTGACAGGGGACATGTCGGCTACAAAAGTGGACAATGTTGGCCTACTCCTTCAGTACTTCCTCAAAAAAAGAGTCAATATTTTGAATATTCATAACGTCTGTTATTTAAATAAATGGGCGTAGGCTGAGACTGTTTTCAAGTATTCTATAGCCATTAATTAAGCGAGGTTTTATAAAGAGCACATTTAAGAAGTCTTCTCTCAAGAGCTATCTTGTCCTATGCCTTCTTGTTTTTCAATACTGATAATTTCTGGACCCTCGAAATTACTTGCATTTAGTATATATTTGAAAGTATTTGCAATATTCACCCCAGTCTACTTTCGATTACTTAACTATTTTCATTGAGCACTGCTACCTACCGATGATGATGATGATGGAATTATTCAAATAATAAATATAATAATAAATAACAAATAAACCCGCCACCACAATAATAACAATAACAATAATCGCAATATTCAAATCTATTTATAATATCAACGATAAGCGGAAGCGTAGCCATTTATGTGGAAGCTGGCATCCGATGCGCCAAAAATGCGAAACGCAACGCAAAAACAGAATTCAGCGCAATTCCGTTCCTTTTTTTGTTTTGGGCTCGTACAGATTGATGATGATTTTCACTCCAGTTGCAAAGCCAAAGGCCTATATTATAACCACAAGGATTGACAATCCACTGGAAAAATTTAATAAAAATACATTTGGTTATTTGTAGTTGTTTTTGGTTGTTGTTGTTGTTGCTGCTGTTGTTCTGTTGCCGATACCGGCTGGCTAGGCTGGGCCTTTGGCTTTCTACGGCTGGCGTGTTGTTGATGTTGTTGTTTTACATTTTTATAAATAAATTGTGAATTATTGCAAATAATCGGACATTTCACTTGTCACTTTGGCGGGTAGGACTGAACGACAACATGAAGCCTCGCACCAACCATTGGGATGATGGAATCCGGAGATGGTGATGATGAGGATGCAGCTCTTTTGCAATGAAGTTTGAAATGCATCCATGCTGTTATTGACCACCATCGTTAATTTTTTGTGGCTTTTAATGCAAATGTTGGTTTGCTTTTGGTCTGACCGTTCGGTTCCGTTCCACTCTGTTCGTGTTCGTGTTCGTTTTTTGCTCTTTCATATTCAAAATTCCATTTTATTGAGTTTTCATTTCGCGGAGAGTGAAAATGAAGGTGGTTGTTTGGATGTTAATTTTTGTCGCGTTTTTAAATGGATAATGCATGTTTTATTAAAAATACCACATTTCTGTGTGCGTGTGAATGTGTGTGTGTGAGTACGCGCACACAGTCATACATATTTGGTTATGCAATGGCGAGGAACATAGACAGTAGTGGAAGAGCTGGTGATGGAGGTTTTTCAAATTAAATTTTATTTCACATAAATAAATTTAAAAATTTAAGCTATTTTATGGCATGAGGACATAACTAGGCGATTCTGTGGTTTTAGAATTTTTGGAACTGGATTTCAATCATTTCGAAATTTAAGATTTTCTAGTAACTGATTTAAAGTATAAGATCGCTTTCACTGTAGAGGTTATATTTATTCTAATATTTTTGGTAGACAGAGGGTTCTGTGGAATTCATGTAGGAAACTTTGAGCTCTACTGTACCTTGGCTGATTTAGGGATCCAACGAGCTGCATGGTCAGAGATTCTGCGCTCCCACACTCCAAATTCGTGTCAAAATCAGTTAAGCGGTACGTTGAGTTATAAACGTAGAAACTAACATCACTGATTGACTGACTGAGAATCGACGCCCATATGAAACGGCTGAAGCTATAAGAGTGGATCAGTCTTAGTGCGTATGTGTGTGGTAAAGGTGGGGTTTTGGATATTCGTATTAAAAGGTTTCGAAAAGGAATAAAATGTACCAAAAAGTTTATACTTAGTTACTGATGAAGTGCAGGATAGGTGTATTTAGAGGTTTTTGGAAACTCTTCTGTTACGAAAAGTTCTAAAGTGCTTTTAGAAATGGGTACTAAGTGTGCGAACTGTACTAAATGGTACTAAATTTGGAGCAGGTCAAACGGATGAAGCTGGAATTTAGAAATTTTGTATTGCGTTCTGGTTTGTAGTAAAGAGGTGGTTTTGAAAGTGTACTACAAGTGCTCGAAATGCTAAATAGAACTATGTCTAGTATTCTGAAATTTGATATCAGGGGCGAAGGATTCGGGGTGGACTCTTTAAATTTGATATTGAGGTCTCTGTTGGTGTAATTGAGTAATGAAGGTTGTTTTAGAAATACGTACTCTAATTGTATGAAAAGTACTAAATGTTACTAAATATGGTACTGGGTGAAGGGATAGAGATAATATGAAGTTTAGATAACCGTTGGTATCGGAGGTTAAGTTTTGGAGATGAGTGGGAAATGTGTCCTATATTTTTTCAAAAAGTACTAAATTGTATCTTCGGTGAAGATATATGGCTGGAATCCTCACATTTGATAAAGATACCACTGTTGGAGTCCGTGGAGGTGGTGGTTTTGAAAATGTATACTATAATTTTTCTAAAAGTACTTGTTGGTGCTTGGTGGTTGAGAGAAGGAGCTAGATTTTGGTATGCGTACTATATTTGACCTAAATGGTACCCAATTTGACATTGGATGAAGGAATTGAACAAAAATTCTGAGATTTAATATGAATGTCACTCTTGTTGTTCGTGGTTAATATATGAAAGTGGTTTTGGAAATGTATACTTCAATTCTTCCAAGATCTCTCTTGGTATCTGTGTTTGAGACTTGTCATTAGTTTGGAAGTACGGTCTGTATTAAAGCACTAAATGGTACTAAATTTGGTATTGGGTGAAGGGATAGGACAAATGTGATATTGAAATCTTTGTGGGTATTTGATGTTCAGATCTAGGGATTCTTTTGCAAATGCGTACTTTAATGTACTAAATGGCACTAAATTTGGTAATAGGGGATTTGACAAAGCTCAAAATCGGAAATTTGATATTGAGGTCACTGTTAGTTTTTGGAGTGAGACATGAATGTGAATTAGGAGATGCGTACCATAGTTGATCGAAAAGTACTGAATTGGACCAATTTTGGTATTAGATGATGGGTTGGGCTGGAGTGCTGTAGTCTGATGTTGAGATCTCTGTTGGTGTATAGAATGGAGATATGGAGGTGGTTTTGGAAATACGTACTATAGTTGTTCGAAAAGTACTATATTGAACTAAATATGGTACTGGGTGAAGAAATACAGGGTGAGATGAAAAAACTGCAAGCACTTGTCCGACAGCTGTTAATATTATGCCAGTTCATTATATTTTTTACCAACGTAAAAATGCATTTTCGTGAGAATTTTCCAGGCTGGAAAACCACAAGTGGCTATCGTTAGACCACTCCAGCATTTAAATGTGAATAAATCTTTTGTGTCTCGTACCATTTCTCGTGGCTCTTGAGCTGAACATATCGCAATATTCCATTCGGCAAATATTAAAAAATGAGCTAGGGGTAAAGCCATTTATATTACAAAAAGTGCAAGAACTTAAATTCCAAAAGAAAGAAAATAGACTCAAAAGAGCTAAAGAGATGCTTCGCTTGGCCAAAAGTGGTGAACTGCCGAAATGATTGTGTTTACTTGCCAAAGAGGTCTGCTGAAAATGCGCACCTTCGGTTGGCCACCAGAACTCAAGCGCCGGCCATGGTGATGGTGTGGACCGCCATAACAGCCGATGGTCGCTCTCCGCTCGTATTAATCGATCGTAGCATCAGAATAAATGCCGTGGGCAAATATTGTACACTTTCACTACTTACATAACCCTTATATAAATATCACTGATTGTACATTTTGATTTCTCAGAAGGTCTATTATATCTATTAAATCTTATAAGGACCCAACATTGTACCGTTTTTATACCCTCCACCATAATATGGAGGGTATATTAAGTTTGTCATTCCGTTTGTAACACCTCGAAATACACATATATTCATGATCAGCATAAATTTCTATGTCGATTTAGCGATGTCCGTCCGTCTGTGGAAATCACTCTAGCTTCCGAACGAGTTGAAGTAGGTTGATAAAATTTTCCTCAAATGTATGTTATGTCTGCAGGTATTGAAAATGGGCCATGTAGGTCCACGTTTTGGTATAGCCCCTATATAACTGTACCTCCCAATATTCGGTATTTTGATGATATTAGCGACATTTTTCACCGGAATAGTTTCAAATTTGGTATTTGAAGTTCATAATGGATACTACAGCTTAAGACAGAAAATTGTCTGTGCAGGTCCACGTCTTCGTAGAGCCCCCATATAACGGTACCTCTCGATATTCGGTGTTTTGATTTTATCGACATTATAACCGATTTTTTTAAGTTTCGCATTGGAATATTTTAATGTCTTATGACAAATGTTACCTACGCAGGTTCATGTCCTCGTATAGACCCTAATATAATAGCTACATTCGGTATTATTAAGATTTAACAGAAGTTTTAGCGGATTTTATTGTTTTTGAGAATTGCTGAATTCGTTCCAAATGGTGGAGCCGAACTTACAGCTTTTTTACTTGTTATTTGTTAAAGGTGTCTGTCGGTCAGATGATTAAAAGGATTCCTCAAGTATGTTACTAAAAAATACTAGTGGTATTCGTTTGATTTTGTGGTGCATAGACGGCCCTAGAGGACCCAGCCTCTTGTCTTATGGTTAGTAATTATTTCGAACGGTATTTCTGGCTTTATCGGTTTATCTTTACACCATTCCCGGACGATCTATTTACATCATTTTTTATTTTTACAAACCGACTTCAAATAATTCTAGATTCCAAATAATTCTATTTACCTACAATTCTCACAAACAATAACAAATACCCCATCTATCTTTGCAATAAATCTAACATTTCCGCTTAACACCCTTAACTATTTCCGGTTATTCTCTCTCAAAATAAGATAAAACTTTGGACACACAAACAATAGGCCTCCGCCATGGGACTTTTATGTTTCCGCCTCGCACTATACCACTATGCGAGCAACAATTTGCTTAGAATATCCTTAAATCTCTTCTTTCTTTGTCTCAGCCTGACTGTGCTTGCGGAAAGTTTTTCTTTTGTTTGCCACAAAGACAACAAATTAAAACTTATAAATAAATTGTCATTATCAAGTTCAACTAACAATGTCTCCCCAAACAGTTGTAACTTAAGGGAGAGGAGAAAGATTGTTCCTTGTGATTGAATCAGCAGAAGTCATTGCGAATGGCCAGAGATGTAATTATAAAAATCAACTCAAGACAAAAACTCATTGATTTAGTTTTCTTTCCCTCTTCATAATGAACTTTCCAAAGTTGTATTTTTTTTCTGTTGCTCTTAAATTAGATTTCATCTATACCCCCTCCCGCAGCCAAAAACACCCGCAAAAAGTCAAACATCCAAAGGCGAACGTATGTAAGTACTTCAACGAAGAAACTTAGTTAAATCCTTTTGGTATTCATTCCCTTTTGTTTTGTTTCATTTCATTTGTTTGTTAGCTGGGTTTTTGTTAATATTCGTGGCACGCAACGCATTTCATTTTGTTTCTTCATTATTCGAAGGCAGTCATGCGTCAAGGTGGTACTAATTTCCTTTAAATATACTTCACTTAATTTCCATTGTTCGAAGATGAGGAAAAGTGTTGTTCACAAGTAGAGTTTTCAAGTAGGGCTTTTTTGTTTTCGACTTTATCTTGGGAAATTGTTGTCCTTTTTTGGTGGTCAACATTAAAGTGTGTATTTCAATTTAATTAATTAAATATTTTAATTATTCAAATTGAAAATATCCATTTGGTTGTTCATTAGCTATGTATTGGGTATTAAGAATATCATTTTAAAGAGTTTATTGACATTGAAATAATTTAAAACTTTGAAATTTCAAATAAATTCAAATATTCAATTGGAATAAATACAGGTATTCTCCTTTCTTCTCTACAACAATTGGCTTAATATTTTATCATAGAGTCCTAAAAGGCTGTAGTTAAATGCTTTGTCAAATTGAATTTTTTTCAGTTATAAATATTGTTAAGAAATTATGATTAGAATAAGTAAAAAAGCTGTAAGTTCGGCCAGGCCGAACTTTTAATACCCTCCACCATTTGGCACAAATTTGGCAATTTCCAAAAATTAAAAATACTGAATGCTTATACGACGACGTGGGCCTGCATAGGCAACTTTTGTCATAAGTTATTACAATAAATATGGGGGCTACACGAAGACGTGGACCCGCACAGACAATTTCCTGGCATGGGCTGAAGTATCCATTACGAACGGCTATGGGGGCTATATGAAGACATGGACCTATATGGCCCATTTTCTGTTTTATGCTGCAGTATCTATTACGAACTTCAAATACCAAATTTGGAACGATTTCGCTAAATAATGTCGCTAAAATCATCAAAATACCGAATATTGGGGGGTACCGTTATATGGGGGCTATATGAAGACGTGGACCTACATGTCTCATTTTTTGACTTAGTATGTAGTATTCATTACGAACTTCAAATACCAAATTTGGAACGATTTCGCTAAATAATGTCGCTAAAATCATCAAAATACCGAATATCGGGGGTACCGTTATATGGGGGCTACACGAAGACGTGGACCTGCACAGATAATTTTCTGTCTTAGGCTGTAGTATCCATTACGAACTTTAAATGCCAAATTTAAAACAATTCCGGTGAATAATGTCGCTAAAATCATCAAAATACCGAATATCTGGAGGTACCGTTATATGGGGGCTATATGATAACATGGACCTACATGGCCCATTTACGAACTTACCCTGCCTACTGGCAAAATATACATGTGTGCAAAAGTTTAACCTTCTATCTCAATTTGTTCGAAAGATAGCGTGATTACAACAGACAGACAAACGGACATGGCTAAATCGTCTTAGACTTTTACTCTGATCAAGAATGTATATACTTTGTTGGGTCTGACATGAGTATTTCGGGAAGTTACAAACGGAATGACAAAATTAATATACCCATAGTATGGTGGAGGGTATAAACATTTATAAAATCCAGGCTCAATAGGCTGAACTTTTTTTTTTTTTTCAAAAAAAGTGATTTTAACGTAGCCGGGAAGGCTTTTGAAAATATACATATTGAATAAAATATTTATATACCGTCGGGGTCGTTTTCAAGAGAGTCATATGTCATTTGCGACTTTAAAAAAACATATTTAAAAATTTGGATTTTGAATAGTGATCCTGGAAATTTTTCATTCGCGTATACCTTAGAATAAGTTCTAGAGTTTCCCAGAAACAGGATTATACCCTCAGCCATGTGGTTGATACGGTCAAAACATGCCTTATCGAAATAATTGTTTAGATCACTTTTGGCCAAATCCGTTTTAGGACATTTCGAGTCGATCTAGCCGTCTGGCTGGTGCACATCAGATAACTCTCGAAAGATCTGGTCCAAAGTTGGTACATCGTCATATTATTATCAATCTTAGATCGTGTTCGGAGATGGACAACATCGGTCTATTCATTCTGGTTGCTCCCACGTAAAAGGTCGAAATTTTCGAAAAAAAAACAAGTTAAGAGGTATCAGTCGGTTAGTAAATACAATGGTATGTGTGACATTTACAGAGAACGGGATGCTTATTTCGGTTTTTATAAACGTTTTGGTTATTCACACTTGACCCTTTTTGGGGAGGTACCAAAAAGAATGGTCCGGTCTCTATCACCTTTATAACAGATCCTGTGTTGATAGAAATATTTAGATGTGCCATATCTATGTGGTATCGAATGTTTATTTCGCGTTTTATGAGCTTAATGCATATTCAAAATTTCGACCCTTTGTGGGGAGGTACCAGAAGGAGTGGACCGATATATTCCATCTTAACACCAGATATTGGCTTTATAAAAATATTGGGATGCGTGAAATTTTAAGACAATTGGATTCTTACATCACATTTTATAAGATCTATAATTATTCAAAAATTTGACTATTTGTGGGGGAGGTACTTGATGGAGTGGACCGATATTGTCCATGTTCACACCTGAGTTAGCAATGACGCAAATTTTAGTATTTGCAAAGTTGGAGCAAAATCGGATTATCGTTTCTCTTTCTGTGCAAAAAACTATTTTTTTTAATTTCCACCATATGTAGGAGAGGTACCAGAAGGAGTGGACCGATATGTTCCATCTAACACCAGACCTTTGGTTAATATTAATATTGGGATGTGTGGAATTTGAAGACAATCGGAATTTTAAATCACATTCTATTAGAGTTGTAATTATTCAAAATTATGAGCATTTGTGGGGGAGGTACTTAATGGAGTGGACCGATATTGTCCATTTTCACACCTGACCTAGCACTGACGTAAATATTAGGATTTGCAAAGTTCGAGCAAAATCGGATTACCCTTTTTCTTTGTTTCTGTCCCCACCAAAAGAAGTGGACCGATATTGTCCATCTCTGAACTCGATCTAGGTTTGACAAAAATATTACAATGTACCAAGTTTGGATCAAATCGGATACTCCCTTCAAGAGTAATCATGAGCACCAGCCAGACAGCCAAACAGACGGACGGACATCGCTAGATTGACTCCAGATGCCCTGAAACGGATTTGGTCCAAAAAACCTAGGGTCTAAGGCTGTTATTTCGACTAGGCACGTTTTGAGCGTATCAAATGATATATCCCCTTTCTAGCCATATGACTGAGGGTATGAAAAAACGAAGGTGTGGAAATATGCTAACACAAAATGTCACTATAAATCTCAGAATAAACAACATATCTATGTACAATTGTTTTTACTAAAATTTCGAAATTTACAAGTTAACATTATGTGTTCGCTTTTTTATTTTTATTTAACAGTTTCCAATCAAAGTCAAAATCTTCCTTTGTACTTCATTTTTGGAGGAATAATTATTTTACATCAAATTCTAAAGAAGTTTCGAGCTCTAGTTTGAAGTATATCTCGCAACATTTTTTTTTTTGGTTCAAATCGGAAACTGCTAATTCTTATATATTGTGTAAAAATCTATCAATTTAATGTGTGCTTATCAAAAGATAATCAGCAAATAAAACCCTTTAATTCCACCACCATTACCCAAAAAAGAAAAAAAAACTCAACAGAAGTTATTTCATCTGCTTAAATTCTCATTACGCTATCCACGAAAAACTTCGTCGTTTACAACAAAGACAATTCCCAATCCAAAGGAAACGACGAAAAGGATATCCATATGTAAGTAAACATTAACACATTTACTATGGAAAACTAATACTATTGATGTTTGTCCAAAGTGATTTATGTCCCCAGAGAGATACGTTTAATTATTCCCCAATGCAGTGAAACGTATACTGACTGAATGGTAATGCACACACACACACGTATATATGCGTCCTGACATGGCGAAAAGAAAGTACATTTAGAAATAACCCAAAGCGAAAGGACAAAATAACAAAACACGGGAGTAAACATGTCCTGTGTACCCAGACATTGACTACAATCTGATATTGATACAACAACAAACGCAAACACAAATGACAATGGGAATGAGACCACGACGAGGACGATTGGATGGACGGACGGTCGGGCGATTGCAATTAAAATGCATTGTAAAGCAATAACTCAACAACAGAAACAACTCATTAGACACAAAACTTATAACTGCACACGTACACATGCACACAGACGAATGCACAACACTCACCCTTCCTAGCCCCCTCTCTCACTCGCCAGGAAAAAAACAACAACAACAACACTTACAAGTGGTCATAATTGAAGATGCCGTTAAAATAAAGTAACTGTAGCTATAGCTACTGTTTATCGCAATGACCTCTACTTCCTTAAATATGCCGTTACATGCGTGTGTCCCTCCCCTAAATGAGGCTGACAATCTCTTTTGGGTGATGGTAATGGCAAAGGGTTATATTTGTGAGTGTGTGACAAATTCGTTATGAGATATAAAGCGAATAGTGTGATAGTCCTTTGTTGAGGATAAAAGGATTTGCCAATAATTATTGGACAGAGTCGAAAAAACATTACATATTATGGACACGTTGACAATCATAAAAAATCTGAAGAAGAGTTTGAAAGGCCTAGATTTTAAATGATATAGAAAAGTTTTCCGAGAAATTCTTGAAATATTTATTAAAATTGATAGAATGGTCCAAATAGTTTAATGTTTGAAAATAAATTCATGTAAACGTTGACCGCAACTGCACCTCGAATTTTCGCAATTTTGGCATATTTTTTCCAAAATTTCGGCAGGTATTTCACGGAAAAATGCTTCAGTGTTGCCTTCCAATGAGTCAATTGAAACGGGCTCGTCTCTATAGACATGAGTTTCAGTTTGGCCCTACATAAATGGTCTAAGGGCGTCATCGGACGGGGAGAAGAATTTTAACCAATCTCGCCTTCAAATAAGTCCATTATTACGCGTGATGTGTGGCATGTGGCACCGTCTTGTTGAAATCACATGCCATCCAAGTGATTTTCTGGCATTTTGGGCAACTAAATTGGATATCATCCTACGACCGAGTTCACCATTCACAGTTACGTTACGATTCGCACCATCTTCAAATAGTACGGTCCAATGATGCCACCAGTCCATAAACCGCACGACGTATTGGTAGCTTTCGAAATGCTTCTGTCTGATCTTTACTCTAAATTCGACAATTCTGCTTATTTTCGTGCCCCTTGAGCCGAAAAAAAGCTTCGTCCATAATTGGAAAGAACACGCCTTTTATACCCTCAGCCGACAGACGTATACCCTCATCCAATGTTCGATTATTTAAATATATTTTGACTTATGTTATAATTATTCAAACTCTTGACTCTCTATGGAGTGGAAGGATGGGCCAATATTGTTCATTTCATATTGGTAAATAAACACAATATAAATATTGCGACGTCCCAGGTTTGATTTATATTGGTAACTTCATCATAAAACTAAAATTCATCCAAAGTTTCTGGTTGAGAGAAATTTAAATATCATCTTTACAACATATATAAAGGATAATCCAATTTTGTTTCCATTTTGCAAATATTTTTTTTTTTTATTTTATTTTTTTTTTTTTTTATTTGTACTATCATTATTACATTTTCAAATTTAAAATTAGAGTAAACATATCTTGAGAATTTACTAAAAGTATTGCAACAAATCGTATCTTATTTTATGGGTGAGTAAACATTTAATATTATTTTAAAACATTTTTAGGAAAAAAAGATAGTGAAAAACCTAATAAAGGAGTAAAGAAATGTTGATAACGGCAGCTTCTATCATCTTCTATGTGAAGATTTGGAAGACAGCCTATCTATAAATTTCTTTCTTAATTCATGACTTGAAAATCTGTTTCGATCTTCAAAGCTTCTGTTTAGGCGATCTACCAATGCACTGAAAGTTTCCTGGTTGAAATTTCTATGCAGGTAGTATGTTGAATAGCGTAGAGGCAAATTGAATATTATTTTTAAATTCTTGTTTTGGATTATTTGAAGTTTCTTCTTGTGAGTATTAGCAGCTTTAGAATACCAAACTTGACTTCCATATGTCAATATGGGCCTTATACACATTTTATATAATAACATTTTGTTTTTGTAGTTTAATGTGGACTTTTTGTGTAGCAGCGGATAAAGAGATCTTCCACATTTTATTGCCTTTTCACAAATATTGTAGATGTGTTCCTTAAATGTAATTTTTTTATCGAGTGTTATTCCAAGGTATTTAACACTGTTTTGTACGGGGATTTCTGTTCCATGAACGCTTAGGGTTATTGTTGGATTTCGTTTTGGTGACTTGTTGAAAGGAAAAATAATAGCTTGCGTTTTATCTTCGTTTAATCTTATTTTCCATTTAGAAAAATATTTTTCTGCATGTATGAGTGATTTTTTCATATATTTTATGATTGCGTTTGAAAGCTTCCCACTCGTAATTATTGCAGTATCGTCAGCATACAAAGCTGTATTATTTGGTTTCGCAACTTTAAAATCCGATGTAAATAGGGAGTATAATATAGGAGACAGGACAGATCCTTGAGGCAGCCCAGCGCATATAGTTCTAGTTGTAGATTTTCCATGATTTACAGAGACCTCCATGGTTCTTTCTGTCAAAAAACTTTCTACAATCTGTTGAATATAAATAGGAAACCCCATTTTATTTAATTTGTATAAGAGACCATAGTGCCATACTGTATCAAATGCTCTAGCAATATCGAGGAACACAATTCCAGTACTTTTTCTGTTTCTTTTATTATTTTCAATTAAGTTAGTAATTCGCTTTACTTGGTGTACTGTTGAATGTTCTTTTCTGAACCCGAACTGTTCTTTTAATAATAAGCCATTAGTTTCGGTGAATTCTTCTACTCTGTTGAGTACAATTTTTTCAAAAATTTTATCTACACATGTTAACATGCTAATTGGCCGATAGCTTTTAGGAGAACTAACTTCTTTCCCCGATTTCAAAACCGGGATAACATTTGCTTTTTTGAAAATAGCTGGAAAGTATCCATTTTTAAACACCAATTAAAAATTTTCTTAAGGGCCTGGAAGAAGCTAAGTGGCATATTTTTAAGCATTATTGGTTTGATGCCATCATTTCCTGGTGCTTTACAGTTTCGAAAAGAATGTGTAAATGATTTTATTTCCTCTATGGATGTTTCACGTACATCATTAGAAATAACTTGTCGAGATATCCAATTTTTATAAGAGTTTACCTTTCGGTCCATTGTTGATGAATTATTTATAGTCGATCTGTGATTTGCTTCAAAAACATCGGCAATTATATTTGCTTGTACATTATTGTCATAAACATCAACACCATCTACCGTCAAACGTTCTAACCGTACATTGTTCCCTCGTATTGCTTTAGTCAATCTCCAAAATTTTTTGTTTCCAGGTGGCAACTCTCTTATGAACTTGGACCAGCTGTTATTTCTGTCTCTCAGCACGTTGTGATCAATAAAGATTCTCAGCTGTTTTAATATACACGAAATGGTGATTCGGTCTGTGATATTATTGGCTCTCTGCAATCTCCGCTTAAATTTATTTCGTTGTCCTATTAAATATAGGGTTAAGGTAGAAAGTTTCTTTTGCCATGGCTGAGTCTTTCCCACAGGAACCAGTTTGATAGCGCTTTGGACGATCTTAGTTAATTCAGATAACAAGTGTTCCACATTTAATTGTGAGACAACAGCAGAATGGATGTTGTTGTTTTTAATTTTGTTGTCAACCCATCTCTTTATGGAATTCCAATCTGCCCTTTTGTATTGTGGGATTTCACTGACATTTATAATACTTGATCCGAATATGTGACATGAAATCGGGACATGGTCTGAGTATAACATTTCAGGATGAGTTTCTATCGGTGATAAATGCAAAGAGGTATTAGTTATTACAATATCCACCACAGAAGGTTGGACGGGAGTGAAATTTTCGCCAAACCTCGTAAAAGAGCTCGGATAATATATAAAGTAATTGGAGGCAATTTGATCGTTATATAGAGCAGTGCCAGCAGTATTATTATCTAGACAATTCCAACTTGTGTGTTTGGCATTAAAATCACCGAAAATAATGTACTCTTCTGCACCAGCTGTTATTTTTTTACATCATCTATGAAATGCGGTGAGTATTTAGGGCAGTACGCCGCTGTTAACCGGATGGGCCTTTTATTTATGTGAATAATAATTGATACATTTTCTATTATAGCAGTGGAAAACTTTGGAATGCGTCGATGATTTATGGAATTTCGTAGTGCAATTAAAACTCCACCTCCATGCGATTGCCGGTCCTGTCTATAAATTTTGTAACCCTGAATTGTAATTTTATGGTGTTTCTTAAGAAATGTTTCATTAATAAAAATTATATCCACATTGTTGTTGTGCAGCAAGTGTTCTAATTGTAGGGTGGCAGAAGCAGTTGTTATTCCTCTTGCATTCCAGTGCATAACACTGAGTTGGCTTATAGTTTTGTGATTATATGACATGTTTTAACATCATTCCCAAAACTCGCATTTTATCATATTTGTTTTTGCACTTTTGAAGAGCATCAAGTGCTTCGAAGTAAATTTCAATAATTTTTTCGTTTGGAATGTCATCACAATCATCGATAAGTGCATTCACTTTTGTCATTTTAGCATATATCTTCTGATTATCATTATATGTAGGGAAATGAGTTTTACCTCGAGTTGCAGAAGCAGTTTCAAAACAGTCTTCTTCTTCAGAAAGAACAACGGTGTTTCTCACGTTCTTAATTTGTTTTGGACCAACTCGTTTCTGGGTTGCTTTTCGTCGGATTTCCAAATATTTCTGGCGGGACGGGCATTTGGGGTCATCTGCTCTATGCTTGAAGTTTTTTATGTTATTTTGAACACAATTAAAACATTTATGAACAACTGGGCCGGAATTAGATGATTTATTCACCTGACAGTTAGCATAGTCGTGAGCACCGCCGCAACTCAAGCAGACAGACACTCTATAGCAGTGTGCAGACCCGTGTCCATGCATGGAACATTTTGAACATATTGTTGGTCCCTTAGCTCGTCGTAAAGGATTTTGCCAATGAACTTGAACTTTGCAGATAAATTTTATTTTTCGTATGACTTTTTTCGATACTTGCTTTCGGCTGAATTCAACCATGTAGATTGCATCGTCTGCACTGGAACGAGTGGTCAAGATTTCCTTGACATTTAATGGCACAATATTGAAGTTTGTTTTAAGTTCATCTTGGATTTCCATTACGTCCATCTTCGGAAGACCGAAGAGCACCAATTTGAACTTTTTAGGATCAATAACTGGATGTGTGAAAAATTTCATTTCTTCTCTTTGCAACTTCTTTATAGCATCTTCGTAAACAGCAAGTGAGTCCGGAATAATCTTCGTTCCAATAGACATTCGTTTGTACTTACAATTAAGCCCCAGTAGTTTTATTATATCAGTAAAACGATGCAATTTATCCACTGTAATAGGGGGAACTTTTTCTTTTTCCTGAATGCCTCCAATACTGCAAACGCTGTCATCATCGTCATCACAATCGAGATCAGATAGTGATTGGTATCTATTATTGCTGGTGCTGGTGACCGGTTTCTGTTTTTTAAATCGAGGATTATTTCCCCAGAATATTTTGCGTTTATTACTCATTTATAATGAAAACAAAACTTTTTGTAAAAAAATAAATATTCACTATCAGCTGATATAAAACACGTCTGTTTGCTTCAACTGAGAGCAAGCGAAATGTGATTTTGCAAATATTAATATTTGCAGCTCCATCAAGAACCTTCCTACCCCACAAAGGGTCAAAATTTTGAATAAATATAACTCCTATAAAATGTTATGTAACAGGCCGATTGTCTTCAAATTACGCATATCACAATATTTTTATTAACCCAAGGTCTGGTGTGAATGTGGAATATGTCGGTCCATTTTTTCTGATACCTCCCCCACTAAGGGTCACAATTTTAAATAACCAAAACGATCATATAATCCGAAATAAGCATACGGCTATCTTCATATATCAAACATCCCATATTTACTAACACAAGATTTACTGTGATATATCAGTCCACTCATTTTTGTGATATATCAGTCCACTCATTTTTGTACCTACCCTACAAAGGGTCAACACTTTGAATATGCATGAAGTTCACAAAACACGAAATTATCATCCGATTTCATTTGTACATCTCAGTATTCCCTCAATACAAGATGACAATTTCAAACATACCAACATATTTGCTAACACAAGATATGTTGTGAAGATCATATATATTTGCCAACCCTTTCTGGTACCTCACCCACAAAGGGTCACAAAGCGATTCTTTACCACTTGCTTTATCTAAATGTTTCTCTCAACCGGAAACCTGAGATTAATATGGAATTTATGATTTCTCATAAAAGTGCATATAAATGTTCGATTTTTTTTGTAATTTTATCCATACCAATATTTTCATTTGTATTAGATGAAGTATGAAAATTGAAAACTTCGATTAACGATATCTGGTACCTCACACAAAATTTTAACATTTTCTAAAAATTATCGCATATCTCATATAAAGTGAAGGAAATAAAGAATGTAGTCCAAAACTGCCACGTTTTTATATTTAGGTCCGATACGATAGGGCAATATTGGTAAATTCCAAATTTAATATATCGTTCCAAGGTTAGGTATAGCACTCATACAAGGTATCTGCATGTGTATAGATTTACTTCTCGCAAAAATATTCAACGTAAATCTACCTTTTGGTTAGCTCCCGATTTTCGATATTGAAAGTTTTCGATACTTTGAGGGTTCTTGCGTAAATTTTCAACATATTCAGCTGTAATTTGATATTCCCTGTGGGTAGATTTACAAATATCCAATGTAAAAGTACCTTCGAGTTTTCAAAATTGTAACGTTAGGGCCATTTTGATTTTTTGGAGGATGTAACACTAATAAATCTCCTCTCCTCATAAATCTAATATTTCTTTTAGAATTGTTCCAACATCTATAATCGTACAACATCTATATGATTATACACAGGGTGAGATAAAAAAAACTGCAACAAAGTCAACTGCTATAATTTTATTAAATGAAAGCAAAAAATGTCGAAAAAACATCAAATTTTAGAATAAGTTTAGATTTGTTCGAATTGGCCACCCTTGGCACGAATTATGGCCTTCAAACGGCTAATGAAACCGTCACACGCTGCCGGGATGTTGCCCTGCGGTATTTCGATCCACTCTTGGGGAAGCGCTTGCTTGAGGTGATCGACACTTTGGTATTTTTTTGTACCAACCTTGCTTTCCAAAATACTCCAGAAATACTTCAATATTCCATCGGATTGATATCCAGAAATTTTGGTGGCCATTATGCGCTAGAAATGAAGCGAGGAACCTCATTTTGTAACCATTTTTTGGTGGCGTGCGCGGAGTGTGATGGTGCTGAGTCCTATTGGAATGTGCAAGGTCTGCAGCCAAAATATTAGCGCGCCCAATGCTTAAATACACCATACATAATATTTCGCGATAATATTCGATATGTATTCTGATGCCACGGTCGATTAACACGAGCGGAGGCGGCCCACACCATCACTATGCCCCGCGTTTGAGTTCTGGTGGTCAACCGGAGGTGCACATTTTCAGCTGACCTCTTTGGCAAAAACACGATCATTTTGTTTGTTTACAAAATGCTGCACAACGAATGTTTTCTCATCCGAGAAAACCAAATTCGGCATTTCACCACTTTCGGCCAATCGAAGCAACTCTTTAGCTCACTTGAGTCTATTTTCTTTCTGTTGCGTTGTAAGTTCTTGCTATTTTTGGAATTTCAATGGCTTTACCCGAGCTCATTTTTCAATATTTGCTGAATGGAATATTTTGATATGTTCAGCTCACGAGCCATTTTGCGGCCACTGCAACGCGGGTTTCGATCAAGTCGCTTCTTTACTTTTCGAACCATTTCTGCTGATGTTGCTGTTTTCTTCTGCAAACTTCCTTAACGTCGTGCTACGCTACCAGTACCACGGTAACGAGCGATGGTACGAGACACAAAAAATTTATTCTCATTTAAATGCTGGAGTGCTCTAACGATAGATTTGTACGCTTGTAAACAATATAATGAGCTGTCACTGTCGGACAAGTGGCTTCCAAATGACAGTAGTCTAAAATTGGTTGCCGTTATTTCATCTCACCCTGTAGATGCTAGGTGATAATGGAGCATATCTCCCCTAAATGGTCAAATTCAGAAACAATTTAATTTCATATAACTACCATACAAGTACTTTGGAATCAATAAGCACATTAGTTTTTTACATATTGACCTATAGCCCTCCAAGGTCGTAGGCTGACAATATTTATTTGTTTTTTTTTTAAAATTCTAAGAAATAAGATATCTAAGACCAATAACCAAATGAATGCAAATATGTATATTTTTACATTATTCATAAAAATCCAATCCCTAGATCAAACTCTCAAAGCCAATAGAGACGACTTTTTAATCCAAATTGTACCATTACCAAATTTACATTACGCCAGTATGCCCAACAGAAAAGGGTTGTTTTTTCCAATAAGAAATCCGCCAGCATCCGGCCGCATGATAAAAGGGGGTGAACACCGTGTTTTTATGCAAACAGGATGCGTAGCTTTACAGAAAGTCATGTTTAACATCTTTAACGGCGTAGGCAATCCCGGCGACAATTGTATCACCAAACACCCTGCTGGGTTATGGAATTATTATTAACAACGATAACAGCAACAATAACAACAACGAGAGCTTTAAGAAGAACCGCGGGAGCGGAAAATCAACAGCCGGGAATTTCTTATGAAAGAGAGACCCAGTGGTAATAGCGATATAATAACAAAATGTTATTTTCTGGTTGGCCTTAATGAAAAACAGATGCCTTACATTTTTCCATTTCCCATTTTTTGCGCTTGACATAGTTTATACAGGGCGTTGAAAAAGGGTAAGATGCTAGAAGGTGGAAAGTATACACGTTTTTTAACCCTTTTCACTTAGGGTGGCATTATGTTTTCCACCAAACTCAAGTGTTTTCTAATGGGCTTAAGCATCGGTTATAATAATTTGGCACCTATACTGCTATGGTATTGGGGTTTTTGGGTTATTCTTTGATGGCGGATTGGGTTTTTGGTGTTAAACAGAAATTAAATTATTTTGTGTTACGCATTTTTAAGGAGGCGTCTCTGACGTCTTTTAAAAGGTAAAAGTTTGTAAAGCAATGGCAGGGTAATGGAAATTTACGCACTGTGGATAAAAATTTTGAAGTAATGGAAAATAAACTAGAGAAAAAACTGGCTGTTTTTATTTGGATTGGCAATATACATTTTAATAAAATTATGTTTAAAAAAGGTGTTGTGGTTGCACCGATAATGGACCTATGTGGAAAATATTATTTAGCGATTTTATAGGATTAGATCCAAAATAAACAAGTAAAAAACCTATAAGTTCGGCAAAGCCGAACTTTGAATACCTTCCACCATTTGGAACGAATTTGGCAATTTTACAAAAAAATAAAATCCGTTGAAAATTCTGTTAATATCTTAAAAGTACCGAATGTAGCCGTATTATTAGGGTCTATAAGACGACATGAACCATCATACCAAAAGGTGGACCTGTACAGACAATTTTCTGTCTTTTGCTGTAGAATCCATTAAGAAATTCAAAAACCAAATTTGAGAAAATACCGGTGAATAATGTCGCTAAAATCATCGAAATACCGAATATCGGGAGTTTTCGTTATATGGGGGATATACGAAGACGTGGACCTGCACAAAAACTTTTCTGTCTTAGGCTGTAGTATCCGCTAAAAACTTTAAATACCAAATTTTAAAAAATTCTGGTAAATAATGTCGCTAAAATCATCAAAATACAGAATATAGAGAGGTGCCGTTATATGGTTCTATAAGAAGACGTGGACCTAAATCAGAGAGACAATCTTCTGTCGTAGGCTGTAGCATCCATTACAAACCTCAAATACCAAATTTTAAACAATTCCGGTGAATAATGACGCTAAATTCATGAAAATACGGAAGGTATCGTTATATGGGGGCTATACCGAAATGTGGACCTACATGGCCCATTTTCAATACTAAAAGTCCTGCAGGCATAATATACATTTGAGTAAAATTTTTATCAAACTACTTCATTTCGTTCGGAAGCTAGAGTGATTTTCACAGCCTGACGGTCATCGCTAAATCGACATAGAATTTTATGCTGAGCAAAAATATATATAAACTTTGTGGGGTCTAATATGTATATTTCGAGGTGTTACAAACGGAATGACAAACTTAATATACAGAGAAAGAATTTTAGGATTTAAGTACTGTTATATGTTGGCAAAAAATGGTGCGAATGCCCTGAGATTATTATGTACAGTTATTAATGTGTAGACGTGAATGTCTAACTTTTAATAAGATACACTCTTAGTGCGCAAAATAAAATTTCAGGATTCCAACTCTATACCTTCACCCAATACTAAATTTAGTCTATATAGTAATCTTCGTACTATTATAGTACACCGCTCTAAAACCATTTCCAAAGAAATCCTTAACACTGGGGTGTTGTGCGACCACGTGTCCACCAGTGTTATAGGTTTGCTGTCAGGGTACCCTGACTTTATTCCATCAGAGCTTCGTTTACACCTGGGCGCCTCAAAATATATTTGGTTTTCTTACCCAATCCTTACCATGCTATGGAGGCTATGCCGTGGACGAACACATTCCATTCACAAAACAATGACGCATGGAAAACAAAATGTTAAAAAAACCTAACCCAACAAGATGCCATCGAGGAAGGAGATCTGGAAGAAAGGTCCTTTTCTGTAATCTTACTGCTCTCGAAAGTATCGAACCAATTGAGGCTAAGTCAAGACTGAACCTCACGTACAAGAAAATAAAGTGGACGATGATTGGAGAACCACAATCAACCAACAATCCCATTGAAATACCTGACCAAATTCATTAAAATTTCGAATATGGAGTGGTAACCATTATATAGAGATGAGGTAATACGTTGAGCTATATAGACAATTTTCTGGTAGGGGAAGACAATTCCACAATAAAAATTGATCTAAATTATTTTTATATGGGTGCTGTATACAATCGTAACCCTATTACGTTTTCCGTCGAGTTATGAGTACCTAATAAGAACTTCACATATGGGATTCTAAACAAATCCATTGAAAATTTTGACTAAAATCATCAAAATTCCGAATATCGGGAGGTACCGTTATATGGGGGCTATATGATATCGTGGACCTATTGAGACCATTATCTTTCAGGGGTTAAAATACCCATAGAAAAATATGAGTACAGTCACTAAAATACCGAATATCTGAGGTATGTATTTTTACCCTGATTCCGGGAAGCAATTTTTTCTAAAGGGGGCGGGAACCGGGACCCCAGATTTGTTACTTGGAAGTCCGGGTTCAGGACCCGGACTAGACCAGAATCCATTTACCAAATTGTCGATTTTTGGACCCCCATGTTTTATAAGCCCCCACAAAGAAGAAAAAGGCCTCATTACAGGTGCCAATATAATTAATGCCAAATTATAGCTGATACTCTTACCTTTCCAAAAAGCTACAATTTGTGCTATTAGCTTTTTCTGGTCCAGAGATATGGGTCTTTCCACTCACAAGTGGGTATCATTAGAGCACTCCAGCATTTAAATGTGGCTAAACCTTTTGTGTCTCGTACCATCGCTGGAAGTGGACGGAAAAAAGCAGCAGAAATGGTGCGACAAGTAAAGAAGCGAATTGATCGGAATCCGCGTACCAGAGGCCGAAAAATGGCTCGTGAGGTGAACATGTCGCAATATTCCATTCGGTAAATATTGAAAAATGAGGATTAAAGCCATTGAAATTCCGACGACAGGCTTTCATACATATTGGTCATCTACACAGATGTCTTAAAGCTACAAGAAGTCCAGGCTTGTGAGGAGGTCTACTAACTGACACCAGTTAGAGTAGTTAATTCAAAAGGATCTATGGATATATTCAGATTCCCTTTTCATGTTACCAACAAATGTATAAGTATAAAATATTATAACGGAATCAAACCTTTCCCTGTTTGTGTGCGAAGTAAAATTTAAAATTGGAAGAAAAAAACTACTATGGTTCCCAGGACTATTTATCTCTCTGGAGAAATGAATGAATTTGTTTAGTTTTTTCTCTCTTTACTGGCACCTAAGGTCCTTTCACATCTCTCCAGGAAAATCCATAGGTATTCTTATGGCTTGAGTCACTTTTTTAATAGAATTTTCTAAAATTTGACATATGAAGTTCGAACAGGCTATCCAGCCCCCATGTAATCGAACTTCTCGATATTCGTTATTTGGAAGGTTTTCGGCTCAAACAGATTATTTGAAATTTGATAATCTTAAAGAAAATGGCAAATATATGTACGGGTAGACCGCTAATCAATATTTACCAATGTTTTGGCAGTTTCTTGAAAATTTTCTTTAAATTTTAAATTATAGGTCCTACGGTTAATAGTGGTCAATATAGATCCACGAAGGTACCTCTCGATGTTTCTGTATCTCTTTATGTCTCGTATTTTGATTTTAATTTTTGCCATATTTTTCAACGAAATCAGCGAAAAGTTTGTATCTCCAATTTCTATTGCCTTGGAAAATTGTTGTCATCATTGGTCCACATTTTAGAAGTAGACCCCGAAATTCTGTATTCTGATTATGTTTTTCAAATTTTGAATGGAGACCCCAAAGTCAGTATTTTCTTTAATTTTTATATTTTTAATGGAATTTTAATTCTCTAACCTTACTGGAGGTAATACAGATTTTCAACAATTTTTCTCTCTAATGTTAAAAGGTGGTCAAAGTCTGAAAATGCCTAAGCTATGGAGGGTTAAATTTGTTTTTGATATTTTCAGAATTAATGCAATGGATTTTCAGAGCCTGATTTCATTTCAGAGCCTGATTTTTATAAGATCTAAGCTAATTTATATACCCTACACCACAAGGTGGTCAGGGTATTATGTCTTTGTGCATTTGTTTGTAACAGGCAAAAGGAAACGAGATAGACCCATAGTTCCTTTTGATGATCTGCATAGAATCACATTCTGAGTCGATTTATGCATGTCCGTCTGTCCATGTATTTTTGTAAACTTAGTACAGTTCGCATTTATTGCCCTATCCAGATGAAATTTTGCACAGATCATTTGTTTGGAGATAATCGGTAAACATTTAGATATAGTTCCCATAGCAGATGTAGCTATAGCTCCCATATATATTGTTCATCCGATTTGTTATTTTTGTCCTCCGCAGCCGTAATATGCACTCTGTAAATACAGCTTTAATATATTTAGCTCCCACATATTTTGTTCATCCGATTTGTTGAATTTGCCCTGCATAGCCATAATATGGACTCTGTAGTAATGATATTCGGGGAATAAAATCAAATACAGCTCAGAAATATCTTTGCCAAATTTTATCGAGATCGGTTCAGATTTGGATATAGCTCCCATATATATATTTATCTGATTTCGAATTGATTGTGCACCAAATGGGCAATACAAGTCCGAATTTAAAAGATACAAATGCTTCGGCCTACTTAGTCAGGCCCCGCTCGACTTTAAGACTTTCTTTACTGGTTTGCTGTTACATCTACTCTCCCCTTCCTAGATACTTTATTTATTCATCCTTTAAATTATCTCGTCCCAATAGAATAACTAAAATACGAGGCGGTAAAATACAATTATCCCTGCTCAATGCTTTACCCCTGCTTACAAATTAAAAATGCATGGCAATACCCACTGTCCCTTTAGAAAAATGTACTTGCCCTTCAAAAAAGGGGTTAAGTTGCTTCACTCACTATTTTTCAATTATCCACCAGCCTGAAAGCTATGCGTGAGCATAATGAAAATTTTAGCATTAATTAGTTAAAATAACAATTTTCCATTTGAAACAAACAGACATCTTGGAAGGACCAAACACGGCCAGTCATCGAAGTGGATGATGATAGTCGGCTGGCTGGTTGGTGGCTTCGCGGCAATGGAGAGGTCATAAAAATTCAACTAATTTTTAATTACATTACCAAAATGGCTATGGCTATTCGAGTCATCTAAATACGGCTACAACAACCTGTCACTAGATAAGGCAAATGCATAATTTTATGGGAAATTACGATTAAAATTAGAAATTATAATGCCATACATTAGCGAAAACACAAGCGAAACTAGAAGGATGCTATTCTTTATTGGACATCTGGGAAGGATAACACAATATCTATCTCTCTCCCTCTCACTCTTTGGGGAGCAAACAAAATTTAAATTAAATTGAAAACATTAATTGACATTTGGAATGATTATTATTAAAAAATTCTATTTGCCTGATATTTTTAAGTATTTTAGTATTGCCCTTTTTTGGGGTTTGGATTACACGGCAGTAACGTTTGTATTTTTAGCCCTGTAAGTTTCTGAGACATATATCTGTGGTTTTGTGACCACCATCCGCTTATGTGGCATTTGAAATATTTTGAAAAAAAATACCTACTCACTTTTTAGTGACATCCACTAATTCATTTAAAAATATATATGTGTGTGTGTTTTAAATTCCATCCTCTCTTGTGGTAATCTCAGCTGAATACGCGCAAAAATAAATGCAAACTTTGCATTTTGTTATGTCGCCGCACACAAAGGACAGCAGCAGACGGTATACCAATCAAACAAAATATTTATTATTTAACCGTGTAATTATTTGGAAAATAAATAACAACGATATTTACTGGCATATCAATGACGAAGTGTGGCACAGTGTTCGGACAAACTCGACTTTTATCGAATTGAACTTAGATCGAGTTCAGAGACGAAATTTCTAAATTCTGAAAAAAAATACAAGTCTGATATTGAGCGTTGGAAGTAAACTATATACGAAGGCAGTTCCGAAACTTCTTAGTCTAGCACAAAAACGCAGTATAAACAGAAACAAGTTAAGTGTTATGGAAACATCTATCTCTGTTATAAACAGATGTTAAATTTTGTTCCGATATTTTAATCAACGAATAGAATTGCTAGAAAAGCCTTGGATTAGGTATATTGAAGTTTCAAGAGATTATATTGAAAAATACAAATATTTTTAAAAAACTACCTATTCTCTTTCATTAATATGCTAAGAATTTTCCGAATCGCCCTCGTAGTTCTAACTCGGCAAATCGTAATATTTTGATAAAGCTTGAGTCTGGTGCGAAAATATGCAATTGCACCTGATAAAAGATACAATTTTTGAATAATAATAACTCTCGTAAAATACAAAATTTGTACACGATTTTCTTCAAAGTTCGCACAACTTATGTTGTAAAAGTGGAATATATTAGTCCAGTGCTTCCTCGCACCTGTTCTGTGTATCAGCTAGTAGTTATCATAAAAAATAAATACAATTGAGATCTAGTATAATAATGGTGCAATGGCTAGGGTATATACCTATGTGTACACCGCATAATACCCTCCTCTTTTTAGCAAAGAAATCCTTTAAAAATAACAATTAAAAAAGCATCTAAGTTCGGTCTGGCCAATCTTTTAATACCCTCCACCAATTTGACGGAACTTGAAAATTTTTAAAGAGAAAAATGAGTAGAAAGATATCTCTCGTGTTCCTTCACTAATTTTTTTGTCATAGGGTGTAGTGCCGATTCCGAACTTCAAATACGAAAAAAATCAATTCCGGTGAGTAATGCCGCTAAAATCATCACCTCATCCTACACCAAAATGTGGACTTGCATACACTATTTTTTTCATAGGCTGTAGAACCCATTACGAACTTCGAAAATATCTCTAAAATTATCAAAATACCGAATATATGGAGGTACCATTATATGGGAGCTATATGAGAATGTGGACCGACATGGGCCATTTACGAACTTAACCTGCCTACTGGCAAAATACAAATGTGTGAACAATTTTAGCTTTCTATCTCAATTCGTTCTAAATATAGCGTGATTACAACAGACAGGCACGCAATACACACAGACAGATGGACATGGACATATACTTTCTTGAGTATTTCGAGGAGTTACAAACGGAAAGACGTAGAATGGCGGAGGGTATGAAAATATAGAAAATTAATATTCGAAATGAGTCTATCTAATTTAAATCCACATACCCCTGAAATCGGTTAGAAATTGAAATGAGTATATTCAACATATAACAATAAATCGAAAAATACCCTAAATTGGGAGATATCGCAACAGGGCACGTGGACAACAATGTGACCTATACATTTAGTATCCGATAGAGATGAAATTTCTCAAAAATCATTTGTTTGGCCAAGGAAAAATCTTATTGAAATTGGTGATAATCGTCCCAAATTCAAATGTGTAATATTCGTCCAAATGGGTATTTCGGCACATCCGACTGAATCTATAGCTCCCATATATATGTTTCATCCGATTCGATACTTTAGTCCCTCACTATAGTGGCATGTTCTATATAGTAATAATATTTATTACTAAATATCAGATACAGCTCACAAATACCTTAGCCAAATTTTATTGAGGTCGGTTCAGACTTGAATATAGCCTCCACATACACACGGGTTTTGTGCACCAAATATGTAATATCATCCATATTTTGATAAGTTTAGAAATACTTTTCACCGGATTGACACCAAATTCGGGATTTGAGGATTGCAATACAACTAAGTTCGTATAGCCCCCATAAAGCGGTATCCTTCAATATTCGCTACATTTTCCACAGAATGATATCAAACTTGATGTTTGAAGTTTGTAATAAGCTCCGCTTTCTGTGGCATTTATTTGGCAATATACGTCAATGTTTTTGAATAGCCCCGTAAAACTGTGACACCTGATATTCAAAATTGTTAAAATTTTCAATCTCAAGTTTTTTCTTTGAAATGGTGGAGGTTCTTCAATTTCGGCCCGGCCGAACTTAGCTGCTTTTGTGCTTGTTATACACTCAGCCATATGGCAAGAGATACGGTCAAAACGTGCCTAGTCGAAATAACGGGTTTACTCCATGATGTGCCTCACCCACAAACGGTCAACATTTTGAATAATTATAAGTCTTATAAAATGTGATGTGAAAATCCGATTGTTTGAAAATTCCACACATCCCAATATTTTTAAACCCAAGATCTGGTGTTAAATTATCGGCCAACTCCTTGTGGTACCTCTCCCACAAAAGGTCGAAATTTTTAATATTTTCTAAAAAATTATTACATATCTCATACAAAGTGAAGAAAGTATCCAAAGTAGTCCAAGACTGGAATGTCGCAATGTAAATATTATATCATATTTATTCCGGTCCGATACGAAATAGACAATATTGGACCATTCCTTCGGAACCTACTCCCAATTTTGAATAATCATAAGAGAAGTCAATATATATATTTAAATACCTTAACGATGGCTGAGGGTAAACATCTGTAGGCAAAACCGACTGAAAATTTTTAAATTGTTTTAATTTTAAGAAAAACTGTTTTCAATTTTTTGATTTGGCTTATGAAACAAATATTGTGTAAATACTTTTAGTATTACTTGTTATATTAGATGCCAAAATATTTTTTGGTTATTTTCTTTAACGTTTTCCAAACACTGTGCCACATTTACTGCAAGTTCCTACCAATGTTTCATCTGTCAATTTGGTATCATTTGAAATGAACCACAAACAAGGCAAAAAAACAAAAAAAAGAAACCTCGAACAATGTTGCATAGTTCATGCGGTACTGTTTTTTGTGATTTGCATTGAACGCGAATGAATTTTTGCTGAATTATGCATTTCCTTTCGGGGTTTTCCATAAAATGAGATATATGTACACACACATACATCTGTACGTTCGTTTTGGCCCTTTTTTGTTGCCTTTTAGTAGAATTAAAAATATTTTTCCGCTTATTTAGCTGATTTTCTCGTTGACTGGTGGTTGCCATGATTGTGTGTGTGAGGATTTTTCAAAATGAAAACAAAAAATAATAAAAGCGCAGAAATGGAACTGTTTAAATACGTTTATAATTGAAGTTTTTACAGACAGCTGAGGTTTGTCATTCTGGCATTGGCCATTAAATAATACTAGCAACGTTTACATTACGAAATTCCTATAATATTTTCCTTGTGCCTCGCTCACACTTGATAGTGGGTTGAGAGCGATACAGACACAAGTCCGCTTTAAAACAAATGGGTATATCGGCCATTTTACAGGAAACGGATAATGATGTGTAGCCAATGGTTGAGTGTTTGCTTATTTGTCCGCACATGTTGGTAGGAGTTGTAATAATTTTGCTGCGTGTGTGCGTTATTGTGGTTCTCAAAAACATTGAAATTTGAGTTGCTTGATTTCCTTTTACTCGTTTTATGTGTGTTCAATTGTTTTATTTAAAAATTAATTTGTATATACATATAGTGAAAACTATATATGGCTTTAGGTAATATTTATTATCAAATTAGATGCAGGGGTCTGGCCGCCTCCAAAATAGTTTCGTTTTTAACATTTTGTTCAGTTATTCACTTCTAGCGAAAAAATCATCTCTTCTGAATAAACATAGAGTAATATATAAGAGACAATCTACAAAGATTTATCTCAGAGAGAACTTCACAGTAGATCTCCCCAGCAGTCCGCTGGCCATTACAATTTAATACCCATCCAAATGTATGCTATTTTGCCAATAGGAGAAAATGGAGGCATCTGATTCAGATGAGTCGTATTGCTATTACATTGTAAAACAAAATCAATATTAAAATTAAAGAACAAAGCAAAATATAATAAAATGTGTCCGTCGCACTTGCATCTGAATCGGATGTCGATAGATTTCGAACCCATCCAGCCTTCGCTTACAATGTCGGTAGATTTCGGACCCATCCAACATTCGCTTACATTGTCGGTAGATTTCGGACTCGTCTGACGGCCTAGGCCATCGCTGTGTAAATGTAAGTAGAAATTGCATACAGGCTTTGGATGAGTCGCACCTACATTGTCAGCTAAGACCACTGAAGATGTATGTGCGAAATAATTCGGTGGGTTATTGAAGATCTGCATTGTCTATAGATCTTCCAGAGCCTTTCAAAGAACTTAGATGTTTTTTTCAGAATACCTGTAGCCGCCTCTCATAGCAGATCTGTAGATCTTCTCACAGAAGATCTGTTGGTCTTGTTATGCAAAATTTTGTAGATGTCGGAAATAGCATCAAATTTTAGAATAAGTTCAGATTTGTTCGAATTGGCACAAATTATGACCTTCAAACGGCCAATGAATCCGTCACACGCTGCCTGAATATTGTTCTGCTGTATTTGGTCCATTCCCGGCGAAGCGCTTGCTTGAGGTGATCGACACTTTGGTATTTTTTTAATGCCAGCCATGCTTCTCAAAATACTCCAGACACAATAGTCCAAAGGTTTGGTATTCGGAGATTTTGGTGGCCATTGTGTGCTGGAAATGAAGCGAGGATCCGCATTTTGTAACCATTCTTGTGTGCGATGGTGCTGAGTCCTGTTGGAATGTCCAAGGTCTGCGGCCAAAAGGTTTGTTTTGAGGTTCCTGGTTTATAACACCGATAAGCCAACATTAGATTCTTCAATAATTAACTATTGTCATCAAGGAAGAACGATCGCTAAGAAAGAAGAGAGAGAAGCTAAACTTTAGCCACAACAAGTAGAATTTTGGCAATAAAGGAATTGGTTGTAATAAATAAAACATAAAACAAGACCGATTGAGTCTTCTAATTAAAACAAGTGTTTCATTTAAACCTAAACTACCAGTGTCTTATTAGCAACACGTAAGTATCGCCTGTATACTTGTTGGTGTTGTCAAATATTCAAATTTATTGTTGTTCGACCTTGTGCAATATATACTTTCAGCTCTAAAGCTGCTCTGTACATTTAGAACCGCTACAAGTCCATACACCTGTATCGGAACTTGTACAGTTTGGGTACCCAAGGCTTTACACCCTCCAGAATTATTTCGCCATAATATTTGGCATGTTTTCCGGCTGTTATGGCGGACCACACCATCACCATGGCCGGCGCTTGAGTTCTGGTGGCCAACCGAAGGTGCACATTTTCAGCTGAACTCTTTGGCAAGTAAACACGATCATTTTGTTTGTTTACTGCTGGACAACGAGTGTTTTCTCATCGTAGAAAGCCAAATTCGGCAGTTCACCACATTCGGCCAAGCGATGCAACTCTTTAGCTCTTTTGAGTTTATTTTCTTTCTGTTGCGGTGTAAGTTATGCACTTTTTTGAAATTGCTGTTTTCTTCCATCATCTTTCTTGACATCGGGCTACACCATCAGTATATCGGTTACGAGCGAATAACTTTTTTTCTGGAAATTTCTCACCAAAATGCTTTTGTACGTTTGTAAACAATATAATGAGCTGTCACAGTTATAATTTTAACATCTGTCGGACGAGTGGCTTAGAAATGGCAGTAGTCTGACGTTGGTTGCAGTAGGAGCTATATTCAAATTTCATCCAATCTCAATATAATTGGGAAAGTTAATTTATATGCCATATTCCGTTACAAGTTCCATGATACATTGAAATTGGAGATACATACGTGTTTGGTCCATCAAATACACGAAATCGGCAGAATATATATATTCAATATAATTTGATAAATTGAGTTTTGTACTAAATTCTGTTACACATTCCAAATTTGAAGACTGCATCTATAACCGATCAAAACAAAATCCAAAATTTTTAGAGGTACATACATTCTGATGATATGTCTCCAGTTCCAAGTTGAATTTCAAAAAAATAATTAGCTTATATTACTTTCAGGCGATGCCTTAATATATCTGGAAATTTTCTGGAAAATTTGTTCATCTGTATGTGAGTCTATAAATTACAAACAAACAATCAAACGTACAAACATTTTCCTCTTTTATAGATATAGAGGAATATGTGTATATTCGTATTTTATAGAAATGTTTTGCGGGATAAACCATTAATCCTGGACGAAGTACCCTTTTTCAATCATTCTACAATTTTAATAAAAATATTGGGATGTGTAAAATTTGAAGAAAATCCAACATTTCTATGAGCCTTTTGTTTATTCAAACTGTTGTACCAGAAGAAGTGGAACCATATTGTCCATTCTTGTACCTAATAGAAATATATGATTTGCAAAATTTTTATGAGCACCAATTTTTGTTTGTTTTTTTTTTTAATTTTTCCCCTTTTGTTTGGGAGATAACAAAAAAATTGACCGATATTGGCCACCTCCAAATTCAACCAAAGTTTAATAAAAAATATTACGATGTGCAAACTTTAGACAAGGTCTAGTGTTATACAGAAAGATGGACAGGTAGATCGACTCTAAATGCCCTAGAACGGACTAACAGCCGCATCAAATTATATATACCCTCTATAGCAATAGTGGCTGAGGGTATAACAAGTTAAAAAGTATCAGTCGGTATTGCCGACAGATATATACCCTCAGCCTACGTTAGATTATTTAAATATATTTTGGCTAGTGTTACGATTATTCAAACGTTTGACCCTCTATGCAGCAGGTTCCGAAGGAATGGGTCAATATTCTCCATTTCGTATCGGACCCAAAAATATGATATAAATATTCCGACATTCCTGGTATGGATTACATCGACTTATACCTTCACCTTACATAAAAAATATAATGATTGTAGAAATTGTTAAAATGTACGTTATGTACAAGATATAGTCTACCAAAATTTTCCATTTTTATACTTCATATAATACAAATAAAAAATATTGAGCGATATATTGGGCAAAATTGCAAGAAAGGATATTTATACCCAATTTTATGCGAAATCATAAATTCCGATAAATTTCATATTCATATCAGCCTTCTTATGGAGAGAAATATTTGGGCATAGCAACTAGTAAAGATTTGCTAATTTTTTTCGAAAGTTATGACAGATAAAATTATTAAAAATTGTGACACTATGTGGGTGAGGTGCCAGAAGGGGCTCGAAGATATATATGAACTTCACGACAAATCTTGTGTTAGCAAACGTTTTTGTATGTTTGAAATTTGTTGACCCTTTGTGGTGGAGGTACTTGATGGAGTGGACCGATATTGTCCATTTTCGCACCTGACCTAGCACTTAAGCAAATATAAGGTTTTGCAAAGATGGGGCAAAATCGGATCATCCTTTCTCTTTCTGTGCAGAAAATATATATTTTTTTTTCACACCAGACCTTGGGTTAATAAAATATTGGGATGTATGAAATTTAAAGACCATCGGACTCTTACTTCACAATTTATAAGAGTTGTAATTATTCAAAAATTTGACCCTTTGTGGGGGAGGTACTTGATAGAGTGGACCGATATTGTCCACTTGACCTAGCACTAACGAAAATATTAGGATTCGCAAAGTTGGAGCAAAATCGGATCATCATTTCTCTTACTGTGCAGAAAATATATTTTTTGAAAATTTCGACCTTTTGTGGGGGAGGTACCAGAAGGAGTGGACCGATATTACCCATCTCCGAACTCGATCTAAGTTTGACAAAAATATTAAGATGAAGAAAGTTTGGACCAAATCGGGTACTTCCTTCGAGAGTTATCGTGCGCACCAGCCAGACAGACAGACGGACGGACGGACATCGCTAGATCGACTCCAAATGTCCTGAAACGGATTTGGTCCAAAGAGACCTAGGGTCTAAAACAGTTATTTCGACTAGGCACGTTTTGACCGTATCAAATGATATATACCCTCTGTAGCCATATGGATGAGGGTATAAAAATGACTAAAAGAACAACGCATAATTGAGATAAAATGTTGAAGTATTCTATGAAATAATTCCTTTTTAATAATAAGTTACAACCAAGATTGCCAAAAGCAATGTTCCACCTCCCACAAATGGAACTCTATTTTGTTGCACAGTGTAATATACTTCTTTTGATCCCTTAATCCCGCCATAGATATTCATCTTCCTTTCTCTCCAAAATTTAAATGTTTAATTGTCATTGCATTGAAATGAATACCCTGTTAAACATACATATTTTTTTATTACTTGTGTGTTCGTGCAGTTTTATGAATGTGTTTGTAATATTATTTAATATGCACATTTTAATATAGTATTTATTAAATTTCATTTTTGTATTAATAAACAAAAATGTCAAGCAATTTGATATTATTGCTGTCGTTGCAATTGTCCATTTGTTGTTCGTCGTCCTATTCGCAGTGATGTTGATGATGTTGTTGCTGTTTTTATTGTAGTTCAACTTTCGGCCGTTCGTTTGTTTGTTCGCTCACACAGTCGTCTACTGCTGCTGCTTCTGGTCCTGCCGCCACTGCATTGCTGCTGTCATGTTATCATTCGCAGCAAGTGGGCTTTTTGGCCAAGTAATGCTAACTTTGTGTAATGCAATCCTAGGCCATATTGACCAAATATGAGGAATGTATTTTAATTAAAGTTGTAAATGCTGACATTTATTTTTTTGCCTTCTGTGTTCGTTTGTTTGTTTGTTTGTCCGTTTGGTTGGTTGAATAGCAAATAAGCAAAAAAAAAAAAAAAAGGACAAACGAAAAAAAATCTCCAACGAACTAAGTGGACATCATTAAAACGGAAGCTAAGGGAATTATTTAGACAGCAACTTCGAACCAACGGGATGTGGAGAACAGCCGTGTTTTGTACAAAAAATGAAAGTTTTATGAACCAAGTGTCAGCCAAGTGATTATGAAAAGTGTCAAATATTCATACAAAATAATATGCAGCGAATTATGTTATTACAAACATTAAAATTATTACTTTTTCTGAATGTTAGTGTATTCCGCAGTTTTTTTTTTTTTTTGGTTTGGGGATGGGATTTAAATATTAAAAAATATATATACTTTTTTCTTACAATTTTAGCTTGTTGCAATAATGATGCATTGAATCGCATGTAAAAACTGAAAATTGTGGCCGAATAGGAAGGTGTATTTTTTATACATATTTTTCCTTGGGGTTGGAAATATACGGGTAGGAGACTTAAACTTTGTCATTCAGTGAAACAAAATTTTGGAAGTCAACTAAAATATGACACGACGTTTTATATTTTTATATTATATACTAGCAAGTGCCCGCTACTTCTTCAGCGAAAAATTTACCTTAAAATTTTAGATTAGTTCCAATAATTTTAGCACTCAAAATGTACAATTAGTGCAGTTTGATAAAATAGTTTTATCCAAAACGTACTTAAAACATACTAAATTATGAGATTTTCAAGGTTTTGACAAAATGTTCCAAAGTTTAGACAAAAGGTTTTAATTAAAACTTCATACATCATACTAAATTTTCAGATTTTTAAGGATTTATATATTATTGTTACTTTTTTTTCCTTTTCGAATAGAAAAATTAGAAATAGTTACCTTTTTCACCACAAAGTTTTCAAGTTCTTTCATTTAGAAGTTTTTAGTAAAACCACTGCACAATGGACCCACATTTATTTATTTCAACGTCTCCATATGTACAAGGTTAGATGAAAAAACTGCAACCAACTTCAGACTTCTGTCATTTCTAAGCCACTCGTCCGACAGCTGTTAAAATTATTCCAGTGACAGCTTATTATATTTTTTACAAGCGTACAAAAGCATTTTGTTGAGAATTTTTCAGAAAAAAAAAAGTTATTCGTGATGGAATTCAAGCGTGATAGTGTGATTTCTTTATATTTGACTGGAAAACCACACGTGGCTATCGTTAGAGCACTCCAGCATTTAAATCTGAATAAATCTTTTGTGTCTCGTACCATCGGTTCGAAAAGTAAAGAAGCGACATGATCAAAACCCGCGTCGCAGTGGCCGAAAAATGGCTCGTGAGGTGAATATATCGCAATATTTCATTCGGCAAATATTGAAAATGAGCTCGGGGTAAAGCCATTGAAATTCCAAAAACTGCAAGAGCAAAACAGCTAATGAGTTGCTTCGCTTGGCCGAAAGTGGTGAACTGCCGAATTTGGTTTTCTCCGATGAGAAAACATTCGTTGTCCAGCAGTTTGTAAACAAACAAAACGATCGTGTTTACTTGCCAAAGAGGTCAGCTGAAAATGTGCACCTTCGGTTGGCCACCAGAACTCAACCACCAAAATCTCCGGATACCAAACCGTTGGCCTATTGTGTCTGCAGTACTTTTGGAAAGCAAGGTTGGCACTAAAAAATACCAAAGAGTCGATCACCTCAAGCCAGCGCTTCGCCGGGAATGGGCTAAAATACCGCAGAGCAAAATTAAGGCAAACGGTTTCATTGGCCGTTTGAAGGCCATAATTCGTGTCAACGGTGACCAATTCGAACAAATTTAAATGTTATGCTATTTCCGACATTGTCTGCTTTCATTCAATAAAATCTATTCCTCGATCCAATACCAAATTTAGTACTATTTAGTATTTTCGTACAATTATAGTACACATTTTCAAAATCACCTCCATATCTCAATTCGAGATATCAACAGATACCTCAATATCAATATTTTCCATTCCAGTCCTATCTCTTCACCTAAAGCCATATTTAGTACTATTTAGTACTTTACGTACAAAACACATTTCCGGAACCACCTACATATCTTAACCACAGACGCCAACAGTGACATCCATATTCTTTTTAGGATTCCAGTCCTATCCCTTCCCCAATACCCAATTTAGTGCCACTTAGTACTTTTCGAACAGCCATAGTACATATTTACAAAACAAACTCTAAATTTTAGCCACCGACAGCAACAGTGACATCCATATGAAATTTCAGAAATTCAGTTATAATCTTTCACCCAATGTCAACTTTAGTACTATTTAGTACTTTTCGTACAATTATAGTACACATTTCCAATACTACCTCCAAATATCATTTCCAATAGAGACATCAATATCAAACATGAGGATTCCAGGCATATCCCTTAACCCAATGCCAAATTTATTTCCAAATAAATTTCAGGATTCCAGCTCAATCCCTTCACAAAATACCCAATTTAGGAACAGTTAGTACTTTTCGAACACTTACAGTACACATTTCCAAACCCACCTTCATATATTAACCACCGACACAAACTGTGACATCCGTATCAAATTTAAATATTTTAGCTCTATTTCCTCACCCAATACCATATTTAGTACTCTTCGTACAACTATAGTAGACATTTCTAAAACCATCACAAAATCACAAACACGGAGACCTCAATTGGGGATTCCAACCCTATCCCTTCACCCAATACCAATTTAAAATAATTTTGCAGTTTTGGTACAAATATAGTACATCTTTCCAAAGCAACCCCAACTCTATATATATACCATCAGTAATCTAAATATACAATTTCAAAATTCTATCTCTATCCCTTCAACTAAGCCCAAATTTAGTACCGTTTAGTTTCACAATTATAGTATGCATTTCCAAAACAACCTACATATCTCAATTTCAGGTACCGACAGAGACCTCAATATCAAATTTTAGGTTTCCAAACCAATCCCGTACTTTTCGCATTCCGAACCCCCACCAAAACTCAAAAAAGAAAATACCATCAGAAATCTAATTGTTAAAATTCAGAATTTTATGTCTATGCCTTAACCCAAATACAGGATGAGATGAAAAAAATACAACCAACTTCAGACTGCTGTCATTTCTAAGCCACTCGCCCGACAGCTGTTTAAATTATCGCGAAAATATTCTGGAGGGTTTATGAAATCCTTGGGAAAGCAAACATTTTGGCCGCAGACCTTGGACATTCCAACAGGACAACAGCACAATCGCACTCAGCATGCGCCGCCCAAGAAGGGTTTCCAGCGCACAATGGCCACCAAAATCTCCGGATACCAATCCGTTGAACTATTGTGTCTGGAGTATTTTGGGAAGCAAGGTAGGCCCTAAAAAATACCAAGGTTTTGATCACTCAAACAAGCGCGTCGCCGGTAATGGGCCAAAATACCGCAGAGCAACATTTGGGCAGGGTGCGATGGTTTCATTGGCCGTTTGAAGGCCATGATTCGTGACAAAGTTGACCAATTCGAAAAAATCTAAACTTATTCTAAAATTTGATGCTATTTCCGACATTTTTTGTTTTCATTCAATAAAATTAAAAAAAATGTAAAAATTATGGCGTTTTACTTTGTTGCAGTTTTTTTAACTCACCCTATAAACCCTTAAACCCAACAGTGATCTTAATATTAAATTTCAGAATTTCGGTTTTTTCCTTTCACACAATATGTAACCAAAACAATATACTTCCTTCCATCCTGGATACAAACACTCATCCAAAATTGTTAGCACTTAGTACTTTTCGAACAATTAAAGCACGCATTTGCAAAACAGAGATATTCATATCACATTTCAGGATTTCTGCTCTATACCTTCACTCAATAGCAAATTTAGTACAATTATCCTATGCATACGCAAAATAGCTCCTTCAGTTCTATTCCTATACCTAATACAAAATTATGTACACTTATAGTACACATATCCAAAACCACCTTCATATCTCAATTCCAGATACCAACGGGGGGCTCAACATTAAATTTGAGGACTACAGCTCGATCCCTTCAGCTAATAACAAAATTTGTACAATTTAGTTCTTTTCATATCAATATGGGAAGTATGTCCAAAATGAACTCCATTTCTCAACAACAGCAACCAACAATGACAACCACATCAAATTTCAGGATTTAAGCTCTCTTCCTTGACCCAATAACAAATATAGTACTATTTAGTATGTGTACTATAATTGCACACATTTTTCAAAACAACCTCCATACCTCAATTTCCGATATCAACAGAGACTTCAATATCAAATTTGAGGATTCCAACACTATCCCTTCACACAATACCATATTTAGTACCATTTAGTACTTTTCGTACATATATTGGACGCATTTCAAAATCACCACCAAATCACAAACAGAGATACCATCAATAATTTTTATATCAAACTTCAGAATTTTACCTCTATCCCTTCACCCAATACCAACCATTACCATTCAATACTTTTCGTACAATTATGGTACACATTTCCAAAACCACCTCTTTATCTCCATTCCTGATACAAACCAGTTCTTTTTCTTCACCCAATACCCCATTACCACTTAGGAGTTTTTAAAAAAATTTTGTACACATTTCCAAAACCACCTCCATATCTCAATTCCAGATACCTAGAGTGACATCCATATCAAATTTCATCTTTATCCTTTCACCCAACACCCAATTTAATACCACTTATTACTTTCCGGACAAATATAAGACGGATTTTCGAAACTACCTCCAAATCTCAAACACAGATATTAAATTTCAGAATTTTATCTATATCTCTTCACCCCATACCAAACTAAGTAAAATTTATTACTTTTCTAGTACCCCAATACCAAATTTCAGATTCCAAGCACTACACAACACAATTCCAAAATGTACCAAATATAGTACTATTTAGAAAACTACAAAATTACTTTCCAACCCTAATTCGCGTACCAAATGTCAAGTTTTTAGCTCCATTCTTTCACATGGTCCCAATAGTACCATTTTAGAATTTTTGGTAACACTAAAGTTTGAATTTCCAAAAACCCTTTGGTAAATCTATCCAGCAGTCCATCAGTGACTCTCATTCCGTTTGTCCATACATAGTATTAAATTTGTAGCACCTTTTTCTACTTTTGGTACGAATTTCCAAAAACCCCACCCTTTCACACGCCAACGCACCATTACTAACCGTATTGCAATATTAAAATATTCTAACTTCAGCCATTTCGTCTGGACATTGATTCTCAGTCAGTCACTACTTTTTATACCCTCCATCATAGATAGTATTGAGGGTATATTAAGTTCGTCGTTCCGTTTGAAACTCTCCGAAATAATAATTTTAGACTCAACAAAATGTATATATTCTTCCGTCCGTACGTTTCTCCACTGTTGTAATCACGCTTGAGTCAAAACGTATTCAGCTAGGAAGCTTAAATTTTGCGCAGATCAGGCTTTTGTGTGCAGGCAGGTCAGGTTCGAAGATGGGCTATATCGGTCCACGATATCGTATGGCTCTCATACAACGGTACCCATCGATATTCGGTATTTTAATGATTTTTGACACATTTTTCAATGGAATTGTCTGAAATTCTACACAAATAGGTCTTTGTGGGCACTTTATCCCCTGAAGGAGAATTGTCTATATCGGTCCACGATATCCTATATCCCCCCATATAACTGTACCCCCGATATTGGGTATTTTGATGATTTTAGCCACATTTTTCAATGGAATTGTCTAAAATTCTACACAAGGAGTTCATTCTGTATTCTTTACCCCCTGGAAGAGAAATGTCTATATAGGCTTATGTTTTAGTATAGCACCCATATAACGCTACCCCGAGATATTCGGTATTACCAGGATTTTCGCAACTTTATTTACCGGAATCGCGTCAAATTTTGTATTTGAAGTTCGTAATGGGTACTACAACTTATGACGGAAAAATGTCTATACAGCTCCACGTCTTAGTAGAGTCCCCAACGGTACCTCCCTTTATTCGGTATTTTGATGATATTAGAGACATTATTTTCTGGATTTGTTTCGACTTTCGTATTTGAAGTTCGGAATCGGTACTACAGCCTATGACAGAAAATTACTTATCCAACACCACATCTTCGTATAGCCCCCATATAAAGGTTTTTGTTTGAGAGGTCTTTTTCGACGGATTTTTTTTTTTTTTTTTTTTTTTGAAAGATTTTCAAGTTCCTGGTGGAGGGTATAAAAAGATCCTAACCTGCTTTTTAACTTGCTTATATTTGAAGATTATAATCGTTATAAGAAGGCAAATCCAAACCGGTATTTGAAATGTTAGAAAAAAATTCCACTTTTACCAATTTTTAGAACAATGGAATAGGACTCTCGATAGGACCTTTTTCATTTATTTATTTGATTAATATTTGCTCCTTGAATTTATCGTAGAGTTTTCCTCTAATCGTAATTCAATTTTAAAGGATTCGTAGTTTTATATAGGATGATATTCAAGTTGTCTGAAAGGAATGACAATAAAAGGAAAGCAATAAAGCCAGATATACTCCCCACTTTAAGGTTACAAAATTCTGACCATAAATCTATTTACCATCTCTTACCGCTTGTACCTTGTTATTATTAAAATTATGCCACATGTCTGCGATAAGCAATGAATCAAATTCATATTCGACCCAATTATTTTGTTGAAAGGCATTCGCCCGCCATTAACTTTCCCCGATGGCAAAGCAATGAAAAAATCAAAATTTGTTACTTTTTCTACCAAACAAATTAAACTTAGCATTTGCAATAAATCTTTCAAAGTTTCCCCGAAACAAAAAACCAACGAAATGAAATAAAACCTTTATTCACTTTCACCCACACAGCGTGCAATATCTTTCATTTGGATTGTAATTCAAAGCCCAAAACAAAAATGGTTAACTCAATAATCCGGAATTTTATAATGGCTTCCTATAGGTGTAATCATATCAACACCCAAAACGAAAAGAGTTTTCTTCCTGGCGTTTCCTGCTATCGATATCTCATCTAAACGGAAGTGAAATCGAACACACAGAAAAACCCCCAAACACACACAATTACAGATGGCAAACAGGAAAAGATAGACAGCATTTAAAAGCACACACACATTCACACTCCGACGAAACAATAGCTGCCAAATTCGATGAAGGGTAACACAGTAACCCCTTTACTTTTATTACAATAACAACTCAATTTCATGTTTAACTGAAACAAATGAAGAAAAAACCGAAAGCACACACACATCTACTTGCTCACATTGTCAGCGAATGGGTTGTGTGTGTGAGTGTAAGTGTTTTGTAACTTTGCCGTGATTTACGACTCCCAGGCGGCGTCACCTGAGATTAAAAAAATTTTATATACAAAAAAAATTATACATCAATGTGGTGAGGGGGGAGGGAGGAAACCCATACTCCGGTAAAGGAAAAAACAAAATGGGAAAATAAAGCAACTCTTTCAGGCATTAAACCAAAGGGAAAGTAACAAAACTCCAATAAAAAACATTAAAATCACTGACAGCAACAGTAACTGTAACGTCGCAATGGCAATGCCAGTGCCACTGGCAAACGAAACAACCAACTGACATTCACCCAATCCAAATGAAATAAATATGTTGCTGCTCCCACACTCACTTTCAGGATGGGCCAACAGTTTGGCAAACCAAAAACACAAAAAAAAAAAAAAGAAACGAAACAAAAAACAAAATAATGATGGCGCTGTAAAGGATTGTAGATTGTAATAATTTCACACATACGACAATGCGAAGGAAACGACAGTGGCATGGCACGAGGAAATCAAATGAAAGGAATTATTTCCACGTTTCAGCTGCCACAGAAGGGTGTACACCATTAAAATGATAGGTTTTTACTTGCACTTACTAGGCCTAGACTTAAATCTATATACATACAGGGTAAGAAAAAAAAACTGCAACCGACTTCAGACTGCTGAAATTTCCAACCCACTGGTCCGACAGCTGTTAAAATTATTCCAGTGACAGGTCATTATTATGTTTACAAGCGTACAAAAGCATTTTGGTGAAAAATTTCCAGAAAAATAGTTAATCGTGATGGAATTCAAGCGTGATAGTGTGATTTCCTTATATTTGGCTGGAAAAGCACAAGTGGCTATCGTTAGAACACTCCAGCATTTACAAGTGAATAAATCTTTTGTGTCTCGTACCATCGCTCGTTACCGTGATACTGGTAGCGTTGCCCGACGTCAAGGAAGTGGACGGAAGAAAACAGCAACATCAGCAGAAATGGTTCGAAAAGCAAAGAAGCGACATGATCGAAACCCGCGTCGCAGTGGCAAAAAAAAATGGCTCGTGAGCTGAACATATCGCAACATTCCATTCGGCAAATATTGAAAACTGAGCTCGGGGTAAAGCCATTGAAATTTCAAAAAGTGCAATAACTTACACCGCAACAGAAAGAAAATAGACTCAAAAGAGCTAAAGAGTTACTCCGCTTGGCCGAAACTGGTGGTGGACTGCCGAATTTGGTTCTCCGATGAGAAAACATTCGTTGTCCCGCAGTTTCTAAACATTTGTTGCCAAAGAGGTCAGCTGAAAATGTGCACCTTCGGCTGGCCACCAGAACTCAAGCGCCGGTCATGCTGATGGTGTGGGCCTCCATAACAGCCGATGTTCGCTCTCCGCTCGTATTAATCGACCGTGGAATCAGAATAAATGCCGAATATTATGGCAAAAATATTCTGGAGGGTATATTAAAGCCTTGGGCACGCAAACATTGTGGCCGCAGGCATTGGACATTCCAACAGGACTCAGCACTATCACACTCAGCACGCGACACCCAAGAATGGTTACAAAATGAAGTTCCTCGCTTCATTTTCAGTGCACCATGTGTGTCGATTACCTTAAGCAAGTGCTTCGCCGCGAATGGGTCAAAATACCGCAGAGCAACATTCGGGCAGCGTGTGACTGTTGCATTGCCCGTTTGAAGGCCATAATTCGTACCAAAGATGACAAATTCTTACAAATCTAAACTTATTCTAAAATTTGATGCTATTTCCGACATTGTTTGCTTTCATTCAATAAAATTAAAACAAGTAAAATAGTATCAGTCGGTTTTGCCGACAGATGTATACCCCAAGCCTTGAGTTATGAACGTAACAGATTTGGACTATATCGACTACTTCTTGTACTTCATATGAGATATGAGCACATTTTCGGGAAATGGAAAAAATAGATATAGCGAACCGAAGTATTCCATTCATCTGATACAGATAAAATATATTGGTATGTGCAAAATTTGATTTTTTTTTCGAATTCTTTGAGCGTTTAGAATCGGATGTTAATTTTGCGTTTTACGAGCTTCATGGATACTCAAAATTTTGACCCTTTGTGGGGTAGGTACCAGAAGGAGTGGAGCGATATATCCCATCTTCACACCAGATTTTGAGTTAATAGAAATAACGGGACGTGTGTAATATGAAGAGAACCGCATGTTTATTTCGGATTCTTTGCTCGTTTTGATTATTCAAAACTCAGGTGCTTTGTGTGGGAGGTTCCAGAACGAATGGTCCGACCTCTACCATCTTTATAAAAGATCTTGCATTTATGAAAATATTGAGATGTGCCAAGTCTGAATAGAAGCGGATGTTAATTTAGTGTTTTAAAAGTTTGATGGATATTCAAAATTTCGACCTTTTGTGGGGGAGGTACTTGATGGAGTGGACCGATGTTATCCATGTTTGTACCTGCCCTAGAACTGACGTAAATATCAGGATTTGCAAAGTTGGAACAAAATTGGATTATCGATTCTCTTTCAGTGCAGAAAATACACATTTTTTTTTTTTTTTTTTTTTGAAAATCTCGATCATTTGTGTGGGAGGTACCAGAAAGAGTGGACCGATATATTCCATCTTAACACCAGACCTTGGGTTAATATAAATATTGGGATGTGTGAAATTTGAAGACAATCGGACTCTTACATAACATTTTATGAGAATTGTAATTATTTAAAATTTTGACCCTTTGTGGGGGAGGTACCAGAAGGAGTGGACCGATATTGTCCATTTTCACACTTGACCTAGTACTTACGCAAATGCTAAGACTTGCAAAGTGTGAGCAAAATCGGATTATCATTTCTCTTTCTGTGCAAAAAATATATAAATTTTTTAATTTTCGACCATTTGTGGGGGAGGTACCAGAAGGAATGGACCGATATATTCCATAATTACATCAGACCTTGGGTTAACATAAATATTGGCATATGTGAAATTTGAAGACAATCGGACTTTTATATCACAATTTATAAGAGTTGTGATTATTCAAAATGTTGACCATTTGTGGGGGGGTACTTGATGGAGTGGACCGATATTGTCCATTTTCACACTTGACCTAGCACTGACGCAAATATTAAGATTTGCAAAGTTGGAGCAAAATCAGATTATCGTTTCTCTTTCTGTGCAAAAAATAATTTTTTTTTGAAAATTTTGACCTTTTGTGGGGGAGGTACCAGAAGGAGTGGACCGATATTGCCCATCTCCGAACTCGATCTAAGCTTGACAAAAATATTACGATGTACAAAAGTTTGGACCTAATCGGATACTCCCTTCGAGAGTTGTCGTGCGCACCAGCCGGCCAGACAGACAGACAGGCGGACGGACGGACATCGCTACATCGACTCCAAATGTTCTGAAACGGATTTGGTCCAAAGAGACCTAGGGTCTAAAACCGTTATTTCGACTAGACACGTTTTGACCGTATCAAATGATATATACTCTCTGTAGCCATATGGCTGAGGGTATAAAAAATGTTAAATTTATAGCGGTTGACTTTGTTGCCGTATTTTTCTTAACTCACCATGTATATTTAAATTCTGAAATTTTATATTAAGAAGACTGTTGGTTTCTACTGTTTACGTATTCAGAAATAAATAGAAATAAATATATTTGGACTGAAAAATTGGATGTGGGTCCATTGTCCAATGGTTTTCCTAATATCCTCTTCGGTAAGCTGCAGAATGATCGATTTTGAAGAGTTTTTGATGTAAAACGTAAGCATTTCCTATTATTCTTTTGAAATAAGGAAAAACTTCAATAAGCCTTGCAAGTCTGAAAATTTGATGAATTTGTTCATTTTAGCCAAAAAGGTTTGTTTATATGTTTTGTTGTAATTTCTCAGTTTTTTTCTTTCTATAATAAAGATTTTTTACAATAATTATTCTAGGACACTCTATAGTTGGGTTCTTAAAAGACTAGTTGATATTTTAATAAAAAAGCATCTTTCCATTCGAACACCCTTTCATTTACACACACTGCTTATTTATTTTACAATGAATTGAAAATAAAAATATAATACCATTTCGCATGAAATGAAACATACTTTCGAAAACAGAATTTTTCGGTAAGCAAAATAAAAAGCGCCATACGACGACCTACAAGATTACAAGCAAATGTTTTATAATGACAATATATTTTTTTATTTACTCGTTCACACAAGTTCGTACAGTCGTCATATGATTCGCTTCATTCATACTCGGCGTAAATGCTCCTTGACAGGAGTTTTCCCTTTTTTTCACCCGGTTTTCTCCACCGCTCGAGGAATAATGGAGGGCGGGAAAAGGTTAACGTATGTAGACAGCGTCATCATTGGCACCATATGTTGCTTAATTTGTGTTATTGTTCGGTGATTGTTAAGTTTACATTTTCATTTCATATTTTTGTTGGTTGGTTGGTTGGTTGGCCCAATGTTAATGTTCTGTTTCATGCTCGCTTGCCAGCTTCAAAACGGGCATATAAACTTTATGAGCGCCTGACTAATTGTAATGGTGTCATATGTGTTTCTAGCTCTTTTATTTTGCTGGGAGGGTGGGGGTATGGGGACTGGCATTTAAGTGATTATGAAGAGTGTTTACTCCGTGGCACATAACCTCCAGATAGGCTGTTGAACGATTCCTTAAAAATTACAGGGCATATTTATGTTTTTGCCATATAATTTAGATGTGAAAGTTTGCTTTACTCAGTGGAAGAAAAAATGTTGGTAGGTTAAATTAGGTAATAAAAATAATTGAAGTTTTCGGATCATATATAATGCAAATTTCTTTTTGCCGGGTCGAATGGTTAATATTTATAATGTAGTGTTTTAAAGAGTGGTTCACATAATGTTTGGAAATGAATGGGGACGGGGACGTTAAAAAATAAAATTCTGAAATTAATTTTTTGAAAATGCATATTCTGTGGCTAGTGCTTCTTTTAAACCACGTGATAAGGTTTATTCACAATTTCAAAAAAGCAAAAAGAAGTAGAGTGCCTTCAAGGGATCTAAGTAGAAAAGTAGTGGGATTCCCTAACTCGGATTCCCTACCGACAAAAATTGTTAACTTTGAAACCCAACATTTTGATATAAAAATTAAATTAAGTTAAAGTTGCTAGGTGTAGGTAGGTCTGAGCGACTACTTATTATTTCATCGCTAATTTATCGGCAAATTTCGTTAATAACCGAAATTATCGGCGTTTTAACTTTACCCATTTTTGTCGGTAACTCAAAAAATGAGTTGGAGAATTCCACTACAGGTGTATCCATATTAACGACTATTTTGGGATTACCACTGGGTTGGTATTCCGCCCAGTATATAACTAGCCATGATAAAGAGGATATTTAATAATAGAATGCAACCAATTCGTAACTCCATTATATAATCTATGAAGAGACACATATTTAAAGAAAGAGTCTTAAATCTCTTGTGAAAGATGCTGGTGTGGTGTCTGACCTAAAACACTTACGAAACTTCGGCCAACATATATAACAAAATGGAAATAGAACGCTGCAATTCCGGCTTATAAGGCAGGGTGAGATAAAAAAAACTGCAACAAAGTCAAACGTCATAATTTTTACATTTTTTTAATTTTATTAAATGAAAGCATAAAATGTCTGAAATATCATTAAATTTTAGAATAAGTTTAGATTTGTTCGAATTGGTAACCTTTGGCACGAATTATGGCCTTCAAATGGCCAATTAAACTGTCACACGTTGCCCGAATTTTGCTCTGCGCTATTTTGGTCCATTCCCGGAGAAGCGCTTGCTTGAGGTGATCAACACTTTAGCATTTTTTTGTGCCAACCTTGATTTCCAAAATATTCCAGACACAATAGTCCAACGGATTGGTATCCGGAGATTTTGGTGGCCATTGTGCGCTGGAAATAAGCGAGGAACCTCATTTTGTAACCATTCTGGCTGGCGCGTGCTGAGTGCGATGGTGCTGAGTCCTGTTGAAAAGTCCAAGGCCTGCGGCCAAAATGTTTTCGTGCCCAAGGCTTTAATACACCTCCAGAATATTTTCGCGATAATATTTGGCATTATAATGATGCCTCGGTCGATTAATACCAGCGGAGAGCGACTATCGGCTGTTATGGCGGCCCACAACATCATTATGGCCGGCGCTTTGGCAAGTTAACGCGATCAATTTACAAACTGCTAAACAACAAATGTTTTTTCATCGGCGAGCACCAAATTCGGCAGTTTATCACTTTCGGCCAAGCGAAACAACTCTTTAGCTCTTTTAAGTCTATTTTCTTTCTGCTGCGGTGAAAGTTCTTGCACTGTTTGCAATTTCAATGACTTTACCCCGAGACCATTTTTCCATTTTTGTCGAATGGTATATTGCGATATGTTCAGTTCAGTACATTTTTCGGCCACTTCGACGAGGGTTTCGATCAAGTCGCTACTTTACTTTTCGAACCATTCCTGCTAATGTTGCTGTTTTTTTTCCGTCCACTTCCTTTACGTCGGGCTACGCTACCAGTATCGCGGTTTTCAAGCCAAATATAAATGCTTCAATTCCATCACGAATAACTGTATTTCTGTAAAATTCTCACCAAAATGGTTTTGTACGCTTGTAAACAATATAATGAGGACGTGTGGTTTAGAAATGACAACAGTCTGAAGTTGGTTGCAGTTTTTTCATCTCACCCTGTATATGGAAGCTATATCCAAATCTAAACCAATCTCTATAAAATTTGGTAAGGGTATTTCTGAGCTCTATTTGATATATTACCCCGAATATCGTTGTTACGGAGTGTATGTTACGGCTGTGGAGAACAAATATAACAAATCGGATGAACAATATATATGGGAGCTATAGCTATATCTGAACTGATTTTCACAATATTTGGCATATTGATTTCTGGCCTCAATCTGGTCATAAGTGCCATTCTATTTGGGCTATTGGTGCACAATAAAAGGCAAATCTGACGAATATATGTATAGGAGCTATATCCAAATCTGAACCGATCTCGATAAAATTTGCAAAGGTATTTCTGAGTTGTATTTTATATATTTCCCCAAATATCCTAGATGCATAGTGCATATAGCGGCTGCGAGCGGCAAAAATAACAAATAGGACGAACGATGTATATGGAAGCCTTTATCTGAACCGATTTCTATAAAATTAAGTATACTCATTTCATGATTATTTTGGTCGTATGTGCCAGATTCCACAGCCTCAACTTTCCACATATTACTTGTTATACCCTCCACCATAGTATGGAGGGTATATTAAGTCTGTCATTCCGTTTGTAACACCTCGAAATATACATTTTAGACCCCACAAAGTATTCTATGTCGATTTAGCGATGTCCGTCCGTCTGTGGATTTCACTCTAGAAGAAGTAGATTGATAAAATTTTACTCAAATATATATTATGTCTGCAGGACTTTTGGTATTGGAAATGGGCCATGTAGATCCACGTTTTGGTATAGCCCCCATATAACGGCACTTCTCGATATTAGGTATTTTGATGATTTTAGACACATTATTCACCGGAATTGTTTCAAATCTGATTTTTTAAGTTCGTAATGGATACTACAGGCTATGATAGAAAAGTGACCGTGCAGGTCCACGTCTTCGTATAGCCGTCATATAACGGTACCTCCCGATATTCGGCATTTTAATGATCTTAGCAACATTATTCACCATTTTTTTTCTGGTTTCGCATTTGTATACTGTAATGGCTTATGACAAAAGTTGCTATGCAGATCTACGTCGTCGTTTAGACCATAATAAGACGGCAACATTTGGTATTTTTAAGATTTTTACAGAATTTTTAACGGATTTTATTTTTTTGAAAATCGCCAAATTCGTTCCAAATAGTGGAGGGTATTCAATGTTCGGCCCAGCCGAAATTACAGCTGTTTTACTTGTTACCTGATTTCTTTTAAGACATCGAATACTGTATTTGTCACCCAAATCAATAGAGTCTAATGAGTCCCTCCGCACCTCCAGAAAAGAGAAAATAATTATAGCACATTCAGTCAGTCATTAACTGGCTATCTGGTGTCTATTAACTACCGGTACATCATTTTTGCATTTACCCAAATTCTACCAAGTTATGTACCTTATTGCTTAGATGTTCCACACCACTTTCGCCATGTTTTATTAACGTAGCAGATTTGATGATATACAACATGGCCAACGACTACGACAACCATTCCCGCCAACCGCAGTAGTCATAGTTTTCAAGTTTCAATTCATGTTGCCGGAATAACTCTTCGCTTCGTATGCAAATGCTGGAAGGTATGCGCCATGACGACTCTGGGAGTATCCCATTGTGCCCTGCTGCAATCTTTTTTGCGCCAGTGTGTGTGTGTGTGAGTGAGTGGTGCGTGCTTGTGGCGAAAAGTCAAATTTTGTAGAAGGTAATAAATCAAATTGCAATTACACCAAATTAGGCATGTACGACGTACTTTTCATTTGAATATGTTTCAGCCGGGCTCAGCTAGTGTTTGAACGCAGGCTTGCTCGCCTGCCCCTTAGACTTTTGTAAAACGCCACAGTTGTGCATTGTAGTCAAATGCTGAGCTGAGTTGAGTTGTAGTGGTGTGCTGTGGTTTCGTCCCTTTTGTCTTTGCACGCTTACCACTTTCAGCCATCTCGTGCAGAGACGCACAACAAAAAAGGCAGAGAAAAAAAATTAAAATCGTTGTAACCCTTTGGTGTGGCAACAAACATATCATCTGTGTGGCAATTGCTACGAAAGATGAACTTACGGCCGTATTTACTGCCTGGTGAGAATGAGCTGGAATGGGCAACAGCAACTGAAAGCCGAAACATATGTGCTGTGTTTAAGATTTTTTAATTAGAAATCTCTATTTGAAGACGACTGTATTGTTGCGGCTGGTGTCACATAGGATGAAAAAACGGGAGAGATTGTCACAGGAGGGAGTGCTTCCAACTAAGGGTTATATTTACTTTGTTGATGCTATTCCCAGGTGTTGAGCATTTAAAAGGATTTAAAAGATTTCACAAAAAGGCAACGATGTTAATGTCTCGCTAGGTGGTTGATGGTAAAAAAAAATGCGTCATTTATTTTTCTTCGTCATATCTGCTCCAAATTATTTAAAAAAAGACGTCAACTTTCTGTCTGAGTTATATTAAATTTTTTATATTTTTAATCTCAAAAATACTAAAAAAGCTTGAGGGCACAGCCTGTCAGATATATTATATATTCATATTAACATATTGATTTTAAAAACAAATCATTGAAATATAACCAAATTACAAGCTATATAGAGCACTCCGATGTTCATTCGACTAAAACTTTCACCAAAGTGATGTTTTTGAAGCAGTTTGTGAGGACTTCAAACTAGCAAAGGTTTTCTTTCCAGGATATTGTGAGGGACTCAAACATCGGCTAAATATTAGACTTTCCAGTATTGGGGAAATTATAGTTTTATAATAAGATATTCTACTCGGGGCGTGAAGCAAAAGTAATCCAAGTCCTCTGAACATTCTCACGCACCGAGGTTAGCTACAACCACACCCCAAACGGACGATTGTTTTCAGGGAAAAACTGTTACGGTTCGATAGAGTAATATTGGATTTGTTTCAATAGCCGCAAGTCATTGCTTTACCAAGGATATAGGCATAAAATCGACGCTTTTTTTTTTTTTCAATTTTATTGAATTAAATCAAAAAATGTCGGAATTAGCATCAAATTTTAGAATAAGTTTAGATTTGTTCGAATTGGTCACCTTTGACACGAATTTTGGCCTTCAAACGGCCAATGAAACCGTCACACGCTGCCTGAATGTTGCTCTGTGGTATTTTGGCCCATTCCCGGCGAAACGCTTGCTTGAGATGATCGACACATTGGTATTTTTTAGTGCCAACCTTGCTTTCCAAAATAGTCCAATCCGTTGGTATCCGGAGATTTTTGTGGCCATTGTGCGCTGGAAATAAAGCGAGGAACCTCATTTTGTAACCATAACCTGAGTCCTGTTAGAATGTCCAAGGCTGCGGCCAAAATGTTTACGTGCCCAAGGCTTTAATACACCCTCCAGTATATTTTCTCGATAATATTCGGTATTTATTCTGATGCCACGGTCGATTAATACGAGCGGAGAGCGACCATCGGCTGTTATGACAGCCCAACCATCACCATGACTGGCGCTTGAGTTCTGCTGGCCAACCGAAGGTGCACATTTTCAGCTGACCTCTTTGGCAGGTAAACACGATCAGTTTGTTTGTTTACAAACTGGTGGACAACGAAAGTTTTCTCATCGGAGAAAACCAAATGCGGCAGTTCACCACTTTCGGGCAAGCGAAGCAACTCTTTAGCTCTTTTGAGGTATTAATAGGTAGAACACATCCTTTGAAAATTGCAAAATAATTGTTAAGGCATTGGAATGCAAATTTCACAAAATCAGACTATTATTTACAATTTTCTAAATTTTAAAATTGTTCCAAATTTTGAGAGATTTGTTTTTTGTTTTGTCTTGACTTCGAACTACATGCAAGTTTGACAGAAATACTACGATGTGCCATATTTGGACCAAATCGGATGCTCCTTTCGAAAGCTATCGTGTGCAATAGCCGTCCAGACACTAAGATTTTTGCTGTATCATGAACAAGTATTAGCCAATATTTTTCCATTTTTGAATTGTGATGTAAGCATTTTTTATACCCTCCACCGTACATAGTATGGAGGGTATATTAAGTTCCGTTTGTACCAACAAAGACGATTTAGCCCTGTCCCTCTGTCCGTCTGTTGTAATCACGCAAGTTGGACTATATCGGTACATGATATCGTATAGCCCTCATATAACGGTACCTCCCGATGTTCGGTATTTTGATTATATTAGCAACATTTTTAACAGAATTGTCTGAAAATTCACATAAGCAGTTCCTTTCGAGTACTTTATCCCTTGGAAGAGAATTATTTATATAGGTCCCCGATATCGTATAGCTCCCTATAACGGTACCCCCGATATTCGGTATTTTTATGATATTAGCCATATTTTTGAACGGAATCGTCTGAAAATTCACACAAGGAGTTCCTCTTGAGTAGTTTTCCAGGTCTTCGTATGGTCCCCATATACTACCATATATTCGGTATTTTGACGAGTTTAGGTACTATATTCACTGAGATTTTTTGACATGTCGTATTTGAGGTTCCAGGTCTTCGTATAGCTCCGATATGACGGTACCTCCCTATATTCGGTATTTTAATGATTTTCAGCTTCATTATTTATCGGATTTTGTTTTTCAAGTTTCGTATTCGAATGTTGTAATGACTTATGACAAAAGTTACCTATGCAGGCCCACCTTTTCGTATAGATCCCAATATAACGGCTGTATCCGGTATTTTTGACATTTTAACAGGATTTTATTTTTTTGAAAATTTCCAAAATCGTGCCAAATGGTGGAGGGTATTCAAAGTTCGGCCCGGCCGAACTTACTGTTTTTTTTTGTTTTTTTAATTTTAGCTTTTATGGAAAGGTTAAAAAAAACACCAATGTATCCCATTCCCGCACTTAATTTATGTGCATTAATTGGGGGTGCAAAGTTTGGAGAAAACCGTAGATTCACATTATACTTTAAAAAAGCTAATATGACCTAGGTCTTGTAGAAAATTCTCATGTGCCCACTTTAAACATTATAGTCTAAATCCTTCCTCCCAATATGAGATATTCAGATTTATGTACAATTTTTTACTTTTTTAGTAAAGGTACCAGTGGGCCGAGATAGGACTTAATGTGTAGTACCTCCTGTGGCAGAATATGATCGGGATAGATTTACGTTTTCCTTTAGCCCCCCTATAACTTTAAGTAACGATGTTATTTGGAAGATTTCTCAACTGAATTGTTTAAAGTTTGGTATTTAGATTATGGCATATCATCGCCTATATAGGTCCACATTTTTCTATAGCCCATATATAATTGTACTTGCGTTGTTTGACTAGTTTCGTCATATATATTTTTATTCGCTATTTGTAGTTCATAGTTGGTAAATTTTCTCTATATTGGTATAGTGATACCTCACAATATTCAATATTTTGTCATAAAACTCTCAAAAGATAACAACCCGTGTAGCAGAGAATTGTTTAAGAAGGTTTACGTTTTAGTATATCGCCCATATAACAGTACAGCCCACTTTACGTTACTTCAAAGATTTTAACAACAATCACCGAATTCAATAGCATTTGCAGATTGAGATGGATCTCGTCCGAATATAAGGATTCTGATAATTTTATTCCCTTTATCTGTCATGGTGGATGGTTTTAAAAGTTCGGCCCGGTTATACCCAATGTGTCTTTACTTGTCTTGCCTGCGTTTTGACCCTTTGTAAGTGAAGTTGCTAAAAGGAATTGTGCGATCGTCACCATTTTGTATGTTCGAAACAGAACGGCAAAAAGTTTACCCAAACAGAGATAACTGTTAATTTAATATTTCGCAGGACTTAAAGTCTTATTCTCAGATCGATATAAAAAAACAGTAATAAGCCGTTTGAGCCCGCCGCGATATTAGAAGGTTCTGAGAAGACTAATAATCATGATTCATTTTGTATATTAAAAAATACTGACATTTGTGTTTAAGTAATTAAAAGATTTAGACGCTTTTGGCGCATTTCTATCCCTAGAGAATGTTAAATAAAGTCGATGCAATCACAAATTAAGTCAAACTATTGCAACACTCAATTCCTAACTAAAGTGAGATTATTGAGAAATAGATACATAAACGATGCGACCAACTGAATCTAACCAAAGACACATCCAAGATATATTTAAAGGATTGACGAGAGATACAAATAAAAAGATATAAATGTGAGAAATCCCCAAAGGTATGCAATCAACGTTGCATAAAAATCTCCATCTCCATCATTGCCGTCATCATCAACTTCCAATAAAAAAAAAACAAAACAACAACCATTAAAATATGGCAAAATAGTCAGTCGGTGGCTGAGACTGTAGGTGAAATAGGAGAAAAACAGAAACACAACAACATGAAGGCAACGCAAAAAACGCATGTACGAACAAAGTGTCAATCCCATTGCTGCAACATGTTGTTGAAAGTAAATTCTTAACATGGCTTGTTTGCAGCAGGCGGTTTCGAAAGGATTTACTTACATGGTGATGATCACAGTATTTCGGGGTGATAGATTATTAGAAAAATAAACAAAAAATTAATACATAATAAACATGTTAAAAAGCAGTAAGTTCGGCCGGGCCGAACTTCGGATACCCTCCACCATTTGGAACGAATTTGGAAATAAAATCCTTAAAAAATTCTGTTAAAATTTTAAAAATACCGAATATAGCCGTTATATTGGTGTCTATACAATGTGGACCTACATGGGCATTGTTTGTCATAGGTCATTACCATATTCAAATTCGAAACTTGAAATAAACGGTGAATAATGTAGCTAAAATCATTAAAATATCGTATATAGGGAGGTAGCATTATATCGGAGCTGTGCGAAGACCTGCACCAGCATAGATAATTCTCTGCCATAGGCTGAAACATCCATTACGAACTTCAAAGACGCGTCTCAAACAATTTCCGTGGGTATTGTACCTAAACTCGTCAAAATACCGAATATAGGAAGGTACTGGTATGTGGGGCCTATACGAAGATCTGGACCTGCATAGACAATTTTTGTCACAGAATGTAGTTCCCATTACGAGGTCTAACTACGTAATTTGAAACAATTCCAGTTAATAATGCCGCTAAAATCATCAAAATAAGGGGGCTATACGAAGACGAGGACCTGCACAAACAATTTTTTGTCTTAGGCTATAGTATCCGTTTCGAACTTCAAATACCAAATTTGGAACAATTCCGTTTAATAATGTCGCTAAAATCATCAAAATGTCGAATATAGGGAGGTACCATTATATGGGGGCTATACGAAGGCGTGGACCTGCACAGACAATTTTCTGTCTTAGGTTGTATTATCCATTACGAACTTCAAATTCCAAATTTTAAACAATTCCGGTTAATAATAGCGCTAAAATCATCAAAATACCGAATATAGGGAGGTACCGTTATATGGGGGCTATACGAAGACGTGGACCTGCCCAGACAGTTTTCTGTCTTAGGCTGTAGTATCCATTTCGAACTTCAAATACTAAATTTGAAACAATTCCGGTGAATAATCTCGCTAAAATCATCAAAATACCGAATATCGGCAGGTACCGTTTTATTGGGACTATATGAAAACGTGAACCTACATGGCCCATTTATGAACTTAACTGGAAAAATAAACATGTGTGCAAAATTGTATCCTTCTATCTCAATTCGTTCGAAAGATAGCGTGATTTCAACAGACAGACGGACAGGCAGACATACAGACAGACAGACAGACAGACGGACATGTCTAAATCGACTTAGAATTTTACACTGTTCAAGAATATATATAATTTGTTGGGTCTGACATGAGTATTTCGAGGAGTTACAAACGGAATGACAAAGTTAATATACCCTCCATAGAATGGTGGAGGGTATAAAAAAATAACTAAATGAATGAAATAAAAAATTAGGGAAATCAAAGTCGAAATAAGACATCAAGATTCACTTCGGCAATACCAAAATTTATTATGTTTTTCTTGTTTTTTCGAAATCTTACCTCTTATAATAGTAGGAACTTTGATGCACTAAATAATTCTAACTGGATTTTATTTTCTTTAAATCTCCATACAGCCTATAGACATATTTTTATTTCGCACCACTGTGCCACTTTTCCTCAACCCCTGAGCTAAGCCAATGTTGAAAAACCTAGCAAAACTTACAAAATATCATAGTAAACATTTGTCGCATATCACGTTCATAGCTCATCGAAAATCTGCCATTAAAACCCTCCATGTGTTTCATTAAGCGATTGGTGTCGCCGCCATCAACGTCTATGTCGTCGTTGTCGCCACAGCAATTCAAGCCAAGATGAAGAAGAGGAATTACTTACCAACTGATCTACCGTCTGTGGAAAATTAAGTAAAGCAGAAAAAAATTAAAAAAAAAATCGAATACTCGTAGACATCCCTAGTTTTAAATATGTGTAGAACATTGCGTTTGGCGTCATTGTGCCATGTTGTCAGTGAAACACATGCAACGCGCACACACACACACTTGGATGGTTAAATCGTCTGCAAAAAGTCCATCTCCGCAATCTTAGCTTAAAGATTTGTCCCTCTCCCTTTTTTGCAGTGCCGAAGCCCTACGGCTTAGCTATGGTATGGTTATGGCCTAAGCTAAGCTAAAGATTTTTGTCATGAAACGTATGACAATCGGTAAGGCGGAAGGCAGCAATGGGGAAGGAAAGCTTGGCTTATCCCAGTACAGTGTTTCAAAGCTAAAGTTATTTAATTTCACAAAAATATAAAAAATCTAAAATTTAAAGGAAATCGAATAATCTTCACAACAGATTTTGCTTTAGCAAGAATGTTTGAAATTTGAAGAGTGTTGTATGCCTTTTTCGCGTTTGTTTTTCAAAATTTTAAACACTTTCTGGCTTAAGTATCAGAAGGAGTGCGCAAATATATCCCATTTTCACAGCAGATCTTGTGTTAGTAAAAATTATGACATGTGTGAAATTTGTAAAACCTCTTGCTTATTTCGGATTTTATGATCGTTTTGGTTATTCAAAATGTTGACCCTTTTGTGAGGGAGATACAAGAAGAAATCGGGCTATATTGTCCATTTCCGCACCTATCCTAGCATAAATACAAATATTAGAATTTGTAAAGTTTAAACAAAATCGGATGATCCTTTCTTGTTCTGCGATGTAAATTATTTTCTGTAAAAATTTTGACCATTTGTGGGGGAGGTACGTGAAAGAGTAGACCGATATTGTCCATCTCCGAACTCGATCTAAGTCTGATAACATTGTAGCAAGTTTGGACCAAATCGGATACTCCCTTCAAGAGTTATCGCGCACACCAGCCAGACAGACATACAGACGGGCGGACGGACTCCAAATGTCCTGAAGCGGATTTGGGTCTAAAACCATTATGTCCACGAGGCAATGGCCATCCAAAATAATAGACTTGCCCTGTCCTTAACTCTCTCCTAATACAAAATTCCGTGTGGATGGAATACATCGGTATGGTGACCTGTAGGACGACTGCAAAGTCAGAAAAAAAAAATAATTTTTGGATCATTTGAAGAAATAAATATACATCTTCAAAAACAAAAAGCTACAATTCAGACCCTAACCCTACTCCCATGCCAAATTTCATGAGGATCGGACAATAATTGCGACCTGAATAGAATACGCCCAACACAAACTGTCATCACTGTAATCGTCAGAAATGACCTTTTACTGTACAGGGTGAGATGAAAAAACAACAACCAACTTCAGACTGCTGTCATTTCTATGGCACTTGTCCAACAGCTGTTAAAATTATTCCAGTGACAGATCATTATATTCTTTACAAGCGACCAAAAGCATTTTGGTGAGAATTTTCTAGAAAAAAAGTCATTCATGATGGAATTCAAGCGTGATAGTGAGATTTCTTTATATTTGGCTGGGAAACCTTAAGTGGAGCACTCCAGCATTTAAATGTGAATAAATCTTTTGTGTCTCGTACCTTAGCTCGTTACCGTGATACTGGCAGCGTAGCCCGACGACAATAAAGTGGACGGAAGAAAACAGCAACATCAGCAAAAAATGGTTCAAAAGTAAAGAAGCGACTTGATCTAAACTCGCGTCGCAGTTGCCGAAAATGGCTCGTGACCTGAACATATCGCAATATTCCATTCGGCAAATATTCAAAAATAAACTCGGGGTAAAACCATTAAAATTCCAAAAACTGGAAGAACTTACACCGCAACAGAAAGGAAATAGACTCAAAAGAGCTAAAATGTTACTTCGCTTGGTCGAAAGTGGTGAGCTTCCGAATTTGGTGTTTTCCGATGAGAAAACAAACAAAATGATCGTGTTTACTTGTCAAAGGGGTCAGCTGAAAATGTGCATCTTCGGTCGGCCACCAGAACTCAGGCACCGGCCATGGCAATGGCGTGGGCTGCCATAACAGCCGATGGTCGCTCTCCGCGTCATCAGAATAAATGCCGAATATTATCCCGAAAATATTCTGGAGGGTGTATAAAAGCCTTGGGCACGCAAACATTGGGCCGCAGACCTTGGACATTCCAACAGGACTCAAAACCATCGCACTTAGCAAGCGCCGCTCAAGAAAGGTTACAAAATGAGGTTCCTCGATTCAGTTCCAGCGCACAATGGCCACCAAAATCTCCGGATACCAATCCGTTGGACTATTGTGTGTGGAGTATTTTGGAAAGCAAAGTTGGCACTAAGAAATACCAAAGTGTCGATGACTTCAAGCAAGCGCTTCGCCGGGAATGGGTCAAAATACCGCAGAGCAACATTCGGGCTATTTCCGACATTTTTTGCTTTCAATCAAACTTATAATACCCCCAATATATAGTGTTGTAGAGTATAATAATAAGTTATTCCTATAAAATGTACCTTTTATCATCCACGTCCGAATACAAAAACTTATTTTTATGATTCGGATATATCCTCGGCAAAAATACATAGAGATGTATACCCTCAGCCAATGTTCGATTATTTTATAATATTTTGACTTCTCGAACTCTTACATCATATTTTATAAGAGTTATATTAATAATTATTCAAAACTTTGACCCTTTGTGGGGGAGGTACTTGATGGAGTGTAACGATATTGTCCATTTTCACACCTGACCTAGTACTAACACAAATATATATAAAATATTTGCAAAGTTGGAGCAAAATCGGATTACGCTTTCTCTTTTTGTGCAAAAAAAAATTTTTTTGAAAATATCGACCTTTTGTGGGGGAGGTACCAGAAGGAGTGGTCCGATATTGTCCATCTTAACACCAGACCTTCGGTGGATAAAAATATTGGGATGTGTGAATTTAAAGACAATCGGACTCTTACATCAAATTTTATGAGAGTTGTTATTATTTAAAATTTTGATCGTTTGGGGAGGTACTTGATGGAGTGGACCGATATTGTCCATTTTCACACCTGATCTAGCACTGACGCAAATATTTGGATTTGCAAAGTTGGAGAAAAATGGGATTATATTTTCTCTTTCTGTTAAAAAATCGGACTCTTACATCACATTTAATGAGACCTTTTGACTGTATCAGATTGTATATACTCTCTGTAGCCAAATGGCTGTGGGTATAAAAATTGATACTAATTCTTTATGCCACTAGAAATTTAAAGTACTTCGACCACAAATTAGTTGATAATTGAATGTAATTAGTCTTTAGCTACGATGTGTCGATGAAATTTGTTAAAAAGAGGTAATAAATATAATTACATGCCAAACAGTTAACCCACATTGTAAAACTACTTCTTGTAAAACTACTTCATATCAAAGAATGTGATGACACCACTACAGAAAGATTCGTTGGAATACCTATCGAAGTATTGTATATCTTCTCCTCTTAGAGCCACTGTAAATTGCCTCCATCGCCACAAAGATGAGAAGAGCATGAAAGGAACAATCATTAAAACAACGTTTTGTATAAATTATGCTAATGACGCTTCAATTGATTTGTAATAAAAGTTGCGAATAACGTAAAAATAAGATAAATATTCGCAAATCACGCACTTTGTTCTCCCTAAGCACGGCTTGTTTTATTGTCTCACTCTGAGTTGGTAATACCCCTGTTTTTTTTCGTCGATCTTTTTCCCCGATTCATTGGGAGTTGAGATTTTTAACTGAGTCAATTCTTTTGATAGAAGAAGCGAAGCAGCAGATGCTAGTTTAGCCAATAAAGTTATTGGTGTTGCTGCTGCTGTTGTTGTATCATGTTGATAGTTGCTGTTTTCTTTTTTGTTTTTCCTTTTTCTTTTTTGTGAAGTCAACAGACGTGTGTGTGATCACATTGCAAATTCGTGCGGTATCTCTTCTTTGTATTCGTCGACGACAACATCGTATTTCTTTCATTCGCTTCGTAGTGACGAGTGTATTTATAAGCGCAAAATCGCATGTTTGGTTATTCAAATTAAACGGTTGTCCTCCATCTGTACCAGATATTCTTCCCAGGCGTCTGATTCCTTTCTTTCTGTGGCCCCGAAAGAATAATATTTTCTTTCGTTTATTTTTTTGCTTGTCATCCGGCTATTGGTAGAGAGGTGTGAAGAGCAGTTTCATTTGGTATGCATCGAAATGATTGTAATTTGCATTTTGCAAATGATCCGTCGCTGAAATGGCGATATATGATCTGATTAGTTTTCTTTACAATTAAACGGTTTTGAAAATGGAGAAGGGGAGAGATGGGGAAGTGGAAATAAATTCCAATGGCGGAGTTAAGCTTTAAAATGTGAATTTAGAGACATAGCAGTTTAAACTATGTTAAAGATAGTTATACCTTCCATTGAACACGTTATTTATGGTATGGAAGACCTCAAGCTCTTCTATGGAAGACCTCAAGCTCTTCTATGGAAGACCTCTAGCTCTTCTATTGAAGACCTCTAGCTCTTCTATTGAAGACCTCTAGCTCTTCTATTGAAGACCTCTAGCTCTTCTATTGAAGACCTCTAGCTCTTCTATTGAAGACCTCTAGCTCTTCTATTGAAGACCTCTAGCTCTTCTATTGAAGACCTCTAGCTCTTCTATTGAAGACCTCTAGCTCTTCTATTGAAGACCTCTAGCTCTTCTATTGAAGACCTCTAGCTCTTCTCTTAGCTCTTCTATTGAAGACCTCTAGCTCTTCTATTGAAGACCTCTAGCTCTTCTATTGAAGACCTCCAGCTCTTCTATTGAAGACCTCCAGCTCTTCTAGTGAAGACCTCCAGCTCTTCTAGTGAAGACCTCCAGCTCTTCTAGTGAAGACCTCCAGCTCTTCTAGTGAAGACCTCCAGCTCTTCTAGTGAAGACCTCCAGCTCTTCTAGTGAAGACCTCCAGCTCTTCTAGTGAAGACCTCCAGCTCTTCTAGTGAAGACCTCCAGCTCTTCTAGTGAAGACCTCCAGCTCTTCTAGTGAAGACCTCCAGCTCTTCTAGTGAAGACCTCCAGCTCTTCTAGTGAAGACCTCCAGCTCTTCTAGTGAAGACCTCCAGCTCTTCTAGTGAAGACCTCCAGCTCTTCTAGTGAAGACCTCCAGCTCTTCTAGTGAAGACCTCCAGCTCTTCTAGTGAAGTCCTCCAGCTCTTCTAGTGAAGACCTCCAGCTCTTCTAGTGAAGACCTCCAGCTCTTCTAGTGAAGACCTCAAGCTCTTCTATTGAAGACCTCAAGCTTTTCTATGGAAGACCTCAAGCTCTTCTATGGAAGACCTCAAGCTTTTCTATGGAAGACCTCAAGCTCTTCTATGGAAGACCTCAAGCTCTTCTATGGAAGACCTCAAGCTCTTCTATGGAAGACCTCAAGCTCTTCTATGGAAGACCTCAAGCTCTTCTATGGAAGACCTCAAGCTCTTCTATGGAAGACCTCAAGCTCTTCTATGGAAGACCTCAAGCTCTTCTATGGAAGACCTCAAGCTCTTCTATGGAAGACCTCAAGCTCTTCTATGGAAGACCTCAAGCTCTTCTATCGAATACCTCAAGTTCTTCAATAGAAGACCTCAAGCTCTTCTATTGAAGACCTCCAGCTCTTCTATTGAAGACCTCCAGCTCTTCTATTGAAGACCTCCAGCTCTTCTATTGAAGACCTCACCGTATCATCCCGTTCACATCTATTGCAGTATTGTCATCTGCTGAATACTTCATTGATAAATTGCTGTCGTGCTTGTCTAGAACCCGAATCTCATGAAAAATATTTGTATACTTTGCTGCAACTGGGGAAACACTTACAAATTGTCCCCATTTCTTCTTCCAATATCTCACGCAAAATTTTCACCTGTTACTTGCTATCACATTGGAAAATTCCCAAATAAGCGATTATGATCACAGGGAAAATATGTGAAAACTTTGCGTGATTAACATTGAGTATAACCCCTGATGCTATCAGAGAGTTTAAGCTTTCGAACGACAACTGGATGTGTGACGTTTTTCCTATGACAAACTTGAGAATCGTACACCAGGTGATTAACATAACTGAAGATAATCCTTAACGCAAAATATCAGAGACTACTAATTAAGACGTATTTAAAAATCTTAACAATGATAAAAATCAACGGGAAAGCTGAACATCACAATGATCATATACAACAACCATATGTACGCACATACGTACAGACATACATTCGTGAATTTCTTCAGAAGTTATTTAATTTAGATACAAATACAGTTAACTCTCGACGAATGCAATCATATTTTATTGAATCCTCAAATCATTGAATTGATCATTGATCTTTTATAAGCTTGGACAGTATGTCGGAGAAAACTATTAAACATTTTTTTCGCTCTCAAAAAAAAAAAAAAATGCACGGCTATAGATCTCTTTGTTTTATAAAAATATTATTTAATATCCAAAATTATAAATTTGTTGCTCATAAAGAAAATATATTTAATAATTAACAATAATGGATCTGTAGCGATTATAATCTTCAAACGATTAAAGTTAATAAAACGAAAAAATGAGGATACCGAAATGCGAACGAATCTATACCATTTTCGATTCTATAAAACAGACCAAATATGATTGGGAATACATTTTCAGTCAAAGATTCCTTCAAAAGTTACAGTAATTACAAAAGTCAGATAAATAAGCATCTTCAAATATAGAATCATTAATTATTATTATCATTATTATTCTGATTCGTTGTAATATTTCACAACTTAAAATTAACATAAAATTTGACCAACTATAAGTCTAATAAATTCCGATATATATTTAATTCACATGCATTCCATAGCATCGGTGTTCGCGCAAGATATCATACACACATCAAAAATACATCTGCCAAATATTGTCGAGATCGGATCAGAGTCATATATACCTTCATTAGAAATGATAATCTAACCAACGCTATTTGGTACGAATTTTAGTTAAAAAAATTTTAGAGGACCATATTGAGATCATTTGGTACCACACAGCCGTTTAGTTCAACAAGTAAAGAAACAGTAAGTTCGGCCGGGCCGAACTTTGAATACCCTCCACCATTTGGAACGAATTAGGACATTATCAAAAAAATAAAATCCATTAAAAGTTCTGTTAAAATCTTTAAAATATTTAATATCGGAAGGTGCCGATATATGGGGGGATATACGATATTGTGGACCTATATAGCCAAATCTATGTCTAGGGGTAAAGTACTCACGAAGAGCTCCTTGTTAGAATTTCAGATAGTTCCCTTTAAAAATGTGACTAAAATCATCACAATACCGAATATCGGGGCTATCGTTATATGGGGGCTATACGACATCGTGGACCTATATAAACAATTATCTTTCAGGGAGTAAAGTGCTTACAGAGAACTCCTTGTGTGGATTTTCAGACTATTCCATTGGAAAATGTGCCTAAAGTCATCAAAATACCGAATATCGGGAGGTACCCGTATATGGGGACTATACGATATCGTGGACCGATATAGCCCATCTTCGAACTTGACCTGCCTGGAGGCAAAAGAGGGATCTGTGAAAAATTTTAGCTTTCTATCTTAGTTCGTTTTGACTGTAGCGTGATTACAACAGACGGACAGACGGACGGACAGGGCTAAATCGTCTTAGAATTTTACGCTGGTCAAGAATATATGTACTTTGTTTGGTCTAAAATTATTATTTCGATGAGTTACTAACGGAATGACGAACTTAATATACCCTCCACACTATGTACGGTGTAGGGTAAAAAAATATTTGGCGGACCCTATAATATTGAAAGAGTTTTAAATTTAGTTTTGATGACAATACCTAGACCCTCTTTTGGTATTCCTTCCTACACCTTCCTATTTCGACGAGTTTAAATGATCAAGCTAGGAGCTTTTGTCCACCCTTCCGTAAATTGAATATTGTAATCAAAATCCATGCCACAAGTAAGGAACGATCGCCCCAAATTTAGTATGGAGTTCGATTTCCAACCAGAATAAACACCGATACTTTTTTGGTGGTAAAATTGCGGGTGATATGGTCCAAATACATAATTTTAACTCGATTTTGTAGTAGCTGTAAAGGTCACAATTATAATATTATAGGCGCGTAATTTCCATTACAGTTAAAGTTTGAGAAAAGGAAGACTCCTAAGATTTTGTATGATGATCGGCAAGTAATAAAGTTTAGAAATTACGTGTTCTTAGACAAGTCCTTGAGATTATTCAAATCGTTTTCCCTAACATAATGTAGATCTGGTTGTGTCTTTTCCCAAGAACACTTGTCTGATACTTTAGAAACTTTAAATTCGAAGATGGACAATATCGGTCCTCAATGTATTTTCGCTCCCAAATATTTGAGGATAGTAGGTGATTTTTTGAAATTAGACAATTCGAGAAATTTGAATGATAGGCTCATGTTTGTCATGTCGGATTCCCTGTTAAATTTATTCTCCTGTATCTAAAGCGAACTCTAAATATCAACATTGAAACAATTCGGTTGAAAAATTTAGCTTAAACTGTTATATGGGGATCATAAGAAAACATGTTGCAGAATCAAAACGCGGAATACCGGGAGATACAATTGCATGGGGTCTACACAACAACTTGGACAGTTCTTTGGAAGGATATTTGTATACCATCCACCTTGAAAAAGGAGGGTGTATTAACTTTATCATTCCGTGTGTAACATCCAAAAAAAGAAAAAAAAATAGTAGACCCTACAAAGTTCATATATTCTTGATCATCATAAAATTCTATGTCGATTTAACGATGCCCGCCTGTCGGTTGAAATCACGGCCCAGATTATTTGACGGTTTACGTTTGGGTATAGCACCCAAATTATGGTACCTTCCGAAATTCGGTATTTTGATAATTTTTGCCACATTTTTCACGGAATTGTTCTAATTTGATATTAAGGGTTAGTAACGGGTTCTACTGCTGTTGGCAGAACATTGGTTATATAGGTCCACATTTTAACATAGCCATGACTTTTGCCACATTTTCCATACATTTGCTTAAAAAGTGGCATTTGTAGCTCGTAATGGGTTCTAGCTCCGGTGGCGGAAAATGGTATATATAAATCAACGTTTTCGTGTAGCCCCCATATAATGGCACCTCACGATATTCGTTATTTTGATTATGTTTGCCACATTATTCCACTAATTTTTTTAAACATTGGTACTTGTAGTTCGTAATGGGTTCTAGCTCCAATGGCAGAAAATTGAAGATCAAGGTCCACGTTTTGTTATAGCGTATATATATTCGTAACCACCGATACTTGGTATTTTTTGAATCCAGGTCTCATTTAACCACAAAATTGTTTCAAATTTGGTATTTAAGACTCGGAATTGATAACAATCCTTGTAGTATAAAATTGCCTATATAGGTTCCCGTTTTGGTATAGACCCATATAAATTCACCCACTTTATTGTTTTATAAAAACTCTAACTGCATTATCCAATCTGTCCTACTGGCATTTGTAGTTTAGGGTGGAACACGTGTGAATCCAGATACTTTTATATAAAAATGTTTTTCTCACCCAATGGTGATGAGTATTAAAAGTTCGGCAGGCCAAACTAAATTCTTTTGTTTGTTTATACTGGCTGAGAACTTTGAAAAAAAAAAACCTTAAATAGGGCGGTGCCAAGACATGTTCCATTTTCAATACCAAAAATTCTACGGCCCTAAATACATGTGACAAAAATTTTACAAAACTTCGATTCCGAATGCTAGAGTGATATCCAAAGAGAGTTGAAGAGTTTGGTGAGAATTGAAGAATTCATGGGTTGAGTGTATATATCCGTCGTTCAACCTATAGCTCCTTTTTAATAATTTTTCTACACATTCTCTGCAACCTATCTGTACGATAATTTTCAATATAAAACTCCTGAAGATTTTCACAGAATCAAAAGCTATTAATCTGACTTGCCGAAACGCAACTCATTATCAAATGGCGGCAGCAACAGCAGCCGAAACCAAAGTCATAGCAACGGTTGCACTTCACTCATAACTGCATAGAATCTTTTTTTTTGCCAATTTTTCATTGCCGGATTTTTTACGAGTGTTGCAATAATTGTAGATGAAAAGTTGTTGTTGTTGCTCTTTGTTGAACTCGCATGGAACTCGCGCAGCAAAAAAACGAGGAGAGATAGACAACGAAACAAAGCGTATTTGGCTGATTATACTGTCAGTTGTTAGGTTGGCGGCTGAATGGTTGGTTGTCGGTGGCAACAACTTTTGCTGGCGATAGTAGCTGCTAGTGCTGGTGGTGCTGTTGCTGCTCCTGCTGATGATGTTATTATTGTGTGTTAGGTTTATTACTCGGATGGTTTTTTATATTTCGCTTTTTGTTTCTTTCTTTCTCTTTTTTTTTGCCATGAAGATGACAATCATTTAATTAGAAAGTTTCCCATAGGCTCTTAATTGTTGTTGATGACATTAAGTCGTCGTTTGTCGTTTGGCTTTTGTTGCTCGTTTGCAGTGCCTCTATGCGCATGTATGTGTGTGTGTGTGCAGCCAAATACTCTCCACTCATCCACACTTCGCCATAGTTGAGACTGCGTTTGGCCATACCATGACAATATACCGTCCATACGGCCAGACTGGTACAAAAGTTAGCCTATCTGTCGGTCTTTTGGTCTGAACATTTTGCTACTTTTCTAGCTGGTGTTAATTATGTGTTATGAAATCTTATATGAAAAAAATGTTTAAAATAAAAATTGGCCAACAGCAGCAGAAGTTTTTTTTCGCACTTTTTCCTTCCGTGCAAGCACAGGTGCTGGAATGAAGAAATTATCCAGTATATGCTTTTTTAGATATATGTGTATGTATGTTGTTATATTGTAAGTGTCCATGTGTTGGCAGGTATTTGTTAAGTTAATTACAAATAAAAAATCGCCTGAGGTGTTCTTGTCGCATACTTTTCAGACAATGGACGTCCGTACAGCTCTGTTGCGGTTACTGTCATTATTTTCCTTGTTCTTTTCGGTGTTTCGCTCTCACCATTTCGATTTAGTTGTAAATCGCTTGTAATGCTTATGATGCAGGTAAGAGGCATACAAAGCGTTGAATGTTTTTGGAGTCATGACTATGAGGGGCCTTAGGAAGACTATTCTTTAAAAACCTTATTACATCATAATTGGACCTAGTATAAATCCTTATTATTATATTATTATATTATTCCATTCTTAAGACGTCCAATCAATTCTTGAAACACAGGACCCGATTTTTTGCAAGGAAATGCCATAAGGACGGTGGAAAATATAGTCCAAAATTATTGGTTACAATAAATATTTAATCTAATTTAAAAGTATGAGCAAAACCTTTTAATATGACGTAGTAAACACCAAACCTATGCGGATTTCGTCTTCGTTTGCAAAATTTGGGAAAAAATTGGCAAATTTCAAACTGTACATATTTATATTATCCTCAAAAATGGTTGGCTTTTATTCTTGTATAGATTTCATGCAAAATTTCATGAGGATCGGCAGAATAACGGACGGACACACAAGCTATTTGTACTTTTCGAGTATTGCTCGAAAACTCGGCCTTAGGACGAATACTATTAATATCGGTGATAGTCAGTACAAATGAGAGATATCTGCCTTACAAATTCTTTCGATTTCCCGCTTTTGGGCGCACGCAAAGATACACTTTTGCACTAAAATCCAAATTTATTCTATTAGCAAGTCTGCCAGAGCTCTTTACATTTCAGCCGCTTTTATGTTTAAGCAACTTCTAACCGTAATATTCTCTAGATGTAAATTTTTTTTTGGTATGAGACTTTAAATAAATGCAAAAATTCCTCTGTAACAAAAAAAAAAATATCGGTCGGTTTTTCCGACAGGGGTATACCCTCAGATAATGTTAGACTATTTAAAAATATTTTGACCTCTGTTAAGATTATTCAAATCTTTAACCCCTTATGCAGTTGGTTCCGAAGGAATGGGCCAATATTGGCCATTTCGTATCGAACCCCAAATAAATATGATATAAATATAACGACGTGCTAGGTTTGGACTGTGTTGTGTTAATGGAAATTTTGAGATGTACCAAGCCTTGAATAGAATAGCTATTTATGAGCTTCATGGATTTCAAAATTTTGAGCCTTTGTGGGGGAGGTATAAGAAGGAGTGGACTGATATATCACATCTTCACAACGGATCTTTTGTTAGTAGAAATATCGGAATGTGTGAAATGTAAAGAGAACCTGTTGCTTATTTCGGATTTTATAAACGTTTTGGTTATTGAAAACTTTGACCCTTTGTGGGGGAGGTAGCAGGAGGAATGGTCCGATCTTTACCTTTTTTTTAACAGATTCTGTGTTGATAGAAATATTCAGATGTGCCAAGTCTAAATGGAATCCGATGTTAATTTAGCGTTTTATGAGCTTAATGGATATTCAAAATTTTTACGTTTAGTTGGGGAGGTACCAGAAGGAGTGGATCGATATATTCAATCTTAACACCAGTACTTGGGTTAATATAAATATTGGGATGTTTAAAATTTGAAGACAACCCGGCACTTACATCACATTTTATGACAGTTGTAATTATTCAAAATTTTGACCATTTGTGGGGGAGGTACCAGATGGAGTGGGCCGATATTGTCCATTTGCCCACCAGACCTAGCTCTGACGCAAATATAAGGATTTGCAAAGTTGGAGCATAATCGGGTAATAGTTTCTCTTTCTGTGCAAAAAATATATTTTTTGAAAATTTCGACCTTTTGTGGGTGAGGTACCAGAAGGAGTGGACCGATATTGCCCATCTCCGAACTCGATCTAAGATTGAGACAAATATTACGATGTACGAAGTTTGGACCAAATCGGATACTCCCCTCGAGAGTTATCGTGCGCACTAGCTAGACAGACAGACAGGCGGACGGACGTCGGACATCGCTAGATCGACTCCAAATATTCTAAAACGGACATGGTCCCAAGAGACCTAGGGTCTAAAATTATATCGACTAGACACGTTTTTAACATATGAAATGATATATACCCTCTGTAGCCATATGGCTGAGGGTATAAAAAGTTGTTGAAATAGTTCTTACAATTTGCAAGCATAGCCAGGATAGAGAAAGTTCACCACATAGTACATATACATAATTTATTAATAATCTAAGTAATACAACAAAAATTGTTTGAATCCGACTACGTTATGCAGTAGTTAATGAGGTTAAAGATTAAAAAAAATGAGATTTTTAAGCAAATGCCCTAAAAAACATTTAAAAATTTACTATTTTAACAGACCCCTGGCCACTCCAGGCTTCGTGGGTTATTGAACGTACCGCCCCATGAGAGCTATGAGTATACTTCGTCTTACAAACACGGTGACATGAAAAAACTGAAACCAAATTCAGACTGCTGTCATTTCTTAGCCACACGTCCGGCAGCTGTTAAAATGATTCCAGTGACAGCTGATTATATTGTTTACAAGCGTACAAAAGCACTTATGTGAGAATTTTCCAGAAAAAAAGTTATTTGTGGTGGAATTCAAATGTGATAGTGTAATTTCTTTATATTTGGCTGGAAAACAACAAGTAGCTATAGTTAGAGCACTCCAATGACCGCCAAAATCTCCGAATACCAATCCGTTGGACTATTGTGCCTGGAGTATTTAGGAAAGCAAGGTTGGCACTAAATGATACCAACATGTCGATCACCTCAAGCATGTGCTTCGCCGGGTATGGGCCAAAATACAATTCAAACAAGTCTAAAGTTATTCTAAATGTTGATGATATTTCCGAGATTTTTGCTTCCATTCAATATAATTTAAATAGAAATGTAAAAATTATTTCGTTTGACTTTGTTGCAGTTTTTTTTTATCTTATCCTGTATATGTATATACATCTTTATGTAAAATATTAAAATTTAAAAAAATTTCGTTGGAAAATGTGGCTACGATAATCAATGTATCGGATATTGTTATAAACCGTTCGTTATATGGGGGATGTACGAAAACATGGACCGTATCTCATAGAAATTCCAAACAATGTTCCAACGTCCTCCCATTCAAAATTTAAAGTGATTTTACGGACTGCCAAAAAATCGTGTTTATAGTTTGGGAAATTCATATATATTTTTTCCTTGAACAGTCCAAGTCTATAGATTAGTGCTCCTTAAAAATATATTCTTTAAAACATCCAATTTTTTGTGAAGCCACAATTAAAATTTTTATCGTTCGTTCCCACGCCTCTCATATATTACAGTCTGTGTGGCGCTTGAAAAAATATATCATCAAATTTTTTCTTAAAAAATTCAAGATTATAGTCCGAGTGGTCCTTGACGTTTATAGTTTTGTCTTTAAACATTTTTTTCCTTCAAAGAAAGTATTTTCTGTAATGATGAGGGGACAATAGAATTTTAAAATTAAATTTGTGAAATCAGGTTGAAATTCAAAGCCATTTGCAAATAGACTGGCATATAGGGTATGGAATTAGTATATCATTAGTATATATATATATATATATATATATATATATATATATATATATATATATATATATATATATATATATATATATATATATATATCTTTAATCACTTTAATTAGCATATATATTTTACGGCACGTTATAAAAGGCCTCTTTATCACCACAAACTCCCCACCTGTTAAATTTGACAGTAGTGAAAATTGCATAAACACAGTAGGCTGTTGTTTGATTACCCGTTTGTGGTCTCGTCCATCCACCTTGATCATGATTACTGTCCCCCCTCATCTGTATAATTGAGAGTTGACTTTTTAATTTTTAGTGTCATAAATAATACAATTTTTTGTTGTTGTTTCACCACAAATTTCAGCTTTTCTCGGTTTGGTTTCCCTTTTGCCAGTCCCACAGAGTGAGTATTGTAACTAAATAATTATTGCGAATGCCTGATGATGTTGCGCATTTTAAAGACCATTAATTATTCGCTGAAGTGTATCATCATACATCATATTTAATAAAGTGTGAGGTTTTCTTTGCAAAATAATGCACCCAAGACGATGCGCGTTTTGGGACTGGTGTGGTCGGGCAGTTGGGCATCGTGACAGCCGAGTCATGTCCAAATTTCCGATTCTAGGAATTATTCAATTATCGATTGTCTTATTTGCTGGCCAACAATGTTGGTTATTTTAACAATGTAGTTAATGGTATTTTCATGGGTAACGCCGTCGACGTGAGATATGGTTGTAACATTATAAGTGTCACAATAAATCATAATGCATTAGTGAAGGGGAGGAAAATTTGCCATAAGTAAGTATGGCGGAGAACTCTTTTTCGTTGCAATTTCAGTGTGAGGAAAACTAGTTTCAATTTATTTACTCAAGTTATAAATAAAAAGAATACCATGTTGACAAAATATTTTTTTATAAGTATCTTAAAGATTTCCTTGTTAAAATGGAATCGAAGATTTGGTTTAGAATCGTGAGTGTAGAATTATTCCAGAATTCCACATGCAAAAATCGTTAATATTTTTTTGTCAAAGAATTCAGGGAAACATATGATTAAAAAAAAGAATCAGTCGGATTTTCTGGACAGATATATACACCCAGCTAGTGTCTGAGAATTAAAACAAGTAAAAAAGTATCGGTCGGTTTTGCCGACAGATGTATACCCTCAGCCAATGTTCGATTATTTAAAAATATTTTGACTTTTAATATGAATTTCCAAACACTTGACCCTCTATGGGTTTTGAAAGAATGGGTCAATATTGTCCATTTCATATCGGACCGAAATAAATATTATTTAAATATTATTATATATATATAAAAAAATCTAACATTTATATCCAATTTATGGGAAATCCATATTTATCTAAGGATTCTGGTTGAGATACATATATTTAGATATAGCAAGTTGTAAAGAATCGCTGAGTTGCTTCGCAATTTATGACAGCTAAAAGTATTGAAAATTGTGTCCCTTTGTGTGTGAGGTACCAGAAAGGGGTTCGCAGATAGCATCTTCACAACAGATCTTGTATTAGCAAAAATGTCTGTATGTGTGAAATTTGAATAGAGTTTGATGCATATTGCGCTTTATTTGAGCGTTTTGTTATTCAAAATCTTAAATCTTATGCAAATATTAGGAATTGCAAAGTTGAAGCAAAATCGGGTTATCGTTTCTCCTTCTATGCATAAAATATTTTTTTTTGAAAATTTCGTCCATTTGTGGGGAAGGTACCAGAACGGGTGTACCGATATATTCCATCTTAATACCAGATCTTGGGTTAATATAAATATTATGATATGTGAAATTTGAAAACAATCGGACTCTTACAACACATTTTATGAGAATTGTAATCATTCAAAATTTTGACTCTTTGTAGGGGAGGTACTTGATGGAGTGGTCCGATATTGTCCATTTCCGCTGTTGACCTAGCACTGGCGCAAATATTAGAATTTGCAAAGTTGAAACAAAATCCGATTATCCTTTATCTTTCTGTGCAGAAAATGTATTTTTTAAAATTTCGACTTTTTGTGGAGGAGGTACCAGAAGGAGTGGACCGATACATTCCATCTTCACACCAGACCTTGGGTTAATATAAATATTGGGATGTGTGAAATTTGAAGACAATCGGATTCTTACATCACATTTTATGAGAGTTGTATTTATTCAAAATTTGGACCACTTTATGAGGGAGGTACCACAAGGAGTGGACAGACATTGTCCATTTTCACACCTGATCTAGCACTGACGCAAATATTAGGATTTGCAAAGTCGGAGCAATATCGGACAGACTGACGGACATCACTAAATCGACTTCAAATTGTATATAGCCTCTGTAGCCATATGGCTGAGGGTATAAAAAGTATCAATCGGATTTTCTAGCCAGATATATACACCTATCTAGTGTCTGAGAAATAAAAATATATTTTGACTTGATTATTCCGAATGTTTGCCCATTATTGGGATGGTACCCAAGGATTGGGTCAATATTTTCCATTTTTCATATGACCTAAGTCTGATATAAATATTGCGATGTGCCAGGCTTGGACTATACCCTTTTATTTGAGGTTTTTGAAAATATTGAGGTTTGTGGAGGAGGTAAGCGAAAAAGTAGATAAAAATATTGTGATGTGCAATAATTACTTATTTCCAGGTTTTATACCTTCCACCATAGTATGAAGGGTATATTAAGTTTGTCATTCCGTTTGCAACACCTCGAAATATATATTTTAGACCACACAAAGCATATATATTCTTGATCGGCATAAAATTCTATGTCGATTTAGCGATGTCCGTTCGCCTATCCGTCCGTCCGTCTGTCGAAATCACTCTATCTTCCGACCGAAATTTAATAGGCTGATGGAATTTTACTCAAATGTATATTATGTCTGTAGAACTTTATGTATTGAAGATGGACCCTGTAGGTTCACGTTTCGGTATAGCCCCCAAATAACGGCACCTCCCGATATTCGGGAATAATGGAATAATGAATAATGGAATTGTTTCGAATTTGGTATTTAAAGTTCGTAATGGAAACTACAGCATATGACAAGAGATTGTCCATGCGGGTCCACGTCTTCGTATAGCCCCCATATAACGGGCATTTCAGCGAAATTATTCATCGGAATTGTTTCAAATTTATTATTTGAAGTTCGTAAGAATTCTACAGCTTATGACAGAAAAATTTCTGGGCAGGTCAACGTCTTTGTATAGCCATCATATAACGGTATCTTCCGATATTCGGTATTTTGATGATTATAGCTACATTATTCACCGAACTTTATCTTTCATGACAAAAGTTGCCTGTGCAGGTCCACGTCCGATATATTCCATATTTACACCTGATCTTATGTTGATGTAGCTATTGGGATGTGACGAGTTTAATTTTTTAAATGGTAATTTTCAGTTTTATGAGCTTCATGGTTATTCAAAATTTTGACCCTTTGCGGGGGACGTATCAGAAGGAGTGGCTCGATATCTACCATCTTCACAGCAGAGCTTGTGGTGGTAGAAATATTAGTATTTGCGAAATTGGAAGACAAGTAGGAAAATGGTTAGCTTTTACACCAAAAAGTTCTCATTTCATTTTGAAGTTGGCCGAGGAGGATATTAGTAAAACCATATCCAAATTTTATGTCCAAAACTATTTCAAGGTCTCCATATGTAAGCCCCAGAAAACAACAGTGACCTCAATAGCAAATTTCAGCTCTATCCCAGAAACAAATTTGGTAAGATTTAGTACGCATATCCAAAACAATCCTCACTTCTCCATCCTAGACACTAACAATGATCCAAAATTAGTTCAAGTCGATTCGAACAATTATAAACCCTAGACCCTATTTCTTTACACAATATTCAATATTTCAACCTGCCACGTACCTCAATTCCACGTTTTAGGATTCCAACCCTGTTGGCTCGCCCAAATACAAGTTGTTCTTCAATTAGTAAATTTTAGTACAAGTTTCCAAAACTACCTACATATCCCAATCCTACACTCCGTAATCTTATTTCTATTTAAAATTTAAATTGTACCAAATTGTGTACTATTTCGCACACATAAGTTCAAATTTCCAAAACTACCTACATTCCTCTATCCTAGGATGCAAAAGTAATCTAACTTCTAAATTTCAAAAATCCAGCTCTATATGCTCACCCAAATCGAAATTGTACCAAATTTAGTACTTTTCGTGCACATATGTACACATTTAGATCATTTTCTCCATAATACAATCCTACACTCAGACAGGAATGTTATTTTAGGATTCCAGCTCCATTTGTTTCTCCAAATTCAAATTGTACCAAATTATGTACCGTCTAGTACTTTTCGTATACATGTGTACACTCTTTCAAAACTACTTCCTTACATCGACTCTACTCCTCAACCTTGTTTCGCATTCCAATTTCCAAGTTTCTAGCTCTAACCGTTCACATGATACTAAATGGTACCAAATGTAGTACATTTTAGTATTTTTCGTACATTTATAGTTTGAGTTTCCAAAAGCCCTTTGGTGCATCTATCATGCACTCCATCAGTGACCCTCATTGTAAATGTAAGAGTTCTAGTTCTACACTTTTCACAAATACAAAGGATACCATATTTGGTACCTTTTAATATTTATCGTACCGTTTTAGTACGAATTTCCGAAAAACCCAACCTTATCTGACCCCTTCGGACCAAGAGTGACCCTCACCCAAACTTCGAAGATTCTAGCTGCAGGCGTTCCGTCTGGGCATTAAATCAGTCAGTCAATCAGTTAATTACTTTACTCTTTTGTAAATAGAGATTTTGATCCTTTACTAGACAGAATGGACCAATATTGCCCACTTTCACACCCGACCTATCATTGAAAAATATTAAGATTTGCAAAGTATGGACAAAATGGGATGATCACTTCTTGTTCTATGAGGTAAGTCAATTTCTATAAAAATTTTGACCTTTTGTGATGGAGGTATTAGAAGGAGTGAACCGATATTGTCCATTTCCGAACTCGATCCATCTTTGACAATAATATTACGATGTACCATGTTTGGATCAAATCGAATACACCCTTCGAGAGTTATCGTGCGCACCAGCTAGCCAGCCACACAGACAAGAAGGACGGACACCCCTAGATCGAATCCACGGGTTTGGTCCAAAGAAACTTAGGGTTTAAATCCGTTATTTCGGTGGGGCACGTTTTGACCACATCAAATGATGCAGCCATATGTGTGGGTATAAAAACTCAATACTCTCGCCTATGATATATATCAAACGAACCTTTAGATCGGTCCGCACCCAGGACGTGCTCCCTTTTGTGGGAGAGGTGCCAGGTAGAGTGGTCCAATATTGCCCATATCCGAATTCGATCTAAGTTTGACAATAGTGTTTGGATGTAAAAAGTTTGGACCAAATCGGATAGCCACTTCGAGAGTTATTATGCGCACCAGCCAGTCAGCAGATAGGCGGAAAGATGGACACCACTAGATCGACTCCAAATGTCCTGAAACGGTTTTGGTTCAAATTGCTTCAGTTTGGTACCAAATGACTTCAGAATAGCCATGTGGCGGAGGGTATAAAAGCTCCATTTCCCGTAATATTAATATCAGAAGAAACTGGAGATCGGTACACACCCTCACGTTCTTTGATTCACCCATAAAAAACATTTGGTGACTCAGCCAAAGTTAAGCCTAGCTTTGGAAAATCCATCAACTCAATTGACGACATTTGGTTGATCAAACTTCACCCAGCCCAAAAACTTCCCCCCAAGAGGAGTGGTGTTTGGAAAATCTCTCTATCAATTTGTTTTAGCAGTTTGACATCTGTCAGGAATATTGTTTCCAGATGTCAAGCTATCGCTGCCGCTCAAGTAGTCTAATAAAAACGACAAAACTTAAAACTAGAGCGTTTTCTTGATTGCTATCCATCATGATCACGTTCCGGGCAATTTCAAGTGACATTTTTAAGACACTTTGTTGTGTCGTGACATGAAACAAATTTTACCTTCAGAGTTAGGAAAATATAAAACTTGTCAAAAAGTAAGAAAACTCAAAATGACACAATGCATTTCTGGTATCATGTAACAGGTCACGTACGTCCTTCAGAATGTCATCGACTCACCCACGTCATGTTCACGAAATTTCCATGAAAATAGCCGTTAGTTTCAAAAAAAACAAAAAGTAAATAATTTCTAATGCCGCAAACTCATCAATTTCTTCGGGGCAAACAACCAAAGATCGGCCTGAAAAGAGAACAAGAAAAATGTGTGACTGTGTGTGTGAGTGTGTGCCTCAATTTTCCTACACAAAATGTCAGTTGGAAAAACGACAGCAGAAAATTGATCGATTGTGGTACGCAAAAGCCAATCCTAACAACATTTTGCGAACGACAACGAACACACCTTCAAATCGATCGGGACGATAGCGTGCCACGACAAACGACCGCGACATGGTTCAATGGATGGTTGTATGGCTGGCTGTTTAACTGGCTCGTTTGTTGGAATTGAGGAATGACTGGCTGGCTGGCTGAATGGCTGGCAGATTGGAACAGACGATAATTGCACCCGAAATTGAATTAACATTCTGATCTGAAACCAGCGATTAGTCTTAGAAACAATTAAATATTGACATCCATTGGTAGTTATGCATGTTGCACCTAATAATAAAAAGGAGCATTTGCTCGCATTGCCAATGCGCATGGCGTAAATTTACAAACGGTAGCCATACACGGTTTGAGGTGAAACGATCGTGCTATGTGTGGTGTTCTATTCTTTTTTTTTCGCTTTGTTGTTCGGGCACCCAGCATTGGTTTTGCCAAGCGCCAAACCCAATCAAGGTCTTCTCTCTCGTACTCTCCCCATAGAGCTGTGGAATACGCATGTGCCACCATCGCCATGGCCATCACCACAACATCGACCGACATGCATATCAACGCCACATTTGCTGGGAGAAGCTTTGCATTGCTGCGACGAACATGACGCTTTGTGGTTGTGCCATGAAAAGGGTCTTTTTGTGTGAAATTCACTTTACGGCAAATTGTCATTTGCTGGATTGCATTATCAGTGGCGACAATCGTTTCTATGCTTCGCTAAAATGTCACATTTGTCTAGGCAAAAAAAAAAAAAGTGGAGACCATATGTCGAAGCCCAGTGGGAACATACGTAGCAGAGAGTACACAAACTGCCATAGGTAGAAAGGATACACTTTGAAGGCGTCAAAGCTTCGATCTTACGAAGGAGACTAGTCTACAGTGGTTCTTTCTGTTTAGAATTAATGTCGGGAGAACTTTGGGGGTCATGGCGTTTCAGAGTTAAATTTTCTTGGGGACGGAACTTATTCTGTTGTTCACGATTTCTCATTTCAATATGGAATATAGGCGCGACGTGATCCAAAGTGCTTATAATTATACACTTAGACCTACGGCTACGAAGTATACAGGTTGAGATTAAAAAACTGTAACCTACTTCAGACTGCTGTCATTTGTAAGCCACTCGTCCGACAGCTGTTCAAATTATTCCAGTGACAGCTCATTATATTGTTTACAAGCGTACAAAAGCTAAATTATTCGTGATAGTGTGATTTCTTTATATTTGGCTGGAAAAGCACAAGTGGCTATTGTTAGAGCACTCCAGCATTTAAATGTGAATAAATCTTTTGTGTCTCGTACCATCGCTCGTTACCGTGATACTGGTAGCGTAGCCCGACGTCAAAAAAGTGGACGGAAGAAAATAGCAACATCAGTAGAAATGGTTCGAAAAGTAAAGAACCGACTTGATCGGAACCCGCGTCGCAGTGGCCGAAAAATGGCTCGTTCGGCAAATATTAAAAAATGAGCTCAGGGTAAAGTCATTGAAATTCCAAAAAGTGCAAGAACTTACATCGCAACAGAAAGAAAATAGACTCAAAGGAGCTAAAGAGTTGCTTCGCTTGGTCGAAAGTGGCGAACTGCCGAATTTGGTTTTCTCCGATGAGAAAACATTAGTTGTCCAGCAGTTTGTAACGAACCAAATGATCGTGTTTACTTGCCAAAGAGGTCAGCTGAAAATGTGCACATTCGGTTGGCCACCAGAACTCAAGTACCTGTCATGGTAATGGCGTGGGTCGTCATAATCGATCGTCGCATCAGAATAAATGCAGAATATTATCGCGAAAATATTCTGGAGGGCGTATTAAAGCCTTCGGCACGTAAACATTTTGGCAGCAGACCTTGGACGTTCCAACAGGACTCAGCACGCGCCACCCAAGAATGGTTATAAAATGTGGTTCCTCGCTTCATTTCCAGCGCACAATGGCCACCAAAATCTCCGGATACCAATCCGGTGAACTATTGTGTCTGGAGTATTTTGGAAACCAAGGTTGGCACTAAAAAATACCAAAGTGTCGATCACCTCAAGCAAGCGCTTCGCCGGGAATGGGCAAAATACCGCAGAGCAATATTCGGGCAGCGTGGGACTGTTTCATTGGCCGTTTGAAGGCCATAATTAGTGCCAAAGGTGACTAATTCGAACAAATCTAAACTTATTCTAAAATTTGATGCTACTTCCGAAATTTTTTACTATCATTCAATAATTTAAAAAAATGTAAAAGTTATGGCCTTTGACTTTGTTGCAGTTTTTTATCTAACCCTGTACACAAACTGCCATAGGTAGAAAGGATAGACTTTGAAGGCGTCAAAGCTACGATCTTATGAAGGAGACTGGTCTACAGTGGTTCTTTTTGTTTAGAACTACTGTCGGGGCCAAATTTGGAGATGCTTGGCGTTTCAGAGGTAAGTTCTCCTGGGAACAGACCTAATTATGTTGTCCCCGATTTCTCATTTTTATATGGAGTTTTGGCGCGGCGTGATTCAAAGGACTTTTATTTATATTCAAGACCTACGGTTACAGAGGATTATTGTCAAATTTAGGTCGAGGTCGGAGATGGTCAATATGGGTCTATTCCGAAATTCCTTTGGATTATTCCAGCGGACATTTCTTCATCTACTACCAATGAATCTTGTAGAAAGTATGATCAAGATAGGAAATAGGATGCATCCAAACCGTACCTATCGCTCTAAAAAATATGGTTTCTTTTAATCCAAAACGATGTAGCCCAGAATCATTTTGATCTCATAACTGGACTTTTCCAGTAATAACATGGATTTTAATTTATTGTTTGATTTGGTCCTTTGTCTATGATTTCTAGTCCATTTTACCCTCTCAAAATTATCAGATGCCCATCCTAGGTGCTAGGTTTCTTCCATTTTCTAAACTCTAACCTCATGTGAAATTTCGTGTCCTTGTGAACAGTACTTAAAAAACTGGATACTTATCAGTTTTTGGACCAATCCAATATTGAGTTAAAATTCAAAAACAAATAATAGGCTTTTTTCTGTCCCTAACCCAACTCCTTGAAAAAAATCCGTCAGGATGAGACCTTCAACATATAGTTCTAGTTTTTAGATTTTCTGCCAAAAGGTTATTTTGAATAGCTCTATCCTAAACAATATCATATAGCAGCAAAAAAAAATCCTAGCGGTAATCTTTAGACCAAAAAAATGGATTCACAAATACTATCCTATGTCCGACTCACCTTAACAATTTCCAGCCATATCGATAAACCCGTTCTTGACATGGGAACAATGTATCAAACATGACTTTCTTCTATACAAAATTGTTGTTGTTACTATTACAATTATTATTTTTATTATTATATCCTCAGATATATGGCAATAGAGGGTATATATCATTTAATACGGACAAAACGTGCCTCATCGAAATAACTGTTTTAGACCCTAGATCTCTTTGGACCAAATCCGTTGCAGGACATTTGGAGTCGATCTAGCGATGTCCGTCCGTCTGTCTATGTGGCTGGCTTGTGCGCACGATAACTCTCAAAGGGAGTATCCGCTTTGATCAAACTTGGTACATCGTAATATTATAATCAAACTTAGATCGTGTTCGGAGATGGGTACCTCCCCCACGAAAAGATAAAATTTTCAAAGAAAATACTCTACTGCACAGAAAGAAAAATGTCAATCCGATTTTGCTCCAACTTGCAAATTGTAGTATTTGCATCAGTGCTGGGTCATGTACCTCCCTCACAAAGGGTCAAAATTTTGAATAATTACAACTCTGTGATGTAAGAGGTCGATTTCTTCAAATTACACATATCCCATCTCTACTAAAACAAGATCTGATACTATTTTACTTGTTACAATTATTATTACTTATTTATTTTATTGAATTGTATTTCTATTTTCGGATTGCAGACCAGTGTACTCGCTACTTTCTATTTGCTGAATGCTGTTACACATCTAAACTAAATATAGTAAGTCCATAACTATGAAAAGAAACATCATTGGCGAACATTTTCTGATGGTTTGTGCCCGTCTGCTCTTCAACATCAACATCACTACCATCGCAGCAATATTTTCGGTACGATGCTCGAGATCACCACATAGCGCTGGCTAGTCAGTCGATTTGGTCGATATATATACATTACGGTTTCCATTTGACTGATGATCGTGATTTAATCAGCTACCGTAAGCTAATGTGCTACATCATGCACAAAGGGGGAGGAAAAACCAAATGCAGATGTAAGAAAAATCATCGACAAAATATTACACCATTTCTGATACATACTAATTGTATTGACATCTAAATATTGAACTTATATATTGAAGTGTGACGAAGTTACGAAATTGAATTTCAAAAATCAAAATTTTTAGGGAAAAAGAGCAAAAAACTGCAAAGAGTGGCATGGTTGTACTGAACAGACTACAATCGTTAGACTCTGTTTGTTGCTTCCATTTCAAACTTTAAAATTTCAGCCAGACACTGCTCTACTGCTTTTGTAGGTGGATTAGGTCTTCTAAATCAATACCCAAACGAAACAATTGAAGCTAGAATCTTAAAATTTTTCATGCAGGTCAATGTTAGAGTCTAGAGGTGAGATAAGATTGGGTTTTTTGAAAAAGGTGGACTAAAAGTACTAAAAATTAAATCAATTGGACACTTAGAATTAAAATAGCGGAAGGGGTGTAGGATAGGTGTACTCAAGGTTTTTATGGAGATTGGAACTATAAATTTACAAAAAGTATTAAAAAGCAATACACCTTAAAACACGGGCTTGGTATTATGTGAACGGATAGAGGTAAACTCGTCAATTTTGGTATGAGATTTAGGAAGTAAAGTTTGAATAAGGAGCTGTAATAAATGGTACTAAGTTTGAAACAATTTGGGTTTGGGATGAACGGATAGAGCTGGAATTTTAAAATGTTGACATTCGCGACACTGTTACTGAGGCTTGGGTTAAGATTTGAATGTGATTTTGTAAATATGAACTAAAAAAGCACTATCAGTACTAAATGGTACTACATGAAAACCGGCAATAAGGTCACTTTTTGTGAGGTGAGATCGAGATGTAGAGGTGACTTTGGAAACATGTATTGAAAAAGTACGAAAAGTACCTATTGTATTAATTTCGGGAGTTTGGGAAAGGGACAATGCTAGAGATCTGAAATTTTATATTAAGGTATTTATGTCGGATGTTGTGTCGGATAGACAAAGCAATAGTTTTTGGAAATTCGAACATTAAATTTTCTAAATATAATAAAATTAAATGAATTTGGTACCATTTAGAATTAAGTAAATGAATGGAGTACAATCTTGAAATGTTGTACTAAATTTGGTACAATATTCTCTTATCTGAATTTATAAAGGTGAAATGTTGAAACTTAGTTCAGAAAGATGTTCTTCTGTAAATGTGTACTAAATTTAGCATATAGTACAGGAATATAAATAAAACAAGTAAAAAAATATCGGTCGGTTTTGCCGACCCTCAGCCAAAGTTCGATTATTTAAGAATATTTTGATTCTGTTATTACTATTCAAATGTTTAACCCCTTATGCAGTTGGTTCCGAAGGAATTGGCCAATATTGGTCATTTCCTAGCGCACTTAAATAAATATGATCTAAATATTGCAACGTTCTAGGTTTGGACTCTGTTGTGTTAATGGAAATTTTGGGATGTTCAAAGTCTTGAATAGAATCGGATATCACTTTCGCATTTTATGAGCTTCATGGATATTCAAAATGTTGAGCCTTTGTGGGGGAGATACCAGAAGGAATGGACCGATATATCCTATCTTCACAACGGATCTTTTGTTAGTGGAAATAATGGGATGTGTGAAATTTTAAGACAATCGGATTCTTAAATCACATTTTATAAGACTTATAATTATTCAAAATTTTTACCCTTTGTGGGGAGGTACTTGATGGAGTGGACCGCTATTATCGATTTTTGCACCTGACTTAGGACTGAAGCAAATATTAGGATAAAAATATATATATATATTTTTTTTTGAAAATTTGTGAGGAGGTACCAGAAGGAAATCATCAAAATACCGAATCTAAAATCATCAAAATACTGAATATAGGGAGGTACTATTATATGGGGGCTAAACCAAAACGTGGACCTGCACAGACTGTGATATCCATTACGAACTTCAACTACAAATTTGAAACAATTCAGGTGAATATCAAATATCTGGAGGTACCGTTGTAGGGGGCTATACGAAGACGTGGACCTGCATAGACAATTTTCTGTCTTAGGCTATAGTATCCATTACGAACTGCTCATACCAAATTTGAAACAATTCCGGTGAATAATGTCGCTTAAAATACCGAATATCGGGAGGGACGGTTATATGAGGGCTTTATGAAGACATGGACCTGCACAGGCAATTTTCTGTCTTAGACTGTAGTATCCATTACGAACTTCAACTACAAATTTGAAACAATTCAGGTGAATAATGTCGCTTAAATCATCAAAATACCAAATATCTGGAGGTACCCTTATATGGAGGCTGTACGAACATGTGGACCTACATGGCCCATTTTTAATACCAAAAATCCTGCGGACATAATACACATTTGAGTAAAAATTTATCAAAGTGTAGCAAAGATATCGAGGGTAGCAAAGAGCTACAACTTTTTATACCTTCAGCCCTATGGCCACAGAGGGTATATTTGATACGGCCAAAACGTGCCTCACCGAAATAACGGTGTTACCCCCCAAGGTCTTTTTGGACCAAATCCGTTTCAGGACATTTGCAGTCGATCTAGCGATGTCCGTCCTTCTGTCTCTCTGGGTGGCTGGTGCGCACGATAACTGTGGAAAGGAGTATCGGATTTGATCCAAACTTGGTACATCGTAATATTATTGTCAGACATAGATCGAGCTCGGAATTTGGCCAAAATTTTGAATATTCATGAAGCTCATAAAACACAAAATAATATCCGATTCCATTCAGACTTGGCACATCTCAATATTTCCATCAACAGAAGATATGTTATAAAGATGGTAAATATCTTGTAAAGATGGTAGATTTCCTTCTGGTACCTCCCTCACAAAGGGTTAAAATTTTGAATATCCAAAACGATCATAAAATCCGATTCCATTTAGATTTGGCACATCTCAATATTTCCGAAATAAGCATCCAAATTTTTGCTCACACAATATCTGTTGTGAATACAACGGCCAACCATTCCATATAAATGTTCGAATTTCTTCAAATTTTGCAAATACCAATATTTTTATCTGTATTCGAAATCTTCGGAACCTCTCAAAAAAAGAGTCAAGAGTTTGAATAGTCATAAGTCAAGTCTGGGGGCATACATCAGTCGGCAAAACTGCCTGATGTTATTTGACTTCTTCAGATGTAATTCGAAACATTTTAATTGTAATTTGAGAATTATATTTCTAATTCGAAAATTTCAATTGTTCAAATTATTTATTTCGTGAATTCCAATTGTAATTCAAATTATTTAAGTTGTAATTCGAAAATTCCAATTGTTGTTCGAATCTGTTCATTTGTAATTCGAATTATTCCAATTGAAATTCGAACCATTTCTATAGCAATTCGAATTATTTCACTCGTAATTCGAAATTTTCTACTCGAAATTCTAATAATTCAATTTGTAATTACAAATGGAATAATTCGAATGACAAAAGGAAACATTTGAATTACAAATGAAATAATTCAAATTTCGATTACAATAACTTTAATTTCAAATGGAAAGATTCGAACAACAATTAGAATTTTCGAATTACAACTTAAATAATTTGAATTACAATTGGAATTCACGAAATAAATAATTCGAACAATTGAAATTTGCGAATTGCATATATAATTCTCAAATTACAATTAAAAAATTTCAAATTCTCGAATTACAGCTGAAATAATTCGAATTGCAATAGGAGCTCCCGAATTTTAACTAATGGAGTCAAAGTCATTTTTCAGCTGACTTTCAAAAACTGTTGACAAATTCCGTGATTTACGCTCAGATATACTCCAGCTATAATTGTAACTAATATGGCAATGGTGTAATATCTCAATATTGCAACAGTGGCAGTTTGCTGCTGCCAACAATCACTACTCATTTGCCTCAGATTTGGTGCATTGGCATTGTGGAACATTGATGGCATTTGCCATATTAAGCAAACTGTGAGCGGTGTGTAGTGGGCGCGTCCTTTTCAATTTTATGATTGTTGCATCGGTTTTTTTATTGTTGTTGGCCAAAATTGTCAGTGAAGCATTAAATGTCGTTTATTGAATTTATGGTATGCGATCATCTAAATGCGATACGAGCAGGCAAACAAGAGAATGAATATCGCACAGCAGAAGCAACATCGTCGATGGCAGAAGCAACAAACAACTGTCCCATCAACCAGCCGCCAGCCGCCTGCATTAATGGCACACAGTTGCATTCAACTGCAACTGTGCTTCAGCTGTGTCGCACATGATGTTGTTGTAATTGTTGTTATTGGTAACAACGTTTGTTGTTGTCGTTTCAATTTCATTGCCTCTATTGGTTTATGATCAGTTTATTCACAAGGCTTATTTTAGGCTTGGGTTACATCTAAATTTGTACGATCACTCTTTACAAGCAGCGCCACCGCCACAGCCTCCTCCTCCTTCCAAATCACCCTCATCCTTCATATTCCATCCAATGCTAAGTTATATTTGCTTGGGCAAATATATAGCAAAGCTTCAGCCAAACAGTAAACCACCGGCGACACCAAACATCGCGACAACTGTGTCTCAGTTTGAATTTAGCTGCTTGCACTATCTTCATGACTTTATCAATGTGGCATATAAAGTGTCGCTTTATGGCCATGTATATTTTACCTTTATGGTTCGTCGTCATCATTTCCAGCGTCTCATCATTATCGTGACGATGATCGTCATCCGAGTTCCAAGTATCACCAATGCAGCTATATTTCTTTTAGTTAAGTTGAGTCATGAGCTATATCTCTACTGATTCAACTGACAACAATGATGGCAGGCAGGCAGCTACAGCCGGTTGGTCGATCAGGCAGCGAGTAACAACAACATCATCATCTTCAGAACGTAGCAACAGCAACAAATCCATGTCCAAATGGTTTAAAAAATGCGCAGTATTATGTCAGCAAAATAGGTTGTGGCATAATAAATGAGTCAGATTTGTTTAGTGTGGAGATGTTAATCGTAACTCAGAACTACTGGCGCGTTGAAGAAGATGTTGACGATCATTGTCTGGCATTTCATTCGTCTCCTGAGAAAGGAATTTAAATAATTTTGGGAGGAAATAAATGGAGATATGACATTTCTATAGAGCGTTATGAAATTCTGGGAAAACCAACTATTTTCAGTATTGGTGCTTTTTTTAAAAGGTTTGAAAGTGGTCAAATAATTTCGGAAATGTTCACGATGCCCTGAAATATTTACAAACTGATAATCAAATAAAAAAATTTGCCAAGAGCGTAAAAGAATCACAATACGTATGAGTTATTTAACTAATCATACGCCACACGGAACCATACGCTTTTTGTATTTTTGGAATCTAGGTATTTTTTGAATCTAGGTAAAAAAGCAGCTATATTCGCCGGGCCGAACTTTTAATATCCTCCACCATTTTGAAAGAACTTGAAAAATTTTCCAAAAAAAAAATCGTGGAGAAATACCACTCAAATGAAAACTGTTATATGGTGCTATACGAAGTTATAGGTATTGGTCCGATTCCAAACTTTAAGTACGAAATTTGAAACAATTCCGGTGGATACTGTCGCTAATGTCATCAAAATACCGAATAAAAGGAGGTACCCTTGTATGGGGGCTATATGAAGACGTGGAACTTAGATTGTAGGACCCAGTACGAACTTCAAATGCGAAATTTGAAATAATCTCGGTGAATAATATCGTTAAAATCATCAAAATATCGTTAAAATCATCAGGTATCGTAATATGGGAGCTATAGGCCTACATCGGCAAAGAATTTTTACGCTCATCAAGGATATACATATGCACTTTGTGTGGTATATTCAAATATCTTATCGAATTTCTACATTATGAACACATTTTTCAAGGGTACCACCAGAACTTACCGGAACCATCGGAAGGCACAGGTTTACAACGAGACTCAGAATCGTCTTTTAAATAAACATCGCTGGTAAGCTCATTTTTGGACAGAAGATCGGCCAGAGGCTTTGCTAAAACTACCTATGCATAATGAAAAAACACAGTTTGGTGCTGCTTATGTGGCATCATTTGATCGTAATTACTCGAAGATGCGGCGACTCGTAACATAACTGTCTATGGTGAGCGCTACCGGGATGTGACATAATTTTTTTTTGGCCCAAAGGCTTTACTTGCATGACAAATGGTTTTAACAAGACGTAACAATGGGAAAAAGAGAACCCTTTTTTGAAGTATAAATAAAGTTGAAAAAATTCCGACAAAAAGTATGTCACATCACATCATCAAAATATGGAACACCGGTACTTCATCAGGAAAAAAATCAAGTTCAGTACTATCTCATACTTTTCGAAAAATCATAGCACGCATTCCCACATCCACCTCTTTCTCTCAAAACTGTATAGTGGCCTCTTTATCAAATTTCAGGATTGCAAACATGACCTCGATACCAAATTTCAGAATTCCATCTCTATCCCAACATCCAACGGAAAATTTTGTGGCATTTTGCACTTTTCGTATGTTTATAGTACGATTTTCCAATATCACATCCTTTAAACTATGAGTAGCAATCTTGACAGCCATATCAAATTTCGGTGTTTCAGGTGTATTCCTCAATGCCAAATTTAGTACCATTTAGTACTACTATAAATTTCTAAAACCTCCTCGATATCTCAACACCAGATACCAAGAGAGAACTCAATATCAAATTTCGTGATTCAATAATAAATAAATATTCACTCAATATCAGATTAAGTAACATTTAGTACTTTTCATATAATTTCAATACTAATTTGTAAAACTTCTCAATATTTCAATTCTAGATACCAGCAACTATGGCAATATAAAATTTAGGTTTCAGTTCTATTTCTTCGCCCATTACCGCATCTAGTTCAATTTATTATCTAGTACGCATTTAAAAAACCTCAAAATCAAATTTCAGGACACCAGCCTTATCACATCACCCAATACTAAATTTGGTACCATTTAATACTTTTCGTACAAAAATAATACGCATTTCCAAATTCACCTCCAAACCTCAATATCAAATACCAACAGTAATTTATATATCAAATTTTCGAACATTGTCTCTATCCCTTCAACCTTTACCAAACTTAGTACTATTTAGAACTTTTTTTACAATTATAAAGGGTGTTTTTTAAGCTAGGTAGAAATTTAAATTGTAAAAAGTAACACAAAAAATTAAATTTTGATGAAACTTCTTTTTTTATTTGTTTCAGTACACTCTGACAAATCATCATGAATAGACTCAAGCTTGGACAACGCTACGAAATTATCCAAATTTACTTTAAAAATCAGGACCCGTTGTTTTATCGCAAAATTGTGTTCAGCGATGAGGCGCATTTTTGGCTTAATGTGTTTGTTAATAAGCAAAATTGCTGCATATGGAGTGAGACCAATCCACAAGAGACACTACAGACTCCATTACATCCAGAAAAATGCACCGTATGTTGCGTAATGTCACGTATTGATCTTTCGAATAAAAAAAATGTATTACAATTTAATTTTTTATGTTATTTTTTTACAATTTCAAGTTCTACAGAGTCCTCAACATCAAACAGAGACCAACCACCAAATCTCAAACACAGATACCATCAGCAATCAAAATATCACATTTCAGAATTGTATCTCTATACCATCACCCAATATCAATTATAGGAGAATTTAGTACTTTTCGCACAATTGTAGTATACCTTCCCAAACCTCACCTCAATATGTCCAGGCTACTCATGAACAGTGGCTCTAACATACAATTTCAGATTTCAATCACTTCCTGTTCACCAAAATCCTAATGGTATTAAATTTACCAACATAAGTTCGAATTTCCAAAGCTTCCGACATACCCCAATCCTACACTCCCACAGCAATTCAAATTTCAGGATCGGTTCGCCCACATAGTACGAATTTCCAAAACTTCCTACATACAGCAATTCTACATTTTCAGAATAACCCTAAGAATTTCAGAGACCTCTGTTTGTTCACCTAAATCCATATTGTACCAAATTTAGTATATTTTAGTACATATAAGTACAAATTTCGAAACCTAGCTTAATATCCCAATCCTACACTCCGACAGTAATCTTATTTCCAAAATTAAGGATACCAGCTTAATTGTACCAAATTTAGTACCATTTGGTAAACATAAGTACGAACTTTCAAACTACCTACATACCTCAGTCCTACAATCCAATAGTAATCTTATTTCCAAATTTCAGCATTGCAGCTCTATAGGCTTACCCAAAACGAAATTGTATCAAAGTTAGTTCCATTTAGTACTTTACGTGCAAATCAGCACAAATTTCGAAAACTTCTTCCACATCACAATCATACCCTCCGCCTAAAAAGTTAATTTAAAAAATGTCAGGATTTCAGCTCCACCGAAATTCGAATTATACCAAATTTAGTCCCGTTTAGCACTTTTCGTATACAAGAGTACACACTACCAAAAAAATCTTGTTCAACAATGTCGCTAAAATAATCGAAACAATATCAGAAGGTACCGGCATATGTGAACTATAGGGAGAAGTGAGCTATTGGAAATTTTCTAACATAGGTAGTACCCAAATACCAAATTTGAAAACACTCCGGTAAGAAGTGTGACAAATTTCATCAACCTTCCGAATATCTGGAGACACAGTTATATGGATTTGGACATACAGGGCAACAAAGTCTCATCGGAGAAAACTAAATTCGGCAGTTCACCACTTTCGGCCAAACGAAGCAACTCTTTATCTCTTTTGAGTATATTTTCTTTCTGTCGTCGGGCTACGCTACCACTGTCACGGTAACGAGCAATGGAACTAGACACAAATGATTTATTCACATTTAAAGGCTGGAGTGCTCTGCGGTTTACCAGCCAAATATAAAGAAATCACACTATCACGAATAACTTTTTTCTGGAAAATTCTCACCATAATGCTTTTTTACGCTTGTTAACAATATAATGAGCTGTCACTGGAATAATTTTACCAGCTGTCGGACGAATGGCTTAGAAATGACAGCAGTCTGAAATTGTTTGCAGTTTTTTCATCTCACCCTGTATGTACAGCTTTTTGCAGGAACTTTTGCAACATAAAGGGAATATAAAATTCCAATTTATAGCAAATGCGGTTTAAAATTGTGACTGAAACACCAAAAATCTGTGGGTATAAATATAAATATATTCATTTAAATGAAAGCCATACAAAACGTGAAGGTATATGACCCATGTTTGATACCCAAAATTTTTTCAATACATTGGTAGTGAAATGGATGGCTTTGAATGCAATGTAGTCCACCTACTTCATTCTGTTAGGAACAAGACGGATATTCACAGACTGATGGACATGGCTAAATGGGCATATAATCTTATATCGGCTATATACGGCTAATTTCGCAGGAGGTATATTTGGTGTGGAGATGGCTTGCAAACACGAAATTTATGAAATGTTTTACTTTTTCGCAAAGGAATTATCAAAATATTTGGTTTAAAAATCTACGATTTATATAACGTCTGAATAGGTCTTTTGGCTGGAAATCTTTTAAACAATTCGCATTTTTTCACTACAAGAATAAGAAAAGAAGTTTTATAAAAAATCTTAACACCTAATAAAAGATTATGTTATGGCATGTATGTAATATATCAACGTCTAATAAAAATATAACATACGAAGATTATGGCATTCGATCAGGAGGTATATTGGAAGTGGCTTATGTTACCCTAATTTCCTTTCTGTCATCCCAGAATATTTTACGGAAGATCTATGTTGGCTAATCTCTGAACATAAAAATTAGTAAATTGAGTAGTGAACATGACTCTGGCCAAAAGCTCCCAACGCCGAACCGTTCCTTTAGTGGCAAGTTAAACCGATATATTGGATTTAAATTAATATTTTTCTTTTCATTGAAATTGAAGGTGGGAAAACTGGGTACATCAAAAAAGCTAAATCATATTGTGTTTGCAGCTCCGTAGCTGCCTGATGGATTAAAGATGTGAAAATATTTTAAGCTTCAAACTAAATTGTAATTTACAACAATTCCATAAAAAAACTGAAACCCGTTTCTTAACGGATTCGAAATTCCTCAGCTGGAGACAAAAGACTTATGCAAAAATCCCCCATGAAAGCTTTTAATGCAGTCAAATAGAAACTTTTCTTCTGCTTCGCTGGCATAAATACTCGTCGACTTTAAAACTTTCCTTTCAACTGCGTTGTCGCTACTCCTTGCCGACTTAATTCATCTCTAATTAGAAATGTTCATTAAAATACAAACACATACGTGCTTGCACACACATACATATGCACACTCACTCATTTAGCTCACTCCGATAGACATAGACAAAGTGATGTGCGATGGAATACAACCACTTTAAGAGGATGATTTCATACCAAGCCGTCGAGACATGGCGAAACTATGAAAATAAAAACCACACCAATCCAATCCAAAGACGATGGAACGAAGAGAAAAACACAACAACACCAACGACGACAAAAAAAACTAAGACTCTGACATAAGGAGACAAGTTGAAATTTCCATTAGCGCCTTATCATAATTGCAGCTTTAATCTGTGCTTCCAACTTCAGTGTAGCGTTTCATGATTTTACGAACAAAAAAAAAAAAAAAATACCAAAAGACGTTGGAAAACTTCACCAGCAACAACAACAACAATAGCAATAACTTTATAGAAACATATAAAATCATATGTTTAGGCGACAAAATCTACCTCGTACAGAGGAGTACAAGTCTACGAGTTAAAAGTCTATTGTGGAAGGAAAATGCGGTGTTGTTTTGGAAACCGTGTTCCAAAATAGAATGAAATAAAGTTTGTTATTTTTAATATCTATAGAAGATCCATGAAAAATTATTACAATTAAAGCAGACCCAAAATGACACTTCTACGACTTATCATATTCTAAAAATAAAAAAAAAAATAAATAAAAAATTTTAAATGAATATTAAGCCATAGATAAATCAATTAGCTTCAAAAATCGTAAAATGTTGTATTTCTCTAAATTTAACAAATACAAAATATCGATTTGCAATTCATTTAGTTGACAAATGTGACAAGAACATTAAAAATACTAATAGCTAGAAGGCTGGTATTATATGGAGGGTATTTAAACAATTAAAACTTCATTTAATAATTTTAATGAGGATATTTTCAACCAACTAAAATTTCAGAATAATATTCTACAAACTACGCTAAAATGCCTAAAAGACTCGAAAATCGATCCAACTGATATTGAAAAATTATATGGGTTGTATGAGGTATGTTTTTCGCAGAGGTAATTTAGAGCCTGAAATATTAAAAGATTTTATATTGTGGTACCAAAAGGTATATGCCTACACCTATATTCCATCTAGGTATAGTGTTGACATAAATATGTTAGTGTATATAGTTTGAAAAGAATATGTGAATAATTTATGAAAATTAAAAAGTTAAACCCTTAGTGGGGAAGGTACCAAAAGAAGTGGGTCGATATTGGCGATTTTGTTTGTTTATTTGAGATTTTTTGTTAATAATTTGGAATGTTCTGATCTAGTTTCCAGATGGAATGAACCAATATCAGTGATTCACAGACCCCACATTCGATGCAGGAATGTCCATATATCGGCCCGTCTGTGGAAATAGCTATACAAAACGATAACGAGTTGTTTGATAAAACATGCTTGCAAAGAACTGTCCACATAGGTCCAAGTTTTGGTATAGTACCCATATAACTGTATATGTATGTATGTATGTATGTATTTGTGTCATTTTTCCTTCAAATTGTTTTAATTGTCTTATTTTAAGTTCGTAATGGTTATCAACTTCGTATAGACCCCTTATGGTCTCCCGATTTTCGGTATTTAGATTATTTTTGTTGCTTTTTAGCGGATTTTTTGATTCTGGTATTGCAAGTTCCCAATAACAAAAAATATTTTCGGCTCCAATAGCAGATCTCAGCACGTGCAGAAAAAATTTAAGTGTGACTTTCTAAATAATAGAAGGTGTGGACATCTGAGAGGTCTTTTGTGGCCAGATGATCTCGAAGTGGTCTTTCATAGGCAGTAGACTTGGGATAGATCCTCTATGAATGGAAGACGTCCATGGCAGATTTTCTATGGATTAAATACATCTTATACCCTTACATATTCAGAAGACCTTGGGACATATCTTTCATAGCCAGACTTTGGATAAGTCTTCCATGACAGGAAGACCTCTGGATGGTCTTATGTATCTGGAAGACAACTGAAAGGCCTTCCATAACCAAAAGTTTTTTGATACACCTTTTATGACTGGCAGGTCTTCTATGACTAGAAGATCTGTGGCTGGTCTTCTACAACTAGAAGATCTATAGCAGATCTTCTGTCACCTGAGGACTTATTAAGACCTTCCATAGTCAAACGTCTTTGGGTCAGATCTTTAATAGCCAGAAGGCTTTGTATAAATTTTTTATGACTGGAAGATCTCTGATAGGTTTTCTATATCTGGAAGATATCTGACATTATTTTTTTGACCAGAAGATCCTGGACTGGTCTTATATAACCAAAAGACTTTAGATAAGTTCTTTATGATTGGAAGATATCTGATGCGTCTTCTAGTCATAGATGGCAGATCTTCTATAGTTTCATGGCCAGACGACTTTGATAAATCTACCATGACTAGAAGATCTCTGGTAGGTATTTTGCGGCCGAATCACCTCTTTTAGGTCTTCCATAGCCAAAAAAAACTTTGGATATGCCTTTTTTTAAACTGAAAGACTTCTGACAGAAGACCCTTTTCAGGTCTTTTGGGGCCAGAAACGTTCATTACCGGAAGACTTTGGATAGGTACCTTACTTGTTTGATGATGATGATCTTGATGATTAGGAACTCGTAGTCTGAAGAAAAAGCCGAAATTTGTCTTCTCACAGAAGTTGATTTTCGACCTATTATTTTTTTTTTTCGAATCCAACTCAAACGCGACAAGAATCGATTTTAGATTTCTAATATATAGTTTTCAAAGTGGATGACAGGATTACATTTTGTGGTAGTGTGGGGTATAATTATGAGCAAAGGCTGTTCGAATCAAATTAGGAAGCAAATTGTAAAATTCGAAGAGTCTGGCGACACACATACAAGTCGTCAAACAGCAATTAATGTTCGTACCAGTCCAAAAATCGTCAGCTCAATCCCTCCAGCAGGCAAGTTTTAATATTAAACATACAACCGGGCGGGGCCGAGCCTTCAACACTATAATATGTTGGAAGCCAGCTTACGTCCAAACTTATTTTGGTCATTTACGTTCTCTGCCGTGCCAAAAAATATCACACAAAACAAATGTGGTCCATTTAACCCGCCAAATATAATCCAATGGTAATCCAAAATGTTGGACTTCTGCTTTGTCCTAAACTCTGTGAGAACCTCTATGAGAAATTCCATGTCGTTTAGTTTTTAATTGTAGCCTGTGGAGCGACTTCAACATTTTAGGAAAATTTAAATTCTTCATCTTCAAACACAATACGCTTAAATTCTTATCCTTTTTCTACCCCCATGCTAAACTTTGTGAGCATCGGGCGATATTTGCGACATCTATATAATGATCCCTAGTGTTTTAGGGTTAAAAGAAATATTTACAAAATCTACAATACTAAATTTTAAGTCAAGTTCAAGAATTCCATGCAGAAGTGACTTGTAATGTATTTGTGATTTCACCGGGAGTAAAAATATTCGAGGTTTAGTGGACTTATTCGTATTTTTTACACAAAAGTTGTGGTCTATTTTTTCCCGCAAAATAATGTCCGATGACCAAACAAAATGGTAAGCTTCTGCCCAGCCCTAAACTCTACCTTCATGCTAAATTCCGCTTGATTGCTCTATAATTGCGGCCTGTATATCGATACATTTTTTGGATATATTTATTGACTCTTGGTGGCAATTTGGTAAGAGTTTACTTCCTATGACATGCCCATGTTAAATACTTTATTTTGTATCGAGATGTTTTGGTGGCAATAAGCAGAAATAGCAACAAGATACTCATTCCACTACTTCTAAATTTTAGAATACTATTTTAAATCAACAATCTATTCACTGTGCTCAACATGTAAAAAAAAAACAATCTGGTTAAAATCCACCAAAGTAATGTCTCATAACTATTTAACACCAAAAACTAACAGCAGACATCAGCAGCATTGCACAGCCTCCATGCACCAACTGCAACAACAGCAACATGTGGCAAATTGTAGAGTCACATCATACAACAGGCCAAAAGCTCACGTTCGTACGCTCACACGTAATGAGACACCAGAGACACGTTTGTGGCAAATTTGTGAACTTGAAATGTGGAAAAATATGCAAAAAGTATTTAAGGCTGCAGCGATGCAACAACAGTAACTACAACAACCACAAGACTAAAGATCTCGGCGAGTGAACGAACATCTCCATGTTCCATTAGCATTTATGGTGGACACAGAGATCTTGTTCGTCCTCATGTATGTTGCAAGTAACTGCTGTTGCTGCTGCTGCACCAAGTGATGTGATAGCCAATGAACATAAGCAGTCAGTGTGTGGTGAGCGGTGGTTAATATCAGCTTATTTTCTGTTATGGCCAGAAGGTGGCAAGAAAAGGTCTCAAAATGACCAAATTGTATGTTTTTTGGTAACGTGCTGGCTACGTGCTTCGTTGTTGCATCATCCTGCGGCCTCTTCGCAGTTTTATTCACAATTAAGAATATGCTGCTTTAGTCAAGTATTGCAGTCTTATTATCATGACACAGACGCTGATTATATTCAGTTAAAGAAAAGTGTCCGAGACAAAAGCCTGTAATGGCAATGGCTTTAATAAGCAATGCACAACAATCACTTGCATTTTTTTATTTTAGAGGATGTGGCTAGAAGTGCTAAAAAATATATAGTGTTAATATTAGTGTGATAACGCAAACGATATTAATTGTAATTACATATCTAAAATATATTTTTCTATGATAAAATAAGGAAAGGAAAATATCGGTCAAATGTATCTCAGGGCTTCAGTGGTATTCTTCTTTCTAATGGTCCACATTTTAACTTTCTCTGAGCCTTTATTCAAAATCTAATATTGCGAGGTAAACCATTTAATATTTACACCCCCAACACTATGTATTATAAGTTTGATTTGATTGGGCCAAAAATTATGTAACACCTCGAAATATTTTTTACCGACATAGGAAAGCATATATGTATCTCACTATCTCGCCGAGCTGAATAGATCTTTCTATTTTTCTCCGTCCGTCCGTCTGTTAATTCGTAATCACGCTACAGGTCGCACTTAAGACCCAAACCGCACGATATTGAAAATTGAGATGGGATTTGGGTCAGATAGAAGCCTATTGTTTTTGGAAATGATCGCAAATTAGTTAGGATTTGAAATGAACCAAAAACAGAAGCTACAGGCCACATTTATAGAGCAAACGACGCGGAATTTAGCATGGGACTAGATTTTACGGTTGGACAAAAGCCTACCAATTTGGATGGTCATCGGATAATATTCAGAGGGTAAAATAGACCATACCTTTTATGTAAAAAAACAAAATTATTCACTAAAACGCGACCTTTCCAAATCACAAATTCTTTTCTTTCTTTACTTCAAATTCTTCACTTCTGACCATTACAGTGTTGCAGACAGCCAAGATATCAGATATGTAGCGGAATAGGTACCATCTATTCTCAGCAATTCGGAATGGTCTCTTGCCAGAAAAGGATAAAATCCAAGAAAATCGCGTTAAAAAAGCCAATAGAAAAGTGAATATTTTTGTTGCATGTTTTTTTAAGTTTTGTCATATTTTTTTCGCATGAGATTTTTTCAATTTGACTTACAATTTTGAATTGTATATTTTGTAAATTTTTGTACACCCTACAAGACTGTGTTGAGGGTATTATATACAGGTCTCAATTATCATCCGATCCTCACGAAATTTTGCAAAGGGGTAGGGTTAGGGTCAGATTAAGAGCCTATTGTTTTTGAAGATGTACATTTAGGTGTTAAAATGAACAAAAAATGACTTTTCAGTATTTCGATTTTTTCGAGCGATAAGCGATTTTTGTGTCAAAAGAATATTTTGATTGCTTCTATTTTAAGTTAATAATAGTTAAACTATTACATGTTTAGTACTAGAAAAATGGGAAAAATTCAGTTAACTTTAACACCTGCAAAAATTAAGCGAAGTGTTTAGCTTGAAAAAATATTTTTTACACATTTTGTGAGGAATAATAATTATTAAAAAATTTTACTCCTTTAGACCCCTTTGTACTAGAAGTACCAGAAAGAATGAACCGAAAATTCCATTAATCATAATAGGTTTTTATTAGCTTATTTACAAGTGAAGATAAGCAAAGTTTGAACCAAGTCAGATTCCCCAGTTTTTGGAAGTTATGGTAAATTATTTTATTTGAAATGTCCTGAAACGGGTTTTATTCAAATATACTTCCTGTAGATATAAGGCTTGGATTATAAATTGGAGTGGCATATATACAGGGTAAAATAAAAAATGCAACAAAGTCTAAAGCCAAAATTTTCACATTTTTTTCTTTAATTTTATTGAATGAAAGTAAAAAATGTGGGAAATAGCATCACATTTTAGAATTAGTTTAGTTTGTTGCGAATTGGTCGCCTTTGGCACTAATTATGGCCTTCAAACATCCAATGAAACCGTCCCACCCTTCCCGAATGTTGCTCTGCGGTATTTTGGTCCATTCCCGGCGAAACGCTTGCTTGAGGTGATCGACACTTTGGCATTTTTATAGTATAGTACCAACGGATTGACATCCGGAGATTTTGGTGGCCACTGTGCGCTAGAAATGAAGCGAGGAACCTTATTTTGTAATTACTCTTGGGTGGCGCGTGCTGAGTGCGATGGTGCTGAGTCCTGTTGGAATGTATGCAGCCAAAATATTTGCGTGCCCAAGGCTTTAATACACTCTCCAGAATGTTATTAATTAATTCGAGCGGAGAGCGACCATCGGCTGTTATGGTGGCCGACACCATCACCATGGCCGGCGCTTGAGTTCTGGTGGCCAACCGAAGGTGCACATTTTCAGCATTTTTGGAAAGTAAACACGATCATTTTGTTTGTTTACAAACTGCTGGACAATAAATGTTTTCTGATCGGAGGAAACCAAATTCCGCAGTTCATTTGGTTTTAGCTCTTTTGGGTCTATTTTATTTCTGTTGCGGTGTAAGTTCTTGCACTTTTTGTAATTTCAATGGATATACCCCGAATTCATTTTTCAATATTTGCCTAATGGAATATTGCGATATGTTCAGCTCACGATCCACTTTTCGACCACAGCGACGCGGATTTCGAACAAGTTGCTTCTTTACTTTTCGAGCAATTTCTGCTGATGTTGCTGTTTGCTTCCGTGTACTTCCTTGACGCCGGGCTACGCTACCAGTGTCACGGTAACGAGCGATGGTGCGAGACACAAACGATTTTTTCATATTGAAATGCTGGAGTGCTCCAACGAAATCACACGAACGAATAATTTTTTTTTCTTCAAAATTCTCACCAAAATGCTTTTGTACGCTTGTAAACATTATATATCACTGGAATAAATTAACAGCTGTCGGAGGAATGGCTTAGAAAAGACAGCAGTCTGAAGTTGGTTTCAGTTTTTTCATCTCACCCTGTAATTGACCTTTTAAATCTTGAAAGAATGTAGTGGATTAAAAAATAATACCTCCAACCCATTGTGAGGTGGTGTATTATCTACATAGAGAACGAACTCCGAAGTCGATATCATCCTATTTTTTATTAAGAAAGAAACTGAAGAAAATGACTCCTTTGTGTCATTTTCTTTCAAAGATTCCTATAGACACTTTCTTAATTTATTTATTTGAAATACATTTTAATTCTTCAGATATGAACTCAAAATTATACCTGAATTTAAATTCTATTTTTCTGAATTTAAATTGTAATTTCGAATGAAAATGTTGAATTCCAATTAGCGTGTCCGAAATTATCAATGGAATTTCTGAATTCCTACTGACAATGACCGAATTTGAAATAAAATTTCTGTGAAAATATGTTGGATTTAAAGAATCATCGCCCAACCTTAGAATATCACTAATATCTTGCGGGTCACTTGTCTTAATATCTCCATATCTTCATCACTATTAAATACTTATATTTTCGATTTCAACTGATAATGACAATGGTTAGTTAGCTTAAGTATGTCTCTCTGTCTCGAAACAACAACAACAACGACACCAACAACCATAACTGAACAGTCCACCAACGTTGTCATCATTTATCCATTGGTTACGTTACATTTAAATTGAGTGCGATGTTAATGAGCTTTTGATGAAGTTTTGATGCTACGTTGATTTCGTTCGAATTTTTTTCTTTGCATTTCTGCTCTATGTCTCGTGTAGTTTGCTGTTTTTTTTTTCGTCTTCTTCGTCGTCTATCTAACGATTACGGATACAAGACTTGTCTCCAATCGATTATTAGTGCAATCCCACACCATAGACAGGGGCAGGGTGACGGGGCTTGGCCAACGATGTTAATTGAGTTCTTTGGTTTTTATGGGAAAATTATTCAAGTAATTAGAGTTCATTAGACAAACTCTTGGAAAAACTATTGCTATGAAGGAGACTAGCCACCATATTCGGACATGTGTATGTATGTATGCATCTAGTTGTAAGAGATTCTAGTTATAAAGTCATTTGGATAAAACGAACTCGGGAGTGGATTAAGAGTTTGAGAACTCTATGGAGAGGGGGAAAAGAGCGAATTTTGAAAAACTGAACAGGGTTTGAATTAAACATTTGTTAAATGTATAATATTCGTATGCTAAAGAGTGAATTGTTAAATGAATCAAAGGGCCAGTATAGGAAGGCTGGCACGTAGTAATAACAACGTATTTGCCATCAGGTAGATTTCTTCTGGGTTTCTAGGCATTAAAATAAAAACTTAAAACGGTAACTTTAGACTACTGTCATTTTTAAGCCACTCTTCCGACAGCTGTTAAAATTATTCCAGTGACAGATCATTATATTGTTTACAAGCGTACAAAAGCATTTTGCTGAGAATTTTCCAGAAAAAAAGTTATTCGTGATGTAATTCAAGCGTGATAGTGTGATTTCTTTATATTTGGCTGGAAATCTACAAGTAAGTATCGTTTGAGCTCTCCAGCATTTAAATGTGAATAAATCTTTTGTGTCTCTTACCATCGCTCGTTACCGTGATACTGGTAGCGTCAAGGAAGCGACGAAAGAAAACAGCAACATCAACAGAAATTGTTCGAAAAGTAAAGAAGCGACTTGATCGAAATCAGCGTCGCAGTGGTCGAAAAACGGCTCTTGAGCAGAACATATCGTAATATTCCATTCGGCAAATATTGAAAAATGAACTCGGGGTAAAACCATTGAAATTCCAAAAAGTGCAAGAACTTACACCGCAACAGAAAGAAAATAGACTCAAAAGAGCTAAAGAGTTGCTTCGCTTGGTCGAAAGTAGTGAACTGTCGAATTTGGTTTGCTCCGATGAGAAAACATTGGTTGCCCAGCAGTTTGTAAACACACAAAAATGATCGTGTTTACTTGCCAAAGAGGTTAAATGAAAATGTGCATCTTCGGTTGGGCAGCAGAACTCAAGTGCTGGCCATGGTGATGGTCTGGGCCGCCATAACAGCCGATGGTCGCTCTCCGCTCCTATTAATCGACCGTGGCATCAGAATAAATGCCGAATATTATAGCGAAAATATTCTGGAGGGTGTATCAAAGCCCTGAGCACGCAAACATTTTGGCCGCAGACCTTGGACATTCCAACAGGACTCAGCACCATCGCACTCAGCACGCGTCACCCAAGAATGGTTACAAAATGAGGTTCCTCGCTTCATTTCCAGAGCACAATGGCCACCAAAATCTCCGGATACCAATCCGTTGGACTATTATGTCTGAAGTATTTTGGAAAGCAAGGTTGGCACTAAAGAATACCAAAGTGTCGATCACTTCAAGCAAGTGCTTCGCCGGGAATGGGCCAAAATATCGCAGAGCAAAATTCGGGAAGCGTTTGAAGGTTTCATTGGCCGTTTGAAGGCCATAACTCGTGCCAAAGGAGACCAATTAGTACAACTCTAAACCTCTTCTAAATTTTTATCCTATTTCCGACACTTTTGTAAAAAAATGGAAAAAAATTCTGTTAAAATCATGAAAATGCCGAACATAGAGGGTAGCTATATATGGGGGCTATACGAAGAACTGAACCTGCATAGACAATTTTCTCTCACAGCCTGTTGTACCCATTACGGACATCCGGAAACAATTCCGGTTAATAATGTCCCTGAAATCAGCAAAATACCGAATATAGGGAGGAACCATTACAGGATTAGATAAAAACCTGCAACAAAGTCAAACGCCATAATTTTTACATTCTTTTCACATTTTATTGAATGAAAGCAAAAAATGTCGGAAATAGCATCAAATTTTAGAATAAGTTTAGATTTGTTCGAATTGGTCACCTTTGGCACGAATTATGGCCTTCAAAGGGCCAATATAATCGTCACACGCTGCCCGAATGTTGCTCTGCGGTATTTTGGCCATTCCCGGAGAAGCGCTTGCTTGAAGTGATCGACACTTTGGTATTTTTTAGTTCCAACCTTGCTTTTCAAAATACTTCAGACACAATAGTCCAGCATTTATTCTTATGCCACGGTCGATTAATAAGAGCGAATGGGGACCATCGGCTGTTATAGCGGCCCACACCATCGGCTGTTGTGGCGGCCCACACCATCACCATGGCCTTCTGTTCCGAATATAGAGGGCACCGATATATGGGAGTTACACGAAGACCTGGACCGGTGTAGATAATTTCCTGTCACAGGCTGTAGTATCCATTAGGAACTTCAAATAAGAAATTTGAAACAATTCTGATAAATAATATCGCTGAAATCAGCAAAATTCCGGATACATGGAAGTACCGTCATATGGGGCTATATGAAGACCAGGACCTGCGTAGGCGATTTTCTGTCACAGGCTGTAGTACTCATTAGGAACTTCAAATATGATATTTGAAACCATACCGATAAATAATGTCGCTAAAATAATCAAAATTCCGAACATAGAGGATACCGATATATGAGGGCTATACGAAGACCTGGACCTGTATAGACAGTTTTCTGTCACAGGCTGTAGTACCCATGAGGAACTTCAAATACGATGTTTGAAACAATTCGGGTGAATAATGTCGCAAAAATCATCAAAATACCGAACATAAAGGATACCGTAATAGGGGGGCTATACGAAGACCTGAACCTGCATAAATAATTTTATGTCACAGGCTGTAGTACCCATCAGGAACTTCAAATACGAAAATTGAAACCATTCCGATAAATAATGTCGCTAAAATCAAAATTCTCAATATAGGGAGGTACCGTTATATAAGAGCTTCACCTAAACGTATACCTATATAGCCCATTTTCAATTCCAAAAGTCCTGCAGACAAAACACACATTTGAGTAAAATTTTATCAACCTACTTCAATTCGTTCGGACGGACAACGCTAAATCGACATAGAATTGTATGCTGATCAAGAATATATATACTTTGTGGGGTCTAATATGTTCATTTCGAGATGATACAAACGGAATGAAGAACTTGGTATACCCTCCATAGTATGGTGGAGGGTATAAAAACCACAGGCTAACCCTAAAGAAATGCAAAATTTCGTGATGATGGGGCCATAACTGCGACCTTTGGAGCGATTAGAAATGACTGAGCTCGCCAAAATAGGAAGATCGATATACTACATTGTGGGTCTACGATCAATATTTCGAAGTTTTTGCGGAGCATGATTATCCATACGGAACTTCTGAAAAATTCCGTATCGAACTCCTGAAAAATAATTGTTTTTGTATTTTCAATTCTCACATAAAATAGCACCCATCCTCCCTTACCCAACTCCAAATGTTGCCAACACCAGCAAAGGACATTTTTTTCCAATTGAATTCCTTCATCCGCCATCCAAAATGGTAAATGAATTAAAATTTACATTTTTCTCCATCAGCATGGCGCAACCCCAAAAATTTTAAATTCCCAGAGATTTCAAATTAAAAAAACAATTTTTCAATTTAAATTCAAACTTTGATAGACAAAAACTGTTCAAACTATGTAGAATGGCAAGTAACTTCATGATAGCGAAACCTTTAACCTCAGCTATGCATCCACCATCCACGGGAGACGACGTCGAATCTGGGATGGGAGATTTGAATAAAGATTGCACACAGTAAAAAGTATGCAAAACTTTATTTCCACAAAAGAGCAAAATGTTACAGCGATCCCCGTTCCAAGTGAGCCACCACATCCCCAGCGGATGTAAAACTTTGTAGGAAGAAGAAGAAGAACAAAAAACGAAAATAAAAACGACCACGAATCAACTGTGCTAAAAATCAAAGTGGAAACGGAAGTTATTTTGTTCAAAATACAAACTTCAAATGAGATGCAATGCCCCAACTCTCCATCCTGGTGGGTTAGATTGAAAATCTACTGGAAGATTGTGCGGAAGAAACTTAATCTGGCCTGGAGATGGGGTAGCCAAAGGCCAGTGAGTTTGGAATAGCAGCAGTAGGTGGTGAGTTGTATTGATATGTTTAGCGAGTTGTGGCTTTAACATGTTTTTTTTTTTTTTTTGTTAAACCATTACCGCTGTTCGAAGCAATACAACAATTTCCCTGCCAATGTTCCGGCGATTAGGTGTGGGTATCTAAACCGCCCATGTTGAGTTTAGATTTCATGTTTTTTTTTTTTTTTTTTTTGAATTGCGAAAAGGGGTAAAAAAGCAATAAATTAACTTCAAGTGTCGATATTTGGCAGCATCTATCCCGTTCGGATTTTTTATTTTCTTCGCTCTAGCCTTTTTTATAATAAAGCCAGTAAAGTAAAGGGCTGTGGCGAATTATTTGGAGAATACAATAGTTTTTTAGCCAGTACAGCCGTCAAACCTTTATTATTTTTATTCCATCCGGAATTCGAAGAAAACTTTTAGCAAAGCATCCAGGAAAAGGAATTTGGCATGCAAACGAAGCGTAACTTCCTGGTTATTTAGCATTGGAGTTTTTCATCTTGATACTCGGGAGATTTTCGCAGCAAACGAGGTAGGTGTGATATTTTCGGGTGCTAAGCCTTAAGTTTGGGAGGGAGTGGCATGTTAGGGGCATTGAAAATAATTGAAAAGAGGTGCAGATTTTCTAAACCAGATCCTTGAAAATATTCTTGAAAGTCCACGAGTGTTGCATCTGCTGTGTGACACATAGGTCCGTCCAGTGGAAGCCAAATGTTACCATTTTCATTCTGTTCAATGTTTGTGAACAAAAATGCCCGATAACATATCAGCCAATCCTAGCTAATTTTGAAAGAAAAATGGACCAATAACGCATCTTAACCGCACTAAACAATGACTAGTTTTAAGTGAATGGTGCATTGTCTTCTTGTGGACTTTCTGTGCCCCAAATGGGTCAACTTTACTTTTTTCGTACACATTCTGCAACAGAAAAAAAGTTATTCGTGATGGAATTCAAGCTTGATAGTGTGATTTCTATTGTTAGAGCACTCCAGCATTTAAATGTGAACAAATCTTTTGTGTCTCGTATCATCGTTACCGTGATACTGGTAGTGTAGCCCGACGTCAAGGAAGTGGACGGAAGAAAAGAGCAACATCAGCAGAAATGGTTCGGAAAGTAAAGAAGCGACTTGATCGAAACCAGCGTCTCAGTTGCCGAAAAATGGCTCGTGAGCTGAACATATCGAAATTTTCCATTCAGCAAAAATTGAAAAATGAGCTCGGGGCAAAGCCATTAAAATTCCAAAAAGTGCAAGAACTTCGACCGCATCACAAAGAAAATAGACTCAAAAGAGCTAAAGAGTTGCTTCGCTTGGCCGAAAATGGTGAACTGCCGAATTTGTTTTTCTCCGATGAGAAAAAATTCGTTGTCCAGCAGTTTGTAAACAAACAAAATGATCGTGTTCATTTGCCAGAGAGGTCAGATGAAAATATGCACCTTCGGTTTGCCACCAGAACTCAAGCGCCGGCGAAAATTTTCTTTAGGCCTGACCTTGGGTACGCAAACATTTTGGTCAGCACCATTGAACTCGGCACGTCCCACCCAAGATTGGTTACAAAATTAGGATCCTCGCTTTATTTCCAGCGTACAATGGAAACCAAAATCTCCGGATACGAATCCGTGGTACTATTGTGTCGGGAGTATTTTGGAAAGCAAAGTTGGCACTAAAAACTGTCAAAGTGTCGATCACCTCTAGCAAGCGCTTCGCCAGGAATGGGACAAAACACCGCAGAGCAACAGTGAGCGTGTGACGGTTTCATTGGCCGTTTGAAGGTCGTAATTCGTGCCAAAGGTGATCAATTTGAACAAATCTAAACTTATTCTAAAATTTGATGCTACTTCCGAAATTTGTTGCTTTCATTCAATAAAATTAAAAAAATGTAAAAATGATGGCGTTTGACTTTGTTGCCGTTTTTTATCTCACCACAAAGGGTTAAACAATCCCAAATCTTATAAAAATTGAAGACGTCCGTATTTTGGTCTAAACTTAACTCATTATTACATTTCTCGAATAAAGTATCCTTCGGTGTGTTTTCTTGTCAATATTTATGAATATAGATCCACATTAAGGATATATTCCTCCCAATCGATCACATATTGATATTCGGCATTTAAAGTAGTTATTATAATCAACTTAAATTAAGTTTAAAGATAAAATACATCGATCTTCTACTTCTCAAGAAGGGCTCGAATGTTTAACAAATCACAAATCTACTCGTGTTTTAAACATCGAAATAAAGTTACTAACATGTATGATCCGGTGGCAAAATTTCCAAAGATAACTTAATATGTACCTCTATTATTTTCAGGCTTTAAGAGCATATAGTAGGAAAATTCCAATTTTATCATAATTCTAATATGCCCTATTATTGTAACGCTTATACGTGCACATATCTTTCTTTGAAAACTCTTGGGTTTTCATTTCTAGGCTCGATAATTTCTAAAACAAAATAAACCATCCTCGTTGATGTGTAAAAATACCAAACCTCTGGAATTTTTGCGTATGAGTTATAACAATTTCGATTAGTTTTTTATTCAGTCAACGTTTGATTGCATACGTTACAAAATCCACCCCTTTTGCCCAACTAACATCTAATAAGCATTTACATTTCTTCTGTTTTCTTGATGATAAATTTATATAAAAACATGTTTTGATGAGAAAATAGTTATTAAAGTATAGAATTAGATTCAATGAGGGAGTTCAGCTGACGAAGATATATACAATCATATTGATTTTTGGATGATTTGAATTATAGATATCACTGATATTTGGAATTTTCCTTGCCAAAACTTCAAGATATGGATGTAAAAGAAATGTGATTTCAACAGGATGGTGGAACTTGTCATACTGCGGGCGAAACAGTGGTCTTATTAAAAGAACATTTCAAGGACATCATCCTTTCGCGAAATTAACCGGTGAATTGGTCTCCACGTTCGAGTAATGTGCTCCAAATTTTGGCATGTGTTTTATTGAAATTTCACATCAGCAATTCATTCTGATTGTAACTCATACAAATAATCAGAAGCCTTCCAATTTTGATGGTCATCGGGTAATATTTAGTGGGGGAAATAGACCATAACATTTGTGATAATAAAAGTACAATTTTTCATTAAACCGCGAATACTTTTAATTCCGGCGAAATCACAAATAGACGAACAGGTCAATTCTGACCATTACGTAGATTCCAAAAGTAAATACATCGGATATATAAATAGCGAAATATATATGTATACAAAGGAAGGGGACGTTAACTAGAATGCTTATATCTCAAGAATGGCTGGACTGATTTTTACAAATTTTGTCACTTCAGAATGGCATAAAAAAATAAAATCTAAAAAAAATCGCATAAAAGGATGCCATATTTTCATATTTTTTATCGCATGCGATTTTTTCAATTTGACTAATAATGTTGAAGTGTACATTTTGTAATATTTTTTTCACCTTACAACACAGGTTGGGGTAATTTTATACAGATAGCAATTATCGTCCGATCCTCACGAAAATTTTCACAAGGGTAGGGTTAGGCTCAGAAAGGCTAGGCGTGTTGTTTTCAAAGATGCCCGCAATATATTTAGGAGTTGAAATGGACCAACAACTAAAACTGTTTTGCAGCCGTTATAAAGGCCACAAATTAAAACCAAAGGACACGAAATCTCGCATGAAGTTAGAGTTTAGAACAACATTACTTTATTACCAACATTACTTACAGGCGATATCCGAAATACACAAAAGGCGAATTTCTGGTTTTTTATGCTGATTTCGTTGACAAATATAGCCAAATGTCGTAGACAAGCAAATCATATAGATGAGTCTAAATTTGGAGATACATAGGGGTCTCTTGCTTTTGGAGATGATCGCAAAATATTTAGGGGTTCAAATGAACCAGAAACAGAAACAATTTCCTGATCACACAATTGAAGCCAATCGACACGTCTGAGAAGAGAGTTAAGGACAGAGAAGAATTCTAGCATTTTGGTTTACCAATGGGTTATATATTGGGCAAATGTCCCTGGTCAAAATGCTAATGTTAGTGCTCTGTGCGTAATTTCAAAAACAAAATCTTCCAAAATGAATTTGGACATAAGTGGGATTCTAACATATTGTAGTGTTGTAGGGTATCACATGATCGGCCCCGCACGACTATAGCCTTTGCTTAATTGTTTTTTATTTGGTAATAAAAATATAGCTCAACATAAAAGACCCCCTCCCCCTGATATTCGGTATTTTGATCTTTGCAAGCGCATATTCTAAAGGAATTGTTTAAAAATTGGTGTTTGATGTTTTTAATGGACACCAATCTCTCAGTCTCATAGCCCTCATATAAAGGTGCCTGCCGATTTCGGTAAATCCTACTATATATAACTGTAACACCTATTATATGATATTTTTATATCTTTAACTGCATTCTCCAACCTATTTAACTGGAATTTTCAGTTGGATGGAACTGGATCGAATTTTAAACCCCGATTTTTTTCTAATATTTTTTTTTAAAAAAGATGGATGGGTGTAAAAAGCTCTTCCCGGATAGGCTTAACAATTTTTACGTATTTTATTTTACTTTGTGGTATAATGGCGAGTATAAATTGAGAAGTCTGTATATCAAATGTGGATCAAAACGAATTTAAATTATCTATTGGTCTGGCCTACATATGCGCAGGGTGAGATAAAAAGAAAAAACTGCAACAAAGTCAAACACCATAAGTTTTACTTTTTTTTTTAATTTTATTAAATGATAGCAAAATATTTCGGAAATAGCATCAAATTTGAGAACAAGTTCAGAGTTGTTCGGTAAATTGGTCACCTTTGGCACGAGTTATGGGCTTCAAACGGCCAATAAAACCCGAATGTTGCTCTGCGGTATTTTGGCCCATTACCGGCAAAGCGCTTGCTTGAGGTGATCGACATTTTGGTATTTTTTAGTTCCAACCTTGTTTTTGAAAATACTCCAGACACAATAGTCCAACGGATTGGTATCCGGAGGCCATAGGTGGCCATTTTGCGCTGAAAATGAAGCGAGGAACCTCGCTTTGGTCTGCGGAAAAATTGTTGGCGTGTCCAAGGCTTTCATACACCCTCCAGAATATTTTCGCAATAAAATTCGGGATTTATTCTGATGCCACGGTCGATTAATACGAGCGGAGAGCGAACACCGACTGTTATGGCGCCCCACACCATCACCATGGCCGGCGCTTGAGTTCTGATGGCCAACCGAAGGTGCACATTTTCAGCTGACCTCTTCGGAAAGTAAACACGACCATTTTGTTTGTTTACGAACTGCTGGACAACGAATGTTTTCTCATCGAAAAAAAAAAAAACAAATTTGGCACTTCACCACTTTCGGCCAAGCGAAGGAACTCTTTAGCTCTTTCGAGTCTATTTTCTTTCTGTTGCGGTGTAAGTTCTTACACTTTTTGGAATTTCAATGACCTTTCTGCGAACTCATTTTTCAATATTTGCCGAATAGAATATTCGGCCACTACGACGTGGGCTTCGATCAAGTCGCTTCTTTACTTTTCGAACCATTTCTGCTGATGTTGCTGTTTTCTTCCGTCCACTTCCTTGAGCCATTGTACGAGACACAAAAGATGTATTCACATTTAAATGCTGGAATGCTCTAACGATAGCCACTTGTGGTTTTCCAGCCAAATATAAAGAAATCACACTTGAATTCCAGCACGAATAACTTTTTTTCTGGAAAATTCTCACCAAAATGCTTTTGTACGCTTGTAAACAATATAATGTGCTGTCACTGGAATAATTTTAACAGCTGTCGGACGAGTGGCTTAGAAATGTCAGCAGTCCGTTGAACTATTGTGGCTGGAGTATTTTGGAAAGCAAGATTGGCACTAAAAAATACCTAAGTGTCGATCACGTCAAGCTAGTGCTTCGCCGGGAATGGGCCAAAATACCGCAGAGTCTCATTCGGGCAGCGTGCGACGGTTTTTTATCTCACCCTGTGTATTGCATCTGTACATCATATCTTGTGTTAACAAAATGTTAGGATGTACGAAATTTGAAGAGAATCGGAAGCTTGTTTCACATTTTATAAGAGACATAATTATTCAAAATTTTGACACGTTGCAGGGGAGGTACCAAAAGGAATGGTCTGATATATTCCATCTTCACTCCAGTGCTTGTTTTGATAAAAATATTGGTATGTACCAAAAGATGCTCATTTCGCATTTTATGAGCGTTTTGTATTTCAAAATTTAATTTTTTTCATCTCCACATCAGATCTTGTTTTAGTAGACATATTGTGATGTATGAAAATGTAAGAGAATCGGATGCTTATTTCGCATTTTATAAGATACTAGCTGAACCCGGTGCGCTTCGCTACCCCTTTTGATTTTATATGCATTCAAAATTTTATTTACGAATATATGTTGGATAAAGAAAAACAAATTTAAAAATTAAAAAAAAAAATATTGCACTAATTTAATGCGTTAATAAACAAAATCATTACAAAAGCAGTAACATGACATGAATACACGAAGGGTTTGTCCTTTGGATTTATTTATTTCATAGCAAATACCAAGCGTGCAGGAAACTGCAATTTTTTTAAGTAGAGTGGCATTTCTATTGCAATTAGTGAATTCGAGATAGCAACATACTTCGCCGTAATAAGCGTATTTCAAATAAATTGTTATGTTGTTTTTTAGTGTTAGCCTAAGGCGTTGTGGGTCAATGGTTCTTATTAAAATCATATCCCTATCTGATCCGACTTAAATATAATTTTAAAAAAATTACTTTTACACCAAACTCCGCCACACCTTTCATATTTCATTGAAATTGGTGCGTCAAATATGTGAAATCCGCCGAGAATATATATATATATATATATGGGAGCTATATCCAAATCTTAACTAATTTCCAATTAATTTATCACATTTATTATTATAACCAAATTCCGCCACACATTCTGAATTTCATTGGAATCGGTCATATATATCGTGTTTGGTGCATAATATGTATGAAATCGGCCGAAATATATATGTTAGCTATATCCAAACCTCAACTGATTTCAATATAATTTGGCAATTTTTGCTGGTGCCAGATTTTGTCCCTCTCGCTTTGGGTGCATCAAATATGTGAAATCGGCTGAGTATATATATGGGAGCTATAATCACATCTGAGCGTATTTGAATATAATTTGTCAAATTTATTTTTGTACCAAATTTAGCCACTCATGCCGAATTTCATTGGAATCGGAAATACGTATCGTGTTTTGTGCATCAAATATGTGAAATCGGCGGAAAATATATATGGGAGCTATATCCAAATCTGAACCGATTTTAATATAATTTGACTAATTTATTTTCTAATCAAAATCCCGTTACATATTCCAAATTTCTTTGGAATCGAACATACATATCGTGTATGGTGCATAAAATACATGAAATCGGTCGAAAATATATATGAGAGCTATATCCAAATCTGAACCGATTTTAATATAATTTGACAAATGTATATTTGTTTTAATTTCCGCTACACATTCCAAATTTCATTGAAATTATAGATACATACAAATTAGAGATACAAAAATATATATGGGAGCTATATCCAAATCTGAACCGATTTCAATTTAATTTGACAAATTCATTTTGGCTCCTAATTCCGTTACTTATTTTAAATTTCATTACAATTGGAAATACATGTCGTGTTTGGTCCACCAAATACATGAAATCGGCCGAAAATGTATATGGGAGCTATATCCAAATCTGAACCGATTTCAATATAATTTGGGAAATCAATTTTTTAGATAAAATCTATCACACGTTTCGAATTTCATTAAAATTGGGGATACATAGCGTGTTTGGTGCATCAAATGCTTGAAATCGGCCGAAAATATATATGTGGGAGCTATATCCAAATCTGAACCGATTTCAATATAATTTGACAAATTTATTTTCGGATTAAATCCCGTCACACATTCCAAATTTCATTGGAATCGAACATTCATATTGTGTTTGAGGCATCAAGTGAACGAAATCGGTCGAAAATATATGTGGGAGCTATATCCAAATCTGAACCGATTACAATATAATTTGGCAAACTTATTTTTGTTCCAAATTCCGTTACGTATTCCAAATTTGGAGACTGTATCTTCAACCAATCAATAGATATGTGCATATAAAATCTAAATTTTTGGGAGGTACCTCCGATTCTGATGCTATATCTCCAGTTCCAAGTAGAAATTCAAAAATGTATATAGCCTTTGTTACTTTCAGGCGATGTTGCAGTATATATGGAAATTTTCAGGAAAATCTATTCAGCGGTTTTCGAGTCCATAAATTACAAACAAACAAACAAACAAACAAACAAACATACAAACATTTTCCTCTTTTATAGATATAGATACAATTATTCCAATTTTGGCCATTTTGTGTGGGAAGTACATAATGGAGTGCACCGATATTGTTCATTTTCGCACCGGACATAGAACTGATAAAATTATTTGATTTCCAAAGTTTGCACAAAATTGAATGATCCTTCCGTGTTATACACAGTAAATTATGTTTTGTGAAAATGTTGACCTTTCGTGGAAAGGTAACAGAAGGATTGGAAAGATACTGCTCATCTCCGAACTCAGTCTAAGTTTGACAATAATATTACGATATACCAAGTTTGGATCAAATCGGATACTTCCTTCGAGAGTTATCATGCACACCAGCCAAACAGACAGATACACAGACAGACGGATACCTCTAGATCGACTTCAAATGTCTTAAAACGGTCAAAAGGGACCTAGGGTCTAAAACTCTTATTACGATAAGGCACGTTTTGCCTGTATCAAATGATATATACCCTCTGTAGCCATGTGACTGAGGGTATGAAGACAGCCTATAAATTACCCAACATCCGAAGAAAACCTAAAAATACCTACGATCCAAGCTATAACCATTTTCGATTTTTTGTACGAAATTGACAAAATTTGTTGAAATTGACTAAATACTGTGCAAATCCTTAATAAATTGTCAAATCAAGTAACTGTCGATCCAAAACTAAAGGTCAAATTTCGGGAGCCATCTCTTCAAATACCGGGTAATTCAAAATAACGCCACTTGTAGTCTCAGATACTGCTGATTTTTTTTTATTCTTTTTAGGTCTCTTGGCTTCTAAAAATATATATTTTTCTCTCAATTCTCTTCTCAATCATCTCCAACTAACTCTTCAAATCCTTACATATATTACATTTCCTTTACAATTTTTATAGTTTTCTTGTCCTACAAATATCACTGGCCTCACCACTCATAGTGGGGTGCGTGCCTTTGCAATTTGTGTTCAGGATATGTTTAAGCATATATTATGGAAATTTCTATCCCTTGGTTCTTTTGTAATACCAATAGACCAAATGTACAAAAAAAACGGATGGAACGGAATAAAAGATGAAAACCCCACAGAAAAACAAATTCTATATTTCCAATTGATATGTATCCTGCATAAGTAGTAAAGGCTGTGTAAGAATACAACAAAAAAAAGGATTTATAAACAGAGAACACGAGTGGTCGCTTGTGTAAAGGTGGTGTGAGATTTTTCTCGATTTTCCAAATTTCTTATTTGAATTTTTGTGTTCGTTGCCTCATTCCATTCAACGCCATTTCTATTGGTTGAATGGAATTCATTTGGCCTTTTCCCATTTTCTGATTTTTTGTTATTTGTTTGTTAGATTGTTTGGCACTTGCAGTGATTTATGGCTTTTTCAGTTTTTTGGACTTTGGGATTTCTTTTTTGGGCTTTGATTTGGTTGGTGTTTTCCTTTTTTGTCGGTTCGTCTTATTTCGTCCTAAGGTTTTTTCGTCGTTTTCTTCATTTCGATACTATGATAATGGAATTAAATGTTATCGTAGCAATATTTTAATGTATTTTTGCTTGTAACTTTGGTATGAAATGAACTGCGTAAGCCGGTACGTGTGTGTGTGCTTGTAAATGTCGGCACGAAAAAAAGTTTAAGGATTTGAATGATTCTTTTTTGTGTGCGCTTTCCCAATACTATTTCGAAATAATTGAGTAAAGTCTCAAGATTTCATTTTCGATTAGCAGCAAAACCCATAGATAAAAGAAATTACTTTCGAAAATGAAACTCGCAAAGGTTTTTGGCCATTAAATCTCCTGTTGGGACTTTTTGCCGATTTAATTGATTGCATTTTAAGATGAAAAATTTAACATTGTCAATGGTATGTAGAAGTAGACAAAGGAATAAAAAACAATAGTATTTTCTCAAAAATATATTCAGGAAAATTATCTTGCAGACTTGTTGTCAAAAAAATACCAAAAATTTGATATGCGAAAATACCACGACTCTCATTGGATTGGAATTCGAATAGACCATAAACAGACTTTTTTCCTGATTTTTCAGTCACTTTACAGGACCCAAGCATGGATCGATCGACGTGTAAGGTCAATATGTAGGATGGGGTAGACGCTCACGATTTTATTTGGGTTTTTGGTTATTTCGAAATCACAAATACATATAAATGAAGAGATGTAGACTGTATTTGGATATGTGTATTAAATGCTATTTAATTAATTATTAGGTTAAGGTTTGAAGCTAAAATTTCACTGTTCACATCTAGGATTTACATATGGAGATATTGAAATAGTTTTGGAAAGAAAAATTAGATGCGGGTCCTTTAAGCAATGGTTCTACAAATATCCTCCTTAGGTGAACTTCAAAATAAAAATTTTTAAAGAATTTTTGGTGTAAAAGAATTTAAAGAATTTTTGGTGTACGAAAAAGGAATTTTTTTTTTTTTAATTTTAATGAATGAAAGCAGGAAATGTCGGAAATAGAATAAAATTTTAGAATAAGTTTAGATTTGTTCGAATTGGCGAGGAACCTCATTTTGTAACCATTCTTGGGTGGCGCGTGCTGACATTCCTGTTGGAATGTCCAAGGTCTGCGGCCAAAATGTTTGCGTGCCCAAGGCTTTAATATTTTCGCGATAATATATCGCATTTATTCTGATACCACGCTAGATTAATACGAGTGGAGAGCTAGCTACCATAGGCTTTTATGGCGGCCCATATCATCACCATGGCCGCCGGGAAAACGGGAAATTGACATCCTATTTCATTCAGACTTGGCACATCTCAATATTTCTATCAACACAAGGTCCCTTATAAAGATGGTTGAGATCGGACGATTCCTTCTGGTACCTTCTCCACAAAAGGGTCAAAGTTTTGAATATACATGTAGCTCATAAAACGCGAAATTAACATCGGATTTCATTCAGACTTGGCACATCTTAACATTTCCGTCAACACAAAATTTGTTATAAAGATGATATAGATCGGACCATTTCTTCTGGTATTTGGCTAGAAAGCTACAAGTGGCTATCGTTAGAGCACTCCAGCATTTAAATGTGAATAAATCTTTGTGTCTCGTACCATCGCTCGTTAAAGTGATACTGGTAGTGTAGCCCGACGTCAAGGAAGTGGACGGAAAAAAACAGCAACATCAGCTGAAATGGTTCGAAAAGTAAAGAAGCTACTTGATCGAAACCCGCGTCGCAGTGACCGAAAAATGGCTCGGGAGCTGCACATATCGCAATATTCCATTCGGCAAATATTGAAAAATGAGCTGGTGGTAAATTGAAATTCCAAAAAGAAAGAAAATAGACTCAAAAGAGCTAAAGAGTTGCTTCGCTTGGACGAATGTGGAGAACTGCCGAATGTGGTTTTCTCCGATGAGAAAAACATTCGTTGTCCAGCAGTTTGTAAACTAACAAAATGATCGTGTTTACTTCACAACGAGATCAGCTGAAAATGTGCACCTTCGGTTGGCCACCAGAACTCAAGCGCCGGCCATGGTGATGGTGTGGGCCGCCATAAAAGCCGATGGTCGCTCTCTGCTAGTATTAATAGACCGTGACATCAGAATAATTGTCGAATATAATCGCGAAAATGTTCTGGAGGGAGTATTAAAGCCTTGGGCACGCAAACATTTTGGCCGCAGACCTTGCACATTCCAACAGGAATCAGCACGCGCCACCAAGAATGGTTACAAAATTAGGTTCCTCGCTTCATTTCCAGCACACAATGACCACTAAAATTTTCGGATACCAATCCGTTGGACTATTGTCTCTGGAGCATTTTGGAAAGAAAGGTTGGCACTAAAAAATACCACAGTATCGATCACCTATTGCAAGCGCTTCGCCGGGAATGGGCCAAAATACCTCAGAGCAACATTCGGGCAGCGTGTGACGGTTTTATTGGCCGTTTGAAGGCGATATTTGGTGCCAAAGGTGACCAATTCGAAAAAATCTAAACTTGTTCTAAAATTTGATGCTGTTTCCGACATTCTTTGCTTTTATTCAATAAAATTTAAAAAAATGTAAAAATTAATGATTCTGACTTTGTTGCAGTTTTTTTTATCTCACCATGTACATTCATAATCAGCATAAAATTCTAAGTCGATTAAACGATGTCCGTCTCTTTCTCTGTCTGTCTGTTTAAATCACGATATATCCCACATTATTTGACGTATAGCTTCAATATTTGGCAGAACAATTGGTATTGTCCTTGGGATGGTTGGTATGAAATGTATCGGTCCACGTTTTGGTATAGCCGACATATGACGGTATCTTCCGATATTCGGTATTTTGATGATTTACGCCACATTTTTTCATGGATTTGTCTACAAATTGTTATTTGTAGGTCATAATGGTTTCTAGCTCCAGTGGCGAACCATTTTATGGTCCACGTTTTTGTATAGCCCCCACATAACGGTACCTCCCGATATTCGGTAATTCGATGATTTTTGCCATATTTTGTGCGGATTTATCTACAAATTGCTATTTGTAGGTCATAATGGGTTCTAGTTCCGGTGACGAAACATGGTATGTTTAGGTCCACGTTTTTGTATAGCCCCCATATCGTATCCCCCGATATTCGGTACTTTGAGGATTTTTTTCATATTTTTCGCGGATTTGTCTACAAATTGCTATTTGTAGGTCGTAATAGGTTCTAGCTCCGGTGACGAATCAAGGTATATTTGATTCACGTTTTTGTATAGCCCCCATTTTATGGTACCTCCCGATATGCGGTATTTTGATGATTTTCGCCACATTTCTTCCAAAACTAGGATTTGTCTAAAAATTGGTATTAGTAGGTTATAACGGGTTCTAGCTCCGGTGGCGAAACATTGTATAGCCCCCATATAACGGTACATCCCGATATTCGGTATCTTAATTTGACGGATTTGTCAAAAAAATTATTATTTATAGTTCGTAATGTAAAGTTGTAGCTCCTGTGGCGGAACATAGTATGTATAGGTCCACGTTTTCGTATAGCCCGCCCATTATGGTGCATCCGGGTATTCAGTATTTTGGTTTTCTGGTATTTGTAATTTTTGCAAATTGTTACATTCCCAATATACTTGATGTAGGATCTGTCGTCTAATGTCTTAGGACATTTATCCTAGACAACATCGTCCGAAATTTGTTTTCGACAAAACTATGTTGTAAAGTGCCTTTCATGTTTATTTTTGATCATTGTTGCTAATAAATTGTTTGTTATTTTTTAATTGGCATTAACAAGCTGCAAAAATTCCTTTGTCATTGAAGACAACAAAAAAAAAAAAAAAAAACTAAAGCCAAATATCAAATCAGGTTGTGAGATCTGTTAAATATTTCTTTCATCACTCATGCCACAGCGGTGGCTGTTAACAATCACGAAATGCAGTTGGTCAAAATATTTTCAAATTGTTTTTCACTTGTCTCGACAGAACGACAGACTGACAATCAACAGCAAAAACCAAAACAACAACAATAACAACAAAGGTAGCAGCCAGCAACATATTTGTTGTTTTCAACAAATTTGCATATGCTCAGATATCAATTTAATTTCATATTCCCAATCAAACAAAACGCAAAGCCAACTGAAAAATGGAAATAATAGAAATCAGAATTCAACAACGGCAACAGCAACAACAAATGACGACATGCGAAATTCTAATTAATTTGTGAAAAGTCGGCCTAATGAATCTTCATCCTTTAACGTGTCTTTGGTCTTGATGCTGCAGCTGTCCAATGTTCACAAGGAAGCCCAAAATTTATGAATCGAAATGCAAAAATTCATTCACGTTGCAAATCTTAAATCAGGCCGAAACAAATGCCAGGCGTTTGCTGGCTGTTGTTAATGAAATCTGGGCAAAAGGCGAAATAAATTAGACAAATTTTCCACCAGTCATTTACTCCATTCAAGAAGTGACAACAATTTATGAATTAACCAAAAATCAACAACTGCACAGAAATTGCTGGGGCCCCATTTTCCATTGGCGAAAGCAAAGGCAAATGAAAGCAGATGAATTTCCTCCTCATCTCTCGAATTGTGTGTGGCTGTGTGTGGCACTAACGAATTCCGTATTGAATGGGAATCCTATATTTTTGCTTCATTTCAGCTGCCATGTTATTAAGTATTGTTGTTGTTGTTTTTCTTACTTTGTACCCAAAAAACTGAATGGAAGGCAGCCTTGCCAGAGCTTAAAACAAAAATTTTACATATGACGACTTGTCCCTCTATGTCTCTTTTGCTCCCTCTCTCTCCCTGCGACTGTCTGTCGATCATTCCAAATGTCTGTTATCACGGCATGGTTAGCTGCAAGGCATCCATGAAGTTGTATGCGCGATTTTTGATTTGTACAGCCAGCCTGCCATCATCCAGCCATCCAGCGAACATTGCATGCCTCATGCTTTCGTTGGTGTGTCTGGTGCGCCTCCTTCTGGCATGACCGGGATTTTGTTTGTGCGTACATACGCGTTTGCGATTCCCTTCTACCAAATGTTCCATGTAAAATGAGCATTACTTGTTTCCAAAGATGACATTTCATCTAATTACAGGGTGTGTTGCATGAATGCGTAAATCCCCAAAATCGGCAACAGTGGAAAAATTGTCAGACAGTGGAATGGAAGGCAATGAGATGTGTAGGAGTTTTTATACCCTCAGCTATATGGCTAAAGAGGGTATATATCATTTGATACGGCCAAAACGTGCCTCATTGGAATAACGGTTTTCGATGCTAGGTCTCTCTGGACATTTGGAGTTGATCTGGCGATATCCATCCGTCTGTCTGTCTGGCTGTGGCGCACGATAACTCTCGAAGGTAATATCCGATTTGATCAAAACTTGGTACACTGTAAGATTATTATCAAACTTAGATCGAGTTCGGAGATGGACAATCTCGGCCCACTCCTTCGGGTACCTCCCCTACAAAAGGTCGAAATTTTCAAAATATTTTTTTTTCACAGAAAGAGAAAGGATAATCCGATTTTGCTCCAACTTGGCAAACTCTAATATTTGCGTGAGTGCTAGATCGGCTCCAAAGATGGACAATATCGGACCACTCCATTAAATACCTCCTTAAAAAGGCTCAAAATTTTTAATAATTATAACTCTTAAAAAATTTGATGTAAGAGTTCGATTGTTTTCAAATTACACACATCAAAATATTTTTTGTAACCCACGGTCTAGGGTAAATATAGAATATATCGGTCCACTCCTTCTGATACCTCTCCCACAAAGCGTCAGAATTTTGAATACCCATGAAGCTCATAAGACGGGAAATTAACAACTGATTTCATTCAGACTTGTCACATCTCAATATTTCCATCAACACAAGATCTGTTATAAAGATTGTAGAGATAGGACCATTTCTTTTGCTACCTGCCCCACATAGGGTTCAAGATTTTGAAAAAAGAAAAAACAAAACGCTCAAAGAAAGCGAAATAAGCATCCAACTCTCTTCAAATTCACACATACAAACATTTTTGTTCACGCAAGATCTGTTGTGAAGATAGCATATATCTGCGAACCTACCTCACCCACAAAAGTGCCAAAATTGTCAATACCTATTATTTTATTTTTTTCATAACATGTCAGCAAACCTTTACATTGTTGCACGTCTAAATATTCTCTCGACCAGAAACCTGAGATGGATATGGAATTTATGGTTTCATAGAAATCGACATAATTCTATTCAGCACGTTTGGAGTCGATCTAGGGTTCCCCGGTCCGCACCATATTTCTCGGAGTATCCGATTTGGTCCAAACTTGGTATATCGTAATATTACGGGGTGAGATAAACAAAACTGCAACCAACTTCAAACTGCTGTCATTTCTAAGCCACTCTTCCGACAGGTGTTAAAATTATTCCAGTGACAGATCATTATATTGCTTACAAGCGTACAAAAGTATTTTGGTGAGAATTTTCCAGAAAAAAGTTATTCGTGAAGGAATCCAAGCGTGATAGTGTGATTTCTTTATATTTGGCTGGAAAACCACAAGTGGCTATCGTTAGAGTCCTCCAGCATTTCAATGTGAATAAATCTTTTTTTGTCTCGTACCGTTATACTGGTAGCGTAGCCCGACGTAAAGGAAGTAGATGGAAAAAAAACAGCAACCTCAGCAGAAACGGTTCGAAAAGTAAGGAAGCGACTTGATCGAAACCCGTGAGCTGAACATATCGCAATATTCCATTCAGCAAATATTGAAAAATGAGCTCGGGGTAATGCCATTGAAATTCCAGGAAGTGCAAGAACTGACACCGCAACAGAAAGAAAAAAGACTCTAAAGAGCTAAAACGTTTGCTTCGTTTGACCGAAACTGGTGAACTGCCAAATTTGGTTTTCTCTGATGAGAAAACATTCGTTGTCCAGCAGTTTGTAAACAAACAAAATGATCGTGCTTAATTGCCAAAGAAGACAGCTGAAAATGTACACCTTCCTTTGGGCCGCAATAACAGCCGATGCTCGCTCTCCGCTCTTATTAATCGACTGTGACATTAGAATAAATTCCGAATACTAATGCGAAAATATTCTGGACGTGTATTAAAGCCTTGGGTACCCAAACATTTTGGACATTTTGGAGACCTTGGGCATTCCAACAGGACTCAACACCATCGCACTCAGCACGCGCCACCCAGGAATGGTTACAAAATGAGGTTCCTCGCTTCATTTCCAGCGCACAATGGCCACCAAAATCTTCGGATACCAATCCGTTGGACTATCGTGTCTGAAGTATTTTGGAAAGCAAGGTTGGCACTAAAAATACTAAACACTAAATATCGATCACCTCTAGCAAGCGCTTCACCGGTAAGGGGCCAAAATACCGCAGAGTAACATTCGGGCAGCGTGTGACGGTTTCATTGGCCGTTTGAAGGCCATAATTCGTGCCAGAGGTACCAATTCGAGCAAATCTAAACGTATTCTAAAATTTGATGGTATTTCCGACATTTTTGCTTTCATTCAATAAAATTTAAAAAACAAAAATGTAAAAATTAGGCTTTTTACTTTGTTGCGGTTTTTTTTTATCTCACTCTTGATATCATTTTATTCGGCCAAAACGTGCCACATCGAAATAGAACAAATCCGTGCCAGGACATGGGGGGTCCATCTAGGATTATACGTCCGTCCGTCTGATTGGCTGGATGGGAGTATTCGAGTTGGCCGAAAGTTGGTATATCGTATTATTAGTGTCAAACTTAGATCGTGTTCGGAGATGGGCGTTCTGGTGCCTCTAGATATTGGTCCATACCCTGCAGTGTCTCTCCTGGAAATGATAACAATTTACAATATTTATGTATCTCATGGCTTGCGAAACAAGTCAGCGATTCTTCTCCAACACATGTTCCAAACTAATTACAAGCTAAAGTAAGGGATACACCGCTTTGAGAGCGAAGGGTTATATAGTTTGTATTGGATTTTAGATGTTATCCTATTTTTCAATTTCGATTGGATACCGGGATGGACGGGCGCAGAATGTGAAATTTTTAGTTAATTTACAGACATGTATTTTTGTGATCCAATAACAGGTCCCATTAACGCAAAACTTTGAACATTTCTTTTGTTCGGCCTAAGTACGAACTCTACTGGAATTGGTGACAATCAGGTCAGATTTAAATGCAGCTCCCACATATATTTCTCTCCGATTTGTTCAAAATGATACGTCATACGTTTGTTTAATTAAATTGAATTGTTTATCATACGATTAAGTTCCGTCTAGAATCATGTCTGCCTAGTTCATGCCAAATCGTTGCTGTAGCTTTCGATTTATACATCAAGGATTGTCATCTATCAAATCTTCTAAAATACCAAATTTGAAACAATTATGTGGGTAAATGTGACTAGGATTATCTGTAGGTATCGTGGGATTATCGAGTTTCGTGGGTATCGTTGTATGTGCGCTATAGGAAAACGTGGAACTAAATATTCAATGTTCTGCCACCGGGCTAGCACACATTATGATCTACAAATATCTCAAATACCAATTTTTATCAAAATATTACCATTATATGGGGACTATACCAAAACGTGGACCCATACATACAATGTTTCGTCACCGGAACTAGAACCCATTATGACCCACAAATGCCAATTTTTCGACAAATCTATGAAAAAATGTGGCAAAAATCATCAAAATACCGAATATCGGGAGGTTCCATTATATGGGGACTAGACCAAAACGTGGACCTACACATACAAAGTTTCACCACGCGAGCTACAACCCATTACATACTTCAAATACCAATTTCTGGATAAATCTGTTAAAAAAATGTGGCAAGAATCGTCAAAATGCCGAATATCGGGAGGTTCCGTTATATGGGGGCTATACCAAAACGTGGACCTATACATACAATATTTCGCCACACGGTCTGGAACCCATTATAACATACAAATACCAGTTTTTAGACAATTCCATCAAAGAATGTGACCGAATATCGAAAGGTACCCTTATATGGGGACTATACCAAAATGTGGACCGATATATCTCATTTTCAATACCGACCATACAATACAAATTGTTCTGCTAAATTTTGACGCTATGTTTGACGCAAATAATGTGGGCTGTATAGTAATATTCGACAAATAGACGGACAGACAGACGGACATCGTTAAATCGACTTAGAATTTTATGATGATTATGAATATATATATATCCTTTATGGGGTATACGATGAATATTCAGGGATGTTACAAGCGAAATGGCAAAGTTAATATACTCTCCTTTCCAAGGTGGAGGGTATAAAAATATTAAAAATCAGGCTTTTGACCAGTTAAATCACGGTGCCGCCAAGCAACGCAATGTGGTTAGCGTTCATGTGCAACAAACTTTAGCGTCATCAACTCTTTTTTTCTGCTGTTGTTATGGCACCGTATTTAAAAGACATTATAGATTTTTGGTATGTGTGCAGTTATTTGGGCCTGACGGCATATCAGGTCGTGTCCATAGACTGTTTGCCTGTTTTCCTTCCGATATGCAATGCCACAAAGGGATGCAAGGAATTTGCAACAACATTATGCGTGCAATCGCGTGCACTAACTTTTTTTCTGTTTGTTCGTTCGCTACAGACAAACGCCGGCTGCAGCCATTTACGCTGACGACGAAGAAGAAGTAACAAACAACATTTCGTTGTTAGTAATTAAGAACGCAATGAGCCTCCACAAAAATGCTTTAAAAGCGTGCATTGCGTTCATGTGTGAGCGTACGAGGGCCATACCACCACCACCAACAACAACAACAAAACAAAAACAACAACAACGATGATGATGATGAGGACGCCACCACGACAAAGGAAGAATATGTATGCAAAATTGCGCACATATCACATTTGGAAGGGCAACAAGTCCCCCTCCTTCACGGTATATCTGCCCCACCAACCACATTGGCAACATAGCCTTTGCCATTCCTGTCGCTCTCTAGTCGTCATCAACATTGGCTGTCGTTCACGTCCTCTCATCGTCACATCGTTGTTATTCGTTAAGAGCCCCAACCAAGCAAGTCCAAATGCCAACTGCCGGCGGTGTAAGTGCATCGTGGCACCAGGCAAACACCATTATTATTATCAATATGGTGTGTGGTGATTGCGTACCTCTTCTTTAGCTCCATTAAGATTAATGAGGGATGGATGCTCGATTCATCGGTGGAGACGACCGACAGACAGACAGCCAACTGCATCCAGCCAGCCATTGATGACGATGATGTTGATGTTGTTACTTTTGTTTTTGGTTGTTTCAAAAACGCTTCGCAGTGTTGTTGCTGCAAATGGAGGTGGTGTTGGTGGTGGCTGTGGCGGCGTGGATGTGCATTACCATACACATAACATGGGTTTTAATAAAATGGTATCACTTGCACTTTAACATCAATGGCGTAGTTGTGTGAAAAAAACTACATTTGGAAAAGTTTTCAGAATATGAAATGGTCTTGGATCGAATTATAATCTCCTAATTCCTTAAAGTATACTAGGAGTTTTTAAGGACTGCTAGAACCGTATAGAAAGACAATGTAGGCTAAATTGGATGATTTTTAAACTATTTTCGAAAGACTGTCAAATCTATTTTTTTAAGAATACCCTTATCTTATCTTATAAACAGAGAGAGCTATAAGAGCAGTTATAATCGTATAAATAGTAGTCCGAGAATTATTATAACTAAGGGAATTATTATAAAAGTATTTTTCAGCTTATCATCTTGAATCTAAAAATATATATCTTTTTAAGGGCTATCAGTAATGCAATCACTGATCTAAAAAAAATATTCTGGAATCTATATCTATAAAAGAGGAAAATGTTTGTACGTTTGTTTGTTTGTTTGTTTGTTTGTTTGTAATTTATGGACTCGAAAACTGCTGAATAGATTTTTCTGAAAATTTCCATATATACTGCAACATCGCCTGAAAGTAACATAGGCTATATACATTTTTGAATTTCCACTTGGAACTGGAGATATAGCATCAGAATCGGAGGTACCTCCCAAAAATTTAGATTTTATATGCACATATCTATTGATCGGTTAAAGATACAGTCTCCAAATTTGGAATGTGTAACGGAATTTGGAACAAAAATAAGTTTGCTAAATTATATTGTAATCGGTTCAGATTTGGATATAGCTCCCATATATATTTTCGACCGATTTCGTTCATTTGATGCCTCAAACACAATATGAATGTTCGATTCCAATGAAATTTGGAATATGTGACGGGATTTGATCCGAAAATAAATTTGTCAAATTATATTGAAATCGGTTCAGATTTGGATATAGCTCCCATATATATTTTCGGCCGATTTCAAGCATTTGATGCACCAAACACGCTATGTATCCCCAATTTCAATGAAATTTGAAACGTGTGATAGATTTTATCTAAAAAAATTTATTTCCCAAATTATATTGAAATCGGTTCAGATTTGGATATAGCTCCCATATACATTTTCGGCTGATTTCATGTATTTGGTGGACCAAACAAGATATGTATGTCCAAATTTAATGAAATTTAAAATAAGTAACGGAATCGGGAGCAAAAATTAATTTTTCAAATTATATTGAAATCGGTTCAGATTTGGATATAGCTCCCATATATATTTTCGACCGATTTCATGTATTTGATGCACCAAACACGCTATGTATCTCTAATTTCAATGAAATTTGAAATGTGTAGCGGAAATTAAAACAAATATACATTTGTCAAATTATATTAAAATCGGTTCAGATTTGGATGTAGCTCCCATATATATTTTCGACCGATTTCATGTATTTTATGCACCATACACGATATGTATGTTCGATTTCCAAGAATTTTGGAATATGTAACGGGATTTTGATTAGAAAATAAATTAGTCAAATTATATTAAAATCGGTTCAGATTTGGATATAGCTCCCATATATATTATCCGCCGATTTCACATATTTGATGCACATTTGACAAATTATATTCAAATACGCTCAGATGTGATTATAGCTCCATATATATACTCAGCCGATTTCACATATTTGATGCACCCAAAGCGAGAGAGACAAATCTGGCACCAGCAAAAATTGCACAATTATATTGAAATCAGTTGAGGTTTGGATATAGCTAACATATATATTTCGGCCGATTTCATACATATTATGCACCAAACACGATATATATGACCGATTCCAATGAAATTCAGAATGTGTGGCGGAATTTTGTTATAATAATAAATGTGATAAATTAATTGGAAATTAGTTAAGATTTGGATATAGCTCCCATATATATATATTCTCGGCCGATTTCACATATTTGACGCACCAATTTCAACTAAATATGAAAGGTGTGGCGGAGTTTGGTGTAAAAGTAATTTTTTTTAAATTATATTTAAATCGGATCAGATTGGGATATGATTTTAATAAGAACCATTGACCCACAACGCCTTAGGCTAACACTAAAAAACAACACAACAATTTATTTGAAATACGCTTATTACGGCGAAGTATGTTGCTATCTCGAATTCACTACCTGCAATAGAAATGCCACTCTACTTAAAAAAATTGCAGTTTCCTGCACGCTTGGTATTTGCTATGAAATAAATAAATCCAAAGGACAAACCCTTCGTGTATGCATGTCATGTTACTGCTTTTGTAATGATTTTGTTTATTAACGCATTAAATTAGTGCAATATTTTTTTTAATTTTTAAATTTGTTTTTCTTTATCCAACATATATTCGTAAATAAAATTTTGAATGCATATAAAATCAAAAGGGGTAGCGAAGCGCACCGGGTTCAGCTAGTAGAGCTATAAACGAGAATTTTTTTTTTAAATTTTGTTAAAGAACTTTCCGATTTATATTAAAAACACTAAGGCAAAATTAAAAGCAATGCGGGGCGAATATATGATACCCTACACCACTATGAATATTCAGTAGAGCTCCCGTAACAAAAGAATTTATTTCAAGTAGATCATACCACCTAGTTTGCTATAGAGGGCATGATATCACTTGGAGAAGGATATATTAAAAAATGTATATATTGCACAAAACGGAAACGTACGTCCCGGGAAGGTATTTCGGGAGGTTGGGCTGAGATTAGCCATTTTTTGCACAATAAACCTGAAATCGGATTAAGGATATATATGAGATCAATATCCAAATTTGGCAAAGGTATTTCCGAGCTTTTTAAGATATCTGGTACCACATATCATATGATATGAATATGAGGGACTTACACTCCAAATCGGATGAAACATATATATGGGAGCTATAGCTATATGTTAAGCGACTTTCTCTAAATTTGATTTACTTGCTTCAGGACTTTTTGACAGATATTGGCCATTTGGTGCACAACTAACCCGAAATCGGTTGAATATATATGTGGTTTATAGAACGAATTGGGTCTTAATTGCCAAAATTTAGTCCATTTGGGCTGATATTGACGATTTGGTGCACAATAAACCTGTTATCGGATAAAGATATATATGGGAGCAATATCCTAATCTGAACCGATTTCGATAAAATTTGGCAGAGCTATTTTCGAGCAGTATCTGATATCCGGTACCAAAGCAAGGCATATTACGCATGTGAGGGACTTTAAACATATATATGGGAGCTATAGCTATATCTGAACCGATTTTCTACAAATTTGATTAACTTGCTTTAGACTTAATTCGGTATGACGTACCAAAACACGGATCATTTTTACTTATATTAGCCATTTGGTGCATAATTTGGATATAGTTCCCATATATATCTTTAATATATGGGAACTATATCCAAATCTTAGCCGTTCTCGATAAAATTTGGCAGAGCTATTTTTGAGCAGTATCTGATATCCGGACCAAATATCATTCTTTTGGAAGGCATATTACGCATGTTAGTGACTTAAAACGTATATATTGGAGCTTTAGCTATATCTAAACCGATTTTCTCCAAAATTGTCTAGTCTAAATTCGGTAGGATGTACCAAAACACAGATCATTTTTACTTATATTAGCCATTTGGTGCACAATTAACTCGAAATACTTTTCCTAAATAAAACATAAAGGACAAAAAAAAAAAAAAACAATTCTTAACAAAATATCTTTTTTTATTTTCTATATTTTTTTAAGGTTGCGAGCGGTGCGTCTTGAAATTGCAATGGATCAATGATTATGGAAAAAAATATAAAGAATCAACTTTGTTTATCGATGGCTCTGTTGAAATTATGAAGCAGTTATTCATAGAAATATTTTACCTACACCTATTCTATGAATTAAAGGAGTTAGAGTCATAACAAATAATTTTTTTTTACTTTTGTTAATAAATAATGTTTTCTGTAACAAATATTTTAAAATTGTTTTTGTCAGAACTTACCAAGATGTATTTTAAAATGTAAGAACAAATCCTAAAATAAATTTAAAAAAATATATATAACTAGCTGGCCCGGTCCGCGTTGCCGGTCCGTACTTTTAGTCTTTAATGCGTATTTTTTAAAGCATAATAAATCACAGATCTGACTTATGTAAGCGGCACAATTTTCATTATAAGTAATGACTCCATGACTAAATAGAAATTAATTTTTGTGTTAAATACCTTTATGATAAAGAACATCTACAATAGCCCAATGTGAAAATTCAATTCAATTTTTATTGTTGTAAAAAGTTTAACATTTTTATTCCATTTCCAACGTCTAAAATCCCGTACTGCTTGGTATTTAGTTTTGTTCACCTCATACTTGAAGGCAGAATGTTGTCAGAATAGCAAAAAAAACTCTTTTGGGCATAAATTTTTTGTCATTTAAATTGTGCGATGGAGATCCAATAAAGACCACGATTAAAGAAATGTTTGGTCTCGTGTTACTTTCTAATTTCGTATTTTTTCATGTTTCTGCCCCAATTTCCTACTGAATAAGTCCCAGATTGACATTTCGGAGTTTATTTCATATAGACGTACATCCCAAATCTACGTTCCCAACCAATATTCTCTTGGGGGTTACAAATTCAATAGAATACCAAATTTTCTTTTGTGGCCACACATTGGTTGGGAAAGTGGACTTGGGGGTATACTAATGTGGGGACTATTCTTAAATAAATGCATATGTGGATAATTATCCGTAAGATGGTTTTCTACCTCAGGGTTTTTTTTTACATTTTTTACATTGCCTCAAGACTAAGATGGGCCCTTTTCCGAAAAATAAAAATTTTATGAGAAGAGATTTGCTTCCCCCTTAGAAACAAAGATGTCAAATAAGGGCCAAAAAAATGGAAAAAGTGGCCAAGACCCCGAAAATACCTTAAATCATATGATGGCGATACTAAAACGTGATCATTTCTTGCAAGGATGTTTTTTTTTTTTAAATTATCAACATAAGGTAAAATTAGTACGAAAAATATGGTTAAAATGTAGAATATACTTGAAATCCGGTTGTTCTGTTATCGGGGGTTATGACCCATATCATGACCTATGACCCATATCATGACCTGCCAAAGCGATTAAAGGTATCTTGAATCTTTGGAAAAATTTTATGGAAGGAATTCGCTCTACTATTTTGCGTCCTTTATAGTCGGTATTTCACGGATTGCAGTCCCGATGTATTTTACATTTTGAGTTCTCATGGGACGAATTATTGTCATATGAAAGAAACAGGTCCACTTTTTGAAGTGAAGCCCATAACGCTTTTTCGGTCATTTTTGTTTGTATAATTGTGTTCGCATCTTCCAGCTGAATGTCCTGTAGTTGAAAGCTAGATGCCAATTTTATACATGAAAGATCGCCATTTAACATCGTATTACATACTCATTTCATTTTTAATATTATTCATTCAGAATTGTAAACAATAAGAAATGTACACCTTAATATAGAAAAAAGAAAGGATTGAAAAAAGACAAATAATCTTCAACTGGTTCGCTGTACTATTATTTTGAAATTCGATTTCATTGAAAAATTTTCGATTTTTCCCGATTTTAGAATTTTCATATCTTATTCTCTTTTGAAATGATATTATTCGTATTACCCAATAAATACATAAAATCTATAAATAACAGTTTTATCCGTTGTCGCTTTATACTACCCAAAAACACTACAAATCATATTAGAATTCCAAAAAAAAAAAAAAAAAACACTACAAATGTACATTCGAAAATAGTAAGTCAAAATAGAAAAAAAAATCATGCAAAATAAAACATTACTATTGTACATTTTAAAATTCAAAATAAAAATGTTCAAAATTTCACATTTTTAGGCGATTTTTTTTTTTGGATTTTATGCTTTTCTGCCAAGAGGCAATTCCGAATTTGTCTGAATCGTTAAAGTCAGACCGGCGGTCTTTATGTTATAAGCGTAGTAACTAACATAACTTTATTTTACATATAGAGAGATAGATTTAAAAGTAGGCGCGTTCCTCAGCCCCTAAATAAGTACTTAGGGTTGGAAGGAAAGCCAACAGCATCTCGTGTAATAATTCTCCAACCGATATCTTCACTATTTTGGCAAATATAAAGATTTTAGATAAATCGTAATAGTGGGCGTAAAAGGAGGCGTGGTCAATATTTTTTTCTTTAAAAACCTAACTCGGGGTATGACGAACGTTTGTACAAAAAATTATGCAAATCGGTCCAGCCGTTTTTAACTGATTCCGTTACCAACAAACAACAATTGATTTTTATATATATAGATTAGTTATTCTTCAAAAATAATTAAATACTGCAACACTGTGTGTAAAGGTTATTATAGGCTTGATTGGCACAAAAAGTTTGCAACATCTACAGACCACAGTTATGGCCAATTCCTCTTTAAGAGTTATACGACATAAATAAGAAGACAATCCCCCTCGGAGGGGAGATTGTAATGCAACTATTTCCTGTATTTCTCACAAATTCTACAAGCCTCATGAATGTTTCAATGCTAATTGATCGAATACTCCCATAGACAAACTAGGAATTTGAAAACCGGTGATTCGTACACAAACTCGCTAAGTGGTACTCAGCCCGGTCTGTTATTCTACGGTAAGGCCACTTAAGTTGCTTTCTATATTTCGCTCGCTATTACTAAGTGAACCCGATTATCGCGAGTCAACAACAATCTCCGAACCAAGAACAATTAATCTTTTCATCTTTGAGATGACAAATACTCACAAAGTTCACAAGCCAAGAACAGTACACCTAATTACCTAGTAGATTCCAAGCGGAATTCCTTGAACTTAAAAATGTTCAACTGTGACTGGAGATCGCATATTGGATTATTTCTCTCACAGCTATGGATAATCTTGAATGTGGCTCTAGAAAGATGTGATCTTGTGCCCGGATTGCATGATAATATTATCCCTGGTTTTACTTTACAACATTCATTTTCGATCATCTGTTTCTGGGTTAATCCAATATCATTTCGAAATACGTAAAAAATTATCAGTCGATTTTGCCGACAAATGTATACCCTCAACCAATGTTCAAGTATTAAAATATAGTTTGACTTACATGAACCTTACATGGTTATGTTACTTCGTTCAGGTTGAACGAAAGCATAACAAGTGGAGAAAGATGAAAATGTTTATAAGTGCGGTTGTAAGATTTAGAAGATTTTCCAACAGAATTTTAGTTTTATGTAATTCTTTTGTTCCTCTTCTATTGAGCTTACGATCTCGTCACTTGGGTAAAAATGTTTTTTGTCATAGAAGTTATTTTTTTAAAATAACTTCTGGGGAGAATATCCCAGACAAGAAACAAGGGAACTGATGAGGATTGGTGGCTCTTTCCGAAACCTAGGTATTCCCTGCCTTACCCCCTGGTAAACATTACCATCGTTCTCCACTCATAAACAAACGTTGTTTTTATAAAAACAACAATAATGGGATTTTGCCTGACGATTTTGCAACAACAAAATACTATGGTATCCCAAACAAGCAAGCCAAACACTGTTCTATATAATAGATAAATATAAATGGGAACTATATCTTTCCCTGAATCAACTTAGCCAAAAATTTAACAAAGATATTCCTTAGCTGCATCTGGTATTTTGTATTTGATATATTTTCCTCTTTTCTTCTCTTTTTTACTAATCGACTAATAATAGGGTATACACAAATCGGAAAGTGTAGCTACGAGTATACATCACAAACAAGTTAAACAGTATCAGTCATTTTGCCGACACCTTTCAATGCAAGGTGCGAGAAGAAGTGGGCTACATATCCAACAGTTAGATTAGATCTAATGCATATTGAAATATTGAGATACACGCTATCTTGCTTCGCAGGATATTAATTATTATTCAAAACGTTGACCCCTCGAGAGAATGGTACGATAATTTCCATTGATATTACAGGGTGAGATGAAAAAACTGCAACCAACCAGTGGCCGAAAAATCGTCAGCTGAACATATCGCAATATTCCTTTCGTCAAATATTGAAAAATGAGTTCGGGGTAAAGCCATTGAAATTCCAAAAAGTGAAAGAATTTACACCGCAATAGAAAGAAAATAGACTCAAAAGAGATAAAGAGTTGATTCGCTTGGCCGAAAGTGTTGAATTGCCGCATTTGGTTTTCTCCGATGAGAAAACATTCGTTGTCCAGCAGTTTGTAAACAAACAAAATGATCGTGTTTACTTTCCGAAGAGGTCAGCTGAAAATGTGCAACTTCGGTTGGCCACCAGAACTCTAACTAATCGACCGTGGCATCAGAATAAATGCCGAATATTATCGCGAAAATATTCTAGAGGGTGTATTAAAGCCTTGGGCACGCAAACATTTTGGCCACAGACCTTGGACATTCCAACAGGACTCAGCACCATCGTACTCAGCACGCGCCACCCAAGAATGGTTACAAAATTAGGTTCCTCGCTTCATTTCCAGCGCAAAATGGCCACCAAAATCTCCTGATACCAATTCTTTGCACTATTGTGTCTGGAGTATTTTTGAATGTAAGGGTGGCACTAAAAATACCAAAGTGTTATCACCTTAAGCAAACGCTCCGCATAGTAACATTCGGGCAGCGTGTGACGGTTTCATTGGCCGTTTCAAGCTCATAATTCTTGCTAATTGTGACCAATTCGAACAAATCTAGACTTATTCTAAAATTTGATGCTATTTCCGACATTTTTTGCTTTCATTCAATAAAATTTAAAAAAAAATGTAAAAATTATGGCGTTTGACTTTGTTGCATTTTTTATCTCACCCTGTTGATCTTTGGCTGAGTATTGATGTTCGAATTTGTCTTGTATGAGGGTTCGCGCTCTTCAAAATGTTGACGCAGTTGTAGGGGAGTTACCAAAAAGAGTAGGTGTATGTATAAGACCTTCACACCAGATCTTGTGTTGCTAGATATATTGGAATTTGTGCAAATTGAAAGAAAAATTGGATAATTATATTTTATGAGCGTTTTTGTAATTCAAAATGTTGACAACGTTGTGAGGGAGGTATCAGAATTAGCGGTATTTTCACAAGAGATCTTGTGTTGGCAGAAATTTTGAAATTTATGAGATTTGAAAATAATTAGATGTTTGTATTTTACGATCGTTTTGGACTCTTTGTGAGTGGAATACACCAGTACTGTAAATCTCTGAACGAATTAGACAAAAATATTACCATGTATCAAAATACTCGCTACGAGAGTTTACGTGCGCACCATATGAACAGATCAAATGATATATACCCTATGTAGCCTTATGGTTGAGGGTATAAACAACTTGGATCTCGATCTTATTTCCCTTTATCTTCCTCAAAGAAATTTACAAAAATATAATACATTTGCCGCAGAATGCTGTAGTCTATAATAAAGACCACGAAATATATATCGTTGGGTTGCACACCTCCGTTACTATTCAAAAGTGAAATCACAATCCAATTGACCCCTAGTCCATACCAAGCCACTGACCCAAATTAACCGCCAAGTACTTTTAACGCATTTGTGTCTTTTCATTTTGGCATCTCCTGCTGCTGAGAAATGAAGCAAAACAAAAAAAAAACGAAATTGGAAATGCAAATTTATCATCGAGTTTGGATGGTTTGGTTGGCTGGCAAACTATTAGCCGGCCTCTTGCACTGCGTTCAAATGTATTGGCTCTGCCATGCTAGCTGGTTGGCCATAGCTGACTGACTGAATGCCCGGCCGGTTGGTTGCTTGACTTTGAATAAACGAATGTTTGGCTGGCGTTAATGAGTTTTCCATGAGCTCGCGTTTCAAAATGTTGTTTGCATGTTTGAATTAAGGCATTTCGTTGTCGCAGCAGCGTTATTTGCGTTTTGTTCTCTACAACGACACACTCACACACACACACACAAATAAAAGAAAGAAGAAACATTAACAAGTACAAAATTTGCAAAAGAAGAAGAATAACAGAACACAGAATTGTTTATAATCCCATTGTATGGGATGAATGTCTGTCTGTTTCAACAAGGAGAACTTCTAGTTTGATTTTTGCATTATTTGCATTTGCGTTTTTGTGTGTGTGCTCCACATGTGTGTCTGTCCGTTCGTCCGTCTGTCCGCCTGCCTAAGTTGCACTTTTGCTGCAAATGCGTAGCAAAAAGTCAATGCATTTGCCTTAACTTTCTTCGGTTTGGCATAACAATTTTTAATGATGCTGGATGGCTGACTGGCTGGCTGATTATCCAAATCCCATTACCCCCACTGTAACAGCACTGCCCTCCCCCACCCCTTCTTTCTTGGCACACAAATGGTGCTAGAAATGTTTGCTGTTCATTTTCTTGTTCAACACATGCATGTTAATGTTGCAGTTGTTGCTGGTGTTTTGTTGTAAGTACGAATAGCTAAGCTGCAATGGCTGTCTGTCCGTCCGTCCGTCCGTTCGTCTGTCTGCCTATCTGTTGTTTTGTTGGCGCGCATGTGTATTTGTCATTGTCAACATCATTGCTTGAATGTTGTTGGTCGCTTTCACGCAGGTGATTAACATAAATGCAAAATGTCATGTTCTTCTTTCTCTGCGTTGGCTCTGAATCCACTTACAGCAACAAGTAAAAACAACAACAGCAATAATGTGATTGTATGTATGAATGCATGTGATATTGCCTCTATCTCTATGACAACGCATGTGTGTTTGTTGTTGTTGTTGTCGTCGTCTACTTTGTATTCTGGCAACTAATGCATGTAAATTCAATTGTAAATATTTCACTTTTTCACATTTGCATTCATTGCATCTCGTCTCAGTTGTTGTTGTTTTCTGGTTTCTTTGCATTACAAACTTATCAAGAGAAACCTCATTCCCCCTTTTTTCCAGCCTCTTCTTGGATTCCATGCCATCAGGATGAGGAGGATGATGATGACGACGATGGTGTTGGTGGTACTGGTGACGATAGTAATAATAATGTGATGTGTGGTGGAAATCATTTTTTCGTTTTATTTTTAGCGTCCGATGAATGTCATCAAAAAATAACTAAGAAAACCAAAATAAAATAAAACGAAGTAAAAAAATAATTCAAGAAAATAAACCAAAAGTAGTGAATTTGCGTTTGGGATCCCCATAAATTCCAACACTTTATCTGTCGACTCTTACTCCCACTTGTCGCCTTTCACATTTGTCACAAACACAGTGGGGGATTTTTTACGATTTTTAAATAAAACTCATAAACAAAAGCTCCATTAATAGGGAATAGAGTTCATACCCTATCCCAGTGTCGGTTATACATATTGTAGGGTAACAACTATATTTTTGAAGGAACGAAAATTAATAAAATAATATAATATATATATAATAAATTAATAAAAAAATAAAATGTTGCAAAACATGTAAGCAAAGTCTAAAGTCGGATGAGACCGATCGTTTAATAACCTACAAACTATAATATATGGTACATATTATATAATTGAGTAAAATTTTATCAATCTACTTCAATTCGTTCGAAAGCTAGAGTGATTTCCACAGACGGACAGAAGGACAGGTCGCTAAATCGACATAGAATTTTATGCTGATCAAGAATATATATTCTTTGTGGGGTCTGAAATATATATTTCGAGGTGTTACAAATGGAATATCAAAATTAATATACCCCCCATACTATGGTGGGGGGTATAAAAAGCGGGTATAGGTGCGAATGATATTCAAGCTTCAATCTCAGGGGTAAGTAAGTCCGTTTTACAAATTCCCCGTAAGTAATGTCCCTTGCAAATTTGGAAAGATATAGTTTTATGACCGCGTTAGAGTCGCGAGGCATCGAGCTATACACTTGACAACGACCTACGGCTCTGTGGTTATCCTGACCAAAGTTCGTTCCTATTGACATTTTCGCTTCCCCTCTACTTTTCATATGAGTTCGAAAATTTAGAACGATGGTTCCGGTAATGGTATGCGGTTTATGTCCCATAAAAAAAAACACGGAACAACGATGTGATGGCTGCGCTTATCCCTGAAGCTCACGGTATAGCATACACAACGGATGAAGCGGAATCTCCCTCAGATAAAATTCAATTAAAAATCCGTCTTCGACGGTCCCAGTGGTTTCGCCACATTGGACTCGACGTGTTCAATCCTCAACATATCAGGACCTTATCGAGGCATTGCACGATCTTGCTCTACGAGCAAATTCTTTCAATTTTCACGACACGTTCGCTTCCTTTTCGGAAAAGTCAAAAGTCGGACGGGACCGACTATATGATACCTTACACCACTTTGTATATTTAGTAGAGCTCCCGTAACAACATTTTGCTTTAGAGCAGTTACAGTTTGGTTTCGGAGGGAACTAATGTATGGGAGGCATATTCAATTGTGAATCGATTTTCATAAATTTGACGGAGGCATTTTTATCATTTATAACAAATAACACTGCTATAGAGAGCATGATATCACTTTGAAAAGTAGTATATTAAAAAATATATATCGGAGTCGAATTCTACAAAAAATTATTTTCCATTCCCGAAATTCACTCCATTGGGGCTGATATTAGCTACTATTTGCACAATAAACCTGAATTCGAATTAAGGATATTTAGGAGCTCGGAATTGGAAGAGGTAGTTCCGAGCTCTATAAGATATCCGGTACCAAATACCATTCTTGTAAAGTTAATATTAAGAATGCGAAGGACTTAAACAACAAAACAGATGAAACATATATGGGAGCTATAGCTATACCTAAACCGATTTTTGGATGTACTTGATACTATACTGCATTTGATCGGATATGCTAAAATTTAGGTCATTTTGACTGATATTGGCTAAACCGATATTGACAACTTTAATAACTTATTTCAGAGCTGGATCTGATGTCCGGTACCAAATATCATTCTTGTGTAGTGCATATTACGCATGTGAAAGACTTAAAACACCAAATCGGATGAAACATATATATATATATATATATATATATATATATATATATATATATATATATATATATATATATAAGTATGTCGATTTTCTCCAAATTTGATGTGCTGGCTTCTAGACTGAATTAGATGGGGGGTACCGAAATTCTGGTAATTTGGACTTATATTGGCAATTTGGTGCACAATTAACCAGAAATCGGTTGGGTATAAAAAATCAATTCAAAGTATCACGGTTTGATCTCTAAATTTCGAGTAGTAAATGTAAAAACTAATTTGTGCATTTCCAATTTAAAAACAGATTTTTTATTTCGGTATGGCAACTTTGGTATTTTTTCACATTAAATTTGTGGCACGTTTCACCCGCTAAATTGTAGCCGATGGTCATCCAAGATGATAGGCTTCGTCAAAACTCCGTGTCGATTGGTTTTTAATTGTGCCCTGTATTGCGACCACAAAATCAGGAAAAATCAGGAAATGTCCCTAAAACAGTATTTTACGGATTATGTTGATTAGATTCGGGTTTTTGGTCATAGCCCTACAATAATGTGAGGATTATGTCCGCTTCCAAAACGGATGCAATCCCCATCTCCAGAAAGAAATCAAGGTTTATGTTGAGTTGAGGGCTATTGTCGGATTGAAATTTTTATAGCGTTGTTGGACATACCCCAGATGAGAATATGTGAAGCTACTTACAAATTTTATGAAATTGGTTCGCGTAGACGGTTTTGGACATACTCTACAGGAGAACATAAAAAACGCCGTCCGAAGGCCGGCTACTTGAAAAATCTATAAAGGTTAGATACATATTAATGGAGAAAATCGCACTTTAAAAAATTTTATCACTTATATCTTCGGAACTACAAGAGATATCATCACATTTGGCACCAAGAGTTTAGGCTATAATGAATACGTATGCCTTAATACCCAATATTGGGTCAATTAGGGTTTTTTAAAAAGGTTCCTGTACGGGGGATTCCGTCCGTCTGGAGTGCACAATAACCCCCGAAGGAAGTGTCCGATTTCGTTTCTAACTTAACACATCATAACATAATTATAAAACATAGATTCATATAGGAGATGGGCCATATCGGTCCAGTCTTTTCTTAAGGAATAACATTTTGAATTATCATATTTCTTGTAAAATTTCAAATAAGTACGACTTTTTTCAATATTTTCAAATCTTAATTTTTCTATCAATTCTACATGCTGGAACAGACCTCTACTTCTGTTGCCTTTCCCAAAAATGGCCAATATTGTCAATAGCCATAACGCTAACGAAATTTAAAATTAGTTTCAAAATTGGCACATCCCAATATTTCTACCAACACAAGATATAGTCAGAAAATTGGATATAGAGGACCACTACTTCTGGTATTTCCCCACAATGGGTCAACATTTTGAATAACGATTTTCTTCGAACTGCGTATATCTCAATATTTCTACCAGCAATTGAAAAAATATGAATATGGTACCAATTTTTCAACTTATAAAATGAAAATTAATACACCGATATTTCTTTCAACTTCGAATAATTCTGACATTGCCCCAACAATAAGTCTAGTGCAAATATGGGACAGATCGGCCCTTTCATTTAAAGATGGTTTTACCTCCCCACAATACTAAGGAATATGTGTTAGAGAGCAAAGAAAGTAAATTTATCATATCGTAATGTTTGTTAAAGCCTTTTGGACGATTACCTGCTCCTACGACGGAAACATACAGGAATGTCTTACGAAACCATTCTGGTAGAAAAACTAAATTTTGCATATAAACAATGTCTGCGTACGTCCCTGGCCCATTTAGATATTCTCAAAGGTGCCGAATTATGATTATTTAAACGTTTCATAATAACTTGGAATTCAGACTTTCTCCAAGTTTTCTATATCACTTCTTCAGGTTCGTTCCCCTCAAGCACTCATATTTAGCAATATTTGTATCAAACGTAGGTCTCATGTTACAAAGAAAATATCGGTCCACTCTTTCTTGTATCCCCTTTTAATAAGTACATTGCTGTAACCGAGTGGAGAAAGTTTCATCTATACACTCCATCAGAGAACAAAATGTGACATAAATTTTGATGATTGAATAGCGAATATTGGAAGGGTGGTACATCAGAAGGTGAGCTGATTTCTATTTTTTATTCGTGTGCGGAGATGACAAGTTTCTTTGGGATCCAAACTATAAAGTTGTGGCTAATTTTGTTGTAGAATACATATCGCTAAAATCTGCTATAAACATAGAATCGATTTTTTATAAAGGTTTTTGACAAGCTGTGGCAAAATTCATGAAATTTCTCAATTAATCTTATGTGAGACTATGCCTAAACGGATACCGATATTACCCATTGGTTAACAGTTTTAAAACATCCACCATTTGGAAAGCATCCACACTTTTTGGTATTTTCATAAATGCCGGGATCTTTTATTCCAACGATTTTTTTTTTGTTATTAGGAACTTTGAGGACAAAATATCATAATATTTCATTGAAAATGATTATGTATTTTCCTATTATTCAACGTGTGCCTGTATACATAATTTGCCAAACGTCCCGGGTACTGCTACATGAAAGATATACAAAGGCGTGGCTCAGAATAAGGAAGGAATGAAAAGCATCAGATTGTAGCCATATGATCAAAATATTAAAAATTAAAGAGAACCATTACCAACATACATAAAGTATTCAAAGTTCATATGCTTGCTTTCATAAAGATATGTGTGTTTCAAATTATTGGATTTCAATCAGTACTCGAAACTGATTTCTGTTCTTCTATGTGCAACGCTTCGAAATATATTTCTAAAATACACTTTTTTGACAAATTTATATCCTAAACTAAAAAGCCGTGTTTCAATAATTTTATCTGAATCATTTTTTCTTTACGATCTAAAGGATCCATCATCACCCGGACAATCGGCCATGGTATTCAACAAGTTACCATTTATTCGCCTCTATTTCTCCATAGTCTGCTGGTCTACAGTTTTTATTTTGCTGATCGGTTCGTTGGCTGGCTGCCTGATCGCTTGTTTATATCTCGAAATGCGCGGGTGTGTTTTGTTGTTGCTGTCGTCTCTCTGCTGATTTTTTGTTTGTTGTTGTTGCTGCTTTGTATTAATATCGAAATTATAAATCACTCAGTCTGTGGTTGTTAAAGGAATTCATAATGTGTTAAGTGTTGCATTTGATTAAGACATTTTTATTTTATCAGAGCATAAATTTGCGGTTATTGTCTCAAATTATGGTCGTCGTCGTCTTTAGTAATTTTGTAGTCGGCCTGGGCGAGACTAAATAACTGACTGACTGACTGGCTGATTCGTTTATATTGAAATGTTGTGGTGTGGCATTTTAGTCTTCAAAATTATTTTGGTATATCATTAAATTCCATTTTTTAAAAAACAGCAATTATATTTCAGGAAATGACACACGTTGTCAGTGACACAAGATTAGCCTGTGACAGTTTTGTGAGGACATACTTTGATAGGTGTAGTTGTTAAGTGAGGAAAATACTATATTCTAGATCAGATGAAATAAAGACATTGTGTTAAAATAAATTATGACAAATTTCTGAGGAATGTGACAAATTATGTGAGGATGATTTAAATTTTAATTATAGAAGGCATTTCAACTAATAAAAATAGGATTTATATTCGCTGGTGTAGATATGACAGATAACAAACTGAATAATGAAACCAGTAATGAAAAGTCAAAAGTGGAGCGGGACCGACTATATGATACCCTAGATCATGCCACCTATCAACATTTGGCGTTAGAGCAGTTATAGCTTGGTTTCAGAGGCGATTCAGAATTGAGAGGAATATCCAATTCTGGATCGATTTTCACTAAATTTGGCTGGGACATTTTTTATACCAAATAGAATTGCTATAGAGTGCATGTTATCACTTCGAGTAGTACTATATTAAAAAAATATATATCGAAGCCAAGATCCACAAAATGAAAAAGAACTTCACGAAATTCACACCATTTGGGCTAATATTAGCTATTATTTTCAAATAAACCTGAAATCGGATTAAGGATATTTAGAAGCTATATCCAAACCTTAGCCAATCTTGATACATTTGACAAATATACTTCTGAACTCTGGTACCAAATATCAGTGTTGTGAAGTGCATATTACGTATGTGAGGGACTTAAACACCTAATTGGATGAAACATATACAGGGTGAGATGAAAAAACTGCAACCTAATTAAGACTGTTGTCTTTTCTAAGCCACTTGTCCGACAGCTGTTAAAATTATTCCAGTGACAGCTCATTGTACAAAAGCATTTTGGTGGGAATTTTCCAGAAAAAAAGTTATTCGGGATGGAATTCAAGCGTGATAGTGTGATTTCTTTATATTTGGCTGGAAAACCACAAGTGGCTATCGTTAAAGCGCTCCAGCATTTATATGTGAATAAATTTTTTGTGTCTCGTACCATCGATCGTTACCGTGATACTGGTAGCGTAACCAGACGTCAAGAAAGTGGACGGAAGAAAACAGCAACATCAGCAGAAATGTTTCGAAAAGTACAGAATGGCTCGTGGGCTGAACATATCGCAATATTCCATTTGAAAATAGACTCAAAAGAGCTAAAGAGTTGCTTCGCTTGGCCAAAAGTGGTAAACTGCTGAATTTGGATTTCTCGTTGTCCAGCAGTTTGTAAACAAACAAAATGATCGTGTTTACTTGCCGAAGAGGTCAGCTGAAAATGTGCACCTTCGGTTGGCCACTAGACAACCGATGGTCACTCTCCGCTCTTATTAATCGACCGTAGCAACGGAATAAATGCCGAATATTATCGCGAAAATATTCTAGAGGGTGTATTCAAGCCTTGAACACGCAAACATTTTGGCCGCAGACCTTGGACATTCCAACAGGACTCAGCTCCCTCGCACTCAGCACACGTCACCCAAAAATGAGGTTTCTCGCTTCATTTTCAGCGCACAATGGCCACCAAAATCTCCGGATACCAATTCGTTGGACTATTGTGTCTGGAGTACTAAAAAATACCAAAGTGTCGATCACCTCAAGCAAGCGCTTGGCCGGGAATGGACCAAAATACCGCAGAGCAACATTCGGGCAGTGTGTGACGGTTTCATTGGCCGTTTGAAGGCTATAATTCGTGCCAAAGGTGACCAATTCGAACAAATCTAAACTTATTCTAAAATTTGAAGCTATTTCCGACATTATTGGCCTTTTTTCAATAAAATTAAAAAAAAAAATGTAAAAATTGTGGCTTTTGACTTTGTGGCAGTTTCTTTTATATCTTACTGTATATTTGCTAGTATGAATACGATAGATAACAAACTGAATAATGAAACCCGTAAGGAAAAGTCAAAAGTTGGGTGGGGCCGACTATATGATACCCTACACCTCTATTCATATTTAGTAGAGCTCCCGTAACATATTTGCACAATCAACCTGAAATCGGATTAAGGATATTTAGGAGCAATATCTGAATCTTAGCCAATCTCGATATAATTTGGCAAATGTATTGCCGAGCTCTGTAAGATATCTGGTACCAAATGTTATTGTTCTCTTTCTGTGCAGAAAATATGTTTTTTTAAAAAATTTCGGCCTTTTGTTGGGGAGGTACCAAAAGGAGTGGACCGATATATTCCATCTTAACGCCAGACCTTGGGTTAATAAAAATTTTGGGATGTGTGAAATTTGAAAACAATCGAAGACAATTTTGACCCTTTGTGGATGAGGTACTTGATGGAGTGGACCCATATTTTCCATTTTCGAACTAGACCTAGTCGCTTGATCGACTCCAAATATCCTGAAAAGAATATGGTCCAAAGAGACCTAGGGCCTAAAACCGTTATTACGACTAGGCACATTTTGACCGTATCAAATGATATATCCTCTCATATGGCTGAGGATAAAATGAGGCTTACTATAACCTGGACAGAGCCATTGAAAAATTGATAAACTTAGATTGAATTGAATTCCAACTATCCAAAATTCTCGTAAAGCGACAATATTAGGAACGGAAATGTTAATGCCCATTTTGTCAGCTAAAATCAAAAGAAATACCCATTCGCCGTCTTCAAGCTCAAGGAAGCAGTAACTTTTAAATCCACCACTAAATGGGCCAACCTTTTTTGGGCCACCTCAAAATAACAATTTGAAATGCCATAAATATTTAAATGTTGTATTTGTCGTACCAACTTTCTTGATGTCCAAAGTTTTACCGCAACAAATGTTTTGACAAATCCTTATGGACTCTTACGCATTGCCCCACATAAAGAGTTCCTTAACCCCTTATTTCTCTCGATGATATTCTCACATGCTGTGCCATTGAAATTTTTTATCGGCAACAACAAACAAGAAAATTCCCTTTATGACCATTCAAATACAATTTTCATATGGCTAAAAAAGTTGGTGAGAGTGCAACCCCCAAAAAGTGAAAACCAAAAAAAAAAAAACAGTTTTAACAATTCAGGTTTTTAAGGAAATCCACTAAACAGGAAAAAAACTGCTGAAAAAAGACAAAAAAAAATGCAATCAACCAATAAAAAAAACAAAAGAAGTAAAATCCACTTTGGAAGCTAAAAATAATTCTATTAGAACTGCGGGTACGGCTCGATAGTATTTTCTTTAAAAAATCCATGAAAAATAATTATTGAAATTATTGATAGTCGTTAAAAAACAGTCGACAATGTTGGTTCCATGTCCTTTAAAAAATCCTAACATTTTCGCTATTCCGAAATTCATTCATTTTTCAATTAATTTTAAAGAAATCATGGCAGTACCCTGATGCTCGTTGAAAAGTATTCATAAAAAACAATATTTATTGTGTGTGCCAAAAATAGACCCTTGAAAACATAATAAAATAAATTGGCTACTTCTCATATACAGGTTGAGATTAGAATAACTGCAAAACAAAGTCAAACGCTATAATTTTTACATTATTCTTTTTGAGGCGCTTGAGTTCTGGTGGCCAACAGAAGGTACACATTTTCATCTGACCTCTTTGGCAAGTAAACACGATCATTTTGTTTGTTTACAAACTGCTGGACAACGAAGAAAACCAAATTCGGCAGTTCACCACTTTCGGCCAAGCGAAGCAACTCTTTAACTCTTTTGAGTCCATTTTCTTTCAGTTGCGGTGTAAGTTCTTGCTCTTTTTGGAATTTCAATGGCTTTACCTCGAGCTCATTTTTAAATATTTGACAAATTGAATATTGCGATATGTTCAGCTCACGAGCCATTTTGCGGCCACTTCAAGTCGCTTCTTTACTTTTCGAACCATTTCTGCTGATGTTGCTGTTTTCTTTCGTCAACTTCCTTGACTTCGTGCTACGCTACCAGTATCACGGTAACGAACGATGGTACGAGACACAAAAGAGTTATTCAAATTTAAATGCTGGAGTGGTCTAACGATAGCCACATGTGGTTTTCCAGCCAAATAAAAAGAAATCTAACTATAGCGCTCGAATTATATCACGAATAACTTTTTTTCTTGAAAGTTCTCACCAAAATGCTTTTGTACGCTTGTAAACAATATAACGAGCTGTCACTGGAATAATTTTAACAGCTGTCGGACTAGTGGCTTTGTAATGACAGCAGTCTGAAGTTGGTTGCATTTTTTCATCTAACGCTGTAATAGTATTTTTTTTTTTTTTTTTTTTTTTGAGAATATTTCTGAATTGTTATTATTTTTATGGGTCAGAAATTCATGAAAATAGTCTTTGTGAAAATATTTCAATAATAGTACTGATGGCTCTCGGTACTTTTTTAAATTCTCTTGATATTTTTCAAAAAATTGGGATATCTATAGTAGTTCTTGTAATAATATTTTCAACGATTCCTGGCGATGAAAAGTTGATTAAAAATGGTTTATAGCTCTCATATAATTTGAAAACATTCAGAAAGAAGTATTATGAAAAAATCCACAAATAATACTCGGACAGCTATTGAAACAATATTGTTTTGAACCACGTTCCGACAGTTCTTAAACATTATTATTAAAAAATTGCGATTTTTCTTGACTATTTTTAAAAGTCATTGATTTGAAAATACCCTTGGAGTGCTATTATATTTATCAAACATACCTCAGAGCCTAAAACGCAGATTTTTTTTTAATTTTTCTAAAGCTTCAACCGAGGATTTCATAAGTATATTTTTCAAAGGACTCTTAGATCTTTGATTTAAAGTTTTATGTGGAATTTTTCGAAGAACTTTAGTTGTGCATTTTTAGGTAAATTGTTTATTGAATCCTAATCGTGGATTCCGAATTTATTCAAAGGACATTAAACATGATTTCTCCACAAAGCCCTGAGAGCCTAAATCGTAGATTTTTTAATAATATTTTACAAAGCCTCAGAGCTTCATCGTTATTTTTAAAAAGTGTTTTTGAATAACCATTAAAACATTTATAGTGGATTTTAATAAAATAGTTTTTAGAACCTTAATCATGGATTTGAAAAGAATTTTCATCGAAAGATAATCAGAGCTTTAATTTTGGATTTTTAAGAATATTTTTCAGAGGCCCCTCAGAGCCGTAATCGTAGATTTCTAATTATATATTTTTTCAGAAAACCCTAATATTGGATTTGTATTTACATAGTTTCAGGGTGCCTTAGATATTTGTGATTTTCGAGTATATTTCAAAGGACCCAAATCGTATAATTTTAAGCGTATTTTTTCAAAGCCTATCAGATCCTTAAAGGTGATTTTTCAATAAAATGTTTAAAGGACTATAAGATCCATGATCCCGTTTCTTGCTTTGATATTACCACCATTCAATATAGCCCTATAATATTTGTTTATCCCTTTGTTATGTGCATCTCCTGCGAATTAAATGCGAAAATAATTCCTATTTTCATTAGTTTTTTATCCTTTTTATGTGCTCATTTGCCATGTGCCATAACCATCGAAAAACACTGGTCGCATGAACGATATGTAGTCCTGGCGATAAGTCCACCCAAACAAACAAACAAATACACACTCACAACACATGCACACACTCACACGTGAGTTTGCAAAATCAAACAATACAAATAACAACGCAACAACAACAACGAGAAGTACAGCCACCATGTCAACAACAATGTGGGGTAGTGTTTTATAACAACCCCCAAATGGGTCATTTGCGTATCCTCAAACAGCGAATAAAAATCAGTGAACAAGAAAATAAGTATGTCTGGTGTCTATTGTTTTGTGTGGGGGTTCAGGCACAAATACAGCAACAACAACAACGAACACAACCGGAAGAGAATCCTTTATACCCACCGATATGCCTGTGTTTGTTTACCACTACAGATCTGGAGATGATTTTATAGATATGCATGCATGTGTGTGTGTGAGTGTTTTGGGTGGGTGCGTCTGAGTTTATTGTATATTTATGGTATTGCCATTGTGTGTTTGTGTCCTATATGTGGGTTATATGGTCAAGAGTGGAGAGTTGTCATCATAAAACAATAACTAAAAATGTTAACAACGACACACAGAAGTAAAAGTGTCAAAGGACATGTAAATGGATAGAAAATGTTTTTCCGAAATACGCATACGGTGCGGGGTAAATGCCACTACTTTTAGCCGGCCATAAAAAGGGTTTTTATTTGGGGGGGAAACTGACCAGCTAACGGGAGAGGAATAATGAAGAATAGTGGCTTACAGGGACAAGTGTAAAATGTCGCTTAGACATTATGTTTGTTGAAATGATGAAAATGTCACAGGGGAAAAGGTTGGTGTTACTGTGGTTTTTGGTGAAAATAAAAAGTTTTTGGGGGCCTAATTTTTTTTTTTTTTTGGGAGTACCATTTTTATTAAATAACTAACAAGGATATATTGGGGAATTCCATATCAATATTCCAAAGACTATCGAAACCAACTTGCTTAACTTTTTAAAGGTATTATTTTTAAGGTTTGAGAATTCATGATTTAGTTTCTGAGAAACTTCCAAAATATTCCTAAAAAATCCATCACTAAATACCCTAAGTGCCCTTTTGAAATTTAGCTATGAAATACACGATAAGTAGTGAGAGGGGACCGATAAGCTTATTCTTTGACAAATATTCTTAAAAATCCCCTATTAAAACTCTGAGGTCCTCTGAAAAATATTCATAAAAATCCCCGATTACGGGTTCATGAAAAATAAAAAAATATTCTTTAAAAATCTACAATTAGAGCTCGAATGATCGTTTGGCAATTATTCTTTAACAATCCAAGAGTCTAGAAGATATTCCTTAAAAAATCACTATCTGAAGGTCTTTAAAAAGTATTCTTAAAAATCAAACATTAACAAATCTACTATTAAGGCTCTGAGGGCATCTATTTCAGATGCTGAAAAAATTCACTATTAAGGCTGGTAGTCCCTTTAAGAATATATTATTTTAAAATCCAAGCTCATAGGATCTTTTAAAATAGTATTCTTGAAAAAAGAAGTATCCTTTAAAACCACTATTGAGATCCATAGAAAATTAAACTTGAAATTTTGTTTGACAATTAAGGCTGCGAGGGTCCGTTAAAAATATTCGTCACAAACCTAATATTAATGGTTTACAAACCTAAGGCTCGGACGTTCCTCAAAAATGTTGTTAAAAATCCAGCCCTAAGGTTCTGAGGGACTATTCACCAAAATCTGCCAAAAATGTTCTGAAGGTCCTTAAAAATATATTCTTAAAAATGATGATCCTTTGAAATATATTTTGAATATCCAAGATTAAGGCTCTTAAAGTCCTTTAAAAATATATTCTTTGAAAATCTACGATCCGAAGATCGTAGCAAAATATTCTTAAAATGGTTATTAAGGAATATGTTTCAAAAGACCGCCAAATTTTCCAATAGTGGCATATTTAAAAAAAAAGTTTTTTAAGAGTCCTCAGTGTTGAATTTAAAGCACTATCAAACCAACGCAAACCTGAATTTGTAAAAATATTTTTAAGGGCCCACAAACGTTAAATTATAAAAATTGTTTTCACAGATCCATCAGAGCCCTTGTAACGTTATGATTTCATCACATACATTATTTAAAATATGCAATCGTACCAACGACAGCAGTGAAACCTCAAGAACATGCGACTATATTAATGAAAATAGCATTAACCAACAACACCGGTATTCGTTGGACGCGTAACTGATAATTTGCCTTTGGACAAAATACCGTTTTCCGAATAAGGCATATAATTCTCATTCACTTGGTAATAGCGGTCACATGTTCGGTTTGATTTACGACAAGACAGGCTTGCTACCGCAGGGGGCTTGGCATGGGGCAGTTACTGATTTCTGAATAATTTTCTGTCCTCCGACTTAGAAAATTGTTAGCTGGGAAATCGCTATCATTAAATGGAGTGGCCGTTAATTCATTTACACTGGGACTTTGGCTCGTTGTTCTCTTTGTCCCACATGAGCTCATTGTTCTACATGAGTCTTTGGCTCGTTGTACCACAGCAGCCTTGTCCTTGTCAAACATTGGTTGTTAATTAGAGATAGTCATAGACCGTGCTAGTGCTAGAAATAATAGTTTCCTAGCTACTGTATACGACCCAAACAGCCTGATCCATCCTTGTAGGCCCAAACAACTGCTTTCGAATATACCTAACTTGTGCTGTCGAATCAAAACAATCTAAGACGACCAAGACATCTTCTCCGAGTATACCTACAGTGAACTACCGTACCTGAGAGATTATACCACGAGTCCCCAATTGATTTCAGAAGGCAACCTAGCATCGTTATTCCTGATTACATTGAACACGCCGACGTCCGACGACCATAAACCAAAGTTCCCGATTACGTTCAAATCGTAAACCTCCCGAAAGGCATTGACAACCGACGTTCATAAATCAAAGTTTCCGATTACCATTAAATCGTTAACATTCCGAACGTCGACATCACTCCTACCACAAACATTGTAATTCCTGATCTCCCGCACCAATCAACATCTAACGACCATCCACAAAGTTCCAACTATCTTCAAACTGCCACCATCTCAAAAATCGCAATTCCTGACCTTCCTCACTCATCTCACAATTCGACGATCAGCAACGAGTACCCGATTACATTCGATTCATCGCCTAACCACTTTTCACATCAAACCTCCGAGTACCAATCGAGAAAACCCCGACATCGGTATATCATAGATATACCCAATTTAGACGAGTCGTTCACCCTCTTGCCTACCAAACATCATAAATGTCGAAATATGTAAGTCATCCTATATTCCACATTCATCTCATCGTATTTGAACACTAGTAAAATAGCTTAGCTTAGTATTTAAATGAATAAAACATCTGTTCCCCCAGGAAACAGAGAAATCTACTCATCTCATTTCATAAGGTTTAGTGCCTCCTTATGGAGACCCTGGGTACAGCTGACGAGAAAAATCGATTCCTTAAAATATGTTTTTTTTACAGAATAGCCAGAGCCCTCGTGGATTTTTATGGATTGCCTTCAAAAATCCATCAGAGGCTTCAAGTGGGGAAAAATAGTTTTTTATAAAATTGTCCGAGCCCTCAAGCGTGATTTTTTTAAAATGCTGTTTACAGAACCTTAAGAGTTTTCAAGCGTGAATTTTTAAGATTCTTTTAAGGGACGACGAGAGCTCTAATTATATTTTCCCTAAAAACTGTAGATCCTACAAATGCCCATAATTAAAAATATGTTTTTTATTTAATTGTTACAGAATTGTTAGAGCATTCAGAAGTGGATTTTTATGAAATGTTTTCAAAGATCAATCAGAGACTTCAAGTGGGGAAAAATAGTTTTTATAATATCGCCAGAACCAAAGAGCGTGAATTTTTAAAACTAGTTTTCATGGAACCACCAGATCCTTCAAGCGTGGATTTTAAAATTTATTTTAATTATTTTATTTCAAATTTTTTAGAGAACATTAGATTCTTCAAGCACCGATTATTAAAAATAAGTTTTTTAAAAGGACATCATATTTTTTTACAAAGGAAATCAAAACTCTCGAACGTGTATCTTTGCAGAACATTTTTCTTAAAACCATCAAACGAAGATTTTTTAAAATATTGTTCCCAGAAACCTAAATTTCTTAAAATATCTTTACCAGAACTCTCAAACATGGATTGTTTAAGACTTTTTATTTCAGATCCCCAAAACCTAGTATTTTATTTAGATAACCAAAAGAGGGTTTTTTTTAAATATTTTTTAAACTTCCGAACATGGATTTTTTAGAGCCATTGGAGGTGCATTTTTAAGAATGTTTTTTGTCATGACCCTCAAACGTGGATTTTTAAGATTTTTTTTGAGAGCTCTCGCACATTTCCCTGATCGACAATTTTTTTAAGTATATTTCTTCAGATCATTCAAACTCAAATTTATTAAGATTATTTTTTTTAGATCATTCAAACGCGAACTTTTGAAGATTACTTTTTCCAGGACCCTAAATCGTGGGTTTTTAAAAATATATTTTAGAGCCCCAAAACGATTATTTTTAAAGAACAAATCTTTGCAAGAAATTATATTTTTAAGAATATATTTAGAGTCCTCGAAAGAAGATTTTATAACAATATTTTTCAGAATCTTCGGACATGGTTTTAATAAGATTAATTTTTCAGAGCCCTGAAAAGAAGAGTGTTTAAAACCTATCTTGCGGGTATGTCATTTAAATAAATTTTTGTGAAATATCTCAAACGTGAATTTTTATGAATTCCAATTGAGGGGCATGACATGCTAGAGATGTGTGCGTAGCATCGAAAGAGATATTGGTTCGTAGGCTGGAATCTTAAAGTGTCGCGTGGAACTTTAGGACACAAAAGACAGCAGCATAACAAATTTTCAAAAGAGTAGAAGATATTGATGACATGCGTTTGGAATGCGAGCATAAGCCTTTGATCATGGATTTATTTTGGCAATTTTCTTTTACGAACCTTCGAACTTGAAATTATTAGAATATTTCTTCAAGGTATTTTAACTTAGATTGATTTTTTAGAATATTTTTCTTGAAGTTTTCCGTAGATTTGTCTTTCAAAGGCCCATCACAGCCATGCAGTCTCCTTTGATGGGGCGTCCGAAAGACATCACCAAAGAAAATCCATCACCCAGGATCAAATTCCCCTAAATGTTCTTGCTCTAAATTATTTTTAATGCAGTTCCCCAAAAATAATCTGCATTGTTTTGATAACCAAATATTTTGGTTGTCAACTTTTATTGATTTTGTTTAACTTGTGTTGCAGTTGGGTCCGAATGCCGGTTTTCGTCAATGAAGAAAAAGTGTGGCACGCGTGTCAATAATTAAGTAACCCAAACCATGGACCGAAATGCAGAGAACTTTACAACCCTTCTGAAAGACAAACCCTTTCGGTCGTGTGGCTCTGTATGTGTTTGTGCGAATAAATGAATGAAATTTTGCAACGCAATTTGTAACGCTAAAATATGTGTGTAAGTTCTCCCCCTTTTTTTCTGTGGAAAGATGAAAAACAGATCAAATTGCATGGCATGCCATGCAGATGGTACGGCTGCTGTTGGCACAACCTCTGGTCTGCTGTTGATGCATTGGTGTTCCTTTGGCAGACCTTTGCATCGTCTTTTGCAAACGTTAACCCCTTTTTCGTTACTCAGCAAAGGTACAAAGCACTTAGAAAACAAAACCCGCTCTCTCTCTCTTCGGCAGCGAATGAATGGCAGGCATGGCAACAAAAGCGTGGCTGAACAAGAAGGCTGCCAAGGATGGGAGTATGAGTTGCTGGCGCATGTGTTGTCTATGTGCATTGTGTAAGGACATTTTCGTCCTTTTTGTTTAGGGCGAGGTATATATGTGTGGCATTGTAATTCTCTGTTGTTGTCTTAATTGTTTGTTGTTATTGCTGTCTATTGTGAGTGGTCGCCTCCGAGTGTGGGTGCTTTTTCGCCGAATGCGCGCGCTTTTATCATTTTATGTTCAACAGCAATTTTTGCGCTTTGTCAGTCTTTTTAATGAAATGTTGAAAAGTTTGAATTTGAATTCATGGCAAAAGATCCTTATTTTCATTTCAGACCTTGTTGTTGTAGTACATCTGGTCTTTTGTTGTTGTTCTGCGTTGGTTTTTGGTTTTGTTGATATCATTGTTGTGTTAGAAGCGTTAAATAAAGGAGTTTTTGTTGCACCATGCCATTGTTTATTGTTGTTATTATGGTTTTTCGTCGTCGTCGTCGTCCTGCCATTGTTATCCCTTGGTGTTTTTTGTGTGGGGTATTGTTTTGAATTCTTTGTTTAATAGAATGCGGTTTTCATACGAAAAATACCAGCCAAATGGTGGAATGTATTTCTAGCTAAACAGTTGAATATGTTTAAATCTTTTGTTTTCTGCCAGAGAATAGAATATAATTGCAATAGATATTTATTTACAAAAAGGTAGATTAGGGCTAAAATTGTGCATTTTTTGCAGGAATTGTCATTAAAATTGCATATGTTTGCTGAAGGAATATTGACCTATTAAGGTTGAAGCATTGGAAAGCTTAAGTAATTCCTTAGACACTGGGTAGTGAACATTCGAAAAGATAATGAATATATGGGCATATGTCCAAAGGAAATCTGGAGACAATACGAAATAGGCGACGAATTGCGAATTTAAAAGCCAGAATTAGGGTGAGAATGAAGGAATGTAACTCATCCGGATTCCTGAGACCATGGCGTTCAAACGTGTAGTTATAAGATTGTGTTTTAAAGGAATAGAGCTCTCTAACGTGGCTTTTAAGCAATTACTTTTCCAAAAGATATGAGTCTTAAAAAGTATTTTTAAAGAATGATCGTTTCAGGTTCATCAAACTTAAAACTTTAAAAAAGAATTGCTAGTGTAAACGTAAGGTGTCAGAATGCAAGTTAAGAAAACATTATATTGTAAGATATTTAGTATCTTAGAATACCATTAAAAGGTAGTCTTAAGTCAACATTTCTTGAATCTGAGGACTATTTTTAAGGTAATCTTAAATTAACGTTGAGATGATTTAAAGGATAAGAAGACTATTTAAGAATCCGAGGGCCATTTAAAAATATCACTCAAAATTAACCTTTTCTAAAAAAGTACACGTTCGAAGAAGCTGAGACTTATGTAAACAAGTAAAAAAAAAACAGTAAGTTCGCCCGGGCCGAACTTTGAATACCCTACAACATTTGGAACTAATTAGAACATTTTCAAAAATAAAAATAAAGTCCATTAAAATTCTGTTAAAATCTCGGAAGGTGCCGATATATGGGGGGATAAACGATATTGTAGACCTATATAGACAAATCTATGTCTAGGCATAAAGTACTCACAAATAACTCCTTGTATAGAACTTAAGACAATTCCGTTTAAAAATGTGGCCAAAAACCACCAAAATACCGAATATCGGGGGTACCGTTATATCGTTATACGATATCTTATACTTAAATACACAATTCTCTTTTAGGGGGTAAAGTGCGCAGAAAGAACTCCTCGTGTAGAATTGCAGACAATTACATTGAAAAATGTCGCTAAAATCATCAAAATACCGAATATCGGGGGTACTGTTATACGATATCTTATACCTATGTAGACAATTCTCTTTCAGGGGGTAAAGTGCCCACAAAGAACTCCTCGTGTGGATTTTCAGACTATTCTATTAGAAAATGTGGCTAAAATCATCAAAATACAGAATATCGAGGGGGGGTACCGTTATATGTGGGCTATACGATATCGTGGACCTATATAGATAATTCTCTGCCAAGAAATAAAGTGCTCTTAGAGAACTGCTTGTGTGGATTTTCATACAATTCCATTGAAAACTGTGGCTAAAATTCTTCTTTCTATCTTAATTCGTTTAGCCTGTAGCGTGATTACAACACACGGACGGACGGACGGACAGGGCTAAATCGTCTTACAATTTTACGCTGATCAAGAATATATATATACTTTGTTGGGTCTAAAATGATTATTTCGATGAGTTACAAACGGAATGACGAACTTAATATACCCTCCATACTATGTATGGTGGAGGGTATAAAAACATCCACAAAAAAGGATCTTTTAATAACCGAAAAAACAGCTTAGATTGGCCGGGCCGGACTTTTAACATACTCCACATTTGAGGGAACTTGAAAATTTCAAAAACTATAGAATGGCCTCTGAAAAAATTAAAATGAAAAATAAAATGTTTCTAAAATCGGCATAATAATATCCGATTTTTAAGACGGAGATACGAAGATGTGGGCTTAGATAGGCCAATTTCTGTCGTAGGGAGAGTTATTCATTACAAATTTCAACTACTAAATTGGAAATAATTTCGGTGAAAAGTGTGACATAGATATCAAAACAGACAATATCGTTAGGTACAATTATATGGGGGCTATACGAAAATGTGGACCAATTTAGACAATTTTCTATCAAAGAGACAAGAGACAATTGGTACTGGTGACACCAAACACAAATTTTGAAATAATTCTGTTGAATAATACGCTGAAATGGTGAAACTGTTGAATATCGGGAGGTACCGTCGCAGGAGGATATACTTATTACAATCTCCAAATACCAAATTTGAAACAAATCCGATGAAAAGTAAGAAACAAATCATCAAAATATCGAATATTGCGAGGTACAGTTATATGGGGTCTATAACAGGACTTGGACCTATACGTACAGTTTCCTGCAAGGAGCTTTTGTACCTACTGGAGCACAAAGTGCCAATTCACAGCAAATTCTGTTCAAAACTGTGACTAAAACACTTTAATCCGCCAATGTAGTTGCATGGGGCTATACCAAAAGTATATAGGCCATTTTCAATACCAAAAATTCTTCGAAACTTAAATAAAATTTTGTCCTCCTACTTCACTCCGTTCGGAATCTTGAAGGGTTTTCACAGACAGATGGACATAGCTGAATCGGCTTAGAATCTTATGCTGATCAAGAATACATATACTTTGTGTTGTCTTACGTCCTTTTTTCGAGAAGTTACAAATGGACTTAATATACCCTAGATTCTATGCATAGCGAAGGGTATAAAAATACTCAAATTTTAACTCTGAAGCTCATTTAAAAATAATTAAACCTTTGGTGGCTTTGTCGAAGATACAAAATGTTATAAAAAAGGCTTTATTGAAACCTCTGAAGGTCTTACATAAATATCTTCCCAGATACACCAGCGTTTAATGACACTGCTTTTCACTTACAATATATTTAAACCAATGTTTGTGGGTTCTAAGGCGTTTAAGAAGATCCCAAATTTAGTTTAGATTTGTTCGCATTGGTCAACTTCGGCACAAATTGTGTCACACGCTGCCCCAAGTTGCTCTGCGGTATTTTGGCCCACTCCTGGCGAAGCGCTTGCTTCACGTGATCGACACTTTGGTATTTTTAGTGCCAACCTTGCTTTCCAAAATACTCGAGACTCAATAGTCAAGATTTTGGTGGCCATTGTGGGCTGGAAATGAAGCGAGGATCCTCATTTTGTAACCATTCTTGGGTGGCACGTGCTGAGTGCGAAGGTGCTGAATCCTGTTGGAATGTCCAAGGTCTGCGGCCAAAATGTTTGCGTGCCCGAGGCTTTAATACACCCTCCAGAATATTTTCGCGATAATAATCGGCTGCTTTGGTAGGCCACACCATCACCATGGCCGGCGCTTGAGTTTTGGTACCCAACCGAAGGTGCACATTTTCAGCCCACCTCTTTGGCAAGTAAACACGATAATTTTGTTCGTTTACAAACTGCTGGACAACGAAAATCAAATTCGGCAGTTCACCACTTTCGGTCAGGCAAAGCAACTCTTTAGCTCTTTTGAGTCTATTTTCTTTCTGTTGCGGTGTAAGCTCTAGCACTTTTTGGAATTTCAATGGCTTTACCCCGAGCCCATTTTCCAATATTTGCCGAATGGAATATTGAGATATGTTCAGCTCACGAACAATTTTTCGGTCACTGCGACGGGGGTTTCGATCAAGTCGCTTCTTTACTTTTCAAACCATTTTTGCTGATGTTGCTGTTTTCTTACGTCCACTTCCTTGGTGTCGGGCTACGCTAGCAGTATCACGGTAACGAGCTATGGGACTAGACAAGCCACTTGTGGTTTTCCAACCAAGCTGTCACTGGAATAATTTTAACATTTGTCGGATGAGTGACTTAGAAAAGACAGCACTCTGAAGTTGGTTGCAGTTTTTTTTCATCTCATCTGTATCGACCTGATATTATCCACAACTCCAGCATAATATGGAGGGTATACAGGGTTGCCCATATTTGAGGGACCCATCTGGCAACGCCATAACTTTTGACATTTCAACATCAGATATTAAATTAGCAGAAATTCTGAGATCGATAAAGTAATAAAAACAATCGTACACTAATTTCATAGTTTTAAAAATTATTATTTTTCCACCTTAATGTCACGCGTAATGGAGCGACATATTCCAATCTGTATACAGGGTTGCCCATATTCGATGGACCCATCTGGCAACGCCATAACTTTTGACAGAGATGTCACATCGCTTAATGACATACCGCGTTTAAAACGTCAGTCCAAGCAGATTTTTACCATGAACCAAAACACGCCACGCGAGCGCTCTGAAATAGTTGAAATTTACATTCAACAGAAGAAGTCAATTGTGAAAACTCAACGTGCTTTTAAAACATTAAAAAATGTGAGAAGTGCGCCTTCTAAGAACACCATTAAGCGATTATAAGAAACATTTTCGACTGGTAAGGCTCTTTCTAATCCGAAGAGGCCATATAAAAGTCAACCAAGGCGATCGGCCGAGAATATCGCTGACGTACGAGCCAGTGTTGAGAGGTCCCCAAGAACATCCCAAAAACGCCGTTCTCAGCAGTTGGGCATGGCTCGGTCCACTTTACAACGGATTATTCGCATTGATATGCATTTGTTCCCGTACAAAGTTCAATTGGCGCAAAGAATGTTGCCTGCGGACAAGCCTCGTCGATTGGAAAGGGCCCAAAAAAAAACATGGGTCCGTCGAATATGGGCAACCCTGTATATTATGAATTGTGGTACTGAAATAATAATAATAATAATAAAATATGGACGATTTTGTTCAGGATTTGGTAATTTCACGTTACTGCTAAATGGGCCCTGTCATATTCACGTGAGGAATAAATGTGTTGGTCTTCCCTAGAACCCATCACCAAAAATTACGCCCTAATAGGCTCATAATAGTTGCCACAAACTCGACCTTTAAAACATAATAAAGGTAACCAACTAAAATTTAAAGTAATTCCATAAAAATCATTTAAAGGTTTAAAGGCTAATCACGTCATTTGTAAGCGGAAATCCTAACTAAACACCTTGTAACCCATTTGCGGTGTATGTGTGTAGTTTAGATCGCAAATAATAAACATTGTAAAACTACAAAGCATCAAATTCACTCACACGTTGTAATCTTAAGTTTTATGGCCAATAAACCTTTACATTTGGTCCAACCCTGAGAGCTCACACGCACACACACATACACCAACACGTCAACATTTTTAATTTTATAATCGCATCATAAAAATTTCCATAATAATCGCACACAAAAATATCTTAACGACCATAAACCTCTAATTAGAAACAATTTAACCAAAACATCAACGGAAAATATTATTCGCGAGCGACCAGCCAACCAACCGACTAAGTTATCTCAGGATATTACCATACAATCGCCATCTCCATGGTGACAGGATTCAGTCACTGGCTGGCTGCATGCCACCATCAAACGGAGAGCACCCGAATTACTCTGGGGTGGATGTTGATGACGACGACGACGTCTATTTGATTGTTTGTTATGCCGTTTCGCACCGTTTCAATTTTGAGGGTCAGAATTGACATCTTAAATGGTTTTGATCTTAACTAAATGACACATCAGCCATCAACATCGGAGCAGAAGCGGTGGCATCGCTATCAGCAGAAGAGCCCATCAAATTCACTGAATCTGTAGTTACGGGTGTAATTCGTTCATTGTCTCCTTTTTTTGGTGTTTCTTGTATCTCTCTATCTGCCGCTGGCATTTCGGTCGTTCGAATGGACAGACGGAAGGGGGAAGTGGTGTTAGTTGTAATGTTATCCGGGTTGATGTTTATGTGTCATTTGTTTGGATGAGTGTGAAGGACTGTAATAACAATACCATAAAAGTAGTAACGAATATAAACAGTTACCTAATTTAAACGACAACGGAAATGGCAACAATGGTAATAAGGTATTAACAACACACAATAGGCCAACAATGTAAACCCAAAGGGTGGGGTGAGGTGGGGAAGGGCGAGGAGGTGGATTGGCTGATGATAACAGAACAACAATAAGGAATAACAAATGTAAAGTGTATTTTGAATGTATTAGATGAAGCCGCCCAGAGCTGTTTCCTTTCGAGATATATATCTATTTGTTCAATGGTGGTCGATGAGGATACAGTGTTGCGGAAGTGGATTCAACAAAAACGGAAGATACCAGTTGACTTGGAGACAAATATGTAGTACCAGCATAGGGTTTGAATCTTGTTTCCAAATAGTGCGATGAACGAAGTTTGGAATACATCATATACTTATATAGGGTAATATATGGATTTTGGGAAAGTGTTGAGCTATTCTAGGGGAGATAGCAAAAGAAGTTGACGGATATCTGTCATTTTGACATCAGATCTTATATTGGCATAAGTATAAATATGCGGCAAGTTTGAAGAAAATCGAACACTTTCACAGGTTTTTATGGGAGTGGCTTTTTTCAAAACAATTTTTTGGTACCTAGGGTTTTCCAAGAGCTATAGGAACATTTTTCAAAGAAAAAAGATTAAATAAAAATTCTGAAAAATGCATGAAATTTGAATTTGAATTGAAAGTAATGTTCGGTAACTATTTCATGCAAATGATGACCACGATCATCCTCTACGTCCAATTTTGATGTAGTCTTTCCAATATTTTATTCAGGATTTCACGAATAAATGTTGTCTTTTAATGCATCACTTGAAACGAGCTCGTCTGTATAGACATGAGTTTTAACATAGCCACACAAAAAAAAAATTGTCTAAAGGTGTTGAATCACACGCTTTAGGCGATCAATTCTCCAGTCCCGCACGTGAAATAAAATGTTCACCAAACATGCTTCTCGATAGGTCTATTATCACGCGTGTTATACGGCATATGGATCCACATTCTTGAAACCACATATCATGAAAATCAAGTCAAAAAAAAGCAGCTATGTTTGGCCAGGCCGAATTTTTTATACCCTCCACCATTTGGAAAGAACTTGAAAAATTAAAAAAAATCAGTCGAAAAATACCGCTCAAATGAAACCCGTTATATGGAGGCTATACGAGGACGTGGCCCTGCATAAATAATTGTCATAGGCTTTAGTACCGATTCCGGACTTCAAGTACGAAATTAGAAACAATTCGGGTGAATATCGCTAATATCATAACATTTAAAACAATTCCCGACCAACCGTCATAGGTTGAAGTACCAATTACGAACTTCAAATACGAAGTTTGAAACAATTCCGGTGAACAATATCGTTAAAATCATTAAAATACCGAATATCGGGAGGTATTGTTATATGGGGACTATACGAAGACGTGGACCTATGTAGACAATTCTCTTTCAGAGTATAAAGTACTCAGTAAAGTACACTACTGGTGTGGATTTTCAGCCACTTCTTTTGAAAAATATGGCTAAAATCATTTAAATTTCGAATATCAGGAGGTATCGTTGTATGGGGGATGTACGATATCGTGGACTTAAAGAGACAATTCTCTTCCAGGGTTAAAAGTACTCACAAAGAAATACTTATATATAAGTTCAGACAATTCCATTGAATATCGGGGGTACCGCTATATGGGGAATATACGATATCGTGGACCTATATAGACAAGTCTCTTCCAGGGAGTAAAGAACTCCTTCTGTAAAAGTTCAGATAATTCTATTAAAAAATGTCGATAAAATCAAGAAAATACCGAATATCGGGGGTACGGTTGTATAGGGGCTATACGATATCAACAATTCTCTTCCAGGGGATAAAGTACTCAGAAGGAACTCCTTGTGTAGAATTTCATAGTTACGTTACGTTTCTCAGCATCTTGGAAGAAGCATGATGCCACCAACCTATAAGCCGTATCTAACTGTGACTTTTTCTGGAGGAGCTTTTGAAATGGTCCTTAATGATATTCAATTAAAAATCGACAATTTAGGTGCACGTTTTGCTATAGCTCCATATAACTGTACCGGCAGCATTTTGGGTGTTTTTGTCAAAAATTTAAATCGAATTTACTGTTAAATTTCAATATGTGTTCCCAGTAGGTCGAAAATATGATTGCAGAGAACTATCCATATAATTTCAAATTTTTCTGTAGTCCCCATATAAAAGTGCCTCCAGATTTTCGGTATTTTGATGAGTTGTGTAACACTTGCCAGGGGAATTATTTCATATTTGGTATTTGAAGGTCGTATTGGGAACTACCTCTTACGAAAGAAAATTGTCAATAATAATCCACGTTCGTATATAAGTTCTTCCTCTTTTGGGAAAGAATACGAGGAGAAAGTTACCCAAATCATTCATTTTGAAGATTATCGAGGAGGATATTCGTAAAACATTGCAGAATGTACCCACATTCAACTATTCTCAGTAAAAAAATTTGCACGTCTTCTCATGAAAAAAAAAATTGCCACCACCATATCCAAATCATAAAAACAAACCTCAATATCAAATTTAACGATTCAAGTTCCGTCCTTTTACTCAACGTCAAATTTAGTACCAAATCATATCTCATGTACCAACAGTTATTTAATTATGAAATTTCAGAAGTTTATCCCTATGCCATCAACAAAGGCCAACTTTTGTACCTTTTAGTACTTTTCGTACAATTATAATACACACTACCAAAACCAACTCCATATATCCAGACTTCACGACCTGGATGAAAAACGACCCTTGTACAAATTTCAGATTTCAAGCACTGTCTGTTCACCCAATACCAAATTGTTCATACATGGTACCATTTAGTACTTTTCGTGCACTTGTAGTATACATTATTATACCCTCAGAAGGGTTAGAGAGGGTATATAGCATTTGATACGGCCAAAACGCGCCTCATCGAAATAACGGTTTTAGACACTAGTTCTCTTTGGACCAAAACCGTTTCAGGACATTCGGAGTCGATCTAGCGATGTCCGTCCGTCTGGTGCGCACCAAAATTCTAGAAGGGAGTACCCTATTTGGTCCAAATTTGGAAAATAGTAATGAAATTATCAAACTTAGATCGAGTTCGGAGATGAACAATATCGGCCCACTCCTTCTGCCACCTTCCCCACAAAAGGTCAACATTTTCTAAGAAAAACTTTACTGCGCAGAAAGAGAAACGATAATCCGATTTTGCTCCAACTTTGCAAACTAAATATTTCTCTCAACCAGAAATCTGGGATGTTGGAATAAATGATCGATTTTCTTGTAATTTTGCCCAAACCAATATTTTTATTAGAATAACATGGAGTATTAAAATGGAATACTTCGGTAGCTCATCCACATTTTAACATTTTCTAAAAATTATCCGAAATTGTATATAAAGTGAAGGAAGTAACCAATGTAGTCCGAATCCGGCACGCCGCAATATTTATATCATATGTATTTGGGACCGATACGAAATGAACAATATTGTCCCATTCATTCGGAACCTACACCATAGATGGTCAAAATTTGAATAATCATAACACAAGTCAAAATATATTTTAAGTATTGAAGATTGGCAGAGAGTATACGTCTGTCGGCTACCGACTAATATTTTTAACATTTTAGTACTTTTCGTATGTCTGGAACCAAAATTCTATAATAGTATAAACCAAAAGTAGCTTCCGAATTTTGACATTCTGCATTATTGATACAAATTTAAAGTTTAGAGGCTATCGGATATATGGAGGAATATCTGAAATGTTTACTCAAATTGTATTGACTGACTGTATTGTACTGAGGGTGTGAAAAAATCTACAACTTGTTTATTTTTCATGAGGGTAACTATGTGTAGGAAGGTTGATGCAAATTTCGAACATTTCATCAATTGTATGTTAGATTCAAAATATGGACTGTATTTTGTCTTGTCTCCTTAATGGCTACACCAAACAAAAGGACATTTTATATAAATTTGACAGAAATTATATAAAATCTGCGATTGAAGTAATTTTGTTTTTGGTGGATTAAGCTAATCGTCTAGAAGGCGATATATGAGGGTATATATCTGATAATATATACCTACTGTCTACCTCTCGCCATTTACAGGCCATGTAACAATGGTAAAATTTATTCGCAACACTGTAAGGCCTTGTGATTCTGTTTGTTTTTTTTTAACTTCTCATCATATCATCTCATCTTTTTGAGGAAAACTTGTCTTTTCTTCTATTGTCTTCCATTTCTATTGTACTCCTTTTGCCAGTTATTGTACGGTTTCCCGGGCGTTGATATTCTTGTCTATATTTGTAACAATGTATCCTCCATCTGTGCTTCCGTCCGCTCGCCCTTCTCCATCTCTAGGTATATCAGTTTGTCTGTCGTTTTCGTCATTGTTACTCCTCGGGGAATGTCAAACAAATGACAGTTGATTAGACAAGAATCTAATGTTCTCTTCAACATTGGCGGCGAACACAACAAAAGAATGAAATAACCCCAGCGAGTGCCGAAATACGCAAAAACACAGAAGCATCATTCTGGAAAATTGTAAAATTATGCAATTTCGCACAGTGAAAATTTACAGATTAAATACGCCAGATAAGTCGAACACCCAGCCGCAGCGAATGGAACAATGAATGAACGATAGCGTGAGAGAGAGAGAATAACAATCTCTTTTACATTTCAATTTCAGTCTGGGGGGGGGGTGGTGGTTAAATTCCATTTGAATGGCTTGTTCCATTCCTTTAATGCCCTGGTAGGCAAATGAGCCTGCAGTGTTGATGACTGGCTGCTGGCCGGATGGCTGATTGTAAGGCGCAGTGAAGAGATTCCTATAAAAAAGGATTAAATAACATTATAACAGGCTTAAATCTGCCGCAGCCACAGGAGCACCAATAGATCCTTTTTGCAACCCATTTGAGATAAGAAAAATAAAATTACCAAAATGTCCTCTCTATTGTGGGTAAAGTAGATTTTTTTCTCCTGCTGCTGCTGCTGCTCCTGCCTTCAACTTGATTTGACTACGACATCTATCTCGAAACACATCTACCCTTCATGGCCATGGCTCGGGGGCCTGGAGTGCGTTGTGTGTGTGTGTGTGGGCGAGTGCTGGAAATGTTGCTTTGGCCTCCGGCTGTTTAATAGGATTTAAGTTGATTTTTTATATTTTCATTAAACATTTATTTAAACATTTTACTGTAGTGTTATTGTTTGTTGATGTTTCTTTACAACCTTAAATTAACAGTTAAATTGGCCATTTTGTGTGAGTGTTGCTATTGCTGTTCATGGTAATCGTAATGGTAAGGGGTGGCAGTTTGTTTTGGGTTTAATGTTTAGACCCCATATCCGGTAGTTTCGGGATATTCTTGACGATTTTATCGTAATAAGGGAAAAGTTGTTGCAAGGCGAAACGGTACGGGTGATCAACGAGTAGTTTCAGTCTAACAGAAAAGCTGCAATGTCTGTAGTCGAAACGTGAGCAATAATCTGTAAAAAAATATATAGTTCACCTCTCGCAAAACAAACCTTTTTAGAAACAGAATATAAGTAGCTTCCAATAAAGATGAATCCTTAATAAAAATAAGAGCTAAACGAGTCTGAGGCTGGTTGACATAAACACGCGACTCCAAAAAGTCCCACAAAAAGAAGTCTGGAGCAATCAAATCAGACGATCTTACTGGCTAGTGCAAATCGACAAAACGGAAGATGCGGCGGCCGGGAAATTAATCGATTGTGGCACGTGCAGTGTTCGCTGTTGCACCGTCCTGTTGGAACCACATGTTTTCCAATCCCACCTCATCAAGTTGCGGCGAAAAAAATTCGTTGATCATTGATTTGCAGCAATCACCATTCACAGTAACCGTTTGGCCCGCGACGTCTTCGAAGAAAAAAGGTCCGATGACACCCCCAGCGAAAACAGCGCACCATACAATGACTTTGGTGTAATGGCTCTTCGTGGGACACACGCGGATTTTCAGTGCCCCAGAAGCGTAATTTTGCTTATTTATGCACCCGCTAAGATGGAAATGGGCCTCATCACTTGGTGGTGGTTAAGGATGGCGTGAGCGCATGTAGACGTGATTGGTGGTCAACAACTAACAGTTAATTCACCATCTGGACTTTTACGGAAACATTTTCAAATCTTGTACCACAATTCGAAGACAATCGGACTCGTATTTTATATTTTCTAAGAGTTATGAGTAGCAACAAGAAAAAAAGCTGAAAGTTCAGGCGGGCCGAACCTTGAATACCCTCCACCATTTGGAATGAATTGTTAGCAATTTATACCAAAACGTGGACCTGCACAGACAATTTTCTGTCATAGGCTGTAGTATCCATTACGAACTTCAAATACCAACTTTGAAACAATTCCGGAAAATAATGTTTCTAAAATCATCGAAATACCGAATATAGGGAGGTACTGCTATATGAAGGCGAAGACCTGTACGGACAATTTTCTGTCATAGGCTGTAGTATCTATAAGAACTCCCAAAATACCAAATTTCAAACATTTCTGGTGAATAATGTCGCTTTAATCACAAAAATACCGAAAAAGGGAGGTACCATTATATGGGGGCTATACCAAAACGTGGACCTACATGAACCATTTTCAATACCAAAAGTATACTAAGTAATACCCGCAGACATAATATACACTTGAGTAAAATTTTATCAACCTACTTCATTTCGTTCGGAAGCTAGAGTGATTTCTACAGACGGGCAGACGGACGGACATCGTCCTTTATGTGATTCATAAGCCTTATTCTTTGAAAATTGGTGGTTTTGTGGAAACGAAGTGGGCTTATATTGCCCATTATTGATCTTGATCTGAGTTTTATGAAAAGTATTAAAATTTATATTGTTATACCCTCAGCCATATGGCTACAGAGCGTATACATCATTGGATACGGCCAAAACGTGCCTCATCGAAATAACGGTTTTTGACCGTAGGTCTCTTTTGTCAGGACATTTGGAGCCGATCCAAGCTTGGTACATAGTTATATTATTATTAAAATTAGATCGAGTTCTGAAATGGGAAATATAGGTCTACTCCTTCTGGTACCTCCCCCACAAAAGGTCAAAGAAAAAGTACCATTCGATTGCAAATCAAAATTATAAGCATCTGATACATTCTAAACTTCACGCATTTCAATATTTCTAGTAACACAAGATCTGTTGTGAAGATGGTAGATATCGGTCTACTCTTTTGTATCACCTCCCCCACAAAGTGGTCAAAAATTTGAATAGCAAAACCCGCATAGAAGCAAAAAAGCTTCAGATTCTCTTTAAATTATATACACCTCAATATTTCAACTAACGCAAGATCTGGTGTGAAGATAGGATAATTTTGAATAATTATATATCTCACGAACTAAGCATCTGATGCCTTCTAAACTTGGCACATTCTAATATTTACACTAACACAAGATCTTTTATGAAGATGATATATGTCGGCCCACTCGTTCTGGTACCCCAGTCAACAATTTTCATTACTTACATTTCTTTAAACTTGTGAAGTCAACTTGTCTGTCTTACTATTTTCTTCAACCATTCATCTGATGTGAATATGGAATTTATTGTTAAACTTCTTTTGGTACCTCCCCCTCATTACTCGCACAAATTAAAAAATAAATGGAAGATTTTCTTAAAATACATACATACATACATACCCATATATTTATCTGCATTAGATGAAGTGAAATACTTCGGTCCGGGAGCCACCCTGAGAGTAGAAAAAATGAGCGTACTCTATTTTTGATGACGCACGAATAAGTGCGAGCATGCTTCACTCGTTTTAGAATGGGAACGAAATTTGTTCGAAATCGAGAAGATCGTACTATTGTCGAGCACTCAACCCTAACGAAACTTCAACAAATGAGTATTGTCGTCAATCTGTAACAAAAAATTAAACCTGTAGAAAAACCCCTGGTCCCTGATTCTGATGCTTCCCGCTTCTTAGATTTTGTACACGATCACTATCAACCCAGCACCATCAAATTTATCAAACAGAAGTTACTCGAGAGCGCTGCCACAAAAGTATGAAGAGTAAACTGCCACAAAATCGAGAAAAGTAAACTCCACTTCTCGAGCACACGAATAATTTTCAGTACCATGTGAAAACCAGCAAATCTCTGCTCTGTATCAAGCTCCATAGAATTATTTAGAAATCATGCAATGTGTTTTAATACCTTACAATGAACTCATCTAGACTGCGAAAATTTAGAAGAGGAACACTTCCTCCGTCGAACTAACACAAAGTAGTTTTAAAATTTTAGGTCATAGTCAGAAAAAATGACATTCGACTTTCCGTGTTTGGCCTTCAAGCAGAAAGGTCGACTTTTTGATATTGACCATTCAGCTAAAAATCGGTTTTGACTTTTTAAATTAATTTTGAACTTTAAGTCCCTCTGATTTTCAATAATACAATTCTTAGTTAGATGGCATGTGGATTTTTAAAATTATTGAATAATTTTAAATAAATTTAAATTATTTTTTAAAAATTATATTTTTTAATCAGAAGGCTCGTAATTTCTATACCCTACAACACTTTGTGTTGGGGGTATTATAAGTTTCATTGGGCCAAAAATTATGTAACGCCACGAAATATTGATTTCCCATATAGGAAAGTATATATGGACCTTCATATCTCGCCAAGCTGAGTCGATCTAGCTATATATTTCCGTCCATCCGTCTGTCCATGTTAATTTGTAATTACTCTACATTTAAAATGTAGGTGGGGTTAATTTAAGAATAGAACCCTATTTCTTTTGAAGATGATCGCATAATATTTAGGGGTTGAAATGGGCCTAAAACTGAATAATTTCCTGATTTTGCAGTTGCTCTACAGGTCACAATTATAGACCAAAAGAACCGAAAGTAAGCAAGGGGGTTAAGCCTTGGGCTAGACCGAAGCCTTCCAATTTTGATGGTCATCGGGTAACATTTAGTGGTTGAAATAGACCATAGCATTTGTGATAAAAAAGTCAAATTTTCCATTAAACCGCGAATATTTTTAATGCCGGCGAAATCTCAAATAGACGAACAGGTCAATTCTGACCATTACGTAGATGCCGATAGTAAAAACATCGGATATATATAGCGAAATATATCCAATGAATATGTACAAAGGATGTTAGCTAGAATGCTTATATCTCCAGAATGGCTGGAGCGATTTTGACAAATTTTGTAAAATTAGAATGCCCTTTTGGCATTCTTACAGGCTATATCCGAAATACACAAAAGGCGAACTTCTGGCTATTTTATGCTGGTTTCTTTGACGAATATAGCCAAATATCGTAGACAAGCGAATCATATAGATGAGTCAAAAATATTTAGGAGTTCAAAATAACCAAAAACAGAAATGTTTTTCCGATCACACAATTGAAGCCAATCGACACACCTTTGAAGAGAGTTAAGGACAGGGAAGAATTCTAGCATTTTGGATAACCATTGGATTATATTTAGCTGTCCCGAAAGAGTGCATAAATATTGGGCAAATGTCCCTAGTCAAAATCCTAATTTCAATATAGAAATCTTCCAATATGGATTTGGACATAAGGGGGCTTCTAACATATTGTAGTGTTGGAGGGTATAACATAGTGGGCCCCGCACGGCTATAGCCTTTGCTTACTTGTTAAAATTATTTTTTAAATACTTATAAGGGAGGTGAGATTTTTGAATTTTTTTTTTTTAATTATACTTTTTTATTCAGAAGGCTCGTAATTTTTTTAAATATGCGTTGTTTTAAATTATTTTCTTATACTTTTTAAATATATGTGGATTTTTTAAATATATGAATTTCAGGCCATATCCCTGGTAGTGTATGTCTTACAAATAGTTTTACATGCCAGAGCTCTTGGATCTTTTAAAATTATTTTTTATGGAATATTACAGCTAGTTGATACTAAAAGAAGTATATATATTTGAAGTTGGTGATTTTTTTTAATAAAGTTTCAAGGACTACTGCACATCGTGGAATATTTAAAAATAAGCAACTTTAGAACTTGTAGACTTTTAAACATAATTCTTCAAGAACTATCACATTTCGTCGATTTTTTAAAACGTACATTTCACATGTATATTTTTTCAAGAACTATCACAGCTAGTAGATTTTTCCCTGAGGGTCATTTGAGAAATGTGCTTTAAATTCCATGTGGGTCTACTAATAAACGGTCCCCAAAAACATGCCTTAAAATCCAATTGTGAAATATTATCATTTCCGAAATTTTCTTTAAAAATCCATATTTGAAGGTCCCATGATCCTTTGGAAAACATACTTAAATACTTTTCCCCAAAAGAGCCCCTTTCATAGAGGTTTTATATATTTACGCTACCACAGACTATCGATTGCATCAGTCGAAATTTATACAAAATTTAAAATTCACGAGTAAGTTATTATAAATATTATCGCTTCAACCTACCTGCTTCTCGCTATTTATTTTAATATATATTTCCAATTAAGTCGATCAATGTGTCTCCACCTTACCGCCATAAATGGCAATTGACTAGACGACACATTACTCAGCGCCTACTTAAATTCGACGTTGATATACATTCACACACAGAGGTTATCTCTCGCGAATTCAATTCAATGCAGAAGAGTTTATCTAAGATCAAATTAACGCAATTTATCATACTGCCATCGACATATGTTGCATGCTGTAGCAGCATTCGGTTGTGTTTCATTCATACTTTCGGTGAGTGCATGGCACACCGAATGAGTGGGTAACGGGGACGGGAGACGCCAAGGCAGCGCTCGTGAAAAAGACAATAAATTCCAATTATGTCACAAGTGAAATATTTTAATAAACATAAGCTGTGACTACTCAAGAAAGCCCAGAGAATATTATTAACAAGCTACAAATAAACTCGTAAATATTCACGGAAACAACAACAACGAGGAGGAAGATGACGACGACGACGACGGCTACAACAAGAGCACTGACGACAGCAACAACTGCAAACAACAACATCGCCGCCACCACCACCACCATCATCGTCGTCATCAACAACATCAGCCCAAGCGGCAGCAGCAACAAATTTTTAGCAGCCAAACATAATAAATCATGGACACCATACATACGTACATACGTACACGGTGAACTGCAAGGCAAAGGAAGGCCAGTCCGGCAGGAACCACAGCGACAACAACACTATCCTGCCAGCCATTCAGTACACCGTTTTAAACGGTTTTGCCTTTGTGCAGCCATTAGCACGAATAAACAAACACCGGAGCGTCAACAAGGAAAACTGTGGCGCTGATTGGGGCGTAGGGGTATGATGCCGCCAACCAACCAGCCCCATTAACATCCATCTATCCGTCCAACCAATGGGCAAACGAACGAACCAACTCGAAGGGTTCAACGTCTTATTGTTTGTTAAGTGTTTTTCTTGTTGGTTCTTTTTTTATCTGGCCCTCTTAGCAGAAGAGTATTGGACCTAAAAATAACGGGCGCTGACCGAGAATATCTGACAAGAGGCAGCAACAGCAGCAACGGAATCAGTTGAAAAAATCTTAACACAGTGGCTCACTGTCAAGTTACTCACTCGCGCAATTAATTACAACCTCATTAAACAACAACTGAACCGTGATGGCGGTGGAAATCAGGCCGACCGGCAACACGGCCGTACACAGGCGGTGCAGCCCCAGCCAGGCGGTTGGTTATTGTTGCCAAAGACCACAGACAGAACCCAACAACGAAATCAGGGAATCAACAGTGGCTGGCGACAACTACAGCAACACCAACAGCAATTATTTGACCAAAGTCACCAACTAGCCAACCGCAAGGGGTGCACCGTGGTATGGAGGGAGCAGTTTTCAGTTATCATAGATAACAAAACTAGTAAGGGGAGGTCAAAAGTAGAGTGGGACTAACTATAGTTTAACCTACCTACACCTCTATGCATATTTATAGGAGAACCGGATGCTTATTTCGGATTTTATGATCGTTTTGGTTATTCAACATGTTGACACTTTTGATGGAGGTACCAGAAGGAATGTTTCGATCTCTACCATCTCTACAACAGATCTTGTGTTGATAGAAATGATGAGATGAGCCAAGTCTGAATGGAATCGAATGTCAATTTCGCGATTTATGAGCTTCATTAATATTCAAAAATTTAACCCTTTGTGGGCAAGGCATTAGAAAAAGTGGACCGATATATTCCGTCTTACTACCAGATTTGAATGGAATCAGGAGTTATTTTCGCGTTTTTGAGGTCCATGGAGGAGGTACAAGAAGGAATGGACCGATATATTCCCCTTTCACCGAAGATCTTGAGTTGGTAAAATTAATGCGAAGTGTGAAATATGAAGAGAACCGAATGCTTATTTCGGAGTTAATGTTCATTTTGGTTATTAAAAATTTTGAACCTTTGTGGGGGAGGTATCAGAAGGAATGATCCAATCTCTATCATTTTTATTACATATCTTGTGTTGATAGAAATGTTGAGATGAGTCAAGAGTGATGGGAATCGAATATTAATTTCGCGTTTTATGAGCTTCATTGATATTCAAAATGTTGACCTTTTGTGAGTGAGGTATCAGAAGAAGTGAACCGATACATTCCTTTTTCACAGCAGATCTTGAGTTGGTAAATATAATGCTATGTGTGAAATATGAAGAGAACCAGATGCTTATTCGAGATTTTTTGTGATTTTTTTGTGGAAAATTTCGACCTTTTGTGGAGGAGGTACCAGAAGGAGTGAACCGATGTTACCTTTCTTTGATGTACCAAGCTTGGACCAAATCGGATAATCCCTTCGAGATTTATCGTGCGCACCGGCCAGACAGACGGACATCGCTAGATCCGGAAATGGATTTGGTCCAAAGAAACCTTGGGTCAAAGACCGTTATTTCGATGAGGCACGTTTTGGCCGTATCAAATAACATATACAGGGTGAGATAAAAAAACGGCAACAAAGTCAAACGCCATAATTCTTACATTTTTTGGAAATAGCATCAAATTTTAGAAGAAGTTTAGATTGGTCACCTTTACCACGAATCATGGCCATCAAACGACCAATGAAACCGTCACAAGCTGCCCGAATGTTGCTCTGCGGTATTTTGGCCCATTCCTGGCGAAGCGCTTGCTTGAGGTGATCGACACTTTGGTACTTTTTAGTGCCAACCTTGCTTTCCAAAATACTCAGACACAATAGTACAACGGATTGGCATCCGGAGATTTTGGTGTCATTTGTGCTCTAGAAATAAAACGAGGAACCTCATTTTGTTATTGGGTGGTGCGTGCTGAGAGTCATGGTGCTGAGTCCTGTTGGAATGTCCAAGGTCTGCAGCCAAAATTTTTGCGTGTCTAAGACTTTAATACACCCTCCAGAATATGTTCACGATAATATTCGGCATTTATTCTGATGCCACGGTCGGTGAATACGAGCACAGAGCGACCATCGGCTGTTATGGCGGCCCACACCACCAAAGCCGGCGCTTGAGTTCTGATGGCGAACCGAAGGTGCACATTTTCAGCTGATCTCTTTAGCAAGTAAACTCGATCATTTTGTTTGTTTACAAGCTGCTGGACAACGAATGTTTTCCCATCGGAGAAAACCAAATTCGGGAGGTCACCACTTTCGGCCAAGCGAAGCAACTCTTTAGCTCTTTTCTATTTTATTTCTGTTGCGGTGTAAGTTCTTGCTCTTTTTGGAACCTTTTGGAACCCAAGCCCATTTTTCAATATTTGCCGAATGGAATATTAGGATATGTTCAGCTTACGAGTCATTTTTCGGCCACTGCTGTTTCGAACAAGTCGCTTCTTTACTTTTCGAACCATTTCTGCTGATGTTGCTGTTTTCTTCCGGCCACTTCCTTGACGTCTGGGCTAAGGTACGAGACACAAAATATTTATTCACATTTAAATTCTGGAGTGCTCTAACGATAGTCAATTGTGGTTTTCCAGCCAAATATAAAGATACTATCACGCTTGAATTCCATCACGAATAACTTTTTTTCTGGAAAAATTTCATCAAAATGCTTTTGTATGCTTTTAAACAATATAATGAGCTGTCACTGGAAAAATTTTAACTGCTGTCGGACGAGTGTCTTAGAAATGACAGCAGTCTGCAGTTGGTTGCAGTTTTTTCATCTCACTTGCGTTTTTTCATATCCGGAGCTCGAAAACCGTGGGATAATTTTTTGACTTTTGTGGGGATAAACCAGAAAGTTTAGAGAGAAATATTTTGCAAGGAGACAACATACCTACAGGGAACGCTAATAGTCAGGTTCCATCTAATTTGGTTGGAAATTGTGACAGTAAGTCGGGAGTTATATTGGGACCATACCAGTTAGTGGGGAAAGGTAAACTTTTCGAAATTAGTGCTGGATCGACAGTTAGGGAGAATCGGTTGCGCTATGTATGATTTTTATGATCTGAGCGAGATCGTATTGATCTGGACAACATTCACTTTTAACAAGACGGCGATACGTCCTACACAAGCAACCCAACCAATGTTCTTTTACAGAATACTTTTCTAGAAGATCTGATCAAAATTGGCCACCGAGATCTTCAAATTTAATATTGGAACTTCTTCATGTTTGGGGGCATGTGAAATAAAAGATCTATGCCAATTACTCAGTGTCTATGCAACTACTCAAAGATGGAATCCGGGAGGCGCTCGAGGAAATAACGAGGCCACGTGGTTATTTGGTTATGCCAAATTTCTTTAAAAGTGTAAGTTCATGAGGGTCATTTGACTGAATTTGGTTTTAATTATTAATATTCGGATATATATCACCAAACTTTTCCTTCTACAGGATATTTGCAGAAGAAAATACCCATAAAATCCACTGTTAATTATGAAAGGGTCTTTCTTAGTTTCTCACACACTCGCATTAATAAATTTAATTTTTGAATGTGATATGACATTGTTGTTGTTGTTGCTTCTGCTGCTTTTGTTGCCATTTTATCATATTCGCCTTAATAAAAAATTGCAAACAAATGTCCGGACAAGAAATGACAACGGATCCGACACACATACACACTGCCATAGAACAACACTCATACATTCACACCCGGGCGAAACCCCAGCCCAGAGGTCCACAAAGAAATTCGTAATTATGTCAACTTTGTCGCCATATTGTCCACTTAAAAGTGGTGGTCTCGAATCGCGTTGCTGCTGCTCTTTGGTCGATTGGTTGGGTTAACTTTTGCTGTTGCTGTTCGACTGTGCGCCTTGTGCCTTGTGCTTTATGAATTATAGAAGTGTGTGACATTTGCGACATGCATTTGCTTACGTTAATTAAATCATTTATTAAATTGTCTAATTTGATAGTACCGTGTACGGATGGATGACCAACCAACCAACCGACGACCGACCACCAACCAGCACATTTGCCAAGGAGGCTAACAACAAATTGGTAGCGAAAAAATGAAAACAGGGAACACAAAAGGTAAATATGATTATGAAACATAATCTGTTAAATTTACCTAATTTATATTCGAAATAAGGTTAAGAAATAAATTTCGAAAGTAATCACAAATTTTTAAGGAATTCGGTTGGAATTGATGGAGCCGGTTTGGAATGTAAACAAATGTAGGAAATGGCAACGGGTAAATTAATCACAAAAAGTTCTATGGGGTTTACCATAATCGGTAAAATAGAAACCGAGAACTGCCTACGTTTATTAATAACTTTATACTTTTACAAAAAGAGTAGGTCGATATGTAGCAGCAGGGTTTCCCGAAATTGGGCAGCCAAGAGCAAAAAGTGAGTCAGTTTTCCCGAACATATGTGAGGTATTAAGTTGTTATAATTAAATACAGAGTGAGCTCAAAAGAGCTAAAGAGTTGCTTCGATTGGCCGAAAGTGGTGAACTGCCGAATTTGGTTTTCTCCGATGAGAAAACAATCTTTGTTCAGCAGTTTGTAAACTAACAAAATGATCGTGTTTACTTGCCAAAGAGGTCAGCTGAAAATGTGCACTTTCGGTTGGCCACCAGAACTCAAGCGCCGGCCATGGTGATGATATGGGCCGCCATAACAGCCGATGGTCACTCTCCGCCCGTATTAATCGACCATGACATCAGAAAAATGCCGAATATTATCGCTAAAATATTGTGGGAGGTGTATTAAAGCCTTGGGCACGCAAACATTTTGGCCGCAGACCTTGAACATTCCTATAGGTCCCAGCACCATCGCACTCATCACGCGCCACTCAAAATAAGGTTCCTCGCTTCATTTCCAGCGCCCAATGGCCACCAAAATCTCCCGATACCAAACCGTTGGACTATTGTGTCGGGAGTATTTTGGAAAGCAAGGTTGGCACTAAAAAATACCAAAGTGTCGATCAGCTCAAGCAAGCGCTTGAAGCGTTGACCAATTCGAACAAATCTAAACTTATTCTAAAAATTAATAATATTTCCGACATTTTTGCTTTCATTCAATAAAATTAAAAAAAATGTAAAAATTATGGCGGTTGACTTTTTTGCCGTTTTTTTAACTCACCCTGTATATGGAAGCTATATCTATATTCAATGGGGTTTATCTTTGGACCAAACAAATGTTCTGTGCAAAGTTGCATCTGGATCGGGCAATAAATGCAAACTGTACTTTGTTGTCTCAGAATTTGATTCTATGCAGATCATCAAAAGGAATTATGGCTCTAATTCGCTTCCTTCTCTTTGTTAGAAACAAGTTCACAAAGAAATTAAACACTGACCGCAGTGTGGTGTAGGTTACAAAAATCTATCGTAAAATACCGCTTAAATGAAACCCTTATATGGGAGCTATACGAAGACGTGGACTTGCACAGACAATTTTCTGTCATAGGCTGTGGTACCCATTAAGACCTTCAAAAACAAATTTGAAACAATTCCGGTGAATAATGTCACTAAAACCATCAAAATACAGTATATTGGGAGGTACCGTTATAAATGGGCTATACGAAGACGAGAACCTTGTGAAGACGTGAGACGAAGACGTCTATCTCAATTCGTTCGAAATATAGCGGAATTACAACAGACAGACGGACATCCATAAAACGACTTAGAATTTTATTCTTGGCTTACAAGTAGTGCAGGTGATATATACTTGAAACACCTTGTGGGGCTAGAAGTGATACGCCTGGGCTCAAAATTTTTGCTTTTAAACCTGTTAAATTTAGACAACGTTGAATAAAGCTAACTGTATCCATACGATTCAATTACAATTATTTCTTCCTGTCTCAAACATCGATCTGCGGCAATATTTTTTGTCATCTTCGAACTATGGGTATGAGTGATTAATTTTTTCTTCCATTAAGTAGTTAAAATTTATTTTTCCCTTTATTCCATTCAAAAAATCTGCAAATCTGTTTCGCAAAAAAAAAAAACAAATTTGAATAGCTAACGCAGAAAAAAAAGCAACAACAACGCGCATAAACTTGAAGACATTTTTTGCACTGCATTACATTTATTATACGAACAGATTCCAGCAGTCAGCCAACATCCAATTTCCTGTGCTATAAGTTTCCTTTCACACAAATTGCATTTCGCCTTTTTAATGGTTTTTATATACCCCAGGAATTACTCATTTCTTATAACGACTTTTATTGCCACCAAAAGACCGAATAAAGGAATGAAAAAAAGGAATCCGAATCCAGCCAGCTAAAGCCAGGAAATAGTCCTGCAAGCAACAAGAACAGCAAATTTGAAAATCCTTTTGCTACCAAGTCTGGGAGGAAAAAAAAAACTACCAAATCTGTTACTTCAGTTCCAAATTCAATGAGAGGGGAATGCTGCCTGTCGGTCTCTCAGGAATTGTGGAAAGGCAAAACCGAAATAATGTTTAAACAAAATCCTTTATGACTTCATTGCAGTTTTTCCTTCGCTTGTGGATGATGATAATAATAATGGTTTTCGGTTAGATGGCAGATAGGTGGGTAGGATGGTATAGGTACGCAGACAGATATTTGATAGTCGTTATATGAAGAAAGGTCTATCTACTGTCGTCCCTGGCTGACTGACTGACTATCTGTCAGTCTTCGGAGCATTATTTTCCGTTGTGGGTGAGGGTTTTTATTGGTTTGCAGCATTTACTTAGTGACAGAAGGGTTGAGGTACCTTTTCGGGGGGGTGGTTGGTTATTTGGCACATCGTTGAGTTGCGGCGCTGCCTCAAACCGTAAGCCTAAACTACTCCCAAAGGTGACATTTTTAACATTTTGCACAATTTTCCTCAATACGGAAAAACAAGGAAAATCGAAATAAAATCTTATAATAAACCTCTAGCGTTAACGTCAGTCAGTAGCATTTATGCATAACAAGCCATTAAAATCACCACAATATGCCATTAAAGGTGCCTTCCCTTGTTCGTTTATAATAGCTGCTGACTTGGAAGTAGCCCCCCTCCCACGAAAAATAAATGAAACGAAGATACAGTGTAACGAACTGATGTTGATGAGATAAATGTTATTGAAGTTCGGAACTTTGAATTAGTTTATAAACTAAGTTCGACAATAGATTGTGGAAAAAAAGTGGAAGGCATTGTGGACATTGGGTAATGGTTGGAAATGGCTTTGAGATACCTATCTTAATTTATTGCTTTTATTTGTAGATAAAATAGTTCAACTGCAATTTATATTTAAAGGGAAATCGATGTCCAGGAGAATTAGATTCAGGTGATATGTAGCATGAAAATGTAATATAAATGTAATATTTTAATATAGAAACTGATATAAAAAATCGAAAACTAGGTCCTTGATTTTGAAATAAATCCAGTAAAGAATTTTGTAACTGTGTGTTACCTATTTTTACTTAAAAGTTACTAGAAATGACAGGACCAAAGAAAATTGAAACTTTTTTATACAACGAATCAACGAACGAATCAAAAACTAAAGAAGATTTTGCGGATTATGAATTTATATTGGACTATTTTTATGTAACTAATCTATATTAATACAAGTAAAAAAAGCTGTTAGTTCGGCCGGGCCGATCTTTAAATACCCTCCACCATTTGGAAAGATTTTGCGCAATTTTGAAAAAGTAAAATCCGTTAAAAATTTTGTTAAATTTTTAAAAATACCGAATGTAGCCGATATATTAGAGTCTATACGAAGACGTCGACCTGCACAGACAATTTTCTGTCATAGGCTGTAGTATCCATTACGAACTTCAAACACCAAATTTTAAACAGCTACGATGAATACTGTCGCTAAAATAATCAAAATACAGAATATCGGGAGGAACTGTTACATGGGGGATATACGAAGACGTTGAACTGCACAGACAATTTTCTGTCATTGGCTGTAGTACCCATTACGAACTTCAAACACTAAATTTGAAAAAATTCCAGTTAATAATGTCGCTAAAATCTCTACCGTTTTATGGGGGCTATACGTAGACGTGGACCTGCACAAACAATTTTCAGTCATAGGCTGTAGTATTCATTACGAACTTCAAATGCCAAATTTGAAACATTTACGGGGAATAATGTCGCTCAAGTCACCAAAATACTGAAAAAAACGGAGGTACTATTATATGGGGGCTGCACAAAAACGTGGACCTACATCACCCATTTTCAATATGAAAAGTCCTATAGACATAATACACATTTGAATAAAATTTTATCAAACCACTTAATTTCGTTCGAAAGCTAGAGTGATTTCTACAGACGGACAAACGGACTGATCAAGAATTTATATACTTGGTGGGGTCGAAAATGTATGTTTCGAGGTGTTACAAATGGAATGACAAACTTAATATACCCTCCATACTATTGTGTAGAGTACAATAAAAGAGTAAAGGAATTGACTGACTGACAGACTTAACGTTTCAAAAGGCCTAGACTAAACGGCTGACGCTAAAATCTTGAAAGTTTATGTGGGGTCAATCTTAGCCCGAAGGTATCAGATAAGGCTGGGTTTTTTGATATTCGTACTAGAACGATACGAAAAGTGCTAAGTATTCAGTAGAGCAAGAGCTCTTAAATTTGGAATGAGGGCCACTGATGGATGTATCAAAGAGTTTCTGGAAACTCGATTTAAAATCGGAATGGTAATCAGGGTTGAGGGGTAGGGTCGATGTAGGGTGATAGTTTTGGAAGCGTGTACTCAAATATACGAAAAATATTAAACGGTATTAAATTTGGTACAATTCGAATTTTACGAACCGACGGGTCTGGAAATCTGAAATTTGAAGGAGGAAGTTTTAGAAATATATACTTACAGGGTGAGATGAAAAAACTGCAACCAACTTCAGAGTGGTGTCATTTCTAAACCACTCGTCCGACAGCTGTTAAAATTATTCCAGTGACAGCTCGTTATATTGTTTACAATCGTACAAAAGTATTTTGGTGAGAATTTTCTAGAAAAAAAGTTGGAAAGTCGTTTTTTCAAGCGTAACAGTGACTTCTTCATATTTGACTGGAAACCCACAATTGACTATCGTTAGAGCACTCCAGCATTTAAATGTGAATAAATCGTTGGTGTCTCGTACCATCGCTCGTTACCGTGATACTGGTAGCGTAGCCCAACGTCAAGGAAGTGGACGGAAGAAAACAGCAACATTAGCAAAAATGGTTCGAAAAGTAAAGCAATGACTTGATCAAAACCCGCGTCACAGTGGCCGAAAAATGGCTCGTAAGATGAACATATCCCAATATTCCATTCGGCATATATTGAAAAAAGAGCCATTAAAATACCAAAAAGTGAAAAGTGCAGGAACTTACCCCGCAACAGAAAGAAAATAGACTCAAAAGAGCTAAAGTGTTGCTTCGCTTGGCCGATAGTGGTGAAATACCGAATTTGGTTTTCTCCGATGAGAAAACAGTCGTTGTCCAGCAGTTTGTAAACAAAAAAAAAATTATCGTGCTTACTTGCCAAAGAGGTCTGCTGAAAATGTGCACCTTCGGTTGGCTACCATAACTCAAGCACCGGCCATGGTGATGGTGTGAGCCGCCATAACAGCCGATGGTCGTTCTCCGCTCTTATTAATCGACCGTGGCATCAGAATAAATGCCGAATATTATCGCGAAAATGTTCTGGAGGGTGTATTAAAGCCTTGGACACGCAAATATTTTGGCCGCAGACCTTGGTCATTCCAACAGGACTCAGCATCATCGCTCTCAGCACGCGTCACCCAAGAATGGTTACAAAATATATATATAAAATACCGCAGAGCAACATTCGGGCAGCGTGTGACGGTTTCATTGGCCATTTGAAGGCCATAATTCGTGTCAAGGTGACCAATTCGAACAAATCTAAACTTATTCTGAAATTTGATGTTATTTCCGACATTTTTTGCTTTCATTCAATAAAATTAAAAAAAAATGTAAAAATTATGGCGTTTGACTTTCTTGCAGTTTTTTTTTTTTTTTTTTTTTTTTTTGTATCTCACCTTGTATATGCACGAAAAGTTCAAATAGTACTAAATTTGGTACAATTTCGATTTGGGTGAACCCATAGAACTGAAATGTCAAATTTTGGAAATAAGATAATTAGTTTTGAAAATTCGTACTTATGTGTATTAAATGATACTGAATTCGGTTAATTTTAAATTTTTGGGAGAACACGTAGAGTTATAATCCTGAAATTTGAAACCAAAAGCTTACCTATGACAAAAAGGAGACCTCAAGCTATCCTAAGGAAAATGTGAAACGTAAAGCTATCCTATGGCAAATGTGAGACTAAAAAACTTTTTTATGGCAAATATGAGACCTCATGCTATGCTATGGCAAATGTGAGATCTCAAGCTCTCCTGTGGCAAATATGAGGAGACCACAAGAAAAAAAGTAGAGTTCAATGATTTTTATAGCATCATATAGGAGATCGCATTGCGATCAGACGGACGAATGGACGTACATAGCTAGAACATCTCAGATCGACAAATGGGAAGATCAATATATAGTATCTGATTGTGCAGGACCAATATATCGAGGTGTTAGATAATTATCTTCTAATACCTCCAACACAAAGTTTCGTAGTTTCGTTTTTTTTTTTTCAAAAAAAATATCTTTTTTGTATTTATCCAGTTTTTTCTTTTGATTTTCAAAATTTTGAATTTTGATTTTCAAGTTAATCGGTTTTTGTGCTGATACAAATGTCCATACATATATAGCATTTTCAGATTAAATGAAACTTTTTGCAGCGGAAATGAAACCTTTTGCAACCGAAATGAAACTTTCTGCAAATCAAATGAAACTTTTAGATTTTTAGTAGGAAAAATAACAAAACATTTTTATTTTTAGTAGGTTTAAAATTAAATCAACTAATTATAATTAATATATAGTTAAAGAGGTATTTTTATTGATTATTAATATCTATGTTTTTATAAAATTATTTCTTAAAGCTTTCATAAAACGCAAGTGTAGATGCAGAAAGATTGAAAAAGTTAGTCAAGGTATTTTTTCAAAGGACCCGAATTGGGTACCTTTTTATAACCTCCTCCATGGAAAGGATGGTATATTAAATTTGTCATTCGGTTTGTAACACCTCTAAATATTCGTCGTAGACCCCATAAAGTATATACAATCATGATCAAAGTTGATATAATGATTTCCATCTATCTGCCTATTAAAATCACGACTGTGACTGATCAATAAAACTGCGAAGCGGGAATCCCTTATTAGGTAAGATTAATAGTATACTGTAACTAGTAAAGCTTAATTTCACATTTCCATCCTGGCCATACCTATAAAGGCCAAAATTTGTTTATATTTCTTTTTTTAGGTTTAAGCATTTGGAATTTAATAATTTGTAAGCATTTTATATCAAATCAATAAAGAACTATTTGTTATTGCAATAATTGAAAATTTAAGAAATAATATAAAAATGTAGATATTAAAAATCAATAAAAATACCTCTTTATCAATATATTAGTTATATTTAATTGATTTAATTTTTAAACTACTAAAAATAAAAATGTTTTGTTATTTTTCCTTCTATAAATTTAAACGTTTAATTTGATTTGCAAAAAGTTTCATTTCGGTTGCAAATGGTTTCATTTCGGTTGCAAATCGTTTCATTTCCGCTGCAAAAAGTTTCATTTGAATTGCAAAAGGTTTCATTTAATCTGAAAATGCTATATTCTCAAATTGTCGGAAATTCATCGAAAATTTATCTTGAAATGTCTCAGAAAATATCGATACTTGTCACCCTTCTACGCTCAAAGGGAGACACAAATAAAAAATTTCAAAATTAATTAAGAATCATTCATTTACAATTCCCTACTAGTTTAAATCTTTATGCTATTTTCATACCCTTAATTTTCAAAAATATTGAGATTGCTTAAATTTGATTAACCATTTGTCTCCAAAAACCCACTGTCTCTAAAATCTCGACAAAGAAATGAAGAATTCTTAACTGCAGTCAAGAAGAAACAATCTTGAATTTCACATTATATTCCCCAAAAAAGGATAACCTCGTTAATGTCTTTTCTTCTCGGCAAAGGATAATAAAAATTTGATTAGTTTTTTCTGCTTCGGCATTATTCTAGCCAAGCCACAAGACCTTATAAAAATTATGTCTGTCTGCCCCCATCGAAACAGCAACAACAAACAATCAAAAAAATATATTTATGAAAATTATAATGTTCGAATATTTGTACAACAATCACCTTTAACGATTTGTCTGGTTGGCCGACAAGAGGAGGCGATACGGTAGGCAGACAAGGGCAAAACACCCAATTTGATGTTAAATGTTTATTTCTAAGGACGGAGGATTTCCCCAACTAATTTTACAAAATAAAGAAACACCTCCTTTGATTTTAACCTGAGAATGGGTGTTATTTGTTTTCCAACAAGGATTCCATTTACTACCTTCGAAGGATTTTTTATGAATTTATTTTCCACACAGAAAAAAGAATTCTCATCTCAATGTGAATAGAATCGAACTTGAACATATCATTGCCGTTGTTTTGCACACCATTTTCCTGTCTTGACATTTGGCTGTGCCAAAGGAATGCCTTCTTCCTTTCCCTTTGTGTGGCGAAGGGGATATCCTTAACAATCATTTTCGTGTTGTGTTGTGTTTTGCTATTTCCACCAACAAGATATTCTATTGATTTTTTATAGGTTTCTATCTATCTGTTCTCTTTTGTTTGCGTGCGGGGGAGGGCAGATTTTATTACGAATTTCTTTTGCTCGAAAGCAAAACAAAAACGTGTAGAAAATTGAATTTTAAAGGCGTATCGCGTTATTGAAATGACTTGTTTTTTTGTTGCGTTGCGTTCTTCGATGCCATTTTAACAATCATACTGGTATTTATTGTTTTACAACATCGATAATAAAATTCCTAACAACTTTTATTTTCAATATTGTCGGTTGTTGCTGTTGTTTTTCTTTCATCCTTTGCATAGGTGATTGTGGTGGTTTTGATGTTACGCAAGAAATGCATTGATTTCCTTGTGTTAGCGATTTTATGGTTTGGAAATAATTTGATTTTTACAATCCGAAAGATATATTTATTATGGAATAGGAAAGTGATTATAAAAAAAAAAAAAACGGCAAATCTTGCATGGAAGGGTACTAAAATGTGAATATAGTTACTTAGAATAAATACTGGGAATAAATCGTAATAAGAAAGAAATAATCTTAATCTGAGTAAAGTACTAACAGGGTTTTTGTACCCTAAGTCATTGTGGCTACCACCTGTGTCAGGTAACATTTGACAGGGGTAAAAAACAGGTTTTCTTCAATATTTTTCCAGAACCAACAGATGTATACCCTCAGCCTATCTCCACTTCTAATTCTGATAAAAATATTGCGACATGCCAAGTTTGGACTATATCGACTACTTCCTCCACTTATATGAAATATGTGTACATATTTATTTGGAAATGTTGGACTTTTTTGGAGTACGTGCCAGAAAGACTGGAAATTTCCACACTTCATATAATACTAAAAAAATTTTAGAATGTAAGAAAGTTCGTATTTCCAATTGTATGCTATTAAATGTTAATCAAAATTTTTGTATTTTTCTCACATAGAACAATTTAAAAAGTATCGGATGGTTTGTCAGTCATATGTATGTATACCCCCAGTCTGTGTCCGTTTATTAATATATATTTTGATGCTCTAAAAGGGAGGTAATGAAGGAGTCGGTCAATATTGTTAATAATAATGCAAATATTAGAAATTGCTAACTTTGAAAAAATCGGACGATTCATTCTCTTTTTATGAAGTAAATTAATTTCTTTGAAAAGTTTTTACTTTGAGAGGTGCCAGAAAGAGGGAACTGATGTCGCCAATATATGAACTCGATTTACCGAAATCGGCCTTTAGGAAATAGTAGAAAAAATTTAAGATTCCTAGCAGTCTTTTAAAAAGTAAACATTTCTTGACAAAGAAGTCCTGTGGGAACATGTTTTATTTTTAGTATTTTGGATCAAGAAGTCTTTCAGAGACTTCACGCTTTCTGATCAAGATGTCCTCAAAAACCCACGAATTAAAGAAAAAACTCCATGATTTTTGATCAGTTTCGTTTGAAGTTTTTTTTTTAATTTACAACAACAAAATACTATTGTATCCCGAACAATTCAGGTGAATGATATCGTCAAAATCATCAAAATACCAATATCGGGAGGTACAGTTATATACTGGGTACCGGGCTATACGAAAACGTGGTCCGACATGGTCCATTTACAACCTGCCTACTGGGAAAATGCACATGTGTGCTAAATTTTAGCCTTCAATCTCAATTCGTTCGAAAGTTAGCGTGATAACAACAGACAGGCGGACAGACAGATAGGCGAACATTGCTAAATGGTCTTAAAAGTTTACGCTGATCCAGAATATATTTACTTTTTAACTATCCTGAATATTTCGAGGAGTTATAAACGGAATGACAAAGGTAATATATCCTGCATAGAATGGGTGAGGGTATAATATAAAGACACCCAAAAAGAAACTTCTTTAAAAATTACACTTTTCTTGGCCAAGAAGTCTTTCAAAATATTCTCATTCGCACTTCTACAATTTTCGATCCTAGGACAATCTGGAATTTTAATTTTAGCGAAAGTTTTTTTTTTTTTTTTTTCAAAAATTTGTGATTTGTGGATCGAATTAATTCATTCTAATACTTTTATAAGATAGGAGCACGAAAAAATGGACCGATATTTATATGGTTTTAGATTTAGGAAAATAACGGTTACTGCAGAAAGATCAGAAAGAATAGACCGATGTATCCCATTATAAATTATGTTAAGTTTTCGTTAGAATTTTTTTAGATTTTAAATTTTTACCAACTTTTCAAAGCCGTATTCAAATATTTCAATATTGTCAAATATAGTTTGCGAAAAGCTAGTGTCGGAATAATTAATGTTTCAAATGATTACCAAAGAAATATTATTTAAATTGGACGAGCTATATTCTATCATAAATTAAACACTGAAAATGTTCGAGTAAAGATTCGTTCATATTCAATTGGAGTCAAAATTCCCCCAAAAACAGAATTAAGTAATAATATTCACACACTATATATGAGTAAATTACTATTTTCCTACATTGGCAGCCCTTAAAAATTAAAAAAAAACATGAATATTCTCATTTTGAAACTTACCTATCGCCATTTTCTCAAAAGCTCCATCAAAAAAGAGAAAGGAGCTCCATCAAAGAAGTTAGCTGCGATAGAGAGAAAGAGCGCGAGAGAGGCCAACACACTTACGTCGACGTTCGCATCGGCAGAGAAGTAATAAGAACAAAGATCAGATAATTAATTTATTTGTTTCACTTTTTAAGGCACATAACACTAAATAGTTTTAGAAAAACAATCACTACACAAAGATAACTATTTATTTTACATTTTCATAAACAATTTTCACTAATTTTACACTCAAACACTGCTTAAAATTCCCGAATCGCGGATACCGACAAAACAACAACCGAACACAAAGAAAAGGTAGAAAAACTGAATAATAATAAGATAGAGTTACCTACTCGAAGATAATAGTGGAAGTGTAAGGATTATATTTGGACTTATGTGCCATTTGAATAAAAAATTAAAGAAGTAAAAAAGGAATACCCTCTGCCACCATTTGGTAAAATTTAACAATTTTCCAAAAAAAAAAAAAATCCGGTTATAAAACGTGGACCTGCACAGACAATTTTCTGTCATAGGCTGTGTATTATGTCTGCAGGACTTTTGGTATTGAAATTGAGCCATGGTACGGCACCTCCCGAAATTCGGTGTTTTGATGAATTTAGCGACATTATTCACCGGCATTTATTTTAAAATTTGTTATATTAAGTTCGTAACTGATGCTACAGCCTATGACAGAAAATTGTCTGTGCAGGTCTATGTCATCGTATAGCCCCTATGTAACGGTACCTCCCGATATTCGGTATTTTGATGATTTTAGCGACATTATCCACCGGATTTTGAATATTGTAATGGCTTATGACAAAAGTTGCCCATGCAGGTCGTCGAAAACAAACAAAAAAATAACATATTCGCCACACAAGCAATACTCTTATGAAAAATTGCAAACTTGTTCTATTAAGTACGGAAAACAAGGAATTAAAATTTAAAAAACAATAATTTCATTCTTCCATCTTAGGTTACTAGGCCAGACTAATTCCTCTCGAATTGAGAGTCTTAATGTTTTTCTGAGCTTCTGATATTCTCTATTTTCGATGAGTTTTTTTTAATCTGCTCTACACAGAGTTGCCAAGGAACATCGATTCATGTTTATGAACGGAAGTAGGAAAAATGCCAGTTCATGGAATTGACATATTTTGTCCCATACAAAATTCCTTTTTTATTGAACTTAATCATTGCACAATTAACTAAAGGTAACCTCATTTCAAATAGTACTATATTCATCTAGTCATTTTCTGTAATATTCCCTGTCTTATTTACCTTCAATTTTAACTTCGAAGCCATCATTGGGAATTGTTGTAAGACTATCATACCTGTTACCGTGAATTTTTGAAGAACTTTATTTTAAAATATTATTAGAGCCATTGTGTAAGGTATATTCTTGTTTTATCGAAAGTCTTGGATTTTTTAATAGGATTTTAATCGGTTGTATAGAACTCCTACACCATCAGGGAAAATTTTTATTTTTTATACACTCCGCCATACATAGTTTGGAGGGTATATTAAGTTCGTCATTCCGTTTGTAACTCATCGAAATAATCATTTTAGAAATAACAAAGTATATATATTCTTGATCAGCGTAAAATTATAAGATGATCCGTCGTCGATCGTCCGTCCGTCTGTTGTAATCACGCTACAGTGAAATCGAGTAAAGATAGGAAGCTAAAATGTTGCACAGATCAGTCTTTTGTCTGCAGGCAGGTCAAGTTCGAAGATGGGCGATATCGGTCCACGATATCGTATAGCCCCCATACAATGGTACCCCCGATATTTGGTATTTTGATGATTTTAGCCACATTTTTCAATGGAATCGTCTGAAAATTCACACAAGGAGCTCTTTCTGAGTACTTTACCCTCTGAAAGGTAATTGTTAATATAGGTACACGATATCGTATAGCCCTCGTACAACGGTACTCCACGATATTCGGGTTTTTAATGATTTTCGCCACATTTTTCAATGGAATAGTGTGCAAATCCACACAAAAAGTTCCCTCTGAGTACTCTACCCCCTAAAGGAGAATTGTCTATATAGGTCTTCGTTTTAGTTTAATAACCGGAATTGTATTAAATTTCGAATTTGAAGTTCGTAATGGGTAATTTAGCCCCCATACAACGATACCCCCCTTTATTCGGTATTTTGATGATATTAGTGACATTATTCACCGGAACTGTTTCGAATTTCGTTTTCGTTTCATTGGTCACATGAAAAATATACATTTAAAAATTCCACGTCCTTAGAAGGTTATTAAAAAAATCTCTTTAAAAAAATCGACGTCCTTAGAAGGTAATTCATAAAAATTATTTAAAGTCCTTGAACAAACTATTTAAAAATCAACGTAAATAGGACATTAAAATGTATTTGAAAAGTATATTTAAAAAACACGTTTATAGGTCCATGAAAAAATATATTTAAAAAATCCAGGTTTATAGGACTTTGCCAAGTTTGTAGGTCCCTAGAACGTCCTTGAAAAAATATATTTTATAATCCACGTTTATAGGACCTTAAGAGGTCCTTGAAAAAATATATTTTATAATCCACGTTTATAGGACCTTAAGAGGTCCTTGAAAAAATATATTTTATAATCCACGTTTATAGGACCTTAAGAGGTCCTTGAAAAAATATATTTTATAATCCACGTTTATAGAACCTTAAGAGGTCCTTGAAAAAATATATTTTATAAAAAATCGACGTCCTTAGAAGGTAATTCATAAAAATTATTTAAAGTCCTTGAACAAACTATTTAAAATTCAACGTAAATAGGACATTAAAATGTATTTGAAAAGTATATTTAAAAAACACGTTTATAGGTCCATGAAAAAATTTAAAATTTAAAAATTTAAAAAATCCAGGTTTATAGGACTTTGCCAAGTTTGTAGGTCCCTAGAACGTCCTTGAAAAAATATATTTTATAATCCACGTTTATAGGACTTTAGAAGGAGTTTAAAGAGTCCTTGAAAATATATATATATTTAAAAAATCCACGTTTATAGGAAGTTAGAAGATCCTTCAAAGATTCCTTGAGAATATATAATTAAAAAAATCCACGTTTATAGAATGTCCTTGAAAAAATATATTCAAGAAATTCACGTTTATAGTTCCAAAGAAGGTCCTTGAAAAAGTATATTTAAAAAATTCACGGTTATAGGACCTTAAAAGGTCCTTAAAAAATATATTGAAAAATTCACGGTTGTAGGTCCCTAGAAGGTCCTTCAAAAAATATTAAAAATCAAAAAAATCCGTTCATAGGTCCCTAGAAGGTCCTGGAAAAAATATTTTTAAAAATCCATGTTTATAGGTGCTCAAAGGGTTCTTAAAAAAATATATTTAAAAATCCAGGTTTGTTGGCCATTAGGTCCTTGAGAGATTTTTTTCTTTATTTGAAGGAAAGCCAGATACTACCTCTCTAATATCTCATCGGACTTCCGTAAAGTCAATTTAATGAATTTAGCTATCTATCCACCACTATCTCTATTGCAACATAACTTCATTAACTTGCCTTGAGAGGAGGATCATCAAAACCGCCAGCCAATGCACGAAAAAAAAAACTCATTATAACGCATTTTTTGTTCTGTTTTGGCATTTAAGCAGTTGTAAACGTAAGAAGTGGCCTGGAGTGATATTTTAATTACTTTTCCACTCATAACACAATGAGGCCCAAAACAGAATGCGGCAAATGCGAAAAACAAACTACCAACGGAGGGGAAGACGTGCAGAGGTAGGGAAGGCGGGGAGGTCTTTAAAATAATTAACTGCCTTTTGGAGGAAAACCAGAGGGAGTCAAATGAGTAAAACGCATCATAAGGCGCAACAACAGCAACTATTATTGCAAAACAAAAACAACAAAAGCATTAAAACAAAGGGGGTTAAGAAAAGAAAATTAAGAACTTTAACCATAAAATTTGCCGCTAAAGCAACAATTTATTTTAAGTTCCACCAGCAACCAACCATCTTTCAAAAAAACAGGAGACTCTGTTGGATGAACTAGCTGGTTGGAGGAGAGGACCAGTTGCATATGGTCTTGCTGGGTCTTCAAAAAGATTTAATAGGTGTGAGATTTCTGAAGTTTTGTGAAGTTGTAATTAAACAAGCTCCGCATGGCTCACTCCATTGACTTATTCATAGACTCGCTTCGCTATCCGGGTTAGTTCTCAATTTGCTTGGCTTAGTTTGTTAACTGGTTATCTGCCTTTTTGGCTGAAACGACTGGTTATTTTATGATGCAGATGCGTTTCATTTTAAACACACACACAGCAACAACAACACAGTTCATTTAAATATTTTAATAAATTTCAATGAAAATGAAAATCGTGTGGACTTGAAGACACCTTATCGGGAAAATTATTTGATGGTCGAATTTCTTAAGCAGAGACTAAGGAAGTCCTTTTGAAGGACTTCCATATTTTTGGGAACCAATTCAAGACCCTACCTCTGAGAAAAGGTCTTCAAACTATAGGTGAGTGACAGGCCACCTTATAAAAAGTCTTCTAAACTTACAAAGGTCCTCGATCTATTGGAGATCAAGACAATATCTAGCGAAGACACAAAAGAGAAATTCTTAGGTGTTCGAACAGGGGGTAATTTTTCAAATGGATCATTTTATATTGCTTGTCTCATATCCCACATCAAACTAATACCACCAACCACTTCATTGGCAAAAATACTCCCGGTAATAAAACAGCTGCGTTCCAACCTGTCTGAAACAACAACTACCTTTCCAACAGTGCAGCATTGTAATAAAGCATAAAATGTTGCAAAAGCTTTTATTTTTAAGCGGTTTTTTTTTTTTTTTCTTTCCTTGAATAGAAAGAAAGCGAGAAGGTGAGGCAAATATGAAGATGAAAAAAACTTTGTTGTTATTTTGACGTGGCAATATGATGTATTATAGCTACAAAACTAAAAACAATAAACATTAAAATTATCATAAATTAAAAATGCGAAAATCTTGATGTTGCTCAAAGAAGAGACCTGCTTTAGATTGAGCGGCAGATTTCTCTCAGCTAAAACCTTAAAAAAATTTAAAAAAAAATTAAATTTTTTTTGGAGAAGAACGAAGGAAAAGGACATATAGATGAAGGACATCATTTTAAAAATCAGAAGACCAGAAGGTCTCCTATGATGTTGTCATACGAGACCAGAAGGTCTTCTCTTCTTCTCACTGAAGACCAGAAGGTCTTCTCATAGAAGACCAGAAGGTCTTCTAATAGAAGACCAGAAGGTCTTCTCATAGAAGACCAGAAGGTCTTCTCATAGAAGACCAGAAGGTCTTCTCATAGAAGACCAGAAGGTCTTCTCATAGAAGACCAGAAGGTCTTCTCATAGAAGACCAGAAGGTCTTCTCATATAAGACCAGAAGGTCTTCTCATAGAAGACCAGAAGGTCTTCTCATAGAAGACCAGAAGGTCTTCTCATAGAAGACCGGAAGGTCTTCTCATAGATGACCGGAAGGTTTTCTCATAGATGACCGGAAGGTCTTCTCATAGAAGAGCTGAAGGTCTTCTCATAGAAGAGCTGAAGGTCTTCTCATAGAAGAGCTGAAAGTCTTCTCATAGAAGACAAGAAGATCTTCTCATAGAAGCGAGAAGGTCCTCTCATAGAAGACAAGAAGGTCTTCTCATAGAAGACTCGAAGGTCTTCTCATAGAAGACTCGAAGGTCTTCTCATAGAAGACTCGAAGGTCTTCTCATAGAAGACTCGAAGGTCTTCTCATAGAAGGCCGCAAGGTCTTCTCATAGAAGGCCGGAAGGTCTTCTCATAGAATGCCGCAAGGTCTTCTCATAGAAGGCCGGAAGGTCTTCTCATAGAAGGCCGGAAGGTCTTCTCATAGAAGGCCGGAAGGTCTTCTCATAGAAGGCCGGAAGGTCTTCTCATAGAAGGCCGGAAAGTCTTCTCATAGAAGGCCGGAAGGTCTTCTCATAGAAGGCCGGAAGGTCTTCTCATAGAAGACCAGAAGGACTTCTCATAGATGACCAGAAGGACTTCTCATAGAAGACCAGAAGGACTTATCATAGAAGACCAGAAGGACTTCTCATAGAAGACCAGAAGGACTTATCATAGAAGACCAGAAGAACTTCTCATAGCAGACCAGAAGGACTTCTCATAGAAGACCAGAAGGACTTCTCATAGAAGACCAGAAGGACTTCTCATAGAAGACCAGAAGGACTTCTCATAGAAGACCAGAAGGACTTCTCATAGAAGACCAGAAGGACTTCTCATAGAAGACCAGAAGGACTTCTCATAGAAGACCAGAAGGTCTTCTCATAGAAGACCAGAAAGTCTTCTCATAGAAGACCAGAAGGTCTTCTCATAGAAGACCAGAAGGTCTTCTCATAGAAGACCAGAAGGTCTTCTCATAGAAGACCAGAAGGTCTTCTCATAGAAGACCGGAAAGTCTTCTCATAGAAGACCGGAAAGTGTTCTCATAGAAGACCGGAAGGTCTTCTCATAGATGACCGGAAGGTCTTCTCATAGATGACCGGAAGGTCTTCTCATAGATGACCGGAAGGTCTTCTCATAGATGACCGGAAGGTCTTCTCATAGATGACCGGAAGGTCTTCTCATAGATGACCGGAAGGTCTTCTCATAGATGACCGGAAGGTCTTCTCATAGATGACCGGAAGGTCTTCTCATAGAAGAGAAGAAGGTCTTCTCATAGAAGACCTGAGGGTCTTCTCATAAAAGACCGGAAGCTCTTCTTATAGAAGACCAGAGGGCCTTCTCACAGAAGATCAAAAGGTATTCTCATAGAAGACTAGAAGGTATTCTCATAGAAGACCAGAAGGTCTTCTCAAAGAAGACCAAAAGGGCTTCTCATACAAGTCCAGAAGTTCTTCTCATAGAAGACCTTCAGAAGATCTTCTCATAGAAAAGCAGAAGCTCTTCTCATAGAAAAGCAGAAGATCTTATAGATAAGTCGAAGCTCTTCTCATAGAATAGCAGAAGCTCTTCTCATAGAATAGCAGAAGCTCTTCTCATAGAATAGCAGAAGCTCTTCTCATAGATTAGCAGAAGCTCTTCTCATAGAATAGCAGAAGCTCTTCTCATAGAATAGAAGAAGGTCTTCTCATTGAAGAGCAGAAGGTCTTCTCATTGAAGAGCAGAAGGTCTTCTCATTGAAGAGCAGAAGGTCTTCTCATTGAAGAGCAGAAGGTCTTCTCATTGAAGAGCAGAAGGTCTTCTCATAGAAGACCAGAAGGTCTTCTCATAGAAGACCAGAAGGTCTTCTCATAGAAGACCAGAAGGTCTTCTCATAGAAGACCAGAAGGTCTTCTCATAGAAGACCAGAAGGTCTTCTCATAGAAGACCAGAAGGTCTTCTCATAGAAGACCAGAAGGTCTTCTCGTAGAAGACCAGAAGGTCTTCCTATAGAAGACCAGAAGGTCTTCCTATAGAAGACCAGAAAGTCTTCCTATAGAAGACCAGAAGGTCTTCCTATAGAAGACCAGAAGGTCTTCCTATAGAAGACCAGACGGTCTTCCTAGAGAAGACCAGAAGGTCTTCCTAGAGAAGACCAGAAGGTCTTCCTATAGAAGACCAGAAGGTCTTCCTATAGAAGACCAGAAGGTCTTCCTATAGAAGACCAGAAGGTCTTCCTATAGAAGACCAGAAGGTCTTCCTATAGAAGACCAGAAGGTCTTCCTATAGAGTACCAGAAGGAAGAGCAGAAGGTCTTTCTATAGACAAGAAGTTACTTCATAGACGTCTAAAAGGACTGCTCATAAAAGACCAGAAGGTGTTTTATAGAAGGTTTTCTCACCAGAAAAAGGTGTTCTCACAGAAGACCACAAGAAGCTCATTTCATAAAAGACCGGAAGAAGGAGTTCTCATAGGAGAACAGAAGAAAGTCTTCCCATTGTATTTTTCGAATACATATATTTTTTCGGATACAGTTTGATAAGGACCAATTCTGTTTTATAGCCAATTTTCTAATTTAATTGAAATTGTAGGAAATATTAACAAACCCCCCATTCCTCCTCCCCCCTACTCGGAACAAAAACTATTATAATTTTGGCAGTTAATTTGTTCACGAAATGAGTTTGTCAGGGAATGGTGATGGAAATGTGTTATGGTGAGGTAATTAAACTTATCCATATCAGAGGCAGCAGCAGCATCATCAGCCACCAATCCTCTGTGCATGTTTATGAGCGGTGGAACGTGTGGGTAGATGTTGGTAAAATAAAAGCGAAATGCTTTTAATGGCACTTGAAAAGTAAATTGGTGAAAAGCAAAAGCAATTAAAATGACGCCCCAAGGACATATAACAACAGAATAATGTTAAGCACATATCCGCAGACTCGCACACACACACACACACATGTTCTGGTGTTAAGCACATAGCACACGCAAATCAGACCACAGCGCCATCGTCATCATCAAACATTCAGCAAGGATATAACATTTCCTCATTTGCAATTAACGATTGTTCAATACAAATAATAAATACATTTATACAGATATACAGACATAAGTATGTATGTGTGTTTGTGTGATAGTATGGGAGTATAATGGAGTTTAAGCTTCAGTTTTCCTATCATAGCAGCTACACACCAATATCCTTTCTAACCACTCACACAAACAATAGACACAATTCACTTTCACGCACACAAACACACACGTACGGCTTACATAGATATCCAATTTTTTTTTTTGCTCTCGAATGATATTCCCCATATTATCTCATTACCCCATTGTCGTTGCTATTGTTGTTGGTGTTTTGTGTGTTTTTGTAATTATAATTAAAATCGAACAGGAGCAACATCACCAAACAAAAACTTCAACTAGGCATTTTGAGAAGATGAATGCCATCTATATATGTGTGTTTGTGTGTGTGTGAGCATTACATAAAATAGTAGTTCGCTCATTCATTCATCCATCCTTTCGCTCGTTGTAATCATCCGTTACGAGACTGCAAACAAGTTCGGAATGAGTAATATGTAATTTACACCCGATTCCCGGGATTCAATTTTATATCCTAAAGGCATTTCATTTCAATCCGATGGAAGTTTGTTGTTTTTTTTTTTTTTCATTCTTGGCATTTTCATGAGAAAGTGAAAGATCGAACAATGAACGAAGGCTTAGTGAGCGAGTCGGGCAACAATGCGTGTTAATGTTGTTGCGTGGATTCATTAACAGCCATTCCTATTAATCAGCCTATTGTTTGAATATCCAAAAAATGTTGTTTTGGCAGCTTTCAAATGTGAGGAATGTAAATAAGAAAAAAGATTCAGCTACTATAGTACTGAACCGAAATTGAATAGAAACTATCATCGATGCTTATTAATATGGGCAGCTGCTATAAAATCTCACACCATTTATATCCATACGTTTCAGAACTTTTTTTAATTTAAAACAAGGATTTTTGTTTTTTTTTATAATCTACTCCCTGGCAATCCAAAAAAAAAAAAAATAAATAAATAAATAAATCTTTGAAAAGTCCTTAAAAGTCAAAAATTCCTTAAAAAAAACAAGTTAAACCACTAAGGAAAAGTCAAAAGTCTCAGAGCCGACTATATGATACCCCAAACCACTATGCATATTTAGTAAAGCTCCCGTAACAAAAGAATTTATTTGAAGTAGATCCATCCATGGTATAATAAGGAGGTAGATCAGCTTCGTAAAACTACAGAAATATAGCTCTGAGGCTATGCCCGCTTCCTGTCAAATTTGCATGCAAACAAGTTGTTTTCATTTATTCAATATTTTTCATCATTTTTAAAATAAGTTAAACAGCGCAATAATGAAAGATATGCTTGGATTTCCTTTAAAAAAGATGATCTAAATAGTTCAATATTTCAATTACATGGCAAAACTTGGGAATAGCTTCAATGACCGTCCCGTAAAGTATGAGTCTTCCAATCATTGATTTTTTAAATATTTTGTTTTCATTTTTCAAAACAATAAATACATACACAAAATTGGCAGAAGTCGGGCACACTTAGAAAAAAATTGTAATCAGCTGGTAACTCTACCTTACCTTCTTATTGTACCATGGATCTACCAACATTTGGCTTTAGAGCAGGGGATCCAATTCCAATTCTGAATCGATTTTCACTAAATTTGACGGAGACATTTTAACCTTTTATACCAAATAACATAGTTATAGAGTGCATGATATGACTTGAGAAGGATTATAATATATTCCTTCTCGAAAAAATATCTAAATATATCTGGAACCAAATATCATTGTTGTCGAATGCATATTATAAATTTGAAGGACTTTAACACCAAATCGAATGAAACATAATATGGGAGCTATATCTGAACTGATTTTCACCAAATTTGATGTACTTGTTTCTAGACTGAATTCGTACCAGAATACAGGTCATTTGAACTGATATTGGCCATTTGATGCACCCATGGCCATTGATTAACCCTAAATCGGTTGAAGATATAGCTATATACAAATCTGAATCGATCTTGATAAAATTAGGCAGAGGTATTTCCTGGCTGTATGTGATATCTAGTACCAAATATTATATTTGTCGAATGTATACTACGCGTGTGAGGGACTTTATACCCCAAATCGGATAAAAAATATATATGAGAGATATAGCTATATCTAAATCGATATCCACCAAATTTGATTTACTTGCTTCTAGACTGAATTCGGTAGAATGTACCAAAATACAGGTCATTAACTTTTAATACCCTCCACCTTAGGGTTAAAGAAACATTAGAAGAAATGTGGCAAAAAGGAGGTACCGTTATATGGGGGCTATACCAAATCGTGGACATACACATGCCATGTTTCGCCAAAGGAGCTAGAACCCATTATGACCAACAAATACCAATTTTTAGACAAATCCGTGAAAAAATGTGGCAAACAAAATTAAAATACCGAATAACGGGAGGTACCTTTATATGGGGGCTATACCAAGACGTGGACCTATACATGCAATGTTTTGCCACAAGCACAGGGACCCGTTATGACCCACAAATACCAATTTTCAGACAAATCCGTAAAAAAATATGGCATAAATCATCAAAATACCGAATATCGGGAAGTACCATTATATGGGGACTATACCAGAACGTGGACCGATATATCTCATTTTCAATACCAACCATCCTAGACACAATACAAATTGCTCTGTTAAATTTTGGCGATTTTTTGAAGATTTCGTCTTTGAAATAATGTCATAAAGACCTGTCCAGATGTTACCCTTAGCTTTTTGACAGGGGACATTTGCCCCATATTTACGCACTTCGTCGTGTTGTTAGGTATTCAAAACACGAAAGTCGTGGTCGATTTTACAGCTAAAAATAATTCAATAGTCATACATTGGTTTTCAGTTGTGACCTGTAAAGCGACTGCAAAATCAGGAAAATTTTATTTTTTATTGGTCCATTTGAACTCCAAAATATAGGTCTCAATAACAACAGGCTTTAAATCTGACCTTAACCCTAGCCCCTTGCAAAATTTCGTGAGGATCGGGCGATTATTGCGACCTATATGTAATACCCTCAACACAGTGTTGTAGGGTATAAAACAAATTTAAAAAATATGCAATTCAAAAATGGCATGCCATAAAGAAAGACAAAAATGTTAAAAAATGTAACAAAAAAGGTTCACTTTTTTTATTGTCATATTTTTCCGCGATTTTCTTAGGTTTTATCCTTTTCTGGCAAGATACCATTCCAAATTGATGAGAATTGTGAAAATCAGTTCAGTTGAGTGACTTATGAGCGAAATAACTAACATCAATTTATTTTACATATAGATTGTAATTTTATGATATATATCCGATATTTGGGAATCAGAATCACTGTAATGGTCAGAAGTGACCCTTTGAGGTATTTGTAATTTAGCCGGGATTAAAAATATTCTCGGTTTAGTTGAAATTCTCGTATTTTTTTGACATAAAATTTATGGTTTATTTTACCTGCTAAATATTATCCGATTACCATCCAAATTGGTAGGATTCTGCCCAGCCCTAAGCTCTAACTCCATGCAAAATTCCCTCAATATTTTTTAATCATTCCCAAAAATAATTGGCTTCTATTCTGAACCTAACCCCACTTCAATTTTAAATTTTGTGAGGATCGGGCCATAATTGCGCCCTGTAGCGTGATTACAAATTAACATGGACTGACGGACTTACATAGCTAGATCGACTCAGCTCGCCGAGATAGGAATATCCATTACATATTTTTTTACCCCCAACACAAAATGGGGGTGGTACCAGAAATGTTTGACCAATATTCAGCATCTTCACAAGTGACCTTAGCCTGATACATATATTGCCAAATAAAACATTTATGAAGGAGGTACGAGAAGTAATAAGTCTAAATTTAAAAATTTCAAGGCAAGATACCGAAGTCTCATAAAAATAATAAATGTGTCTAGTATGAACTGCATTAGGAGCACTTTGTTTGTGGAGCAGTGATATGTCAAAAAATGTGGTATGGTTTAATGTTTAAGGCAGTTTATAATGGAGTCACTTCATATGGAGTAAATCAATGTTGTTCATTTTAACACCTAACTAATTTTTATACCTTCAGCCATATGGCTACAGAGGGTATGTATCATTTGATACGGCCAAAAAGTGCCACATCGAAATAACGTTTTTAGACCCTAGGTCTCTTTGAACCAAATCCGTTTCAGAATATTTGGAGTCGATCTAGCGATGTCCTTCCGTCAGTCTGTCTGTCTGGCTGGCTGCTGCGAACGATAACTCTCGAAGGGAGTATCCGATTTGGTTCAAACTTGGTACATTGTAATATTTTTCTCAAACTTAGATCGAGTTCGGAGATGGACAATATCGGTTCACTCCTTCTGGTACCTCCCCCCACAAAAAGTCGAAATTTGCAAAAATATATATTTTTTCAAAGAGAGAGAGAGAGAGAAAGGATAATCCGATATTGCTCCAATTTTGCAAATCCTAATAATTTCGTTAGTTCTAGGTCAAGTGTGAAAATGGACAATATCGGTCCACTCCATCAAGTACCTCCCCCACAAATGGGTCAATATTTTAAATAATTACAACTCTCATAAAATGTGATGTAAGAGTTCGATTGTCTTCAAATTTTACACATCCCAATATTTTTATTAACCCAAGATCTGGTGTTAAGATGGAATATTTCAGTCTATATATATATATATATATATATATATATATATATATATATATATATATATATATGTATATATATATATATATATATATATATATATATATATATATATATATATATATATGTATATATATATATATTCTGTGGAACATCTGAACATTTCTATCAGCACAGCATCTGTTAAAAAACGGTTGAGATCGGACCATTTCTTTTGGTACCTCCCCCACAAAAGGTTCGAAGTTTTGAATAACCAAAACGTTTATAAAATCCGAAATAAGCATCAGGTTCTCTTTATATTTCACACATCCCATTATTTCCACTAACAAATGATCCGTTCTGAAGAAGGGATATATCCTTCTGGTACCTCCCCCAAAAAGGCTCAAAATTTTGAGTATCCATGAACCTGATAAAAAAGCGAAATTAACATGCGATTCCATTCAATACTTGGTACATCCCAATATTACCATCAATATCTCTTATAAAGATGGTAGAGATCGGACCATTTTTTTTGCTACCTGCCCCACATAGGGTTCAAAATTTTGAATAACATAATGCTCAAAGAAAGCGAAATACGCATCCAACTCTCTTCAAATTTCACACATACAAACATTTTTGCTAACACAATATCTGTTGTAAAGATGCTATATATCCGTGGTAAGTTCAAATCACTGAGACACAATATTTTCCCTTGTGAAAATTTCCTCTACTTTTCCATATTTTCATGCACAACTGATGTAAAATTTTCTATTCGAAATTATTCGTGCAATTGAATTTCTCACACACAATTTTCCGCTGTCAATCAAAGTAACGTCGAACGAAGGATAATGAATTCGGCTAAGCAACGGCTTATCCGTTCTCATTACTTGTTGGATTTTGGGTTTTTGTTGTGGTTATGCTTGGTACTTCTGATGTTTATTTGTGCGTGTTCGTTCGTTCGTTTGTTTGTTTGCTTCGCATATTATATCCTTCATTCAGTGCCTGTTTGGTGGCAGTGTGTCTTTTCATCATCGTCGTCGTCGTCATCATCATCCTTGCCATCATCCTGTTCCTGTTGCGCATTGCCAATTGTTTTGCGGCAAAATACAGATGGATGAATGAACCAAAGAATGGACAGACAGCCTTACGGACGACCGTACGAACGGATACGCTTACACCCGACAACAATAGAAAGCGTTTGGTTGAAGCAACCACGGAATAAGCAACAAACAATGCTCACATCAAATGCAGCATTGGCTGTTGCTGACAGTTTTCGCGTGCACTTCAAATTGAAGTTCTTTTCAATTTGTATTTCCCCACTTCTCGTCACCGTTACCACGGTTCGTTCGTTCATTTGTCGTCCTTCCACCGAATGATCTCTTTTTCCCCTTCTGTTTATTGGCTTATTTTTTTAAACAGGATTTTTGTTCTCCTTTTTTTGTTTTGCTTTAAGCAGCGCATTTCAATTGTCTTTATGAATCCGTAGTTGTTTTTCTAATAAATCGCCGAGTCGTTCGCCAGGACACTTATCGATTGGAAAGGAAATGACAATATAAATTCAATAAAGATGCCGTTTTTTTTTTTTTTGTTGTTGTGTTCGTTAATGTAAAATTAAGTTTTGTTTCTTGACAAAATAAACCGCTCCTCTTCGTGAGCATATTGTTATCGCTGAGTAATTGGCTGTGAATAAAAAACTCCTTGTTCTTATCATTTCTTTGTATTTACAGAGTAAAAGACAATTTGATGAAAAGACAAATTTCACACTAAGTGATTCATGCAACAACAGGATAATGGTTTGAATTTACTAAAGGATGAGGATGGCGTTGACGCACTCTTGCCTAATGCACAATAATTGTAGACATATTTTCCCATGACTCATTTTTTTAAGTTATTAGAAACGAATAAAGTGCAATAATAGATTTCGGTGTCAAAATAGTTCGAATTTTTTCTCAAAAATAAAAATCAGCTTAAAACCGTCATCCAAAGTCTTTTAAAGATTCCACATTAATTTATATTAAAACAAGTAAATAAGTATCGACAGATGTATACCTACAGCCAATATTCGATTATTAACAAATATTTTGACTTCTGCAGTAGGTTCTGAAGGAATGGGCCAATATTGGCCATTTCGTATTGGACCTAAATAAATATGATATAAATATTGCGACGTGCTAGGATTGGACTGTGTTTTGTTACTTGAAATTTTGGGATGTACCAAGTATTGAATAGAATCGGATGTCAATTTCGCTTTTTATAAGCTTCATGGATATTCAAAATGTTGAGCCTTTGTGGGGGGAGGTACCAGAAGGAGTGGACCGATATATCCCATCTTCACAACGTATATTTTGTTAGTGGAAATAATGGGATATGTGAAATATAAAGAGAACCTGATGCTTATTTCGGATTTTATAAACGTTTTGGTTATTCAAACCTTTGACCCTTTGTGAGGGAGGTACCAATAGGAATGGTCCGATCTCTACCCTTTTTTTAACAGATCATGTGTTGATAGAAATATTCAGATGTGCCAAGTCTAAATGGAACCCGATGTTAATTTCACGTTTTATGAGATTAATGTACCTTCAAAATTTCAACCTTTTGTGGAGGAAGTACCAGAAGGAGTGGACCAATATATTCCATTGGTAATGTGAAAAATTTGGTATGTGTGAAATTTGAAGACAATCGGACTCTTACATGACATTTTATGAGAGTTGTAACAATTCAAAATTTTGACCATTTGTGGGGGAGGTACTTATGTGTGGATCGATATTGTCCACTTTCACATCTGACCTAGCACTGATTATAGTTTCTCTATCTGTGCAAAAAATATTTTTTTTTTTTAATTTTGACCATTTGAGGGGGTGGTACCAGAAGGAGTGGACCGATGTTGTCCATCTTAACACCAGACATTGGGTTAATATAAATATTGGGATAAGTGAATTTTGAAGACAATCAGGCTCTTACATGAAGTTTTATAAGAATTATAATTATTCACAATTTTGGCCCTTTGTGGGGAGGTACCAGAAGGAGTGGGCCAATATTGCCCATCTCCGAACTCGATCTATGTTTGGTAATAATATCACGATGTACCAAGTTTAGATCAAATCAGATACTCCCTTCGAGAGTTATCGTGCGCACCAGCCAGCCAGCCAGACAGATGGACGGACATCGCTCAATCGACTCCAAATGTTCTGCAACGGATTTGGTCATAAGAGAACTAGGGTCTAGAACCGTTATTTTGATGAGGCATATTTTGACCTATTAAATGATATATACCTTCTGTAGCCATATGGCTGAGTTTATAAAAAGTAAAATGGTATCAGTCGGTTTTGCTGACAATTGTATACCCCCCGCCATGAGTTATGATTATTGCAACTGTAGGTTCCGGGGCAGTAGGCCAATATTGACTAATTTTTATCTGATCTAACACTGACATAAATATTACAATGTGCCAGAATTAAAGTATATCGACTACTTTCTGTACTTCATAGTAGATATGAACACATTTTTTGAAAAAGTTGAAATATGTGTGAGGTAACGGGTATAGCAGACCGAAGTATTCCATTGTTATACTTTATCTAATTGTGCAAAATTTGAAGGAAATCGAACATTTACATCCAATTTTATGCGAAATCATAAATTTCGATAAATCACACATTCATATCAGATTTCTGGTTAAGAGAAATATTTAGATATAGCAAGTTGTAAAGAATCGGTGACGTGTTTCGTAAGTTACGACAGATATAAGTATTAAATATTGTGGGTGAGGTACCAGAAGGGTTGCAGATATACAGGGATATACAGAGATAAAAAACTTCAACAAAGCCAAACACCACAATTTTACATTTTTTCTTAAATTTTATTGAATGAAAGCAAAAAATGTCGGAAATAGCATCAAATTTTAGAGTAACTTTAGATTTGTTCGAATTGGTCACCTTTGGCACGAATTATGGTCTTCAAACGGCCAATGAAACAGTCACACGCTGCCCGAATGTTGCTCTGCGGTATTTTGGCCCATTTCAGGCGAAGCGCTTGCTTGAGGTGATTGACACTTTGGTATTTTTTAGTGCGAACCTTGCTTTCCAAAATACTCCAGACACAATAGTCCAACGGATTGGTATCCGGAGAATTTGGTAGCCATTGGGAGCTGGAAATTAAGCGAGGAACCCATTTTGTAACCATTCTTGGGTTGCGCGTGCTGAGTGCCATGGTGCTGAAACCTGTTGGAATGTCCAAGGTGCCCAAGGCCTTAATAAAAGAATATTTTCGCGATAATATTCGGCATTTATTCTGATGCCACGGTCGATTAATATGAGGGGAGAGCGACCATCAGCTGTTATGCCGGCCCACACCAACACCATGGCCGGTGGCCAACCGAAGGTGCACAGTTTCAGCTGACCTCTTTGGCAAGTAAACACGATCATTTTGTTTGTTTACAAACTGCTGGACGACGAATGTATTCTCATCGTAGAAAACCAAATTCAGCAGTTCACCACTTTCGGCCAAGCGATGCAACCCTTAGCTCTTTGAGACTATTTTCTTTCTGTTGCGGTGTAAGTTCTTGCACTTCTTGGAATTTCATTGGCTTTACCCCGAGCTCATTTTGCAATATTTGCCGAATGGAATATTGCGATATGTTCAGATAACGAGCTAACGAGTTTCTTTACTTTCCGAACCATTTCAGCTGATGTTGCTGTTTTCTTCCGTCCACTTCCTTGACGTCGAGCTACGCTAGCAGTATCACGGTAACGAGCGATGGTACAAGGCATCAAAGATTTATTCACATTTCAATGCTGGAGTGTTCAAACGATAGCCAGCCAAATATAAAGAAGTCACACTATCACGCTTGAATTCCATTACCAATAACTGGAAAATTCTCACGAAAATGCTGTTGTACACTTGTACACAATATAAAGAGCTGTCACTGGAATAATTTTGACAGCTGTCGGACGAGTGGCTTAGAAATGACAGCAGTCTGAAATTGGTTGCAGTTTTTTCATCTCACCCTGTACATCATCTTCACAACAGATCTTGCGTTAGCCAAAATATTTGGTTGTGTGAAATTTAAAGCGAGAGTTGGATGCTTATTTCGCTCTCTTTGAGCGTTTTCCTTTTCAAAATCTTGAATCCTTTTTGGGAGGAAATGGTGCGCTTTCTACCATATTAATAACAGATCATGTGTTGATGTAAATATTGAGATGTGCCAAGTCTGAATAGGATGCTAATTTCACTTTGTAGGAAAGGTACTTTGGGTTAATAAAAATATTGTGATGAGTGTGATTTGTAGACAATCCGTCTCTTACATTACATTTTATAGAAGTTGTAATTATTCCAAATGTTGACCCTTTGTGGTGGAGGTATTTGATGGAGTGGACTAATGCAAATACAAGAATTTGCAAAGCTGGAGCAAGAGCGGATTATTCTTTCTCCTTCTGTGTAGTAATTTTTTTTCTTTGTGGGGGTGGTACAAGAAGGAGATGTACAATATTGCCCATCTCCGATTTTGATTTTTATTTAATTATTTTTATTTGTTAATTTATTATTATTATTTTTGTGTGTATTTATAGGTCTCCTAGCTTGAAACGTATTTTGTCAAAGTTTGATTTCCCTAATTACGACCTAAAAACATCAACCTTATATTTTGGGGAGAATTAAGTCTTGCAATGTTTCAATTTGCTTTTTCGTTTTCTCACCTAATCCGGCGACCACAGCCCTTTCTAATACGGTCCAAGCGACCAAACACCTAATTCTAAAAAATTATATCTAAAAATCTGGGAGGAGTGTTTAATAATTTGACTGATGAGCTAATTGAAGCGATGTTGATTTTTATACCCTCCATCATAGTATGGTATATTAAGTTATGTACGGGTATATTAAGTTTGTCATTCCGTTTGTAACACCTCGAAATATACATTTTAGGCCCCACAAAGGGGGCTTGATCAGCATAAAATTCTATGTCGTTTTAGCGATGTCCGTCCGTCTGTGGAAATCACCCTAGCTTCCGAACGAAATGAAGTAGGTTGATAAAATTTTACTCAAATGTGTATTATGTCTGAAGGGCTTTTGGTAATTTCAAATTAATAGTTATTTGAAAGCTACTATATGAGGGATATACCAAAACGTGGACGTACATGGCCTATTTTCAATACCAAAAGTCCTGCAGACATAATATACATTAGAGTGAAATGTTATCAATCTACTTCTTATTAACTTAAATCAATGTATTTAAATTGTTTATTACTGATGTCAATGCTAATAACAACCATTTTGTAGTACTTTGTATTAAAATCCGCTTAAGTCCAGTCTGGTCAACAAAAAAGTATTTCACTCGAAAAAAATGCCTAAACTTTGACATTACACAAAACATAAATTACTCAGCTTACCGACATTGAGTTCATAACATTTTATTTAGAGTTGTCCATTTTAGTTTCGCTGCATCTGCATGAAATCTGCACCATTTTGTTTGCAAGCAACAAAGTTTCATGCAAGTTGGGTTACAACAGCTGAAATCTTGGCCCCCTTTTGTCTAAGGCCAAAGACGGCATTGTAAGTTGGACTTACACCAAAGATTGTTGCCATTGCGGTAGTGTGGTTGCAGTCAGTCAGTCACAAATGCGAAACATGTACCAAGGTGGCGCTACAAATGGCCTTTCTGATATTTGCTGCCCATTCGACGAACGACACGAGCATATAAAGCGTTACTTTAAGTCATTTGAAGCAGCACTTCTTCTGCTGTTCGAAATTCAATGACTTTTGGCTGGTGCTCCAGTTAGAGTTGTCTGTCGGTTTCTATTCTTTGGGTCGATTTCTATGTTGGCTGGTGTTGTTGTATCAATTTCTGGTTGTTCTACAATATGATTGGCTTTGCATTACTACTTCTAGTCCATGTGTTATGGCGGTCATCGGTGTCGATAGTGGCGGTGGGGTTGTTGCTGCAGGAATTGCAATTTTATATGACATTCTAATTGCAGAATGCAGTCAATGCGAAAGTGCAAAATCATGTCAACAGCAATTTTCCATTGGCGGGCATAACATTTATTCGGTTACGAATGGAAAAAAGTTACAAAAAATAAGCAACAACAACTACGAAACACCATCTGAATGACCGAAAATCCAAAAGCAAACAAAATAGCAAAAACATGTCGATATGATGGTTGTTGTTATTTTTTTATTAGCGGGAGGGTGGGCTAGTTTTGCGGCTGGAAGCTGTGATGAAGGTGGTGATGTTTTTGGCAAATGTGGTCTGTGTTTTTCATTGCAACTACAAATGTGTATGGGAACACGTGCATATGAAATCAAATCCATCTTCAGGATCTTAGGACTTAGTCTAATCATATTATCATGCTAGAACCTTTAACTAGGCTCTGTGAGGGTTTTTGGAGGTTTTAATGTTTTTATAACCTCCACCATACTATGGAGGGTATATTAACTTTGGCATTCCGTTTGTAATTTTAGACCCCACAAAGTATATATATTCTTGATCAGCATAAAATTCTGTGTCGCTTTAGCAATGTCCGTCCGCCAGTCCGTCTGTGGAAATCACTCTAGCTTCCGAACAAAATTAAGTAGGTTGATAACATTTTACGCAAATGTGTATTTTGTCTGCAGGACTTTTGGGATTGAAAATGGGCCATGAAGGTCCACGTCTTCGTATAGCCCTCATATAACGGTACCTCCCCATATTCAATATTTTGATAATTTAAGCGACATTATTTACCGGAATTGTTTCAACTTCGGCATTTTAAGTTCGTAATGGATACTACAGCCTAAGACAGAAAATTGTCTGTGCAGGTCCACGTTTTATAACTCCCATGGTACCACCCTATATTCGGTACTTTGATGATTTTAGCTACATTATAAACAATTTTTTTCAAGTTTCGCATTTGAATATTGTAATAGCTTGTGACAAAAGTTGGCTATGCAGGTCCACTTCGTCGTATAGACCCTAATACACGGCTACATTCGGTATTTTTAAGATTTTAACAGAATTTTTAACGGATTTTATTTTTTTGAAAATTGTCAAACTTGTACCAAATGGTGGAGGGCTCAATGTCCGGGCCGGCCGAACTTACAGCTTTTTTACTTGTTTTAAATTGAAGACAAGTTATTCCTGTAGTGGGATTCTCTAACTCATTTTTTGAATAACCGACAGAAGAAAAATATTTAAAATTTCGGTATTTGACGAAATTTGTCGGCGAGTTAGCGATGAAATCAAAATAGTCGCTACAACCTTCCTGGGAGGTACCGTTATGTGGGGGCTAAACCAAATCGTGGACCTATATGTACAATGTTTCGCCACCGAAGCTAGAACCCATCATAACCATCAAATTTTTAACAAATCCGTGAAAAAATGTGTTGAAAATCATCCAAATGCTGAATATCGGGAGGTACCGCTGTATGGGGGCTATACCAAATCATGGACCTACACATGCAATGTTTCGCCACCGGAGCTAGAACCCATTATGACCAACAAATACCAAATTTTTAGAAAAATCTGTGAAAAAATATGGCAAAAATCATCAAAATACCGAATATCGTGAGGTACCGTTATATGGGGGCTATACCCAAACGTGGACCTAGACATACAATGTTTCGCCACCGGTGCTAGAATCTATTATGACCAACAAATACCAAATTTCAGACAAATCCGTGAAAAAAGGTGGCAAAAATCATAAAATTACCGAATATTGGGAGGTACCGTAATACCAACCATCCTATACCAACCATCCTCGACACAATACAAATTGTTCTGCTTAATTTTGACGTTCTACGTCAAATAATGTGGGCTGTATCGTGATTTCGACAGACAGACGGACATCGTTAAATCAACTTCGAATTTTATGCTGATTATGAATATATAATCTTTATGGGGTCTACAATGAATATTTAGGGATGTCCGTTCCAAAGTGGAGGGTATGAAAATTGAAATGCAGTTTATATTATTGTATATGTACCTATGTATATTTTGTACGAAGTTTCTTGAAATTAAATAATTACTTCCATCTCTGACATTATCATAAGAGTATATCCCTTTTTTTTAAAAAAAACTCGTCTAAATCGAGCTTTTAATCAAGCTTCGAGAGAGGCAGAGAGAGCAAAAGAGGGTCGTTGACTTCGGAGAGTACGACGCTCAGAGTATAGAAGATTAGTCTCTCAGCAGAGGATGAGTCATCATCATCATCATTGTTGAGGCTCTCATCAAGAGAGTGATGGCTGAGAAATTAAAAAAAGTAATAAAATGCAGGGTTGTTTGTTATGCGGATATTCCCCCAAAACTGGCAATTTTTGGAATTGTTGATAAATTTTTGATCCTCGGTGTGGGAATATAGTCAAAAGTAAAAATTAATATTGTGGAATTATTTTGACATAATTATTAAACTTCAACTGACGAGCAGTTGTGGAGAAAATTGACTTTCGTTAATAATAGTTATTAGAAATATGGTAATTATGGTTAGAAAAATTTTTGGTAACTTTATGAAAAAAAAAATCCAATAATTCGAGTTGAGCTTTTAATGACCTAAGAAATGGCATTGAAGATTAGTATCTACCGAAGTTGCACGCATCAATCAGTATGCAGCGTGTTTCGCCATTGGTTAATGTGATATTTTAGTGACTAGACAAAGATAAATTTTCAATTACATTAGGTTTCTACAGTCAGACTATAGATCAACTTAGAATGAAAAAATATTTCACATCAACTCATATATGCATTTATCTAATGACGTACGCATAAATGTACGCCACTAAAATAGCACTACCTCAATCGACAGAAAATAGCCTATATGTGTCCACGTCATCCTATAGCCCTCATATAACGGTATCTCCTTATATTGGATATGTCATTGATTTAAACTTGATTGAATGAATGCAAAAAACGTTTAGATTTGTATGAATTTGTCACCTTTGGCACGATTATGGCCTTCAAACGGCCAATGAAACCGTCACACGCTGCCCGAATGTTGATCTGCGGTATTTTGGCCCATTACCGGCGAAGTGCTCGCTTGAGGTGATCTACACTTTGGTATTTTTTAGTGCCAACCTTGCTTTCAAAAATACTCCAGATACAATTGTCCAACGGATTGGAATCCGAAGATTTTGGTGGTTGGAAATGAAGCGAGGAACCTCATTTTGTAACCATTCTTGAGAGGCGCGTGCTAAGTACGATGGTGTTGAGTCCTGTTGGAATGCCCAATGTCTGCGGCCAAAATTTTTGCGTGACCAAGGCTTTAATACACCCTTCAGAATATTTTCGCGATAATATTCGGCATTTATTCTGATGCCATGGTCGATTAATACGAGCGGAGAGCGACCATCGGCTGTTATAGCGGCCCACACCATCACCATGGCCGGCGCTTGAGTTCTGGTGGCCAACCGAAAGTGCACATTTTCAGCTGACCTCTTTGGCAAGAAAACACGATCATTTTGTTTGTTTACAAACTGCTAGACAACGAATGTTTTCTCATCGGAGAAAACCAAAGTCGGCAGTTCACCACTTTCGGCCCCGAGCTTTTTTTTTACCCCGAGCTTTTTTTAATAATTGCCGTATGGAATATTACGATATGTTCAGCTTACGGACCATTTTTCGGCCACTGAACAACTTCTGCTAATGTAGCTGTTTTCTTTCGTTCGCTTCATTGACGTCGGGCTATGCTACCAGAATCACGGTAACGAGCGATGGTACGAGACACAAAAGATTTATTCACATTTGAATGATGGAGTGCTCTAACGATAGCCACTTGTGGTTTTCCAGCCAAATATAAAGAAATCACACTATCACGCTTGAACTTCTTCACGAATAACTTTTTTTCTGCAAAATTCCCGCCAAAATGCTTTTGTACGCTTGTAAACAATACAATGAGCTGTAAGTGGAATAATTCTAACAGCTGTCGGACGAATGGCTTAGAAATTGCAGCAGTCTGAAGTTGTTTGCAGTTTTCTCATCTCAATATGTATATCCGGCTTTGATCCGTAAGACAATACATTAATAGCTGCTAACTCCTTTATGTGAAGTTCTGCTTTAAATGATTTTCAACTTTCTTCCAAAATATAATCAAATTACATACCTAGGAAAAACATTGGAAATGTTTGCTATAAATCTCTTAAAGAAATATTTGCTTAAAATAATAATGTTTGGAACTTTTAAACGAATACCTTCTTATTATATAAATATATAAGAGTTTTTTGAGAAAATTATAGTTAAAATTTTAATTTTTCAATATATCATTAGAAATTATATTTACGGAGAGCTGAAAATCTTCTAAGCCAGTTCTTCATTATTACAATCGAAATTTTGCAGTGCCAAGGTGAGTGAAATTTACTTTTGATTTGAAATAATTTGCAGGACTTGTATTGTTATAACTCGCAATCCAATAAAAGAAAATTAATAAATATCCTAAAATTTAGAACCCTACACCACTACAGAATCCCTACATAATATAAATTATCTTATAATTGGTAACCCCAACCGACAATTATTCTTCAGTTCATTTCGTGTTTTAATTTTGATCGGATGTTTTTTTCTTCAGCCGGGTACGCGTGTCGGAAATTCGGGAGTTTCTACAAGTTTATGAGTGAAAAAGTGATAATTAGTGTTTAAAAATCGACAGAAAGTGAAATCCAATGAAAGTCGATTATGTTCTTTGTCAATTTCATGAAAATTATTGTTTTTTTTTTCTAAAAATCATTCTTGTGGTCTTTCTCCTATGTGTATGTGTGTATGTGCAAAACATGTTTTCTGATTCGTTCCTTGATCTCGGCTTTTGCTCGGTCCGTGTGTAACGTCGACGTTGACTTTGACGCAGATGTCGCTCTCGCGCGTTTTTTACTCTCTTTCGCTGCCAACTTCATGCTCTATTTTTCGATGGAGCTTTGGAGAAAATTGGGGAGTTGGGTGAGTTTTTATATAAAAAGCTTTTGTTTTATTTTTACTTTTAAAGAGTTGCCAAGCCCATTAGATCCTTGCTTCCGGAAGGATTGTATTTCGAATTGAAGACTTAAATATATGGGTATAAATATGAGATAAATACTTATCTACTTTTAGCGAAAATACATTTTAAAATTGGTTCGATTGCTCTTCCAGAATTGTAGTTTCATTTTGCGATGTTATTATTTAAAATCTCCAATCCAGTATTATATAAGTAGATTGATTACTATGTTAAGACATACATATGCCTTTAACATTTTGTTACAAATAATTAAAAAAAAAAAAAATATTGTAAATTTTATTTGGAATACCGTGGTTGTTTTGCTGTTGGAAAATAATTAGGCTTAATCCCATTTTACTTTCTTAAACCTCCACCATAGTATGGAGGGTATATTAAGTTTGTCATTCCGTTTGTAACGCCTCGAAATATACATTTTAGACCCCACAATGTATATATATTCTTGGTCAACATAAAATTCTATGTCGATTTAGCGATGTCCGTCCGTCTATCCGTATGTGGAAATCACTCTAACTTCCGAACGAAATGAAGAATGTTGATAACATTTTGCTTAAATGTATATTATGTGTGTAGGACTTTTGGTATTGAACATGGGCCATGTAAGTCCACGACTTGGTATGGCACCCATATAATGGTACCTCCCTATTTTCGGTATTTTGGTGATTTAAGCGACATTACTTACCAGAATTGTTTCAAATGTGGTATTTCAAGTTCGTAATGGATATTACAACCTATGACAAAAAATTGTCTGTGCAAGTTAACGTCTTCGTATAGCACCCATATAATGGTACCTCCCGATATTCGCTATTCTGATGATTTTAGCGGCATTATTCGCCGAAATTTTTTCAAATTTGGTATTTGATTTTCGTAATCGATACTACATTGATCACTGATTTTTTCTTTAAGTTTCGCATTTGAATATTGTAATGGCTTATAAGAAAAGTTGCATATACAGGTCCAAGTGGTAAACGTGGATTTTTAAAGATTTTATTTTCAAGGACTATCTGACCAACAAAAGTGGATTTTTAAAGATTTTATTTTTAAGGACTATCTGACCAATGAACGTGGATTTTTAAAGATTTTATTTTTAAGGACTATCTGACCAATAAACGTGGATTTTTAAAGATACTAAAAATAATCCTCAATTTTAGTTTCAATTGTCTTTCAATAAATATTTGTTAAACTGCACGTTTGCAGCTCTGACAGTCCTTGAAAATATATTAAACCAATACACGGCCATATTGCTTCATTAATATTCCTTAAAAGCTTGCGATCATTGCTTCGGTAGTCCTTTAAAATTATATCACAAAATACGGAGCATACCTAAATATAATAAAAATCGAGATTATAGCTATAAGAGTCCACCAAAATTATTCTTAACAAGTAAAAAAGCTGTAAATTCGGCGGGGCCGAACTTTTAATACCCTCCACCATTTGGTACAAATTTGGCAATTTAAAAAAAAAAAAAAAAATTAAATCTGTTAAAATCTTAAAAATACCGAAAGCTTATACGACGGCGTGAACATGCATAGGCAACTTTTGTCATAAGTTGTTACAATATTTAAATGAAGAAAAATATGTTTATAATGTAGCCACAATCATCAAAATACCGAATATGTGGGTACCGTTATATGGGGGCTACACGAAGACGTGGACCTGCACAGACAATTTTCTGGCATGGGCTGAAGTATCCATTACGAACTTCACATGCGAAATTTGAAACAATTCCGTTAAATAATGTCGCTAAAATTTTCAAAATACCGAATATCGGGGGTACCATTATATAGGGGCTATATGAAGACGTGGACCTACATGGTTAATTCTTTGACTTAGGATGTAGTATTCATTACGAACTTAGAATTTTACGGTGATGAATAATATATATACTTTGTTGGGTCTGACATGAGTATTTCGAGGAGTTACAAACGAAACGAACGACAAAATTAATATACCCTCCATAGTATGGTGGAGGGTATAAAAATGGATACGTTTTAGATAGAAGCTCAAAGAGATTCACATTAATGTAACTCTGAGAGACTTTGCAAAATTATTCTTCAAATTTTCACGATTGTTCGTAATCACTCATTAAAATATTCTTTAAAAATCCACAACTATAGTTTTGATATACCTTGAAAAATATTCTTCAAAATTCAACGATTATATTAAAAATTATTATTATGGCTGGGAAATAAAATCCATAAGAAAGCCCTTCTTTTAGTTAGTCCTTAAAATAATGTTCTTAAAAATTCGACGTCAGTGTATCTGTAAGTCCCTGAAAAATGTCCTTCAAGAACCAGGATTAAGGCTCTGTTTGCTTTTGACAAATATTCTTTTTCATCCAGTTTAAAATCCAGATATGAAATTAATATAAAGTTATTAAAAAATATTATTTTTAAATAAAAAAAAGTTTCCAACAAATATATTTTTAGCAAAACCCCAGTTGCAGCTTCGTAAGCACCTCACTGAGTATTCAAAAATCCTCGTTAATTAATTTATTTATACAATTAATATTTAAAATAATAAACCTATTAGCTTAACATTATGAGTTTTAAACAATATATAATTTATATTTCACGCTTCATATTTTAAATTCAAAAATTTCTACTTTTTCCCCCAAACACATCCCTTTTAAATTAAATACCGCACACTCTAAAAGCATAAATTCTTTACTAATTTTAAATAAAATGCAGACCATTTCTCAAGTGCACATCTCCATCTACTTCTTGCAGCAGCGTTGAACTAATGTGCCCTATACTTCGTTTGTCTTAAACCTCAACTTTCAAGATGCATTAAAAACTAATTGTATGCTGAAAACGTAATCATTTCTAACACTCTAAAGAAAAGATCCAGCCATGTTTCTTCCATCAGTGATTCGAGACTCCGACAACCAGATAGATATCTTACACACGTATATACATACATATATACGCACTCTTAGGTATGTTAATAATAAACTTTTCTTTCAAGTGGAGAAAGATATCAGACCCACTAACACACGGTCAGACTGAGACAAGTATGCATCCATTGTCATAGTTTCAAGACATGACATATGAAAAGAAGCAGAAGAAGAAAGCTCAAGGAAAATTGTTAGCCAACAAACCGAGATGGTAAGAATTTTTGCAAGAGACAGTGGTTCTGCATGAAGTTTGAAAACTACTTATTAAATATACACCGGAGAAAAATATGCTTTAAATGTCCACGATTATTGCTAGTCCTTAAAAATAAATTCTTTAAAAATCCCCGTTTATTGGTCAGATAGACCTTTAAAATAAAATCTTTAAAAATCCCCGTTTATTGGTCAGATAGACCTTTAAAATAAAATCTTTAAAAATCCACGTTTATTGGTCAGATAGTCCTTGAAAATTAAATCTTTAAAAATCCACGTTTATTGGTCAGATAGTCCTTGAAAATTAAATCTTTAAAAATCCACGTTTATTGGTCAGATAGTCCTTGAAAATTAAATCTTTAAAAATCCACGTTTATTGGTCAGATAGTCCTTGAAAAACCAAATCTTTAAAAATCCACGTTTATTGATCAGATAGTCCTTGAAAAACCAAATCTTTAAAAATCCACGTTTATTGATCAGATAGTCCTTGAAAAACCAAATCTTTAAAAATCCACGTTTATTGATCAGATAGTCCTTGAAAATAAATTCTTTAAAAATCCACGTTTATTGGTCAGATATTCCTTGAAAATAAATTCTTTAAAAATCCACGTTTATTTATCAGATATTCCTTGAAAATAAATTCTTTAAAAATCCACGTTTATTGATCAGATAGTCCTTGAAAAACCAAATCTTTAAAAATCCACGTTTATTGGTCAGATAGTCCTTGAAAATACATTCTTTAAAAATCCACGTTTATTGATCAGATAGTCCTTGAAAATAAAATCTTTAAAAATCCACGTTTATTGGTCAGATAGTCCTTGAAAATAAATTCTTTAAAAATCCACGTTTATTGGTCCGATAGTAAATAAAATCTTTAAAAATCCACGTTTATTGGTCCGATAGTAAATAAAATCTTTAAAAATCCACGTTTATTGGTCCGATAGTAAATAAAATCTTTAAAAATCCACGTTTATTGGTCCGATAGTAAATAAAATCTTTAAAAATCCACGTTTATTGATCAGATAGTCCTTGAAAATAAATTCTTTAAAAATCCACGTTTATTGGTCAGATAGTCCTTGAAAATACATTCTTTAAAAATCCACGTTTATTGGTCATATAGTCCTTGAAAATAAAATCTTTAAAAATCCACGTTTATTGGTCAGATAGTCCTTGAAAATAAAATCTTTAAAAATCTACGTTTATTGATCAGATATTCCTTGAAAATAAATTCTTTAAAAATCCACGTTTATTGGTCCTACTAGTCCTTGAAAATAAAATCTTTAAAAATCCGCATTTATTGATCATATCGTCCTTGAAACTAAAATCTTTAAAAATCCAAATTTATTCGCAGATATTCCTTGAAAATAAATTCTTTAAAAATCCGCGATCAGATAGTCCTTGAAAAATAAAATCTTTAAAAATCCACGTTTGTTGATCAGTTGGTCCTTTAAAAATCCGCGATTAGATAGTCCTTGAAAAATAAAATCTTTAAAAATCCACGTTTGTTGATCAGTTGGTCCTTTAAAAATCCGCGATTAGATAGTCCTTGAAAAATAAAATCTTTAAAAATCCACGTTTGTTGATCAGTTGGTGCTTGAAAATTAAATCTTTAAAAATCCACGTTTGTTGATCAGTTGGTCCTTGAAAATAAAATCTTTAAAAATCCACGTTTATGGGTCAGATAGTCCTTGAAAATAAAATCTTTAAAAATCCACATTTATTGTTCAGATAGTCCTTGAAAATAAAATCTTTAAAAATCCACATTTATTGTTCAGATAGTCCTTGAAAATAAAATCTTTAAAAATCCACGTTTATTGGTCAGATGGTCCTGAAAATAAAATCTTTAAAAATCCACGTTTATTGGTCAGATAGTCCTGAAAATAAAATCTTTAAAAATCCACGTTGGATAGTCATTGAAAATGAAATCTTTAAAAATCCACGTTAGATAGTCCTGAAAATAAAATCTTTAAAAATCCACGTTAGATAGTCCTTGAAAATAAATTCTTTAAAAATCCACGTTTATTGGTCAGATGGTCCTTGAAAAATAAAATCTTTAAAAATCCACGTTTATTGGTCAGATAGTCCTTGAAAATAAATTCTTTAAAAATCCACGTTTATTGGTCCTACTAGTCCTTGAGATAAAATCTTTAAAGATCCGCATTTATTGATCATATCGTCCTTGAAACTAAAATCTTTAAAAATCCACGTTTATTTGTCAGATATTCCTTGAAAATAAATTCTTTAAAAATCCGCGATCAGATAGTCCTTGAAAAATAAAATCTTTAAAAATCCACGTTTATTTGTCAGATATTCCTTGAAAATAAATTCTTTAAAAATCCGCGATCAGATAGTCCTTGAAAAATAAAATCTTTAAAAATCCACGTTTATTTGTCAGATATACCTTGAGAATAAATTCTTTAAAAATCCGCGATCAGATAGTCCTTGAAAAATAAAATCTTTAAAAATCCACGTTTGTTGATCAGTTGGTCCTTGAAAAATAAAATCTTTAAAAATCCACGTTTGTTGATCAGTTGGTCCTTGAAAAATAAAATCTTTAAAAATCCACTTTTATTGGTCAGATAGTTCTTGAAAATAAAATCTTTAAAAATCCACGTTTATTGGTCAATAAAATCTTTAAAAATCCACGTTTGTTGGTCAGATAGTCCTTGAAAATAAAAAAATAAAAATCCACGTTTATTGGTATGATAGTCCTTGAAAATATATTCTTTAAAAATCCACGTTTATTGGTCAGATAGTCCTTGAAAATAAAATATTTAAATATTAACGTTTATTGTTATTCCTTAAAAATCCTCTATTATTGCTCAGTTAGTCCTTTAAGAAATATTCTTTAGAAACCCAAGGTTTTAGCTTAGATTATAGTCCCTTGGAAAATATTCTTCAATACTACACGACGACTTAAGCTCAGATAGTCCTTCAAAAATATTCTCTCCTCCATTCAAGCCACAGTGCAATAATGCAACGACGACAATAAGTGGAAATATATGAACTCTGGGCAAAATGTTAAGTGCCATATTATATGTGTGAATGCACTATCGCCCTTACCAATACATTCGCACTCACACACACACTTGCCAGGATGTAATATCCTAGCGTTGCCATAGCATTGGTAATAATAACAAAAGCTATTGCCGCAACAGCAACAAAACTCGTACGAAACGTAGTTCATTTATTTAACTAAAATATCACAAGGATGTGACACAATCCTCTTGCATTCACAGGCGTCCGTCTCTCTGCCCTTCCGTTCGTCCATTCGTCGGTGTGTTTCCTTATTTGCACCACAATAACCTTCACAAAGAAAAAGTAATGAAAACAAGGACAACCAAACAGCCGAAGCAGTCACAATAACTGTGGAAATTTCTAAAACTAACTTCCTGCGCGTTCCTGCCCTCCCTCCCTCGTTTGACTTGTGAATACAAAATATAAAGAAAACAACCGGAAAAATCATACGAAATATAAAAAAAAACATATGAAAAGCAAAAAAAGAGAAAGACTACCAAAGGAAAACCAAGCGCAAGTTCCTTAACAAAAGAAGCATTGACAACAAAGACGTTGATAATGATGTTGATGTCATTCTTTTAAATAATTTTTATATAAAATGTATAAAAGGATACAACAACTGCAATAGTATCTGCTGCAACACAACAATATTCTGGCTTCCTGAAAGAAGCAGGAACACGGCAAATAACGGCATTGCATTGTTAACATCATGTGAGAGTGTGTGTAATCATGGACAGCCATACATACCCCCACACCTACTTCGAAGATAATGGAAAAGTTTCATTGAATTTTTCTTTAGAAACAGTTGTTGCATTAAAATTAATGATCAAAAAGGTTGAACTATAGCCGAACAGTGGGAATGTTTAATGGAAAATATATTCCAAACTTAAAAAAAATATGTATTATAGCACAGATAGTCCTTTGAAAACATTACTAAAAACTCCATGATTTAAGTTTACCACTTTTATTAAATATTAAGGCTGATACTTAGACAATCCTTAAAAATATTCTTAAAATTACAGAATACTAGCTCATAAAGTCCTTTAAAATATATACATATATCTAGTCCTTCAAAAAGTCATAAAAAACTAGAATTCTAAATTCTTGATGGTAGTTCAAATAGTTATTAAAAAAACATTCTTAAAGTAGTCGATTGCTAAATGGAACTATTTGATTCGCATTGTATAGGAAATTGATTATATTTTTCAATATTTTAAAAATAGTAACTGCGGAAATTTTTTAAAATATTTGAAATATGGTTGGGATCCACCTTGACGGGCTATATTAATAAACCAGCAGCAATTAGGTTTCAAATATTTTTCTTAAAATTTGGATCTACCTTCTCTGGCAGAAGATTGATCTATAGATTCATGATTCCTTAAATCTCCCATATGGCGTTACCTCCGAATATTCGGTATTTTAGCTACATATTCTAATAAATTTCTCGATATTCTAATAAATTTCTTAATTCGATTACTGTGGTTCGCAAGGGGTTCTACTTCCGATCAAAGAACATTATTGCCACCTTGCAACGGAACTTTTCTACATTCCGTATTTTTATGATTTTATCCAAACTGATTCAAATTTGTCGCTTGACCCTCCATTTTTTAGACAAAAAAAAAAAAAAAAAAACATTTTGAAAGACATACAGAGATCATCATAACCAGGACCAACCGTTGATTTTTGGAATAACCAAAACAAAGATCGCAGAGTTTTTAAATGGATGGATGGACGTGGATGGGCTGTCAGAGCAGCAGTTTTTCAACCCTCAATTACATGGCTATATAAACGTGCCTTTTCGAAATAACGGTTTTAGAAAGTAGCACACTTTAGACTAAATCCGTTTCAGTACATTTGGAGTCGATGTAGAAATATCCGTCCGTCTATTTGTCTGGATGTTGGGCACTATGTCTTTCGAAGTTAGTATTCAATTTGATGCAAACTTGGCACTCCGTAATATTATTGTCAAACTTAAATTGAGCTCGGAGATGGGCAATATCGGTACACTTCTTTTGGTACCTCCCCCACCGGAGGTTAAAATTTTCACAGAAAATAAATTACCTCATAGAAACCCGAAACGATCATACAAGCTTGTTCAAGCTTTGCAAATCCCAATATTTTTGTCAGTGCTAGATCTGGTGGAAATGAACAATATCGGCCCACTTTAGCAAGTAAATCTCCCAGAAAATATCAAAAATTTGAATAATTTTAACTCTAATAAAGTGTGACGTCCCTCACAAAGTGGGTCAAGATTTTGAATAAAAAACGATCATAAAACCCGAAATAATCATCCGATTCTCTACACATCTCTCAATATTCCTACCAACAAAATTTCTGGTGCGAAGGTGTCGGAGTCATTCTTAACTTCATCTATCTCAATATTTTTATGGTATGTGTATTTTGTCAGTACCTCCCATACCTTCCGACAGATTCTGTGGATTCTAGCTCCAGTGACGAATCTTTATCTACGTTTGCTTATAGCCCCCATATAATTGTACCTCCCGAAATTCGTACGGATTTGGACGATTTGAGACCCATTTTTTATACGGAGATGATCGCATAATATTTAGGGGTTGAAATGGACCAAAAACTGAAAAAATTCCTGATTTTGCAGTTGCTCTACAGGTCGCAAATATCGACCAATCAAAGCGGAAGTTAGCATGAAGCTAGATCTTAGGGCTGGGCAGAAGCCTTCCAATTTTGTCATCGGGTAATATTTAGTGGGTAAAAAAGACCATAACATTTGTGTTAAATAAAAGTCCAATTTTTCATTAAGCCGCGAATATTTTTAATCCCGGCGAAATTACAAATAGAAGAACAGGTCAATTCTGACCGTTACGTAGATGTCGATAGTAAATATAGCGAAATATATAAAATGTGTATATACAAAGGAAGGGAATGTTAGTTAGAATGTTATATCTCAAGAATGGCTAGACCGATTTAGACAAATTTTGTCAATTCAGAATGCCCTCTTGACATAAAAGTATAAAATCTAATAAAAAAAGAAAAATATGCCAATAATGATGTTAATATAGATTTTGTAGTATTTTGTGACATTATTTTTATTTTTTCATATTTTTTATCGCATGCGATTTTTTCAATTGGACTTATAATATAGAATTGTACATTTTGTAATATATTTTTTATTTTACAACACAGGTTGGGGTTACTATATATACATATTGCAATTATCCTCACGAAAAAGGGTAGGGTTAGGCTCAGAATGGCTAGGCCTATTGATTTCAAAGATGTCCGCATATATTTAGGGGTTGAAATGGACCAACAATTAAAATATTCCTGATTGTGCAGCCATCACAAATAGAAACCAAAGGACACGAAATCTCGTATGAAGTTAGAGTTTAGGACAGCGGGTAGAATGGACCACTACTTTTGTGTGAAAAAATACCAGCTTTACTTACAGTCGATATCCGAAATACACAAGAGGCGAACTACTGGCTTGTTTATGATGATTTCGTTGACAAATATATCCAAATATCGTAGACAAGCAAATCATATAGATGAGTCTAAATTTGAAGATATAGAGGTGCCTCTCGCTTTTGGAGATGATCCCAAAGTATTTAGGGGGTTAAAATAAACCAAAAAACAAAAAAATTTCCTGATCACACAATTGATGCCAATCGACACGCCTGAAAAGGGAGTTAAGGACAGGAAAGAATTCTAGAATTTTGGATGACTATATTTAGCTGTAAAATGGACCACAACAACTAACAACACGACGAAGTGCGCAAATATTGACGTAATTTCAAAAGTGAAATCTTCCAAAATGGATTTGAGCATAAGAGGGCTTCTAACTTATTCTAGTGCTGTAGGGTATCACATGGTCCCGCCCCGCACGACTGTAGCCTTGGCTTACTTGTTTTCGGATATTATTATACAATCAGTCATATGGCTAGAGAGGGTATATATTATTTGATACGGGTTTTAGGTCTCTTTGGGCAAAATAAATTTCACGTCTGTCTGTCTGGCTGTTGCGCACGATTCTCGAAAGGTGTATCCGGTTTCGTCCAAACTTAGTACATCGTAATATTATTATCAAACGTAGATCAATCTGCCCAAAAAAATGTTCAAAGAAAATAATTTTCATTATAAAAAAAGGAAGACTCAAACTTGGCAAATCCCAATATTTTTGTCAGTGCTAGGTCAGGTTAAAAAATCAAGTACCTCCCCCATAAAGGTTTAAAATTTGGAATATTTATAACTTTTATGAAATGTGAAATAATAGTCCGATTGTCTTCAAATTGCACATATCTCAACACATCGGGTGTGAAGATGAGATATATATAGGTCCATTCCTTTTGGTACCTCCCCCACAACGGATTAGAATAACCATGCATTTCGTAAAACGCGAAATTAGCGTCCGATACCTTTCAAACTCGGTACATCACAATATTTCTATCAACACAAGAATTGGTTTAAAGATCGAAAATATCGGCCCACTCGTTCTGGTACCTCCCCCACTAGAGGACAAATTTTTGAATATTTTTTATATTTTATAAAATGCAAAATAAACATTTGATTCTAACAAAATTTCACACATCTCAATTTTTTCTATTCACACAAGATCTGTTGCGGAAGTGGTAGATATTGGAACACACTTTCTAGTACCTCCCCCACAAAGGGTTCAGAATTTTGAATGACAAAACGCTCATAAAATGCGAAATAAACCTCATGACTCTCTTCAAATTTCATATATGCCAATATTCTTACTAATGATCGATATAAATCGTACCGCCTCTACAAATTGTTAATTTTCATATTTTTCTCAAACGGAGATCTCATGCGAATATAGAGTATACCGACAACCTTCTGTTGATCCCCACAAATTAAAATTTAGACTAACAAATATTCTCATGAAATTGGAGATAATTATTCGATTTTCTTTTACTTTTGCACATCCAAATATTTTTGTCAGTATTAGAGGAAAATAAGACATCGGTCCAGTATATTTGGAACCTACACATATTTCAACGTTTTATCATTATAAAGGAAGTAGTCGATATAGTCTAAATCTGGCACGTTATAATATTTATATCTTATTTAGGTCAGGTAAGAAAATATTGGAACCATCCCAAAAAGGGAACGAATATTGGCGGAGGTTACACCTCTGGCGGCAAAACCAGCTGATACTTTCCAACTTGTTTTATCGGCTATTAATACAAATTAAATTCTATTATAGTTCAAGTAAAAAGTGTACTTGGAATGTCCCTCGTTAATTCGTTTGTGGGTTAAAATTTTTTCCATAAATATTCTTTGTGTTATTATTTGCACATACATATGCTTCAAACTCCCCACGTGTAGTTTAACACAACCAGTATGCGGCTTTCCTTCTCTTCTTAATCAGAAATTACTTTCTTGTATTTTGGTTAAAATTGAGTTTCCCCCTGTAATTGCAATGGACCACGGTGCGTATACTCAACTCCATTTTCTCAAGTAATGCTGCAGAAGTAACCAACGTTCTTTCGGAATGATGTAAAAAAGTAAATAATAAAAGTGCAACGTACACAAATAGATGCCAGCTCATATGTGTTCAAATTGTCCATGTGTCCAGAGCTACGTCAGATTTTCTTTACTTTGTTCGTAATTGGTCTTCGTAAGGAAATCCTAAATGTTTTTCTTGAGGGCAAGAAAATTCTGCAGAACTTTTGTTTTGCTAATATTTTAATACTTTTATGTTTTTGTTTTGTTTCTTTGTCATGATGATATGACCACAACAAAAAAATACAGAACAACAACAAAAACAATCTTAAGGATGAAAGTGATGTAAGTGGTTGGCTGTCGTTGTGATGAAACTAACGAGCAAAAATTGCGTATATCTATATATGCACACATACATAGTATACTTATGTACATAAAAACACAGTATTTGGAATATTGACACGAAATCATTTAAATAGGTTTATACATAAAATCTAACTATAATTTTAACGAGGGTAAATTCAAAATGTAGACCGTTATAAAACTTGTATGCAATTCTAAGAAAATCGAGGTTTCAATTAATTAATTCCTAGAAATACGTTTACCAAATTTTGCTGAAATCGACACAGATATAGGTAAATCCTCTACATACAAGGTGAGATAAAAAAACTGCAACAAAGTAAAACGCCATAACTTTTACATTTTTTAATATTTTATTGAATGAAGGCAATAAATGTCGGAAATAGCATCAGATTTTAGAATAAGTTTAGATTTGTTCAAATTGGTCACCTTTGGCACGAATTATAGCCTTCAAATGGCCAATGAAACCGCCACACACTGCCCGAATGTTGCGCTGCGGTATTTTGGCCCATTCCCGGCGAAGCGCCTGCTTGAGGTGATCGACACTTTGGTATTTTTTTAGTGCCAACCTTGCTTTCCAAACTACTCAAGACACAATAGTCCAACAGATTGGTATCCGGAGATTTTGGTGGCTATTGTACGCTGGAAATGAAGCGAGGGACCTCATTTTGTAACCATTTTTGGGTAGCGCGTGCTGAGTGCGATGGTCCTAATTTTTTGTAATGTCCAAGGTCTGCGGCCAAAATGTTTGAGTTCCCAAGGCTTTAATACACCCTCCAGAATATTTTCGCGATAATATTCGGCATTTATTCTGCTGTCCTCTTTGGCAAGTAAACACGATCATCTTGTTTGTTTACAAATTGCTGGACAACGAATGTTTTCTCATCGGAGAAAACCAAATTCGGCCAAGCGAAGCAACTCTTTAGCTCTTTTGAGTCTATGTTCTCTCTGTTGCGGTGTAAGTTCTTGCTCTTTTTGGAATTTCAATGGCTTTATCCCGAGCTCAGTTTTCAATATTTGTTCAGCTCACGAGCCATTTTTCGGCCACTGTGACGCGGGTTTTGACCAAGTCGCTTCTTTACTTTTCGAACCATTTTTGCTGATGTTTCTGTTTTCTTCCGTCCACTTCCTTGACGTCGGTCTACGCTACCAGTATCACGATAATGAGAGATGGTACGAGACACAAAAGATTTATTCACATTGCAATTCTGGAGTGCTCTAACGATAGCCACTTGTGGTTTTCCAGCCAAATATAAAGAAATCACACTATCAGGCGTGAATTCCATCACGAATAAATTTTTTTTCTGGAAAATGCTCACTAAAATGCTTTTGTACGCTTGTAAACAATATTATGAGGTGTCACTGAATAATTTTAACAGCTGTCGGACGATTGGCTTAGAGATAACAGCAGTCTGAAGTTTGTTGCGGTTTTTTCAGCTCACCCTGTATATAAATTCAATTCTAAATTTTATGTAAATTATACTCTCCCAGTAGAATAAGCTCTGGTACAAGTGACCCCATACATAAATACCTCGGTTAAATTCAGTGGGAAATTAAAATATGAGCTATATCATGCTACTTACATCCGATTTCAAATTTCAACTCTCCTTCACACTAATTCCCAATACAAAGGTATATTTTTACGAGTAGCTCTGCTAAATATGAACAGAGGCGACGTCTCCATTTTTTCTCTCCTCGTTTGTAGTCTTGAAATCCCACTTCGCAACACTGTGCCACATATACATAGCATTTCCTCTATAAAAAGTAATTACTTTCAGAAAAGCAACACTCTGTCTTTTTGATGCTGCTCAATGTTTGTCATGTTTCCTTCAAAACATTTGATTTGTTTTAAAATTTGTCGATGTCTACCAGAAGGTATTCAAATGTAAAGATGAAACAAAAAAATGGAAATTTTATTTATTACAAGTTTTTTATTGTGGTAAATGTTGCAGTGTTCAAGGAACCATAACATATGTTCAGTTTATTTTTTTGTAATATTATAAATAATAAAAAGACTGCAGTAATTTTACAAAAAAATATATTTTGCAGGCAGACAATTGTTAATATATTCAAAAGTCTTAAAATTAAATTCAATTGTTGCTATGAAAAACTTCAATGATTGACTAAAAAGAAAAGTTCTTATATCAGCTATATTGAAGTATAAGATCAAATTTCAAGTCTCTTACAATTCATTTCACACAAACGACTTTAAAGTCAGGGTAACCAAAAAGAGAAGGGACGAAAATAAATGTCTGAGGAATAAACTGGAGTGTATTCATGAAATATCTTCAGCCATGCAAACGAGGAGTTTTTGGGAGAATATTATCCTTATTATTCGATTATTTCTAGGTCATCTTCGTCTTTCATTTCTTGAGCCTGAAGATTGTTAGAACAAGAAGATATTATCCCCTATAAAAAGGTTCAATAGCCATTAATTTCAATAAAATTAGGGAGTTCGACTCCCTGCGAATTCGTCCTTCGAAGTTCTTTATATCCTCTGACTATATAGGCCATACATCATTTGATACGGCCAAAACGTGCCTAATCGAAATAACGGTTATAGACCCTAGGTCTCGTTGGACCAAATCCGTTTCAGGACATTTGGCGTCGGTCTAGTGATGTCCGTCAGTGCGTCTGTCTGTCTGGCCGACTGGTGCGCACGATAATTCTCGAAGAAAGTATCCGATTTGGTCCAAATTTGATGCATCGTAATATTATTATCAAACTTAGATCATTTTCGCAGATGGACAATATTGGGCAATAAAAAGTTGAAATTAAAAAAAAAAAAAAAAACAATTTAAATAGATGTACAGAATTACCCCCGGCCTTGAGTTATGATTTTTCACACTTTCGACTCTCTATGGGGGACTGATATTTGGACTATATTGTCTACTTCCTATTCAGTATATGATATATGTGCAAATATTTGGAAAATGAGGAAATATGTGTGAGGTACCAGATATAACAGTCCGAAATATTCCACTTCATCCAATACAGTAAAAAGTATTGGTACAAGCGACATTTAAAGTAAATTCAACATTTACATCCAATTTTATATAAAGTCATATATTCCGATTAATTACATATTCATATTAGATTTTTGGCTAAGGGAAATATTTAGATGTATTAAGTTGTATAGAATTGCCGACTTGTTTCGCAAGCTATTTATTGGATATTGTGACGCTTTGTGGTTGAGGTACCAAAATTGGTTGGAAGATCTCTATATTCTTCCCAACAGATTTTACTTTAGCAAAATTGCTTGGATGTGTCAAATTTGAAGAAAAATGGATGGTGGGGTAAGTACCAGAGCAGATTTTGTGTTAGTAAAAAACAATGGCGTGTGTGAAATTTGAAGAGAACAGGATGCTTATTTCGGATTTTATGATCGTTTTGTTATTCAAAATGTTGACCTTTTGTGTAGGAGGTTCCAGAAGAAATGGTCCGATCTCCACCATCTTTATAACAGATCTTTCTAGTAGAAATAATGGGCTGTGTGAAATATGAAGGGAACCGGATGTTTATTTCGGATTTTATGACCATTTTGGTTATTCAAAACTTTGACCCTTTGAGGGGGAGGTACCAGAAAAAATGGTCCGATTTCTACCATCTTTATAACAGATCTTGTGTTGACAGACAGATGGATGGATTTGGTCCAAAGAGACCGAGGGTCTAAAGCCGTTATTTTGATGATGCACGTTTTGGCCGTATCAAATGATATACACCCTCATATGGCTGAGAGTATAAAAAAGGTTTAGTTGGCTCGGGACGAACTTTAGATACAATCGATTTTGAATAATTTGGAAAACATATCCGAATGCCCTCATTTCGAATAATTTTTGCAACACCTCTTCCGCAATCTCACAATATTGCAAAATGTTTTATAATAATGTCTCTCCACCAAGGCTAGGAAAAAAAACGTATAGCTATGTAGCCAATTTTCTGATACAGAATGCCTGGAGGTACTTCGATATAAAAGGGTTATTAGAAAACACGGGCAATGTTTGTCACAAATCGTTAGGAGGAACTACCTATTGATAGATACAAAAGATGTTTAGCATCACTAAATCTCCTTCGAATTTTACGTAGACCAGGAGTACATACTACTTTGTCCCTGAACCACAACTTAGAAAAATTACCCATTGAATTGCGAAATTGGTGTCCGATTTCCTTAAAAATTTACATATCCCAATATTTTTAGTAACATTATGCCGATCCTTGCCCTCTAAAACATCACTCACAAACAGTCACATTTTTCCTCAACATCATATACAGGGTGAGATGAAAAAAATGCAACCAACTACAGACTGGTGTCATTTCTAAGTCACTCGTCCGACAGCTGTTAAAATTATTCCAGGGACAGCCCATAATATTGTTTAAAAGCGTACAAAAGCATTTTGGTGAGAATTTTCCAGAAAAAAAGTTATTCGTGATGGAATTCAAGTGTGATAGTGTGATTTCTTTATATTTGAGTGGAAAACCTCAAGTGGCTATCGTTAGAGCACTCCACCATTTAAATGTGAATAAATCTTTTGTGTCTCGTACCAACGCTCGTTTGAGCTCAACTGAAAATGTGCACCTTCGGTTGGCCACCAGAACTTAAGCGCCAGCCATGGTGAAGGTGTGGGCCGCCATTACAGCATATAGTCGCTCTCCGCTCGTATTAATCGACAGTGGCATCAGAATAAATACCGAATATTATCGCGAAAATATTCTGGAGGGTGTATTAAAGTCTTGGGCACGCAAACATTTTGGCCGCAGACCTTGGACATTCCAACAGGTCTCAACACCATCGCACTCAGCACGCACCACCCAAGATTGATTGCAAAATGAGGTTCCTCGCTTCATTTCCAGCGCATAATGACCACAAAAATCTCCGGATACCAATCCGTTGGACTATTGTGTCTGGAGTATTTTGGCAAGCTAAAATATATCAAAGTGTCGATCACCTAAAGCAAGTGCTTCGCCGCGAATGGGCCAAAATACCGAAGAGCAACATTTGGGCAGCGTGTGACTGTTTCATTGGCCGTTTGAAGGCCATAATTCGTACCAAAGGCGACCAATTCGAACAAATCTAAACTTATTCTAAGATTTGATGCTATGGGGTTTATTTTGTTGCACTTCCTTATCTCACCCTGTATTAAGTTAAAAGCCAAAACGGGTGTCGATAGAATTTAAATTACGTACTTTAAATATTTCTCAAACACTTAATCAGAAATGATTCTTCGATTTATATATTCCTGTAAAAACCCAATAAATTATAGACATAAATTAATGGGGGTAAGGAATTAAGGTTGATACCTTTAAAATTGTTGATTGTTTGAATGGAATTCAAATTCAAAAAATTATTATTCGCATCTTATATTATTACAATTGAATATGAATATTTTTTTTTTTATTTTTGGTTAACAACATTTCAAGGTCTGAATATATCAGCTGCTTTAAAAGAACACTCCAATATCAATTTTTATGCTTCAATCTAGATTTCTTACATCCCACACAACTGCCTTTATCAATTGAATTTTATGCAAAATATTTATTTCAGCAAATTGAATTTCAGCCATTGCTCCAGACCGGGATAACAAAATTATATTTGCCCGCAGCAACACCGACAATCCACAAAGCTGTTCGTAGTAGCCGTTTTTAATCACTTTATTTTGAATGGTTTTTTTTTTCGTAACCACATTTAACACCCACTTGTGTTTCTCTTAATTTTGACTTTACATTTTTTTGCTATTTCTTCCCTTGCAGAAGACCAATGATGAAAACACGATTGGCCTCAAGTGGTGATTTTTACCCTTGGGCTAAATTCTCTACAAAACTCAATTGAATTTGATTTCATTACTTACTTTTTTTGAGCATAACTGCCCTTCCAGCATCTCTTCATTGCTTGTTCTTATGTTAATGAAGTCATTTGCAATGGTTATTTCATTTTATAAAGACACAGCACTGATGATGATCTTGACGACGACTATGCGGATGATGATGTCAGTAATAGATACAACGATGTTAAGCCTAGAAATTGCATTTTATTCAAGGCTAAAACATTTGTACGCCATTAAATATTTGATGTATGCAAACTGTCATGATTCAATTCAAGTGTAAATTTAAATCTGCATAATTATGCTTTGGATATGTTTCAATTCGTTTTTGAGAATTTATTACTTGAATTGGACTGAATTAATGCCAATAATGTATTTTATTGTATTTTAAATTTGTTTCTACACTTTATGTCATAGTTGAGGAAATATGAAATGAAAGGGTGCAGCAAATGAAGTAGAGAAAAGTCATTCCTACAGCCTCGACTACAGCATAGCAACTCACTCGATTCTGAAATTTTTTCCTCCAGGGACAATGATTTTACCTTTAAAACAATTGATGCGATTTTAAAAGTTAGGAAACTAGCCCACTTATAAATTAGCCCATATCACGTCCGTGAAGGACAAAAATAACAAATCGTGAAAAATATATATGGGAGCTGTAGCTATATCTAAACCGATTTCCACCAAATTTGACACACTTGTTTCCAGGCTCAAGTTTGGTCGTATGTAGCAAATTCCGTCCAATTTAGGCTAAGATTACAATTTGGTGCACAATAAAAAGCAAATCGGACGAAGGTATATATGGGAGCTATATCTAAATTTTGACCGATTTTCAGCAATTTAGGGTTCGTCCTTGGGCCAAACAAGACTCTGCAGGGCGGGATAAAAAAAACTGCAACAAAGTCAAACGCCATAATTACAGTTTTTTTTAAATTTTATTGATGGAAAGCAAAAAATGTCGGAAATAGCGTCAAATTTTAGAATAAGTTTAGATTTTTTCGAATTGGTAACCTTTGGCACGAATTAAGGCCTGCAAACGGCCAATGAAACCGTCACACGCTGTCCAAATGTTGCTCTACGGTATTTTGGCCCATTCCCGCCAACCTTGCTTTCCAAAATACTCCAGACACAATAGTCCAACGGATTGGTATCCGGAGATTTTGGTGGCCATTGTACGCGGAAATGAAGCGAGAAGCCTCAATTTGTAACCATTCTTGGGTGGCGCCTGCTGGTGCTGAGTCATGTTGGAATGTCCAAAGTCTGCGGCCATAATGTTTGTGTGCCCAAGGCTTTAATACACCCTCCAGAATATTTTCGCGATAATATTCGGCATTTATTCTGATACCACGGTCGATTAATGCGATCGGAGAGCGACCATCGGCTGTTATGGCGGCCCACACCATCACCATGGCCGGCGCTTGAGTTCTCGCGGCCAACCCAAGGAGCACATTTTCAGCTGACCTATTGGCAAGTAAACACGATCATTTTATTTGTTTACAAACTGCTAGACAACGAATGTTTTCTCATCGGAGAAAATCAAATTCGGCAGTTCAGCACTTTTGGCCAAGCAAAGTAACCCTCTCTAGCTCTTTTGAGTCTCTCTGATGCGGTGTATGTTCTTGCACTGTTTGCAATTTCAATTGCTTTACCCCGAGCTCATTTTTCAATACTTGTCGAATGGAATATTGCGGTATGTTCAGCTCACGAGCCATTTTTCGGCCACTGCGAAGCGGGTTTCGATCAAGTCACTTCTTTAGTTTTCGAAACACCTCTGCTGATGTTGCTATTTTCTTCCGTCCACTTCCTTAATGTCGGGCTACGCTACCAGTATCACGGTAACAAGCGATGGTACGAGACACAAAAGATTTATTCACATTTAAATGGTGGAGTGCTCTAACGATAGCCACTTGTGGTTTTCCAGCCAAATGTAAGGAAATCACACTATCACGCTTGAATTCCGTCACGAATAACTTTTTTTCTGGAAAATTCTCACCAAAATTGGCTATGTTGGTCCAAATTTTCCTATAGTTTCCATATCCACACTTTTCAACGTATTTGTTTAAAAATTTGGTATTGTTTATATAGGTCCGGGTTTTCCTTTAGTCCCCATGTAACGGTATTTTTAATTATGCATTATTTTATTTTTTTTATTACAATAGTCCACTCCTTCATATAGATCGGGCCCTGCTAATACACATTATGTTGATGATGTTGTCCACATATTTTTTAACAAAATTGTTTCCTGTAGAAGAAAATTGTTTATTCAGGTTAACCTTTTCTGTATAACCAGCGCATTACTGTACCGCTACTTTTTTATGGATCTCGAATATTGAATCCCGATATTTTTAAAGGTGGTCTTTGCCGTGTGGTGGTATGGTATTAAAAATCCAGTCCGACCGAACTTAACGCATTTATACATTTTAGCTCTGAATTCTGAACCTGAAATAATGGTCCTTGTGAATCATTTTTTTGAGCTTCAGAACTCAGAGTTTATATTTTTTTATCTCTCATGGGTAAATGCATAAAATCAGCCAAACTCATCATCATATGCAGGAAAACTCTTTATGTTTTACATGATTTAAGTTTCGAAATAGACGGATTTCATTTCACATTAAATTTCCATCGCTACTGTATCGCCCATTTGAATTTACAAAAGACCGTCTCTAAAATATCAAATAAATCTAATTAACAATGTAATGTAATGCGATACCTTCACATTGTTCGATATAATTAAATAAGCTGTGGTTCTGTGGCCACAGTTTCCAATGAACTCCAACTCTGACAATAGCTACGCCAAATCATTAAATTGGGAGCACATGCCCAAAAGGCAACAAGTACGACGACTAGAAGAGATACTGTGAAGAACAAAAAAAACTGCATTTTGCATAATTGTAATTACATTTCATCCCGAATATCATTAACATCCAATACAACAACAAAAACATACAACAACATTAATATGATAAACAAAACCAGCATTATCAGGCCCATCCGAATCACATTATGCCACAGAATAAAAAGCTGAAATTGGAGTTGGAGCTGGAAACGAAACACAAAATAAAACAAATTAAAAACATCTTTCAAACAATAAAACACTTTACACCCAAACATGGATGGATTCAGCTGTTCATTGTCTTCGTCGTCATTACCCTCCTCATCAGCACTCATTTGCATCATCATCGTCATTGTCCAATGAACACAATGGGATGTGACACGAAAATTTTCTTAAAATAACGTAGCACAAATTTTTGGGGAATATGTTCGTTGTAATGTTGTTGTGTCTTAGCTTTAATGGCTATACTTTAGCTTTGGTTTAGTTACTGTTTTCGGTTTCGGGAGAAATTAAAAATGATATCTTCCCGTCTTCCAGCTATGCTGATTCCAGACAATGTATGCATGTAACAAACATAAAGAATGAATGAAAATGAAAACAGAAACAAAAACAAAAACACCACCACCAAAACCAAATAAAAAATGTGTTTTAATGTAAATTATGTAAATTGTCACAGCAGACGGAAGCGTGAAAGGCATTGCGCTGATAATAATGGCTGCAGCAAGGCGAAACTTGTTTAAATAATACCAAATAGTTCTGCATTGTAGGAGGGACATTTTCAAAGTTTTCGAGTCTTTGGACACCCTTTGTCACACAGCTGCAGATATTGATATGTTGCGATGCTACCTAAATGCTCCTCATTAAAATATTTACAAAAGACAAGTAAAATATCACAGATATCGGCACATTACTTCTGGTACCGTAACTAGCGTAAAATGCGAAATATGTACCCGATTTTCTTCAAACTTTGCAAAATGTCATGGATACATCACTTACCGATCGATCAATACCAATTCCAGCTAAAAAGAAACGTTTCGTACGCTTATGGATGGTGCACCCTCAAAGTAATAATTTCCAAAAATCCAAAAGCCTTTTTATGAATAACAATTCCATGCGGAATTTCTCTTCTCTCCTTAACTTCTCTTGGCCTAAACAAAATTTCTATTTGCAAAAGTAGTTCCGAGTTAGAAAAACTGGATAACACGAGTTATTTCAAGGCTGTACATTTTTTGCACAAAAGTATCGCTTAAATATGAATATCTCAAAAAAAAAAAAAACGCTAAATATACATCCAGCCAATATATATATATAGGGTGAGATAAAAAAACTGCAACCAAATTCAAACTGCTGTCATTTCTAAGCCACTCGTCCGACAGTTGTTAAAATTATTGCAGTGACAGCTCATTATATTCTTTACAAGCGTACAAAAGCATTTTGGTGAGAATTTTCCAGCAAAAAAGTTATTCGTGACGGAATTCAAGCTTGATAGGGTGATTTCTTTATATTTGGCTGGAAACCCAAAGGTGGCTATCGTTAGAGCACTCCAGCATTTAAATGTGAATAAATCTTTTGTGTCTTGTACCTCGCTCGTTACCGTGATACTGGTAGCATAGCCCGACGTCAAGGAAGTGGACGGAATAAAACAGCAACATCAGCAGAAATGGTTCGAAAAGTAAAGAAGCGACTTGATAGAAACCCGCATTCCAGTGGCCTCGTGAGCTGAACATATCGTAATATGCCATTCGGCAAATATTGAAAAATGAGCTCGGGGTAAAGCCATTGAATTTCCAAAAAGCGCAAGAACTTACACCGCAAAAGAAAGAAAATAGACACAAAGGAGCTGAAGAGTTGCTTCGCTTGGCCGATAGTGGTGAACTGTCGAATTTGGTTTTCTCCGATGAGAAAACATTTGTTGTCCAGCGGTTTGTCAACAAACAAAATTATCGTGTTTACTTGCCAAAGAGGACAGATGAAAATGTGCACCTTCGGTTGTCCACCAGAACTTATGGTGATGGTGTGGCCCGCCATAACAGCCGATGGTCGCTGTCCGCTCGTATTAATCGACCGTGGCATCAGAATAAATGCCGAATATTATCGCGAAAATATTCTGGAGGGTGTATTAAAACCTTGGGCACGCAAACATTTTGGCCGCCGACCTTGTACATTCCAACAGCACTCAGAACGCGCCAACCGAGAATGGTTACAAAATGAGGTTCCTCGTGTCATTTCCAGCACACAATGGCCACCAAAATATTTTGGAAAGCAAAGTTGGAACTAAAAATTACCATAGTGTTGATCGACACACATCAAGCGCTTCGCCGGGAATTGGCCAAAATACCGCCGAGCAACATTCGGGCAGCGTGTGACGGTTTCATTGGCCGTTTGAAGGCCATAATTCGTGCCAAAGGTGACCAATTCGAACAAATCTAAACTTATTCTAAAATTTGATGCTATTTCCGACATTTTTTGTCTGTAACAACACAAGTTTCCTCCGGTTGCTGGGATGAGCTCACGGAGGCCAGGTGGTCACAGAAATTTGTACAAATCGTGACTGAGAGAGATATAACACCGTTTTGTTGAGTTTTTAATTCAGTTTGGTCTTTTTTAGAATCGGTTTTGAGAGTTCGTGGATTATTAAAAAAAAAAAAACAAGTAAAAAACCTGTAAGTTCGGCCAGGCCGAACATTGAATATCCTCAACCATTTGAACGAATTTGGCAAATTTCAAAAAAAAAAAAAAAATTAAAAATGTGTAAAAAGTTCTTTTAAAATCTTAAGAATACCGGATGTAGCTGTTATATTAAGGTATATACGAAGACATGGACCCGCATAGGTAACATTATCATAAGCCATTACAATATTCAAATGCGAAACTTACAAAAATCGGTAATAATGTAGCTAAAATCATCAATATACCGAATATCGGGAGATACCGTTATATGGGGCCTATACGAAGACGTGGACCTGTACATACAATTTTCTTTCACAGGCTGTAGTATTCATTTCGAACTTCAAATACCAAATTTAAAACATTTCCGGTGAATAATGTCGCTAAAATCATCAAAATACCGAATATCGGGAGGTACCACTATATGGAGGCTATACGAAGACGTGGACCTGCACAGTCAATTTTCTGCCTTAGACTGTAGTATCCATTTCGAACTTCAAATACCAAATCTGAAACAATTCCGGTGAATAATGACGCTAAAATCATCAAAACACAGAATATCGGGAGGTACCGTTATATGGGGGCTATACCAAAACGTGGACCTATATGGCGTATTTTCAATACCAAAAGTCCAGAAGACATAACATACATTTGAGTAAAATTTTATCAATCTACTTCAATTACTTCTAATTTCCACAGACGGACGGACATCGCTAAATCGACATAGAATTTTTGGGCTGATCAAGAATATATATACTTCATGGGGTCTAAAATGTATATGTCGAGGTGGTTCAAATGGACTGACAAACTTAATATACCCGCCATACTATGGTGGAGGAGTATGAAAATGTAATGTATCATGGCGTTTGACTTTGTTGCAGTTTTTTTATCTTCGCCCGATTTGCATTTTATTGAGGACCAAATGTGTAATATTAGTCCAAATAGGTTGAAATTTGGCACATGTAACCAAATTGAGTCTAGAAACAAGCATGTCAAATTTGGTGGAAATCGGTTCAGACTTTACTATAGCTCCCATATATGTTCTTCATCCGATTTGCTTAGTTTCTCCTATACAGCTGTTATATGCACTCCGTAACAACGATACTCAGAGAAATATATCAAATACATCTAAGAAATTCTTTTTAGGTACAAACGAATACAGCCTTGAAGAAAGGGTATAAAATTTGGGGGAAATCGGTTAAGATTGTATTTAAGTACTTCACACCCGTAAAGGGCTCTCCACAACAAGGATATTGGGTACCAGCTGTCAGATACATGATATAAAAACCTCTGCTAAATATTACAGGGATCGGTTCAGATTTGCATATAGCTTCCATATATATCCTCATTCGATTTTACGTTTAATGTGCCTAAAAATTGTTATATGACCTGAAATAGGATGGATTTTGAGGAATATCGGTAGACACATTTCTTGCTTGCTGGAAAATCATAAATCACATATAAAGTAAGTAGAGCTTTTATCGAATATAAACTTGGTGTGGAATAAGTCCCATAGAAGATGAGACCGTTTTCTTAAAATATTGGGCTTTCAGCGTTGTTTTAATGACATTGCTCGATATTGTCCATATATTTGTCGACAAGACGAATTACAAATTCGGACTCATTAACAAATTTCCCATATATACAGTTAACATAATTTTTATACCCTACACCACCTAGTGGTAAGGATATTATGTCTTTGTGCAGTTGTTTGTAACATGTAGAAGGAAGCGAGATAGACCCATAGTTACTTTTGAGGATCTCCATAGAATCACTTTCTGAGTTGATTTATGCATGTCAGTCCGTCCGTCTGTCCATGTATTCCTGTGAACAAAATGCAGGTTGCATTTAATATCCGATGGAGGTGACATTTTTCAAAAAATATTTGTTTGGCCCAAGGACGAACTCTATTGAAATTGGAGATAATCGGTAAAAATTTAGATATAGCTCCCAAATATATCTTCGTCCGATTTGCCTTTTATTGTGCACCAAACGTTTAATATTTGGCCAAATGGAATGAAATTTGGCACATACGATCGAATTGAGTCTAGAAGGTAGTATGCCAAATTTGGTGAAGATCGGTTCAGATATAGCTATAGCTTCCATGTATATTGTTCATCCGATTTGTTATTTTTGTCCTCCGCAGCCGTAATATGCACTCTGTAACAACAATATTTGGGAAAATATATCAAATACAGCTCAGAAATATCTTTGCCAAATTTTATTGAGATCGGTTCAGATTTGGATATAGCTCTCATTTATATCGTTATCTGATTTCAAATTAATTTTGCACCAAATGGGCAAGACAAGTCCGAATTTAAAAGATACAAATGCTTCGGCATATTTAGTCCTTTGAACTTTAAATTATAATTATAATCATAGCGTGTATGATTGAATTCTCCCATAAAAACTTTTAATTCTTATGCTCTACTAGATTAGCAAAGTGGTGTAGGGTATCATAAATCGGCCCCGCCCGACTTTAGGACTTCTTTACTTACGTTTTAGAATCATGCCTGTACCACGGATTGGAATTGTTATATCTCGTTGCAGTAACTTTAGCTTCGAGACTCGTCAGCGACTCAAAAAACTGCAAAATTCAAATTGAAGTAAAACTCAGAAGAGCTATGTATGGTCTTGTTATGACATTAAGTGTAAAAAGTGCGGGCGTTGATATTTTTTGTTCTTGTCTTTTTTTTTTGTTGTCATCCATCCGCAGACGTGGAACATCAGCCTTAGTAGCATCTCAACACCACAATATCAACATCATCATCGTCGATGTCGTCTTAGTGTGGCATTCACTTAGTCGTCATCAGTTCCATCATGTGGTTAACAGATTCTTTATGTTTTTCTGTATTATTTGAATACTCAGATAGACGGATGAACGGACGGACAGACGGACGGACCTACAGACATGGGGAACGGCAGGCGAATGAATGGACGAACGCACAACAGCCATTAATTGCCTTTATTGTCTGTTTTATAATGCACGTTACTAGAGAGGAGTTTATATATTTTTTTGCTGTTGCTGTTGTTGTCTAGATAGATATTTAGCTTTTTTTTGTTGTTGTCCTCCTCCACAAACATCTCGCCCCTTGCTATTTAATATCTTTGAATTTATTCATTTAGCATGTGGCAAACATTCATTCGTTTAAGCAGTGAATCCGTCACATATTTATTAGTTCATTCATGGCGTTGTCGTTGCGCGCATGCATTGGAATAAACCGCAATCGACGAGGGTTTCCAATTGTAAAAGGGATTTCAATGGTGGACACTTTTGGACTTATATAGGGGAAGATCAGAAACACTTTCTGTATAAAACCAGATAAAAGGGTATCTTATTCCATTGATATGCAACTAGTCCAAAGGATCTCCTATTCTACAGAAGACCAAAGGGCCTTCTATTGTATAGAAGACCAAAGGATCTTCTATTCTATATAAGACCAAAAGCTCTTCTATTCTATATAAGACCGAAGGGTTTTCTATTCTATAGAAGTCCATAGGGTTTTCTATTCTATGGAAGACCAGAGGGTCTTCCATTCTCTATAGAGGACCAGAGGGTCTTCCATTCTCTATAGAAGTCCAAAGTGCCTTCCATTCTATAGAAGACCAAAGGTTCTTCTATTCTATAGAAGGCGAAATGGTATTCTATACTCTATAGAAGACCAAAGGGTTTTATAATCTCTATAGAAGACCAAAGGGTCTTCTATTCTCAATAGAAGATTAAACGGTCTTCTAGTCTCTACAGAACACCAAACGGTCTTCTAGTCTCTATAGAAGACCAAACGGTCTTCTAGTCTCTATAGAAGACCAAAGGGACTTCTAGTCTCTACAGAAGACCAAAGGGTCTTCTAGTCTCTATAGAAGACCAAAGGGCCTTCTATTCCCTATAGAAGACCAAACGATCTTCTAGTCTCTATAGAAGACCAAAGGGTCTTCTAGTCTTTAGAAGACCAAAGGGTCTTCTAGTCTATAGAAAACTAAAGGGTATTCTAGTGTATAGAAGACCAAAGGGTCATCTATTCTATAGAAGACCAAAGGGTCTTCTATTCTATTGAAGACCAAAGGGTCTTCTATTCTCTATAGAAGACTTAAGGGTCTTCTATTCTCTATAGAAGACCAAAGGGCCTTCTATGCTCTATAGAAGACCAAAGGGTCTTCTCTTCTCTATAGAATACCAAAGGGTCTTCTATTCTCTATAGAAGACCAAAGGGCCTTCTATTCCCTATAGAAGACCAAACGGTCTTCTAGTCTCTATAGAAGACCAAACGGTCTTCTAGTCTCTATAGAAGACCAAAGGGACTTCTAGTCTCTACAGAAGACCAAAGGGTCTTCTATTCTCTATAGAAGACCAAAGGGTCTTCTCTTCTCCATTGAAGACCAAAGGGTCTTCTATACTCTCTGGAAGACCAAGGGGTATTTTATTCTCTGTAGAAGACCATATAGTATTATATTCTCTATGGGAAACAAAGGGTCTTCTATTCTCTATAGAAGACCAAAGGGTATTTTATTCTTTAAAGAAGGTCGAAGGGTCTTCTTTTCTCTTTAGAGGCTTAAATGGAAGGCCTGTTCTAATGAAGATCCGGAAATCTGTATAGATCCATGTTCACAAACCCTGCTACAACTCTACATTACATTAATGCTCCTCTATAATTTAAATACGTAAGTGTGAATATATTTACTCACACTTGCATTGTCACTCTTTAGTCGAGCTTATTCTTAGTGAGCGTCGTGCAGACCCGCACTTTAGATTCGCTTACAAATTTAATTAAGTTCAATCGACGACAAAATGCTTTAGCGCACATCATAGACATCGCACTCAAAGTCATTGTTGTAGTCACCATTCAAAAACCATAATCATCATTGTCATCATCATCATCACCATTCTCGCCATCGTCATTATTATTGCCAGTGTCATCATCAGAATCACTGGAAGGCTGTGACAGCCGCAACGACAGCAGCAGAATTGTTGTCACAGTTAAAGCGCATAAATGCTAAGCTTTTCCATATAGAAATCTTGTCTTGTAGATTATCTGCTGTACTTGTTAATAGCTTTCAAGTGGAATTTCTATTAATTTGCATTACATTTTTTTTCAAACACATTTATACAGGCTGTAGAATTTTATTTATTCGCATACGAAATGGATTGCTTTAGACAAAATGGAGTCTTCAAGTTTTTTTTTTTTTTTCTTTTTTTTGTGTATGTTTGAATGTCAAATTGTGTATGTACAGAAATTGAGTACAAAGGTCATTAGGTAATGGTGTAAAATTCCATTTCATCAACAGTAGATTTAGATATGAAATTGAAGATCACATACTTCAGATTTCCGCAGATTTGACTAAAAATGTAATGATTCATGAAGTCACAGAACATGGACAAAAAACGGAAAAAACCGTGTGAAAATGCAAAAAAAAGTCATTACTGGAGCTCAACCTGGCAATGCATATTGGCACTCATATGATCAAAATTCTGTTTCACATATATTGTGTCTTAAAAGAGCTGATCCTAAACCATTAAAAGTCCTTCCCATGAGCGAAGTGTTTTTTAACATGCACCTTGTTTCGACGCCAGAAAGTGGGTGCGGAATGCTTTTGCGTCGTTACCAATCACCAATCCAACAAGAAACATTGTTTGAATTTTCTCGAGACCGATTTGGTAAATAAAAGGACGAAGTTCATGTGATTGTTGTTTTCTGTCAGGGTGGTGATTGTGAACCAGATGTCCATAATAACACTCGTGTTCAACTAATTCAGGCATTCTAGATTTTTGGAACCATGGAACACCATATTGGGTAATACGTTGTAGCATGATTTGACGCTTATAATTCGGGAGCCGGTTTATTATTATTATTTTATTTTTTTTTGGGTTAAGTGTATTACTATCATTGTCAGCGTTTGCATCAATATGTTCACGTACTTCCAGTTCATAACCTGAAAATAAATTTCGTCCTAAAATGACATATTCAGATAGAATTTAACATATTTTGGCTCAAGAAACCAGCCGACCCAATATCTCGCTTGACTAATAATTTAAGGATATTTGGGGTCAATATTGCGATCTCTGTTCATCTGTCAATCCGTCTAATTCTGAAGCATACGCTAAATATCATTTGGTCTCAACTTTGTGCTTCGTAATATTTTTATCAATTCAATAAATGCAGCAAATATTCTTAAACAGTTCAACAATTTTCACAGGAGGGGTTTAAAAATATATTCCTGCTAAGTTCTTTAATCTGGATGAAATCCGAACAAATCCTTCGCAAAACCTACTACAGCCTATGACAAAAATTTTTGTATGCAGGTCCACGTCTTCGTATCCCCGATATTCGGTACTTTGAGGATTTCAGCAACATTATTCACCGGAATCGTTTCAAATTTTGTACAGGATAAGCAGGTCCACGATCCATGTTCGTATAGTCTCAATATACCAGTTTTCATTTAAGTGGTAGTTTCCGAAAGTTTTTTGAAATGTTTAAGTTCCTTCAAAATGTTGGAGGGTATAAAATTCGGCTTGGTTTACATTTTTGACATATGGGACGATTTAGCCTATATTAGAACTCCACCTAAGTTCGTTAAAAAATTTACCATTGACACTTTCTGTACCAAATTGGATATTTCCTATAAGAGTAATCCTGAGCACCAGCCAGAGCAGATATTATTAGATAGATTTCGTCTAATAGAAGTCGGGCTTAAAAAGTCAATGTACCCGTGAGAACTATTCGATCCGATCAAAATTGATAACTGTAGCGTAAATATATGATTTAATTGGATTAAGCGGTGAAAGGTTTCATAGAGAGGGAGACAGAGGGAGGGAATTTAATGATAGTTTCTATGGGTAGAAGATAAATGAAGTCTTCTATGGATAACCAGACCAATGAGCTCCTCTGACGTCTACCGTTGAAGGCTTCCTATACATAAAATATCAATAAAGTCTTCTATGGGTGAATGGCAATTGGGACATCGATGAAATCATGATATGGTCATTTGAATTGGCGCGGTGAACTGATTAAAATTATCAATTGTAGCGTGATTGCAAGTATTAAATGCCCAGACAAACAGACAGAGGGATGGGTGGACTTACATATCCAGATCAGCATATCTCGTCGAGAATTTTATTTTTAATACACTATAATTAAACAAGTAAGCAAAGGCTATAGTCGTGCGGGGCCGACCTTGTGATAGCCTACAACACTACAATATGTTAGAAGCCCCCTTATGACCAAATTCATTTTGGAAGATTTCGCTTTTGAAATTATGTTATAGGTCATTGCCCAGATATTACCCTTAGCATTTTGACCAGGCACATTTGCCCAATATTTACACACTCCGTCGTGCTGTTAGTTGTTGTGGTCCATTTTACAGTTAAATATAATTCAATGGTAATCTAAAATGCCAAACTTCTTCCCTGTCCTTAACTCTCTTCTCATACAAAATTGAGTGTCGATTGGTTACAGTTTTGCGATCAGGAAAATTTGTCTGTTTTTGGTTCATTTCAACCCCTGCATACGATCATCCCCAATGCAAAAAAAATGCAAAAGGCCCCTCTGTATCTCCAAATTTATACTCATCTCTATGGTTTGCTTTTCTATTACCGTCTGTAATTAATGTTGATATTTTTTCGCACAAAAGTAGTGGTCCATTCAACCCGCTGTCCTAAACTCTAACATCATGCGACATTTCGTGTCCTTTGGTTTCTATTTGTGACCCTTATAACGGCTGCAAAATCAGGAACATTTTTAGTTGTTGGTCAATTTCAACCTCTAAATATATTGCGGACATCTTTGGAAACAAAAGGCCTAACCCTTCTGAGCCTAACTCTACCCTTGTGAAATTTTCGTGTTGATCGGACAATAATTGCACTCTGTATATAATATATATCCGATATATTTACTATCGGCATCTACGTAACGGTCAAAATTGACCTGTTCGTCTATTTGTGATTCCGCCGGGATTAAAAATATTCACAGTTTAATGGAAAATTTGACCTTTATTTAACACAAATGTTATAGTCTATTTCAACCACTAAATATTACCTGATAACCATCAAAATTGAAAAGCTTCTGCCCAGCCCTGAGATCTAGCCCCATGCTAACATCCGCGACAATTAGTCTATAATTGCGTCCTGTAGAGCTACTGCAAATTCAGAACTATTTCAGATTTTGGTTCATGTCAATCCCTGAATATTATGCGATCATCTCCAAAAGCAATTGGGTTCTATTCTGGCTCTAGCCCCACCTCCATTCTAAATTTCGTGAAGATCGGACCATAACTGTGACCTGTAGAGTGATTACAAATTAACATGGACAAACGGACGGACGAACGGACATACATAGCTAGATCGACTTAGCTCGGCGAGATAGGAAGATCCATATATACTTTCCTATGTGGGAAATCAATATTTCGTGGTGTTACATAATTTTTGGCCCAATCAAACTTATAATACCCCCAACACAAATTGTTGTAGGGTATAATCACAATTACAAAAAGTAATAACTAATAAAAATTTGAAAAATACAAAATTTTGGTTTCAAAATTCTATTCCATAGACCTGGCCAAAAATTTGAGGAAAATTAATGATAGTTTCCATGACGTCTACCGGTGAAGGTTTCCTATACATAGGATATCAATAAATTCTTCTATGGATAAATAGCAATTGGAACATCGATGAAATATGCTATAGAATAGAATATCAATGACGTCTTAGGATATGTGCGACAATAAGTTCATTTGAATTGAAATTTATAATTTAAAACAAATTGTAATACCTAAATATCACCCCCTTCTTCTGCAACCCAAACTCTTCGACATGACTGTCTACCACAAAGCTTCCATTTGGACTGTATGTGCCGCACTCTGCCCTCAAAAAATCCCTTCACTAGACTAGATTTCGTTGCATCAAATTAACACAGATTTGCGATTTAGATAAATTTTATTTTCCGCGAATATAGTCGAACGGAGAGGGACAGAGCAGAGCACATGCTGAAAAAAGAGATGTCTGTTATCACAAAATCATTCATTTAAAAAAGTAACAACTCAATAATGTGTCATTAAGTGTCATATAACTGTCAACCCACGCGGAAAAGCAAAACAAAGTACTGAGCGAACAGAAAAAAACCAAAAAACAAAAACTACAAAACAACGACCTCTATAATACAACTACAATAATAATAATCATGACAATAACAGTAACAACAACAACAGCCACGGGAGCAGGGGGACAACATGAACTGTAAGTGAATTCCATGGCTGAATGTCGAATTGTGATGGTTTGGTTGGGCTTTCGCCTCGGTTTGGTTTGGTTTGGCATGGCTTGACTTGGTTTGGTTTGGTTATTATGTCAATCGTAGTACCAGCAGTATTTATTATTTCACTTAACATCCCAACACCACCAGATCCGTTCTGCCGTCCGTCCGTCCGTCCATCGTTCCGTTGGGCCATCAACAAAGTCATCATATACCTACGTACGTACACATACAGGCAGCCCGGCAGCCCATCAAGGGGCCTGTTGTAGTGTGCCCAGCGTCAGTCTCTCAACTTTTAACAACGGCGGTAACAGCAAAAATCAGCATCTGAAATCTCAAAACAACAAATTTCCATTTTAGTATAGCAAAGTGCAACCAGAGAACACCAACAAACAACATGACCAGCAGCAACAGCAGCAGCTGAAGCTCCACCACCACCACCAACAACAACAACCGCTCATACATACCATCATCATCATCAATTATTGTAGAATTTCTATATGTTTTCTGGTGACTTCTTGTGGCGGTGGCATACAATTCTGTTTCGCTTTTTTCCAATGTTTTTCGGGATTTATTGACAAATTGTGGTGATTTTTGTGGCATGCAACATTATAACGTCACCCAAAACAACTAAAAGGCAAAACAAGCACAGTGGGGCATCAGGGCATGGGGTATAGTTGAATAATTTCAATTTGTACAGTAGCCGGTATGTGGGTGAAGACCAAGAAGACCTATGAGGCTTTCTACGAATGGAAAATCAATGATGCCAGCTTTGGAATGAAGACCAATGAGGTCTTCTATGAAAAAGGGGTTTTCATGGACGGAGGACATCAGTGGATAATATACTAATGATTCCTGTAAGATAAACGATCTGAGTTTCCATGGATAAAAGACCAAGAGGGTTTTCTATGGTGATATGAACAAATAGGTCTTCTATGGATAAAATACCAATGATGTCTGCTATAGATAGAGCACTAATGAGGACTTCTATGTATAGAATCCTTCTTTGAATAAAATCCACAGTCGTCTTCTCTGATCAATGAGGTCTTCTATGTATATAAGATCCTTCATGGACGGAAGAACATCTAGGTCTTCCACATAGCCAATATGCAAGTTATCCTATAGATAGACGACCAATTAAGTTTTCTATGGCTAGAAGATCCATTGGGATAGAATAAAACACGAATAAAGTGTTCTACAAATAAAAGACTTATCAGGTCTATATAGTCTAAATACCAATGAGCTGTTCGGGGAATATAAAACCATGGATATGGGTCCAATGAATTCTTCTATGGACGAAGACCAATGTCGACTTCTAGGGACAGAATACCAGGCCTTATATGTATCGAGAGGTCGTCAATGGTTAAAATACGAATGAGGTTTTTTATCTAGAGATAATCAATAGGATCTCCCACTGATAAAATTTCATGGTTTCTTAAAAGGAAAGAACACCAATGAAGTCTTAATTGGAGAACTACCCAAAAAGAGTTCAAATGGATGGGGTTTGCTCATTTTTATTCACAAAAAATTGTTTGCGAGCCCAAGTACTCTAAGGAGATTTACACTCAGTTTACTCTTTTTTTGTCTCTTGTGGGAGCACTCTTGAATTATTGAAAAGCAGCAAAGAAATGTCGGAAATAGCATCAAGTTTGAGAATAAGTTTAGATTTGTTCGAATTGGTCACCTTTGGCACTTATTATGGCCTTCAAACGGCCAATGAAACCGTCACACGCTGCCCCCATATTGCCCTGCGGTATTTTGGCCCATTCCCGGCAAGGGGTTGCTTGAGGTGATCGACAATTTGGTTATTTTGTAATGCTAACCTTGCTTTCCAAAATAGACACAATTGGTATCCATTATGCGCTAGAATTGAAGCAGGGAACCTCATTTTGTAACCATTCTTGGGTGGCGCGTGTTGAGTCCTGTTGGAATATCCAAGGTCTGCGACCAAGATGTGTGCGTGCCCAAGGCTTTAATACACCCTCTAGAATATTTTCGCGATAAAATTCGGCATTTATTCTGATGCCAAGGTCGATTAATACGAGCGTAGAGTGACCATCGGCTGTTATGGCGGCCCACACCATCACCATGGCCGACGCTTGAGTTCTGGTGCACATTTTCAACTGACCTCTTTGACAAGTGAACACGATCATTTTGTTTGTTTACAAACTGCTGGACAACGAATGTTTTCTCGTCGAAGAAAAGAAATTTGGCAATTCACCACTTTCGAGCATGCGAAGCAACTCTTTAGCTCTTTTGAGTCTATTTTCTTTCTGCGGCGGTGTAAGTTCTTGCACTTTTTGGAATTTCAATGGCTTCACGAGCCCTTATTCGGCCACTGCGACGCGGGTTACGATCAAGTCGCTTCTTTACTTCTCGAACCATTTCTGCTGATGTTGCTGTTTTTTTCCGTTCACTTCCTTGACGTCGGGCTACGCTACCAGTATCATGGTGACGAGCGATGGCACGAGACACAAAAGAATTATTAACATTTAAATGCTGGAGTGCTCTAACGATAGCCACTTGTAATTTTCTAGCCAAATATAAAGAAATCAAACGATCACGCTTAAATTCCATCACGAATAACTTTTTTTCTGGAAAATTCTCACCAAAATGTTTATGTACGCTTGTAAACAATATAAAGAGCTGTCACTGGAATAATTTTGACAGCTGTCGGACGAGTGGCTTTGAAATGACAGCAGTCTGAAGTTGGTTGCAGGTTTTCCATCTCACCCTGTATGTATGGTCTGGTGCGAGGGGATTCCTCGGTAATAACCAGAGGACATGGCGTTGGCTGAATAAGGACACCAGGATATGGAAAGACAGTCACAGCTCCCCGGATATATCCATCGTGTCCGATGACTGGCAAATGATATGACCTGGAAATCCATCAGGTCCAGAGGCTCTGACCACCTCGCTAATATTGTCGCCACCAATAGACCCTCCGGAAACTCGGAGCATCGCATTATTTCTTAATCACCGGATAGCCAATTGGCAATAATTCAAAGGAAATACCAATTGTTGTTTCAAAGAACTGCATAACCCGCGATATTCTTGTAGAATTCGGGTCTTTCGGGGACATCATCAAAACTGCTGTCGCTCGATCTATACTTGATCTAATACGTGAAATAATACCATGATTCCAAGCAGATGCAGCTTCGCCGTACGAACACTTTTTTGTTTATGTTGAAGAAACTGGATGAACTAGCAGCTGAATATTTAACCCGATGCCAGAAAATGAGCAGTGTTGGTTCTCTATTAAAGCCATGCAAGGATGCCGAAAAACGTGGTTCTTACCGGAAATACCGGAAAGAGGTTAAATATTTTCGGAGATATCTTTGGGAGTTTCCTAGTAGTTGTCGATTTAACGTCTCAAACTTGACCGGAGGCTAGTACGCTCAACGTCCTGAATGAATTTGCTGCACCTCCACGTCACTTCTGTCACACGGCCCGTTCAGGTTGAGTCCCCCGCAAATTTGTGTACACATAATATGTGTTGAGCTTTTTTTTTTTTTTTGGCAACATAAGTGATATTGACCAGCACTTATGTTGCCAAAAAAAAAAAAAAAACACTCCCAAAGATATCTCCGAAAATAGTTAACCTCTTTCCAGTATTTCATGACATTGAGGTAATAACGTAGATAATTATTCACTCAAGGCGTCCAGCTAATAAGGAAACCTTGCCCGCCTCTTATAACGCGAAAGGCCGGCCTATGGTGAAATATGCGGCTTCGTTCAGGACTTTTAACTGCAAAAATATTCAATCCTGCCAGAATACTGGCCTTAGAACCGCAACAAGTTTGCCTTCTGTTGTTTATCGAATACTTACTTAGGTGTTACAAACACACCCTCTCAATCATCAACAAATTGATAGGCCACATTTTCCTAGATATTCATGGAAGAACCTTCATGATCTGTAATGAGTGGTTCAGAGGTAATAGAGAGAGCCTCTAGATAAACAGGTCTATCAAGCAGGATTAACTAAGTTGATGTAGTCATAGAAGTTATGGAGAAACACTTAATGAATACTATCCTGCAGCCGCATCAATTCGTATTGGACCCGAATACGTATTTGACCAGCATATCTACAAATTTGCAGAACATGTGTCCAGCATGTGGCACAGGCCCACTGGAAAATTCTACTCTCTTCGTTTTGTAAGGTTCAGTTTGTCTCCTTAGAGGCACTGTGTGCGACAGAGCTTACTTCCTTACAAAGGAGATATATAAAATAGCTCTTCTATCAAATCACAAAATCTTATCCTCAGAGTGTTATAATTCCCTGACCTTGTACTGTCGAAAAATACAAATGAACCCATTCGACAATTGTAATCAAACATTTTCGTCTGTACTATGACCGAGCGACCACAAACATATATGGAATGGAATCGAGGGAATTTTCGCTTTTCGGAGGATGTGTGTACAAGTGTAGCAGGAATATGTAATGGTGATGTTGTCGTCAGCATCGTCATTGCCATCGCCGTCGTCAACGTCGTCTAACCAAATCAACACAACAAATTATGATAATCACTCACTTTTATGCTCGATACTCACTTTTTATGGCGGATGCCAGTGTGAGCTGGAACAACGGCGGCGGTGGTGATGAGGACACTGGTGATGGCATGGAATGGTTACTTTTATTTCTGGACGAATGGATTGATTGCAGCAGGGTATCTGCTGGTGCGTTCACTCTCGTACTCCCTGTTCCCCGACGACAGATATGCCAGCAGGTTGAAACATGGAACTAGAATAGTGTTAGTGGGCACGGTGGACATGATGAACCCCATGTGCAGTGCCGTGTGCATGTGCGTGCGTGCGAGCGTGCATACGGGAGCTCGTGTATGTTGTCATTGTTGAATAAAATGTAAGTTAGTTATGTTAAATGACGAACATTTGAATTACGAATAACGAATGAATGATTGAAAGCTGCGAATTGCTGTGATGGTGTTCACTCGCATGATATTTGATGATGATGACGACACACTTCGGTCAAGAACAATGACATACGCACCGGAACTATCAATTATTATTGAAGTATTCTACTCAAGACGATACATAATAGATATTTTGATGTTTCTTATTTGTTTTCTATTACCCAGAAAATAAAAGATGTTCCCCCTTCTAATTGAATCCGATCTCAAATAACAAATACAATTTTGATTTCATCTCCGCACTCTTAATATTTATATCAAACTTAAGTCAAATCGACAAATTTGGCTCACCCCTTTTGGTACCTCTCCCACAAAACTTTGAATCATAATAACTTAGAAGTGTTTCATAAACCCTCTCCAAATTATGCACATTCATAAATATCTGTCAGCGGTCGGCCCTTCTGGTACCACAACCAATAGATTTATAAAAAAAAAATAGTTATTGTGAAAAATCTGAAATTAGTGTTCGATTTTCTTTACTCTCAATTTTTTTGTAACTTACTTAACAAAAACAGAAAAATATTTGAAACAAAAAGCAAACTTAGTCCAAACCATATACTGAAGGCATTTATGAGTCGGAAAACAGTCGAATATCTTCTTTCTTGTTTAGTATTAACATATAAAGACTTCATAAGTAATCTAATATGCCATGGAGGAGCATCTAATTCATTTGGTACAGTCAGTCATGCCATAATATTTGCGGACGTTGAGCGTACTAGCCTCCGGGCAAGTTTGAAATAACTAACTATATATATAACTCGCCTGCCTTCATCCGATTTGTTTTTTTGTTTACTGTGCACAAAATGTGTAATATTAGTCAAAATGAGATGGAATTTGGCGCATTCAACCGCATCCGAAAATCGGTTTAGATATAGTTGTAGAAATAACAACGATATTCGAGAAGGGATATCCAAAGGCAGTTCAGAAATACCTTTGACAAGTTTTATCAAGATAAGTTCGGATTTGGTATGGCCTCGTAAAAAAAGTTAAAAAAAAAACTTCAACAAAGTCAAACGCAATAATTTTTACATTTTTTTTTTTAATTTTAATGAATAAAAGCAAAAAAACGTCGGAAATAACATCAAATTTTAGAATAAATTTAGATTTGTTCGAATTGGTCACCTTTGGCACGATTTTGGAGGCCATTGTGCGCTGGAAGTGAAGCGAGGAACATAATTTTGTAACCATTCTTGGCTGGCGCGTGCTGAGTGCGATGGTGCTCAGTCCTGTTGGAATTTCCAAGGTCGGCGGCAAAAATGTTTATGTTCCCAAGGAAGGCTTTAATACACCATGCACACTCCAGAATATTTTCGCGATAATATTCGGCATTTATTTAAATGCCATGGTCGATTAATACGAGCGGAGAGCGATCATCGGCTGTTATGGCGGCCCACACCATCACCATGACCGGCGCTTGAGTTCAGATGGCCAACCGAAGGTGCACATTTTCAGCTGACCTCTTTGGCAAGTAAACACGAACATTTTGTTTGTTCGCAAACTGCTGGACAACGAATGTTTTTTCATCGGAGAAAACCAAATTCGGCTGTTAGATCGAGTTCGGAGATGGGCAATATCGATTCACTCCTTCTGGTACCTCCCCTACAAAAGGTCGAAATTTTCAAAAAAATTATTTCTTTCCCAGAAAGGGAAACGATAATCCGATTATGCTCTAACTTTGCAAATCCTTATAATTGCGTCAGTGCTAGGTTAGGTGTGAAAATGGACTATATCGGTAAACTCCATCAAGTACCTCCGCTACAAATGGTCAAAATTTTGAATAATTACAACTCTTATAAAATGTGATGTAAGAGTCCGATTGCCAAATTTCACACATCCTAATATTTGCATTAACCCAAGGTCTGGTTTTAAGATGGGCAAAATTGGTCCACTCCTTCTGGTACCTCCCACACAAATGGTCGAAATTTTCAGATAAAAAAAAAATATTTTTTGCATAGAAAGAGAAACGATAATCCTATTTTGTTCCAAGTTTGCTAAACCTAATATTTGCGTCAGTGCTAAGTCTGGTTCGAAAATGAACAATATCGGTCTCCTTCTGGTACCTCCCCTAATGTAATGTAAGAGTCTGATTGTCTTCAAATTTCACACATCGCAATATTTATATTTACATAAGGTCTGGTGTTAAGATGGAATATATCGGTTCACTCCATCAAGTTCCACCCCCACAAAAGTTCGAAATTTTGAATATCCATTAATCTCTTAAAACACTAAATTAACATTCAATTCCATTTAAACTTGTCACATCTCAAAATTTTCATAAACACAAGATCTTTTATAAAGGTGGTAGAGATCGGAACATTCGTTCTGGTACCTCCCACACAAAGGGTCTAAGTTTTGAATAACCAAAACGAGCAAAGAATCCGAAATAAACATCCGGTTCTCTTCATATTACACACGTTTCTACTAACTCAAGATCTGGTGTGAAGATGGGATGTATCGGTCCACTCCTTCTGGTATCTCCCCCACAAAGGGTCATAGACGCTAAATTAACTTCCGATTCCATTCAGACTTGGTGCATCTCAATATTTACATCAACACAAGATCTGCTATAAAGATGGTAGAGATCGGACCATTTCTTCTGGTACCTCCCCACATAGGTTTCAAGATTTAAAAAAAACTCTCAAGGAATTCGAAAGAAGCATCCCAATGCATCAATCCATATCCTCAAATGTCCCACATACAAACATTATTGCTAACGTAAGATCTGTTGTGATGATGATATACATCTGCCAACTCTTTCGGGTACCTCACCCACAATGGGTCACAATTTCCAATACTTATATATGTCATAACTTGTGAAACAAGTCGGCGATTCTTTAAAACTTGCTATATCTAAATATTTCTCTTAACCTCTATTCTGATATGAATATGTAACTTGTCGGAATTTATGATTTCGCATAAAATTGGATACGAATGTTCGATTTCCTTCAAATTTTGCACGTACCAATATTTATACCCATGGAAAGGAGGGTATATTAACTTTGTCATTCCGTTTGTAACATCCTTAAATATTCGTCGTAGACCCCATAAAGTATATATATTCGTAATCAGCATAAAATTCCAAGTCGATTTAACGATGTCCGTCTGTCTGTCTGTCTGTCCGTCTGTCTGTTGAAATCACGATACAGTCCACATTTAGCAGAGCAATTTGTATTGTGTCTAGGATGGTTGGTATTGAAAATAAGATATATAGGCCCACGTTTTGGTATAGTTCCCATATAACGGCACCTCCCGATATTCGGTATTTTGATTATTTTTGCCACATTTTTTTCACGGATTTCTCTAAAAATTGGTATTTGTTGGTCATAATGGGTTCCAGCTCCGGTGGCGAAACATTGCATGTATGGGTCCACGTTTTGGTATAGCCCCCATATAAAGGTACCTCCCGATATTCGGTATTTTGATGATTTTTGCCACATTTTTTCATGGATTTTTCTGAAAATTGGTATTTGTAGGTCATAATGGGTTCGATTTGGTATAGCCCCCCCTAACTCCCGATATTCGGCATTTTAATGGTTTTTGCCACATTTCTTCGCGGATTTGTCTAGAAATTGGTATTTTCGCGAACGCTGTATGTATAGGTCCACGTTTTTGTATAGCCCCATATAGCCGTATTTCCCGATATTCGGTATTTTGATGATTTTTGGCACATTTTTCCATGAATATGTCTAAAAAATGGTATATGTGGGTCAAATGGGCTCTAATGTTTCCTTTATCCTAAGGTGGAGGTTATTAAAAGTTTAGCTCGGCCGAACTTAATGTTTTTTACTTGTTTTTTATCTGCATTAGATGAAGTATGAAAATGGAATACTTCGGTCCGCTATATCTGTTACCTGACGCATATTTCCATTTTCCGAAAATTTGCACATATCTCATATAAAGTACTCGAGGCTGGGAGTATGCATCTGTCGGCAAAACTGACTGGTACTATTTTATTTGTTTTGTTTCAATACAATTTTACACAATCTTTCTAAATTGAGCTTTGAGCTATTTTAACGTATTTCGCAAATAATAAAAGTCTCAAACCACATCTACAAAAAATATGCACAGACGGATTCAACAAACCGCAAAGATGATGTATCGAAACAGGAGAGCAAAACATCATTCAATAATAAAGTATTCAGCACAAGACGAAACAAAAAATAATCAACATTTGAAATGTGACAATATAACAAATTCAATTATGTAAATCCATAAATGCGACATTACTATAGATGTTGCTTCCAACTCTCTATACCCCTCCAGCCTCTCTTTCTGACTCTCTACCATAAACAGAGTATGCAGGTATTACCGATGCCGGCTATGGTTCTGATCGGTCATCCATTTGGCCTCAATGAAACAAATAAACGTTTGGATGTTTGGATGGATGAAACTACTGACAATTGTTGTTTCACACAACAACAAAAAAACGGCGATTTAACCGGTCGTTTGCTAAATCTATGGAGGAGCAAAAATGTCAACCGTTTCTGATGGCCAGCCGGCCGACCGGCTAAGTTGCAGTGGAGTGGTTGGTGGTAGATTAGCGGTCAAGAATGAGGCATTGACAATATATAGAATGAATGTTTGTTGTCGAGACAAAGTACCAGCATTTAATCTTAAATTGTCAGTCCGGAGGTTGTGTGAGTGTGTGTGTGTTGAGCCGCCACAGCCGTTGTTGTGGACTATGGCCTTGCAATTTTTTTTTTTTTGAATTCTGAATTCTCGTACCGCTGGAATTCACACTTTGTGTATGGTCGTCTTGTGTCTCTGTGTCTGTCAAACGTTAGTCTAGGCTCGTTTTACGCTTCGCAGAGTCAACAAAAACGAAAAAAACTAACATTTTTCCATTGAAAAGATTCTGAAAAATTAAATATGTTCCATATCTAACTACATTTTGTAGCGGCCGCTATCTGGTCGACTGACTGCCCCGGCCTGGACTGGCCCGGCCAGCTGTTCGAATTGTGTGTTTAACAAGTGTTGATCAGTTTTATTCATAGTTCGCCGTATTGCATGTGCGAAAAATGTTTATATGTCGCCAGTCCGTCATTCACAGAGCCAGTCGTCCGTCATTCCTTCACTCAGGCTCTCACTCACTCGCTCATTCATTCATACCTCTATCTGTCGGTCCATTCGAGTTTTTTTTTTTTTTTTTTTTTTTTTTTTTTTGTACACAACATTGCGAGATTTTCATTTTGTAAATTATTCAAACACATTTATTTCGACGACGACGACGACGACGACGACGACGAATGTTCAACGACTATTGCGGCGATTTTCTATTGTTTTCAATTGGATTCTTCATGTGCTGGATTTTTATTTAATGGTCATATATATATTTTATTCGAACAAAATATGGGTCTTTACATGATGTAGCTTGCAAGGTCATTTGGATGGAATATATTATAAAAATGTTTGAATTGAATGAAAATTATGAAAACTAAAGCTAAGAGAAATATATTTGTTGGTGTTTTAAATGCAATGTTAGTTTTTTCGTAATTCCAAATTTTTTTTTTTATTCAGACAGTTCAGTGGCTAAGTAAGTACATGGATAATTTTACATCGCCAATAGCAAGATTTGTCTTTTTGGCGGTCGTTTTTAGCAAAAAACAAAAAAAAAAAAAATGGAGTTTATGGTTTATCAATTTTGTCTAAAAACTTTAAATTCGATTTACGATTTTTATACCCTCCACCATAGTATGGAGGGTACATTAAATTTGTCATTCCGTTTGTACCACCTCGAAATATACATTTTAGACCCCACAAAGTATATAAGTTCTTGATTTAGCGATGTCCGTCCGTCTATCCGTCTGTCCATCTCTGGAAATCACTCTCTCTTTGGTATATCCCCGATATAACGTAACTCCCGATATTCGGTATTTTGATGATTTTTGCGACAATGTTCATCGGAATTGTTTCAAATTTGGTATTTGAAGTTTAGAATGAATACTACAGCCTATGACAGAAAATTGTCTGTGCTGGTCCACGACTTCGTATTTTGATGATTTTAGCGACATTATTCACCGGAATTGTTTGAAATTTGGTATTTGAAGTTCGAAATGAATACTACAGCCAAAGACACAAAATTGCCTGTGCAGGTCCACGTCTTCGTATAGCCTCCATATTACGGCACCTCCCGATATTCGGTATTTTGGTGATTTTAGCTACATTATCCACTGATTTTTTTGTTAAGTTTCGCATTTACCTATGCAGGTCCATGTCGTCGTATAGGCCCTAATGTAACAGCTACATTCGGTATTTTTAAGATTTTTTAAGATTGCCAAATTCGTTCCAAATGGTGGATGGTATTCAAAGTCCGGTCCGGCTGAACTTATAGCTTTTTTACATGTTATTCTGTAGAGTAGAAAATCTGTTCTACAAGTACACAAAAAGTTGCATATTTAGATCTCTGTTGGTATGTGAAAGTGAGATATGGAACTTGTTTTGGGAAATGTGTACTATAATTGTACGAAAAGTACTAAATAGTACTGTATTTGGTATAGGGTGAGGGGAAAAAAGCTTAAATCCTTAAATTTGATATGTCGGCTGTTGTCCATCCCTTGTAATCACGTTAGATGTCAATGGGTCGACCTGGCGGTGTCTGTTAGGCTTGTGCGAACAAAAACTCTGAAAGGGGGGAGTACCCGATTTGGTCCAAACTTGGTGCATCGTAATATTTCAACTTAACTTAGATCAAGTTCGAAATATCGGGTCACTCCTTCTGGTTCCTCGCTATGAAAGTTCAAAAGAACAAGTTAAAAAGTATCAGTCGTTTTCCCGACAGTTGTATACTCTCAGCCTTGTGTTATGATTCTTCAAACTGTACACCGGATAGGCTTCGAAGGAGGCGGCCAATATTGTCCGATTTGTATCTGACTTCAGATTTTATTTCAAGAATATCGAATCTTTATTTGCCTTTTTGTGGAGGAGATACAGGAAGGAGTTGGTCGATAGATTCAAATATTTTTATTTTCTGCTCAGAAAGGGAAAGGATACTCCGATTTTGCTCCAACTTTGCAATTCCTAATATTTTCACCAGTGCTAAGTCATGTGCGAAAATAGACAATATCGGTTCACTCCATCAAGTACCTCCCCCACAAAAGGTCAACATTTTGAATAATTATAACTCTTATAAAGCGTGATGTAAGAGTCCGATTGCCTCCAAATTACACAAATAGCAATATTTTTATTAACCCATGTGTAAAAATGGAATATATGGTGTGTTCTGGTACCTACCCCACAAAAGGTTCAAAGTTTTGGATAACAAAAACGATTATAAAATCCAACAAATCATCCGGTTCTCTACATATTTCACAACTCCCATTATTTCTGCTAACACAAGATCTGCTGTGAAGATGGAATGTGTCGATCCACTCCTTCCGGTACCTCCCCCACAAAGGGTTAACATGCAAAATTTTAAAAATTTATAAAGCTCATAAAACGCCATATAAGCATCCGCTTCCTTTCAAACTGGGATATTTTCATATATTGAAGTATTTAAATTTTTATCTCAACCAAAGATCTGATATAAACTCTTTCTGATTCCTTATTCACAGAAGGTTAACGTTTTGATTAATAACCATTCTCATATATGGAAAAACGTGTTAGATTTTCATGAAATATTTTTATTAGTATTATACGATGTGGAAAAACATCGATTCACTATATCGCCAACCTCAGGCACATTTAATCATTTTGTAAAAATTACAACATATCTCATATGTCAATATTGGCCCATTCTTTCGGTGCCATCCCGGGTAACATTTATTTTGACAAAAGGACATTGGCGGAGGGTATACATCAGTTGGTAATAAATACTGATATTTTCTAATTTGTTTATATTTTATTCTCAAATAATTGGATTATAGTTCAGTATTTTACATGGGATGTCACAAATGATCAAGCCCCAAATTTTATAGATCTGAAGAGAACTGCTTTCAAAATACAGAGGATGACAATTTCGGATCTTTTTCTCGTATGGTTTTTAATTTTTAATTATCATGTTTCATAAAAATTCTATGCAGTATCCCACATCCGACCACTCGAAACAAATTAAATGTGTGTGTAACTGTGTAACTGTAACTATGGCATACGACGATTGCAAATTGTTGAATTGTTGTATGAAAATTTTGCAGTGTGTAATTAAATGAAAGAATTAAAAGAATGCTGCTGATGTTGTTGCTAAACGATGTGAGCGTGTAATATGATTGATAAAGTGTCAATTGGGGTAACAACCTTAATTGCTATGGATGCGACAAAATAAATGGAAATGGTGTATGGTGTGTGTGATAGTGTGTGTGTGGGATAATTGAGGCAGAAAGTATGGTTGCATAAAATTAAAACTAAAGGCCAAATGATGTGTAGGCATGTGTGGCGGTCAGGAGCACAAAGTCCAGGGATGTAAATGAAGGTATGTGGGATAAAACGGCGTTAAAATATTACAAATTACAATTGGGAAGAAGGTCGTCTTACGTTTCGTATACTGAACTATGGTAATCGAATGAAGCAAAGAATTGAGAGAAAATCTTTGTCACAAAGAAATTTGGTTTATGGGACTTAAACCTGAATTTAATTTAATTTTTATACCCTACAACACATAGTGGTAAGGGTATTATGACTTTGTGCATTTGTTTTGTAATATGGAGAAGGAATCGAGATAGACCCATAATTACTTTGGAGGATTTTCATAGAATCACTTTCTGAGTCGATTTATGCATGTCAGTCCGTCTGTCCATGTATTTTCGTGGGCAAAATGCAGGTCGCATTTTTATTCGATAAAGAATCCTGAAATCCTACTATCCGAATCCTATTGAAATTGGTAAGAATCGGTTCAAATTTTAATAAAGCTCTCATCTTCAACCTATTATTATTGTGCTCCAAATCCGTCCAAATGAACTGAATTTTGGCAATTCCGGCAATTTATCCTAGAAACAAGTGCTTCAAATGTGGTTAAATTGCTTCAGATATAGCTATAGCTCCCATATATATGTTTCATCGGATTTGGGATTTGAGTCCCTCACATGCGTAATATATACAGCCCAGAAATAAATTCATACAATTTTGTCAAGATCGGTTCAAAATTTGGATATAGTTTTCATATATCAATCTTTATTCGATTTCAGGTTTTTATGCCCCAAATGGCTAATATCCGTCCAAATGACCTGAATTTTGGAACTTCCGACTGAATTCTTCCTTCTTCAAATTTGGTGAAAATTGGTGCAGATATACCTACAGCTCCTATATACATGTTTCTTCGGATTTGGAGTCCCTCACATTCGTAATATGCATTTCCAACAATTATATGTAATGCCGGACATAATATGCAGCTTGAGAAGACCCCTGCCAACTTTTATTGAGGTATATTCAGATTTTATATAGCTTCGATATACATATTCATCTGATTTTACTGCAATTGTTCAACATTATAGGGTGAAATTAAAAACTGCAACAAAGTCAAACGCCATAATTATTACATTTTTTTTAAACAATTTATTGAACGAAAGCAAAAAATATCGGAAATAGCATCAAATTTTAGAATAAGTTTAGATTTGTTTGAATTGTTCACCTTTGACACGACTTATGGCCTTCAAACGGCCAATGTAACCGTCACATGCTGCCCGAATGTTGCTCTGCGGTATTTTGGCCCATTCCCGGCGAAGCGCTTTCTTGAGGTAATCGACACTTTGGTATTTTTATGTGCCAACCTTACTTTCTAAAATACTGCAGACACAATGGTCCAACGGATTGGTATCCGGAGATTTTGGTGGCCATGGTGCGCTGGAAATGAAGCGAGGAACCTCAATTTGTAACCAATTTTGGGTGGCGTGCTGAGTGCAATAGTGCTGAGTCCTGTTGGAATGTCCAACGTCTGCGGCCAAAATGTTTGCGTGCCCAAAGCTTTAATACACCCTCCAGAATATTTTTGCGATAATATTCGGCATTTATTCTGAGGCCACGGTCGATTAATACGAGCGAAGAGCGACCATCGGCTCTTATGGCGGGCCACATCATCACCATAGCCGACGCTTGAGTTCTGGTGGCCAACCGAGGGTGCAAATTTTCAGCTGACCTCTTTGGCAAATAAACGCGATCATTTTGTTTGTTTACAAACTGCTGGACAACGAATGTTTTCTCATCGGAGAAAACCAAATTCGGCAGATCACTACTTTCGGCCAAGCGAAGCAACTCTTTATTTTTTTTTTGAGTCTATTTTCTTTCTGTTGCGGTGTAAGTTCTTACACTTTTTGGAATATCAATTGTTTTACCCCGAACTAATTTTTCAATATTTACCGAATGGAATATTGCGATATGTTCAGCTCACGTGCCATTTTTCGGCCACTGCGACGCGGGTTTCGATCAAGTCGTTTCTTTATTTTTCGAACCATTTCTGCTGTTGTTGCTGTTTTCTTACGTCCACTTCCTCGACGTCGGGTTACGCTATCAGTATCACGGTAACTAGCGATGGTACGATACCCAAAATATTTTTCCACATTTAAATGCTGGAGTACCCTAACGATAGCCACTTGTGGTTTTCCAGCCAAATCTAAAGAAATCACACTATCGCGCTTGAATTCCATCACAAATAACTTTTTTTCTGAAAATTCCCACCAAAATGATTTTGTACGCTTGTAAACAATATAATGAACTCTCACTGGAATAGTTCTAACAGCTGTCGGACGAGTGGCGTAGAAAGGACATCAGTCTGAAGTTGGTTGCTGTATTTTTTCATCTCACTCTGCATATGTTGCATCCGAAATGCGTAATATGCATTCCCAACAATTATATGTGATTCCGGACATCAAATGCAGCTCGAGAATATCCTTGCCAAGTTTTATTGAGATCGGTTGAGATTTGTTATAGCTTCGATATACATATTCATCCGATTTTACGGTTATTGTTCACCATATATGATATAGATAACTTCATATTCAACCGAATTTTTCCATTTGGTCCACGTCTTCGTATAGCCCCCGATGTTCGGTATTTTGATGATTTTAGCGACATTATTCACCGGGATTGTTTCAAATTTCGCATGTGAAGCTCGTAATGGATATTTCAGCCCATGCCAAAAATTGTCTGTGCAGGTCCACGTCTTCGTATAACCCCCATATAACGGTACCCCCTATATTCGGTATTTTGATGATTTCAGTTACATTATAAACAGATTTTTCTTCAAGTTTCGCATTTAAATATTGTGATAAGTTATGACAAAAGTTGCCTATGCAGGTCCACGTCGTCGTATAGGCATTCGGTATTTTTAATATTTTAACCGAATTTTTAACGGATTTTATTTTATCTTTTTATACCCTACACCACAAGGTGGTCAGGGTATTATGTCTTTGTGCATTTGTTTGTAACCGGCAGAAGGAAACGAGATAGACCCATAGTTCCTTTTGATGATCTGCATAGAATCACATTCTGAGTCGATTTATGCATGTCCGTCCGTCTGTCCATGTATTTTTGTAAACAAAGTACAGGTCGCATTTATTGCCCGATCCAGATGAAAATTTGTAAAGATCTTTTGTTTGGCCCAAGGACGAACCCTATTGAAATTGGAGATAATCGGTCAAAATTTAGGTATAGCTCCCATATATATCTTCGTCCGATTTGCCTTTTATTGTGCACCAAACGTGTAACATCAGCCCGAATTGTATGGAATTTTGCATATACACCCAAATTAGGCCTGAAAATGAGTATGCCAAATTTGATCGAAATCGGTTCAGATATAGCTATAGCTCCCATATATATTGTTCATCCGATTTGTTATTTTTTTCCACCGCCGCCGTAATATGCACTCTGCAACAACAATATCTGGGGAAATATATCAAATACAGCTCAGAAATACATTTCCCAAATTTTATCGAGATCGGTTCAGATTTGGATATAGCTCCAATATATAATTTCGTCCGATTTACCTTTTATTGTGCACCAAACGTCTAATATTTGTCCAAATGGGATGGAATTTGGCACTTACGACCGAATTGAGTCTAGAAGCTAGTATGTCAATTTGGTGAAGATCGGTTCAGATATAGCTATAGCTTCCATATATATTATTCATCCGATTTGTTATATTTGTTACCAACAACCGTAATATGCACTCCGTAACAACGATATTCAGGGAAATATATCAAATACAGTTCAGAAATATCTTTGCGAAATTTTATGGAGGTTGGTTCAGATTTAGATATAGCTCCCGTATATATCTTTATCTGATTTCAAATAAATTGTGCACCAAATGGGCAATACAAGTCCGAATTTAAAAGATACAAATGCATCGGCATATTTATTCCTTTGAACTTTAAATTATAATTATAATCATAGCGTGTATGATGGAATTCTCTCATAAAAACTTTTAATTGTTATGTGGAGCTCTACTTAATTAGCAAAGTGGTGTAGGGTATCATAAAGTCGGCCCCGCCCGACTTTAAGACTTTTTTTACTGTTTTTTTTTTTTTGGAAATTGCCAAATTTGTACCAAATGGTGGAGGGTATTAAAAGTTCGTCCCGGCCGAACTTACAGCTTTTTTACTTGTTTTTGTTACGGGAGCTCCTCGTTATACGAAAAGAGGTGTAGGATATCATATAGTCGGCCCCGCCCGACTTTTGACCTTTCCTTACAGTTTTTTTTTTTTTTTTTTTTTTTGGGAAAACTGCGTAAAGGTAGGTTTTAATCTTCATTTTAACAGGTGCCTCGTTTCAACCTGTCTTGTGGAAATTCCAAAGACAATTATGACGACTAACTGACATTTATACATTTTTTACTAATTCTCTAATTTAAATGCTACAACCTTGCGATAACAACACCTGATGTCATTTACATCCAATTTACACTTGCCAATCAAAACGAAAATACCAGAAAATTATTTATTAAATCCCTAATAAAAGCCAATTAAGAAGACCAGCAAACCATGTCTACCACCCTCTGATTTGTTCATGTTAAACAAATGAGAGGAAAAAAAAACACAAATTTATTTAATTGCCACTCAAAAACAAATTCCAGCCAATAATAGAACAACTAACAAATGAATGAATGAATTAAGGCTACCATCCAACACTTATGAGTTTATAATTAACACTTAATGTGAACAAAATGTTTTTTTTTTTTTTGTATTTTGGGAAATCTATGGTCAGAAATATTCCCCAACCACCCGTCCAATTTTCCTCCTAATGCTTTGCCTTGATGGTGGAAAAACTAACAACTTTGGAAAATGATTAAAAAACAATTTAGTGGCCAACACCTACACTAATTATAATTAATTACATTTTAACCAAAAACACAGCTCTAACGGAACCATGGACATTTTAGTGCTGCTCCCAGGGCTGGCTGGTGGTGCAACATTTAACGATAGCAACAAAGACAATTAGTAGATTCTTAAATGCTTGAAAGGCCACCCCACCTCATCATCACCATGGCCATCACTTTGACATGTTTGAGAATTTCTGTGATCTTAAACAGCTGTTGAAGTGTTGAAAATTATCTTTTACCAATGAAAAAAAAGAGGAAAATAAACCACCAACGAACTCCGCAACCACATCAAAGTAATTACAACAAATTCGTGGAGAAGCATAACTGAAGTTTGTAAGTTTCTTATAACACCAATTTGCGTTTCTGTTTCCGTTTTGTTTGTTGTTTTTTTTTTCGTGTGTGAGCACATCCCAATTTTCACACTACAAATGTCAAAGAAGTCTGACCACAGTTTTTCGACGGGAACAATTAGTGGGATACTACACTCAGAGAAAACACAGGAGAGAATTACAAACAAATTATAGTGTTTCAAAAACCCGATTTATAGTGTTTCAAAAACCCTGATCCTGTCTGCCTGAGGTTTTAATTTGAGACTTAAAAACCTAAATAATATAGCACATATATTAAAAAAAGCATACATTAACTGTTTACAATAGTCCCATGTAAGATGGTTCTCTACCCCCAAAGTAGCCAACTTTTAAGCCAAATCGATTCGATAATATAATCAAAACCCTCGAAGTAACACTACGAAAAATTGACATTGAAAATTTTCCGCAAAGAGGTCTTCTACTCCTTTTAGAAGCTAATATGCCAAATAAGAGCAGAATAAATTGAAAAATGTGACCAAGACCGTGGAAATAGCTGAAATCAGCGGATACCTTCAAATAAGGGTTCTACCAAACATGGTTCTATACTTATAATTTTTGGAAATAATGAGTTGTTTCTTCTAAAATCTCAAATTAGCAACAATTGAGGAATTTGAAAGGAGCTATATCATTTGGGGGGGCTATATCATAATGTAGACCGATCTGATACATATTTTCTACATATGATTCTTCGTGTAACCCCTAGGACTGTATCAAATTTAAAACTTTATCGTAACTTTTGCGGAGTATAGCGAAAAATATTTGAAGACCATTGTGTGTGGTTAAGCTATAAAAAATGCACCCTAAAAAGTTTTACCCGGGAACCCCCCTTTTGGGATTTTTATCTACAAACCGAAAAATATCCCAACCCAATGATTGTCTGCCGCGCAGTGTAATTTCTGACGATAGCGCATAGTCCCCGTATGACGTTACCTGTGATTTAAGGTTACTTTTAAGGGTTCAGAAGAATTTTCTTCATTCATCTTCAACTTCATTTTCAATTCACTCCACTATTTTGTATAGTCTGCATATTAAAGTGCCTCTTAATATTCGGTATTTTACTGATTGCTATCTCAATGAATTTTGCATTTTTAGTTCTCATTGGTTGGATTTTTTCCATATACAGGGCGAGATAAAAAAACTGCAACAAAGTCAAACGCCATAACTTTTACATATTTTTTTTAATTTTATTGAATGAAATAAAAAAATATCGGAAATAGCATCAAATTTTTGAATAAGTTTGTTCGAATTGGTCACCTTTGGCGCAAATTATGGCCTTCAAACGGCCAATGAAACCGTCACACGCTGCCCAAATGTTGTTGTATTTTTGGCCCACTCCCGGCGTAGCGCTTGCTTAAGGTGATCGACACTTTTGTATATTTTAGTGCCAATCTTGCTTTCCAAAATACTCCACACACAATAGTCCAACGGATTGGTATCAAGAGATTTTGGTAGCCATTGTGCGCTGGAAATGAAGCGAGGAACCTCATTTGTAACTATTCTTGGGTGGCGTGTGCTGAGTCCTGTTGGAATGTCCAAGGTCTGCGGCCAAAATGTTTGCGTGCCCAAGGCTTTAATACACCCTCCAGAATATTTTCGCGATAATACTCGGAATTTATTCAGATGCCACGCTCGATTAATACGAGCGGAGAGAGACCATAGGCTATTGAGTTCTGGTGGCCAACCGTGCACATTTTCAGATGAGCTCTTTGCCAAGTAAACCCGATCATTTTGTTTGCTCACAAACTGCTGGAAAACGAATGTTTTCTCATCGGAGAAAACCAAATTCGGCAGTTCACAACGATGCAACTCTTTAGCTCTTTTGAGTGTATTTTCTTTCTGTTGCGGTGTAAGTTCTTGGAATTTCAATGGCTTTACCCCGAGCTCATTTTTCAATATTTGCCAAATGGAATATTGCGATATGTTCAGCTCACGAGCCATTTTTCGGCCACTGCGACGCGGGTTTCGATCAAGTCGCCTCTTTACTGTTCGAGCCATTTCTGCTGATGTTGCTGTTTTCTTCCGTCCACTTCCTTGGCGTCGGGCAACGCTACCATTATTACGATAACGAGCGATGGTACGAGACAGAAAAGATGTGTTCGCATTTAAATGCTAGAGTGCTGCAACGCTGGCCACTTGTGGTTTTCCAGCCAAATATAAAGAAATCACACTATCACGCTTCAATTCCATCACGAATATCTTTTTTCCGGAAAATTCTCACCAAAATGCTTTTGAACGCTTGTAAAAAATATAATGAGCTGTCACTGGAATAATTTCAACAGCTGTCGGAGGAGTGGCTTAAGAATGACAGCAGTCTGAAGTTAGTTGCAGTTTTTTCATCTCACCTTGTACAAACTCCAGTAAGATCGGTAGTAGAATGGTTGGAGCCGTTATATGGGGACCATGGGGACTACATCAATTGAAATCTAATATGACTCTAATTTTATATAATTTCGTGGATAAATGTAACTAGGAGACTAGGACCAATGCAAACAATGTTTTGACGCCGATTGTAGAACACATTATGAAGCACAAATACCTAATTTCACACAAATCTATTGAAAATCTGGTTTAAATCGTCAAAATGCAGAATATCCGATAGAACCGCTATCTGTGCCTATATATAGCATGATCGGCCACACATTTCGAATTAAAAATGCCAATTTTTAGACAAATCCCTTGATAAATGTGTCAAAAACTATAAAAATGCCGAACATCGAGAGGTACCCTAATATGGATGCAATACGAAAACGTGGACCTATGTATATAATCTTGCGACATCAGAGCTAGAACCCATAACGAACTACAAATATGAATTTTTAGAAAAATTGGTGGGAATATGTGGCTAAAAGTATCAAAATATCATTCTTGTGGAGTGCTTTTAAAGAATGTGAGCAACTTAAAGACTAAATCGGATGGAACATATATATGGGATTTATAGCTATATCTAAACCGATTTTCTCCAAATTTGATGTACTTCTAGACTGAATTCAGTCGGATGTGCCGAAATTCAGATCATTTGGACTGGTATTGGTGCACAATTAACCCAAAATCGGTTTAAGATATATATGGGAGCTATATCCAAGCTGAGCCGATCTCGATAAAACTTGGCAAAGATATTTCCGAGCTCTATAAGATATCTGGTACCAAATATCATTCTTGTGGGGTGTATATTACGATTATGAGGGACATCAAATCGGATGAAACATATATATGGGAGCTATAGCTATATCTGAACCGATTTTCTCCGAATTCCATGTACTTGCTTCTAGACTGAATTCGATCAGATGTGCCAAAATGCAGGCCATTGGGACTGATATTGGCCAATTGGTGCACAATTAACCCGAAATCGGTTGAAGATATATATGGGAGCTATATCTAAATTTGAACCGATTCTCACCAATTTCACGTCATCTCAATCGGATAATAAATGCGACCTGAATTTTGTTTACGGACGGACGGACGTACGGACTGACATGCATAAATCGACTCAGAAAGTGATTCTTCGAAGATCCTCAAGAGTACCTATGGGTCTATCTCGCTTCCTTTTTCATGTTACAAACAAATGCACAAAGACATAATACCCTTACCACTATGTGGTGTAGAACATTGCAAAGTGAAATTGATTTTGGATCTTGTAGATTTTGATTCCCATGGCTATTTCCGACTAGGATCTTTCAGTGCATATATCGTGCTATTCATAAATTAATAACATTTTCTCTGAGTGTACGCATTATAATAAACCACAAATGTAGATAAATATCCCTCCCAATAGTTATTAGAAGAAGTGAATTAAGGAGGACATGCTAGTTTTGTTAGGTTACCTGCTGCTGCTGCTGCCATCATCTCTTCCCGTATTTACTCAATAATTATTTGTTTTACTCTCCCCACATTTTTCTCCTTTTCGAAAGGTGATTGCACGCAATACCTTAATGTGACGATCAACCGTTCGGAAAGCCATACCAGGACATAATTATCCTGAAATTAGACTTTTGGTGTTTGTTGTGTTGAAACAATACTTATGCCCTGAGCTGAGCTGTTCATACCCCCAACAATCACCACGAAGCATGCATGCAAGCCATCAAACCAAAGATGCCGTCCTAGAGGTATTGTTCAATTCACATCACATGTTATTTCAAAATTATCCTTTCGTGACCTTTTCGGTTTGTGGTCACGGAGCCAAAACTATTGTTTAATAATCTTTGATAGAATTCACCTCAGACTACAACAAAGTAGTTTTACGTTTTCTTTTCGGTCCAATTTTAATTTGTTAATTGGTTATGCTCACAGCGCTGGCAAATGAGCAACAACTGCTGGTCAGAACGGCACAATTGCCAAATGTATTCGCATTTTTATTTTGCAATTTAATTGTTTTTCAACACTGCGTGAAAAGAAGAAGGGAGCAAGCACCCAAACACACAAGAGTTCTCTGATGCACAAAACCCTTATTCTAACATATGCTGCCATCGTCCGGCTATCCATTCATCCACACAATTTAGTCATGGATTCTCTTGAGACTGACTCTCTGACCCTTAAGGAAGACATTGGAGGCCAATTGCATTTGTTGTGTGTGCGTTACTTGTTGGCTGGCTGGCTGGCTGGCTAGCTGGCCATAAATTACTGACAGTTCATTTAAAATGCAATAGAATTACTTAAATTAAGAAATGAAGCGTAAATTGTTTTGTTTTATAAAGACAACAACAACACCAACAGCAACGACGACAACACATGGTTTTAATTAAAATGTATTTTATATGAAAATTTAGATTTTGCAGAATTTTTGAATTGTTTAGAAGAGACTAATGATGAACTAAATTTTGTAACATGAATCATTATTAACAAATGTGGGTCTAAAGTCTATTCCATAGCCAAGATCGTTCATTTTAATCGGATTGGCTTATTATCACTTAACGTACGGGGTGTCGTATAGATGGCGCTCATGTCAAGTTCATTTGAACGTAATACGTTACTTCTAAAGGGCCACCGCTATGGATTTGCTTATTAGTTAAGGGGTTTTCTATAGAAGACGTTCTTAATCGTTTAAGTATGGTCAAAGATAGGCAAGTAATACAAATGTGGCAATTCAGATTCTTTTTAATACCATACACTTCATTGTGATCAGAGTGTCTTTGTGCATAAGTTTGGAGAAGAAAACGAGATAGACTAGACCTATAGTTACTTCTAAGGATCCTCATAGAACCACTTCCTGCCCATATATTTTTGTGAACAAAATGAAGATCATATTGTCCGATTGAGATGAAATTTTCCACAAATCATTTGTTTGTGCCAAGGACGAACCCTATTGAAATTGGTGATAACTGACCCAATTTTAGATATAGCTCCCATATATATTTTCGTCCAATTTAAAATTTATTGTGCGTCAAATATTTGTAATATTCGTCTTATTAGGATGTATTTCGGAACACCCGACCGATTGACACAAGTACTTCAACTTTGGTGAAAATTGGTTGAGGTATAGCTCCCACTTATATGTTTCATCAGATTTGGTGTTTAAATCCTGCATATTAGTTATGTGCACTCCACAATAATGATATTTGGTACCACATATCAGATACAGTTCAGAAATACTTGTTTTTAATTTGGATATAGGCTATATACAGGGTGGGATAAAAAGACTGCAATAAAGTCAAATGCCATCATTTTAACATTTTCTAAATTTTATCAAATGAAAGCAAAAAATGTTGGGAATAGCATCAAATTTGGCACGAATTATGGCTTTCAAGCGGCCAATGAAACCGTCACACGTTGCTCGAATGTTGCTCTGCGGTATTTTGGCCCATTTTCGGCGCAGCGCTTGCTTGAGGTGATCGACACTTTGGTATTTTTTAGTGTAAACCTTGCTTTCCAAAATACTCCAGACACAATAGTTCAACGGATTGGTATCCGGAGATTTTGGTGGCCATTGTGCGTTGAAAATGAATCGAGGAACCTCATTTTGTAACCATTCTTGGGTTGCGAGTATGTCCATGGTCTTCAGCTGAAATTTTGTCGTACCCAAGACTTTAGTACACCCTCCAGAATATTTTCGCGATAATATTCAGCATTTATTTTGATGCCACGGTCGATTAATACGAGCGGAGAGAGCGACCACACCATGGCCAGCGCTTGAGTTCTGGTGGCCAACCGAAGGTGCACATTTTCAGCTGACCTCTTTGGCAAGTAACCAAGATCATTTTGTTTGGAGAAACTGCTGGAGAAATTCAACAGTTCACCACTCTCGACCAAGCGAAGCAACCCTTTACCTCTTTTAGTTATATTTTCTTTCTGTTGCGGTGTAAGTTTTTGGACTTTTGGAATTTCAATGGCTTATCCCGATCTCATCTTTCAATATTTGCCGAATGGAATATTGCGATACGCGGGTTTCGATCAAGTCGCTTCCTTACTTTTCGAAACATTTCTGCTGATGTTGCTGCTTTCTTCCAACCACTTTCTTGACGTCGGGCAACGCTACCAGTATTACGGCAACGAGCGATGGTACGAGACACAAAAGATTTATTTACATTTAAATGCTGGTGTGCTCCGACGATACCCATTTGTTATATAAATAAATCTCACTATCACGCCTGAATTCCATCACGTATAACCTTTTTTTCTGGAAAATTCTCTCCAAAATGCTTTTATACGCTTGTAAACAATATAATGAGCTGTCACTGGAATAAACGCTGTCGGACGAGTGGCTAAGAAATGGCAGCAGTCTGAAGTTGGTTGCAGTTTTTTCATCTAAAACTGATATTTTTCGCAATATACCCCACAAGGTCAAAATTTTCAAAAATATAAATATTCTGCACAGAAGAAGAAACGATAATCCGATTTTGCAAATCCTAATATTTGCGTCAGTGCTAGGACTAGGCCTAAATAAGGGGTAAAACTTTGAATAATTATAAGTTTTATAAAATGTGATGTAAGAGTCCCATTATCTTCAAATTTCACACGTCCCAATATTTTTAGTAACCCAAATGGAGTATATCGGTCTACTCCTTCTGATACCTCCCCCACAATAAATCGAAATTTTTAATATCCATAAAACTTATTAGACGCGAAATTAACATCCGATCTCATTTAGAATACCTGAATATTTCCATCAACATAGGATCTATTATAAAATCGGTAGAGATCGGGATATTCCTTCTGGTACTTCCCCCTAAAAGGGTCGAAGTTTTGAATAACAAAAACGAACATAAAATCCGAAATAAACGTCCGGTTCTTTTCATATTGCACACATCACATTATTTCCATTAACACAAGATCTGCTGTGAAGATAGGATATATCGGTCCATTCCTTCTGGTACCTCCCCCACAAAGGCTCAAAATCTTGAATACCCATTAAGCTCATAAAACGCGAAATTAACATCCGATTGCATTAAGACTTGGCTTATCTCAATATTTCCATCAGCACATCTCAATCTTAATATTTCCAATCTCAATATTTCCATCAACACAAGATCTGTTATAAATATGATAGAGACCTCCCCCACATAGGATTCCTTGGCTTACTTGTTTTTTTTTTTTTTTTTTTTTTTTTTTTTGAATGTTCTTCGGAATACCCGTACTAAATATGATGAATGGGAAAATGCTCAAATAGTGAAATATAATGATTTGTAGAAAATTTGAGATTTACTTTGATACAATAATTATTTTCCATCGATTTCAGATTTTTTACCAGGCTTTCCGATGGGGTATTAGCAAAAGGAAATAAAAAATCTAAACTTAATGTCTCTGTTAGAATTATGCTCGGCTACATACCCTTAAACCATAAAACCAATACGGAGTAAAATCCTGCACATTTGTTGCCGTTTTTCCATCTACAGGCGTATTTTTTACCAAATGCTATCATATGCTACTGTTTTTAGTCTCTACTCCAAATCTAAGGCACCCACTTAAAATAATACCGCTTTAAGATGACCATTTACAGCAGATTATTTTCATCCTCTAATTAGTCACCATTTACTTCCAACAATGGGATTTGCTACATTTTTTCAGTCCGATTTCCCATTATTTCCTTACCAAAAAAAAGAAAACTTCTCTCACTGGTTATTTACTGCAGCCAATAACAATAATAATAATTACTTTTATGTTGTGTTTATGTTATTTTACACACCATCTTCATTTCATTTCCTGTGATACAAATACAATTTATGTAAATTTTCTTGTCAAACTTTTTTCTTCCTTTTTCCCATCTTTTTGCTAACCTCCCCTAATCCTCTGGCCAAATGTTCACAAATCCGGTGTATGGGTGTGCGGAGCATGCACACTACCGCCAGAAGAAGAGGAAGTAGCCTTTAGGTATTTATTTAATAGTATAACAAACCATAAATGTCCTCTTTAACATCTATTAACAAAACGTAGCCCAATGTCATACCATACCATGCCCAGCCAACAACCACGTAATACCACATTGGCACTTGTTGTTGCCACCACCACATACCACATACCACCACCCCACGCCAACCCATCTGCTTGCATATGAATGAAACAAAAATATAAAACTTTAAAATTTTTCAAAATGAATCATAAAAATGTAACAACAAACTTTATACCCCTCCCCTCCTCCTCACAATTTTACTTTGTATCAAACAAAGCCATGCCCGTTTGTGTGCTGGTTGGCTGGACCCAATCGGTTTGGATGAATTTTTAATTTATTTGCTGTAATACCTAACACGCTTATGACGCGGACGACAACGACGATGATGATGACGACGAAAACGATTTCCATGCCACGCCGATGTCCTTTATTGGACTTTGTTACCAAATCCCCCCGATGTGAATGTTATTAAAGACAACACACCCATTATCGCACACCAACCGCATGGTTTATGAATAAATTGAAGTATTCGAAATGAGGAAAACGCTCGTTTGCTTGCTTGCTGATTCGATAAAAAAGGAATATGAGGACACATACACGAGCTATAAAACAAATAAGACCAGCTTATGTTTTTGTAATTCATTATGGCTTGTATTATGATTATTTTTATTTTATTTTGGAGATTTTATGAAAGCAGATGAATATGGCTGTTTATTTCTAAAAATCCATAACGTTTATGTTGGCCTATATGAGTTTTAGGTACCTCGAAAAATACTCAGAGCAAGCCCAAGGAAAAATTGATAAAAAAAATTAGGAAATATTTTTATTTTTTGCAAATTGAAGCTAATTTTTTCTTGATATACAGAGTGAGATAAAAAAACTGCAACAAAGTCAAACGCCATAATTTTTACATTTTTTTAATTTTATTGAATAAAAGCAAAAAAATATCGGAAATAGCATCAAATTTTTTGGTCACTTTTTTTGGCACGAATTATGGCCTTCAAACGGCCAATGAAACCGTCACACGCTGCCCGAATGTTGCTCTTCGGTATATTCGCCCATTCCCGGTGAAGCGCTTGGGGTGATCGACACTTTGGTATTTTTTAGTGTCAACCTTGTATTCTAAATTACTCCAGACACAATAGTCCAACGGATTGGTATCCGGAGATTTTGGTGGCCATTGTTCGCTGGAAATGAAGCGAGGAACCACATTTTGTAACCATTATTGGGTGGCGCGTGCTGAGTGCGATGGTGCTGAGTCCTATTGGAATGTTCAAGGTCTGCGGCCAAAATGTTTTCATGCCCAAGGCTTTAATACACCCTCCATAATATTTTCGCGATAATATCAGACATTTATTCTGATGCCACGTTCGATTAATACGAGCGGAGAGCGACCATCGCCATGGCCGGCGCTTAAGTTCTGATGGTCAACCGAAGGTGCACATTTTTATCTGACCTCGTTGCCAAGTAAACATGATCATTTTGTTTGTTTAAAAACTTCTGGACAACGAATGTTTTCTCATCGGAGAAAACCCAATGCGGCAGTTCACCACTTTCGGCCAAGCGAAGCAACTTTTTAGCTCTTTTGAGTCTGTTTCTTTCTGTTGCGGTGTAAGTTCTTGCACTTTTTGGAATTTCAATGGCTTTATTCCGAGCTCATTTTTTAATATTTGCCGAATGGAATATGTCGATATGTTCAGCTCGCGAACCATTTTTCGGCCATTGCGACGAAGGTTTCGATCAAGTCGTTTCTTTACTTTTTGAACCATTTCTTCCGATGTTGCTGTTTTTCCGTCAACTTCCTTGACGTAGGGCTCTGCTACCAGTAACACGGTAACGGGCGATGTTACGAGACACAAAAGATTTATTCTCATTTAAATGCGGAAGTGTTCTAACGATAGCCACTTGTGGTTTTCCATCACGAATAACTTTTTTTCTGGAAAATTCTCACTAAAATGCTTTTTTACGCTTGTAAACAATAACATGAGCTGTCACTGGAATAATTTTAACAGCTATCGGACGAGTGGCTTTGAAATGACAGCAGTCTGAAGTTAGTTGCAGTTCCAATATTAAATGAAATTTCATAAAATATTATGTTTCATTTACAAATGTTATCTTGGTTGAAAGATTCCCTGTTTGAAATGATGTCATAGAGCACTGCACAGTTGTTACCCTTAGCTATTTGACCAGAGGCATTTCCACCACATTTTCACACTCCGTCGTGTTTGTTAGGTATTCAAAACAATTTTTTATTTTATCCGCTAAATATTGTCCGTCTACCTTCCAAATTGGTAAGCTTCTGCCCAGCTCTCTAACTCCATGCTAATTCCTGCGTCGATTGGTCAATAATTGTGGCCTGTAGAGCAACAGCAAAATCCGGATATTTTAACATTCTTGGTTCATTTAAACCCCTAAATAGTTCGCAATCATCTCCAAAAACAATAGGCTTCTATTCCGATCCTAACACCAACTCCATTTTACATTTGGTGAGGATCGGGACGCAATTGTAGCTCGATTAAAAATTAACATGGACAGACTGACGGACAGACATACACAGCTAGATGGGCTCCGCTCGGCGAGATAGGAAGATCCATATATAGTTCAATACGTCAGGGACAAAGCTAATATACCCTCCAGTATTTTGTTTTGTAACTCCTCGAAATATTCATAATAGGTATTACAAAGTATATATATTCTGGATCTGCGTAAAATTCTAAGACGATTTAGCTATGTCCTTCTGTTGTAATCACGCTATCTTTCGAACGAATTGAGATAGAAGGCTAAAATGCACACATGTGTATTATGCCAGTAGACAGGTTAAGTTCGTAAATGGGCCAGGTCGGTCCAAGTTTTCGTATAGTCTCCATATAACGGTACCGCCCGATATTCGGTAATGGGTATTAAAGCCTATGAAGAAATGTATTTTATGTAGGTATTTTTCATAATTTTTTGAAGTCCTAGAAAAATATTGTTAAAAAAACATTTTTTTAGGAAATCCTTAAAATTTCTGATTAGAAGAACGCTTAAAACCTTGATAATGGTTGACAATTTTCGTTCTCTTTTTCAAAATTAAAAAAATATATATCAAACCCTTGTGACTAAACATGACAAGCCCTTTAATTTAATGTGCAAGCCCTTCCAGATTGCTCATACACCCAATAGTGTACCATTTCCGTACCCTTGATCTGAAAATTCCCAAAATCTTGACTTAAGTTCTTGCACTTTAGATCGCCTAATAGTTTTTTACATATTTATTTTTTTATTAGCACATTTAAGTACTACATATTTAATTGGCATATTTCACACACACCAAATTCACCTCTATTAATTTCTCAAAATGATGAACATATTTTTACACCTTCTTTTATATTAGAAAAAATATTTTACCAGAGTTTAAAGAAAATCGGGGAATAATTTTAGTTTTTGATTATTAAGTTGTAGACCCTTTGTTGGAGAAGTATAAAAAGTAATGTCCATTTTGACACCTGAGATAAAATAAATAATTTTTATAATAATTAAATATGTCTTGCACACGAACGGAATATTATACACAGCAGAGACGTACACAGAAACGCTTTTCTAAAGAATTTCAGAAAAAAGTCAATTAGGTAGGGTAATGTCTCCGTACGATTCCTGATACTCATCAACAGTGACTGTAATATCGAATTTCAGTGTCCATCGGTGTAGTTTAAACCTATACAAATTGTTTCTAATTTTGTACTTTTCGTACTCTAGTTGTTCGAATTTTATTAACATTCTATATATTCAAGCTTTAACCGTTTACTTCAGATCCATTTTTTCCATTACTCTACTACCGAATTTCAAATTTCTAGCATGTATTTTACCTATCCTTTAAGAATTTTCAAAGTTTCCCATCCCACCATTTCGACTTAGAATTAGCTTAAAATTAAATTTTTAGCTCTTACTGATCACTTTATTTAAAATTATTCTTCCGCTTTTCGATTGCACAGTAGCTTTTTCTACCGCATTTTAGTACTTTTCCTGCCTATTTCCACATTGACTTTTTGGGCCTCATAAACGGCTTTTCAAACATTTTCCCATGAAATGCGAATTGGCAAAATCTCTTCTTACCATAAGTTTTTAAAGAAAAAGTGGCACCATGCAAAATTTCTAAGTCCATCTCTGCCCAATCACCCAATTAAAGTTCTGTGTCATTTTGCAAATCTTAGTACTTTTGAAGTACAATTTTCTAAAAACCCAATTTTTTACCTAATTGTGAACTACTATAAAATTCTAGCCCTAATCGATTCCTCAATAACAGTGTTATACCTTTTAGTTTTTATTATAACTATAAAATACAAAATTCCGAACTCACCTCTCTACACCAAGAGTTGCTCCTATGCAAAGATTTAGTTCTTAACAATCGTACAATAACATTGTTGTACCTTTTTAGAATTATTGTACGTTTAAAGTTTAAATTTTTAAACAATCTCTATCCAAAATTTCTAAGTTCAATTTTTCCCTACCTCAAAATGAGAATGGTGTCTAAATTTTAGTACATATTTACTTTTACTTTTACTTTTGAACTATAATATTCAAAAATCCGTTTTTATGCAAGAATGGCCCTAGTGCAAAATTAAATTTGTTTGGATCATATTAGTCTTTAACTATGTTGTACATTTTATTGCCTTTATAGGTTTATTTTGTACTTATAAGTACTTTTCATATCATTGAGGAGTAAGATCAGGAGATCTCCAGTCTAAACAAAAAGTTATCCTATGGAAACTGATTTATTTTTTTACACATCTAGTAGTACGAATTTTCAAAAAAAAAAAAAAAACATATACTTTGGGATTTTTTTTTTTTTTTTTTTTTTGAAAATTCGAAAATTCAAAGGTTGAAGAAGAAGCCAAAAGAAAATTTCCACCGCCTAAATCATTTTCATCTCATAAAACTTTTCAAACCAAATCACCCTAATATTGCTGTTGTCTGTCATAAATATTTGTGCGTTACATTGTAATAATTTCATATTTAACATTCATTGTTTTCATTTTATTCCCACCTTTTAAAAGGGGTTGGTTGGTTAGATTGTTTTTATTCCACAACCAGACAGACCAGTGACAATCCTTCGGTGGATTACCTTTTTTTCGCTGCGTAAAAACCTTGATTCTTTTTTCTTTTTCGAAATGAGTTTGGAACTCTGTTTACCAACGGCATTGGTAATTTGGCATTGTTATGCTAAAAAATTCTGAAATTACAATAACAATTTCATAAAATAGTTTAATCCAACGCATATGTGTCACACTCAAACACACACAAACATTACATGGTGTGTGATATGCCACGCCACAAGGCAGTGTGTGTATGGTTGGTTGTTGATATGAAACGCTAGGTTTTGTTATGCGCGATGAAGGAATTTGGTTTTTAATATTTTCTGATAATACCGGATTATGGGGTGTCAAAAGTATTAAAGGCGTGCACCAAGCCAAAAAAAGGAAGGTAGAATATGATTTCAGTGTTTTTTGTTTCTCACACTCATAACATTGTTGTTTGGCATTATAAAGATTAATAAATATATTACTGTAATATTAAATTCATGATGCAAAAAGTTGTTTTGTTTCTTTTTGTTTTACAGAATAACGTGTTATGCGTATGAAAAACGATTTTGATATTGTGGGAATGTTTTGTGGAATTTGGCAGGATTTAAAAGGGATTTATTTATTATATTTTATTTATCAAATAATTTACGAACATTTATTCATTTGATCAGACGTACGTATGTCATCGAAAATTCAAAATATTTTTGGAAACATGATGCATTTTAAAACATCACAATTATATATCATGTTCATCAAAGCTCTCTACTGTCTTCAACAGGTACATTTTAGATTAAATAAAATATGCCCATAAATTTCCCCAGATTTGTATCCTCAGCCTATGTTTGGAAATAAAGAAAATATACACGTTTGCCTGCTTTTTTGGCTTTTTTGGCTAGTGATCGCTTTAGTCCTAGTTTTGCACATCGCATTTTTCATATAGCAATACCATTTAATTTAAAATAATTCTTTCTGATACCTTCAAAACCTGCTGTCAAAATTTTGAGTCCCATGAAAATGAGTTAGGTTTTTGACTGTATTTGAAGATTTTTAAAATATTCGGTCTATATTTTGTGTTTGATTTCTCTCCAATTTGTCTATTTTCTTTTTTACTTCACGGTCACTATAAAACGTGGAAAAAGTAGCAGTGTTAGATTTCACCCATTTCGAGCCGAGCTATTTTTTCCAAACTAAAAAAGATACACGATTTCATGTCAAGACTGTTTTAATAACATCAGGCTCACGTTTTAGGTCTTTGCCAGGAAGACCTTACAATGTTCCTTCAAAGCCCACAATTTGTTTTTACTAAAAGTCCTCGGAGAAATATTCGTAAGAAATCACCCGTCTTTGATCAAGAAATTTAGAAAAGTATTCTTAAAAATTCCAAGATTTTACGACAGCCAATCCTTAAAAATTTGAAAAAAAAAACAGGATTTTCAGTCTGCTGGACCTTAAAAAATGAAAAAAAAAACTTCACGATTTATGTTCAGCAGAATGCTAATAAAAAATAAAAAAAGGCTTTAATTTCGGACGCGCCGACATTTTTATACCCTCCATCGAACTTTGAACACCCTCCACCTTTTGGAACGAATTTGACAATTTTCAAAGAAATAAAATCCGTTAAAAATCTTAAAAATACCGAACGTAGCCGTTATATTAGGGTCTATATGTCGACGTGAACCTGCATAGGCAAATTTTGACATATGCCATTACAATAGTCAAATGCGAAACTTGAAAAAAAAATTGTGAATAATGTGACTAAAATCATCGAAATGCCGAATATCGGGAGGTACCGTTATATGGGGGCAATACGAAGACGTGGACCTGCACAGACAATTTCCTGTTATAGGCTTTTGCATCCATTACGAATTTCAAATACCAAATTTGAAACAATTTCGGTGAATAATGTCGCTAAAATGATCAAAATACCGAATATAGTGAGGTACCGTTATATGGTGGCTATACAAAGACGTGGACCTGCATAGACAATTTTCTGTCATATACTGTAGTATCCATTACGAACTTCAAATACGAAATTTGAAAAAATTCATCAAAATTGCGAATAACGGTAGGTGCCGTTTTACGGGGGCTATACAAAGACGTTGACTTGCATAGACAATTTTCTGTCTAAGACTGAAGTATCCATTACGAACTTCCAATACCAAAATTGAAACCTTCAGCAGTAACGGTTCGAAAAGTAAAGAAGCGACTTGATCGAAACCCGCGTCGCAGCGGCCGAAAAATGTCTCGTGAGCTGAACATATAGCAATATTCCTTTCGGCAAATATTGAAAAATGTGCTCGTGGTAAAGCCATTGAAATTCCAAAAAGTGCAAGAACTTAGACCGCAACAGAAAGAAAATAAACTCAAAAGAGCTAAAGAGTTGCTTTGCTTGGCCGAAAGTGGTGAACTGCCGAATTTGGTTTTCTCCGATGAGAAAACATTCGTTCCCAGTAGGTTGTAAACAAACAAAATGATCGTGTTTACTTGCCAAAGGGGTCAGCTGAAAATGTACACCCTCGGTTGGACAATAGAACTCAAGCACCGGCCATGGTGATGGTGTGGGCTGTCATAACAGCCGATGCTCCGCTCGTATTAATCGACCGTATCATTAGAATAAATGCCGAGTATTATCGCGAAAATATTCTTGAGGGTGTATAAAGCCTTGGGCAAGCAAACATTTTGGCCGTAGAACTTGGACATTCCAACAGGACTCAGCACTATCGCACTCAGCACGCGCTACCCAATAATGGTTACAAAGTGAAATTCCTCGCTTAATTTCCAGGGCACAATGGCCACCAAAATCAGAGCAACATTTGGGCAACGTGTGACGGTTTCATTGGCGTTTGAAGCCCATAATTCGTGCTAAAGGTGACCAATTCGAACAAATCTAAACTTATTCTAAAATTTGATGCTATTTCCGACATTTTTTGCTTTCATTCAATAAAATTTAAAAAAAAAATGTAAAAATTATGGCGTTTGACTTTGTTGCAGTTTTTTTTATCTCACGCTGTATGCTAGGAAGACATAATGCTAATTCACAGTAAATTTGGGTTACAATTATTTTATTTGTAATTGGTGGGGTCTATATGAATATTTCTAAGTTTTACAAAATGACAAATTTAATACACCCTCCATAAAAACTATTTAAAATGTTGGTCCTTTATGGAGGAAATACCGTAGCTGTGTACCAATATTATCCACTTCTGATCTGAACTAACTCTGATAATATACAACGTGCCCGATTTGGACTATATTGACTTCACTTTATATGATATATGTAATAAATATAAAGCGCCAGATATAGTGGACCAGATATACTGATAAATGTGCACAATTTAAAAAAAAAAAAAAAAAAAACTTTGACATTTAGTTTTGAAAAAAATGTTGACCCGTTGTGGGGAGGCGAATATTTGTATGTGCGAAACTTGAACAGAATCTGACTCTTATTTCACATGTTATGAAAGATACCAGAAGGAATGGTCCGACATATTTCATCCTCAAAAAAGATCTTGGGTTGATAAAATTGTTGAGATATATGAAATTTGATGAGAATCTGATGCTTATTTAACATTTTATAAGAATTATTATTTTTATTTAAAATGTTGACCCTTTTTGGGGGAGGTACTTGATGGCTGGGCTCATAATGTCCATATTCGCACCCAAATAATAATAATAATACAAATATTAGGATTTGCGAAGTTTGAAAAAAATTGGATGATCCTCAATGACATAAATTATTTTCTACGAAAATTTTGTCCTTTTGTGGAGATCTAGGATCTAAAACCTTCATTTCGATGAGCACGTTTTTGCTGTATCGAATGGCTTAAATTAAAAAAAAAAACTATGCCTTGAAAATAAAATTCCACCAAAAATATTGAAGAATTAAGACGAATATTTTTACTAACCTAATATTATCAAAATATTTTAAATTTAATGATTGTTTATTTATGCACGACAAGTGGTATAATTTTTGATAATTTTTGATCGAATTTTATCTGGTCGATATTATAGAAATAAACAATTATTATAACCTACAACATTACCTCTAATCCCATTTAAGTCCATTTTATTGAGATAATGTGCTATACAGTCCTGCACAAATTTTACCTTTGGTTTCTGACCGGAGCATTTGCCCTATATTTACCCCTCTCTGTCGTGCCGATTGGTATTCAAAACAATTTAAAAAAAAAGAAGTAGGCAAAGGCTATAATCGTGGGGGGCCGACCATGCGATACCCTACAACACTACAATATGTTCGAAGTCCCCTTATATCCAAATCCATTTTGGAAGATTTCGTTTTTGAAATAATGTCAAAGAGCCTGCCAAGAGATTGCCCTTAGATTTTTGACCCGGAGAATTTGGTCAATATTTACGCACTTCGTAGTTTTGTTAAGTATTCAAAACAATTTCACACGAAAGTTGTGGTCCATTTTACAGCTAAATATAATCCAATGGTCATCTGAAATGCTAGACTTCTTCCCTGTCCTTAACTCTTTTCTGATTCGAAATTCCGTGTCGATTAGTTTTCAATTGTGGCCTGTAGAGCAACTACAAAATTAGAAAAAAAACTATTTTTTTAGTCCATTTGCACCTCTTAATGTACATTTTAAGAAAAATAGGCTTTAATTCTGACCCTAACTCTACCACCATGCAAAATTTCGTGAGAATCGGATGATAATTGCGATATGCTTATAATACCCTCTGAACGTAGTGTTGGGGGTGTAAAAAACTAGAAAATTTAAAATTCAAAACTTTAAGTCAAATTGAAAAAATCGCATGCGATAAAAATGTGACAAAAATTGAAAAAATCGACAAAATATATTCACTTTTTTATTGGTTTATTTTTTCGCGATTTTCTCAGATATTATCGTTTTCTGGCAAGAGACCATTTCGAATTGATGGAAATTGTGAAGATCGGCCCAGCGGTTCTTGATTTATAAGCAGAATAAATAAGATAAAATCATTTACATATATAATGTAGCTATTTTGCTATATATCCGATTTCTTGGCTATCAGCAAGAAACTTCTGACAGAAGTTATCTTTTAATGTATTTGCGATTTGGCTGGGATTGAAAAAATTCGCGGTTTAGTGGAAATTTTCCTATTTTCTTACATAAAAGTTATGGTCTATTTTTGCCCACTCCTAAACTCTAACTCCATGTAAATTTTCGCGTCGATTGGTTTATAATTGTGGCCTATAGATCAACTACAAAATCAGAAAATTTTCTGTTTTTGATCCATTGCAACCCCTAAATATCGTGCGATCATCTCCAAAAACAATGGGGTTCTATTGTGACCATAACCCCACCTCCATTTCCAATTTCGTGAGGATCGGTTCATAATTGCGACCTGTAGCTTGATTACAAATTAACATGGACAGACGGACGGACGGACATACATAGCTAGATCGACTCATCTCGGCGAGATAGGAAGATCCATATATACTTTCCTATATGGGAAACCAATCGTATCGGAAACCAATGTCGAGGTGTTACATAATTTTTGGCCCAACCAAACTTATAATACCCCCAACACATAGTGTCGTAGGGTATAAATGCAATTGCTAGACTTCTACCCTGTCTTTAACTCTTTACTCAGGCTGAATTATGTGTCGATTGGTTTTTAATTGTCACCCGCAGAGCGACTTCAAAAAGGTTTTTCTTTTGTTTTTTTGGTCCACTTAAATATATATCTTCAAAGCAATAGGCACCTATTCTGACCCTAGGGTCAGTGAGTCGCTGTCAATAATTGCATGAAATAATCTTCAATCATTTAATTATTAATTGTATGTGTTTGTCTTTTAACTTCCCTATGTCTCGTAAAATTCTCCTTGAAGAATTTCTGAAATTCTAACGAAATTCTGATTTTAAGTTGAAGTGTTCTAAACAATAAATGGACATTTGGAATTTCATTTTCTATATAAAAAATGAAAACCCAAATTTAAAATGAAATTTCTTTATTTCATATAAGTTTTGAATTTAAAAATTTATGTATTTCAATTGGTATTTTCCTAATTATATATCAAATTGGTGCATTAAACTGCTCCAAACACTTCCAAATTAGACTAGTGAAAAAGCAAGAGAAAAAATTGTTCATTAAAATATAACAAATTATATTTTGTATAGCTATAATTCATTAATAAAGAGAACTTTCAAGAATAATTAAATATTTGTTTTGCAGGTGTTAAATGTCATTTAAGAAATTTTATAAAATGTTCAATTCATTTAAAATGTTTCTCTTTAAATGCGAAGCATACACAAGCATACAAACATATCCTTTTTTTCGTTATTGTCTCCACCCTAACTATAGTGGGTCCAAGGCACCGGTAGTCGAAACAACACCAACACCACCTCCATACCCACCCCCATTAAAAATTCTTTAGCTTTGCCAGTTCTTTTCTCAATTTGTTTGACAATCATTAATCACATGCCACACGACAATTTCGGTATACGTCGTTCGTTCGTTCGTCCGTCGGTTGGTTGGTTGGGTTCGTTTGTTGTTTTTTTGTTGCTGCTTACGCTTGAATTGTTATCACCAGACGACATTGTCTACTTTCCGTTCGCCCTGCCGTCTGTCCCTCTATTTTTCTGTGGCATTAGTGATACCCAACTCTGCTGTGCTAGAGTTTCCCTTTGCAGAGCTTGAGTCAGTTAGGAACTCCTTTTACCACCACCATCCAAGAATCGAAATTTCTTCCCCTGGCATGGGGATCACTCACAGAGCACTCTGGGTAAGGAAAAACACGCCAACGACACCATCATTGTCACAAAGTGATGGCAGCCGGCCTCTAATACCTCCAAAAAGTTGATGATGATTTCAGTTGAGTTCAGTTCCTCCATATACATGTGCCCTTTCTTTCTTCCGTTTTTTTGGGTGCCAGAAATAGTCTCCTTTCCAAATTTGTTCTTTCGTTCGTTGTCTGTTAGTCTTTGTCATTATAACCGGTAAGGCCGGGCCCCACATGCCCTGCTGCCTCACTACCCAAAGAACACACTGCTGCCATTTTCCATGCTTCTGCTACTGATGATGATGATGACGACGACAATGATTCCAAAATTCCGTTTTCGGCATTTTTTGTCATTTCGATTCCGTTTCCATTTCCGTGTTTGTTCTCCACTGCTATGCACCCAGAAAATGTTTAAATATTTAATGTAATATTATATCGTTCATTTTGTTTAGCCAAAGATAACAAATCTTCATTTTAAGGGTGAATTACACAGCAGTCAAATTTGGAAAAAAAGAAAATTCTTTCAAAACTCAAATATGTGTGTGTATGTTTGCTCGTAGTCAGATTGTATGCATAGTTGTGCTGCCGCTATGCATGTATGTTTGTGTGTAAATATCATCCTAAGAAAATATGATATAAATCAAATAGAAAGACACTAAACAAAGTCAATTCAAACAGGCGTTTTCAAATTCATTTAATATTCCGACAAATTTGAAAATGTTTTTTTTTACTCGTCTCTTTTTTCGGAAGTAACTGCAACGGAAGTTAGATGTGTAGTTTTATTTTTTTATATCTAATTTAAATATGAATATATGAAATTACAATGGGAAAATATTTTATGATGATATAATATGGAAAAAATATACGTTTTTGTATTTATCTATGACTTTAAAAGAGGAAGTTGTCACACACTAATTGGGAATATAGGTGGGGTTTGGATGCATAATAAATGCAATTTATATTATCAGGTATCTCCGTAAATTAGCTATGGATTGCAAAATTTAACAAAGTATTGAAAACTTCGCTCAAGTTTTTTAAATATATTGAAAATAATGAAAATACCTACATCAAATTGATATTGATAATTTATTTATAAAATTAGCTGATAATTCCAAGATCAAGAGACATTTTTATATGAGGCTAGAGGTCATTCCGAAGCAAGGTAAATATCCGAACAAGTTATTTGAAAACTAATTTTCAAAAAAATTGAATCGATTAAAAATTCTGTTAAAATCTTAACACTACCAAATGTAACAATTATATTAGGGTCTATACAACGACTTGGACCTGCAGAGGCAAATTTTGTCATAAACCATTACAATATTCAAATTTTCTGTCATAGGCTGTAGTATCCATTACGAACTTCAAACATCAAATTTGAAACAATTCCGGTTAATAATGTCGCTTAAATCATCAAAATACCGAATATAGGGAGGTACCGTTATATGGGGCTATATGAAAACGTGGCCCTGCATGGCCCATTTACGAACTTAACCTACTTACTGGAAAAATAAACATGTGTGCAAAAAGTTAGTCTTCTATCTCAATTCGTTCGAAAGATGGCGTGATTACAACAGACAGACGGACGTCGCTAAATCGACTTACAATTTTACGCTGATCAAGAATATATATACTTTGTTAGTTCTGACATGAATATTTCGAGGAGTTACAAACGGAATGGCAAAGTTAGTATACCCTTTATAGTATGGTGGATGGTATACAAATAGTTTGACTGGCTGGGGCGCATGATAACTCTCGGAGGGAGTTTTGTGTCTCGTACCATCGCTCGTTACCGTGATACTGGTAGCGTAGCCTGACGTAAAGGAAGTGGACGGATTAAAACAGCAACATTAGCAGAAATAGTTCGAAAAGTAAAGAAGCGACTTGATCGAAACCCGCGTCACAGTGGCCGAAAAATGGCTCGTGAGCTGAACATATCGATATATTCCATTTGGAAAATATTAAAGAATGAGCTCAGGGTAAAGCCAATGAAATTCCTAAAAGTGCAAGAACTTACACTGCAACAGAAAGAAAATAGACTCAAAAGAGCTAAAGAGTTGTTTCGCTTGGCCGAGAGCGGTGAACCGCCGAATTAGAATATCTCCGATCAGAAAACATTCATTGTCCAGCAGTTTGTAAACAAACAAAATAATCGTGTTTACTTGCCAAAGAGGTCAGCTGAAAATGAGCACCAGATCTCATGCGACAGCCATGGTGATGGTGTGGGCCGCCATAACAGACGATGGTCGCTCTCCGCAGAATAAATGCTGAATATTATCGCGAAAATACTCTGGAGGGTTATTAAGGCCTTGGACACGCAAACATTTTGGCTATAATTCGTGCCAAAGGTGACCAATTCGAACAAATCTAAACTTATTCTTAAGTTTGATGCCATTTTTGACACACTTTGCTTTAATTTAATAAAATTTAAAAAAATGTAAAAATTATGGCGTTTGACTTTGTTGCAGTTTTTTATCTCACCCTGTATTTGTTGTTCCGATATATTTTAATATAATTCGTCACATTTGATGGAAACCCATTCAGAGTTGAAAATGCATTCCATGTATTATTTTCCTCTGATTCTAAATTATAACTGCTTTCAAGCTATAATACGCATTCAAAAAAGTTTCATGATTGGTATGATATACTTCTATAATTTCCAATATAAATGCTCTTTTGTTACAGGTGGCTCTACTAAATATGCATAGTTGGGTAGGATATGAAAAAATCGGCCAGAGTTTTGACCATCCACCATACCATACATGGGGGGTATATGATATACGATTACTTAGCTGCTTTTTACTCGTTTTTATTTATTTATTATGATTAAAAATTGCCCTTTAGTAATAAATTTAATTAAAATGTTGACCATTTCTTGACCAGAGAGGTACCACATATAGCGGACCTGCATATAAAATGTTCGTACTGGATGTAACTCGATTCTTTGATCGTTGTGGAAGATTGCTGCCGAAATAGTGTTGGCCATCGATCTGCACGAAATTTTTAACATATTCAAACTAGATCTAAGTTTGATATCAATTTGAAATTTTAAAGTGTTTAAACTCTAGACTTACAGGGAAACTGGCAAAGAATATAATTATAATTAGTTATTATATTTGTGGTGGAAATATCAGTAACTTTACTCGAAAAATCTCACCTTCTTGCTATATAATTCTAACTAATTGTTGATAAATTTCCGGGATGTAGGAGATTTTAATAATTCCCAAAGGAGTTACTGGTAGTTTGATGCGTCAAGTATCTTCTATATCTATAAAAGAGGAAAATATTTGTATGTTTGTTTGTTTGTTTGTTTGTTTGTTTGTAATTTATGGACTCGAAAACTGCTGAATAGATTTTTCTGAAAATTTCCATATATACTGCAAAATCGCCTTAAAGTAACATAAGCTATATACATTTTTGAATTTCCACTTGGAACTGGAGATATAGCATCAGAATCGGAGGTACCTCCCAAAAATTTAGATTTTATATGCACATATCTATTGATCGGTTAAAGATACAGTCTCCAAATTTGGAATGTGTAACGGAATTTGGAACAAAAATAAGTTTGCTAAATTATATTGTAATCTGTTCAGATTTGGATATAGCTCCCATATATATTTTCGACCGATTTCGTTCATTTGATGCCTCAAACACAATATGAATGTTCGATTCCAATGAAATTTGTAATATGTGACGGGATTTGATCCGAAAATAAATTTGTCAAATTATATTGAAATCGGTTCAGATTTGGATATAGCTCCCATATATATTTTCGGCCGATTTCAATGAAATTTGAAACGTGTGATAGATTTTATCTAAAAAAAATTATTTCCCAAATTATATTGAAATCGGTTCAGATTTGGATATAGCTCCCATACACATTTTCGGCCGATTTCATGTGATTGGTGGACCAAACAAGATATGTATGTCCAAATTTAATGAAATTTAAAATAAGCAACGGAATCGGGAGCAAAAATGAATTTTTCAAATTATATTGAAATCGGTTCAGATTTGGATATAGCTCCCATATATATTTTCGACCGATTTCATGTATTTGATGCACCAAACACGCTATGTATCTCTAATTTCAATGAAATTTGAAATGTGTAGCGGAAATTAAAACAAATATACATTTGTCAAATTATATTAAAATCGGTTCAGATTTGGATATAGCTCTCATATATATTTTCGACCGATTTCATGTATTTTATGCACCATACACGATATGTATGTTCGATTTCCAAGAATTTTGGAATATGTAACGGGATTTTGATTAGAAAATAAATTAGTCAAATTATATTAAAATCGGTTCAGATTTGGATATAGCTCCCATATATATTATCCGCCGATTTCACATATTTGATGCACATTTGACAAATTATATTCAAATACGCTCAGATGTGATTATAGCTCCATATATACTCAGCCGATTTCACATATTTGATGCACCCAAAGCGAGAGAGACAAAATCTGGCACCAGCAAAAATTGCCAAATTATATTGAAATCAGTTGAGGTTTGGATATAGCTAACATATATATTTCGGCCGATTTCATACATATTATGCACCAAACACGATATATATGACCGATTCCAATGAAATTCAGAATGTGTGGCGGATTTTTGTTATAATAATAAATGTGATAAATTAATTGGAAATTAGTTAAGATTTGGATATAGCTCCCATATATATATTCTCGGCCGATTTCACCTATTTGACGCACCAATTTCAATTAAATATGAAAGGTGTGGCGGAGTTTGGTGTAAAAGTATTTTTTTTTAAATTATATTTAAATCGGATCAGATTGGGATATGATTTTAATAAGAACCATTGACCCACAACGCCTTAGGCTAACACTAAAAAACAACACAACAATTTATTTGAAATACGCTTATTACGGCGAAGTATGTTGCTATCTCGAATTCACTACTTGCAATAGAAATGCCACTCTACTTAAAAAAATTGCAGTTTCCTGCACGCTTGGTATTTGCTATGAAATAAATAAATCCAAAGGACAAACCCTTCGTGTATGCATGTCATGTTACTGCTTTTGTAATGATTTTGTTTATTAACGCATTAAATTAGTGCAATATTTTTTTTAATTTTTAAATTTGTTTTTCTTTATCCAACATATATTCGTAAATAAAATTTTGAATGCATATAAAATCAAAAGGGGTAGCGAAGCGCACCGGGTTCAGCTAGTAGAATATATTTTGACTCTGTCATGAATAAATCTTAGTTCATACTACTTTACCGACCATATTTCTCTTTTACCGAAACCTATGTTTTGGTCAGTTTCAAACTTCATTTTCAGAACATCAAGTATTTTTTTTTTTTTTTTTTTTTTTTTTTTTTTTTTTTTTGGATATTCCCAACCGTTTCCTTTGCAACCAATTACGTTTAATTTCTTTACAAGAGGAATGTTCTGTGTCATGTCAAATAGTCAAAGACTTTCAAAATTCGCCCAATCTGGAATTTCTTTCCTTATATAATTCAAACACAATTTATTTTGATATTTTTAATAATATTTTCATTTATTATTACTTTTATTCTTCAGCTTTCGTCATTTCAAGTAATATTTTTAATTTTCTTAATTTCTTTTTTATCATTTATGTTTTTTTTCTCTTTTCTCTCTTTTCATTTGCATTAAATATTATTACAATTTGTTGTTTGAAAGTTCAGATGGATTTTATAATTATTATAAATTAATTTTATTATGTTTTGTTTTTTTTTTTTTTCGTTTAGCAATATTTTACACATTAAGCACATTATGACTTATTTGTTTTTTGTTTTCTTCTTCTTTTTTTGGTAAGGAAATTATGATAAGTTTAAGTTTTGTTATAGATTTGTTTTTTTTTTATATATACGAATATTAATATTATTATTATGTATACTATAAAATAATGCATAAATTTACACTCACATAGAATTAATTTAAAAATATTTTTTTTCTGTTTTTTTTTTTTTTTTGAATTTTTTTATAAGTTCTTAACATTCAGTTTGAGATGATGCTGAAATACTATTTTTGTTTATTGTTTAGTTTTATTTATTTTTTTGTTTTAATGTAAATATTGTGAATCGTATGTTAGTTTTTTTGCATGTGTGTGTGTATTTTATTTTCCGATGACAATAAATCCAATAAAACATTGCTGTTTATACCAATTTTTGCATAAATTTTGTTGATCGTTAGGCTTTAAGTTGTTGTTGTTAATGAGAATATGTGATTTTAATTATTAATTTTTACACATTGATTTTTTTGTTGTTGTTCCTAAAGCTAAAATCAGGAAAAAAACGGAAAAAGCTTTATATACCTATCTCTTTCGTTTTTGCTAAATTATAAAACTAAAATATATTGCATATTTTTCGGTGTCATTCTTAGTTATTTACAAAATTATTTTAAAAATAATAAATTGCGTATACATTGGTTTTCATTTTTTGTTTTTCATTCCAAAATCCATGAAAAATTTTATTTCGCTAATAAACCTAAACAGAAATAAAATATTTATTTTTTTTATTTATTTATTTATTTTTTTTTTGTAAATGTATACCTTAAAGTTTTGCAAAATCATCATCATCATCGATCACATTCTCTCCTAAAATCTTAAAATATTTTATTTAAGTGGTTGTTTTGCTGTTGTTACATCCATAAAAATTGGTTCCAGTTGTCATTTTATTTCATGTTGCTATCTTTTTAGTTTCGCTTTCAAACCGAAATTTTATTTTTTCAATTCAATTTCAAATGAATTTATCGTATACATTTTTTTCTCTGTGTGTGTGTGGTTTTTTTTTATTAAGGCGCACTGTACATTTAAAAAAATTCAAATTGTTATTTTTTTCTTAAATTTAATTGGATTTATGCTTAATATACATTAAAAAAAAATTATTCATATTTTTTCGGTTTTATTTTCATTAAAGAAAGTCGTATACATTTTTTAGATTTATTTTTTTATAAATTTATTTTCGTATATTAATTGTGATTGTTTTTTCTTTCCATATTTTTTCAGAAAATGTTCGGTGATTTTGAGTTATGAAATTTTGGGAAAAAAAAAAATCGGTAAAAGGTACATTTTATTAAGTGTGTTTTTTCTTTTAATTTTGCTTTCCAATAAATCGTATATGTAGTTTGTATATTTTTTTAAAAGAAAAGTATTAGCATTATAATTACGTATATCGTTTGATGTTGCAAGAGAAAGTCATGCCAATATCTTTTCATTTTTTTCTGTAATTTTAATTATGTTTTATTCACTTGCAATCATATAAATTCAGTTCAAAGCAGCTTTTAAAGCCAGGGGATATAATTAAGTAAACAACTTCAGATAATAAAACAAGCTCCAAATTATATCTTTCAATTTCGAATAAAATAATAACAACAAAAAATAGCTAGCAAAATAGTCATGCAAAAATTGGTATATAAAAATTATAATAATGACATTTCCAGATCTGGGTGTTCCAATAGAATCAGTTACCAAATAGTAAGGCCAATCTCATCCCCATCCAAAAAACGACTTATTACGAATCGTATTACTAACCCATTATTTAACTAAGGTCATATCTCACGGAGTATAACTACTTATTCCTAGGCCACACATTATTCGACAAGTAAGTAGTTTTTTTTGCATTTGTGACCATGGAACATCTACTCATTTCCAAATTCATAACTGGGGTACCTCATTTTTTATACAGCGAAAAATAACTAAAGAATTGCTCATTATTTTTGAATGTGCCCTATTTACAGTACTTTCGCTTTGTTTCAAGTCCTATGAAACTATTATGAACTAGTAAAAATCAGCTAAGTTCGACCAAGCCGAACTTATAATACTCTCCCCCATTTTGAAGAAACTTGAAAATGAAAAAAATAAATCCGTCGAAAAATACTAATTAAAGGAAACCGTTATATGGGAACTATACGAAAACGTAGTCCTGCATAAACAATTTTTTTCATGGGCTGTAGCACTCATTACGAGCTTTAAATACGAAATTTGAAACAATTCCGGTAAAAAATTTCTATAATATTATCAAACTGGAAACAATTCCGGTGAATAATGCCGCTAATATAATCAAAATATCAAATATAGAGAGGTGCTATATATAGAAGTGGACCTAAATAGAAAATTTTCTGTCAAGGTTGTGATACACATTAAGAGCTTCAAATACGAAATTTGAAACAATACCGGCGAATAATATTCTTAAAATCATCAAAATATATGGGGGCTATACGAAGATATGATCCTACATAGGCAAATTTTTTGTCCTAGGCTTTAATACCAATTACGAACTATAAATACGAAATTTGAAAAAAATCTGGAAAAAAGATGTCGCTAAAACTATCAAAATAGCGGGCTATTCGACATCGTGGAACTATATAAATAATTCCCATCCAGAAGGTAAAGTACTCAGAAGGAACTCCTTGTGTATAATCTCTTAAAATTCCATTGGAAAATGTGGCTAAAATCATGAAAATACCGAATATAGGGAGGTATCGTTATGTGGGGGCTATACGAAGACGTGTACCTGCATACGCAATTTCTTGTCATAGGCTGTACTAATCATTACGAACTTAAAATACGATATTGGAAACAATTCCGATAAAAAACTTGGCTACAATCATCAATAGACTAAATGTCGGGATGCACTCGTTATATGAGGGATATCCAATATCGTGGACCTATATAGACAATTCTCTTCCAAGGGGTTAAGTATTCCAAAAAAACTCCTTGTGTGGATTTTAAGACAATTTCATTAAAAAATGTGTCTAAAATCATGTAAATACCGAATATCGCGAGGTACCTTTATATGGGGGATATACGATGTAGTGGACCTAAAAAATTCTCCTCCAGGGGATTAAGTGCTAAGAAGGAACTCCTAGTGTGGATATTGAGACAATTTCATTGAAACATTTGGCTAAAATCACGAAAATACCGAATATCGGGGGGTACCGTGAACCGATATAGCCCATTTTCGAATTTGACCTGCCTGCAGACAAAAGACTGATCTATGCAAAAACCTTAGCTTCCGACCTTAATTTGTTTTGACTCTAGCGTTATTAAAACAGACGGACAGCTAAATCGTTTTATACCCTGTGAACGCGGGCGAACAAACAAATGCCAGTAATAAGTATACTCTCTTCTACAATAGGTACCCGAAGGCATAAATGTGTACTTATCCAAAAACTTTTGGCTCTGAATGCATTCTGAAGGGGTTTCATGTGAAGTGTTCCATATTAAATTTGTTCGATCGGATGAATCCAAGTCTGAATTGTAACGTTCCGGAGCAAACCAGTTCAAATAAACTGTATATTCTTTCAAAGGAACTTTCGGAACTAGATCCATCTTCTTTGTTTATGATTCGTTTTTCTACTTAAAGCTAGGGAATACCAGAAGGATTTTTGAACATAATATTTTCTTCACTACAGACACACTGCATGTTCTCTATGCATCTAAATCTGAGATACATCTTATCGGAAACTAGCTCAAATGAACTGTATATTCTGTCAAAAGAGCTTACAGAACAAAATACAGCCCTTTCGTTTAACTTTTCGTACCGCAATGCCATCTAAAGGCAAACTTTTTCCTTCATTATAAATTCACTACGAGTTTTAATTGAATTCAATTTTTTCTCGCTCCGAAAGAAATTATCTAAAATGAACGACTTATTTTCTTAAAGGAACTTCCGGACGAAGCTCTCTTGTTTTTAGGATTCAGTTTCGTTCCGTAGTTCCATAAAAAAAATTACCTGAACTCAAAAAGATTTTTGTTGTCTTTCCAATATAATTTCATGTTTCCAGAATGTATCGAGTTTTATACGAAATAAAAATAGATGCACATTTTGAACATGACTTATTTTAGTTTGGTTTTTCAGGAACTAGTTCCATCTTTAATTGGTAGTATTGATAATATGTGCTCATTTTGAACATAGCTCTTGTTTCATTTTTTTTATTTCATCCGTTCTTCTGTCTGACTTTGTCGTTAGCTCGTCGGACAATAATGTTCCAAGCTTTTCATCGTAAGTTTAGAATACGGGTTTTAAATATTGCTTCTTATGATGAACTAGTTCCTTCTTTAAGATCGTTAAAACATCATCATTTATCTATTAATGGGAATTTCCCTAAGCTCCTATCGAAATTTTTACTCCGAATCTTTAATCGTTCGTCCTTTATTTGAAACTCTGTCACTTGTTTGAAATCTGGAGGATTTTATTTTCTGAAAGACTAGTCTGTTCATTTACATGGTTCACTTTTTATTCAAGCTCAATATTTTTTCTGTCAGTAGATATTTCGAAACCTCTTTAAGTAATGCTTACTAGGTATTCTATCAGTGGGTATTTCGTTATTGAACTAAAATGAGCGCTTTCTTTTGGTCTAGTTCAGATGTTCCTTTAAGTGAATCGTTTTGGTGAACTAGTTCATTCCTAACCTAAATAACATATGTATTTCTTCTGCCGATTAAACTACAAAACAATCTGAGGTCTTGTCAATAAACATTTCGACTAAATCATCTTTAATCCATATTCCAATTAGAATTTTGGCTTTTCCTGTCAAGTCTGTCAAATCGAGTACCTACTTTTTTCCAATTAGTGCTCATAACAATATTATGTAAAAACGCCTGCAACCCGGTATGGAATTTTGTTCGACTCCGAATTTTGTTTAAAGGTTTGATGGAATACTTTTTAAGCTCCAAACTTCCAAATTGTTTATGTTTTTCAATATTCCGATTACCAACAATGTCCCAACCGTAAAAATCAATTCTTTGTAATGAGATCCACCCTAATTCCAATTAGAATTTAAATGAACCAAATATTATCCAATGAGAATCATATGAAGGCCGCAATTAGAACCAATAGCTTTCAAATTAGAATGTCAGAGGAATATTCAAAATGAAAAAAAAAATATTTCCAATCAATTAAATAAATAACTCGAGTTCGAGCAATTTATAGAGTGAATTAGAAGAAAAATAGTCTTATTTCCGATAAAAATCCAAAGGAAAAACTGGAAAATATCTTAAAAATGAAACTAAATCCAAAAACGCAATAGTGAAAAAAATTAAATAGAAAACCAAATAAGCAACCTACAAAATCCAACCAAGGAAAAGCATAAATAAATAAAAACACCAAATTCATTTTTTTCTTGTATTTTTGCAAATAATTATTGTTTTATAGGTTTTTGTTGTTTTATAAATCAATATTTTTTTCTTCAACTCTCTCAGCGTCATTTCACAATCATTCAAAATAATAATAATAATAATCCATTCATATAATTAAAAATAATAATAATAATTAAAATTAAAAAATAATATTTTTAAAATAAAATACAAGCTGTAATTTTTTCCATTTAAATTAAATTAAAATTATATGCAGCTGCGCGCAGTTATCATTGTTGTTTTTTCATTTTTTTCATCATCTATAACTACTTTAATTATTATAATTAATATTTGTTTTTTTAATGGTAAGAGATAATAATAAAAATTATTAGGTTTTAAAATTTGAAAACAATTACAGGAAGGGGCAATAAGGAAATTAAAAAAAGAAAAACAAAAAACGCTTTGAAGGAGAAAAAAATATTTATATAATACTTGCTAGCTTTACATAAACAATTGAAAAAAATTGGGAATTTTTCCAAAAGGGAGAGAAGGAAAATTTAAAAAAAAAAAAATAAAATATGAAACAAAAAACAACTGAAGTTATATTTATATATAATCTTTTTAAATTTTGAAATTGTTGTTTTCTTAAATATTATTATTTGTTTTTTTTTTTAACTTTTGTTTTAATTTTAATAACTAAAATGTATAGTAGTGTTTGTGTATGTATGTGTGGATGTGTGAATAAAATTATAAAGCATTTTTTGTTTATGTGTATAATATATAGTTATTTTTTTGTTTAAATCAATTTTTTTTCTCTCTTAATTATCAGGAAATCTAAGATAATGTACAATAGACAAATATAAGGAAATTTAAATACAAATTTTTAAGAAAAAAACTCAATTGCAATTCGGACTTTGTGAAAATACAAAGTCGGGCTGCTGCTCTTTGAAGAAAAACTATGAAAAAACGTACGATTTTCCAAAGAAATCTTCTAAAGGTCGTGATACAGGACATGATTTGATTCGGGGGATGCATTTTTTACTTAAAAAAAATATTTTAAAACATTCCAAAAATTTATTTTTTTGTTAAAAGAAGCCTTGAAAACCTTAATTTTTTTTTAATTTAAAACCCCCCAAATCGAGCCTGTCCTGTATTTTTTTTTTCTTGCCAAAATTATTTAATTTTTTAAAGATTTGTTTTATACTTTCCTTATTTATTTGCATAAACTAATAAGTAATTATTTTATTTTATTTTTTTTGTTTTGTTTTTATAATATTAATAATTAAAAACTTTTTACATTTACAAATGGTATACATTGTGTTTTAGTGTGGGGGGGATATTTTTCATTTTTGGGGGGTTAAGGGAGAATTTTTTTCTTAAATTTTCTTGCAGAGGAAAAGTGTTTGTTTGTTTTAAGATTTTTACTAAAAATGTTTATTTCTTTGCTTTTCTTGTATTTTTAATAATTAATTTATTAAATTATGTATACATATGTGTGTGTGTGTTCTCTTAACTCTTTCTTCCTCTCTTTGTTTATTTAGTTTACTTATTCAATAATTTTGTTTTGTTTTTAATTTAAGTTTTTTATAATTTTTTTCTTACTCCATTTTCTTTTGTTTATAACTAAATGTTTTTTTTTTTCATATCTGTGATTTTTTTTCCACATGTTTTTTTGGATTTAAAATTCTTTAAGTAGGGTTGTTCTTGCTGTTCTGTTGTAATTCTCCCATTTTTCAAGTTTTGTCATCAAAATTATGTTTTTTGTAAACCCTTAAATAAGGAGATCATCATATTTAATTAAAGAAAATACATAACTTAATTATTTGTTCTTAAAAAAATGTTTTGCTTTAAAGAAATTCTCCTAAAATCCTGGTTAACCTTGCTAAGAACTTAGTTTTTTTGTGGGGTTTTTGCCTTCTAACAAAATATTTAACATAAAAAATAATTGTTTTTTTTTTTTTTCAAAAAATTAAATTCGCTGTTTGGTTAGGTTGTTTTTTTTACAAAATTATAATTTGATTGGTGGTATTTTCTTCTTTTTAATGGGAAATATTTCGAGTTTCTCCAAATTCGCTCCTTGATTTGGCTTGATTTCATTTCGAAGAGAAGAGACTGTCTAAATAAAGAGTTTTGATACTGGAAAGAGAGAGAAAAAAAACAAACCAAAAAATTAGTAAAATTGTTTAAAAATATTTTTTCTTTAGACAAAAATTTAAATTCAAAATTATTTAAAAAAAAAAACAAAAAATCATACAATACTCACCTTTATCTAGTTTTTATTTAAGACATCATTAAAAGATATTTGCTCTCTTCTGTCCAATTCCCAATAATTGTTAAAGCTGTTTAGAGTAATTTTTTACGTATATCCGGTAATTTGTTGTTGTTGTTGTTATTTGAAAATTTATGATGTCAACCATGATATCCTTAATTAAGGTCAACATTTGTTCTCTTTCAATCTCAATTTATAGTATTTTTTCTTCAAAAGAGAATTTCCATTTGATTTGTCTGGGAGTGGGGGTGGGAGATGTTTCTCTTCTTCTCATTAATTTTTCTTGTTTTACTATTTTTTTGTTGTATAATTTTGGTTTAGTCGCCTTCTAACAAACTATATAATAGTAGTTGTTGTTGTTTATGTGCCAACCACCAAATATTCCCCACCATTTGTTTTCACTTTTGACTTTGGTGGGTGTGTGAGAGCAAGGTATTGGCATTCCAATCCTGTCTTTGTTTTTTTTTTGTTGCACTTTCTTTGTTTGTTTGTTTTTGTTGTAAGGTTCAGGGGGGAGAAGTTGGAGTAGTAGTCATTGTAGGAGCTTTACTTTTAAATTCTGCCTTATCCTTTCTGTTTCGGTTTTTTATGGTTTGTTTAACTATATAAATAATGATGAGATTTATTGGGCTAAAGTTGATTACAAATGTTGACCATAGTATTCAGCATGTGGATAATGGGGATAGGCCTGATGGAAACCAGGATCACCTGGTGGACGATGCATCATATGGGCCTGACTGTCCATCATGTAGCCCATGGGATCGTGACCATAACCGGAGGGACCAGCATGGGGGGTGTAGACTGGAAATAGAAAAAGGAAAAAAATAAATTAAAAATTAATAAAATAAAAAATCCAAAAAAAAAATTAAAATCGAACAAATTTTGTTAATACTTCGAATCTTTCGAACTGATTCAAAATTGAAAATTTTTTGCTTCTAAGAAATATTAAATTTTATTAAAATATATTTTGGGTTTCTTATAACTAACCAAAACTATTTTTAGTGAAATTTTAGAATTTGGAAATTTTCAAACTCAATTCGATAACTGAATTTTTGAGATTACACAATTGTTAATTTTTGTATACCACTGAAATATTAATATTTAGATATTTTGGAGATGTTCGAAAATTTTCGAACAAACTTCGAACGTTGAATTTTACATATTTTTAAATGGAAAATTTAATTTTTAGGTGTTTTTTAGGCGGGAAATATTATTTTCGGCAATTTCGAAATTTTCGAACTCTATTCGAAGACTGAATTTTCGAGTTTACAGACTTTTTAATTTTTACATACCACTAAAATATCAATATTTAAGCATTTTGGAGATGCGAACTAAATTCGAACATTGATTTTTACTGTTTTTTATTTCGAAATTTAATTTTTTATGTTTTGTGGAATATTTTTGATTTTATAGAACCGAAAATACTATTTTTTGTTTATTTTTTGAGAACTTTTTTTTGATGAATTTTGAAGTTCGAAAAGTGTATAATTACTTTTTATTTTAAAAACAATGCCTATATCAGTTTATCACCGCTGCATTTACATTGCAACTGCAATTATGACAAAATTTTATTATTCTCAATCAATTTTTTAAATTTCGAAAATTTCTAACATAGTTCTACTGTTCTATACTGTTTAAATACAATAGTCATGACTAAACCTTATTAATTGTAATCAATTTTTCCAATTTCGAAATTGTCGAACTTATTTCGAACATTGAATTTTGTACTCTATTATACTTCTACTCATTCATAATGCTTAAATAGAACAATTTTGTTGAATTTTTGTTGTTGAAAATTTAATATTTATAATCAATTTTTTTAATTTCGATATTTTCGAACATAATTCGAAGATTGAATTTTGGTTTGCTTAAATAAAATAATTTTGTTGAATTTTTGGTTGAAAATTTATTATTTTTAATCAATTTTTCGAATTTCGAAATTTTCGAAAATAGTTCGAAGATTGAATTTTGGGCTTTATTATACTTCTACTCATTCCTGCTGCTTAAATACAACAATTTTGTCGAATTTCAGAATGTTCGAAAAATTCGAACTAAATTCGAACATTGCATTTTTTCGATTTTTTTTTGCCAAATATGATTATTTTAAGCTGTATTAATAATGATCTTATGCTTTTAGTCACCCAATTAATCTGATTTATTGGCAATTTGTGCCACTAGAAGACATCTTTAAACCCCCATAATCCTTGTTTTGTATTCCGCTTTGATCTTAATCGCCATAATGTTTATATATCTCGAAATATATTTATAATTACCTGCACGATTTGATTGATCAATCATTGGCTGGACAATTCTTCGTCTCGCATTAATGAACCTGTAACGATACAAACAAAATGATATATGAAATAACAATGAAACTTTCAATTCAAACAAATAATAACAAGAAATACAAAAAAAAAAATAAGAATTGAAAATCCCAATCCTTTTGGTCTTAACAAATCATAATTAGGCTTATAATCCCATAAATGTTTATTTCATAAATAATTTATAATATGATTTATAACATCTCATTTTTTTGTGCAAAGAGTGTGTTTGCAGGTTCCGGCAAATGTCATTGGTGTTGGTTGGTTGTATGAACGTTTGGTTTCGGTTGCTTCTTAAGAACCAGAAAGAACCATAAAAAATAATAAGCGTGTTGTTTTTTTTTTGTCTTTTTAAACTTGGTCTTCTTTAAGCTCACTCATTGCATTTGTGATAAAAGTCTAAAATGCCGACAATTGTATATATAATACTTATATATTGTTGTTATATATTTATATAAAGATTGGTGCTCTCGGTTTGCCTTTTACATTTTGCTGGCCAAGAACCTAAAAAACACTGCACCAAATCAAGGCGGCATCTCTCTCTCTCTCTAAGTCATGAGAAAGAAAATGTTGATGACGGGTTGCTGCTGGTTGACAAAATCATAATGTGGACAGACCTAGGCATTGGCAGCACCAATAACAACAACATCACTGACTTAACAAAATATTGCCGGTGCATTGAGAAAAACAACCTGATTTCAGTTGTTGTTTTTTTGTTCGGCCTTTATTCTTGGCTGGGTCTGTTATGGTTTTTTTTTGTTATATTTTGTGACCACAGAATCATGGTAGTTTCAAGCGTTTTTGTTGTTGCTATTCTTGCTATTGATGTTTAATACAAAATTTATATTTTTTTTTGGGTTGCTGTTATTAGCGTTTTTTCTTGTGGATTGCCTTGTGCTTTGCTTTTAGGTAGGTAATGTTTTTTTCTGGCTTTTGCAAAGCTAAACAATTTCTTGGCAAACAAACAACACTTATTTGTAGTAACTATTGCATTTTGTTGTTGTTGTCAGTTTTGCAGTTTGGTCTTGGCTGGAATCTTACCAACAGCAGCAGCAAACATTTGATGGAACAAATGGAGAAAAAAAAACGAGATCAGCGGCAGGCAACACAACCTTATTATTGTTGGCTACAAATTGAGGTTAATGTACTAAGATTGCTTGTTGTTGTTGGTTCGGGGGCAAATAAGTAAGAAATTAAGGGGGAGGAGAGGGGGTTGTACCCAACATAATTTTGCCAAGACATGGTTGGAAATGTTGAACTTTTTCAAAATGAATAAAAAATTGGAAAAATTATTTTTTTTTACTTTTTTTATTTTTAATTAATTTTTGTATTTTTTAAATAATAAAAATATAAAAATTATTTAAAAATAAAAATTTGAAAAAAATATATATATTTTTCCGATTTTTATCTTTTATTTATTTTTAGTTTTAGAAAAATTATGGGGAATTGAAAAAACTGCAACCAATTTCAGACTGCTGTCATTTCTAAGCCGATCATCCGACAGCTGTTAAAACTATTCCAGTGACAGCACATTATATTGTTTACAAGCGTACAGAAGCATTTTGGTGAGATTTTTCCAGCACAAAAGTTATTCGTTATGGAATTCAAGCGTGATAGTGTGATTTCTTTATATTCGGCTGGAAAACCACAAGTGGCTATCGTTAGAGCAATCCAGTTAACCTAGAATCCAATTTAACCTAGAACTTATGAGTGTCACATTTGCTGAAGCCCTCTCCAGGTCATTTTTTTTTACTTTTCTTTACACTTTTTTTTATAATAATATGTTTTCTTTTTCCAACTTACCAATTATTAACTTGCAATATCGTCAGGCCGGTATCTTGTGCCAATTGTTTTTTCTGATCTTCGGAGGGGTAGGGATGCTAAAAATAAACAGAGATGGGGTAGAAAAAAATGAGTAAACAATAACAATTAGTATGACATTTTTATTGGTTTATAGATAAAAAAGAATAATCGAATATTTATTTATATTGTGGATCACCTGTTTTGAAACAACGAAAAAAAAAAACAAACCAAACCTCATCAATCATTTGAACTTGGCAATATGACAGTTGAGAAAGTTTATCTTGTCGAAAAGATATTTCTATTAAAACAATGGCCTACCATATAAATTAAATAAAAATTAACACAAAATAGTGCTCGTTTGTATCTGATGATGATTATCGGGAAAAACCCCCAAAAACGCCATTTGTTTTTTTTATTTTTTTTCCTGACGATGACCACTTAACTTTTGTAATCTAATACATTTTATTATCTAATTTCTTTTTTGGTGTGTGTAGGGGGAGAAATGGGATATGTTTATTTCATTATTTTGAAAGTACTTAAAATGTCCTAATTTTTTCTGTTATTCGGTATGTGTGTGAATATTCGGCATTTGTGTTTTAGCTGGGAAATAATTTTTTTTTTGGTGGCTCATTATAACGGCAGGAAAACTTAACTGCATATTGCACATATTGTGGGGTTAGGGGGACGGGCCGCCACCATCACCACCTCCCTCATAAATTTAGTTTTTTTTTTTTTTGGTTTTGTTGATTTTGCCTGGAGTACTGTCGAAATCCATGTCTACATGCCGCCACAGTGGCGTCAGTGTGTAAACAATAATTGTTGTTATTACTACGATTCATTTTTTTTGTTGTTGTTGTGGCGTTTTCTGTGGCCTTTCATAACGCATTGTATGCGTTCCATATCAAAATCATAACATTAATTCTAAACAAATCTATTTACAATCATCACCAAACCGCACCGCACCGTACCGTACCGAAAAAAAACGAAAAACCAACATTTCAGCCATGATCGCTTACATATCGATCGGGAGTAGTACTTGAAATGCAATATCATTGCACCATATCGCATGGCAGCACTCAGAGAAATGTGTGTGCGTGTGTCTAGGGAGAGTTGTGCTGAAGAGGGTGGGGGTAAAAATACCTCTCAGTCAATCACTTTAGGAATTTCATATTTATATAATTTTTTTTTTTTTTTTTTTTTTTTTTTTGGTTAAAGAAAATTTCTTCAATTTGTGGCGTTAAACAAACATTGATTAGCTGTATGGCTTACAATGGTTACCAGGGGAAATGGGAAAGAGGGAATGTTTGCCCCAATCTAATCATTGCTTGTAATCTTGCATTTGTAACATTTTTTTCTCTTTTTCTGGAATGTAATGTAAATATAATGCCTGGCGCTTATGAAAATATTTCTAATCTTGTTTTTATTGATTTTGATATTTTCTCCTTCCTTCGCTTCATGCTGAGGCATTTGGATTGAATGAAGAGTGGGTTTTTTTTTTTCTTCACCCGGAGAAATGAAATACAGTAGCCAGTGTTTGTCTAGTGATTAATCATAAAACAAGGTGTTAAGATTAGAAAACTCCGAGGGACAAGGGTGACATAAAATGATTTTCAAAAAAATGGAATTTCTTTCCAAAATTGAAATAAATTTTTCAAACTTTAAATGCTCAAAAGGATTTAAATTTGTAAATTTAATTTCCTTCTCGAATTTGAATTAAAAAAACGGCAAGTCTGGCTGGTACTAAAAATACGTCATAAAGTCGGGCCCGACTTTTAACCTAAAAAAAAAAATGTATTTGTACCGGTGAAATAGATTTTCGGGATATGCGATTCACCATATGTCGTATATTCCTCCACGATAAATTCGGTTAAATGAGCAAAAATTCACTTAATTTCGGCTGAAATTAACGATTTGATGCACAATAACCATGAAGCTATCTATGGAAGAGCTATGAAGCTATCTATGGAAGCTATAGCTATATCTCAACCGATTTTCACCAATCGTGACGTACTTGCTTCTAGGCTGATTTCGGTCGGATGTGCCGTAATCATCCCTTTTGGAAGAATATTACACATATGGCGCCCAATAAAATTGGAATCGGACGAAGATACATATATGAGACATATATCTCAATTTGCATCGATCCTCACTAATTTCTATAGGGTTCGTCTTCAGCCCAAACAAATGTTTTGTGAAAAATTTCGTCTCAATCGGACAACAAATGCGTCCTGTATTTTATTTTCAAAAATACATGAACAGGCGGAAGGCATGTATAATTCGACTCAGAAAGTGATTCTATGGAGATCATCAAAAGGGAATATTGGTATATTTGGTTTCACCTTCTTCGTCTCCCTGTCTGAAAATATTGGACTTTTTCGATTCGAAAAAAATTAAAACTATTTAATTATTTATTTTCAATGTTTGCCTGGCTTCCTGTCAGCTGTCTCAACGCTCCCACACAATGACTGTTTTTTGATTGACATTCCCCCTCTAAATAATATATATTTTTTTTTTTTGGTGGCCTAAAGAGAACTAAAACAGACTCCTTTTCTTATCCAAAAAATAAAAATTTAAAATACAAAGGAAGTAGTATTTAATTACCATTGAAATCGGCAAACCCCTTTTTGGCACTCATTCGTTCCTCAAAATACGAGAAAACCCCTAAACAATTGATTTCCCACAAAAAAAAAGTGAAAACAAGCACGAGCCACTATTTCCGGCAGATGAAATAAATTAAAGGATGATTTTATTTTTCAAAAAAAGAAAAAAACTGAAAATAAATTCTGAACTTCATTGAGATTTTTTTCTATATTTTGCAATCTAAGGGTTTTTTTTTTTTTGCAAAATATGTAAATAGAGGGAGTGTTTCGCTCGGCAAAAAGTGATGGACACCTTGGCCACATCCTAAGTAAACTTGCGACAGAGGGACATATAAAAGGTGGAGCAGTAAATGCCAACAAACAAACAAAAGACGTCAATATTGGAAAGATATTGCATATATTCTCTATACAATATTTTTTATATATATGTAAATGTATGGACAAGATTTAGCAAGGATAACAAGAAAATGCATTATCAGAAAACAAGAGCAACAACAACAACACGACATGCCATATATGTATGCATTATAATAGCCAGCAAGGATTTTGCTGTGTTGAAAATTGAAAATTTCACAAAACATTATTTGTATTGTAGTTTGTTTTTTTTTTTTGTATATATCAATATGTATATATGTACATCAATGTGTGTGTGTGTAACCATGTCTTTTTGGTTCTGCCCACAAATCGAAAAATCCATTGTAGAAAGAAATTTTCAATAATAGAAAATTCTCCAATACCAAGCTCTCTAGCTGGCACTGGCCTGGTGAGCCAGCAAGCAACCTGACCAGAAATGTCCTCGTTAGTCCGAAAAGTACATGTTAAGAATATGCACACACACGCATACATACAGGCATGATTTTGCATAAGAAAACGGTAAATTTCACGCAACAAATGACAACTTCGACAGATAGGAAAATGGCAAGAAATGCAATGGGAAGAAACACAAAACTGCCAATAGAATATTTTATGTATTGTTGTTAGGCAAATATGCATATAAGGACATACATTCACATATCCTTACAATATTGATTATTTTTTGTATTGTAGAAAAATCGACACACACATATATACATATGTGAATATATCAAAATGTGTGTGTAACTACCTACAATTTGAATTGCAGTTTTATGTTATTGTCATTTTTGCTAGACTAGTAGCTAACAGCCCCTTCTTGGATAACGAAAATTCTTCTTTGGGTCTCGCTCTACGAATGCATTTTGGCATACCATTATTGCACACACACAGGCACTCACTCTCTCACGCACACACACACACACACACACACATTCAATTCAATATAATGCATTTGTAGATTTGTCTTACGTAGTTTTAACAAATCGTAGGGCGTGTTTTATTTGTATTTGTTTTTCAAACCATAAATTTTCCTTTTGATATCTCAATACACATACATAGATAGATACAGAGAAATATACTCTCATTTGTATAGTTTTGGGATTTCAATATACATACGTATATATAACATTCATATTACATATTATTGGCAGTTTGGCCCTTAAGGATTTTACAATGGATTGCGTACGGTAGTGTGTGTATATATAACCTATGGTCTGTTGTCCTGCTGCTAAGTCCAATTGTTAGATTCTTGATTTGTCTACTACAAGTCCCAACCATTGTTTCGTTGTAGTACTAGCAGCAGCAGCAGTTTATGGGTGTTGCCGACCCGGCCCTATCTCATTGATATTGTAAACATGAGCAAATATAATTAAAATGAAATTAATTGCTGACATTTTAAGTTTCCACAGAAAAAATAGGAGTATATGACTAAGATTGGAAATAGGAGGTGCAGGGGGGAGACTTAAACAAAGTTTTTTGAAATTTAAATATTTTTAAAGACATTAAAGTTGGTAAAGTGCAGAAGGGAACGAGATAGGATTATAGCTAATTTGAAGAAAATCCTTAAGTATCAAATTCTGAGTCATATCCGTCCGTCTGTCCATGTATTTTTGAGAGGAAAGTGGTCGGATTTAGATGAAATTCTCCAAAAATCCATCCTTCAAATTCGTATTATGCACTTCACAACAATGATATTTGGCAGGAGATATCAGATACAGTTCAGAAATAGCTTTTCCAAATTAAATCGATATCGGCTCAGATTCGGATAAAGCTTCCATATTTACCTTCATCCGATTTGGTTATTTTGCAAGCTAAATTGGATGGATTTTTGCCATTCAGCCAAATTTATCCTGGAGGCAAATACGATATTTAGTGAAACTCGTTTCCCATATTCCATATTGCTCCGATATATATTTGTTTTTAATTTAATCCTTCTCGAAGTTATATTATGCAATTTATGGCAATGTTATTTGATATGAGTCTTAAAATTGCCTCCCAAAAATTTACTGGAAATAATTGCAGACTTGAATATACATCCCATTTATTAGTTCCCTCTGATTCCGAATTATCACTGATCTAAGGCCGTAATAAGCATTCAAATAGTAGTTGATATGATCTACTTCACATAATTTCCCAATATAAAGATTTATTTATTTATTTATTATTTATTTATTTTTTATAGCTCTGCATATTGGTATATGGTATCATATAGCCAGTACAGCCCGACTTTTTACCTTTCTTAGTTTTTTTATTCTAAGTTCGAAATACTCAAAATGTAATTCAGCCCCTTTCTTTTCCTCAAATCTCCAATCTAAATTGTTCTAGCTTTTCTCTCCAAATATCCCTTAGCCAAATTACCCTATTAAATTCCTCCCCCCTCATTCCTACCAATTTATTTACAACCCAACCCCTTTCAAATCCATTACCGAAACGAAAGTCAAGTTATCTCAACTTTAGATATTGTTATGTTTTTCCTGGTCATATGAAGAAAAACATTAAAGCTTTTATTTAAATTACCAATGGTCAAGTCAAACAAACAGCAACAACACCAACATTTGCTAGGAAGAAAAAAACTCTCTAATGGAATGACTTCATTTGATATTATCCACTGACCGGAAATAAAAAGTATTTTGTTATGCTTCATTTATGGTTAAACTAAATCGACAAAAATTGAACAAAATATCCCCACAGAAAAAAAAGTAGAAAAGTTCAATCATGATTTCCTTGAAAAGTCCCATGCAAACACACACACACACTCATACACTTGCCATTAAGATAAGGATATTGGTATGGATGACTAAAAAGGGTTGCCAATTTCTTTATGGCAGTTTTATTTTTGCTGTAGTTCCTCGTCTCTAATAAAATTTTATATTTTGTTTTTGTATGCATGCACCGGAAACCCCGTAACTGACCACAAAATTAACATTAGGGATTTTCCACAACAACAAGAAATTGTTAAATCTCCTTTAAAGGTTAAGGTGGTTTGTTATCTTTGGAGGAAGAGAGAGAGAGAGTAAAGTTTGTTTAAGAAATTCTCGAATATTATTTGATTTGAAAATTGCATTTAAGATAACGAAAAAATAACTTTGTTTAACTTAGAAAAATTACAAAAAAAAATAAAATAATCATGAAAAAACACGTGAATGTTGTTTAACGTCATATCTTTTTGCTACTGCTGCTGTTATACGATTTGCTATCTCATATCTCACTTTAGCCATAGCTGTTGCTGTTGCTCATTCATTTGCTTGTTTGTTGAAAGCTTTATTTGTTGTTTTGTGTGTGTGTGTTTTCAGACAGCCAATGGCAGCCACTAATGATTTTGCGTATCTTTTTATTTCAAATTACATCACCTCTTCCCTCACCCTCCCGCCTCTATAACAGTGGTACGAGGTCTCCTCCATCAAATCTTATTTTCTAACAAATATGGCCGGCTAAATATTATTATGGCAAATAAACAACAAAATCACACACACACACACCAATATACAAATCTCCACCTCCTCCTATCATAAAAATCAAAAAAAAAAAAGAATAAAAACAATCCCAGCCAAACAAAAAGCAGCTGTACTAAAACAGCCAGCCAACAGCCACAACAACAACGTCGTTGGCAATTAAATTGCTTTGCTGGCTAATAAAGCATTTATATGATTATTTAGAGGCGGTTGTTGTAGAAAACACACAAATAATGTTTGCGCTTTTTTTGTTAGTATTTATTTAACAACTAAACGCTATAATCGTCATAGCAAGCCATAAAGTGTAGTGATCTTAAGACGAATATCTGAGGAGAAAAAAATAGAAGACTGGCTAACTAGCCCGCCAGCCAGCCAGATCAGTAGCTGGGAAGAGGAAACAACTGCACAACTGAAAAACCTAGTAGCAAGTTTGATTACAACAACTTTGAGATCTTATCTTTTTGTTGTTGGTTTACGTTTTTTTTTTTTTTTTTTTGTCTAATACAGCTTTCCACTGTATGATCGGAGAAATGTTTACAACTAAATGCTCATACAGTGTGGCAGCGATTTTTATACAAAATAGAGGATTTCTTTATATAGAAAACATAACTCCTACGATTCTAAGAATATAATTTTGGGAAAATTTAAATTTTGCGAAAAAAAAATCAATAAATTTTGACAAAAAAAGAGAATCTAAAAAAAACTAAAATTAAAAAAAAATAATTAAATTTAATTTTTTTTAAATTAATTTTTTTCAGTAAAAAATGCAATCAATTTTGACAAAAAAAGATAAATTAAAAAAAATAATCAAGAAAGTAAATTTTTTATAGGGCATTTCAGAAATAATTCCCAATATTTTTTATTTTCCCTAAAATTTTGGTCCCAGCAAAAAAGTTAAAATTTTCCTTTTTTGAAATGTTGAATAATTTTCGAGATTTTTTAACTGTCTCTGGAAAATTATGATTCTTTGGAATTCGTGCATTTTTGATACATAGTGTCTTCGGCAATATTGCAGATCAACATACGACGAATATTTTGGTGGTAAATGTTAACCCTCAAGTGACTCAACAAAGGGGCCTTTTTGGTACTTTTTCCTAAACATGGTTAAAAACTCTGCTAAAATGGGGCAGGAGAAATTCAAAATATTCCACAAAATTATTTGTCATAAAATTCTACTACAGGTTCTGGAAGACTTCAAGAGTCTAAATCTTACCTAAACGGCAGAAATTCAGATATTCATATATTAAAGTGGCATATTAGGGTTAAAGACGTACTTTATGGGAGTTTTTTTTGCCAAAATCTCCTATAAAGCATAATTTTAGAAGGACGATATCAAAAGGAAAAATATTCCTCATCAAATTTCACTGTAAGTCCTCAAATAAAGGAAATCCGTATTTCCACACCATATTAAACAAATAATCAAATTAATTTTCCAAATAAAAGCGAAAAAGTTCCTAAATTTTTTTTATCAATCTTTTTCTCTTGGACTTTATTCGAGTTAACCCCAGAAAGTGGCATACCATTTCGTTTTAGTCAAATTGTCTTAAAAGAATTAATGCATTTATAATGAATTAATGCATTTAGACTCGAGAAATTAAAATTTCCCGTTTGCGAATTTCTGTAAATCATTACTATTCATAGAAGTTTTCAAGATTTTTTGGATTTTGGGCCATACGGTAAAATTTCCCCCAAAAGGAAAAATTCTTTATAGGAATTTTAAAGAATTTCCAGCAATTTCAAAGACTGTGGGACAAACAATTTATCACTTAATGTAAAATAAAACATAATTTTTCTTTAGGGAAATTTCTATTCTTCAGAAGTCTGTTTTAGTCAAAAAAAAAAAAAAAAAAAAAAAAATTGGTATTTTATGGCCATACAGACAATTTCCCATTGAGGGAAATTTTTGTTTTGGGAGTTTTAAAGAATTTCTTATTTATTTGCCGCCGGGGTATCAAATAAAGTCATTTGGGGTCAAAAAGTGAAAATTTCCCTATTTAGGAAATTTTAAGGGAAATTTTTGTCTTCACTCGAAATCGATATTTTTCATCAACATTTATGTTAATCTGCAAGAATTTTTGAATTTGAGGCCATACAAAAAATTTCCCACAAAGGAAAATTTTTATTTTCCGGAATTTTAAGAAAATTTCTAAATTTTTAAAGTCTTCACGAAGACCCGAATTCTTTGGAGTGCTACAAGAAATATATTCTCCATTGAAAAGTAACCAAAAAAACTACAAAATATATTTTTTTCAATAATATCCCACTGGATGCTCATTTTGGAGTTTTTAAAATTCAAGTCTCATAGTTCCAATCCACCACTGTATTTCTATATGCATTATTTCTAATATATTTCTTGTTTTTGTTGTTATTATTGGACGTTGTTTTTTTTTCTCCGCTTCTAATTGCGTTCAATGTTAAGTGGTAAAACTTGAACTCAAAAGTCAAACACACTGCAACAAATGCTAAAATGCTGTTGGCTAATTGAGCTGCTGAGACAGGAGAGGGAGAAAAACACACACACAACACCAAACAAAAAAATCAGACAAAATAAATTGCCAAGATATTCTAATAATTTTTAATTAGCATTACAACATATTATTTTTAATTAACCTTGCAGGTTGTTCGGAATAAAATTTATTGGAAATTTAGAGAAAAAAAAAAAAACATTTACAAATCAAAACTAACAGATTTTTAATTAAATAATTCAGTTTTGAAAAGGTAGGAGGCAAAGTCTAAGATTTTATAGTTTGATTGAAGTCAATTGCAGGGTAATGTAGCTCCAAATGATTTTGTTAGCGAATGAAATGAAATGATTGGAAGGAGGAAGGAGGTATAAAAATGAAATATTTATCCCCCCCCCCTTTTTTTCCCCATGGCATGACCCCTTTTAGTTGCATTTTTTTTCTGCCTTCCTGTAAAATATTTTTAATTTTTGAAATTTTCTTTCGTTAACGCAATCAATTTGACGTTTATTTGCATTTCTGTAATTTTAGTATTTTTTGCCTCTTGTTGTTGTTGCTTTCCTTATAATATAAACCATAATGGCTGACGCCTTAAAGGCCGCCTATTTTTAAAATAACATGTGCAATTTTTATTTTTATTTTTTTTTTTTTGTCGTTCTTGTTCTTGGGCATGGCAGCATTGCTATTTAACACCAGCATGCAGTTGTTGTGGGTCTTAAGAGCAACAAAAAAAAGGAATACGGTGTACTTTTTTTCCTTGTTTTGGTGTGGATGGTTTTAATTTTAATGCACCATTCAACAGCAGCAACAACAACAGCAAAAATGTCTACAAAACAATTTGCGCATGGCGACGTTAACATTTGTAGGCGACAATTCATACAATTTCACCAAAAACAAAGAGACATAGAGACTGGCAGGCGGACAGACATACAAATGCATGGATGGATGGCTGGCTGGCTGACTGGTTGGTTGGTAGGTTGATGGAACGGACGGACAGCAATTCACAGCCTAAATTTTTATATTATGGCAAGGCAACACGTTCCAGTAAACTTCATTTAAACAAAACAACGCACTCACACACACACACTCTCAAAGAGAGGATAAGTGTTTTCTCCTCCATGAAAAGAATTTCAAAAACTTGTCATGACAACAAACCAACCAACCTTCCAGCAAAGTACCCCTTCGTTATAGTACTGCACTCTAGTTTCTTTGCACACATTTAAATATACACATGTATATGTATATGTATGTGTATGTTCATACTCCTACGAGAAACCCTCAAGACCCTGTCGCTGCTCTGCTGAATGTTTATAACATTTTAAAGTATGATTTGAAATAAATTTGCTTTTAAATGCTATGCCAAGTTTAAACAAACAATCAACATATTTAGTTTTGGGACGACCCTCACTACACCCGCCAAACTCCCTGCCTGCCCTCCTCCTGTCCCTTTAGACAGCAATGCAAAATAAACTAAAACACACTCTAGGTGTTGTCCCGTCTGCAAAGATACAACAGCAAAAAAGTCTAATGTCTTCAACAACACCAACGACAACAATGCAACGACGGTTCTACACCCCTGATGACAGGCCAACGACAAATATCATATCGCTCTTCCAACAACTGCATTTTTTTCAATTTTTTTTTTATTTTTGCGAACCATGTTATGACTGTCTGTCTGCCCTCCTCCGGGGTCTTGACGCTCGCTATGTAGATACATATGATGGGATTTTGTTGTTTTGCAAAAAAAAACGTAATTTTTGCATTTAACATATGTTTTTAACAGTGGGGATGGATGGATGGATGGTTGGATGAATTGTCTTTGCTCTTCAAAAAACCATATAGAGAATTGTTATGCAGTCATTCAGTCAGTCACTCACTTCATTAGACAGGGCAAGTCACTGTAGCCTTTCACATGCACAAGTATATAGACATGGCAGCAGTAGTTGGTGTTGTTGTTTGTTCGTTCTTCTGTCTTAAAGGCGTGACAGTAATTAATTATTGTGTTGTATGGTAAATTAATAAATGAAATGGACTTTGTCTCAAAATGACATTCATATGCATTTCACACTTATGCTGTAATAATTAAAATAACAACAAAAAAAAGAAGGAATGCAAAAACAAACCAAAAAAAATGAACAAAATGTGGAGAACACAGAACTTATGCACAGGGGAGCTGGAGGAAATGGATGTCCAAAATGCAATAAAACTAAATATTTGAAATAAAATATATGAAATTGTTTGTTTGAATTGCAGTTAATTACTTTGATATTTTTGCCAAAAAGTAGGCAATAGGATTGAAAACGTTTCAAAGAGAAATAATTATAACAATTTGAAAGTGTGTGTATAGGGTCTAAAATAATGCAAATCAGATGCTAAATTTGAAGTTTATCATCAAAAATTGTTATTTAAAAAATATTGTCTAAAAGTAGTTTTGCTAAGGCATTTTAAGACATTTGGCAATTCTAAAAATAACAAATAATAATTTGTGGGTAGTATTTTTGGAAAATTATAAAGTTTTTCCCCAAAAGTATGCTTCCAAATTTTCAAATATAAATTATCAATTATTATATAACCGCTTTATATTCTGCTTGTGTTCATAAAGCATAGCTTTGAATAATACACCTAAAGTATGCTTCTCTCTTTTGATTAAGCGTTATAGGATATTTTTGTGGGCAATAATTAAAATTTCATCATATTTGTGTTATTTAAATATATATAAAAATAATATTAATACTCATTTTATCAAATATGAAAAAGTTCTCCTGAAAGTATGCTTCATAAATTTTTAATTTCCATTTTAAGCTAAAAGCTTACTTTTTTATTTAGGTCCAATATTAGGTATTCTAGTATTGACAATTGTTAACTTCACAGCTTTTCACATTATTTGGGAATATGTGTAGCCTAAAAGTATGCAACATTTCTTAAAAAATAATTCTTTATATAAAGACATTTTGAATTTATTATTTCCATTCTAATGGCTTAATTTTTTTATTTTAGTCCCATATTAGGCATTCTAGTATTGACAATTGTTAATCTCACTTCAAAATTGTAAATTTTCGTGTTAAAAAAACAAAGACTCAATAAATTTAAATTTGAAAAAAAATTGAAATTTGGGAATATGAGTAGCCTAAAAGTATGCAGCATTTTTTTTTTTTTTTTGAAATTGTATTTTTTATAAAGACATATTCAATTTATTATTTCGAAAGCTTCGAAAGGATGCATTACCTGACACGTGGTCTTCAATTGACATAGAACATCAGTATTAAACAAGGCTACAGATAATTCCGAGTACGAATGTAGTAAATAGGTTCTATATTGGCTTAAATATGAAAAATCTTTACATGGTTCCCGTAATGTTATATGGAACAGAAATCAGAGGAAACAGTACCTGTACTACTTAAGGCCATAAAGACAAAATTTTTCTGCAATAGCCACCCAACTAAAAATTATTATAAAATAAAGTATATATTTTTTATATTTCCTTTTTTTCCCTCCCCTCCCAAAAGTATGCCAGCTGTTTGATATTAATTTAGGTTCTCCTCCATTCTGTTCCCAATAACTAATAACCAATGTAACCACCTTCCATTTGCAATTGAATTTCCCTATCTGTAACAAAAAATCTAATTACGTGGTGACCCTTTACGGAGAACCCCTTCAAACCTTGCTTTCATTACATGTTGTGCTTAAAACTTAATTTCCACTTTTAGTTTTCATGCTGCTCTACTCTTCTTTACTATGGCTTATGAGTTTGTTGTTGTTGATTTTTGTTGTTATTATTATTATTGCTGTTTGTTGCCATTATCTTGGTGTTTTGTAGTTTTGTTTGATGGCTGACTGACTGAATGTCTTGAAATGCTGGTGAATGACGGCGAAAACGGCTTCGACGACGGCGACGACTAAGTCTCAATTCATTTTAAGAAAAGGGGGACGTGCCAACAGAAATTTCAAAGTCTTGAAAACAAAAAACTTATTGCTTCAACATGACTTGGTTGGTTGGCTGGTTGATATGTTTGTTGGCGGTTTTAAGCCGCCCCAGCTGTCTGGTGGCTGTTGGATTGGTACGCAAGCGCGCATAACTACAACATGTATGGAGGGAGGGGGCTTTCATACTAGTGTTGCTGTTGTTGTTGTTGCTGCTGTTATTATTATGTTGCATTATTATTGTGTCTGCAGTAAAAGCCTGTTTTAGTTGCGTTCGCTTGTTCGTTCATTCTTTCTTTCTGTTTTTGGATAATTATAGGCTACTAAACGGTTAATTATCGACATTTAATATGGCAGTCGTTTTGTTTGGTTGGCTGGCTGGCTGTTTGGTTTGGTTTGGTTTGCTTCGATTCCATTTGCCTTCATATGGCTTATTTTCACTACAGGTTTGTGTAATGCCAATGATGGAGGGTTAGGTTTGCTGTTGTTTTTTGTTTCTTTTTCGTTGTTGTTTGTATTTTTTATTAAATACAAAATGGCGTTGCCTTTTCTAGATGACTAGCCATAGTGAGACATAATGCAAAAAAAAAGCAACAAAATATGTAACTTACCGTTAAATGCTGAAACAGCCACGCTCTTAAGATATTTGTTGCTACTTTTGGGAAAATGCCACGTTTCTTTTGGTTCTTTTTGCCATTTGCATCGTCATCCTCTTCACCCGTACCTTCCCCGCTGCCTATACTGGCATTGCTGGCATCGCCTGGAATAAATAGAGAAAAAATATGAATTTTATTTATAATAATAAAAAATGATATTTTTCTGTATAAGGAAATAAAATAAAATAAAAAATAGATTAAAAAATAATTGAATAAATAACAAAAAATAAAATAAAAAACAGATTAAAAAAATAATTTAATAAATAAGAAATCAAATTTAGGAAAGCAAGATTTATTTCGTATTTTTTTTTTTTTTTTTTTAATAATAAAACAAAATATAAAAAACACAATAAATGCTATTTTACTATATAAGAAAATAAAATAAAAAATATATTTAAAAAAAATAATCGAATAAATATAAAATAAAATTAAGGAAAGCAAGAGTTATTTCGACATTTTTTGTGTTTTAATGATAAAATAAAATATAAAAAAAATTATACAAATATTTTAAGCGAATAAAATAAAAATAAAATTTAGGAAAACAAGAATTATTTTCTTTTTTTGTATTTTTTTTATAGGCATAAATAAAATTTTTTATTTATAAATTTTTTTTAACCCCAAAATGTTCAATTTTAAGCCCTGTACTTTCCTTGCTGCAATGGAAAAATATTTATAATATTTTTATGCTAAAGAGAGGGGTGAAAAACACAACAAATTATGTGGCTGGCATAAAATGAAGGGCTTTTTGTTACATATATTTTTTTTTTTTTTTTGCTATAATATTTTTTTTTACATTTATTTCCTGCTGCGTTTGTGGTAACCGCAATGAATTAAATTGGGTTTTTCACAATAATGATGAGTACCGGAATTTTTTACACCATGAGCATTTAACTCGTTTGAGGGTAGGAAAGGTTTTTTTTTTTTAAAACACGACTACAGTGAAATATTTAAAGGTAATTTCAGATCAAAAAATTAAATTTCTATGAAAATCTTGCTATGAGATATATTTTCATCGAATTCCCACTTTATCCAGGTCTTCATATTTGAAATATAAATTTTGGGAAAATTTGAATTTTTCTGAAATTACTTTCTCTTCACATTCATCAAGTCCCCACTGTAGCTAGGTGCATTTATTTGTAATTATATATGAAAATATCATATATATAACCATAAATTAATCAGAGAAACAGCAAACTCCATGGAATGTAGCGGTAAAAAAGCTCAACAATTTTTATTATCCACTTTTTTCACTGTTTGCTTTTTAATTAAAGCCAACAATATTTTTCTGCATTCTGGGCTGTTTACTCTCCTCTCTCCCTCTTCTCCCTATGTAGAGGGGAAAGAGCTTCATATAACCCCTCTCCAAAAAGAAAACCACAAAACTATAATAAAATGTAACGTAAAATCCAGTGAGTGCAAGGAAAAACAATTTTCAAAATAAATTGTGAATCAAAAAAGGACCAGCTAAAAAGAAAATCTAATATTTTTTCACATCACACATAGTAGCTGCAGAAATAAGGCAAACCAACTCCGTGCGAAAAGAAAATCACAAAATTTACTGCAAATTGGAATTTTTCGTGTAGCTAAGGAGGAGGGACGGGTGAGCCTGGCTTGCTGCATTCTGGCCCTTGTGATGCAATGTAGGAATAAATAAAAAGTATATTTTGTTACTCTGGTTCTTCTTCTCTTTTTTCTTTAGATAACTTAATGCAATTATGTATACGTCCTTCTAAGGCATGTGGAGAGGAATTAAATTAAAGAAATTATTTTTTTTTCAAGGAGTAAAAATATAGGGAGCTTTTAGGGAAATAATTACAAAATGGGAAGGAGTTGGTTACAATTAATTAAAAATATGGAGAGAAAATTTAAAAAAAAATAAGACTGGTGGAGGGTTATTTAAAAAAAATTAAAAAATATTTTCTTTAAATAGGAGAAATATGAGGAATTTTTTTAGGGAAGAATTACAAAATGGGAAGGAGCTGACTATGATTAATTTAAAATCCGAAAGAGAACTTTAAAAAAATAAGGCTGGTGAAGGGGAATCAAGAAAAAAATTAAAAAAGTATATATTTTCTGTTAATAAGAGAAATACGGGAAAATTTTTAAGGGAATAATTACTAAATGGGAAGGATCTGCCTATAATTAACTTAAAACCCAAAAGAGAACTTTAAAAAATAATAAAATATTAATTAGTTATAAAACACCAGTTTTATGGTGGCCACAAACACTTGAACCGTTTCTAATATCCCCCCAAAATATTTAAAAAAAAAAACTTTTTCTTTTTCAAATCCAAAAGCCTTTTAGCTTATCTTTCAAATGAAGTGTTTAGATTCTCATGAATCCATTTGGGCCACCAAGATATCAATAAAAAAAAAATATTGATAGTGGATTTCCATTTCCCTCGCATAATTTGTTTTAAATTTGTGAATTCGAATTACAAATTTAAGACTTTGTACTCTTCCCCCGCCCCCTCCAAAAAAAAAAAGAAAATACCAAAAATTACTATTATCTTGGAAAAGCCCTTAAGTGAAAAATACTTGAAAATCACTTGTAATGTCAAGATATTTTCCACTTCTCCCTCAGCCATGTATATTGCACTTATATATGCTGTGTATTAGCAACAACAACAACGACAAAAAATAAGATGGATGAGCTATCTACTTGCCCGGCTGGCCAAAGGTTCCATCCATACCGATGCCAATGCGGAAGATGATGACGATCAAGTGGCTTTTGCACATCGTTATTATAATAATAAGCAACACGCCTTTAAAGATTAAAACTATGTTCGAATATAGCTATACACCACCACTTCAATGTATGGCTGGGATATTCAAGTGGCCATAATCTTTATGTTCTTGTTCTTCTGCTTCAATTTTATCCAGCCATATAAACTCAAGTATAGAGGAATTATGTTATATTCTTGATTTTGGTTTTGTGAATGCCTATTAAAGTGTTGTTAAAGTGCTGAGATTTTTTTCTGTGCCTTTACTCAAGTGCTAAATTTTCTTCTACAAGTACTCCATATTATTATTATGTAAGTTTTCAGTTTGCAGATAAGAAATGTGGCTTGGAAAATCAAAACATTAATCATTTGCCAAAGGGAATGAATTTTGGAGAGTAAGAAAACTTGAAGAGATCTTTGGGAAGGGGTTGTGGTTAATGTCAACGAAATGGGGAATTATTTATATTCTAAAAAAAAAAAAGAGAGAAATAAGTTGGGGAAAATTGGGGAGGGGGTATTAAAATCATATTTTTAATTTAATATTTTTTTCTCATACCAAAAACCCATTTATATATTTTTTTCTGAAATCAAATATTTACTTTTCCAAATTTCTTCCCATCCTTGTTTTCTTAGCTAACAAAGCCATGAAATTAGCCTAAGCCAACACCTTCAAAGCCATGGTTATGGTTACCACTCAAGCTTGTCATTTTTTGAAATGTTTTCCTAAGACCCTACCAAAAATGTTTGCTGGGCCCAACACCACACATCATACATCATCAACATCTCTATTATTATGTGGATGTGTGATTGTTTATCTCGCCCCAAAACCCATTATTTCACATTACAATTGTTTAGTTTTGTTTGCTTTGTTTTGTTTATTTTTTTCTCTCTCCTCCCGATCTCTATTGTTGTTGCTGTTATTGGTATAGTTGGCTTTAAAATTAATATTTGTCATTAAAACCAGAAAACTTGGCCATATTACAAACATTGGGATGCCATTGTTTTAAACTGCTCCATATGAATGGAGCCTTACTCAAATAGGGAGAGAGGGGGAGGGGGAGTGAGAGGGAGTTGTGAATATTAATGCCAATGATGACAATATTTGTTGTTGTTGCTGCTATGCCTAAAGCTATTTATGGTCTATTGGAGAGTTGGTGTTTTGTTGTACAAGTAAATATGCTGTTGCTGTTGTTGATGTTTGCATAATTGTTGGTTAATTTAAGAACAACAATGGACTCTGGGTGATTCTTTTGTTAAGGAATAGGGGGTATTGAAAGTGGGCTTACAAAACTGCTATGGGGGAGAAGGGGGAGACATTTCAGAAAATAACATATGTTAAATTTAAAGAAATAAAAATGCATAGTGCATACTTTTAGGCTTTTAATTTTAAATTTAAAAAACATTGTGTCGTGCATACTTTTAGGGACTTGAATCAATATTTTTATCGACGATCTGTCATCTGTTTTTCTTCTGTCATATGTCTGTCACTTTGTTCTCAATAGCGTTTGTCAACACTTAATGCCTACTTTTAGGAATCTTATTAATTTTATTGAATTCCCTTCAAAATTGTATGCATACTTTCAGGAGAATTTTTGAACTCTTATTATTTTTGCATATTTATTATTGTTATTACTATTATTATTATTATTAATTTTATTATTATTATTATTATTATTATTATTATTATTATTATTATTATTATTATTATTATTATTATAATTATTATCATTATTATCATTATCATTATTATTATTATTATTATTATTATTATTATTATTATTATTATTATTATTATTATTATTATTATTATTATTATTATTATTATTATTATTATTATTATTATTATTATTGTTATTATTATTATTACAATATTGTAAAAATTGTAACTATTTTGATCTCTATAGCACTTGTCAAAGTTTATAGCCTAATTTTAGCAGTTTTGTTAATATTTTTAAATTTCCTCCAAATTGCATGCATACTTTTAGGGCAATTGGAATTCTCATTATTTGTTTTGCATCTTTGGAATGAAAATTCATTTCCATTTAAATTTCAGGTATAAGAAGCTGATGCACAATCTTGGGATCAGTTATTAAGTTTTTCTCACTTTCAGATGCCAGTGTTTGAAGTATTCTTTTAGGAGTTTTATAAAATTTCTTTAGAATTGCACCCTTAACATTTTTTGAGTTTCGTTGAAATCGCTGAAATTTTACTTTATATTTTCCTTATTATAAAGAAATCTTTTATCTACCAAAAATTTAGGCATGCATACTTTTGGGGGTCCATTTAAATTCTTCCATTAAATATTTCCTTAAATTATGAAAAATTTGTGGAAAATATATAAAAATATATTTTTCTCATTAACCTTATCTCAAACTGTCCTCCTTTTCTTGGCTGCTGTGAGCCAAACGCTAACACGCACACACACACACATACATTCCGACAAAAATGATAAATCAATAAAAGGTCACCATAAGGTTGACAACAGCAAGCGAACAAGCAACCAAAAAGCTGATGATGATTATTACCATTATGGGAAAATTAATAAACCTCTCATTAAAGAGGTTTTCTGCTTGGCAGCCAGTTTTGGATGACAAACGATGTACACCCACCCACCACTTAAAGCCCGAAAAAACAGAGTTTTAAAACTCCAAAACACAAAACTCAACAACTACTAAAAAAATAAATAATATTTTTTTTTTCTTTTCTGATGGTTTTCAAACTCGGTGTGGTCTGGATTTGAGTAACGGCCAAAGAGGCAGAGAGTATGGGGGGCCTATAAAAAACAAAAACTCAATGGTACTCGTGCTAAGCCAACAAGCCAAGGCAGCAAGCAGGCAGGCGATGTGGTAGGTTGGTTAGCTGGCTCGATGGTTTAGTTGGTTGGTTGGCTGGATGGCTTGTTTGATGACGATAATGATGGCCTGAAAGTCATGTATTTAAAAAGTCATTGTTTTTATTGTCACTAAAGCGTGTTGTACGTGTCGTCTGTAAACACTTGAAATAACAAGCTTTAGCACCCATACACCATACTCGGGGTTTTAGAGGCATAAAACAAGCAGCACCCCCTACCACAATGGACAGACAGACAGACAGACATTTAAACAAAAAAAGTGATTTGAAAAACAAACAGAGTTTGGAGGAGCAGTCATGAAAAGAGGGAAACGGTGTTATGCAAAAAAGTTGTTGTTATTAGCTTTTTTCTCCATTGTTTTGTTTATAATTGTAATGCCTGATAAAATTGATTATTTTGAAATTCATTTTCAGAAATCATCAGCTTCATTCATCAAACAAAAAAATATTTTCTTAACACTTCTTCTTACATGGTGGCTTGGCGTTATGTGAAAAGGCAAAAAATAAAGAGCAGAATAAGAAAAATGCGTAAAATGCGTAAGACCCCATAAATTGTTGGCCGTGCAAACTTCTGTGCCGTTGCTGTCTGGTGTTAAATGATAAATTCTTTTTACACAAATCAAGTAGTTTTGTACAATGTTTATTTGAATTAAAATTTTTAGCCTCAAGGAATTTGCTTTCACACAAACTCACACACAGAACATCATCAACACATACATAAACAATATAGAAAAAAAATCCGTACATACATATCTAGGCATTTTTATTCTATAATACTTTGGGGTTTGACTTTAAACAGATTTCCGGTCAAGTTAGCCAGCAAAGAGTTGCCGTTAAGTTGTTTGGTTTTTCCTTTTCACATTATTTGATTTTGTTGTGTTTTTTTTTTTTTTTTGTTTTTGTTTCATATATGGCAATTGTTGTTTGGTTTTCCATCAAATATGTTTTTCTTTTTCTAGTTGTTGTTGTTGCTCTTCTTTTGTTGCTTTATAAGTAATTTTTCCTTGTTGAGTGTGATTGGTAGTTTGAGATTTTCTTTTCGATTTTTTTTGAAAATGGATATGATTGACAAGCGATTGGCATGAATTTATATAAACAGACCATTGGAGGGTGTATGTATATATATTATTAATGTGTATTTACGTATAAGGAAAACCAATTTCCCGGCATGGTTATTCGAAAGGGGTGATGAATTAGCTCAAGAAATAATAGGGCAATTTTTAATAATTCTTTGGGAAAAAGAGGTAAAAAGAAAATAAAGTCTTGCAAAATTCTTTCAAATAGACTTAAAAAAATTATTTGGGTATTAATTAAAAAGAAGCAAAAATAATAAATATTAAAATTAAAAAACTATTATTATTACTATTATTATTATTATTATTATTATTATTATTATTATTATTATTATTATTATTATTATTATTATTATTATTATTATTATTATTATTATTATTGTTATTATTATTATTATTATTATTATTATTATTATTATTATTATTATTATTATTATTATTATTATTATTATTATTATTATTATTATTATTATTATTATTATTATTATTATTATTATTATTAATATTATTATTATTGTTATTATTATTATAGTTATTATTATTATTATTATTATTATTATTATTATTATTATTATTATTATTATTATTATTATTATTATTATTATTATTATTATTATTATTATTATTATTATTATTAGTATTATAATTATTATTATTATTATTATTATTATTATATTATTATTATTATTATTATTATTATTATTATTATTATTATTATTATTATTATTATTATTATTATTATTATTATTATTATTATTATTATTATTATTATTATTATTATTATTATTATTATTATTATTATTATTATTATTATTATTATTATTATTATTATTATTATTATTATTATTATTATTATTATTATTATTATTATTATTATTATTATTATTATCATAATTATAATTATTATTATTCGAACAATTCGAACAAATCTAAACTTATTCTAAAGTCCGGTGCTATTTTTTTACTTTTATTCAATAAAATTTTTTACTTTTATTCAATAAAATTTAAAAAATGTGTAAAAATTATGGCATTTGATTTTGTTGCAGTTTTTTATCTCACCCTCTCATATGTTATCTGAAGTAGCCAAATTTTAGGGTATACTTTTAGGGTCTCATTTAAAAAAATATCTATATGTTGGATGATTTTTTAGTCCCGTCAAATATTGGAGGTCCCTTCCTTCCTTCTCCTTGTATATTCATGCCATAATTAATAAAATAATTAATTAAAACAAAAAAAAACATACAATTATTTGCTGTATACTTTTAGGACTTGTTTCAGTGGTAATGAATTACAACGATCTGGTATATTCCAAACTTTTACGGTTTCTCCTTCCTCAAAACTCTTATTTTTGTTCCCCAAAATTTCGGACCCCTCTCCTCCCCTCTTTTTTTCGATGTTCATGCCCTCAAATCTCACAATTATCCCCTCTCAACATATTAACATATTATTTTCATTAAATTGCAACAAGCGAGACGAATAGACCTAAGGCAGTTTTGACATCATAATTGTTTGCATATGGAATGGAGTGGTGGCCAGCAAGGCAGCCGGCCAGTATTTGGTACCCCCTTTTTCATTTTAAGAAGCCTAAATTTTTTGCGTTTTTTTTTAATATTTTTTCCGAAAAATTGAAAAAAAAAGTAGACGACGATGATGATGATTATGAACGCATAAGTCACATTATGAACATGCAAGAAGCTTTTGGTGGTGCACCATGTGAAAAAATCTTTCAACACTAAATGAAATATCAAGCCAGGCAACAACAGCAGCTTAAGAAAATATTTTTTTTTTTCGTTTTTTTTTTTCTCTTTTTCATTAACTTATTTTTAGGGACTTGCCAGAAGAAGAAAAAAAAACGACAAAAATTGCCTTATTGCCATTTCCCTCCCTTGTTCTTAGGGGCCTCTAGGTTATTATTATGATTATAATGCCATGTTGTTGCAGTTGTTTTTTTGGGCGGCCATATTTGTTAACGCAAAAATGGGGAGTATTTCTGTAGTTGTTGTTGCAAAATTGTAATGCAAAACTTATTGCCGGCATGGTGTAAAACAAGTTGAGAATTTGTGTGAGCTGGGGGCAGTAGAGCGGACCCACGGTTGCTAGGTTAGTAGTGTAACAACATTGCCAACATGGCTGATAAAAAATACAACGAGAAGTACTAACTTTGCAAAAAGGAAATAAGTCAGGCCATTGCGTTTTTTTGTTTTTTGTTTCTTGAAAATGAAATTAAAATAAAAATGGTATGAGGGTCATTTTAACAGCAGGCTTAACCGGAAAAAATATGGCATAGAAAAAAAAATTAAATTAAACAAGGGGGTGATGTCACTTAAAAAAAGAAGGAAATACCCGGGCCTTTTTTCAAGACAAACATTTTGAGGCAATTAATTTGGAATATCTGAAGGAAAATTTAAATATTAAAAAACGATATTTTCAAAGGCCTATTAGGCTATACTAATTTATATGAAAAAGTAATAAGTCGAGACTTGTTGCAATTTATTTAAAATAAATATTGAAGTTAAAAAAAATTGAAAAAGATTTAGGAATTAGAAGCCAATTTTTTCCATTTTTATTTTTTTTTCCAAAATTTCCCACCTTGCTTCCTTTTTGGAGATCAATAACCCCTGTCTCCAAAACTACCAAAAAAAAACACCTCATAATTGCATTTAACAAAAATATTACCACAACAAAGTACCGAGAGCAAACGAAAAAAAAACTTCAGAAAAAACCTTTGCACATAAAACCTTAACAATGCCATAAAAAATCCTACCAAAAAATCCCTGAGACCAGAACAATGTTGTGAAAAAAAACCTGGGCAATGGATCACACAAATCCGCCACATAAAAATTCCCATTAAAAAAAGAAAACAGCCACAACAACAAAGAGAACAAAAAGTATTATGAAGCAACAAAAATACCTAATAGTAGACGAAGCAAAACCTGGCTGGCTGCTGGAGGATAAGGGCTTAACCGAACCAAACAAAAAAATATATATAATACTGTAGAAAATTATTATTGACTTTGCAGTTAAACGACCATACAGATCATAAGGATGTTATTTTTATTTTTTTTGTTCGGGGGGATAATATTGCAGTTTGATGCTGCTGTTGGATGATGCTGGTGTTTGCCTGCAACAAACAATGAAATGTAGTTCCGCTTCTCGTTGCAGGTTTGTGTTTTTCACCTCCCTTTCCCTCTCTCTCTCTCTCTCTATCTCTCTCTCTCTCTCTCCCTCTCGGTTTAAATATATATTTTTTATATAAAAAATATTTTTTTTTTTTTGGCTTTTTAAGCCAATTTATTGTTTGCTGCATGGTATACGATAAAATATAAGAAGACGATTTTAAAATATGAAAAAAGCAACGAATTTGTGATGGTGTTGCTTGATTGGTGATCCATCATAATTTCTTGTTATTTTTTCCCAAACAATTTTTTGTTGGCTTTTTTCAGCTCATAATGGTGGTGCTGCAGTTTATGAAGGTGGCAGTTATGATGTGAGGTTTAAAAAGGATTGTTTCCTCTTTTGATTTTTTTTTGGTTTGGAAAACAAAAATCCCGAAAATAATGAAGATAATCTTTGGTTTGCAGTAACAAGGTATTACTTTGTGAAATAAACGATGGTCAGAAGAGGTCATGCATTTTTTGTATTTTCATTGAAATCAATATACCAATATAAAAAGGAAAAAATACGTGACTTAATGGTAGGGTCCCTTGCATACTTTTAGGAGCAAAAACAAAGATCGACAACGGTTGGACAATGGTAGTTTTTTTTTCAATTGAAAATAAAATAAGTTATTTTGTATTAGGGTACCTTGCATACTTTTAGGAGCAAAAAGAAAGATCAATAACAGATGGACAATGGTATTTTTTCAATTGAAAACTATTTTAGAGGCAATTTATTCATTAGAATCGACACGCCAGTATGAAGGGAAAAATAAGTTATTTTATGTTAGGAAACCTTGCACACTTTTAGGAACCATAAAAATAGGTGGTATTTTTTAATTGAAAATTAAAATTTGGAAAGACAGTTGAAAGTTGAAAAAATGAAATAAAAAACCTTTCACCTCGGATTCCCGGAATATGCTCATTATTTTTATTTCACAGTTCTGCTGCATAGTTTTAGGAGCCATGTTTAATAAACATCAATAAACATAAATAAAGATCGCAAAAAATGAAAGATTAGTAACCGAATTTGTTCAATAAAAGAAGCGTAATTTTTATCACTGCGAAATCATATGTTTCCTGCTTCCAATTTCACGATTCTGCTGCATACTTTTAGGAGTCAGGTCTATAAACAAGTAGGAAGGAAAATTGCTAACCTTTTCTTGAGTTTTTATTTTTAAAAGGGGAAAATACAAAAGAATTAAAAAATATACATATTTTCCATTTTTTTTTTTTGCAGATCCTCCAGCATACTTTTAGGGAAGTTCCGTTTCCTTCTATGAGTCATGTTATTTGAAAGATTTAAATAAGGTAAGTTACAGTTTTTTTAATATGTCAACCCTCTCTTTTATTTTGAAAAAAGCAATTTTTCCTATTTTTATTACAAGGGGTTACTGCATACTTTTAGGGGTTATCCTCAGTATTTTTTTTTAATATTGAAATATTCATATATTTTTCATTTCTTATATATATTTCGCAAATATATTTTTTACCCAAATTTAATAAGGAAGAAAGAAAATCTACCTTTCACTTGCCACCTTCTTGCCTGCTGATTTGTTACATTGAAAATCTCTTAATTTATGTCCTCTCAATTTGTGTCAACCTCAATTCGTTGAGCCGTTTGGGCCAGTTAACATGTGTTTTGCACACCTTGATGATGATTGCTCGGTGTGTCGGTTTAAATCCCAAAATTTATAAGCAATACAAATAATATGCAATGTCGTTATTGGCCATAGTTTGGCAACGTTCTCCCTCCGAGTGCATACAACTTCGACGACATATGCATGCAAGCTGTATTAATAATAAAATGAAATCTCCATATTGATTGTCAATTTTATTTATTATTAACGCTCATAATTGTCAAATTTGGCAAATTTATGGCACGCCAAGACTCAAGAGCCAAAAAAGAGCCCAAAACGAAAGAAAGAGACACGCAAATCATTTTAAGCAGAGAAAAAAAATACATATAAAGGGGCATTGGAAGAAGATGCAGAAGGACATATTGAGATGAACGGTTGGTTGGTTGGCTGGTTTGAATGGTTCCAATAATAAAATACCCAAGTATTTTTATCCACAAATTTACGAGACAAGACAATTTTTGTGAGATCAAGCAAGACGCAGGCCAAATAAGAAATTATGCAAATCTTTGGGGGCAGACAGACACGACATTCGAGTGACATTTCTTGTTTCATTGCACGCTGGCAGCCTAGGTTTCAAATAAACTTCGGCTTGTTATGGTCATTCTAAATAGCTATCTTGTGTGATAAGCTAGAAAGCTTGATTATTGCCTAAACACAAGACCTCAAATTGAGTCAAACATGGGCTTGATTAAAAATTCTTTGATTTGATATCTTTTCATTTAAGTTTGGAAACCTTTGGAAGTTTTTTCTTCGTTCTCTTGTTTTGCAATTTTGTTTTGGCATCATTTTATATGGCCGCCACATGATCGTACGTCAACTTTACACCACAGGAGGTTGAAGTTTATTTTGTATATTACATGATGTTCTTTTTTTGTTGTTGTTGTTGTCGTTTTTGTTATTTGGTTGTGGTCTTCTCTCCACCGCTCATTGTCGTTGTGTTGTCTTCTGACATTGTCGCCTCTTATTTTTAAGCCAGACTCGGAATAACCCAACCAACTTGAAATGACATTCATATTATGATCACACGCATGCAGGCAACCTCAAACCAACAACGACACGACAGACAATCGAACATAAAACATTTGGAATATTCATTGAACTCTTGCTGTTTTCTGGGATTCCTAACCATTCCGGCACTCACTCATTCAGTCACCCAGTCAGCATATACTTATGGCTTGAAGTTGGAAATGCTCTTTGTACGCGCCAATTTGAGTTCTTTATTAGGAGACAAGTTTACCACCATCATGCTAAGCTTGAAAAGGTTTTGGGAGAAGTGAGAGCTGGTGGATTGGGGAGCAAGGGGAGGTATATCTTCTAGTTGAAGCTGGTCGATTACAATATTCCTGGTCAATTGTTGGACCATCATGTGTTGTAAGGTGTTGCAACAAGGTATGTTGGAACTGGCTGAGGCAGCCACTCAGTTATGGCATATCATTGTCGGGCACATCATGTGTTGTAGCATAATGGGAAAGTTTATTTTTTTGTTGGGATGACGGTATACGAATTCTGAGACATATGGATGGGTTTCCTAAGAGTGTTTCAAACTCCATTTTGTTGTTCCATACAGCACAGTTGGTGGTTCAGGTTTTGGAATATCAAATTAAAACAAATCTCATGGTAGGGTTACAAGGTCCTACAAACCAAAAGGTATGCTGCTGTTTTTGTACAGAATTTGTTTCTTTTTTGTTGAAAAAATTCCAAACCGAAGTTCTTTTATAATTTTAATAGTCCTATTAGGGAAATTTTTTAAACAATTCGAAATAAATGAAGAGAGGCTAAATTATTATCAAACCTATTGATGAAGCCAATCGTAGATTTATTGCAAGGGCGTTGTATACCTTTAGGAGGAATAAAAATCTTAAATTTGGCAGTTTTTCGATCAGTTCAAAGAATGGTGCATACTTTTAGGAATCCTTAAACAACTGGGGAGAATTTAAGATTATTCAAAGAAAATCTGTATATAATTTGTAAAACATCAAATAAATGATGATGTTATATCAAAAGATGATGCATACTTTTAGGAACCAATAAATTAAAAAAATCTTGACTGAGAATACATTGTTTTTGACATTTACAAAGTAAGGGGAACTAATCCAATATTAACTACAGAGAATGTAGAAAGGAATGGGAAGAAATACGAATTTTTAATTTCAAATTTCGATGCATACTATTAGGGGTCTTAAATTGTTTATGGGATATTTCAGAATTCTAGGAAAATGGAAAAATGTACTGGGGATTTTTAATGGTTTAGAGTCATTTTGAACTGTTACAAAATACCTAAAGGTCATTAAACAGAAAATAGTATTTATTTTAATTTAAAATTTAGTGCATACTTTCAGGAGTATTAAATAGTTATGGCGATATTTTACAATATTGCTAACGGGGATGAATATAGTGGCCATTTTTAAGGTTTAAGAGTGATTTTGGACTACTACGAAAAACTTAAAAACCTTACTGGAAAGCCTGAGACATTTTTTTGAGAATTATTGACTTGTTTGATGGAATTATTAAAAATATGCACCGAATTTGAATTAATTTTTTTTATAAAAATAATATAAAAGAACATCGCAAAGGCCATCGTCCTTGGCAGGAGATTGAATACAAAATTTCTTTTAAATAATTTTAATGTTGTTCGGTATTTTTTTCCAATTTTATCTCCTACGGCTTATTGAAAATCCTCAAAAAACTCGAAGCAAAATCTACAGATTTCACAGGAAATCTCAAATACATTTTTTCTCTGCTGTTGCTGCTGTGATATTAAGATTTTGCCAAAGGTTTTATTTGTTTCGAGAAAGAAAGAACAAAAAAAAAACACAATATTGAGGCTATGTACAACAAAATAAAACTACAACCTCGGAGATTTGGAGAATGGAAACAAAAAACACCCGCAACCTTTTGCTCACATTATGGCCTGGGATGTGTTTCGTTTTTTTTTTTTGTGGATTTTTTATTTCGGTATTGGATTTAAAGATGGCATAACTTCATAACAAATCCTTCAACATACCATCGAAAAAAATGAATGTTTTTTTTTTTTTTGAAGCCTTTAGCCTCAAGAATATAAGCGTGTATGAGGAGATGGAGGTTTTTGTATTTTGGAAGGTAAGTTACTCAAAACAGCCAGCCAACCATCATTTGGCACAGCGGCAACAGCATCATTCGTTCGCGTCGTCGTCATCATCACACAACAACAGCAACAACAATCCAAAAAGAGACACCCAAGACCTTTACGCACCATCCTCTATAATAATGATAAGCGGGTTTTTAATCAGAAAATTTATATGTTTTTTTTTTTTTGGGCATTTGCCTGGGTTCTTCCACATCTCCACCTCTAAGCCTTTGGCTCAAAAGGGGTTCACAATAATCAGACATACCCAGGCTTAGTTACTTACAATCAGCAAGACGAGATATGTTTTTGAGCCTGATGGCTTAAAGCCTGATGGTTTCATATCTGTTTGGGTTATGAAGCCGATGATGATGATGGTGTTGTTGGTCAATATCTTCGTTTTTTTGCTGTTAAAGTTGACCATATTATTGGCCATAATTTTTTGTGGCCTCAGCCATACTACTTTTTTTGGTTAGTACAATTGTCTGTCCAGGCATATGGCTGGATTTGTTGTATCCCAAAGGTTTCTTTTTTATGCTTTTTTTGCTCAATGAAGCAGGAGAAGGAGATGATGATGATGATGGGTTATGGTTGATCATATAATTATACAGACTGTCAATGTAAGTTAAATGGAAACGCTAAATTTCAATGATTGGAGTTTTTCCTTTCTCCCCTTGGCTTGTAATAGGAACTATTGTCCGAAAACTATAATTAGGGGAATTGAGGAGCTATTTTTTGTAGTATCGATAAAGGTAATATGTATTGTGAGCCAATTCTAAACAAAATTCATTCAGCTGTTTGGCAAATAACCGGTGTAGATGCTAAGCAATTTTTTGTTGTTTTTTTTTTTTTTTTTTTTTTTTTGTTATAGAAAGAAAATTCATATGGGCATAGTAGAAAAATATAATTTATTGTTATGCTTACCGCTTGCACTTGTGCCATAATTGTCTGCAATGAAAAAGGTAGAACAAACAAGAAAAAAAATCAAAATTCAGTTTTTTTTTAATAGAGAAAAGAAATACATTTTTATAATTCCTAACAAATTAATTTCCTGTTAGCAGCAGCAGACAAAAAAACAGGTGTTTAATTCTTAAATTCACAATTTTTTATATTTATTTTTTTATTGTTTTTTACTGCCTTCTATGAGTGTGGGAACCCTGCCCCCAAAACCATTTATCATTTGAAGAAATTCCTTGCCTGTCTCTTGGTATTTCATAATTCACCACACGAACTATGTTGTTAAATGTTTTGATGTTGCATGCGTAAACTTTTTCAAATCTAAGCCATAATTTAAGCGATGATTAAAAAACCGACATTGTTTCTTCAAACTGCAAAATGAAATCTTTCAAAAACCCACAAAAAGGAAACATTTAAAACATTTAAGTTTTTGCTTTTTGTTTTTTTGGCCCAAAGCCATCAATCAAAATTTTTTAAAATGAAATATTTTCTCAGAGCAAAAAAGTAAAAAAATGGACAGCATTTAACAGCTTTTTTTAAAAAGAATTTAATATGAATCACAACCTTTGAATGAGGATTAAGGGAAAATTTTTACCACATTGTAAGCCAGAAAAATATTCAAAAATACAATTCATAAAACATAATTTTTTTTAAAAAATTCCCTATTCAAGCTCTGTCAATATTAAATTCATACATTCTACATTGAAAAATTAATTTTAAATAGGTTTAAAATACTTATTTTAAGTTATTATTTGTAAAACTAAACAAATATTGTATTTTTTCAATTTCCTATTTTTCCCCACAAAATCTTTAGTTTTTTGAAATGTCAAATATTTTATTTTAATTTTCATTTAAAATTGAAAGTCTCTGCTTTCAAATGATACTCATTTGAGGGCTGAATTCCCACGACAACTATTTCTAATTTAATTTTTAAAATAATACCCCTGTATTAAAAACAATCATACGCTCTATGGTACGAAAAAATAAATTATTTTATTTCTTAGACACGTAAAGCATTTTTAACAAAAATTTTGACATAATGTCCTTAAAATTCCCTATCTCAAATATAAAACCAACAAAATATAAAGATTTTGAAATTTGAAATATTTTTATTACGCTTTTTAAATTAAATCTTTGGATGAAAAAATATTACTCAATTCTTTTTTTTTTTCATTTTAACGAATTTCCTTAATTTCATTGTAAAAATCAAATTGATTTGAAATCTAAATCATTAGCTTCATATTGGTCATTTGAATTAGAAAATGTTCATATTTAGTGAATATTCCTGCTTTTTTTCAAAGTTAAGTATTTATTCTCAAAATTTGATAACTTCTTCATACAAATGACGAAAAGTTCTAAATCTAGAAATAATATTTATTTAAAATTTAAATCACTAGCCCTCAAGTGTGCCATTTCTATCAAAAAATTCTTACTTTCATTTATAGTAAAAAATATATTGTTTAATATAAAATATTAATTGAATTAATTTTTAATCGTTGAAAAAATAAGTTTTGATTGTTTGGACGTTTTTGTGCCGTACTCTTTTATTACTTTTATTTAAATAATTTTTTATTTCAAATATGATTTCTTAGCTTTCAAATGAGCCCTTAATGTCCGTAAAATTCCATTTGGAAGTATATTTAAAGCTATTTTCAAAATTTCACCTCTCTATTAATAACAATCATACGCCCCTGGGTACCAAAAACTATTTTCTCTAATTGCTATACTTCCAAATGCAATTTTGCCAACTTTTTTGTTAATTCCCTTAAAACTTGCACCCATTTTATAGTTTATTGACAATTTTGTAAAAAAAAATCTGGATTTTGAATTCATTTTTCCCTCAACATTTCTTGGAAACGACACCACCCAAATTCCAAGGCCGCGTCTTCACAAAGTGTTGTAAAATATGGCCATTACACTTTTCAGTTTGGCAAATTGTTAATGTCATTTGTCAACTCCGTTTAAGGGAAAACAAAAAATAAAACCATTAAATGTGACCTTCTACGTGTATGAGATACTAAGCCAGCAACAAAAAAAAATGTTAACTTAACAACTTTCTTGTTGTTTAAGCCCGGGATTTGTTTTTATTTTCGTTTTTATGATTTTTTTCGTTTTCTTCTTTGTCTGTCCTTAACAATTTTTGCATACATAAAAATAAACAAATGCCAAATAGGCGCGATGCATAATGCATTTTAAATTTTCTTCTTTTGCCACGGCTACTGGCAAAGATGACAATGCCACAATGATGATGATGATGACGACGATGATGATGGCGGTGGTGATGACAATGATGGGCTATGGCCATGGTGGTAAAATTGACTGGTTGCCTGGTTGAATTGGATTGGATTGGCGGCTTAAAAAAAACCAAAGCAAGTTGGTTTGAAATGCAACCAAAACCAAAGTGAATTAAGAAAACAATAAACGTAATGAATTTCGAAAACAACGAATAATGTTGATGGCAGGCAACAGACGACGACATAGCTCTGCAAAACAATTTCAGTCAGTTGTCAGTTGGGCCAGCAAAGACCCGACGTTGTTGCTTTTTGTTATTTTCGTGTGACAATCCATACACGTATTTCATTTAAAGCATCTTAGAATATTAAAATGGGATCAAAATGCTTTCTTAAGCACTTAAAGGAGACCAAACAAAAAAAGCAACAACAACGACGACAAACGTTTAAATCCAGCCAAAGACAAAACAATTTTAATATGCTAAAAATGTTCCTTTGCTGTTAAGCTGAGACAAAATGAAACGAAAAAAGAACTGCTGCCACATTCCTTTGATTGAAATCCATTTCGTTGTAAACGTTTTGTTAAACAACCCCAGCGATTTTTTGGGAAACTATTTAAAATGCTGCCAAGGATTGTTTTTCAAAAAAATGAAAATTACTTGAAAATATTCCAGGCTTAATCACAAGGCAAGAATTAAAGCTTAAGCTTAATCTGCAAAAGAAAATTAAAAAAACAAGATGAACTGCAAAATTGCAAACCCCCGAAAAAAATGAAGAGAAGACGAAAAAGAAGACTCAACTTGGAAATCTTTACATTTAAGACGATTATTTATGAACTGCAAGCCAAGTGTCATGTGATGCTTACTTAACGCAAGCTTGTTGCTTTTTATGGCCTGGCTTGAAAACCAGCAAAGCCCCCCATGACCTGCTTGTTTTGGGGCCAACACATTGCCATTGCCATAGATGTATTAACGATACCTTCTGCCTTCCAACATCCTCAGGCCTCCATCATCATCCTCGTCGTCGCCGTCATCATCGTCATCATCGGCTGGAGTTTCATTTATACGGGTATAAATGTTGTTTATATGTTAACAAACGTGTATCAATGCATGTTCAATAACTTTAAATGACAAAGAAATCAAAATGAATGAAAGTCTTAAAGTCTTCAGCCAAAATAAAAAAATAAAACGAAGACGAAGGAAAAGAGTGGCATACGCAACATCTCCAACTCCAAAACTTATGAAGTTTATTTTTAATTTTCTTTCATGAAAGACGAAACGTCCTCCAAACCATACCGAAAAAAAACAAAAATCCCGCAAGACTTAGCTCTTTCTACGCTTGCGACTGCAAGTGATATCCCCAAGTGATTTTAAGGTGTGTTTCAGGAATTTTTTACCCAACATTTTCTGCTTCTTTTTTTTCTACGCTTGAACACATTATTCCGCCAAGAGGCTACAGCTCATCAGTTCTACATTGGAGCAGTGTTAATTCCAATCCATAGTCGCCGTTTTCAACTACTGGCAATCTTAAAGACTTAATGTATTTGGAGAAAAAAAAACGTATTGAAAAGAAAAATCCAGCAAAAATCTTAAGTTGAAGTGAAACTTATGGACTTCATCATCTTCGAATGATGATGATGAGGATGATTGCTAAACCAGCAAACATGTTCAAAAAGGTGCGTGGCTGATTTGACCAAACCTAAGCCGGCACAAAAAAAAATATATCTCTCTAGCATCAGTGAACGAAAAAAAAATCGAAAATACCAAACACCACAGCCACAACATTCAACAATTCATGTTGATCATCTTTAAACATCATCAGCAAATCCAAAAACGTATCGCATTTCATTGAAGCGCGAAATTATCATGGCTAGCTATGGATTTTGTTTCATTGCAAATCCCAAAAATTCACAAAAAAAAAAAAACTCAAGGATGTTATTAAAAAAAAACTAAAAAATACAATTATCAAAAAAGAGAGAAAAAAACACAATTTTCTAATATTTCCTTATTTTTCAACTATTTCTTCAAAGGAAAGTTATCTCCCAAACATTTTTATAATAAAATTCGAAATGTTCTCTTAACAATTTGCCAATAAAATCCTAAAAATTATTTTTCCAAATATTTTTAAATAATTTTTAAAAAAAATTACCTCTGTATTAAAAACACTCATACGCACCCTGGGACCAAAAATAAAAATCCAATATTTCTTTTCCTGCACAAGCTAACAATTTTATTTTTTTTTTCATTTCAAATTCTACAAACCCCAATCTTTTTTAATCACTTGAAATTGTTGCTGATTATCCCTTTGGCGGTGGATTTTTTGTATTAACTTTCGAACTTCCATTGATTGTTGGTGTGAATCTTTCAAGTCGCTCCACAAGGTTGCAACCGAAACAAAAAGAAGAAGCATATTTTGCATATTGCTGTTGTTAAGTTTTTGGTTGCCTACAACATACCTCAATTTTGCTTTCTTCATGCCATCGCACAATAGCATAATGATCGTTTGAAGATCGCAACACCATACCGACGGACAGATTTGCTACAAAATAACAGTTTACATTTCAGCAGAAGCCGATCCGACCGACCATCAATGTTGCGCATTTTTTCTGCTTGTTCTTAATGTTTCAAGTGAAAAAACCCCCACAACAACACAAAACGTTAACGGCGTCTATTTTGTTGTTGTTGTAAGTTAAGTTTTGCATTGTGAGCTTATGTTGCAGCCATTTGTTTCTTGGTTACTGGGGTTTTCAAGTCAAAAATGGCGTTACACTCGATGCACATGCAACAAACGATCTTCCTTCCTGCCTCAATATCTTCTACCTTCCTTCCAAACTACCACCGACGCTTAAGTAACAGAATTGCTTTTGAATAGTCGTTTGTTTTTTTCTCTTCCTCGTGGTGTTGTTGGCTTCTTTTCTTGAAACTACAGAATAAAAGCCTTTAAATGCATCTCTATTTAGAAATGTTTTTGAAGTGTTTTTGTTGTTTGGATTTTTGTTTTTTCGTTCGCTTCTTAACACAAATCAAGCAAAAATATCAAAGTATTTAAGCCGCAAACTTCTTTTCTTTGTAACAGCCAGCAAAGCTTTTAGTATGCATCAAAGTAAGGCTAAGCCTTCAAGAAACACCACATTGGCGGAGATGATGACTACGATGCCGACAAGGCTGATGCCAATGTGTCTTGAAAGATTGTAGGAAATCCGCAGGGGGGGGTGGTGGTGGAGGGAAATCCAAAAAATCATTGTTTAACAAAACAACGGCAACAACTTCAAGTGCAAACCGCTCATCTTTATGCAAAATTTACAATACAACTGTTGTAATTTCTAGTATTTCGCCAGACATTTAGTCTAGGCTGGTGTTTCCGACTACTTCTTCTGCAGTACTTTTTTTGTGGAAATGTTAGGCTTCACTGGAAGAAGTTTGTTGTCGTTTTTTTTTTCATCTTTTGTTTGCCATTTCGATTTCCTTTGCTTAGTTTTTGTAACATTGTATTTTTAGAAAACTCTAAAAAAATATCACAAAGAGCTTTTGCAGCTTATCTTATCTTTGGCTTATTACTAAAAAAATAAAAAAAACAAAGATCATTCAATGCCGCAGATTTATGCTTGATTGCAATGTGTTTAGTAAATTATAAACATCATAAGTTGTAGATTTTTGTTTTTATCTTTTTGTAATCATGAGTAAGCAAGAAATTTATGAGAAATCAAAGAAAAAATTAAATCCCTCCCAAAAAAGGGAATTTATAGAGGCTTTACCAAGGCATTTTCGTATTGGAAATATTTTTTCTGAAAACTTTAAGGCCTTGGCTTGGATTGTACGTTAAAACTTTAAAAAAAATTCCCGATAGAAATTATTTAAAAATTAATTTTAAAAATATTGACAATAATTAATAACAGTCATACGCACTGGGGTCCAAAATGTATTTTTGCTTGTTTTAGAGTATTTTCATAATTTTTATTTACTTTTGAAGTATTTCATTGTGAAATATATAAACTATGCAAAACTTTAATATATTCTAAAGACAGAATCCGAGTATCTGCTAACATTTGTGGAAAAAATGTGAACATACCAAAAATAGAGTTGTTGTAACTCCTAAAGGCTTTCTATCACTTGAATTTGCAACAGCTATTTTTATTGGCTAAAAATAAGTCTTGTTCCTAGCAATATTGTTTAAAAATGTTCATTAGTTAATATTTTTCTATCTTTACAGCCAAGTCTAACCAGCAAAATTTTAAGAAATCAAAGTAAAATCAAATCCAACTCCCTACAATTATAATTGTGATCATTTCTGATGACTTTTTCAAGGACTGTTGCTATTGGAAATATTTTTCATGAAAAATAGAAAGTCTTGGCTTCGATTGTTCATAAACAATTTTCAAAAATTCCTGATGGAATTGCTTGATAATTTAATTTTAAAAATATTGCCCATAATTAATAACAATCATACGCAGGGTGGCACTATATTTTATTTTGCTTGTTTTGAGAGTTTTTAATTATTTTTGAACGCATTTCTTCCGGAAATCGATAATTTGTGGAAATATTAAAAACTTTTAGAAGAAAAAATCACAGTATCTGCAAAATTTGAAAAAAAAAGGAGACTAACATTGTATAAATGGGGTCTAAGGATAAACGAAATAAATTTAATGACTTTCTACCACTGTTATTTGCATTAAATATTTTTTTGTTAATATAATTATGTCCTGAGCTTAGATGCAATGAATCTGATAATTGTTCTTAAAAACCCAAAAAAATTAAAAATATCTATAGAACTAATATCAATTATGCGCGGGTAAGTACTTTTGAAATATTTTTATTTGGGAGGGATTTTTATGGTTTTCATTTAAAATTGGGAGAAATTATCATTTTGTATAAAAAGTATAAAGTCAGGGCTTTAAATGAAAATTAAAATAATTTTGAAATTAGCTTAGAAATGCCTGAGATTTTAATTTCAAATCTCTTCGAGTCATTTAATATCAATACGCAGGGAAGTTTCAAGATTATCCAATAAGTTTGTAGGACTTTTGATTGTTTTTATTAAAAATTGGGTGAAATTATTGTACTTTATGAAAAGTATATAGTCCGAGCTTCCAATTGACGTTGAAAGAGTTTTGAAAATAGGATCAGAAATGCCTAAAATTGTAATTTTTAAATTATTTACACTAATTAATATCAATAATACGCAGATGAGTACCCTATGATTTTATTGGCTTCTAATCGTATTATTTATATTTCATTTGAATAAAATATTTTATAAATAAAGTGAAAACACTTTCTTTCGATATATCCTAAAGTTTTTTTTTTCGTGATGCCTAAGATACCTCTTCTATAATAATTTCAAATTTAATTGCCATAATTTTAGGCAGACTTTACCAATAACTTTTTATTTTTTTTAATGGATTTTGGAATAACTTAATATTTTTTTCAATAGTATTAGGTATATTATTTATATATTTTTACTCACCGGGACTACCCAGGAAGACTGAGGAATATAACCGTCTTGAGGCATCGGCATTTCTAGTATCGGCGGCAGGTGATGACCATTCTCTTCGACACCATCGACCTGAAAAACCAAAGGAAAAAACAATTGTTATTCATACATATTGACAAATAGTTATGTACCAAAAAAAAAAGGCAAATGAAAATATTGAATTCAAAAACTACAACAAAAAAAAAAAAAATAGCAAAATTAAAACAAATACGCAAGCAAAGTTTATGTGGTTTCTTTTTGACGTGGTTTGTTTTTTCTACGTTTCTCTTGTTTTTTCGGTTACGGTGAAATTTAAATCCCCCAAAGCCTTTGAAAAAAGGCAAACTTAAAAAATATCAATAATTTTTTTCCTCTTTTCGTTTGGCTCATAACACTTGTCATGTTTATATTAAAAGGCTTAACATATCAGAGACGACGTCGACACACTCACACACACACACATGTAGTAGAATATTTCAAATATAAATGCCGCATAGATTGGATGTTTTTTTTCTGCGCTGGACTATTTTTGTTGTTGTATTTCTCCTATCGTATAAAATATTACTTAAAAATAAATATATAAAACTTAAGCGGGTATTATAGATAAATATTGACAGTTTGACAAAGATATGGAATGGTACAAAGAGTTAAAGACACAAAAACTGGGAAAAAATTATATAAAAATTAATTTCAAACGTGGGTTGTTATTAATAATAAAAAAATAGTGTTTGAAACATAATAAGGTTTTGAGCCGTCGTCATTGAGTCTGGTGTGGTAAAATATTTTGCCGTTATAAAACACAACGAATCAGAAAAAGTTTTTTTTTTTATATATTTTCTTGTTGCCGGAGTTTATGGCCAATAACAACAATAAGGAAAGTCAAAACTCCAAACAACCTTATGGGGTATTTTTTTTTTCTTTCTTTGCTGTAACAAGAGCCTTTTGTGTATAATGTTGTTTAATTTCGAATGACGTTAATAATAATTTATTTTATAACCTTAAATGGCACATAAAAAACGCCAACAATGCTAAACCAGAAAATTGGCATACCTTAAGGCTGGCTGTCTGGTTGGTTGTATTCATCCTTACAATAAGTTAAGGCGTTGGGTATTGAGCAAACAACCAACCCAGCCACCTTTGTTTAAATTCTTATGCATATCCGGAACAAAACTCTAAGAAGAAATTTGAGCAGCTCATCCCACCACCACCGACCCAAGAAATTAAGTTTAAGGAAACAAAACGCAAAAAAAAGAGAAAACAACTCGCAATGACTTCTATGAAAACTTAATGGCCAATTTTCCATTTTTTTTAATGTAATGTGCGTATTAAATTTAATGTTTTTGTGGGGTGTTTATGCGTATGTTTCGTTATGCAGAGTGACAATTTTTTTGTTGTTGTTGGTGTGTTTTTTTTTTTTGCTATAGGGAAGTGAATGACCCTGTTAAGCTTGGAATTGTGGGGGAGGATGTTGTGTGGTTGTTTTTTTTTTTTTTTTTTTGTCTTAGAGGTGTGTTATTGTGTCATTTGGTGTGTCATATTTCTTAATATAAATATTAATCAGTTGTTGTTATTGTTGTAATTTTGAAAATTACAAAATAAATAAGAAAATTGGTTCATTAGTAGAGAGATTTTTTTTTTTTTTTTTTTTGAGAAAAGGAATAAAAAAATTCATGGGGGTCTTGTCTGAGGGGAAATATTGCATTATTTTTTATTTACATGTAACAAATAAAGTTTGGTATTGAAATTTATGGCAAATAAAAAAAATATTTGTAGAATTTTTGGGTTCCCAATATTAGATTTGCAACTGAACTTTTAATAACTGAAAAATTAAAAAAAGCAGCTAAGTTTAGCTGACCCGGGGAACTTGCCAAATGTAAAAAATCCATTAAAAATTGAAGCTATAATTTTAAAAATTCCGAATTTCTGGTGTAGCAGTTATTATCTGCCCGAGAAGGGTGCCCATCACGAACTCCAAACATCGAGTTTGAGATATTGTTTTATTTTCATCATATAAAATATTTTTTGTATTGAACACAGACTCAGATATTTCATTTGAATTTCAAATCAGAGCGCCATCTATTGATGCAAAAATTCTGCAGTTTTCTATTTCCAAAATCTAGCAAAAATCAATAAACTAACTTCTTTGTTTTTGTTTTAATGTTCAAACACATCTCACAGTCTAGTATAGAAATAGACTCTGATGTTACCATTTATAAAAATATGTTTCTTGACTCCCATGGTCCCCTCTTTAAATAATAATATCTCTCATATCTTTCCTCAAAGGAGTTAATAAAGATTTCAATTTCTTAACAAAACTCTCCCAAATCGCTTTCACACCTATTTTGCGAAAAAAAAAGATTTGTTAATACGCCAATAACAACAATTGCTAAACAGAAAAAAACCCATACATATTACATTTCACACCATTGCAGCCGTCGCTACTAAAATCTGCCTGACTGGCCTGCCAGCCTACCTACAACAATTGCCTGCCATCGCGCCGCCATCAACATATAATATTTTTCTTCTTGTCATTTAATAGACTCACGGTCACGACCCCCAAAAAATGAAAATATTTCGCACATAAATCTTAATAATTCTTTTTTTTTTTTCATTTTTCGTGTAGCGTTTTTGTCCACAACATTTTTATTTTATCCCCAAAACAAAAAAAACGAAAACCAAAACCAAAAAGCTGCCAAACAGTCTGCGATTTGTTTTGGGGAGCCAGACATGCGACGCAAAACAAGAAAACACTCCAAGCGAATTTGCTAAGAGAATAAAAGAGTGGAAGAGAAACGCCTTGGTTGCTTTTTGAGTGTGAGAGTCAATGGCAATGAGTTATTTCCCCTCCATTGCGTTGATTGTTGTTGATGTGTGTGTGTGTGCGTGTGCATGGAATATGTACTCTTCACAAATACCGTAAACAGTAAAGAGTAAATTGGAATGAGTACAAAATTGGCTAAATAAGTGAGAGTGGGGAGCACAAAAGAGAGACCAAACAGTAATATCGTAAATTGAGTATTTCAATGGCAAATTTTAAGAGTAAGCGTATTTTCAAAGGGAACAAACTCTTTTAGTGGTGTTTTATACAGGAACAAATTTAAGAATTTTGAAAATAATTTATATTTTTAAGACATATAATTTATATATTTTTTCAAATATTATTTTTTTAAAGTAACATAAAATTATTAAAACTCTCTTATTTTTTGTGGTTTTTACTAGTCTCCCTTCTATAATTTATATAATCATCATTCAGCAAGTCACCCAGCCAGCTAACCAGCCATTTTTCCATTTTATAGTAATTGTTGTTGTTGATTTTTTGCGCGCCTCTTGCTTGTTGTTATTGCTTGCTGATAGTGCAAGTTAAAGTAGTGTTGGTAGTAGTAGTAGTAGTCGGACTCGATTTTCTTGGCTGCTAAAAAGACGGATGTGTGTGAATTTTTGTGCTTTTTCATATGGCTGTCATATGGTGGCCTTTAAAAATGGGTGGAGTGTCATTTTTCCATGCAACAACAACAACGCGAGTATGGCTGTTTTTGTTGTTGCTGTTCTTGTGACGAGACAACATGACTTTTCTTAGTTTAACACTGCTATTTGCCTCATTTCTTAATTGAGTGTTGGTATTATTTCGTTTTTCTTCTTGTTCTTGTTCTTCTTCGCCTTGATTTTACAAAAGACGACGGCATTTTTGTCTTGGGGCCGTCGCTGGAAAATAATTAACTAAAGGAATTTTATTTTTCTTTCTTTTTTTTGGGTTGTTGATTTGCTTCATTTAGTTTTGTTTCTTGGATTTATTTTAAATTAGAAAAAAATATCCTCCCTTCCCTTCTGTGTTATTATTAGATAGAAGAATTTTTGGAGGAGTTTCTGTTGTTTTTGTTTCATTTAAATAAAATTGTATTTCGAAAGTGACAGTTAAAATGATTTATCACTTTGTTTGGCTGGCATTGGCATCCCCATATCTGTTCTATGCTAAGCTATCTATCCACATCTTTGTTAGGGCAATTTTTGGTGGGCCTTTTTTTGTTTTGTTCCATCAAATCAAAATTTGAAGAAACAAAAACAATTTCATAGACAGTTTTTTGGGAAATTGAATGAATCTTTGTGCGTGGATTTATTTTCGTCAAGGGGACAGTGGGAGGAAAGGGAAGAAATTTTGTTAGGAAATACAAATATGAGAACTGAAAATCAATATATTTCTTTTTTGGATTTTAATTTGGATAAAATTACACTTTTGGTTGGTTTGGATTTTTGTCAAGAGGACAGTGAGAGGAAAAGGGATTTATTTTTAAATTAATAAAATGGGAATATAATAAATAAAATAAATATAATAATAAAATGGGAATCTTTTAATCACATTTTCTTACGACAAAAAAAAATCAACGATATTTCTGGCGGAAAATTCGAATATATATCTCATTTAACCAAACTTTCTTCCGACAGACAAAAAAACATAAACGATATTTCTGTCGGAATATAATCGTTGCCGGACACTTTTGTAATAGGGAACGGTACGAAGAAGAAATCCATATTTCTGGGTGGACTATTGAACCAAAAATCCATATATGGATGGTCAATAACTTCCTGAAGAATCTGAAATTATAAGTTCGGTTTTTTTTAACTGAACAAGGGGAGAAAAATTGAGATATTTTGTGAAATTCTGGAATAATATATTTTAAAAAATTAAATAGTTCAATTTTTTGTATTTTTTTTTTTTCAAAGGTATCAGCAGGTGATAAAGAAAGAAATTTTTTGAAAACTAATAAATTTGAAATATGTGAAAAAATTTTTAATTTCGGAAAGACATAGAAAACAATTCAATATTGTTGTTGTTATTTCGGAAATATATATTTCAGAATTTTTTACATTTGTTTGTAACATGCAAAAGGGAACAACATATACCCATTGTTTCTTTTTTAATTAGAGTCGATTTTTACATGTCCGACCGTCCTTATATTTTGGAAACAAAGTGCAGGTCAGATTTATTGTCCGTTTGAGATAAAAATTTCCAAAAATCACTTGTTTTGCTCAAGAACGAACCCTATTGGAATTGGCTAAAATCAGTCCAAATTTAGGTATAGCTCCCATATATATATCATCCGATTTCAAGTTTTTTCATAAAAAATTTCATAACCATAAAAATTGTTATTGTATTTTTTTTATTCCTTCAATTCAATGTCCTGAAATTCGACATTTTTGAGAGTTTAAAAAAAATCCACATTTTCTTCCCACTGTCCCTTTATGTTGTCATCATGCCGTTGGTGTTGTTGTTATGTATGTTTTTCTTGTTCGATATTCAAAATATTTTGTTCTGGCAAGAATATGTCTTCTTTCAAAATTCGTCTCATCCCCCTTGCCCCTACCCATTTTTTACTAATGCTTCGATTTCATTTTTATTTATAACATTTGTCATTTTCATCATCATTTTCCTCTATAACGGGGCGATCTGCCATTGCTGTCGTCAAACTTTTTAGCGCAAGTGTTATATTACCCAACTATAAATAGGAGAGAGAGCAGGGAGTGTGAAGCATATATTCCGCCTCCAACAATACACCGTCAATTCACATTTCACTTAAATGCTTAAGGCAAATTTGTTGTCGCCTCAAAAAGCAAAGGCAGAAAAAAATTAGACGCTTATGACTGCTGCGACGTCAGTGGGGCTTGCTTGCTTGCTTTCTTTCTATTACACAAAGCAATAAGAAAAGAATGAAAGGAAAAAATCAAGCGAAACACAACATAAATTACTTTTTTCCACACACACACACACATAGACTTGCACACAATGTCATTTAGAATTTTTGTATGACTACAATTTGCTTTTGTTGTTTTCAATGTCTGTTTGAAATTGTTTCTTATATTTTTTTTCTAATTTAGAAAAAAAATACAGCGAAACAACACTGAAATTCCTTTTGTAGCGTTGAATTGCGGCAAAATGATTTATGGACCGTGAAAATATGTGAATGCTTATAAATTGAGAGAAAGGACGCTGAGCAGATAAAGAAAGGGGGAGGGGGTAAAGAAAAGAAAATACTTGCATTCCATGAGACAGAAATGAACAAATTATGCTTGTCCTTTTTCTAAAGAAAAATAATTCCGAAAAAAAGGACAATTAAAATACCTTTACAAAATTTAAAACAAAAAGTTCTGCTAATTCTAAAACCTTTAGATTTCCACAACATTAACACCCTTTACACAGAAAGCCTGCCATGAATTTACAGTTCATATCAAGAATATATTGCCATATTGTCGTCATCGCAACACATCACACCAGCCTGCAATTTGCCAGGTTACTGCCGAAAAATATGCAATGGAAAGTTTTGAATATGTGTAAAGCATTTTTAGTTCAATGCTTCAAGGGGTGAATGCAAACAAAAAAACGACACATATCCAACATATCTAACTTAACTCCCTAGGCCTTTACGGCTCGCCTGTCACGACGTGTGTGCTTTTTTGGCTGGTGCACCGCACGTACATGTACGTCATGCCAGGATTATGGGGTTTGACCAATCGTTGTTGTTTGCAGGATTTTTTCGCCAACATTTGCAAAGTTTTTGTTTTTTGCGCTGGTTTTGCAACCCTCAAAACAAAATTCAAAATAAGGCAGGTAGGGGCAGAAACGACAACAACAACAATAGCCATCATATTATTTTCCACCATTTTTTATGGATTTTTTGTTAAAGCAAACGCAGATGCGTTTTTTTTCTCGATGGCCATGGTTTGAATGGTTGTTTGGTTGGTTGGATGGATGGTATGAATGAATGGTTGGTTGCTTGGCTGAGAAGGGAAGTTTTAAAGCCAACAACAATACCATGTATTGTTGTTATTAGCATACAAAATATGAACGGGAAACTAGTTGGCTCTATTCATTTGAAAATTTTCTAAATTAGAAAATTAATCTAGCCACTCGAAAATATATAATTTTATGAGGTGAGAATGGAAGACTATACGCATTTTTCCTCCCATCCAAAAAAATACAATAAAAATATTCACATCATTTGCATGTTTGAAAATGAATTTGACCATAACAAGATCAAGCTTATTTACCTACAACTCCATCATCGTCATCACAAATGTTCCAACAATTTCGTTGTAGTTTTTGTAAATTTTTTCGTTATTGTTGTTTTATTACATTTTCCTTGTTGTTGTGTTTCCTGTGAAAAACTGAGGTTATTGTCGTCGTTGTTGCTTTTGTTTTTGTATATCTATGTATATGTGTATTTTTTATGTAATACACCATATATTTCAGTTTAGACAGCAACACACCGGAGGGTGCCGGCGCCGGCCGAGATGAGACAAGTGAAATAAAAATCCAACCAATTGGAAAATTTACACGTGAAAATTGTGAAAAATTGTTGTGGTTTTAATTTGGTTTATGCTGATGTTATGTTGCCATTGTGGACAATTTATTTTAGTTTTTTTTCCCCAACCCGGCCATGGTGACTTTAAAGAGCAGATTTTTTAAAGAGTTGGAAATTCTGAATAAATAAATAAAATTGTTATTAAAATAACTTTAAAATATTATTTTAATAACAAAATAGTTCTAGAGATTTAATGAGAAAAATTAAAAAAAAAAAATCCTTAAAATAAAATTTAAAAAAATTTTGCATAGTTTTGGGAGTCCCAGAACAGTCTATTAAAAAAATGATAGTTTCCAAATGCAATGAAAATATTTTAAGACATATTTTTTTAAATTTGAAAGAGTCATTTATTCCAGTACAACATTTATTGTGGTGCATACTTTTAGGATTTTTTTTTATTGGTGCATAATTTTAGGAAAAAATAAAATCTAGAATTAAAGGAAAATATTTTTCAAATATTATTCTAATATTGAAAATAAAATAATTCAATAGGTTTAATGAAAAAAGTTAACCTCTAAAATAAAATATTAAAAAATTGTTGCATAGTTTTGGAGGCCTATGAAGAGTCTTTTAGAAAAAATGCAGTTTCAAAAGCAAAAAAGACATTACATATTTTTATTTAATTTAAAAGAGTAATTTATTCCAACACAAAATTTGTGGTGCATACTTTTAGGAATTTTTTATTGGTGCATAATTTTAGGATGAATCAATTTTTTATTTTATTAAAAATTCAAAAAAATTTCATATATTTTAAATAATTTCAAAATAAAGCCTCTATATGAATCATTTAGACCCATTTCTAAAATTCCGAAAATTAAAAGACTTTTTTCTAGAATTGTTATCATTCTATCAACATTTTTTGAAGATTTTTTTCTTAAAATTTAAAAAAGAAAAAAGTTAAAAGAAAAGGAATTCTAGAATCACATTCCATCTCATTGCCGCAAATTGTTTGGTTTAATTGAAATCGAAGAAAAAAATCTATTTCAAACTCCCCGCTTCGTTTCGTCTTTTTTTAGTTCTTTTGGTGCTTCACCATAAATATTCACTTAAAAAGCAAACCATTAAGCCAATAGACACGTTTGTCACGACCTTCCAAAAAAAAAAAAAAAAAAAAAGAAAAGGAAAAAAACCACCACATATGGTCGAAAATATTCATAGTTAAAGTCGGGAGAGCTTTGCGAAACTAAACGACATTAAACAATGCTGCAGAGTTTAGTTCAGTTGCTTTCTTTGGAATTGAATTTGGCATTCCCTACAAAACCAAACCGAAAAAAATACACCTTGCCACCAGCAGGCAAATCCCTGAAAACAACCTGGGTGGGTTCCATGTTGTTTTTTTTATTTTTTTTTCTTTTCATGGCTTAGCGGGAAAATAAGGCTTTTGTTTGAAACCGAAACAGCAACAACAACACAAAAAGTGTGACATAGGCAAAGTGTGACTCCATACAGTCTCCGGTGCGGAAAGACCAACAATAATAAAAATAATGGAGTCAAGCGAAAAAAAAAAATGGAACAACACCATGGCATAACACCATCACCAACAACTAGCTAGGGTTTTGGAATAAAAATCACGTTTAGTTTTTGTTTTTTTCCATTTTTTGTTTAAGGTTCAATGATTGTTTTGGGAACACCTTCTTTTTATGCCATTGTTGGAATGCCAGTGATGTGCAAAACAAAAAATACTAGAATTTTTATATTTTGAAGGAAAGGCCCGCTCTCTTTGCAAAAAAAAAAAAAACGAATAACTGCATTATGTGTCATTTGATCTGGCCATTTGTTTGAGGCCAGAAATTGAGCACACGCCAACAGCACGTGGCCTTTTTATTTTGCCTGACAAGAATCAACTTTTGTTTTCCATGTCTGTGCAATTTCCAAAAGTAATTCATCTTCTTGATGCCATAATGACTTTCTTTACAAACATCTCGTCCTGTTTCCTCACTGACGGGGGAGTTCAAGCCAATTGGTATAAATTACACCCCTTAAAAGGTTGCAAGCCAAGCCATGCCAGCATCATGCCAGCCAAAACAAAATATTCTTTTATTTTTTCTGTTGCGGAGTGGTTAGCAAGATCTGCATGGTTTGAAATGTATCAATTTACCAAGATGCTGATATTGCAATACACATGGCGACATGTGCATTAGCTGCATAATGGTGTCCTTATTACCCTCTTTCCAAAAAAGTTTTGGATGAAAACAGAAGGGAAAGAAATTCGAATGTGGTATTTTTAAAATTATTTTAAAATCGATTCTTAGGCTTGAAAATTATTCAGTGGTTATACATTTTGCAAATTTTCAAAATTACTTTTAAATCGCCAATTCTTTTAGGCTTGAAAATTGCTTTGGGGTTCTTTAATGGAGCCTAATTTTTGGGAGTGATAAGATAAATAGCGATATCCAGTTTTCAGAGGAAAGAAAAGCTCCCCATTTCGAAAAAACCAGTCCAGCAGAGTCTACTTTTAGGCTCTGGTCTTACTACTGGTGCCTACTTTTAGGCATAGTATTTACATAAATTTCTAAAAAAGTTCTTGTGTTAAGAAATGAAAAGCAATGAAAAACTGGTTCCAAATAGGTTTTACCAAGAAAAAATATTTAATTTCATAAAATAGGGTGCATACTTTTGGGCACATATTTATTATTTATTTAAAATTGTAATTTCTTCGCTTCCTTTAGTTAAATTATCATTTCCAAATGAATTTTAGATGATTTGATAAAAAATGATGAAATTAATTTTAAAAAATGTAGTCTACTTTTAAGATTTCAATTCAAAGCATTTTTTATTATAAAATTTTTATTATATCTTCGTATTTTAAAAATTGCAAGAATTGGAAATGCAGAAATTGAACTGGAAATATGGTAGAAGACTGGAAAACATATTTTAATAAAAAAAAACTCTTAAAATGTGGTGCATAATTTTAGGCATATTTCCTGCTTTTAGACTACTAACAAAGGGAATCTCCTAATATTTTTGGAAATGACAACGAAGACATAAAAATTAGGGAGTTGCTTGATAAATGGAATATTTTATAAAAATATAAGTGCTGAAAATATGGGGGACTACTTTTAGGCGTTTTTAAGATTAGATTTATTAAAATTCCTAAGATATCATAGTTTTTGTTGCTTTGGCGCATTTTTAAAATTTGTTTACATAACTTCGAACTTGAAGAAGTAACGTTTTATGAAAATGTAAATTTTTTCAAGAAAAATGCCTACTTTTAGGCTTTGAATTACAAAAAAAAATCTCAATCATTTTCCAAATGGGTAGGATGGATTGAAAATATATAATTTTTAGTTGATAATAGTTATGTTATCCAAAATATATAATAAATAATTTATATATTTTTTAAATTAACTTAATTTCTTTAAATTATTGTTTTAATAATTATTATTATTAGTTCTTATTATTTATTTTTTATTTATTTATTTATTTTTATTTATTTATTTTATTTTTTTTTTTTTTTTGTAAAAATTCCCATTTTCTCTTCTTTTCCTGTTTCCCTAAGTGTTTTCAATAATTTTTTAAAAATAATTTTCGACCGCCATGTAATAGAATATCCTGTTCCCACACACATTAAAAATTACTTCTGGCCAAAGACCAGACTATTCTTTTGTTCTTCTTTGTTAATCAAAATGTCCAGTCATGATGGGTAAATATGAATAGCTCTTCCTTTCTGCCGAACGGGTGTCTGTCTGTCTGGCTGGCTGGTGGACAAAGTACAATGCAACCGGTGCGTAATGATGTTCAGCAAAAGAACAACAAAACATGTAGGGAACATAAAAATCATCATCACCATCATCATTAAGACCCCAACGACAATATTGGGTGGGATATGACCAAAGTTCGTTCGTTTTTTTTTCTTTCTTGCATTTCTCAAAAATGTTATTATAATATTCATTACTCAAATAATAAAACAAAAATTATAAAAAAAAGGAAGAAGGAAAAAATATACCCAACAACAACAACAAAAGATGCATAACGTCTGTCTCCAGTGTTGGTGTGGAGGAGTTGAAGGTGGATCGCTGGCAGGCAGGCAGGCTGACTGGCTGGCTGGTGGTCACTCTCCGACTATCATTTTCCTCTTCTTCTTCTTGTGACCAACAACTTGGGTGTTGTATGGCATGTTGTACGTACTTTATTTTGCTTGTCTTTTGTCATCATGATATGTATACCCTACAAGGTTTTTTTTGGCGTCTCCAAAGCCACCACAATACAACAACACCATCGCCATCACCGCCGCCTGCATGCATGCGACAAGTATTATATTATATTAACAAAAATAACTTAAAGAACAAAATAATATCTTAAGGTTGATGTGTTGTGTTGTGTGTGTGTTATACATAGTGTAACTTTTTGCTGGTGTTGTTGTGGCCATTCTTTTCTCTCATTTCGTGTGACTAATATAAACATACAAAAGCCCAGCAACGGCAGCAGTCGCAACAATATAAGCTAAAATGACAGTTGCGACATGTTTTGCGTAGGCGTCATCAACATCATCAGGCGCAACATCTCCCAGTATCATTGAGAGATTCATATTATTTCGGTTATTGTTGGTGGATCAGTCCAACACCCCCTCCACCCTTACTTCTCGAAAAAAAAAAACAAAACAAAGAAAGCAGAAAAGTCTGGTCAGGCATTCGCGTCAACAATGATCACCCTGATGATGATGATGCTGGTGGTGTTGATGTTGGTGCTGTCCACAGACATCCAGAAAAAAACAAATATTTTTTTGTTTTATACTTAAGAAGATCTTCCTGGATCTTTATGGTGATCTTAAGGAACATTCTTGAAATGCTGTTGTTGTCATTGTTGCTTTTTTTCAGATCTTGGCAAGTAAATGTGTAAAATTATATTATGTACGTATGTATGTTTTTTTTCGGTATGTAATTTTTTATTATTATTGTTGTTTTGATGCTTTGTCTCGCATATTGCTGTTGGTTTAAGGTGACAATAAACAACACTTTAAAGACATCAAAAGTCCGTACAAACTTTTAAACATACACTCGAGTCAGCCAGCGAGTGACAATGCCACAAGCCCTGTTGTATTACATGCATGTGTGTTTGTTTGATTGTAAGCTGAAGGTGTCATTTAAATTAAACAATTGTCTTAATTTTGTTGCTATTGTTTGTGTAGTGATTTTTTTTTTGTTATTTTATTTTGTTGTCGTCTGATATCTATACTTTTTCGGAAAGATGATAGTTTTGTGGAAATCAAACTAAACATGAAAACAAAATTGCCGCTTTTAAAAGTGACATGAATAACACCAACGGCGTATATTAAATATCATGGGCAAAATGCAAAAAAAAAAATAAAATTTTTATTGTGAAATAAAAACAGTCATAAAGGGTAGAGACCGATAAGGGCTTAAAAATATAAACAGATACAAAAATATATAAAAATTGCATTTTTAATGAAAAAATTGGATATAAGGAAAAAATGGTGATTTTTTTAAATTTAATCCCATAAAGTATGCAACACCTTTAGAAAGTTAAATTTGTTTATTTATTTATTATTCAATTTATTACATATTTTTTTTCGAAAACAGTATTGTACCAAATCCCTACATGGGCCCCTAAAAGTGTGCCGCACTTTTGTGCTGAAAATCAACTATACTTTGCCCTAATCTATTTCTTTTATATTTTATAAAAATATATAAAAAAATCTAATTTTTAAGGAAAAAATTGGGATTTAAGAGAAAATGGAGAATATTAAATATAATCCCGTAAAGTAGGCAACACCTTTAGAAAGTTAATTTTTTTATTAATTTATTTATTATTTAATTAATTAAACTTCGAAAAGATCAATAAAAGAGTATTGTACCAAAACCCTACATAGGCCCCTAAAAGTATACCGCACTTTTTGTGCTGAAAATCAACTATACATTGCCCTAAACTATTTCCGTTTATTTCTCTTATTTGTTCTCTTCTTCTCCCTCTCTCTCTCTCCTTTTAGCTCCCATTCAACTCTTTATTACATTTCCTTCCATTTCCTTTATTTAAGTATTTTCATTTCTTCCATTTCACAACTGGCTTCCTATTCACTACTGGTGTCAGGTTCATAGTCCTCTATGACTAAAACTGTTAATATTTCTGCTCATTGTAATTTCCGTTTGTATTTCCTATTGATTTTCTGAAAACTAGCAGCAACAACAAAGAACAGCTGGCAAATAAGACACTTAGCAAATCAAATGCCAGCAAAAAAAAAAATAGAACACAAAAAATAAATATAAATTTGCAAAAACACGCAAACCAAAAAGAACTATTTAACAAAACATTTAACCTCTAAGCACGATATCCTTAAATGTATAGAAAATCACCCAAAGCTAAGAAAAAAAAACTGAAAATTGTTAAAAACTTTATTTCTTAAATTGTGGCCATAATGGCTTTTGACTGGTGCTTATGGTCTAATCTTTTGTGGTTGGACCAAAAGTAGAGACGCAACACCAACTAATGAAACAATTTATGTTCTGAAGATTTGGATTTTCTTTTTGGATCCTTCAATGGTCACAGTCCTTCAATGGTCATTGACCGACCACCACAATGATCGCCGAAAATTTGTAAACCATACAGCACACACTCTCACATCCATCCATCCATCCATACATACACACACGCCACTCATGTTAAGCTGATACGTCCGTTTGACGGTCACGTGACCCTAATAAATCACAGAATTAATGTTACGTGAAATGGTGTCTGCTAACCGAAAAAGTACATATCTCTCTTTGTGTGTCTGTGCTAAATTGTATTTCTAGTTGTTATATGGGTGTGTGTGTGCGTGCATGTGTTTGTGAGCCAGGATAATACGTCACCCATTAAGTTAGGAAGCATGTATAAACGTTTGACTGACTTTCGATTTGTGAAATCACTTTTACCCCCCACAAAAACTAAAGAGGAAATTAAAAAACGAGAGCTGAATTTGAAGTGTGAATGGAGTGGAAGCCGAAAACTAGGCAAGGCTTTTGAGGTGATTTTCCTCAATCCACAACTAAAATGGGAATTTAACAAAAAGTATTTTGAAAGTAAAAATATTTTATTTCTATTTAGATTTGAATGAATTTAAAAAAATCAGTTTTCGCCTAAATGTATGCTACTATTTTCTAATATTTTTTCTTCATTTTTTATGGAATATTATTTCTTTTCAAATTTGATGATGTCTATTTTTTTAATTTATAACTTTTTTTTAGCCCAAAAGTATGCAATGTTTTTTTGTGGTGAGTTGTAATTATTTTTTAACATTCTTATGAAGATTTTGTGTTCAAAAATTATGCTAACAATTAATTTAATTTAATTTTTTTTTTAATTTCCCCACCCAAAAGTAGGCAATGATATTTTCAAATGTATTTCCTTTTTAATTACTGCATTTAATTTAGCCACGGTTTAAGACAAATTTTATGATCTACCACTATTCTGTTATTTTTTAAAATAGTTTTTCAGAAAGCCTCATCTGTTTGCCTAAAAGTATGCACCAAATTTTGTGAATATTTGAAAATTATTAACTTTAAAAATTTTTTCCGACTTCCAAAAACTCAATTTCTCTCCCGCCACCCATTGCCTTGTCTCCGATATTTTCACTACCAGAAAACCGCCAGCTTCATGACCCTATATATATATATATCTGAAAAGATATGAAAAATATGTTTGTCTGCCTGACTTTATGTATCTGCGTGTGTGTGTTTGTGTCACAGTGTAAACATAAAATGTTTATACTCAACTACAACGACAATTTCCTCATTATCGTAAAATTTATTCAAGCAAAATAAATTCATTGGTCGTTAACCTTGACACTGGTTTTTCCTTCCTCACACACACATACACACACCCAGAGAGGGAAACAAAACACGTTAAGAAAATATGTGTGAGTGTGTGTGTGTATTTGTGGCACAAGAGTATGTGTATGTCCTTTTACTCGGTGTCTGTAACCTCGCCTCTATATATCTACATGTTGTAATGTATGTTTAACTATCTCTGGTTGTGATTGTTACCGTTTACACATACATACTCACACCCATACATATATCCTTTACTAGTTCGGGTTGTATAAGTGTTTGAGAGTATTCTTTTTTAATTTACAGTAATTTTTATTTTTGGTAACAAAACAAACAACTGCGATGAGTGTGTTCTCGTGTTTGTGTGTCTGTGTGTATGGGCCAAAACAGCTCCCGAATGCTCGTAAACGTTTATAACGAGAAACATTTGATTTTTATAGTTTTATGGGCCGACGCCATATAACGCTTAAACTCTAGTGTTGTGGCAACATAAATGTAGGCCTAAAGTACCATTTAGTGAGTTCAACGAATTGTTTTTGCCCTCCCAGCTTGGCTGGTGGCTCGCTCCATTTTGGCCTAGCGTTGTTGGTTGTTGGTCTGTGTCTCTGGGTTAAAAGTGAGTGTACACTTTAACTATAACATGTAATTAAATTAATTGTTTAAAAATTGTTTTAAAATATTTTTTCAGGGGCCACGTGCTCTTAATGCCTGCTTTAAGGTTCACAGGGTCTTTAAAAATGTTTAACATTTTAAATGTTGATGCTGGTGTCTAGTTGTTTGAGCCATAAACAAAATGTAGGTTTTGTCCATAAGAATATGATAAATTCATGGAAATTAATTTAGCATACTTTTAGGCTTTACCATTCTTTTTGCAACTTTTACCCAACAAACCCAGAAGATGAAGGCTAGCTAGCAGACATACTTTGTTGTTTTTATGCAATTTTGTAATTACTTTTATTTTTTTCCTGCTGTTGTTGCTGTTGTTTTCTTTGTCCAATGTCTGGCTGGGAATTATTTGTCTACTGGCAGCAGTAAAACCAGACATAGTGTCCTTATTCCATAATTAAAAATGTGCCCAAAAAATACAAAATATGAATTGTATACATAAATGAATATATAACTACCATGTACATATTTTGGGAAAGCAAGAAGGAACTGGTTTTGGATTGCATGTTCCTTGTGTTGGCTGCAGACTCTGCTCTTTCCAAGAACCAAAGAAAGAGGAAAAAAGATTATTGAAAAAGTCTGAAGACCATAAATGAAAAACAAATGCCAGTTGCAAAATAGCACACTCCACACACACACACAACCTCAACACAACTAACTGCAGACAGTCAGTAAGCAAAACAAGACAATATGAAAATAATTTCGTTCATGGCCTACAACTTTGCAACATCCTCGGAACCAATGACTTTACTAAAAAAAAAAAAAAAAAAAAACTGAAATAAAATGAAACGAACTCATTCATACCACAGGCAATGCAATGCAGACATTTTTTGTACGTTCATACAACCAAACAGGCATGAGCACCAAAAACAAAAATTACAATACATTTTATTCTTTTGGGTTTCGGTTTTTGGCCTTAAGCATTAAAGCCTTAATGTAGACTTTATAACAGCAAAAATTACTACAACCACCACAAAAGACACACTGAAAATTGAACATGATGAAAAAAAAAAACGAACTTTTTAACTCTTACCTACCAACATAAATCGCTGTTATTATTTTTTTGTAATACAACAAAATATCGAACCCCTTCCCTGCTGCCAACAACAACAACCAAAAGGGGTTGTTATTATTAAAAATGGATAAAAGCAAAGAAATGCCAAAGAAACAACGCCAACCAAAATATAAACTTTAGTAATTTTCATTTTGGACAATTTCCATGCCTGAACTCACCCATACAAGGAAAAACCGAAAAATAACCTGGTATTTACTCATTTCACCAACTAACCATTTACTCTTCTCGAGAGGGGCCAAAAACTGCGAGCCAAAAAAAATCAAAATCATAACAGCGCATGTGTTTGCCGGTTCTACGATTCTCGGCGTTGTTGTTATTATTGTAGCTTGTTTTTCGTATTTTCCGCTTTCAAGTAATACATAAAATTTTATGTACTGATTTACATACATATGTATGGTAGTGTGTAGGATACAAATAAAAAAAAAAAAAATTTTCACAAAAAGGCTCCATGTATTTGTCTCTCGGTGTGTGTTTGTGAGAATGGCAGATAACTGTCATAATGTTTAAGCATTTGAGAACATATGCATGAAATCGTAAACAACACAAACGCACACACTTAAATTTATTCGAGTTTTGTAATGAAAATGGAGGAAAATTTAATTTTGGAAAAAATTGAAATTTTGTAGCCCCTAAAAGTAGGCACCAAAATTGTTTGCTTCAAGCAAAATTATTAAGAAACTTACGTAGTATTTACAGACAAGCATAACAATTTTTGTATTAATCTACAAATATATTTAAAAATTTATGTTACCCCTAAAAGTAGGCAACATTTTTTTTTGTTTCATAGAAAATCAATTTAGAACATTTGTTGAAAATACCAGATAAGCTAAAAGTTATTTTCCTTTAGAGTTTAAAAAAATATTTTTATACTCCTTAAAGTCGGCAACACAAATTTGTTTTCTAAAGATAGAGTTAATTATAAATATATTTTAATTATAAATATATTTTATTTAAAAGTAGTTGTTGTTTCTTTTTCCAATTACAACGAAGCTTTCCAATAACAAATATGAACATGACATTTATTAAATCCTAAAAGTAGGCTGCACATTTTGCTAGAACATGAGTTTAAAAGAGTCTCTTTGAATGTGAGTCTAAAAGAGTCTCTTTGAATAGGAATAATGACTATTTAAAATACAAAATTGTCAAGATATTTAATAATAAATTAAAAAATAAATAAATAATTTTTTTGCCCCTAAAAGTAGGCTACATGTTTTACTAATATTGGAATTCAATGAATGGAAGGATGTGGAAATGTTTTGTAGACTGTGTGATTTCAATTCAATTTAAATGAAGGCGAAATACATTAAAAATTGTACCAAAAACCTAAGCCTCCCAAAACTATGCAATATTTAAAAACCCGATGTAATCAAACTCACTTCCCTCCAAAAATTATTTTCTCATTAAATACCTTTAACTCTTTCAGAGCAAAATGAAAAAAAAACCAGCCAGCATTTTTACTTTTATTCAATATTCCCTCTGTTTTGGGCCACCGAGTAATGGCCTAAAAGTATGCCTTACTTTTGCCACTATAACTATAAAATATAGCATAAAGTTCGTGTTATTGCACTCATTTACATTGTCTTTTAAGCGAGTCGGGTGGTATATTTCTGTCTGGCTGGCTTGGCCTGGTCTGACTACCAGTATGGTGGCATTGGTGGAGAACAAAACGATTGTATTTAATACATATTTGTCAGAGAGCAAGAGAATTTTGTACAAGGCTTGTGCCATTGTCCTTGCGTACACCCATACATATGTATATAGGCGATAAAGTAGATATGGTTTGTACAAAGTGTTTGTATGGCGGTCTCTGTCTACATGGCTGTCTGTATGCATTGTGCGAGTCATGTAATTTATGGTCATCTTGACGGTTTTTAGGTTTTTTGTCGGCTTATAACTTTTGTGCCTTCTCATAAATTTTCAAGGTAAAATTTTCTGTGGAACAATAAAAATACACTTGTTGCTCTTGAGGGGCTGAAAATGTAAACAAAATGGTGGGAAAGTAATGGACGAAAATAATTATAAATTATTCTGTCTTTGTTATTTGTAATTAGTTTTTGGAATTTCCTTGAATTTTCTTAAAGCAGCATTTAATTTAAGTTTGTTTTTAAATATGAAAAATTAAAATTTAAAAATCCATAATTTCTCCTGAGATTGCTGCAAAACTTTGTTATATTTTTTGATTTAGAATGTTTTAAATTTTGTTTCCGTTTTTTGCTTGTGTAAATTTAAAATTTGTTGGCCATGGGATCCCCTTAACAACAGCTGTCTGTTATGGCATTGGCTGGGCTTAACTTAGTCCTTTTGATTGCATACACAGATCTTCCCCCGAAAAAACCCTCCAACAACAAACAACTCCTCTTTCTCTAAGAGGATGAGTGAGTGTGTGTTTCCTAAGCATGCTTTTAGGAGCACCATGTATTTCTATTCGTTTCGTTTTTTTCTTTTTTCATATATTTTTTTTTTTTCAAATTTCCTCCATTATCCTTAGCCATCCACCATATACATGGCAGCCAGCCTGGCAGAAGCAGCAGCATTTTTTCACATATATATATAAAAAAGAATGTAGCATGTTTTCATCTTTGGACTTCTTCCTTTTGCTAAACCTCCTTTTTCTTGGTCTTTGTTATTTTCATGTTCAACAAAACAAAAAAAAAAAAAAAAAAAAAAGATGAAAACCGAGCACAAACAAAAATCCCAACAGCAACAACAACGAAGGAGACTTGGGAAAAAATATAATACTATATATTTTCTTCTTTGAATGATTCGATGTTTTTAAGCGCCTGCGTTATATGAAAACCAATAGCATCAAAGCACCCCATTAAATAACGTCATCAGCAAAACCAAGCTCATCATCTTCAAACATGTTCTTTGTCAGAAGCAGCAGCCAGCCAGCAGAAGCATCGTCATCGTCATCATCATCATCATCGTCATGTGCTGTAGTAAAATTATTATGAACAGCAACACAAAAGGATATTTTTCTTCCATTGACTTCCATTTTCTCTGCGAACAGCTGTTGTTGTTTTCATTCGTTAGACTTTAATGCATTTTTTCGCTTGCCTTTGATCCCGGGCAAAAATGGAGAAATTCTCCAAAAGGGAGGTGGAGTTATGATATGCCATTAGTAGTAGAAATAGAATGGCTTTAAATACAAATTTTCTTTTTCCCCGACAATGATTTGTCAATTTTACAGGATTTTAGCCTAAAAGTAGACTATTGTTATTGAAGCAAAACCTTGTTGTTGTTAAAGTAAGTCGATGCTCTGGCTAAGTAAAGTTATTAATGACTTGACATTTATTTGCTCGTCTGTGTGCCAGACTTTTGTTTGGTGCAAATGTGTTTTCCAAGAAAAAGGCTTTAAATTCAAGAACAGCCACCTAAATATAGGCAATTTTTATCATATTCAAGGAAAATCTTAAAGATTGTCTTTGGGATTATTTGAAATTGCTATGGATTAGCACTTTCTTTAACAAAAAAATGCAATTAGGTGATACTTGGGTAGTTACAGTTTAATAGAAAGAAAATACAGAAAAATAGAGCATACTTTTAGGTTTAATATATTTTGTGTTTTAACAAATGACAACATTTTTTCCAAAAAAGTAAAATAATTATTACATATTAAGTAAAACACTTTGTTTCTCAGCCATTCGGACCAGTCTAAAGCTGGACAAAAGATGAATTCTATGCAATGGCCTAAAAGTAGGCAACATTATTCTGAGTAAGAAAATCCTAAAGATTTCTCTAACATTGTTTAATATAGCTTTACTTAAGCAGCTATCTAATAAAAAAATAAAAATTACTTTGGGATAGCATTACAAATATTTCTAAAATATTGCATATTTTTAGGAGTATTTTTTTTAATTTTATCCAAATACAGATTCTGTAGCATAGTAAGGAGTAGTGTATATAGATTATATATGGGAAAGTAATTTGAAATTTTATTTCGAACATTTCATTGCATACTGTGGGGAAACAATTAATGAATTTTATTAAAGAAATGAAATAAATAAAATACTTTCTAAAAATGCTTAAAAACTATGTAGAGGGTAAGTTTATTGTTTTTTTGAAACAATGGGAAATTTATTTTTGATCTTGGAATACAACTTAACCCTAAAAGTATGCAAATTTTAGAATTAGTTAAATCCGAGAATGTTTCACATATAAATTGCCGGCTTATTTCCCTAAAAGTAAACCCCTTTTTTAGCTAAACCTCAAAAATCCTAAAAGTATGCAATTTTTCTTCCCTTTAAATATTAAATCCAAATTTTAATCTGTTTTTTATTCTGCTTTCCCTTGTCCTTTTTTTTTTTTTCTTAATTTATTTTTAAATTTCATTTCAGTTCTCTTTTTTCCGCAAAGAATGTAAACTATTTCTGTTATTCACAATGCAGCTACTGTTCATGCTTTGCTTTTCTTTCATTCATTTTCCATGGCAGAAGACGAAAAAAAACCATCTTTTTTGTATGAAAGAATGTTGTTACAACTTAACTAGAAAAAAAAAACGGCGAAGCATAACCTTCTTACTAAAGGAATGTATGGAATATTGTTGCATGAACCGGTGCTACCAGAAGCAGCAGTAGCTGCTACCAACTAAACAAAATGAAAAAAAAAATCCAACGAAACAAACAAAAAAAAAGCAAAAGCTTAGTTGCAAAATACCATTAGCGTTCTTGCACTGTAATTCTTGCAAAAATGGCATAGCAAACGAAGAAAAATTCAAAAACCAAGAGCAGGAGGAGCGAACGGGGGGTACACCAATTTACTATTTGCTTAAAGCCGCTGCTTCAAAAAAAATAATACTTTCATTTCATTTTTGCTTCCCTATATTTTTCCCCAGTTTTCTCTACAGCTGGGTAAAAGCAATTAATTTTTTGTATAAGAAAGGAAAAAAACATTAAAAGCTTATTTAAAGTTTTTTTTTTTTCGGAGGACTAAGAATAGAACGGCAAAGAAATTTGATTCCCGAAAAAAATGCTCATACATACATATATATAGAGAGAAAAATGTAATAAAGCAAATGGTATTATTAGATTTTTTCATTTCCTTATGTTCTTCTCTATGGACTCAGTGCAGTCAACACGAAAAGGCCCTAATTGTAAAGCATGGCAACCCCTAGCAAGGCATGGCATGGCGGTGACGAAGATGGGGTTACAAAACAATTTTTAAATTTAATTTGTGTCCCCTCACTCCACCCCTCTTTCATCATGCCAACTCCAAATGCCGGGGTAAAAGGCATTTCTTGATGTAAGTGTATCTGTATGAGTGTGTGTGTGTCTAAGGAAACTTTTGCAATTTCATGTTTGTAAGCACAACAGAATTCCTTAAAATCCAAGCTGTCACAATATATTTTTTGTGCCTGACTTAATTTTCTCGTTTCGTTTCTTTCTACCAGCTTGCATTTCTTGCCTGATTCCATCAAAGCACAACAGAAAGAATGAAGGCAGGAAGACGAAAAAGAAAATCCTTAAGCATAGTTTTCCAGCAAGAAAACTAAAAAAAAAAAAACGAAAACTTCATCTAGTTTTTCCTTTAGATGCGTTTTATGTAGCATCGAAAAAAAAACTTTATACTTTGTCAGGCTTTCATTTGTGCAGTGTTTTATGCACAGCCAAACACACACATACACCAAAGTATTTGTGTGTATGGGTAATGTGGTATTTTATTTTCCAGTTTCGTTTTTTTTTTTTTTTTGTTTGGTTTCTTTGCCACTTCTAAGCCACACACCATTTTCATCTTTGGTTATATTTCAACAGCCAGTCAAATGCTTGGTGCGAATACACTCACACCCGTCACACACACACAAATGTATACATGCATTCATGCATATGTATAGGTATTTTAAAACTGTACATATTTCATATATTATATACAGTTTTATTAAATTCTATTCCATGTTTTTAGAGGAATGCTCTTTAAATTCCCAAAAAGTGTTGCATACTTTTAGGGGTGGCAAAAAATTTTTATACCAACAAAAATTAAATTTTAAAAAGTGATGAAAATCTTATAAAAGTAAATAAATTACAAAATCTGTATTGCATACTTTTAGGGGCGAAATTAATTACCAAATCTATATTGCATAAATTATTGCATACTTTTAGGGGCGAAAAAATTTCATAAAGACAAACTTCAAATTTAAAAAAGTGATGAGCACACAAAGAAATTTAAATAATTAAATATTATTATTAAAAATATTTTTTTAAATGTTTTCATTATTTTTTTTTTTAAATCTATACAATTTACATATTTTATGAAATTAAATATTTAATATAAACAAAAATAGTAAATTTAAACTAAACAATTAAAAAAAATAATTTATTTATTTATTAAAAGTTAAAAAATTAAATTAAATTTATTTTAAATAAAAAATATATTGTTCAATTAAATTTATTTTAATATCATTATTATATATTCTTTTACTATAAAATTATCAAAAATATTTTTATTAAATTTTTGTAAAAAAAAATAAAATGTAGATTTAATAGAACATTTAGTATTCCATTTGTTATGCCCTCACTTGTGAAATTACACGTGAAAAACGCAGAGGGGTGTCAACGAAGTCTGTAACATCTTTGTATAATCATTTTTTCCTGGCCTTCTTATGCTGGTCACATACTTTGCCGTTTTTTGTATCTTTATTTTATTTTTTGCGGCACATGTATTGCCCTTTTTTTGCCAAATTGTCTTAAGGGATATTAAATTTATGAGGGTGGCTTAAGGTTGTTGTGTTTTCTTATTCGTTCTTATCTTGGGAGTTATCTCCTTAGGATTTTTTGAAAGAAAATTCTTGCTGCTGCCCCATAATTTGTCTGATAAATAATTCATAAAAAGAATTGAATTTTTATTTTCTTCTAAATACTTAGGTTAAATGGAAGAAATTATTTGGGGTTTCTTGTGGTCGGCCCGAAAGCAAGAAAAAAAAGAAAGTTATTTGCAGTTATTATCCAGGGATTTGCTTTAAGGCGTATGCCAAATGACAAGATGGACATTGAGAGAGAAATGAGACAAAGAAAAGAAATCTAAAAATCATTTGTAATATCTTGTAATTATTTTTAGACTTCCTTTGATAAAACAAATTAACAAAGAAACAAAATATAAATAAAAATTAAAAAAAGTATAAAAAAATATTTTAAAAATATAGTTTTTCTTCATTTTTTTGGAAAATAAAATATTTTTTGAGAGACTTTTTCACCTCTCATTATTTCTTAAGCAAAAAATATAAATAGAAATTTAGTAAAAAATTAATTCAATATTAAAAAAAAATAATTAATAAATTATAAAAACAGAAAATAAAAAAAATATATATTTTAAAAATTAAGTTTTTTCTTTAATTTTTTGGAAAAAAATATTTTGTGAGAAACTTTTTCACGTCTCATTATTTTTAATATAAATGGAAATTTAGTAAAAATGTTAATTCAATATTTAAAAAAAAAATTAAATATATTTTAATTAAAAATTATTTTATTCCTAATAAAAAAGGTCGAAAAACCAGAAAAATATTTTATTCCTATACAAAATTTAAAGTAAATAAAATTGGTACAAAATATAATTAATCTAGAAAAGAGAAAAAAAATTAAATATATTATTATTATAATTCTTTTTTAAGCGAAATAAAATTGTTAATCGCTTTTTATATAATTTTCCTTGCATTCCAAATATTAAAAATATATTTGAACTTAAAAAAAATATTTTTAATTCAGGAAAGTAACTAAAATTTTATTAAAAGTGATTAAATGTTTATTATTATTATTATTTTCGAAATTATTCGTTTAAAAAAGAATTAAAAAAAAATATTTTAAATTTTTTTTTCTTTCCAAGATTAATTTTATTTTGTACCAATATTATTTAAAGTAAATTTTGTAAAGAATTCTTTTTTCAAACAAATTCTTCCTATTGCCTTTCACAAAAAAAAAAAAAAAAAATTACTAAAAATTCCAAACCAAAATATTATTTAATATTTTTCCCTGCATTTCTCACTAACCCAAATGTCAATGACCGCCTACCAGTCAGCCGCTTCGCATTTACACTGCCCCATAAATATTAATAAAACAAAATATTTATTGCTTATGGTCAAGATTTGACTTACTAACCTAGAAAACTATATATAAAAATACATTCATACATATAACAACAAATCCGTCAAATATATGTGCTGTACGTATGGGTATATAAACAAATAACTGTAAATGACTGATGTGTGTAGACGGGACAACAACAACTCTTACAGCTTCATGCTTTTAACTGTCAAAAAGCTGTCAAAAAAGAATATTGCATATGTATATATATGATGGTGGTGATGATGATGGCTGGCTGGCTGGCAGGCAATACAACGAACAACGTCTAGGCTAGGCAATAACGTTGTTGACCTCTAAAATACTAAATAGCAGCAGGAAACAACATCACTTTATGACAACATGACATCGCATGTATGTATGTACAGGAGGCGTTATTCCTAGCTTGGCAAATAGTTTAAAGCTTTAATGGACACACACACACATATACAGACATTGTCATTCTGCCGATGACACATCTACATATTCACAACACTTTTCTCGGACCAACAACATCGGTCGCCGTTACCAGCAGCACCACTCAAAACATCCATATTATGCCTTATAATTCACTCCTGGTCTGCTGGTGGTGGTATGTCTAAATACTTGGGGTAGTAGTGTAGTGTATTTGACATAATATGTCACTTTCCATTTTGATTAAAATAAATTGAAAGTTGAAACAGAGCAACAACACAACACAACAAAAAAAATCCTATACTCAACTAGGTATAGTACGTATGTATATATGTATGTATGTAAGCAAAAAAGACACAGCCTTTATATACAAAGTTAACGAGACATATCAGCAGACTGATGACGCCTAAACGGCGACAATGACAACACTGGACTACAACGACGACGACAACGGCTAAGAACGCCGTTTGTTAGTCATATGGTTGTATGGCAGCAGTCGCAGCAATGATGGCCCAACGCTGACGACGATGACAATGACAATTTGATTGCACAGTTTGGGAGCCCAGAACCAGCAGCAACATCAACAGCAAAAACAAAGTCTACACTCAACTTAGTTTATTAAGTGTCATTATTGACACATAGTGACAATTAGAATGACAGCTAAAAGTCTACCAAACATATTGAAGACATCTGATGGGATAATTTATTAATAACTCATGACTACTGGTATTCAAAAAATTATGACACAGAGGAGGACCAAAATCGTATGGGAAAAAAAGTTTACAAAAAATTTTCGAAAAGTGTCTGAATTGATGGCAAAGGAAACATTGCCGGGGATCAATTCAAGTTCAATGACTTTAAAGGGAATTGAAAAGAGACTTTAGAGCGGAGAAATGAAAACTTTCGGAAAGTTCATTGCCTTAATAAGGATAATGGATCGGAATTTCGTAAAATATTTATATTTTAATATTAATTTTATTTATATATTCTAATGAAATAGAAAAAAAATATTTTTTTTTAAATAAAAAAAACATTTTTTTAAATAAAAAAAGATATATTTTTAAAATAAAAAATACGTTTTTAAAATTAAAATAAAAATATTTTTAAGTCTCTGTCTTCATTCTGAGCATTTCAAATTTTTCAAAAAATTATGGCACAAAAAAGTTCAATGACTTCGAGGAGATGTGTAAAAGACTTAACAGTGGACAAATTAAAGCCTGTGTAAAGTTCATTGCGTTATTAAGGATAATGGATCGGAATTTTGTAAAATTAATATTTTAATATTAATTAATTAAAATTAATATTTTAATTAAGTGTCATTATTGACACATAGTGACAATTAGAATGACAGCTAAAAGTCTATCAAACATATTGAAGACATCTGATGGGATAATTTATTAATAACTCATGACTACTGGTATTCAAAAAATTATGACACAGAGGAGGACCAAAATCGTATGGGAAAAAATGTTTACAAAAAATTTTCGAAAAGTTTCTGAATTGATGGCAAAGGAAACATTGCCGGGCAAAGGAAACATTCAAGTTCAACGACTTTAAAGGGAATTGAAAAGAGACTTTAGAGCGGAGAAATGAAAACTTTCGGAAAGTTCATTGCCTTAATAAGGATAATGGATCGGAATTTCGTAAAATATTTATATTTTAATATTAATTTTATTTATATATTCTAATGAAATAGAAAAAAAAATATTTTTTTAAATAAAAAAAAAAACATTTTTTTAAATAAAAAAAGATATATTTTTAAAATAAAAAATATGTTTTTAAAATATAAATATTTTTAAGTCTCTGTCTTCATTATGAGCATTTCAAATTTTTGAAAAAATTATGACACAAAAAAGTATAATGACTTCGAGGAGATGTGTAAAAGACTTAACAGTGGACAAATTAAAGCATGTGTAAAGTTCATTGCGTTATTAAGGATAATGGATCGGAATTTTGTAAAATTAATATTTTAATATTAATTTAATTAATTTTTTAATATTGTTTTATTTAATATTTTAATATTAATTTAATTAATTATTTTTTTTAAATACATTTTTTTTAATTAAAAATATTTTAAATTTATTTTCTCCCAAAAAAAAAAAAACAATATTTTAAAAAGTGATGATGATGACGACAACAATGCCAACACCAAAAATTCTTGGCCATTAATCATTACAAAGCTCGCTCACTCACAAACACTTTCCTTCCGAAACAGTTGACCAAAAAAAGTTCATTGACCCAGAGAAGTTGCACATGAATTGCAAGTCTCTCTGCCATTTGTTGTTGGTATTGTTAAGGGTTTACGCATTTTTTTCCAAACAATAAGGCAAACCCATTTCATGCAACATGTGTGTGTGTGTTGGAAATGGAAAAGAAAATTTATTACCGTATTTTTATGCTCAATGGCAGAATTGTTTTGGCTCCTCTTTTTTTCATGTGGGAGGAAGGAAACACCGCGAATGACCTTGAGAAAATCCCTGTGTTCTTTTGTTTTATTTTGGTAAAATTTATAACAAATTAAAAGCCATAATTTTTCATCTTGCCTTACCAAAAAAATGTACATGAACTGCAAACCCCCTTCATGTCTGCTTGGTTGGAATCCTAACTACCTCTCTCTCTCTCTTTCTCTCCTTTTCCAAGCCAAAGATAATTTTTCCGTCTGCTGTGATTGTGTTCTATACGTATCCTCTCCTAGTTTGCGTGTGTATATTGGCATTACAAATGAGAGGAAGAGTTCAAAGCTCCCTCGCAATAATATATCACTTTTATATGCCGGCTTGTGTTTGCCACTAACGGCGGCGTCATTGTCTTTGGGTTAGTTATTGTTGCTGTTTTTGGATGTCATTGCCATTTGTTAGTTGTTGTGGTTTTAAAACAAAAACAAAAAAGTTAAATTTGGGGAGAATTTTGTAGTTTCTATGGTTTTTTGAATAACGGTAAAACCCACCATGACGCCTCTGTGGTCTTTAAACTCCTCCAAATATAAGAATTTGGATAATTTTCTCTTGATTCTGACCAGTTTTCACCGAAAGTGGAAAATTTTTTTTCTTAGGTTGTTGTTGTGGTTTTACAATAAAAACAAAAAAGTTAAATTTGGGGGAAAAATTTTTAGTTCTTGGGTTTTTTAAATAACTGCAAAAGCCACCAGACCGCCTCTGTAGTCTTTAAACCCCTCTAAATATTAGAATTTGAATATTTTTTCCTGATTCTGGACAATTTCCCTTAAAGTAGAAAATTTTAATTTTTTTCCTAGGACATTGGAATAACCTTCAAATATAAGAACCCTCCAAAAATAAGAGATTATATAATTTTCTCTAGATTCTGAAAAATTTTCAATTTAAATTTTTTATTTTTTTTTTAGTTTTTTTTTTAATTATTTTTTTTTTTTTTATAAGGACATTGGTATATAGGAAAAAGTCAAGGGAGAATTTTGGTGCTCGGTACAAAATCCATATAAAACATAATTTGAAAGTCCTCTTTTTTCTCTTTTAAACATTTCAGGATGGCCTCATGAAATGTTTTCTCCAAAAAAACTCCTTCTTTCTTTCTAAAAAAGAAATATCCTTAAAATTAAGGTCATTGAATTTGGAATTCAAAGAGCTTTTAAAAGTATTTAACTAAGACCTCAAAACAAAAGTGTTGCATTGTCGTCTTCCAGACCATAAGTAGCATTAAAACTCGGCCAATTAGAACTTGCCCCATACAACAACAGAAATAAAAACAACAAAAACTAGGCTTTTTGTGGAGTAGCTACAACAAAACTTAGGAGAATAACTAACTTTGGAGGAAAAAGTATTACAAAATATTGGTTTGTTGTTGGTGATTTTGCAATAGCACTGCCGTTTTTGTTGTTGCTGGCATTGCCTTTTCGTTGGCCATTAATTTTATTATTTGCCGACTTGTTTGACAGTTCTGACAGACAATTATTTAAAACTTGTGTTTGTTTCGCGCACTAAAGTTCTGGAGGTTTTTTTTTTTTGTGTTTTTCCTGAGCGCCCCGTTCCGTTTCACATTCAATTGAGTGAGCGAATAAGTGACTGACTGGTTGGCTGAGTGAGCAAACGACTGAATGAATTCGAAAACTAAGTTTGTAGGACCATGTTGTTGATTGTGTGTCACTTTAGTGGGTTAGACAGACGCTCCGCCATTGCGCTGAAGAACAAATTTGTTTTATGTTTTTAATGTTCAAGTTATTAGTAGCGAAAATAGTAGTAGTAGTGGATTGGCTGACTGACATGACAGTTACTTTAGGTTTTTTTTTCTCGAAAACTTCACTTTTTTAGAGGTCAAAAATACTTTAAAATAGCAGCAGCAGACCATCAGTCATCAGCGTTTCAGTGTCACCGGCAACAATGGTTTTCAACGCTTTTTGGCCGCATGTGATGAACGAAAAAAAAAAAATGTCAAAAACAAATAAATGTTAACACCATTTATTATGTCGGTGTTGTTGTTGTTGTTTTGATTGTATTTTGTTTTTGGTGGATCCTAGTAAAACCACTTGCACTTTTGTTTCGGGAAAGTGAAAACCAAAAGAGTTGGGTTTTGGGAAAATTAATGGCTTTGGCGATTGGTGGTTCACGTCTGGGCGGCCAAGAAATTCAAGCATTCACCGAGAGAGAGAGAGAGAGAGAGAGAGAGAAAGAGTTAATATCTCAGTTTAAAATTTAAAGGAAATCCGTCTACATTGTAAGGTGTTTCCTTTTGGTAATTATGAAAAATGAAGTGCAAAAATTCTTAGTGTCGTCTGACGGCAACCATAAAACTTGGTGGTGCCCTCTTTTTTATAGTTTTGGTAATAATATTTTTTTTTAATTTTTGCATAGTTCTTTTTTTAGTTTTTTTTTTTATTTTCGATCATAAAGTGTAGAAACTGCGCCATAAAACACCATTTATGAGGCGCAGTAATAAAAAAGCATGTGCGTGTGTGTGGTTCGGGCAAACTTCATAAAGGAAGCCTCCGCGCGTATTTAACATTTCATTTAGTATTCCATAGATAACATGGCCTTTTTTATAGGCAGAACTAATTTTAAGAGTAATGGCTTTCAAAATTAAGTGCAGGAGTTATTGTTTTTATTTCTATGGTAGGGAAGAGAGGGAGGGAGAGGGTAACAAATTTCTTAAATGAGAAGAAGTGACATGGAGAGTAATGGTAGCTGCAAGATCATTGCATTTTCATAGGCCTTTGGAGCTTTCAAAAGCTTTTATTTTAAAATTAAAGAGAGAGGGAGATCCTGTAATGAAATTATTTTTTTTCTCAGAGAAAGTCCTCGTTAGTATTTTATTGTAAAGAAGGCTGTGAGAAAGGGGATGGAATTGATGTTACTCCATGAGAAAAAAATGATGTGGGGAAAAATGGGACCAGGAAGATTATTGAATTTCCAAAAGCCTTAGGAAAGCCCTGGGAAATCATACTCAGAGGCTTTTGTGCTGAGAAGAAGTGAGAGAAAAACTTACAAGTTGCTGCAGTTTTGTTTGCAGAGAGTAGAAGCGATTCGGAGAGAAAGGAAATATTTTTATGGAGAGCCTATTTGAAGAACCCCCATAGTTTTTAATTTTTAAGGAGAAAAATGGAAGGGGAGATGACAAAAATCTGCATGGGTGGTCCTTGATCTAGAAGTTACCTTTTTATAACCCACAAAAAAAAATTAAAAAATACTCCCACCAAATTTCCTTCCTCTCTTCCCGTCCCCTTATTTTATAATTATTAAAAATTATTATTTGTTGGATATTTCCAAATTTATTCTTCTTCAAAACTAGTGCAGATTTTATCTTTGCCAATCTGCCAATATCTCAAAACGGTAGATAGGAGGAGGATGATGAAGATACTGATTAGTTTGTTAGTCATCTCATATTCGATCGTTGATCGATAGACTAACAACATGACGTTGATATTGACCGTTTCTTTCCTGGCCAGCATGTGCTGACACATGAATGGGCCAAAGACCGTTAAATAGCTGTCTCTCCTCTGCACTCACTTCGCTTTAAGCCACATGCCCTATAAATTCATTAAAAAAATTGATACATTTAATTTCTGATGTTAGAACCTGGAGGAAAAAACGGAGGTGTATACCGTCACGTTTCATACTTTAACATTGGCGGACGGAAACGGTAGCTCTCTTAAAAGCAGAAGCGCGACAAGCAACCATTCAGTAGTAAGCAAGGAAGGCTGAATGAATGAACTTCTACTTGTTCCTTTAAACTATTGCCGATCGATCGACTGATCAATGATTTTAGGGACATGATGTCGGGCAGACTGACTGGGCTCACATGACATGAAAAGTGCGGCCGGGGCTGCTGGCCCTTAATATGACGTAGATGCCGATGATGTGGATGATGAAACTGAAAACTCATTATAGGTGATCATTTAATATTTTTATAATAAGTTATTTTTGCCCCCTTGAGATGAGCAAGTTTTCGCTTGGAGACAGGCGGACAGACAGAAAATAGGGCGTTGTTTTATTGCAAACCCCCTTTTATTCTGGCTGGCAGAAACGTGATCGATCATTGGACGTGCGGGAGCTGTCCATCAGTCTACACCTGTAGCGTTTGTTTTTAGCATGGCTGGCAAGGCAATATAATTTTTAATTAAAATTTAAAAGTTTTTAATGAATTTTTATCAGCTGGTTTGCTTTGTCGTTACCTTAAAAGCTTTAGATATGAGAAATATGTTTTGGAATTTCTGCCCTGCTCATGTTACAATTCCTAAAAGATCTGTCGATGATGGGTGCATTTTTTTGTGTTGTCATAATTTCTTCTCCTAAAAACTTGATACCCTTTAACTAGCATATCCAAGTTAAGCATCTCTTGCTTGACTACCCTGCCGCCGCCCCATGATGGCTTGATTTTTTGTCGTAATTTTTTGTTGTTTATTTTTCTTTTTTTTTTTGCTTGGTTTTAATATTGATTAATGTTCTTTGGCTTTAAAAGCTTTTAATTAATTTATGTGTTGCCAGAAAATGCTACTGTGCTGTTTTCACCCATCTTTCAGTTACTTTGATTTGTCTGGCTGACAAAAGATCTTCTTTATGGATAAATGTATTGATGTTGGATTTGGTTTTCATTTTTTTTTTTCGTCTTCTTCAATATGATTTATAGATTTCAATGTTTGTTTTTTTCTTGAGTTGGGGCCTTTTTTTGCCCATTATTGGTAACCATAACTTTGCTTGCGTTTATCATTGTATTTGAAAGCCATGCAAGTTAAAACTAATTTGAGAATACAACATAAAGTGTTAATAATGAGGCGATGAAATGTGACTTACCATCATATGTTAGTTCTGTAGGATTTAGTGATGATAAGAACTTACCATCTGGAAAGAGAGAAAATAAGAAAATGCGTTTGAAATTAGTCAAATGTGAAAAATAGTAAAAAAGAAGAAAATAAAAATAAAATAATAAAAATAGCAAATATATTTTTATTATAATATGTTAATATATATTTTTTTCCATTAACATAAAATTTTGATTTGAAATTCAACCCAATGAGAATTATTTCCTTTATATCAAAATATTTTCCTTAAGATCCCATTTTTTATCTTTGCTTTGTCTTATTTTATACCTGAAATTAATCTAAATGAGAATTATTTCTTTTATATAAAATTATTTTACACTGAAACTCATTATTTATGATAATTTTTGAGATTCGGAAATTTTACTCGAAATTACAACAATTGGAATTTATATCCCTTGATTTAAAATAAGGAAACTTGCTCGCGAATGGGAGGTTTTTTACGGAATCTACTCTTTACTCATTAGTTTTGTGTGAGAGAGAGAGAGAAAATACAACGACAGTATGCCAAAATTAAAAGAGTGCTCAGCAAGAGTATAATCAGCTCGATTTAGAACGAATTTTGCTCCCACTCAAAAAAAAAAAGCTCACTCATCTTCGAGCGAATGGGAGTTTTTTTTTTTTTATTGCGGAGTTTGCTCTTTACTCATTAGTTTTGTGTGAGAGAGGAAGTACAGCGATATTATGTCAATATTTAAAGAGTGCTTAACAAGGGTAGAATCAGCTCGATTTTGAACGAATTTTGCTTCCATTCAAAAACGAGTAAAAAATACTCCCACTCGTATTCAAGCGACATCACAAAATTGAGTTTGCACGATTTTTTCCTGCCCCTGGACCTCACTCGCTCGAATTCGAGTGAGTTTTACTTTTTGTATAAATTCGAGCGAGTTTTTCGGAGGTCTGAATTTAACTAAATGAGAATTATTTCCTTCACATTGAGACTAATTTTCTCATTCCTGAAATAATATTTTCTCATTTTATTGCTTGAAATTAAAGTAAATGAGAATTATTGCCTTTAGTTCAAAATAATTTGACTTGAGACCAACTTTTTCCGCCTTAAGTCCCTTAATTGTTATGGATATCCCATAAATTGAAAAAAGCTATATTTTATAGCAATTTTTTGAAACCCTTTCTTTCAAATCAATATTTAATTGCTTTCTCTCTGCAAATTCATAAACATCATCAAATCATGGAAAATTATTTCCAAAGCTAATTTTCAATTAATTTTTGTTTTTTGTTGTTTTTGGTTGTCTCCTCCATCATTTATTCCCGGTAGTTTTTGTTGTTGTTGTATCGTTTCATTTATGTTGCCATTCACATAAAAGTAATTATGCCAAAATTTTGTGGCACCTAAGGCTAAATTGTAGTACTACATTGATATTCTCCATGATGTTGTTGCTGCTGTTGTTGCTGGAGACCACAGCGTAGCTGAAATACAGCATAACGTATGAAAGAGCCCCCCTTAAGCAAAATTTTTTGGTTAATTGCTTGAGCAGACAATGACAATGTCTTTGGCCATATTATGGGCCATGGAATAAAATATAAATAAAAAAACCAGCAGCAGCAACAGCAACGCCACGTGAGATTGCAAAAACAAAAACCCAGGCATACAAATGATTCTACACATCCAAGGGAGTTGAGGAGTATTGCTGTTGCGACTGCTCCTGCTGCCGTGTTACAGCTTTGTACCAAAAAGTGTACTTTGGAGTTTATAACAGAAAATTTGCAATTTTGGACGACAGGTGATAAATAAATCGAAATGAACCTTATATGGGCGTTTTAAAAGGCAAAACTGCAGCAGCAACAACAACAACAACCATATGAGACACCACGAAAAACAAAACATTCATTGCTAAAAGATCGAGTATGCTCATGAATGTACACATTTAGAGCTTCTGGATGGTTGGTTGACTTGCTGACTGGCTGGCTGGCTGCCTTCCTTGGGCTGTTAACTCATTTTTTGAATTTAATTGTGTGCCACATTATTTTGTTGCAGCACGTTTGAATGACTGACTTGTTGGCTGCTTGGCATTTTGCTTGCATTTCCCAAGGAGTAGTGTATCCTTCAAGTTTTCTTCATGGTGGTTGGCGTTGATGAGTTTTATAGTTTGCCAGACCGTTTTTTCGGTTTTGTATTAAAATCGTATTATTTTTCGATCCCCCCTCCCCCACCTCCTACCAGTTTTTTTCTTTTCGAGGTGTACAACATTGAATTGCAATAATACATTTTGTTTGATTGTTGAAGGTGTTGTCTTTGTAAGTGCGAATTGGTATTTTTAGCTTTATTTGGCTGGCAAGACCCACACGCACACACACACACTCGTATAGACATATTGAACTCCAAACTTGGTGTCATGGAGTTGGGGGGGATCAAACCCAGTCTCGAAGTTTTCATATCTGTTTCTCCGCCCCGCCGCATAGTGATTTGTGCTTATTTGACAAGTTGTCTTTAAAAGAGTTGACATTTATTGTGGGGTTTTAAGCGCATATTTAGGTGGAGTTTAACCAGCATTGGCTTTTTTTTGTTTTGCCAAGTGATGATGATGATGCTGTTGTTGTTGTCCCATTTGCACGAGTTGCTCATGACGGAATAATGGTTGTTGGTTTTCTTTGAGCACTGACGTTTGTATTTCCCTGCCGTTGTTTATAGTTTTTAATGTTGTTGATGACAATAAAATTATGTTTACTTGATACTGCATGCAGTTGCTGAGTTTTTTGAAGTTTTTTTTTTTTTTTTTTTTTTGGATGGCAGTGTTGGAACTTGTCTTCAAATTGTTTAATTATCATGATTTATTAAGAACTCATGTTTATTTGGCAGCATACACTTTTGTAAGACACAAGTCGAGAGATAATGTCATCTTGTGGTCAGAGGAGAAGAGAAAAATAAATTATTTGTAGATTTTTTGTTTCCATGGGAGTGTGGAAAAAGAAGTGGAGAGAGAGGAATAGAAAAGGGGAACAGTAAAAAAATTAAAAAAATATAAAGTAAATGAGAATTATTTCCTTTAATGAAATTATTTCCTTTAATTCAGTAGACGGAAGAAAACAGCAACATCAGCAGAAATGGTTCGAAAAGTAAAGATCGAAACTCGCGTCGCAGTGGCCGAAAAATGGCTCGTGAGCTGAGCATATCGCAATATTCCATTCGGCAAATATTGAAAAATGAGCTCAGGGTAAAGACATTGAAATTCCAAAAAGTGCAAGAACTTACACCGCAACAGAAAGGAAATAGACTCAAATGAGCTAAAGAGTTGCTTCGCTTGGCCGAAAGTTGTGAACTGCCGAACTTGGTTATCACCGATGAGAAAACATTTGTTGACCAGCAGTTTGTGTACAATCTCCGGATACCAATCCGTTGGACTATTGTGTCTGGAGTATTTTGGAAAGCAAGGTGGGCACTAAAAAATACCAAAGTGTCGATCACCTCAAGCAGGCGCTTCGCGGGGAATGGGTCAAAATACCACAGAGCAACATTCGAGCAGCATGTGACGATTTCATTGGCCGTTTGAAGGCCATAATTGGTGCCAAAGGTGACCAATTGGAAAAAACTTAAATAAGTTTTTTCATTCTTTAAAACTAAAAAAATCTAAAAATTATGGCGTTTGACTTTGTTGCTGGTTTTTTTATCTCACCCTGTATTGTCTTTTATAAAATGCCTTAACATTCAAATTATGGGACTTTGAAACAATTGGAAAAACAGTCTATTTATCTTCAGAAAATTTATAATCAGAAAATATTTTTTTTTTTTTTTTAATTTTTGAACTGCCGCAAATCAATTTTTCCCCAACTTCCGTTGCTTTGTAAGATCTTTGATTCATTTCTATATTTTTTTTTTAATTTTTTCCCAGTTTAAAAATCATTTTTTAAATTTTATAACGATTTTGTATTCCATTTTAATTGGATTGTTAAAGATTGTTTGATAACTGAAAAAAAAAAAAAAAAAAAAAAAAATTAAATACTCTGATCGCCTAAATGAGATGACTTCAAATGGAAACCCCATATGTTCTTATTGCACTCAACCATGCAGTCGACAAGTCGCTATTGTTGTTGTTGTCACTGTTTTGGTTTTATAAATATTTAATTATATCTATTTTATATCTTAATTAATGGTGACACATTATTTTTTTTTTTTTTTTTTTTGTTAAAATGTTTATCGTTAATTGCATTAAAATCCAAATGAAAAATGGGAAGGCCCAATAAGCAAATGAGTGGCTGACTGGCTGGCTAACTGATTGAGAAAGAGAGAAAAGAAAAAACAACAACATCTAAAAACAAATCACAATAACCAAATATTGAAATCTAATGGATTTTAAAACAGCAAATGTACATAATAATATCTGAAAAAAGTTTCGGATTTCCATTGAATCTTTTTTTTTAATTTTTATGCATAAATTATTTTAAATTTTTTTTCCTCTCTGTATTTTTTTTTTTGTCGTGGCCTTACTGATACCATTCTTTTAATGTAGGCATTAGTTAGGCCCCAAATATTGTTGTTGTTGTTGATTTTTTATACTAAATTGTTTAAAGTGCAACACTATGTTTTGATTCTTGGCCGCCAATGGCTTGTTATCAATATTGTGAATGAACGAACCAAAAAGTGTGAGTGTCTGTATGCAGATTGAAGAGTCTCTGACTAAAAATAAATAAAACAAACCAAAAAAACCGGACCGAACCATTTCATAAGTAAATTTACATGTTCCTTTTTTTCGGGGAGATAAAAACCGCCGGAGCAGGCCCAATGGATGGATCGATGCAAGATGATGATGATGGCCCAGCAGCTCATGGTTTGGAAATGGCACACAAATGCTTAAACAGGAAAGCATAATTTATTGATAAATACATTTTTAGGTTTTTTCCACTTTGCACGGCAAAAAAATGAACTTTAAGTGATAATTTTTCCTTCGCTCGCTTCCTTGGTGCAATACATTAAGTGAAGTATTTTTTTTTTTTGTGCTTCGGAAACATTTTTTCATATTTATTGGAAAAAAAATAATACCGACTCCCTTAGCTAAAAACTAATTATCATTTGAAGTTTACAACAAAGTTCCAACAAGAACAACAACAACAAGAATGTCCATTACTTAAGCATTTCATGTTATGGTAATACACTTAGATTCTTTGTCCATGTGTGTTTGTGTGTATGTATGTAATATTTTGCTTTTAACATCATTATCAGGCCAGGCATTAGTTCACACATGTATGTATGCAGGTATGTCTGTATGTATGTCTATCTATGGGGTATAAGGCTTCTTAACTTAAAAAGCTTTATCGCGGCTTTATGTTTCAAACTAAAGTTGGTCTGGTCATCCAACCAACCAACCAGCCAGCCAGCCATCCACTCAGCTATGATGATGACGCTGATGATAGCCACAATGTTCAAACGACCAAAACCAGTGATGTTTGAAAGCAAAGCTCAAGTCAACAACTATGAATTAAAAACAAGTTTTCAAACTCATTTTCTTAACTTGGCTTAAAATGATTCTGATTTTAGTTTTTTTTTCACATTGTTGTGGCCCATGGCAGGCTGGCTGGCTGGCTGGCTGAGTGGCCGCTGCTTGATGTTTCGTTGTGGTGTGTAGCGTTTTTAACCTTTTTGATTAGGTGATCATCGTAACGCATCACATGCCATGTTCTTATGGCTGGCTGGCTGGCTGGCTGGTGTTGTTGTCATCGGCCAGCAAAAGCATTGCCAACCAGGTCCTCTTAGCACCCCAAGCTGCAAATGTTTTTTTTTTTTTTGGTCTACAACTAACTTATTATCATTTGTGGCCAAAGCCAATGAAGGCTGAGCCTCATACCACTTTGGAGAAGAAGAAGAATAAGATGATGATGACTTTAGGTCTGGCTGGTCAATCATTGCTTTAATTTTGCCTTTCCATTCCCTTTTTAGAAATGTGTTTAAATATGCAAAATAGTTTAAAGGCATCGCTTTTTTCATCTCTTCTTCTCGTTTTACATATTCGATCAAGCCGATCTCGCCCTCAAGTTCTACTTTGGCAAACTTGTAAATGTGTGTTGTGGTGGTACATTACTCCATTATATCTCATTATCGCCTAAAGCGTATAAATTATGTTGATGGGATTTCTTAGTTTTTTTCGAATTTTTCAAAAGATGGAGAACAAATTTAAAAACATGTCTGGATTCCATAACAACTTTGGGTAAATAGAACAAAGTCAATGGGAATTTTATACTTTAATGATCAAAAGGAAATAATACTTTATTTGTTTTCAAATTTTTTCGAAGATGGAGAACAAATTTAAAAACAGCTCTGGATTCCATAGCAAATTTTGGAAAATAGCACCAAGTCAATGGGAATTTTATACTTTAATCATCAAAAGGAAATAATACTATAATTCAAATATTGCGGTATTTTGCTGGGGAAATTGGGAATGTATGCTTCGTTTTAAATAACAAAAATCAATTGCATGTATTTACACCAGGCATTTGAATAGCGGAATTTTAAATCAAAGTGTTTACGAAATGCTATAAAGTGAATGAGATTTATATACCTTGAGGTAATGAACTAACCAGTGACTGAGTTATTCAAATAGTCCTCCTTGGCCAAATTTTACAGGGACAACTTTGATCAAACACTATCCAAATTTCAGACTACAAAAGAGCGCCCTTGGGCATTTGGAGAGAGCACACCAGTAAAATAATATGAAGTGAATGAGAATTATATACCTTAAGGTAATGAACTAGCCAATGACTTTGTTATTCGAATAGTCCTCCTTGGCCAAATTTCTTTGTGGAAGCTTTTAGTACCATAATTTTCACCGAACAACTTGATGGAATATTACCCAAATTTAAAACTACAAAAGAGCGCCCGCGGGCACTTGGAGAGAGTAAACCAGCAAAATGATATAAAGTGAATGAGAATTATATACCTTAAGGTAATAGACTGACCAATGACTGAGTTATTAAAACAGTGTTCCTTGGGAAAATTTTTCAGGGGAAGATTTTAGTACTGAACATTTTGAAAAAATATTACCCAATTTTCAGACTACAAAAAAGAGCGCCCGTGGGCACTTGGAGAGAGTACACAAGCATGAGGCAACAGCTCTCACTCGTGCTCTCAATGAGCACACACACACACACACTCAATTCAAAGGGTGGCTAACACATTGAGTAGCTTGATAACTAATTGAAGACAATGTGGCAATATTATTATTCTCAGACTTGGAAAATTATTAAAAAAAATATATTTATTTATAAAAATAAATAAATATTTTTTAAAAATAAATAAAAAATAAAATATAAAAAATTAAATATAAAAATATTTATTAAAAAAATGTAATACGAGTTTATAATGTCATTTGTTTTCCAACATATTTTCAGTATTGGGTTTTTTTCTGTTAAAAAAAAACAAAAAAAAAAAAAAAACACACACACACCTCTTACGTAGTCCACATTTTTATATAATGAACTTATGGCGTAACTCTTGCTGTTATTTGTTATAATTTTTTCTACTCGCTTTTTTTCTCTCTCTCTCTCTCTATTGATTGCAATATTTATAATTTTAATTGCATTATAGATAAAATTAATTTATAAAACTCAAATGGAAATTAACAACAGGTCAGAATACAGATAACATAATCTCATTATAGATACACAGCTCAAATAAAATATAATATAAAAAAGCGAAAAAAACGCTGCCTTATTTTTATATATAAATATTTATTAAATAATACAAAAATTGACAAATTATAATAATACGAGCCAAAGGATGTGTGTTTGTGTGTGTGTGGGTCTGTGCATATTTTAACCATTCATTTAAATAGACATTAAATAGCAACAATAGTTTTTAATTAAATTATACAAAACACGCTGTACTCTACAACTACCTATTATTTCGATAACGAAACCGCAATTTTTTAATTAAAAACAAAAAAAGCAACAAATGACAACAACATCATGGAACAACACCACAGTTGTTTCTCTCTCTCTCTCGCCCGGCCCAACAATTCAATTCTATTGGAAGTATGGTGCATTTGATGCATTTTTGTTGTTGTCTGGCTTAAAACTTATCTTTAATGCATTGGGGATATTTTATTGAAAACATAACTGTCATTTCATTGTATTTTACGGATACACTTTGATGTTGTCAACATTGGTTGGCCGGTGTGATGGTTGGTTTGAAACATGCCACAATCATCATTGAAAGCCAGGCGATTGGTGGGGGCAGCCTTCGCTACCTCCCCAAATGAAATGAAATTGTACTCTGCCAAGGCTTTGTCTCATAACTTGTGGCAAATTATTGCTTATCTATGTCCAAGGCGACCTGTTACAACCAGTTAATCCTTCTCAAAGTTCTTTATGACCAGGGCAAGGCAAAAGAAAGAATAAAAACAATTTTTTTCGGGATAACAACCCGAGCTAATGGTTAAATGAATTCTTCTCATAACAGATAAGGCCAAAGTTTCATAAAATGAGGTATTTTGTCAGGCATATCTCTAATAAAATATTCTTCCTTCTTTCTTAGCATTTTTTGTCCATAAAGAAAACGTGTAACTACCTTTAAATATTAAAATTATTAAAAAAATGTATATGCATGTAAGTATTGTTGTTGTTGCTGTTATTCTTGTCCCTGGTGATTTTTCTATTTTCCTCCCCCCCAAAAAAGTCATGTAGTTTAGACAAAAATTATAAAGTCGTGCCAAAACAATTCAACAAACTAAATTATATAAAAAACGAAAAACCAACAAAAAGAAAAGCCAAACCGAAAGTTGTAACAGGCGACCGGCCCGTCCCCACCGCGCCATCACCATCACCAGCAACCATCATACAACATTGCATGCAACCATTCAATCATTTAATCTTGTTTTAAGCATTGGCTTTTTCCAGGTGCTCGTTTTGTTTTGAAGTCCCAAACAGGCAAACAACTTTTTTTTTTCTTTCGTTTGTTTCTCTAACCAAACTCTCAGGCAAGATCTAAGACTCCAGACCCCCAATCTTTGTTCGTCCATGCAACAATATAAGAGTACTATATAAATAAATAAGAATTTCATGCTTGTGTAAACCATTTGTCGACAATTTTGTTTAAAACATGTCCGCTATGTGCAGTTGGTTGGTTGACTGGCTGTTTGGTTGTTGACTGGCCAAGTTGTCTTGTCTCCATGTCTGTCTATTGTATGTTCATCTATTCCACCGACCAGCCAACCATCCATCTACTGCTGTTTGATCACAATTTGATCACAATATTGTTTAAGGTTGGAGAGTTTAGACAACATTGTTATTGTTGCCTTGGACAGTATTGGGCAACAATTTTGTAAGGAATGTTATTTTTCTGTTTCCTTCTTTTTGGGTAATTTCTTGCTTTTGAGATATTTTGAGAAAAGAAAAATAAACCGATTTCTAAAAGGGTCTCCACATTGCTTTGAAAAATGTGAACTGTTGCCAACTTCACTCATAACTTCATAGAATGACAGTCGTGTTTTAGTTCTAATATTTCTGTAAAACTTAGGTTAGATTATTTAAAAAGTGCTACTTTCTTTTAGTATGAAATAGTAATTACGTAAAAAAGACCAACAATTTGAAATACGTCTCTATATCGTTTTGAAAAATGTGAACTGCGACCAACTTCACACAAAACATCATAAAACTGCTGCCAACTTCACTCATAACTTCATAGAATAACAATTAGCGTTTTAGTTCTACCAATTCTGTAAAAGTTATGTTGGATTATTTAAAAATTGCTACATTTTTTCTGTATGAAATCTCAATTAAGCAAAGAAGACCAACAATTTGAAGAGCCTCTCTGTATCGCTTTGAAAAATATGAACTGCGGGCAACTTCACGCATAACTTCATAGAATGACAAGTCGTGTCTTTGAAAACTGTGAACTGCGGCTAACTTCACACAAAACTTCGTAGAATTGGAAATGGTGTTTTTATTGCAGGAACTCTGTTATTATTTTAATATAATGATCTTTTGATGGGAAGATTAAAATATTTTCCGTAATAAGAGAATTTCAAAAAAAAAAAAAAAACATTGGATAGTGTGAACCGCGAACAAATTTTACACACAATTGCATAAAATTATAATTTTTTATTGGAATTCAATTTCAAAAAATGCATCGCTTTTTTTTGTATAAAATAGTTATTAAGAAAAGGAGATAGCCCGATTTACAAAAGGTGTAGATTCGATTGGTCAATAAATTTGATATACACCTCAACATCACTTTCAACTGCAGCCAACTTCACACATAACTTGAAAGATAGTTAATAATGTTTAAATTAAAAATGAACAATGTTCATTCAGCATATATCTCATGAGAAAGGTTTCATAATAAGAAAATTTGTTTCGGAAAAAAGCCTGGGCAGAAGTGGTAATCGAAAATAGTAAATTCGATCCGTTCAAAAAATTGCAGGCCGTCTCTACGTCTTTTTGAAAAATGTGAACTGCTGTCAACTTCACACATAACTTCGTGGCATTGTAAATATCTCATTCTAAAAAGAATTTGAAGTGCGACCAACTTCACACTTAACTTCATGACATGGTAAATAAATCGCATTCTAAAAAATGTGAACTGCAGCCAACTTCACACTTAACTTCATCAAAGTAAAATGAAGTAGCGAACTACTAAACTAAATGGAGCGATTGAACCTTGGAAGTTTAATAGATATTACAGCTGATAAACAGAGCAATTGTCAGATTATTTATTTGGTATGAAATCATGGTACGGAAGAGATGACATTCTGTTGCAGAACACCTTATTCGAACTCCGAAACTCGAAAGAAATGAGATTAGATATTCGATTTGTGAAATAAAAGGAAATTCTTCAAACGGAGTGAACTAAGGAAGTAGTTCCTTTTGGGGGTTGGGAAGAAAAGCGAATCGATATTCGATTTTTGAAATAAAAGGAGATACTTCATTTTAAAATCAAACAATATTGAATTCATGTATTTTCGTTAAGGCTGGAATCTCTACTATATTTTAAAGGAGAAATTTTTTATTATTTTTTTTTTTAATTTAAAATTAAAACCCCTTCCAATATCTGTTACTCCTCCCACTATATTATTTTGCTGCATAGCATTTTTGCTGTATAGGTAGTATGGGAAAAAAGTTTGTTTAATTATTATTGGTTAATTTGCGTTAATAAAACAATATGCACATTGCATGCTGATTGGTTAGTTTTAATGCGGTTTTGTGTTTTTCCTTTTTTTGCAACGATTTGCATAACATTATCTACCAACGGCAACAAAAGCCAGCAAAAAAAAACCTCTAGCATACAATTATTTTTGCATATCTGTTTATTTTTTGCAAATAATTAATTCCTGTTTCCATTATTATTACTATTATATGTCATTGCGTATTTAAAATAATTATATTATTGTTGGTGGTTTTTCATTAATTTAATCTCAAATTCTTAATAACAACAAATGTGTATAAAATGTTGGCAATTTTTTTTTTTTTTTTGCTGTGTTGTATTATTTTTTTTGTGATTCTGTTCAAATAAACCAACTGAACAACAGAAAAAAATGAAAAAAAAAACTGCATTTAAATTAATTCCACTAAAGTTATCATATGTAGCATGCACAAAACACACATTTGTGAATTCAGGAGAAAGATGGGCAAAAAAACATTATTTCAATGCATTTGTTGTTAATAAAAAAAAACAGAATGTGTTTTATATTGAATCCCATTATTAATGCAAAAATTATGCAAATGCCAGAAAAAAAGCAGTGAGTGTGTGTGAGTGGGACATTTTTTTTTTGGTGAACTGCTGTTTTGCATAAAAAACGGTGTTCAATAAAAATGTATTTAAATCCAACAAACCGACAAACAGAAAAAATTGGAATACAATCCAGCTTAACTGATAAGCTTTGAATATCACACGCTCACACACGCATACATTGATGTGGTGAAATATTATTCTTGTATAAGTTAGTGTCAGGAAAAAAAAAACACCAACAACATTATTTAAATAAAATATATTAATATAAATTATTTATATTTATAATTGTGTTTCACAACATAACCATGGCTGGTTGTTTGATGATGATCTGCAACAGAACTCCAAGCCAGCCAACCAGACAAAAAACAGGTAAATGGATTTACTTTTAAATTATGACCATAACTTGTGAATGTGTATAAGCCAATATGGCAGGGTGTTTGATTAAAATCATCGATTACAAATTGCCAAGGAAAACCACAAAGAGAAAGGAGGGAAGAATGTGGGTAGGACATTATAAAAAAAAAATAAAAAATATATATAAATGTATATTTGTTAGGTTCCCCTCAAGACCAGCGGATTTCATACTATGATTTCAACACATATTTTGACAGCTTATCAAGCGGTCAGATCTGATTTTCACCACAGGGTTGTATTTTATACACACAGGGTGAGATAAAAAAATATTCTGAAATATTCTGAAGAATATTCTGGAGGGTGTATTAAAGCCTTGGGCACGCAAACATTTTGAAGGCAGACCTTGGACAAGAATGGGCCGCTTAGCAATATTCGGGCAGCGTGTGACGTTTTTATTCATGCCAAAAGTGACCAATTCGTTTAAATCTAAATTTATTCTAAAATTTAATGCTATTTCCGACATTTTTGCTTTCATTCAATAAAATTTTTAAAAAAATTGTAAAAATTATGGTCTGGATTAATTTGTAAAGCAAGGTTGGCACTAAAAAATACCAAAGTGTCGATCACCTCAAGAGCAAGCGCTTCGCCGGAAATGGGCCAAAATACCGCAGAGCAACATTCGGGCAGTGTGTGACAGTTTCATTGACCATTTGAAGGTCATAATTCGTGCCAAAGGCGACCAATTCGAATAAAATCTAAACTTATTCTAAAATTTAATGCTATTTCCGACATTTTTGCTTTCATTCAATAAATTAAAAAAAATTGGAAAAATTATGGCCTTTGATTTTTTTGCGTTTTTTTAAAGCACTCTGTACATACATTTTTTTAAATTATAATTAAATTATAGATTCTATTTTTTTTTAATTTTTTTCATAAACTAAAATCTAAACCCCTCCTAAAACCCTCCCTTTGACTCCTATCTCCATTTTTTTCATTCTCTTTTTCCTCCATTTTATTTCATTTACCCGAGATTTATTCATGTCGATAACATTACACAAGTGTCTTGTAATGTCCATTATTAATATTGTGCTAATAAACATTTTGTTGCTGGCTTTTTAATGACTTTACAACAACAACAACGAAAAAACTAAAACTAAACACATTGTTTACACTGCACATGTCGTCGTTGTCATTAAATACGAATAAGTCATTTAATTATTAGAAATTTCAGCAGCACTTTGCATGCAACCAAGCGTAAATAGTCATTTGTAGTTGCACGACTTTTTTTTTGGTTTAAAGCACGCTTTCAACAAAAAATCCAACAACAAGAAAAACAAAAAATGTGTTACAATTGTCATTAATATCTAGATAGATGGCATTATTTATTTAGAAAGGACATTAATATATAACACATACACTTGGATGTGTATAAATCCCGCATAACTTCCCCAAACTCTGTTAAATAATAATTACTTTTGTTTTTGAAGGAAAAACTAATTAAGTTTTCCACATAAATAAATTCCTGTAAAAAGGTAGAAACGTCTTCAATAATGTTTTAATAATATTGGTAAAAGTTTTTCTCTACTTCTTTTTTTTCTTTATTTCTAATGGATGGAAAAAAATCATAAATTATTTAGGGAAAGAAGGAAACAAATATCTATCCGAGTTTGAATGGGTGTTGTGTTGCAAAACCATTAGATGTTAACTTTATATTCGTAAATATTTTAACATGATCTCTCGCTCTCTTTCTCTCAGTCTTAGTCTCCACATACCACCTTGGTGGCTTGGCCATGTTTGCCAAAAAAGAAAATAAAGGGTCCGTGTGTAGGCCTACTTTCTTTTGCTGCTGCTGCAAAAGAAACAAAGTGAAGTCTTTTTTCCTTCTATTTCCAATGCAAACACATATTTTCTAATTTGTTTTGACTAATTTATGGCCTTTTTACTTATGCCTACATTTTCAATGTCTATTTACAAGGCGGGGGCTGTCTTGTGGGGACCCCCACAAAAAAAAAAAAAAAACTGTAATGGTAAACTTTGTCTCCTTTTTTTTTTTGCTGCTTACTTTTCTCCATAACACACACATTTGGCTAAGAAATAAATAGAGACATTTCTTTTAATATAAAAATGAAATCACTTTTTTTGTTGGGTTTTCGTTGGTGGTAGGCAGCAAATGGAAAACAAAGAAACAAGAAAATTACATTTTTATAACGCCCTCTCGTTTACCAGGGTTATGGAAACTAATTTCAAATTGCCTATAAACGCAAAAAGTTAATGGTGAACATTTGGAGGCGCGCGGCGGAAAAAAGTCTGAAGAGACCACAAAAAGAAGAAAAAAAAAAACTTGAAAACATAAGATAACCTCGGAAATGTGTTAAATTGTAGGTAAAATGGAAACTTCAGTGTATATTTTGACGTAAATTTGTTTGTCCTGCTACAATTTCCACAAGGAGACGTTTTTAGCTATGAGACACCTTAACCGACAAAAGGAAAACACCCAAAAGTCGGTATGACAACAAAATCGAAGGACCCTTCAATGAGGCTGTAAATTTGATTTTAAGATTCCCATAATTTTTTTTTTTTTTTGGCTTCGTGGAAATGTCGACTTTCGGTATTTCAGATTTGTCCAATCAGCAAAAATGTCGATTTTCGACTTTTACTTGCTAAGCCAAAGTCGTTTTTAATCATTAAGATTAGATATAGAATCGACTCTTCAATTTCCACAAGGAGACGTTCTCATTTAAAAGACATTAAAACCGCCAAAAGGAAGAAACCATTAGGAAGGACCCTCGAATGAGGCCGTAAATTTGATTTTAAGATTTCCATACTTTTTTTGGATTCATGGAAAATTCGAATTTCGCATTTCGAATTTTTCCATTCAGAAAAAATCGATTTTCGACTTTTACTTGCTAAGCCAAAGATGATTTTTCAGACATGGAATCGACTTCGGGGTTTTTTTGTGGTTTACAAACCGGATAGACATTCTACACTGAAGCAGATAAACTGTTGCATAGTTTTAGGAATAAAAAAATGGTCGAATTGCAATTAAATAAAATCGAATTTGTCATTTTTACCGCAAAATAATGTCAATTTTAATTTTTAAAATTTTTGTCAACAAAAACCAGTTGAGAATAAAATTGGAATCTTTGTTTATTTTTGTCATTAAAAAATTCTGCTAAAGTTGATTTCAGTTTTAAATGTTTTCATCAATACCAGATGATGGGATAAAAACTAAAAACTGTTGCATACTTTCTGGCTCATATGAAAAATCCACTATAGAAATACGATAAAAAGTTCGCCTAAGCGATTTTTAAAACAAGCCCAAGATGTATTCGAGTTGTAGACATTTTTAAATGAAGTTCAAATATCGAAGATAGAGAGAGAGCAACAGTCGACTCTTAGATTTTTTTAATTTAATTTAGCCTTGATTTTAACCGTTGCATACTTTTCGGCTCGTGTGAAAAAAGAACCATGTACAACTGATAATCGGTAACAGCTCATAACCCACACAATTTTCAAAACAAGAAAAATTGGAGATCAGCTTGTAGAGTTTTTGAAACCAATTTTCCATTTATTATATATCTACAAAAATCTGATTTTCGTAATAACTGCGAAAAAATATGCAATTGTCAAATTTTTAATTTAAAATTTGAGGACTATTTTCTCTAATCCTTGATATTAAAGTCTATATTTTATAAATATTTTTTGTCATATTTATTTGAAGTTTTCCATGCCAATGACCCCCCTATTCCAGAAATGACATTAACCAAGTTCACAACGAAAAAGTCATTATCCCAAACACAAGCAAAGACAAACGTCATTTCTGCACCTTTACGCATTCCTTTTCCTTACACATTCCCCTCTCCCTTTTTTATGACAATTATTACATTTGCTTCCCTGCCTTCCTTGCCTAGCTAAAACCCTAATCAACATGTAATTAATAGTTTTAATTAACTACACATTTTACAACAAAATCATTTGTAGAAGAATATAACAAAAACAAAAAATAAACCTGCAAGAACCCTAAATGGGGAACCCCCAGACCTGTATGACAAGCTGTACAGGAATGGTCAGTGGTTGTGTTGTATTGTCTGGAGCATACAGTAATAACTTCGTGGCTCGTACTACTTTTGTCACACATTGACGTCTCCCTTTCATCATCCCTTTGCTCCCCGACAAATTAAATGTGCGTAATGTCATAATTGTTCAAAAAAAGTTGGACAACGGACAGACACCGAACGACAAACTATGACGATGATGATGACAATTACGATTACATTTATGACAATACTGATGATTGCGTTGTAAGTGGCAGTAAGCAAGCCCGTAAGTTTGTAATGTGTCTGCTGGCCCTCCGCCATGAATGCTAAAGACTAAGAACAACAACAACAAGAAACAATATTAACAAAACGTGAATATTATACAATTAAAAGCCTAGAACGTCAGAAAAAAAAACAACCACACAACTATACGATGTGTCTTTATTAATGTTGGTACTAAAGTAAATGAATTTAAAAGCAATTACTTTGGTAGTTTTGTTTTGGAGGGGGAGTGGGCGGAGGTTTGGTGACTACCGTTAGCAAAGGTAGACTAGATGTTAACAACGATTACAACATAGAAAATTATATTATAACAGTCATAAAGATCTTTTATCTAGGAAAAGTAAAAATAATAATAACAAAGCAACTTGGTCACTACCTTTATGGTCAGACATTTGTTGGGTTTTTTTTTTTTTGTAATTTTCTTTCTTGGGTAAAATTATAACACATTTTCGATGAGTTCTGTTCCCGGCCACCCCTCACATTAAACCCCTTTTTCACTGCCTTACCAAGGCCAACACAACACAAAAATCAATAGCAACAGAAATTGAACACAAAAATTGTGGTTCTCGCATTGATATTGATTAAATTTGTTGCCTATATTTAGGCGCGCTTTTTGTGTTTGGGTGGCACTTTGGCGAATTTTATCTATTTGCAACATTTTCTCTGCCTGGCCAATATTGAAACCTCGAAACGCACCTCAAACCTCAACTAGACCTTAATGACATTGAAAATAACCCAACCAAACCAAATAACCAACCGAAGCAATCGGCTATGTCAAACCACCATAGGCTGGCTGTTGCAACATATATGTATGTGGATGCATGCATGGAGTGGCAGCAACAGGACCATTATGATATTTGCTTTGACCATATAGTAGCTGCTGCATGTTGCTTGCCAGGTTGGTTGATTGTCATTTGATTTTTTGCGTTTAGAAGGTGAGAGAGTGCCTGACACTCTTGCCATGTGTGTCGGTATGGAGGTTTTATTTGGAATCCGCCAAAAAGTTCATATTGTGGTTAATTATATGGAGATAAATTAGAAAAATTGTTAGACAAGGCTTGGGATTAAACGCAACAGGATGAGTTGGGAAAATGGGATAAGTGTTTTTTTTATTCTAAGAAAAAATTGGAATAAGTGAATTTGAAATGAAAATGGGGAAAATTTTGTGAACATCTTTATTTAAGTTGGAAAAAAAAGAGAAAAGCAGCAAAATGGAAAAAAATATATGGATAATTTTAAAACATTTTTCTTGTTTTAAATTTTTTTTAAAGTTTTTTTCTTCTAAGAAAAAAATCTTCTTTTTGGTGAAAACAAAATAGAAAAATATTGAATACAATAATTATGGGTTACTACTTAGGCAAATCTAGCTTCAAACAAAAGAACCTCTACCAAAGACCTGCCCCCTACATTAGATAATTGCCATGTAGTATCATAAAGAGGGAGAAAAACAGAGCGCGTGAGAGAGGGGAGCTTCTAAAAGCCTAGGCCTTTTAAATTTAAAGGCAATTATCATTTTAATTTAAAAAAAATATTTTTTCTGTGGAAAAAATTAAAATTCCTTTTCAAAACTAGAACCTATAATTATCCCCAAAAAAAGAGATAAAATTGAAAGGCAACCCTCATCAAGGGAATCAAAAAGAAAATTTTGTTGCGTTGAAACTAAAATTGAAATCAACACCACAAAACAGTATTTAAGTGCGTATGCGTGCGTGTGTGTGTGTGCGAGTGTGGCTTCTTCTTTTAATTGCTGCTAAGCGTAGAAAATTCCAATTTAGAAACATTTTTATAATTTCTATTTAATTTTATAATTATAGGCCAAGCAAATGATATAACCTCGTATTTAATTTTCCTTAGAAGAAAAAAAACACAAATTTCCACAACTTGTTGAGTGAGAAGTTAAACTAATAAAACATGTTTTTTTTTTAATAAGTGTTAATAAACAGTTATATTAACATTCTATGACATTTGAAATGACATTTAAATATTAACCCTTATTTATATGCATATGTTTGTTTTTATTTTGAAAATAAACAAAATCAGCTGGAGTATTTCTCCCTCTCTCTCTCACACACTCTCTGCTCTTCTCCTGAGCTAATTGAGGGGTTAAATTTCAATCAATGTCGTCAATGTGCCTGTGATGAGAAGAGATGACATTAACTCTTAAGACCTCATTTTATGCCCAACTGCTTTTTTTGTCAAATGACTTATCAATCCATAGACATCAAACAACAACAGTGATGTTGGTTGATTGCTGTGGCCACAACCCCCTTTTTGTGTTGGAAAAGGGCATTAAAAAATGCAGTGGTTGTAACTTTTTTAATTTAAAAACCATTTTTAAGGGGTGTTAAGGTTGTTCTATCTGGAGCGGAAAATAATGATGATTTGAGATTGTTTTGTTTGATTTGTTTTAATGCGATTAAAAATTTTCCCTGATTTTTCTATTTTCCATAAAATGGGAAAGCGAAGTCTTGCTGTGTTTTTGTTTTTTGTTGATGTGCCTAATTTAACATCAATAATGTTTGGTTAATTTTGCCTAGATCCTTAAAGTTAAATGGTAAGCTGACATTAATGGTTGTTTAGGAGTTTCAAATAAGAACTGAAATTATAGGACTTTTAGAAAAATAATTTAAAATTTGCCTTAGAAATAATTTTAGTATTATAATTTTAAACGGAAAAATTCCAAGGATTTTTTTTAAAGAAATATTGAAATTTATTTAAATCACAAAGAATTTTTCGTTTACATTTTTTCCGACTTTGATTTTTTATTTTTGATTTTTTTTTGAACAAAAAACGAAAAGTCTATGGTAAAACATTAATTTGTTTGTGTGTGCGTCTATGGCAAAACAATGCGTTCAATGTCTCCTACATATGTCCGCTTGTATGTTTTTTTTTTGTGTGGCTATCTGTCTATACGTGAAATGTTATGGCAAATAGACATATCTATCAATTGGCCATACACATGAATATATATTTTATTTTTTCGTTGATTTCGCTTTGGCGCTTTTCTGTGCGTCATAAAAAATCATGTATTTTTTGACTTTTATTATTCATTATTTTCACATTTATTTTCAGTCAAATTTTATTGTCTGTTTGTGCCATGGCGGTGCAAAAACAACAATACCACACACACAATACATTAAACAAAAAATGGCACTAACAAAAATTCGTACACACATAACGTGACAGAAAACACAAATCATAGGTCGCAGCTCTTCAATAGACCACCAAAGAATTTTTTTTCAGTATTTTTTTTTTTTTTTGCAAAATAAAAATTTAATTTCTTATTTTTTTTCTTCTGCAGTTGTCGCCACTTTGCAAAAGGCCATTAAAGTATTTTAAAGTAATTTGTTAGAGGACAGCAAAAAAAAAAAAAAAAAAAAAAAAAAAAAAAAATACAAAACCCATAACAAATATGATAAGCGGAATTTGGAAAGACTTTTATTGTTGTTTAAATGATAAATTATTTGTTGTTATTGATAAAAATTGCATATTAAACATAGATTTAAGTCAGATTTATAATGAAAGGTAATTAATTTGCTTTGATGGAATCCCATAAGGGAGGCAAAAGCATATATATTTAAAATGTAAACAAATAAATCTAAAGAAATATGAATGACATTGTTTTGGGTTTTGTTTGAAATTTATTAAGAAATTTATATTGAAATATAAATAAATAATAGATTTTCATTAGTTAAAAATTGGATTTAAAAAAAAAAATGAATATTTTAATATTTTGAATTTTTTTTGTCAAAAGTAAAGTATACCCCCGGGCGTGATAATAGGAGCCTACCTCAGGGCAAAATTATGCAAAGTGACAAAATTCATAAAAATCAATTATAACTGTAAAAAACAAAAAAACGTTGCTGTGAAAAAAGATCTGCCAATAGAACTTGAGTCGAACCTGGAGAGTTTCTAGTGTATAATTCGCATATGCTAATTTGCAATAAGTTCGAAATATATACTACTTTCCAGAGAACGGCCCTTGTAAGCCATCATCCACATCAAATATGCCTGATGAGCCGCTTAACCAACGGCGAAACGCGTCGCATAGTGGTGAGTGTGTGATAGTGTCTATCTGGCTTTCCTTTTCACTGCAAATTTCAGATCATTAAGCTCGTCTCGAAAGAGAAAACAAACAGTAAAAAATAGTTAATTCATTCAATCTTTGATTCTTTTAATTTTTTTTATTTATTTTTCCTTTCTGTATATTTTGTTCCATTTACTTATTTTCCTCCCATAGCCTCATTATATTTTCCCCATTTTTATTTTCTTCATAACTGACTAATTACATGCCTACTTTAATAAGAGAATAACTTTATCACCTCCGGCTTATCCCTGCAAAACTGTCAATCATATTTATAATAATTTACATGAGAATTATTTCCACAAAAATTAAAAAAAAAAATTTTTTCACAAAATCTAGAAAAAAGTGTAACTGTACCTCAATATCTTTCCCTTTGACTTATCTATGTTTGTCAATGTTGGAAAAACTTTCCCAAAAAACAACGAGACAACAAAAACATATCTCACAATTATTTGGAAAATGTAACACCACGAAAAAGCAAAGGTTGTCTGATGCTGGTGTTGATAATTATAATTGTGATGATGATGATGATCGGCAAGGACGAGCCGTTTGTATCCTTCTTTGTTGGTTAGATTGCGTTTTTCGTTTTTTTTTTCGACGCATATGCGTTTCTGGTAACGAAAGTTGATTTCGTAATGGGTTTTTATTATTATTATCCTTTTGCTAGGCCATTTTCATGTACACAACCAGCTTTGTTGTTCCTCCGTTTTTTTTTTTTTTTTTTTTTTCAAAAGTAATTCATCTTTTTTTTTGGTGTCGGCGCTTGTCCAAAAACCCTCTTGCGCATACCATACATGCATGCAGCCAGCCAGCCAGTCAGCCAGGGATTCAATGCTCTTTAACGAAAGGTGGAAATTTGATGATGCTTAGACAATTTGAACACACCCTATTTGGCTTTCTGTTGTATTGGTTCATGTTCATGTCTATTGTTTTTAGCAAAAAAAAAAAAAAAAAAAAAGAGGAAGAACAACAACAACATAACCATGCTTTATAGGAAATATGAGATAATATGCGTGTATTTCATATTTGTTACGGTGGTCTGTGTGTGCCCATTGTTGTCTCTTTGTTGTGCCATAGAGAGGATACAGCCATCCAGCCAGACTTTTCGGCTAAGGGATGAAGATGAATTGCCTTATGTCTGTTTTGACGTAACCATACACTTCGTTTCACAGTTTCACATTGAAATGGAATAAATCTCACAGACAAGTCGCCACACATACATATTCATAGAGTATTAACATGTACAAAGCCCATTACCGGCAATGAGTCCTATAAAATGTCCTGTGTCTTTGTGTGTGTATGTGTGTGTGTTTTGAAATTTTAAAACCCCCAGCTGTATCCCATAATAAGAAGATGAAGTTCTGCTTAATTTGTTATTTAAGGGTACTCTCCCAAGTAGTAGCATTTGTTTTTTGTTTGGGAAACCTAAAAATACTCTCTAGTTTTGCTAGCAGGCTTGCTATGGTTAAGCCGAAGGATTAAGGGGGAATGTACGGAGAAAAGAGCAAATATTTTAATAAATTTTTGAGGGAAATTGTTTTATTTAAAGGGAATTATATGAAATGGAAAAATATTTCATCTTGTATAAGAAATTCATAAAGTTGAAAAATGTTGCCTACTTTTAGGTGTAATATTATAATTGAAAGTTTTATATGTACACTTTTGGCATATATATATTTAACGATTGTTAGTTAAAAATTGAAAAATTGTAGCAAATAGTTTGTTTGCAAAATATAAAAAAATTTGCTGCATACTTATAGGCAAATTTTGTAAAACGATACTATTTTTTTTAAAAATTTAAGAGCTTTATTTTTCAATAATTTCATATTTTTATATGTTTGTCTATGCTCCTTTTTCAGGAAGTTGTCTTCCTAGCTTTAAAAGTACTATTTTAAAATTGCATAATTTTAGGAGAAAAACAAATATATAGCAAAAACATATATTATTTATTTGAAATTTTAGTACTCCAAGATTAGAAAAAAATAATCAAATAAAATTAGTTTCATAATATTTTAATGTTGTTTTTTCTGTTTAATGAAGATTTTGCAGAAAGTTGATTGCCTGGCTTTAAAAGTATAATCTTAAAAAAATGCCTGCATACTTTTAGGAGTAAAATTTATGAACAAATATTTTATTCATTTTAAAAATTATTATTAAAAAATGAAAGACCTAATATTAAAAAATAATTTATAATAGCTATATTAATTTTATTTAATAAATAATTTTGTGGTATTGTATACTTTTAGGAGTGTTTTATGGCCAAAAATTGCGTGATTCATATATTTACCAATTAATAATTTTAATAAAAGTTAAATATTTTTTATTATTTCATTAAAAAATTTAATTGCATACTTTTGGGAGGGTTTAGCGCAAATATTTCTTGACTGATGTTTTAACCAATTAATTATTACAATAAAAATTAGAAATGTTTTTTTATTTCATTGAAAAAATTATAACTGCATACTATGGGAATGTTGTAGTGCAAATATTTCGCGATTTACGTTTTAACCAATTAATTATTACAATAAAAATTAGAAAACAATAATTTCTATTTTATTAAAAAAAAGCTCAAACAATTGCTTGAAAAAACCAGAAAAATATTTATAATAAAATTATAACTAAATGTCTACAAAATCCTTGCCCTTTTAGGATGAGTATTCCAAAATGCAAAAAATCAATCAAATTAAATTTAAAAATTCATATTTTCACAATATTTCAATGGTTTTATCTGTTTTATGAAGATTTTATGTTTTTTTTTTTTTTGGTTTTTCCTTAGCCAGACTTTAAGGCGCTGTTGATCTTCTTGAAGATTCCCAAGAAGTAATTTAGTTTCATATTTTTTTTTTCACCAACTCATAACTCTTGAGAACCAAGACACATCCATAATACATAATAATGTTGTAACCAACAACAAGCAACTTATGCCGAGTATTGCAAAGCATTACTTAACAGTTTTCGATGTTAAACTCCTTGAAAACTAAAGTAAAACTTTAATGACCCACTCTATGACTTCAGAAAAAACACCAAAGAAGACGGCAAAAACAAAACAACGACAGCCAACCACTTTAAAGGCGGGAAAAGGGATACATTATGGCATGGTCGGTCGGTCGGGCTTTACGTTTGGTCATAAAGTATTTAAACATTTTTAAGTGCCACTTCTTTAACACTTTTTTAAACAAGAAAAAAAAACGCCATACACTCATAGATAAGTGAACGACAACAACAATGGCAACAAAAACATCATTATAATAATCTTCATAATCCATAAAAATATTCATTTTTTTCATTTTACAGATAAAAAAGTTCCCGGTGTCTTAAGTGAATTTTGGACCTCCCTATGATATTTTAAAGTATGGCTTTAAATCAAAACACATGACCCCTAAACAAAATATATCAATAAATTATTTATCATGATATGCAATTTTTTTCTTTCTAAAGATGTTCAATTGCCATTCTATGGAAATCAGTGTTAAATAACAAATTATTTATTTTTATATTTTGAAAATGATATTGCATTTCTCTAGACTTCAAAGCAGTGCTAACCGCCATTGATGTTGTTATTGTGTGACAGTTTAGTTTTAATCTTTTCCATTCTTAGTTGGGAAAATTGTAAAGTTTCTTAATAAATTCCGTTTCATTCAATATCGTAGCTTTCTGGTCGGAGGTGCTTGCTGCTGCGTGTGTGTGTTTGTGTGTCTTGAGATTTTATGCACGAATTCATTTCAATTCCATTCAAATGGAAAACTTTTGATTTTTATCAATTGTGACACAGCGAATAACAGCCGACAGGCTGACCCGCCGACATGGAGACACTCATAGCGACAACATTCAGTCACTCAACTGCACAAGTGTTTTGCCGATGCCACAATTCGAAATTTCTCATTTAAAGTTTTCAGTTTGATTTTTTTCTCGATTTCTGTTTTACTTTTCGCTTTTCATTAAAACTTGTCATTAGACGAGGAATGTTGAAAACAATTATGGGAACAATTTGAAAATATTTGAGAAATATTGAGGTGATAAGAATTTTTTTTTTCAATTCACTTTAGTTTTCTTCAATATTAGAATATTATTTTTAAATCGTTCTAAAGCAGAAAAGAAAAGTTAAATTTTGAATTTTTGTAACATGAAAAAAATATTTTCTTGGATCTCATTGTCTATTAAAAATTAAAATTTTAATTATTTTTTTAGAAATAATTGAAGAAAAATTGATTTTTAAAAATTGAGGATAAGACATCGAAATTTACTTTTTTAAATTAATTTAAGAAAAAATGGAAATAATGTCGCTAGTCCTTATCAATCATATAATTTTTTCTATTTAAAGGAGAGCCTAGATTTACTCTTTTTCACTCGGGAGTGAAACCAGCTCGTGAATGGTATTACTCAAAGAGTGGGAATTTTATATGGAGTTTACTCTTCACTCTCAGTAACTCATGTTTGAAAAATTAAAATGGAGGGAAAGAGAGAGGAGAGAGAGAGAGAGAGCTCTAAGAGTAAAATCGAGTAAAGAGAGAATATTTTGTGTTCTGATTTGGGCGAACGAGTTTTGCTCCCACTCTAAAATGAACAAAGCCTGATCGCCCTTATTCGAATGAAGCCGAAAAATTGAATTTTGCTCGTTTTGCTTTTTCTACATCCAGGAGTCTATTTTGTGTTCTGATTTGAGGAATACACATACATAAAAATACATCAGCATGACAAAAACTAAGAGATTGATCCGCAAAAGTAGAGTCTGCTCGTTTACGCACGAGTTTTGCTTCCACTCTAAAATGAACAATGAACCTGCTCGCGCTATTCGAGCGATGACGAAAAATTGAGTTTTGCTTTTTCTACACCCTGGAGTGCTAACGCACTCGACTTAGACCGAGTTTCACTCTCTACTCGAATTCGAGCTAGTTTTTCGAAAGTTTGATTTAATGTTCTTCCACAAGTCTCTCGTTTTTAAAATTGTCCCAATTTGAACTACCAACAGATAATTTTGTCCCACATTTTTCTTCTAAAATATTTTCCCTCCTCCGGAGAACTGAAAACAACTTTGGTGGTCTGCCACAAGAAATTGGCCATTAGACCACTTCCAAATGCTTATTTTCATATTGTGTTTAGTGGCATGGAACATTTGTTTATTGCCCCAGCCGGTAGACCGACACAGATCGTTTGCTAAAACCAAACATTCCCAAACTGCTGATATAAAGTTCATTCATTCATACACATTTATAGATTGGCGTTGCTTTATTAATGAAACATTGCGAGTAATTTTTGTTTCTCCATTCCGGCCAAGATATCACCTTCCAGAAGCGCTGGGAGGAAAATGAAAAAGTTCTTGTTTTTTGTTTGGTATATTTTTACGACATAAACATATAACTTTTTTTATGACATGGCCTTAACAAAACAATTGTCTACTTGCCACGTTTCTTTTTTTCGAACATCAAAGGAAAAAGTTAAGGCTAGGAGAAAAAAATGTTGCCATAAAAAAGGCGGCGGCAATTTCCTTGAGACCATAGAATATGACCACATCCGAAGAGAGGAAGTAAGGAAGAGGGGCTGCCCCTATCTCATCTAGTAGCCACATCTTCAATGGCAAAAACCATAACATCTAGATATTGTTTATGGACCCGGTGGTGACTTGATTTTTTTTATTTCAACCCAATTCAAAACATTGGCAAATCAAATCGAAACGATGGGGAAAAAATTAAAGACGAAATCAATTTTATGATTTCTTTTCAAATCCGAGATATGAAAAAAGATCTCTTCTACATTAAAATGAAGATATTTTCTATGGGGGATTACAGGTGAGTACAGATAAATGCAAAAACGGGAGTGGGATGTTGTTGAAATATATGTAATTTCAAAAAAAAAAAAAAATAAATAAATAAAGTAAAATAAAATAAATAAATTAATAAATAAAAAATAAAATAAATTAATAAATAAAATAAAATAAATAAATAAATAAAAAGAAAGTAAATAAATATATTAAAATAAAATAAATAATAATAGATTTTTAATATTTTTCTCTATTTTTTCTCTATTTTTTTTTTTTCAATTTTATCATAGCAATCAATTATTGCATATTCCACCCATCTGAAATCCTGAAGATATAATATTCTTTCATTACTGACATCTTGCCATATCTATGTTGCCTTTATCCATGTTTGCCTGTATTTCAAGGCAACTTTATTTGATTTTTTTTTTTTTTTTTTCATTTTCAAAAAAAGCCACCAAATTGCTTGCCACAAAAGAAGACCAACCAACCAAACAACAACATCAATATTACTACAAAGATGTGAGAAACTATTAAAAAGTCATAAAAATTGTATAATAAAAATTTACCACAAGAGCAAGCGGTGGCGGCTTCAGCAGCAGCAGCAGTTGCCGCGGTAGCAACACTTAGAACGCCAGCAAAAATGTGTTGCGCTATTTCAAGGTGGTATGCAGATGAAGAATTTCAAATGAGAAGATGGTAGTCCACCAGTTCGGCCATAAAACTCTATTCTAGCCATAGACCGGCGAACACTTTCAATTTCTTTCGATTTTTTTTACGGCTACGTTTTCGTTTTATGATTAATGGCAATAAAAACTGATTTGAATCAATTTAAAAAGATTTCATAAAAAAATAAAAGAAAAAATTGAAATTACTTGGAAATAGTTTTTTTTTCGTTGTTGTTGGAGATTATTAAATGGAAACCATAAAATCTGGAGCAATATAAAAATTATGAAATCAATAAATGTAACAGTGGCATTATGTGATAATAAAAATAAGCCATAATTAAAAAAAAATAGTTTTTTAAACTATTTAAAACAAAAAATTGAAGACAATTTTATGGTTCTATGGGGGCCATATAACATTTATAAACAAAGGAATTAAAATTAAAAAAATATATACTGTTACAACAAAAAAAAAAAAAACTATTACGAATATTTAAACATTTTTTCTATTGGATTTTGATTGCTTTCGGGATATGTTATTTAACTTTACATGAAAAATATTGAGAATTTCGAAAATTTTCTATTTTCGATCTGGGATTTGTCTTCTTTTTAAACCTCCCCCTAAAAATGTTTTATTTCGGAATTGGATCGCTCTTGTGTTATATTATCTAAGTTTATATGTGAAATATTGAGAATTTTGAAAATTTTCTATTTTCGATTTGGGATTTGTTCTATTTTTTAAACTTCTCCCTGAAAATATTTTATTTCGGAGTTGGATTGCTCTTGGGTTATATTCTCTAAGTTTATATGTGAAATATTGAGAATTTTGAATTTTTTCTATTTTTGATTTGGGATTTGTTCTATTTTTTTTAAACCTCTCCCCTTTTGTCTTCTTTCCCCATTTTTCCCCCAACTATATAATTAAAAATATTTCATGCTAATTCCAATAGGTGTTGCCCGGTTTCAGGCCTAGTTAAGTACACCGCACATTAATCCCACCTTAATTTTTTTTTTTGAGGTCTGGTGATATGGAAATCTACAGGGCCATGGTTTGCCTTCCATCTTCTTCGGCGGGTTGCTGTCTTAATGTTAATACTACTATTACATTTAATAATAGACCTCAAAACAAAAAAAAAAGCACACACGAGAAGGAATCCCTAGTAATATCTGGCCCACCGCAATGACCAATAACAAAAACAAAAGCAACAACACTAACAAACAAAATAAGGCCTAACATTTAATTTAAAAGGCGTGACTTGGGGCATAAAACAAAACAAGAAACGTAAAATAACTACAATGTTAACAAACAACAACAACTAAAAAGCAATTATAAAGGAATTAGTCTTCACAAAAACAACACACACACACAAACTCACACTCTTTTGTATCACACAAGAGCTTACCAATTTAAAATTCAAATGAAATGGAAAAAAAATCTTCTAAAAAAATTCTTATGTATAATTTTTTTTTGTCTTATTTCGTTTTCGTTTTTTTTTTTTTTTGCAATCAAGCTGTCTAAACTGACTGTTACAGGTCGTTAGAGGTCACCACCAGCATTTAATACATTCATAATATAATTACTGATTAAATGCTATAAATAATATTATTTATAAACACATACATCACCATCACAAAACAGAGACCGAGCTAAAAAAACGAAAATGAGAAAAAAAGATGGACAGACCCCGCCAATGCGGTTGGACAGTTGAGACAAGTTGAGAAATCAAGCTTAATATTTCAAAATGTCGATCATGATAATTGCTTGAAATAATAACAATAATGCCTGAGAATTATTGCTGTTTGAAAAAATTACAGCAAAAAATTTTTGCTGATAATAAAAATGACACGCGGAATTGTTGTTCTCTCGCTGAGGTTTGGCGTGAGATTTATGCCAGCAGCAACAGCATTAAACTCAGGGTATGAGCATGTGAAAAGATCAATATTTGTTGTTGTTGACAGTAAGAGTAACAAGACAGTGGAACCATAAATAGATCGTACAAAAGATGGTGGGGAATTAGGGTGCCAATGGAGACAAAGGGTCCATTCGGAAGTTGAAGGTCCTATTAGAGATTGAAAGAAATATGAGTATTGAAGTTGAGTATCAATAGAATATTATTTTAACTCTGTTCCACTGTGATAAAAATGAAATGAAAAACTATACATTTAGACAAATTCATCTGTATTTTGATCCACTGTTTACATAGCTTCATTTTTTCCCATACACATATTTATTTAAATTATTTTAAATAATTGCGATTAATAATCATTCCAATCACAATGATCGACTGCTGTGTTGAGTTAATACATATGTTTATTCGTCAGTCAGACAGTTAGCTTTTATTGTTGTTGTTGCTGTTGCTATTACTGTGGGACCCATTTTGCCCACTGTATCGTAATATGATTTATGAGTTATAGGCTTTATTAATGGCAATGCAAAAAAAAAAAAAAACAGAAACGGAAATTAATATTGAAATCATTGGGCAAACAGTAGCCCGGTAATTGACATGACACAAGTATTTGTCATTTTTCATAGACAAATACAACAGACAGACTTACACGTGCTTAAGAAAGCAGAAAGATTGAATAAAGAAATTAAAATAAAAAATAGAAATTGCCAATTTCCTTGTAATTAATCATAAAATTGAAGTGGAGCTCAGGGAAGAATGATATTGAGATGGAACTTAAATAAATATTTGAAACCATCTAAAGAGGATCAGAAAAGTTTGGGCCTTGAAAAATAATGAGTAAAAATATCAAAAATGGCATCTTAAAAATATTTTTCATTTAGTAGTCATTGGCCCAATATTTTTTGGCTCTAATTTTTTTAATTTAATTTATTTTTTTTATTTTGTAATTTTCTTAGCCCTTGTAAAATTTAATTTCCTTAAAAGTAAAAAAAAAATTCATCCTTGACAAATAACAATTAAAAACATCAAAAAAAAAAAAAAATGCATTTCAAGAAAATTTTCAATTTTCCATCATTTTTTTAATTTATTTTTTTTTTTTTGTGTAATTTTTCTAGTCCTAATAAAATTTATTTTTTAAAAATTAAAAACAGTGAAATTTGATCCTTGATAAATAAGGTTTAAAAATATCATCTTGCACCTTGTAAATATTTTTCATTTGGTAGCCTAATATTTCCTTCTATCATTTTATAATTCATTTTTTATTTTATTTTTTTTTTTGTAATTTTTCTAGCACTAATAAAATTTGATTTTCTTAAAAATTTAAAAAAAAATTAATCCTTGACAAATAACCATTAAAATCGTCGGAAAAAGGCCATCTCGAAAAAATGTTTTTATTTGAAAGCCATGGGTTATTTATTTTTATTATTTTTTAAATTTATTTTTCTATTTTTTAATTAATTTTTTTTTTGTTATTTTCCTAGCCCTATTAAAATTTAGTTTTCTTAAAAATTAAAAAAATGGAATTTGATCCTTGACAAATAACGATTTAAATCGTCAGAAAAGGGGCATTTTGAAAAATATTTTCATTTGAAAGCCATTGGCCCAAAAATGTTTATTTATCATTTTTGTTTATTTTAATTATTATTATTATTATTATTATTATTATTATTATTATTATTATTATTATTATTATTATTATTATTATTATTATTATTATTATTATTATTATTATTATTATTATTATTATTATTATTATTTTGTAATTTTCTTGGCCCATATAAAATTTAATTTCCTTAAAAAATGAAATTTGATCTTCCACTTACCAGGGTCTGATGTATCTAGGACAGGTGGTTGTTGAGATAAAGGACCAGGTGTACTACCAGCGCCCGGCGATCTAGCATCTTCGTTCATGGCTCCACCATATGATAAAGATGAACTAGGAGGCCGCTGTAATGAGAAAAGATTGAAGAAAATTTAATTAAAATTTTGAATTTTATTGCAAAAAAAAAGAAATAAATCAATAAATATATAAAAATAAAAAAATATATAAAATAATAAATAAAATTAAAAATTTCCAATTTTAGTTTCTTTCTTTAAATAAATTTCATAAAATTAAAATTAAATAAATTATTACTAATTAAAAGTGTAGTATTTAAAAATTTCCAATTTTAATTTATTACTTTAAATAAATTAAAAGTAAGTAAATTCCAAATGAAATCAATATTTTATTAATTATTAACAGAGAACATACTTTTTAATAACCAATAAAAATAATTTATAACTACCAAAAGGTAATAAAAAATTTTTACCAACACAAAATCCCACTTCTTATTCAATTGAAAAATAATTAAAAAAAAATTCCCAACAATTTAAAAACCATAAAAACCCCAACAACAACACCAAATTCTATATTATGTAAATTCGTTGTAATGTTCGGTAAATTAAAAATTTGTTTATTTGTCTCGTCAAAAAAACCAAATAAAACAAATAATTATAATTTCACCCAACCAAACAAACTCCAATGACTTTTCAAACAGGAGCGTCTCCATGTTATTTTACAAAATACCTTTTTTGTTGGAATATGCAAATGAAGGCACGTTTTTTATCGATGTGTAATTAATATAATTAAAAATACATTATACAAATACCGAAAAACAAACAAACACACACACAGAAAAAAAATTACTTAATTTTTTTAATGCGGTTTGTTGTTCTGGTGGGAGCTGGCAAAATAAAAACCAAAAGAAACAAACTTTTGCACGGAAAAAACGTCCAAAAGAAACCTTTATGAATTTCAATTAAATTGAATACAAATGACCAATATTTTTTGTTGTTGGTGTCTCTTTTTAATTCTATTAACAGTCAATGTCTGTGTTATTGCATGTTGAGTGAAAAAAAAAAAAAACGAAAACAAAACAAAAAAAGGTTGTCTTTTGCATAAAACAAAGCCGCTGAGAAATGTCAAAATGTCAAATGTTTATAAGTCTAAGGCGATTTTAATATTCCTATTTGAGTCTTGAGGAAAGCATTAGTCTAGACTTTTTGTCTATACATGGTGAAGCAAACAGTCAGCCAGCCAGCCTACCCGCCAGTAGCTGGGAAATTAATGCAGAAAATTATTATGGCTGATAAGAAGCCATACTGCTGGTGGTGCGTAACTGCTTAGTTTTCTAAGCTTTTGCCCAGTTTTGCAAAATACTAAAAATAATGATGGTGGCATACTAATTTTCTGCAACATACTGTTCTCTCTCCAAGCGATGAGAAGCAAGAAAACACCACAGCAACAACAACAATATTATGAATTATTAAATAGCAAGAAAATGATATTTTTACCTTCTGCGCTGCGTTGTGAGACAGAAAAATTTTATGCTTATTTAAAATAAAACCACAGGAGTCCATCCATATCCATGGAGCAACTTGGGGTATGTGTCATTTTGAGTAGAGGATGGCCCAGGAGTGCAGTCATACATACATATATATTTGAAAATAATTTACGCTCTCCCGGCATTTGTTGGAGAGTTACATTTCAAATATAAAAATAAAGGTTCAAAAAAAAAAAAAAAAAAAATCACAAAGACATCAACCTTTTTGAGTCTAAGGTTCTTCTTTTTTTCTTCTTTGGCCATCACCACAGCACTGGGCTGGTCTTTTGTTTGGGAATCGGTTGGCTGGCAGGAGAGGTCTCCAAGATTGTCTACAGCCAGTTGTTGCTTTGTGGCTTTGACTTTGTCTTTGTTTTGTCAAAAGTGCGTGCTGTGAATTTTATTAAATATGAAGGAACATTTGTTGTTTGTTAAATACATTTTTATACACAGTTGACATTTTCCCAAAGCCTTGAATTTTAATATAGTTTAATTTTTTTTTTTTTTTGAATATTCAACTAAGCAAAAAAACTGAATCACAACTCCCCTTTCCTTCCCTCTCCCCAGATTTTATATATTCTTAACCTTTGTTCTTTTTTTTTTTTGCAGTAAGAAGGCCAGCTAAAGTGTTTTCTTATCTCCCCAAAACATTTTCACTTAATTGTTAATTATTTTTTCATCTAGTTTTTATTGCTCACCCTCCCCCTACCCTTCCCTCTCTTTTGCTACCACTTAGAAGAGCAAAATCAATATTGTGTTTTTTAATATATATTTTTTATTTATTCTTTGTTTTTTCTTTTGCCACTTAAAATGATCAATTGATCTGCAACGACCCCCAATGCCTTCTCGCCCTCTTTCCCCCCTCCGTCGCTTGAAAGTGTAATAAACAAATAATTAAAAATCCATATGAATAAAAACGAATTATTTTTTATGAGGTATAAAATGATCGATTAAAAAACTATAAAAAAATATATATATTCTTTTCAAAAAGAAAATAGGGAAATTATTTTTAATGATTTTCAAGTGGATTCATCCCATTATCAATCAAAAATTGTTTGCCAGACCAAGTTGGTGGTGGTAGGGGAGGAAGCAAGAAAGGGGAAATACTAAAAAAAAGCCGTAAAACTGAAGAAGGGAATTTTTCTTTGGAAAAGTATAAAAATCAATATTTTGGTCACAGTTCAGATTTTTAAACTCTGACTTGAAAATGCATTTAATAATTCTCATTAACTTTGTGGAATGGGGAATTTTTTTCCAAACAAGAAATAAACTTAGAAAAGTCGAAAATTTTCCCAAAATAAAATGGTTAAGAAAAAAAAAAAAAAAAAAAAACAAATAAAACCAAAAATCTGATTAGAAGGTAATAATTCTCGTTCACTTAGTTTTTAACCAAGTATTCCTTTTTTATTTTTTTAAATGAAAATAAAGAGCTTTCGCTCTTAATTTAAAATTTTCCGAAATAATAATGTTTAAATAATATTCCTTTAATAAACTTGCATTTTTTTTTAATGGCAATAATTCTCATTGACTTTGATGTATAAACAATGTTTTCGTATTTTTAAAGAAAACATAAACATTAGTATTTTCCCACAATTGAACTCTTTGCTAGTTATATAAGGGCAATAATTCTCATTGACTTTAAGGTACAAAAAAAAACTTGGAATTTATATAGAAAATATATATAAATTTTTTCCTAAACCCTATAGAAAAACATTTAATCACTTTTACTTTCCCACATTCGAGCAATTTTTTCTCTCTCCCCCTAAATTGCCAAAAAATTTTCCCAGCTTGGTAGAAATCAATTACTCAAGAAATACGATACATATGGAAAAGAATTCTCCAAGGATAAATCCCCTGTGCAAAAATCGTCAATGAATTCCTATTCTCCTCCCCCCACTGGAACGCAAAATGTTGATGATCTTCAAATAACACAGCCAATTATAAAACATATATTTAACTATGCGAAAAATTGTGTGGCACACACAAAAGGACTTACGGCGGGCAGACGGCGTCACCACACCTTATGCGCCGGTGGCTGGCTGGTGGTTTGGGTGTTAACGAAATAACAACATACTTGAAATCAACAGAAGTGCCAGTAGTAGTGGTTGGAATAACAGCAGCAACAACAACAACAATTATCAACAAAAATACACACCAGAAATACAAACAAATTAACAAGTCCTGAAGTATTGTAAGCCGGATGGATAATGGTTTATTGGGCGAGGGTGAATGAACAACTGAATAGAATTCCTGCAGAATGCTACGCAAATACCCCAAGGACCTGAGCTTAAACGAATGTCAAACTCAAAATGATTATTATAGAACGGAAAAAAAAAGAAAACCATACGCACACACACACAACACAAAGATGATGGGACGTCGTTTGTCTGGATGGGTGGGTGATGGGACGAAATGTCGTCCTTTTACACTTTCACCCTCTAGGCAAAATGCCTGGGTGATGTGTAAGTGACATCAAAAAATCAAATAGAGAAATTATGTTTTTCTTTCTCATCAACATCGTCATCATCCTCATCGTGGAAGGGCAGACAGACAGACAGACGGACCGACCGACCGACAGGAATACCAGACCAGACAATATTTGTAATAACACGGTAAAACACTTAGCGTGGTATAATCCACAATAACAACAAACTTTTGAAGGGGTGTTCTTAGGCAAATACCCAAAAAGTACTTCTTGTACCAATAATTTGATTGTTTTGCCATTTGACAAGAGTGTGAGCGGCGGAGTGAGTGAGCAAGGAGGTTGGTCATCAAACACAAATTACAGAACAGACACTATAATCATTTTTGCTTGAACGTGTGCTGACCGAAAATATAATAACCAGGGGGACAAAAAATGTCTAATGATTATGTACCCCAACCCCAACCAGAAAAATTGTATACCCGAAAGTGACAATTATCTGGTTGAGAAAAACAATGCCATTGAAACATGTTATTATTGTTATTTTTCGGCTCGATTCAGATTTGTTTGGGAGTTTTTGGGAGTTAATTCATAAAGTATGGGAAAATTGAGAGAGTTTTGTATGAATATTAAGCTCTTTAGAGGGAGTAGTTTTAGAGCATTATTTAAGGTAAAATTTGAATAAAAGTACTTTTTCAAATATTTAAAAAAAAATAATTTTTATATAACCTGAAGCACTGTAGGATGGGAGTTATATATTTTCTTTAATTCGGGATTTGAATTAAATTGGCATTAAACTTTTTTATAATTTAAAAAAATTATTTTTTTTAATAAAAAGATCTAAAAATATGACCGAAATGTAATTGTGTGTAAATGTCTGTGTTAAGACAAAAGTAATTAAATGTTTTTTTCTTTTAAACAAAAAACAATTGAAAAAGTTTTTCTTTTTTGCTTTGTTTGTTTTGTTGATGACCATTACTTAACAAATTACTTTGGTGTTTGGAATTTTCTTTTGGCTTCTTCCTGTTTTTTTTTTGTGGGGTAGAGGGAGGAGGAGGGGGGTGTGAATGGTCATTCAATAAAGTGCTTTTTGTGGCAAAGTTATTTCTTAGTTTTAAAAGTTATTTTTGTTTTAGTTTGAATAAAACTTTTTCCGTTTTCTACTCAAGTGTTACTCAAGAAGTTGTAAATTGTCCGGCAAGCTAATGATCGGAAAGTAATAGGTAGAATATTATTTGGAGATTAATTTCCAAGGGGGGAAAAACTACTCAGGGAATATTAAATTATAAATAAAAGGATATTTTATAAACTAAATTATTTAACAAATTTGAGCAGGATTTTTAAAAAGAAATTGGAAAAATTTGAATGCCTTTGTCCTTTTTCTATTTTTTTTAATTTAATATTTTTAAAAAATTATTTAATTACTTTTTCTAATTAAATGGAAAATGTTGGGTTTTTAAATTTTAAAATTTTCATTTTATCATAATGAAAATAAAATGATTTTTTTGTTATTAATTTTAAAAATTCAAATTCAATCATTAAATAAATTATGATTTGCCCACAAGACCACAACGCCTCATAAACATTTCATTTCTTCTCATTTTTTTCTTTTGCAAATAATTTTTTTTTGCCATAATTCAAAGCAATGGAGCTGGCTTTTCATAAAAATCCCCAATGCAAAAAGCGATTTTCATTTCTTCGATCGACATGTTCGGTTTGTATAAATTGTTTGTAATTATTTGCAATCGTTTTTTCGACCCGCTCGTTCATTCGTTCTTCCATTACCCTGCGCATAATTTTATTTTACGATCATTTAACACACTCTCCTAAGTTTTTATAGAGCGCAACAATGCAAGGCAGAAATAACAGCAACAGCAACAATAATATGTGGCTGGCAGCTTCTGTTATTTGCCGGGCAATATGATAGATTTTTATGATTTGTAATGATTTGTAAAGAATGTGGAAGAAACAAAACAAAAAAAGTGGAAATAATAAAGCAAATCAAATACAAAACAACAACCACAAAAAGTGAATAGCTCAAAACGGTTAGGCATGATTGCATTTCACAATGGAAAAAAGGAGAAAACAAAAAAAAAAAAAAAAATAACCGCCACAAAATTCCATTCCCCAATATCAGGGGCATTAATGGGAAGTGGAGATTAATTTCTCAATTCATTCAAAGTTTTTGAGTTGGCTATTTGGTGAAAAGGTTTTTTGTATAGTTTGGTAATTTAATATGGTTGGCGGCTTTGCCAGGAATTCCTAAGGTCCCCCACCTAGCCTCCCTTAGCAAGTGCCAAAAGCATAGCTTGTTTTATATCCTGGCAAAGTGTTACAAAGTCTCCTTTGTGTCTTGCAAGTCTGATGGCCCAAAAATAGGCGGCTTAATTTTTTCCCTTTGAGTTTCACGCTTCAATGCACAAAAAATGAAGAGAAGAAGTCCATACTTTTTTTCTGGAGTCATATTAAATTACCTTGAGAAAAAATATATTTCACTTTTCTGAAGTTTTAAAAAAGCCAGCAGCGAACGCGTGGTATGTTCAGTTTAATTAATAACTTATCAATTAATATTAATTAAGCTATCAAATTGCATCAATGCGAAGCTAGTTTCCAATTTTAATATATATTGAACATGTAACAATAGCTGGAGTGCAATTAAAATATGCCAACGTGTACTTCCTAGAATTATTGAAATAATTTCTAACTAATTTCAGTTTTGCTGCGTTTATCATCTTTGCATGTTCGCAAGCAATTATAAGCAACTAATCGCCTCGAATGATGGCATGAATGGGAAATGTGGGGCTGTTACTGTGCTAAGACAAGACGACACCCGGAGATAGTAGAGCTCAGTTAGAAGGAAGATGGGGGAAGGGGTGATAGGGGGTTGGGGAGAAACTAAAGCAAATATTCAAATTAAAATGCATTAGAATAAATTACAAAAAAAAATAATAATGAATAGAAGGTGAATGGAATTCCTATGGCGTTAAGAGTTTTGTTAACCCTTGTGGGCAAAAAGGGGTATCTAGGGGTACCAAAAAATTTAAAATTTTTAGGTTAAGGCTTTTCAGAAAAAATAGGAGAAAATTGAAATTCCAGGTAAAATTTCAAATTTTTGTAAAAAAATACTTTGAATAGAGCTATTCAGAAAAAGGGGAGAAGAAGAAGACAAAAGACAGAAGAGAAAATAAAGCAAGTTTTAAAATTTAAATGCATTAGAATATATTTCAAAAAGAAAACGGAAGTTTAACGGAATTTCCATGGCTTTTCAGAAAAATAGGATAAAATTGAAATTCCAGGTAAACTTTCAAATTTTTATAAAAGAAAAATATCTTAAATAGAGCTTTTAAGAAAAGGGTGAACAGAAGAGAAACTAAAGCAAATTTTCAAATTTAAATGCGTTAAAATATATTTCAAAAAGAAATCGGAAGTTTAACGTAATTTCAATGGCGTAAAGAGTTTTAAATTTTTTTTAAAGCAAGAAGGGGTTTTAGGGCCCTATTTCAATTTATTTTTATTTTTTAATTACATTTTCAAGATATGTGTTTTTAAAATAGTTCCATTTCCTCATAAATTTTCCATTTTTTATTAACAAAAAACCATTCTTAGAACACTTTCCAATAAATTATTAAAAGTCCCTTTCAGACCTCAATCTTCTTTTAACCCAACTCATCACTAATGACAAAGGGGTTAATATTTAAATGGTCAAGAGCTAAGCAACTAAATGATAAATAAATAATGATTGCAAAGCATTTAAGTTATTTTCCAAAGCATTCGAAACGAATTAAAATAATTGAAATAGCCAGAACATGAACTTGAACCATAATACCAAAGAGAGTGAAAGAGAGAGAGGGTCCAGTGATGGAAAGCAAAAAACAAATCTTAAGGGACTTTTTTCCCTGGGAAATTTATTTTTCCTCAACACCAAACACTCCGAGCAATAAAGTGATCAATTTTGTGATACAAAATTGCTTTTCAACTCAAACTTAAGTTGGCTTTGACAAGCCATGAAAAAGGAACTTCTTAGGAGTTTTTCTTTCTATTGTTGTGGTTGGGAGTGTGAGAGAGATAGGGGGAGTAGTGGTTTTTTTTTTTTTTGTTGGGGAATTGTATTTCAATTTCATTTCCATTATTTGTATCTTGTTATCTTTTAACAATTTAGTCACGTTTATTTTTCCTGAAGCTCTCAATGGTACCAACACTAAATTTACTCAGTCATCACACACTCATGCACTCGCTCACTCGCTCTTCCAACGGGTCCTCGAACAAGAAAAAACAAAAAGGTTGCAAATTATTTATTTATAAACTTTAAATGCTGACTAAAGACACTTGTTCGGCGCAATAGTAACTCCCATTGATGATACGGCATGGCATGGCTGGCGGTACAGTTTAGAGTAAAAGCGACAAGAACGTTGCTTTTTTGCTCCATCTACTTCTTAGATGATGGCCAACCATCCATCCAAACATACAACTCAACCATCCATCTATACCAACCAACCAACCATGCCATACCATACCACCATCAGCCAAAGGAACTGTTGCTACTTGTCGTGCCTCTCATGTGACTTTTCCTAAGGGATTTTGGTGTTTTGTTGGTATTTTGCGGCATGCAGCCCCAAGTGTTGGTATGTGGTACCTTTTGGCCAAGTGCCGGAAAGCGGTGTTGCGTTGTTGTTGTTGGATGTTCGTTTGCTTCTTGGTTTTAATTTTTAATCATTTTAATAGAGCCGGATGAGTTTATTAAATATTTATATGGTCTGGAATACAACAGCGTCAACGACAATTGCAAAAAAAAAAGGTCTGAATGTTCATGTTGTTGTTATTGTTGGTGGGTGATTTTTTTTGAGTGTTGTTTTTGGTTTTAAATGAGATATCAATGGTAAAATTGTTGTTGTGTTTAAGAATTTATAAACGACATGTGTAAGCAAATTAAACAAGATGCCAATATTGAAGAGAAAATTGAGGACATGAAAAAGAAAAATATTTTGGGAAAATACGGAACTTGAATTTAAAAAGAAAAATTTGAAAATTATAAAAATGGACTATATGACAAAATTATTAAAATTTAATTATAAATCTTAATTTATTAATGGTCTGTTCCAGAACTGTAAGAATGTAAAAGTTTTTACTACGATAACCGATTTTTTATCCGAATTTATGGTATCCGAAAAAAATTGGGAAACAAAAAGATTCTAGCAAGTTCTAAAACAGAGCCTAATTTTACAATTAAACAATTTTCACTTGCTTAAATATTTGAATATATAAACATGTAACAATATTTAAAGTAACATTTTAAAAATATTTTAAAACTTCCCTAAAAAATTGTCCTTAATTTCGTTAAAAATCAAAAAAAAATAATAAAAATTGGAAATCAATATTAAAAATAGGGTTATTTTATACACCAACAACATTTAAAAAAAAATTCCAAACAACATTTTTTTTTTTCAAATAATTCCTGCAATCCTTTATAACTCAAAACCACAGAATATTTGATGGGAATTCATTTAAGCCCTCTTCTTAAAGCCCCAGGACTTCTGAGCCAGTTTTCTGACATGAATTTATGGGAATTTCGTTAAGCCTTTTTTTGTTAATCCCCAGGACCTTAGGGCCACTGCTGGTTTTATATCTAAGCCACATGACCCTGGGCTATTTGAAGATAATATTTAAAATTAAATCCTCCAGAAAACCCACATTTCAATTCATGATCCAGGGCTCATTAAATAAACAACGAACCTTGTTTTCCATTTCGATTTTTTTGTTTTGTATTTCCATAACCACAATGAAAATAATACACAAAGAATTTTCAACACCCCAACAAACACAAAAAAATCATAGAGCCGGAGGGCGAAAAAATACCCAAACTATTGTGTGTGTGTGATTACAATGATCATCATGATTACCCAGCAAACACTTCAGCTAAATAAACATACAAAAACATATTTTCTTACAAATCAAATATACAAAGCGTAGAAGGAGGGATGGGGGAGAAACATACGTTTCATGTCCTGAAATGAAATCCTTAAAACAAATAATTAAATCCTTTGTGTGCAAAAACAGCAAATGCTTTTGATTTCAGGCGATTGAGTGATTGTGGCCAGATCTGGTTGTGGTGGTGTGAGATACATTCTCTTAGGGTGTGTGTGTGTGTTTTGTTATGGCCAAAGCCAAAGAGAAAACCCAAAACAATAAGGATTTGTTTATTTTGATGGATTTGTTTTACCAACACACTGGCAACAAGCTACTGCTTCAGCATGTTATGGCTCCTGGAAAATTCTTGAGTATTTATTTTTTTCATCAAGCTTTGCTTCAATTTTCTTCGTTGTTGTTGTCGCTGTGGTGTTATGAACATGGGTGGCAGCATAAAAATCTCCACAAAAAGGTCTAAGGTTTCACTTAAGCTTTAGCCAGCCATGGCTTGCTCTCAGTGTTTGTGTGTGGATTTATAAATATAGAAACCTAGGAAACGCAACAACAACAACACCAATACCATAATAATAATAACAACAATGGCGTTTATAATATGAAATTACTCCCTTTGAGCTTAATTAAGGTTATGTGTAGCCAACACACAGACACACACATATAAATGGTGGGCAACCACAACGACATGCGCAAAGTTTATTCCCTACATACATTCATTCATAGTTTTAATGGGAGGGGGAGGAGGGATAGAGGAGTAGTAGCATTTCGGGGGTGGTGGGGGCTTAAATGCTTGGTTGGGTTTTACTATGGACTTTAATACAGCCAGCTAAGTTTGTATATATCCAGCAACGTATTTGATTACCCATTGCTACTAGACAGACTCCCCCTCAGAAAAAATGAGAAAAAAACAGCAGAGCAGAAAAAACCGACTTCTACTGACAACAATGTTGGGTTATTCGATTACCACTTGGAATACCGCGAAATGGCTGCATTGTATGAATGACGAAGTGAGTGAATGACGACTGACTGCCTAGCTAGATGGCTGGCTGGCTGACTGTGTTCTCTCTCACAACCGCTGATGCTTGTGATAAGTTTTGTTATATTTATATGTATGCATGTATATTGGTTAAATGTGTTTGTGTGTTGTTGGCACCTTGTGAATTTAATTGTGCGCTTGAAATTTAATTGTTTTTGTTTTGTACTTCATCTGGCTGCTGCAGCAATAACTGTAACGCCACCTCAAATCGCTCTTTCCTGTTTCTCCTCTCCTCTTTTTAATATAAGGTTTTGGCTATCAATAAACAAGACAATGAGGAAATAATTTGCAATGAAATCTTGAAAATTAAGAATTGTAAAATTAAGTACTGGTATTTTATGCACTCTGGAAATTCGAACGATAACCTTGGCCTTTGGTTTTAAATTTTTGGAAATAATTTTTAAAAAATGAGTGGATATTTAACTAAAAGAAATAAGGTACAAATTGAAGCAAGGAGGGGACAGAGAAGGGAAATAGATTTTTTTGATTATTTTTAGTCCATTTTAATTTACAGAAATTTCGAAACATTAATATCTGTAATGGAATACTCCAGCCTTTAGAAAAAAAAAATATTAAAAAAATTCCCTTAATTTTTATGGAAATATAAATATGAAAAATATAATTTTTTAATATATAAATATTTTTTTATTAATTTTAAAAAACCCTTAATTTTTGTAGAAAAATAAATTTAAAAAAACATTTTTATAACATATACTTTTTTATTTATTTTCCCACAAAAATTAAGGGATTTTTTTAAAAAATAATAAAAAAAAAATATTTTTATATTAAAAATGAACAATGGAGGAACACTGCAGCATTTAAAAATTAATTTTTGTGGAAAACTAAATTTAAAATAATATATATTTTTTATATATAAATTTTTTTATTAATTTTTTTAAATCCCCGAATTTTTGTGGAAAAAATAAATTAAAAAAATATATTTTTATAATATATAAATTTTTTTAAATTTATTTTTCCACAAAAATTAAGGGATTTTTTAAAAAATAAAAAAAATATTTATATATTAAAAATATGTTTATTAGATTTATTTTTTCATAAAAAAAAATAATTTATTATTTTTTTAAAGGTTTTTAATTCAAAATATTTTAAGAAATATTTGTTTTTGCTAGTTCCATCATTCGATATCGATTTTTTGCAACTTTACATAAAAATATATTTTTATAAAATATAATTTGTTTTAATTTATTTTTCCACAAAAATTAGGGGATTTAAAAAACAGAATGAAAAAATATTGATATATTAAAAAATATATATATTTTTAGATTTATTTTTTCAAAAACAAATTTTAATTTATTAATTTTAAGGATTTTTTTATTAGTATATTAAAATATTTATATATTAAAAAATATATTTTTTATTTTTTTTCCACAAAAAAAAATTGTTTATTATTTTTATTTTTGAGGTTTTAATTCCAAAATATTTAAGAAATATTTGGTTTTTGATATTTTTGCGACATTCGATATCGATTTTTTGCAACTTTATTCACTGTTCACTTTCCCCATTAAAATTCCCCGTGTCTTTCCCTCACAAAAATCCCCCAATTTTTTTCTGTTTGACACATTTCCCTTCCCTGTACTTTACTATCACCACTTAAAAAATAACATAATAATTTCATGTCAAAGTACTTAATAAAAATTAGTACTACTACACGATGTTAGCACACGGTTCCAAAAGAAATAACAAAGAAATGCCTGCTATCAACAACATTTTGGAGCCATATATGACGTAGATTTCTCTGGGGCTTTCCAGCACACGATTCACCGGGTTCGCTTCATATGACGACGTAAGAAGAAATCAGTTTTGTCGAGTTAAGCCATTTCGTTTTATGACCATTGCCCTGCCTTTGCAGTTAACTACTGATAACTACTACTAATGTTAAATAAACATTAGTAATATACCAAGAATATACAAAAAAAAAAAAAAAAAAAAACAGAAATCGCTGGTTTGTTTGATAATAAAGTTTAAATACAGAAGCCTTAAGATAAGCAAGTGATTTCTTTTCGACATTGGCGTATGCTTTATTTTCAACCAAAAAAAAAAAGCACCAGAATAAAAATTATTTCAAAACAGATAGCCCACAGTAACAACAGCAGTAAAGTTAGGTAAATATAATGAAATTAATCAAGAAATTATCATGTTATCTTTTGTGTTTTTATTTCGGGTTTCTGTTTGTCCTAAAGAGGGGGGGTTTATTTGCACTATGCGTTATTTTGATACTATGTAAATAATGTGGGGGGAAATTAAAAACAAAAAAATATTTTACAATTTTGATTTTTTTTTTTTTGGTTTCAAATTAAAGGGCTTCATAAAAAAATAATATAAAAAATATATTAAATAGTTTTTAATTGTTTTTTTTTTTAATATTTTATTTGGATTTAAATGGGGGAACATTATGAAAAAAATAATAAAAAAAATGTGAAAAATATATAATATATATATTTTTTGTCATTTAAAAAAATAAGTGACGAAAAATAAAAAAAATCACGTTTATATTATTTAAAATTCTTAATTATTTTTTTAATTTATAATTATTTTTTTAATTTTTTAAATAATATGTATTTTTTGGTTTTAAATGAGATTATAAAGAATATGTATTATTTTTTGTCATATATATTTATTTTAAAATATTAAAATTTAAAAAAAAAAATCTTGTTCTTAAAAAAATTAAAAATTTGAAATTATTTTTTTTTTAATTTTTATATAAACTAATATTTATGAATATAATTTTTTTTTTAATAAAACCAAAAAAAAAAAAAAATAATAAAAACAACGTCCACAAAAAATGTCATATGACGTCTGGTAGTCTACCAAACACCACTTGCACAAAATGGAAATATTTGAAAACTCATCGCGTTTCTTTTTGGTTGGAAAAACTAAATGATATTGCAGTTTCCGTGAAAAAGCTTACTTGCACAAATTTGTAGTATTATACTACATATATACATTTTCATTGAAATGAATGCCACAAAAACCAATGACTTGACAAAAACCAAATTCCTCTCAATGGTCGTTTACAAAGAATAGCGTTTTTTTGTTCCTCCGTTTTTTTTCCAGGGAACTAAGTTATTTTAAGTTTACTTTTAATGTTATCAAAATATAACATCTTTTCAGGTTTGCTTACGAATGTCCGCATGTATATGAATTTCAAATTATATTATTGTAATTCCTCACCTAAGTCGCAAAGAAAAAGAACTCCATTTGCCGGTAGGCGACGACGATGATGATGGTGATGATTCATCAAAAAGCAAATTTTTGGTTGAAAATGATAAAGCAAAAAAAATATTTGTTATTTTTTTAAGAGGAACAAAACATGACTGTTACAGAATTTACATTGTTTTCCAGCAGACTTGCAGACGTCAAAAACGCCACCGTATTGCGGCAATTTTCTAAAGGCTGTATATTTTCGTTTGGCGCATCAAAAGCAAAAAGAAAAGGTGTTACCACTTCATGTTGTGGCCATTGTCAAAGCAGAAAAATATTTTTATTCGGTTTTTTTTTTCTTTTTGCTTTTTCAACAAATAATTATAGTGGACCCCAGAGATATGGCCGTCCACAAAGAGTTGTAACAACACTAACAACAACACCAGATAATAGTGGACGCATGCCGGCTGTCTTATGGTTTTCTAAATCAATTGGAAATCGTCTAATGGGAATTATTAAATAATGGTGAAGAGGTTTGATGTGATAAACAAAGAAGAATGCGATTTATCAGTAATTAATGGAAAAGGAAAAGAAAAAAATTTTAAGAGTATTGTAAGAGATTTTTTTTCAGAATTTTTCTGAAGATAAAAATAAAATTTTTTCTTGAAGAGAAAAATAAAATTTTTCCTTGAAAATTAAAAAAATAAAATAAAAAGGTAAAAAATTTAGAGCTTAGATAATATGTAATCCTAAAGGATTTTTTGGAGAACTTTTCTGAAGAAAAAAATATTTTTTTCTTGGAAATTCTAAGGAGGATAAAATTTTTGGAAAAAAAACCCAGAAATCTAAAATTCATTATGGCCCAGATAATATATAATTCTGGAAGCTCTCACCATATCCCTTTACAGATTTGAGAGAGGGTAACATTTTTGGCGCAAAACCCGGAGATCTTAATGATATATAAATCTGTAAGCCCCTTCCATGCTCTTTCCCATGGTTTTAGTCTTAGCTAGTGAAAATTTTATTTCTTGGGAAATAGAATATAAAGTGCTGAAAATTAAATTTTCTACAAGTTAAGGCAAAAGCAAATATGAAGCATAATACGAACAATTTTATATTCTTATTATTGTTTTTTTTTTTTTTTTTTTTTTTGGAAACATAAAATCATTTTTTTTTTTCAAAAATTCCCCAAATTTTCCTCAAATTCCAATTGGAAATTCCATAAATGGAATTTTGTTTTTAATTTTGAAGATTTCTTAATTTACTGCACACGCACAACAATTTTGTCAAAAAAATAATAATTGACGTGTTTTTGTTGTTGGTGTTGTATCTAGTTGAATTGTTTTTTTTTTTTTTTGTATTTCAAACCATAACAGACATACAACTGGATGTCATGACAAAAATCCATGTAGACATCACCATTTACCATTTATTGTATTGTGGCCAATAATGTTGTTCTGCGCTTATTTTTTTTTGTTGTCTCTTGTAGTTGTTGCTGTTGTTGTTCGTTGTATTTTTTAATAAATTCAGTTTACAACATTTTTCAAGCCATAATTCATGGTTTTATGTTTAAAACATTTTTATGTGTTAATTACTTTAACAAGTTTTGTAGCACTAGCATTTGTTGTTGTTGTTTTTGTCTTTATTGTTGTCACATTCACTGTGCCCGAACATCACCACCTTTCGTTCCACTTGCCACCATTATTGAATGCCCACCATTGCCTATTTGTATTTTAAAACAATTTAATTATATTTTTAATTCAGACAATATAATTATGTTGTTGTCCGTAAGCAGTTTGTTGTAGTGTCACTTTTTTAGGCACTAGTTTAAGTTGTTTTTTGGAAAATGGAAAATCCAAAAATATTGAGATTTTGTTGAATTTCCTTAAAAATAAATCGTACATCTTAATAGGCAAGAGAATTTTACTTAAGAGAGTTACAAAAAACAAGAGCAACTCAATTGAGAATGAGAAGAACACTAAGCACATGATGAGAAATGATAAAGTAATGAGCCGTTGAATAACGGCGCTGATGTTCAAAGATAACCTTTTGTGAGAATAAAACTCGTGTGCATTATTTTCATGTACAAGAGCGAATTAGAATTTTCATTTATAAAATGTATAAAATCTCCTTGAAATAAATTAGTCATTAAAAATTCCAATGGAATAATATTTTCAAGCAATTTCGATTTTATTTCACAATTCATACCTTATACAGGCATTTCAGAACAAAAACTTGAGGCTTGGCCGTTATACACCAGCAAAAAAATATGAATTTTGTTCATTAAATTTAACAATAATTATGATCAAGTCAAATGGTAAAAAATAATGTTTTATTTTCCAAAAAAAATCTAATTAGGCTTTCTTTTTCCCCCGGTAAACTTTAGTAATTTTTTCATACGAATTCATATTGTTTACGTACCTATCATAGATTTTATGTACAAGTTCATATATTTAGATTTTTTATTTCAAAATTTCTTCAAGTTTCCCTCAATTTTGGGAAAATTTTTTTTTATAATTCGCGATTTTTTAGGAGTTGCGTATTCTTTCTCTCTCTCTCTCTCTCAGATACATAAGAAGTCATTACTTCTAGTTTTATGAACTGTATTCATAAAATACAAAAACCCATACATAATTATCACCTTTTTCGCGAAATCCTTTATTTTTTCCTGTGTAATAATTGTGATCTTTTTGCAAATCTTAATTTCTATTCAAAAAAGAAAAAAAGTAAAAGCGTTATTGCACATTTTTAAATTGTTTTCTTAACAATGCACACGGATAGAGAGACAAACAAAAACAAAAAAACAGCAAAAAACCTGACTATAATGACCTTTACTTTGAAAAGCCAATATTATGAACAATCATTTGCTGTTGATTTTTTTTTTAATTTTTTTCTTTTCAAATTGTGATGTGAGTAAAACGATTTTGTTTTTATGTCTTGTTTCTACGATTCTTAGTGTGTGATTTTTCTATTATGATAGCGATCAATCAAGTTTTTTTCGATTTGGGTTTCTGTTTTTTTTTTCTTTTTTTGATGTTAGAAACAGAGACTTAAGCGGCTAGCAACTGAGATTTGCTGCACCTTTTATTCATGAGTTTTCGATGAATGTGAGTGAATTCATTCTAAAAGATTCATTTAAAATCAAACAGGTTTCAAGTATACAAAATTAAATTTGAAAATCTGAAGGGGGAGTGGGGTGCACTTCTTTCCCCACACCCCATAACAAATTTCTTTATTAGATTTGCTTATTTTGCAACATAAGAAACCTTTTAAATGTCATTGTTTAATTTGTATTTTCTACATCCACACATAGTCTATGCAAATCCAATTTCAATGCTTGGCATTTATCTAATTTAGACCAATTTAATACCATGCTACCCACTCCGCACCCACTTGTTCTGGTGTAGCACAAAAAAAATTTTATGTAAATCAAATCACTGATGTTTAACTTTTACCTTCATACCAATTTGCAGCACAACACAACAATTTGAATATGCACCCCTTTTTTGTTGGGTTGTCGAAAAAGTCTTTATCATATTCATAAACTCATTACTGGCAAGAACAAAAACAAAAAAAAAGCAACAACACACAACAGCAATGAAAAAAATATTAAGTAAATCTAAAACAAAAGCCAAACCAAAGTTCTGGAGCAGGGTCTAACAAAATTTCCATAATTTTATCCCCACCGAATTATTTAAATGTTGGACGAGGGGGTGGATTTTGCTAACAACAGCTGGTAATTTAATAGCTGTTAAAAGCTAGCGTTTGAAGAATGAAAATTATAATCAAATCTGCTTGTTTGATAATAATTTCATAATGGGATTTTTCAAAAAAATCTAAGGAAAAATTCTGACACAACAAAAAAGAGCAAAGGCTAAGGGGTTAAATGGTGCCATAATGTGGCTGGGGATGTAAGGGGAACAAGTGAAAGGAGATTTCTTTGGACTTTGATTTAAAAAATATTGAAAAAACAATTCTTAGGGAGGGTATGAATATATTTTAGGGGCTAATGAGAAAAAGTGAACTAAAACAATGACCACAGACCAACTTGACAAAAACTCATTACCAAATAATGGGGTTTCACCAACTACCGCAAGCAAAACGTTATGTCTTTGGAAAATGAGAGAATTATGATTTAAGGAATTGTTTATGAAATATTAATAAACATATATTAGGACACTTCAGTAAATATTAGGACCAGAGAACCACTTACTAAAAACTCGTTACCAAATAATGTGTTTCTTCACCAAATACCATGAGTGAAACTATACTTCTATGGAATATCGTAATGGAAATATAATTTTTCAAAGTCTTTTTATAAGAATATGAATATATCTTTGTGGAAAGTCTCAATGAATCTAAAGACCAAGAAAAAACTCATTACCAAATAATGTGTTTCTTCACTAACTATCACAAGTGAAACGTTAGTTTTGGAGGATAATTTGAAAGAAGTTTATAGAAGTGCTTTTATGAGATTATAAACATATTTTAGCCGACTATTATACCCTTCCAGCGAAATAAATGATTAGAAAACAATTTGGGAAAACTCATTACCAAGTAATAGGTTACTTCACCAAATATTGAGAGAGAGTCGGCTTTGTTTTAAAATTGTATGAAGATGTTTTAGGGGTTATTGAAAAACCATGCAAAAGGAAAAGCCTTATAACCACTTGACATGAACTCATTACCAAATAATGAGTTTCGTCGCCAATATTAAATAATTAGTAGGGGATATCATATTTGAGAATCAATTATGAGTAAGCCATTATAGATGGACACATTTCTAATGAAGATAGTACTGTAATCAAAGTTAAGAAACAATACATGATTTTTTAGAGAATAAGAAGGCATTACATATGAACATCCGGGTAAAGCAAATGGCAATCATTGAATGAACAGAATTGTAATTCTTGGTCATAAATGAGTAAGCGATTACACGTGAACACCATCGCAATGCAAAAGGTAATGTTAGTATTTTTGCTGCGAAGAGAGAGAGAGGGAGAGAGTGGGATAGAGAAGCCAATGCCATTATTTTCTTTCTTTTGAGAAGCAGGAATATATTTTTTTAACATTTTTAAGAAATTTTTGCATATTTAATTTATTATTTTTTTTTAATATTTCAATCCTAGAAATCTCAATATTTTTATTTATTTATTTATTTTTTTTTTTTTTTTTTTTTTTTTTTTTTTGTAGATTTTTATCTCAATCTCTAGATATCGCATTGGCTATCTTGATGAAAATTACAAGATATTTTTTCTAGATAAAACTAGCCCAAATTAACCCACATGCATAAGCATGTGAGGAGCTGACGGACAAATAAAATTGCAGGATTTGTATTTTAAGCCAGCAAAAAAAAACCAAGACGGCGAAAGGAAACATTAAATACAATTTTTTATGGATTTCACAAAATAAGATTTTCCTTTCAAATGGGGTGAGAATACAACACAACACTTACATAGATTACAATCTCTCGAGGTAGAAATAACAAAACCAAAAACAATGTGTGCAAGAGGTGCAAGACATAAATGCCAAAGGAAAATGTTGGTAAAAGATGAAAGAATAACATGAAAAGCATTAATCGTATAATTAATTTGATGCATGTTCTTTTAGACAAGTAAAATGAGTTGAGTCTCTGTAAAGAGACAGAGAGAAAGAGGGAGAGAGAAAGATAGCAGCAGCCAGTCAGCCAGCCAACTATAACATTAGCCATGATAGGCCATGCTTGTTGATTGCAAACATATGCAAACTATTTCGTGTAACATGTCACACACCCCTGTGTGAGACAGAAAAAAAGAAAGACAGACAGACAGACGAACCGACAACATACAACTCGGCAACATCATATAACAATAATAGCAACAACAAAACAACATGAAATTGCAACATGCTTTAGTTTACAATTTTTATTTTTTTTGTGTTTTTTTGTTTTTCGACAACAACTTAACATGTTTATCAGATTTTAGAAAAAAAAAATAGCCTTTAAAATAAAAAGAATCTTTGGGCTTTTTCAAGATATTCGTGTTAAATTATGTTAAATTCGAAATTTGTTGAAGTGTAAAGAGTTATCATTTCATAAAGTCGGGGATTTAACGGTGACATATTGGGGCGGTTTGTCTTTCGGGAGGGGGAAAATAACAGGATTTTAAATGAAGATTCCATTTGTAGGCACTTTTTTTGGTTCTTAAGTTTCCATTTTTTCCATTTCATTTTATTTTATTTCCTGGCAAGTATCAGTGACATGCAATGTTGTTTTTGATAAAAATCTCAAAGTTTAAGTCTTCTTCGTTTTCGTAATGTTTTTTTTTTTTTTTTTGTACAAAGAAGGTGTTGAACAGGATTACATGTTTGTGGTTTCTTCCGTTTGGCCTGGCCTGCCGTGGCCATTTGTCTAGGAATCTTTGCCTTGGTTGTGAGGTTTTCTTCTTTTTTTTTTTTCTTAATTTTTGTCTAGAGATATATCTTTGAGGGTACTGGTTTTTTGGTGATTAGTTGCATTCTTTACCTGGGTTTGTTTTGTCTTTAAATAAAAGTATTTATCATGAAATCATGTTTAATGTTTAAAACTCAAGGCATGAATGAAAGAAAATCTTTAGATAAGCTTTTGACATTTGAAATTAGTTTTGGTTGGTTGGTTTGTTTGTCGTCTGGACAGTTCTGGACTGGACAAGACACAAGTGTTGAAATAAATTTCAAACTCACAAACAAGTCCTGCTCACATGGCAATCATGCTTTCTATTGATTAGATGTGGAGATAAAAATTGGAGATAGCTAAGAATTGGAGTTTTTTTTCTTAAATTGACATTTTTTGTAAAAATTTGTCTTCCAAAGAATTTCTTTATAATACTAAATATGGCCTGCCTGCATTATTTTTTTTATTATTTTATTTTCTTTTTTTTGGTGATGCATTCTCTTTGTCTACTTTCTCCTGCAGCTTAGTTTTCATATTTTAATTTTATTGCCAGCTTGGCTTTGGGCATAAATACCACCACAGGCCTTGTTGCCATATTCCAGGCACCACACACAGCTGGATATCAAACAACAATAACAACACCAAAAAAACTGACTGCCAAACTGTTAACGATTGCTCATTTTACAGTACTTTTTTCGCAAACCAACAAAAAAAAATTAAACCCAAAACTATTGTTTTTTTTTTGTTAACAATATGTTTACGCATGATTAACATACCCTTATGCCATATGAACAGCGCTACAAGGAACAAAGGCCTGCAGTGGAAAACTGGAAACACCTTTTTTTCTCGTTCCCCTTGTGTTAAAACAAAAAAGTTAATTGTTTTAGGCCCGCCCGGTGTTCGCCATGAACAACAAAAGAAAATTGCATATAGGCCACATAGTTCGTTTTTTTTTGGTCTGACAACTCCCCAGCTTGCTGTGAGAAAGTAAGGATCAGTTTTTTTTTGTTCTTGGGTGACGACTAATCCGATTTTAGGTAATCTAAACAAAACAAAGATTGATTACAATGTCTCAGTTTCGAAACGACGAAGAAAAAAGGAAAACAGCCAAAATAAACCAAAATAGAAAGGATCTCAGCAGGATAATTTCACAAAGGCTGATTTCAAAGCCACAGGATGTACGTGAGATCTTAAGAAATACGAAAAATGCCATGCGAAATTAAATTAAAATGTTTGAAGAGAAAGGGAGTAGACACAACAGGAGGAGAAAGTTGCCATGCCACACACAAACATGGAAATGTTGAAAATAATAAAATAAAAAATTCTTCAAAAAGTCATTGCAGGTAATTTTATAGCCTGCCAAAATGCAAAGGAATTGTAGACCGAGAGGAAGGATTTTTTTGTGAAAACAAATCCAGTGAGGGACAAAAATCTTCTAAAACATCGATATAACGATGATCAGACTTTAAAAATGGGCCTTAAACAACTCCTAATAGGAGTCCCTGCAAGACACCAAAATTAATCCTCACGGCTGAAAAGTGTTTTTATTTTAAATAGAAATTCATTAAAAAATAGCTTGGCTTCCTATCTAACGATTTGAAGGGCCGAAATGGGCAAAAGGTCTTAAGTCTTCAAAAATATTTAAAAATGAACAAAAATTCCGAACGAAAAGGAGATCCTTATAAGCCTCCAAGAGGATTCCAATACCGCAAAAAGGTTCCTTTTAATCAGAAGAAGTCCTTGGGATCCTGCAAGACTAAAAGCTTCCAAAAGAATTCATATACCGCCAAAATTATTTTTTTTTGTAACCAGAAATAGTCCTTGGGATCTTGGAGAACAAAAATGGTCCATGAGGTCATGAGGCAATGTCCCTTCCTGGTTTTGGAGGACATAATTGGCCTATAGGATCAAGGGTGCAAGCTATTAAAAAATCTTCAGTAAAAGGACAAGAGGTACCTTAAAAATGCCACCAAAGGTAAATGGTTGGAAAATAATTCTTAAAATCAGACTTCAAAAGCATGTCCTTTAATTTTTGGTTCTCCTTTTCTACTTCAAGGTCCGTATGGGAAAAAAGTTTTTTGTTTAACAACTAATGGAATACGTTACAGCCATCAAAAGTCCTATGAAAACAGATTTCAAACTTTTTTCAGATCAAAACTTTCTTCGTTTGCAATCTTTTGGAATATTAGTTCATAATAAGTTTTTGAAATATATTTAGTTGTCCTTGGGCACCGACGTTGCCAGAAAAGCATATCAAAAAATTTTCAGGGAGGCCCAACAGAAAAAATATGGATAGTATATAAAATTAACCATTTCGCCATCATGGAACTGAAATTAGTTTTTAACATTTTGCAGAAATTTCGGGAGCAAAATTAATATAAGAGTGGACTACCCTTAGCGTCGGAATTCATATATTTTCCCCCTTTGTCTGTTCCTCGGTATAATATTAATTGAACCACTATTTCGTACTCAAAATTCGAATCTTTTGAAAAATTCTTTTGAAAATCTTTTTTCAACCTCACCCAAAACATTTCTAGTTCTCAAGAATGAAAACACAAAAGCAAAAAAACATTTGTCACCTTAATGATTTGTTTTTGGCCTGCTCTGCATTACTTTCTCGGGAATTTTCTCATGTACAATTTTCCTTTCAAATACGCTTGCATATGAAAATTGCACATGATTTAACCTTTAGAACCCAATTTCAACAAAAATCAAAAAAAATAGAAAAGAAAATAGAAATAGAAATATATTCTACGCAACCAAGTAATACAAATACGAAATTCGTCGACTGAATAAACAAATTTAGATTTTCAACAAGGCACCGGCACACAATCATGAATGGCTTGGCTGGCTAGCTATTTTGTCTACGAGGCTGTTGGCCTGCCGATGCGGCTGCTGTTTATCATGAAGGCGATGAAGATCGATGACAAAATTAAACGCATGATCGCATTAAAACAAAACGTTAATAGATGAGTAGCAGCAGCAGTCAGTCGCATATCGTCCCCTCCATTGCCTTGCTGAGTAGATACCCGGCCGAGACTTTTGAGGGCTGTTGAAAATTGTCAGCGTATTGCAATTTAAAATCATTTTATGGGTGGTGTTTGAGTTTTTCTTCTTATTCTGCTGAAGTTTTTTTCGTCTTTAAATTAATATGGCGTCAGTTTTCTTGTTTTCTCTTGCCTTGCTGGCTGGCTGGCTGATGGCTGCCAAATGGAGGAAAGAAAAAGGTTGGCTGGCTGACTTTCTTGAAATTAAAAATTTCAAATTCCTGCCCAAAAAACACAAAACCAAAAATTAATAATTTAACTTAAATTGTCTTGTTGCATTTGCTTGGGTCTCCTCCGGTTGTCTGTCTGTTTGTCTCTTTGTCAGTTTGTTGTTCGCCTGTCTGTTTTGCTTGTCTGTAGACACAGTCAATGAAATCACTTTGGCACAGCGGGAGATGAGTGTTTCTTTTTTTTTTTTTTGTTTTTGGTTTTTTGATTTCTCGTTCATATTCATTTTTTTGGGGGTTTGTGGTTGTTCGAGGAGGATTGTTTTGAGATTTATATTTTTTTCATTTTTTTTTTTTTTTGTTTTTTTCATCATCATTTGCTGGTGTTTTAAAAAATATATTTTTGTTTTTTTAGGTGAATTTTGTTCCCCTCCAACAAAATCGACATTCACAAAAATCCAAGCAAATCACCAACACCAAAAACAGCTATAACAACAACATCCAAATGCATATAATTTCAAAATGCTAAGGTCAAAATCTTAACTGAGTTGCAATTATTTTGTGAGTTAACTTTTCGAATGGCAATTAAAGAACACAAAATATTAAACTATTAATTTAAATGCGTAATATATTATTATCAAAAAAATAATAATTTAACTGGACATAGTTTCAATTGAAATTTAATAAAAATCACTCATTATGATTTTAAAAACAATATTTTGTAATAAAAATTAATAATTATTTTTATTACAAAATATTGCTTTGAAAGGCATAATGATTATTTTTTATGGATTTTTAATTTAAAGTATGTCAATTCAATTTTTTTTTCACAATAAATTATGCATAATTGATAGCAAATATTAATTTAAAAAATAATAATTAATTTAATTTAATAAATTTGGATTTTTTTATATTTGAAAACTGTATTATTTTTAAAATTAAAACAATTTTTGTTGTATAAAAAAGAATAAAAAATAATATTTAATATAATTTATTAAATTTTTATTTTTTAGATTTTTAAAAAAATTATTATTTTTATCAGAAATTAAAACAATTTTTCTTGATTAAAAAATAAAAATTAACTTTTATAATCTTTTAAATAAAAATTAATTTATATAATTTTTTTTTTATATTTTTAATTAAAAATATATTTTTTCCTTGTTGAATATTTTTCATGTATTTAATTTTTTTATTTTTGTTTATATATATATATATTTATTTAATAAAAATTAAATATTTTTATGAAACAAATATTCCAAAAAAATATTTTATTTTTTTAAATATATGAAAAATATTCAACAACGAAAAAATATATTTTTTATTAAAAATATAAAAAAATTATAAACATTTTTTAATAAAAAAAATTAATTGAACTAACATAGCAGAGTCAGAGTCATCTGCTATATATCATATCATATATATTTAAATAATGCCAATGATAATGATGATTATTGTTATAAAATCCCCTATATATGTATGTACTCCTTTTTATTTATCGCCAAACCAAAAAAAGAACATTCTCTCCCTTTTGTTATATCCCCCCATGGTATATTCATATGTCTCCATTCTCTCATTACGTGTGTGTGTTCCTACGAACTCAGAACATTTAAAATGCTTTAACCCCAGCAAGGTGCCATTTCATTTTCTGAAATCATTTACTTTTAAGATTGTTTTTAATCAAAGTCATTAAGGTTTGTTACTGGAACAAAAACGGGAGAGCATACACACCGCAACGCACATATATAAAAATATCATTTGCCAAACATGAACATTTTTTCCAACATCAACAATATATTGCAAATTAATTCTTTGAAATACAGACAGTATAAATTAAAAATATATATTTCTCTTTTTACAAGTTCATATATTCCTTTACTTATTAAACAACGAGAAGAAAGATTTCACAAAAAAATCATTCATTGTCGGATTGACTCATTCAACCTCCCGAGCCATAAAAAAATGTAATTCAGTTTATGAAATTATAAAAAACAACGTGAACTGTCTTAAGAAACCGTTTAAGTGTTTTTTCGTTCATTCTTTTTAATTTATTAATGTCAAATCTGCCTGTGGTGGTGGCGTCGTCGTCGGTCATGTGTTAAAATAAAACGTTAATTAGCACAAATATTGACAAGGTGTAAAATAATAGGGAAATTAAAATGAAATTTATTGAGGGCAATTAATATTATATGAGATATTAAATCAAAGAGAGAGAGAGAGAGAGAGAGGATGAGAGAGAGAAAGGAATTCTCTTAAAGGGAAGTCTCTTCCCTAACGTTATGAACACAGTTCATAAAACCAAAAATAAAGGTTTTCTTGGGAGACTGATTTCAACATAATACAGGGTGATGATAATTTTGATGCGTCCCAAGTTATTTTTATTTTTTTTAAATATTTTTTTATAAAATAATTAAAAATTTTTTAATAACAAATTAAATGTTTTTTAATGAAAAATTAAATATTTTTTAATAAAAAAATAATTAAAAACATGAACATTGCTCAAAATTATGAAAAAATAATCCGGAATAAAGGACTATTTTTTTTAATAATTTTGAGGGATATATTTTAATTTTACCCTTTATTTAAATTTACTAAAAAATTACTAAATTTTTGTTTTTTTTTTTTCACTCTCTCATTTATCTCAGGCGGCGAGAGCAGAGGTAGACCAGTTTTGTGATCTGTCCATAAAGAAATTGCGTTAAAAATGCATTCATTTAAAATTAAGCGTTTTCGTTATGTTGACGATGCCTTAGTAGCTATGTTGTCGTTGTTGTTTTTGTTATATTTTGTCGGTGCTGTTCAATTAAGTTATCAGGTCATTAGATCTTAAGCCAAATGGTTTTGTTAATTTTCTCTAGAGTAGTACGATATTCTGGTGTTGTTGGATTTCAGTTTGTCTGACTGACTGCCTGCCTGCCTACCAGTCTTGTTGCCAGGTTTTTTTGTTGCCTCTCTCTCTCTCTCTCTTCGGGTGATATTGATGATGAAGTCCATAAGTCTTTTGTTGGTTTGGGACAAAAACATAGGGAAAAACTTTTTTCTTAACAACAAAAACAAAAAAAAAATGCATTCTTAAATAGCGTGACTTCAAAATTTATATAAATTATAAGAAAAAAATCCGAAAACCTTAACGAGCTGCCTGGTTAGCTGGTAATCATGAAAGAATACCAGATTCGTGGGATTTTCTTTTTGCTATGCTTTTCCTATTTATTGTTAATTAAAACTGCCATGGACAAGATAATGAAAGTGGTAAAATGGAATTAGACAAGTTTTGGGGAATATACTACACAATTAATCAAAAATTCAAAACATTTTTAATTTGATGTTAAGAAATTTTGGGAGAGAGGAGAAGGGGGAAGGTAAATCAAAATAGATTTAAAGAATTGTTTTTCCATCCATTACGGCCCTCAAGTTATTTGTACTCCAATTTTATTTTAGACCCCGCCATGCAGTTTGCTGCATTTCTAATGGCTTTTCATTTTTTTTTTAGTTTTTTTCGTTTTTGTTTTTATTTTCTATTGGCTCAATTGTTAAGCATTTGACATTTCTAAATTGTGGCAAGGCGCCGCCAGACGACGACAGTCATTCATTCATTCTCCTTTTTTTCTTCTATTACACATTTGGTATGTATATGAGCGTTTGTCGTCTGCTATTAAAATATCTTAATACTTTACAAAGGCTGGGTTTATTGTTGTTGCTGTTATATCTGTTACAATTAAATTGCTTAGAAAATTTGCAAAGAAATAAATGAGCGAGCGAGTGTATGTGTGTGTGTGGGTTTTCTAAATGTTAACGTTTTATATTTATGGCGTGAATTAAATTTATTTGCAAGCGAAGAAATAGAGAAAAAAAAACTTTATAAGAAATAGAAAATTTCTTTGGTTGGGCCTTTGAAATTGATGAGTTTTAATTGTTTTGATTAAAAATAATTTGAGCCGGAATTTTGAAAAAAAAAAAAAAAATGAAACAAAAGGAAAACTTTTGAGGTGGAACACCTTGTTTCCAAGGGGATTAAATTTGTAAAGAGAAACAATTTACATATATAAAAATATTCTTTAATCAAAACTTATTTTTTATATTTAAAAAAAACAATTAATAAAAAAATTAATAGAAAAAAATTAATAATAAAAAAATCAATAAAAAAATAATAAAAATATTAATTAAAAATGAATAAAAAATTAATACAAAAAAAAAAAAAATAAAAAATTTATTTCTTCTATTTTTTAATTTAAAATTTATTTTTTTTTTTGCAACTCTTCCGAACAGAAAATCTATTGGATTTTTCTTTTTGTTTTTAAAAAATCTTATTCATGTCTATTTTGTAATTTTATGTGTTTAAATGAAGTTTACCAAGCCGTTGCAAGACAAGATAAAAAAAACTCCAACACTGTTTTGGCGGTTAAATGGTAATTAATAACAATTTTTATGATCCCAAAGCTGATGTTACATGGAAGTTAAAAATTGAACCAAAGAAATGTAAGCAAAAAAGTTCCATACAAAATATGTTGAGAAAAAAATAATTTTTCTCTAAAATTTCGCCAGAAAATCCAAGATGGCAGGGAATAAGAGGAGAGAGGGCCTTCTCCATTGCATTTAAGCAGACTAGATTTTTTTCCTGAGCCCTCTTTCTAGCTATCTTTCAATCCTTGTTGCTGTTGTTGTTATTCTTGTTCTGCTCTGACACATGAGCCATAAACAACATTGGACCAGCAGCAGCAGAAGAGCTCAGTTTGAACAACCATGCAATTTGACAAAGTCATAATATTGTATATTTTATGAACAATTATTATGTAAGTTTTATTAACAAACACAGAAAAACAAACAGCAGCAACAACAACAACAAAAACTACCATCAATGCAGGCTATGGCTAACTTTGGCTACCGGGAGTGCATACGATGGCTGGCCAGTGCTGGGAAGCTAAATGTTACTTTAATTTATTTAGGGTTGCCACAAATTGAGGATGAGGAAACAAAATTGCACAACAAAACATAAATAAAAAATAAAAAAAATATAAAAATGAATTTTTAATTAAAATTTATAAAAAAAAACATTTTTTTGGTTTTTTTTATTTTTTTAAATTTGGCAATCCTGGCCTAAATCCTGTCCATTGCCATGCTGCCACTTTGTGTTTTGCTTCCCTTTAGTTCTTGCAACTAAATTTATGTCGCAGAAAGCTTTTATATTAATTAATTTGTATGGTGGAGATTGTTGTTGTTGCTGTTGTTGGTTTTTTAAGATTTAAGGTGAGCTCTGCATGTTTTTTCTTAAATTGCAATTTATGTTTAAGGACACCAAAAAAAGAGAGCCGTACAAAACTTCTAAACTTGTGGGTTTAATTAATGTTAATGACATATTAAGAGATAAAATATCATTTGGGATTTCACAAAACAGGTGCAAATAATTTTTGCATCTCTTAAGCCTTTGTTTCTTTTTTTTTCGTCAAACAAATGCAATGCTAAATATTTGAAAAATTATTAAAATTAAATGCATGTTTGCAATTAATAATTGCCAGCAAATTGTGGCTGCCCATGTCACCACAAGGAATTTTCATTTTGCTGTAATAAATAGTTTTCATGTTTTTTTTTCTTCTCTGAAGCAGACGGAAAAAAACTGATTCCTTTCGTTCATTAGACAATAGGAAATAAATATAAACTGTAATAATAATAACAACACGAGACCAACAAAAACAACAACAGCAACAACAACAACAATGGAAATTTATAAAAACAAATATGTAAACGTTTGTTCGTCATAATATTTTAAACATTTGCCCACCACAATTGTTCGTTATTAACAAATGAATAGAGGCGGTATTTGGGTGGCATGGAAAAAGGGACTAAGTCGAAAATTTAAAAATTGAAAATTATAATTTTTATTTTTTGGTAAGTTAGAAACAAGAACACTAAAGTTAGTGGAAACATATTTAGGAGCTGTTTTGAAGGGATGCCAATGAAAAAGTGACTAAGTCAAAAAATTTAAAATTAAATAAATAAATAATTTTTATTTTTCCCCTATTTAAAAGCAAAAATATTAAAATAGTCAAAAACGTATTTAGAAACCGTTTTGGAGGGATGCCAATGAAAAAGTGACTAAGTCGAAATTTTTAAAAATTCAAAATAATAATTTTCATTTTTTCTTAGTTTAATAAATTTAATAGTTCAACAGACAGAAATGTATTTTGGAACCATTTTGAAGGAATAACAACTATTTTTTTTTTAATTTTCAAAATTGAAAAAATGTTAGAATTTTTAAGGGACCAGTATTTTCTTTGATTTTTTGTATTAAATTCTATACTTAATTTATTTATTTAGCTTTTTTCATCAAATATACTTAGTCACTATGCCTTTTAAGTGTTAGTTTCATTGCCTTGCATTGATGCTTTTGCCATATTTCTGCAGCCTATCTTTAACACAATATGCACACACAAGTTGCCGTGACTACAATTGTTGCCGTGGATGGTGTTGCCTATGCAGTTGTTACATTATTAGTTCATTACATACATATACACATATGTATTACTCTTTTCCTCTGGCTCTATAATTGTCTATTTAGTTGTATTTGAAAAAAAAACTAAAGGAAAAAAAGTTATGTCTTTCTTTCTCTGTGAGCATTGTCGTCTATATGGGCACAAAATGTGGAGCGAACTGACTCTATTAAAATGTAAATACATTTGCAAAACGTCAAATCGTTAATTGCAGTTAACAAAACAAAAGGCAAAAAGGAGAGACAATGAAGTAGACACACACACACAAACAAATAAATAAAACAAAAAACCCCCAACATATTATAATAATTGTAGACAAGAATAATTATCATAAATTTATCAAAGGCACAAAAGAGACAAAGGGAAAAAATGTTGCACAAAAAATTATTTATAAATAAAATATTAAAAATGCTTTAAGTTAACATAAAAGTGAAAGAAATTTATATTAAATATTTGGGAAAAAATTTTCTATAATCTCCAGGGTATTTAAGGAGCCCCTCCCCCATATGAACACACACACATGATCTCTGACTCTCCCTCCCCCTGTATGTTTTTCGGTGGGTAGTTACTACGGAAATCCCTTAGTTTCTAAAACAACCAATAAATCACTGGCCTGTTAAATCCTGTGTGTCTATTTCTTTTGTGTGATTTTCTATAATATGCCAAAACATATCCATGTCTATCTCTATCTATGGCTAAGTTCCCCCCTCCTCCTCCCCTCTCTTATTTTCTTACATATGAAACTTCCTGAAAAGGAATTTCATATCAAAGTCCTTAACTTAAATTATCATTAGATATAAATAAAGCTTTTACTTTGCTTGGGGAAAATGTGAGAAAAAGTGAGAGGAGGGACGGGAAGCGGCGGCCATTACATTTAGGGCCATTAGTTTTGACCATATCTTCTACTAACTACAGCAGACAACAAGAAATTTCAATTATTATTGGCCAAAGGAATTCGTTTGTTATTTGCTCTATTTTAGCCAGCCAACAACAACAACAATCATAAAAAAAGAAAAAGCATCCCAAACATGAGGGTTGGAAGATTCTTTCTGCAAAAGGCCATTAGATAAAAATTGGCTATTTGTGAAGCATTCTATTGGTAATTGAGGGGGGGTTGGTTGGCTAAGAGCAACTGAATGCCGAGCTCCATTAGTCCGAGCCGGTATTGTCCATTTGTGCGTATGTATGTCTCTGGCCTTCTTAAGACTTATTCCCCCGATATTGCTTATGATGACATTGCCATGGCATAGCCAGGATTTGCCATAATTTGCTAAAGCCTTATGAAGGATTTACAATAGTTATGGTCACATTCATTCATTCGTTCGTTCGTTCATATGTGAAAGTTCTTAGCCTAGTAGAAGCAAATAAAAGAACTTATACAAGAAGAAATATAATTGATGGCCAAATATAAGAATGCTTACTTTTGGAGAAAAAAAAGACATGCACACACACACACACAAAATTAGAAAATGGAATTTTGAGATAAAGAAAATGTCATATGAAAAAAAACGAAAAAAAAACACAAATATTAAATTGGGGCCCTAAAAAGTAAATGATTTAAAGTCAAGGATAGATATTTTTTGAAAATTTTTTTTAAGATAGAAAAAATTTTAAAATTTGTATTTTTATATTTTATGGCTATAGAGTGTCAAGAAGAAAGTGACTAAATCCGAAGTTAAAAAAATTAGGAGAAATTTATTTAATTTTTCCTTTTTAAAAAGAAAGCTATTGAAGTTTCCAATGCCAGAGCAATTCCTGGGAAATTTGTAACCTAGGAACTTCTTAAAATTTAAATAAAAGTTTTCGAATAAAATATGATTTAAAGACAATGGTAGATATTTTTGAATTTTTTTTTAAACTGAAATAAATTTCAAAATCTATTTTATGGGTACAGAGTGTCAAGAAGAAAGTGGCTAAGTCCGAAGTTAAAAAAATCGAAAAAAAATTTATTTAATTTTTCCTTTTTAATATGAAAGCTGTTGAAATTTCCAATGCCATAGCAATTCCTGGGAAAATTATATCCTGGAAATTTCGTAAAATTTAAATAAAAGTTTTCGCCCAAAATATTTGAAAAAATATATATCTTATGAATCGTGTTTCTGGAATTTTTAAGACAGGAGGGGTGTTTCAAATATTTTATTTTCTAAATATTATTATTTTTTTTTTAAATTTGCTAAATTGAAAATTTATACTTGATGTGTTTTGAAAACATGTTAATCTGACTTATCTCAAAAAAAATATATATATCAATTTAAAAATCCATTTTACAATTTTTGGCTGAGATAGATTTTTTCTGAAGAACTTAAAAACTCATTTCGAAAAAAATATAAAAATTTTAAAATGCATCCTTTCAAAAATTTTAAGTCTGAAAAAAAATTTTCCCCACAACATTTTTCACCTGAGTACCTTAAGTTTTTTTAATTAACCTGTTACCAAGTAAGTTGGGTTCTTAAGCTCTTTTTTAATATACCATTCTAAAGACACACACACATGCAGCCACTTAAGTCCTTGACAAAGTAAATGCGAGCTGTGTAAGAGAGACCCGGTGAGCGCGTTTTTTAATTAACAACACATTTTTTTGTGCCAAAGGATGATTCCCGTCTTCTGGGATATTTTCAGTTGTTTTTTTTTTTTTCTTCTTCTCCTTATGAGAAAACAGTAGTACTGAAAATGACAAAGTCTTTAATCCCTGTGACAAAAACAGCAACACACACATACGTGACTCGCATTTTACATAATGAAAATGTCACTACTTGGCCGGATTGCGAGGGAGAGAGAGAGAAACAAAATTAAAAAAATGGAAACATTTTTCATTTTCTGTAACAATGTTTGCAACTGCTTCAATTAAGCATCTTAAAAAGTCATTAAAAATAACAACAACAACAAGTATAAAAAAAAGTAATTAATGGATCCCCTTGGCACAAAACAAGTACGTTCACGTTGAAGGAGTTTAACTTCTTGGCCTTGTTGTTAATTTAGAAAAAATGGGGAAATTAAATTAACTTTTATGGTACTCCTTCCAACAAAAGGGGGTTTATACCTCTCTTCCTAATGCTCTCTATGAAGGATTTAAAAAAATATATATTCAAAACTTCTTGAACTTGTTGAAATGAAATTAATTTTTATGGCTCTCACTCTAAAATAGAGATTTAGGCCTCTCTTCAATATTCTACCTCTAAAAAACTTTTAAGAAAAAATAAACAATTCATATTTTGTTATTAATTTAAAAAAAAATGTAATTTGAATTAATTTTTATGATTCTCTCTTCCAATCCTCTTTTCCTTATTCCCTCTTAGAAAAACATAAAAAATCAAATTAACTTTTTGCTTCTCCCTCTCTGAAATATTTTCTCTTAAAAGAAAAAAATCGAAAATAAGCCAAATATTCACAACATATGTGCTGAATATTCCATACGCATTTTCCAAACTGAAAATATTTCATTTCATTACATTTGGCATTTGTGTGTGTGTGCGGTGTTAATAAATGAAATATGACTATCCACCTTTTTTGTGGGCTTCCCACCCTTATCTTTATTCCATTCCATTATTTTTTTCATCTGCTCTGGCAGCTATAGTCCTTATTATTTATATAATCCTGATTATTGCATGCTCTACATAATATTCAGCTTTCCGCTTTTATTTTTGCGTGCAAAAAAAAAATACCAACAACAACAACAATAACGTTTGTATCTGTGCCCCTTCAATGGCAACGACAACGATTTGCCATTTTGTTGCTTTATTGCCTAACCGCCCGCCTGTGTGCCATCCTTATAGCCCGTATGATGGCTGGTTGGTTGCTTGTTTCCTTCCTTCCTTGCCGAACCCATAAACATAATTTTCAATATCCTTTTTTTGGTTTCTGCTTGATATATCTTTGGCAGGAATATTGGCATAACAACCAACCAACCAACGTTAACTAAGTAATAACAATAAGCATGACATACTTTTAGGGTTCTCTCCCACTCCCGCTCTCGCTCGCTCTCCCTTTCTCTTCGTGTTAACGTAGTCCTTTTTAAGGTATTTTGTTATTCACGGTGCGAAATATGTATTGACGTCAATTATATTTGAAGAGGCTAAGTGAAATACGCATTCTTATTGTTGTTGTTGTCTTCTGTGTCGTAATTCTTTACGTGAGTGTATTTGCTAGTCATATCTTGTGCCATAAGGGTAAAAAAGATACTCTTCAGGGATTTGGGGAATTCATGCTTCAAGAAAAGCACCAAAAAAAGAACATTGCATACTTTTAGGTTGAATGAATGAAAGCAACAGAAATTCCTTGCCGAGTGGCTTTTATGGTTTTCTTGGCAATTGATTTCTGCCACCCTCCGCTCCCACCCCTCATCTTTTTCCCTTGTCTGTATCAGAGTTATTGGCAAATTTTCATCTATCTCTGGTTACATTTGGTTGCTCCTGGGCCAACAAAAAGAAGGCGGGTAATTAATGCATTAAATCATATTAATGTCATCAAATGGTTTTTGGTGTCATCCATTTCCTGGTAGCTATGTGCGGGTGGGTGTTCGAGGGTATTTTATGTTTACCTAGCATCTAATTTTAATACTGTGGATGGAGGTTTTGTTTTACTTTTTTTGCATATTGCCAAAAAAGATTCTTGTGGCATTGGTGTTAATGTCTGGGCGGGAGTTGCGGGTATTTTTTTTTCTTTTGCGTTCAGGAGGGGTGAGTTATTAGCGTTTTATGGCCAATTATTGTTAATTAAAAATGGCAAGAAATTTCCATAAAATCAACATAACACATATGATCAGAAAAAAAGAGAATTCTAAGGGTGGGGGTGTTTAGGAAATTTTATCCTCTTTCCCTTACAAGGCAAGTAATCCCCGTTTTCTTTTTTCCCCCTGAAACCTGATATTCCTTTGGCAAACAGCTGGCCCATGCCTGAACTACTTTTGCTACTTATTTATTTAATTTATAATCTTTCAATTCCTTTGGAAAACCTATCAATGACGCTGACCCCTTTTCAAATATTCACATGATTTACCAAATGGGTTAAGTTTCTTGCCATGTTTGTTGTTGCTGTTGTTTTTGTGGTCACTCTCTTCTTTTGAAATGGAATATTCAATTAACCCTTTTATCAAAAGTCCTAGTTTAACCCCACCATAAAAATTCTATAAATATTAGAGCAAGAGAACACAAAAAAAAAATCCATTAGTAAACGTTTTGATGGATTCAATTACAATTTACAAGTGGTCAATACTACTCCATTTAAGGGCCGGGAAGGGGAACACGCAAAGGCATAAACCAGGATAATTGTTATTGACCATAAGTGAAGTAATAGAAGCATCAAAGGGTTAGGCCTAAGTAATGCAAGAAGGTTAATCGTAGATTACAACAATTGGTTTTTTCCGAAAACCCCAAGCCGGCAGGCCGAAACCGCTTGCCTTTGATATTTTGCCAGGGCTTCTTGGCCATTAAGCTTTAAAGCTCATTGGCTTATTTTCTTTGTATTTAGCTAGCAGGTAATTAAATATAAATTCCCATGCACCAGTTTGCCAATATTCCTTGCAGCTAGGGGACAGTTTTAAGGTTTCCATCACTTGAACTGACTTAAATGCCTTTTAAAAGGTGAGCAAAATGTTCTGCTAAGGGTGTAACAACATTTTATTTTCTGGGCCTGGTTTTTTTAAGCTTTTAAGCTGATTTAGAGGACTTATGTGGCAAGGTGTGTGTGTGCGCGAGTGTGTGGAACAAGGAATGTGTGTTTGGTTGCGGGTGTTTTAAATAGCGCTCTTTTTGTTGTGGTATTATGTGGCCCAAAGCTTCTCCTCACAAAGGTGTTTTAATTCCCTCTTTTTTTGTTTGTGCCTCGGCTTCTTCTTTAGAACCATATATAATAAGAACAACAACAATTTCATTTAAAAAATTTAAAAGTTTAGAATTTAAAGCCAAATATTTTTTTTGGTGGTGCTTTGGCTTTAAAAGCCGTTAGGTTCCATTGATTTTTTTGTTATTTTGGCATAAATTTCCATAGAATTTTTTCGACATTGTTGTTGGATTTTTTTTTTTTTTTTTTTTTGGTTTGGTTTGTCATTGGAAATTCTAAACAAAAGCTTATTAGAAATCAAGGTATTTTGTGTGTGTGTGCGACTGTATGTTTCTGTAGTTTTTTTGCAGGCGGCTTCTGTTTGATATTTGGTTTCAGTTGTTTTGGTTTTGAAATGGTTTTTATGACTTCAATGGAGTTCGGGTTTAGCATATTAAAAGCCAAACGAATTTCGGTGGGGGCTTATTTTTTAACAAAAAAAAAAAATCTATTAAAAATTGCAAATAAAAATATAAAAAAAATCTCCGAAAGAAAAATCACTATTTTGAAAAATATAAAAATATTAAAAGCCAAACATATTTTGTGGGGAGCTTAAATATTTTTTTTCAACGAAAAAAAATTATTAAAAATTGCAAATAAAAATTAAAAAAAAATATATCCGAAAGAAAAATTACAATTTTTAAAATATAAAAATATTAAAAGCCAAACGGATTTTTTTTTAACGAAAAAAAATATTAAAAATTGCAAATAAAAATTTAAAAAAAAAATCCCAGAATGAAAAATCACAATTTTTAAAAATATTTTCCATTTAAATATTTTTTGTGGCTTTGTAAAAATTTATTTTTTTATTAAATTTAATTATTTAAAATGTATTTATTTTATTTTTATATTTTATTTATTTTCCAACCACTGTGCAAAATTTTATTGTTTAATTATTATATTTTAATTATAGGGTGTCTTATAACCAATGTGCAAAATCCGAGTTGATTTTTTTTAATTTAATTGTTAAGTTTATAAAAGTTATTAGTTCTCCTCCTTCCATATTATTTATATTTTCCGAATTTATATTTAAAAAAATTTAATTAAGAATCTAAAAAAATGATTCCCCTCTGCCCCCACTGTGCCAAATCTCTTTTCGTGTTTTTTCTTTGTGATTTTTCATTTTTTTTATTTATAACAATTTGCTAAAGGTATGACATTCTACGCCACAAAGTGTATGATTAGCTATGTCACAGATACAATGAGCTCCAGCTCAAGACAAACTTCCAACAATTTTAAGATTTTAAACGCGTTCCTCCAAGTCCGTTCTACGAGATTTAAGTGAAACTGAAAATTTCGTTTCATTTTTTTTTTTTTTGATATTATTTCGTCGTCGAAGTGTTCTACTTGCAATTAAAGTTAAACCAAAGCCAAGAGAAGAACAGCAGAACTAAAAGTGCAGTGACAAATAACAAACACACAAAAAATATATATTTTTTATTGGCAATTGAGGACTAGCCTCCAAAGCCCGAATTCCAAGGAGAGAAGCCAATAATTTTTGTTGAGTGCTCTAAAAACGTAACGAAATGATGACATTTTTGTGGTTGATCTTGGGCTTTTGGACAATGGTGAACAACAACAATGATTTGAAGGAGAAAACCAAAAAAAAAAAAAAAAATCAAAAATTTTTGCAGACGCGACACTTCATACATAATAAAATCGTGAAATGTCTCAAATGTTTATTTCAATCTGGCTGGCAGGCTGAGTGGTTGGATGGTTGCTTGGTTTGGTTTGTTTCGTTTGCTTGATGTGTTTTAGATTCATTGGAATTGTATGGTCAAAATACCAAAAACAACAACAACAACAAATCAAGTTAAAAACCAAACCATATTGACAATAATACCCAAAAACCCAAATCACAAACAGAGAATGAAAAAAAACGCAACACGTTTTTGAAAGGTTCTAAAATTTATAATAAAAATATTTCAGTTTTTTTTTTTTTGATTTTTGTTGTTTGTTTTAATTTTTAAAAATTCGGTTTTATTTTTTCATTTTTTTTTTTTTTGGGTTGTTGAAGACAAATTGTTGTTGTGATTTTTTGGGACTTGTTGTTTAATGTGATGATTTTTCTCTTTCGGTTTGCTACACTTTTAAGGTTTCTCTCCGAATTTAACCTTAAACTTGAAGTGATTTTTTGAAGGTTTTTATTTCATTAAATCATCATGAGAATGAAGGAAGAAGATGAGAAACAGGTAGGGGGTGGGGAGGAGTTGATACAATTGTTTCCCTTTGTTGATGATTTTCGTGGTGGTGGTGCTGTTGCTCTGATGTTGTTTTGAAAAGTATCAAATAATGAAATTTTTTCGGGGAGATTTCTTTTGCGGTTTTTTCGGGCCAGACAAGCCAGACACATCAACGACTGATGATGGTGATGATGATGACGATAATAATGTTAAAAAAGATCTAGACTTGATCTTAGCAAAGCATTAACATTGAAGCAAAATTTTGCACAATTCAGTGCAGGCCGCCACAAAGGCCAGCTCGAAAAATCATAATAATCACGATGATGATGTCAATGATTGCCATCCAGCCCGCCATGGTCAGGAGATGTGTTAAATCGCAATCATTCAACATTTTTGTAATGAACATACAACATCATAATGAACAGCACCAAAGTTTATGTCTTTTCCCAAAAAAAAAAAAAAAAAAGAAACTGAAAACAAAAATATCATCAGTTACCAAAAAACGACTTTTTTGAAACTGGTTAAAACACATTATGCTCCGATTCCGATGCCTTGTAGTCTTTTTCACTTGAAAAGAGGATATCATTGTGGTTTTCTTTTTTATATTTCAACAAAAACCATTCAAGCCAGCCAGCCAGTCAGTCAGCCATCCAGCCTAGCCATTGCAAGGCAATACATTTTTTGGCAGACAGTAAGACGACGCTTTGAGAAATTAACCAAAAAATTCAAGCTTGTTTTACCACAAAGCCCCAAAAAAAAAGAATGAAAACAAAAATATCGGACAACAACAGCAAATAAAACCTTAAAACTGTTGTTCATTTGAAAATATTAAAATCGAAAAAAAAAAATACCAAATTACAAATTCCTTAAGGCTTTGGGAAATCTCAAAAACACCCACTTGATTGGTTCTACGTCTTTAAGTGGGAGTATTAAAAGCAATTTATCGGTTATAGCAAAACATGTAAAGCAACGCCAACCTTTAATGTCTGGACTCAATGGTTGTAAGACATAAGTGTTTTGTCACACTTTTCCGGCAAACAACAATTGGTGGATACCAAATTACATTTTCGATAAAAGAAAAAATCGTAACTTGAAAAGGGGGTCTAAAAAAACACTTTTTCTGAAATTATGAAAAAATTGCTTTTTTACACTTAAAAAAATAAATAAAAAAAAATTATCTTCCCGAAATTGTTCAGAAATCTGCTCCCTTAAATATGTTGCCCAATTTATGTAATTTAAACCCCTACCTCAACTTACATGATCTGGAGTGTGTCCTTACTCGTAAAGAAATGCGAGGCAGGACATATGTTAGCCTTTCCTTTTGTTGGGAATTTAGGCCGAAAAGTGTGCCATATTTTGCATGAGCTTCAAAGGCATTGATATTATTTTCCATGTAATCTGATCGCAGATAAAAGATACCCATATAAACAGACCATGAGAGCCCAAACATCAATATGAATTAAAATTTACAACGATATTGCGATGACTTAATTCTTACAAAAAATTAAGACATCAAGGAAGTCAGGACAGCAGATGTTGTGTTGATACGGGGAAAATAAGGACATGCTAAAAAAGAAAGTAAGATATGAGGATATTTTGTTTACAGAAATGAAGTTTAAACAGTTTTCGGAGAAACATGTAACAGAGAGCCTGTTCTATCCTTGCAAAGAACCTAAGAAACTTTCATATCATATTTACAAAAAATCTTATCAAATGTATAAGAATCCATTTTTACTAACTATTCTTTTTTTGTGCACTATTATTTTCAATACAAGCAGAAGTTTTATATATTTTTAAGAATATGTAATCTGTTCGTAAATTCCAGAATTAATTTCCTATTGTGCGTACTCGTTTATTTATTGTTCTCCTTGCAACCTCTCACCGGTTTCTCAATCACCGAGAGTATTATGCTCTTTGTACTCTTTATTTGCAAGCAATTCGTTTTAATTTAATGATCAAAAAGGGGAGAAAACAGTAATACAGTTGTGAGAGGAAAAGAGAAATTCTAAGAGCGCATGTGAATTATTTTCTCAGCTCTGGTTTTTTTCTCTACAAAGAAATAAGGAAGAAAGAGAAAATCCCGAATATTCATAATACTATTGTGATACGTAATAGTTATTATGAATGCTCGGGATTCTTCATGTCTTTTCCTCTCACAACTGCATTTCTGTTTTTTCTCTTCTTGATCATTGAGATTCAATGAAATATTCTATGAAAACTAGTCATTAAATGCAGGAAACAACGTTTTTTCTTTAGATTTAACACAGAAAGATGGTGAGAAAAAAATAACAAAAATATGATCGGTTGCATAATATAACTTCTTGAGCTCACTCATACACTATCATTGCATTGTGTGTAAAATCAACTGTATTCATAAAAAGAGAATATTGAATACATTTTATGAACAATATTCATGAAATGCAAAACAACGTTCTTTACTAAGTAGAGTAAATTAAGAATTTTCATATTTGTGCGTTATTAAAGAATTTTCTTTGAGTTGAGGATGCATGTTTTTTTATAAGTTTTTATGAATTTTGTAAACTATAGTTATAGTATAGTTGCCTAAAAATTATTTTTTTCAGACAAATTTCTGTGAAAACAATTCGCTTAATTTCTTTTTGAATCCATTGAAGTATTTTTTAATATTTTTTTGAATTACTACAAATCTGAAAAATAGAATGTTATTTATAGAAATTCAAGTAGAATTAAATGTATATATAATATAAATATCAATGAAAGTCACAACATTAAGGGTTCCTCGGAGAAAATATCGAATATCTGCAAGAAATTTTCAAAAATATTTCTTTCAGTACGATTAAAAAAACCATTTCGTTTTGATGTAGAAAACCTAAAATTTCCTGATATTGTCGTTTGTAGTCTTTGTCAAAAATTGTTCGCTTTTCATTTCGAGGAAAGTCTTCTTCCATTCGAAATAAAAAGAATTTATATTTCCTTTTTTTCATTTATAAGTCCATCATATGTTATTTTATTTAAGATAATTTTTAGCAAAAATAAATTATTTACAATTATATACTTTTTCAAATACATATATAAATGTATGACGATGTATTATTTATAAATTTTTTTTCTGATAGTAAAGCAAGCAATTTGATTTTTGATGAGATAAAAAACTGCAACCCTCTTAAGTTTTTGTTTTGCATTTTTTATATATATTATTATTTTTTTAATATTAAATATTGTCCTGTTCTGATTATAGTTGTTGTTTTTTGAAAAGTTATATATGGGCAAGATTTGAAAAAAAAATATTTTTTTCATTTTCCTGTTTTATAAAAATTGAAAAAATGATACAGTGACAATCCTTCTAAGGGGTATGGCATTTCATAATGAATATAACCTGCTAAGAATATTTTTTTAGGTTTTAAATTTGAAGAATAAAATCGAATCTCCTGCCAAGTTAATGCTGCTTGCTCCTTGGATTCCATTATTTGCAGAGAGTGTTTTATTTTCAAATCTTGTTATGTTTCCGACCCTTGCTATTTGAAATTGATGTTGATCCTGCTGTTGCGATTTGGTTTGATGCCTTCTGGGTCCATTGCTTCTTCCTCTCTCTGTTAAGGGTTTCGGTCTCTTCATTGCATTTCCTGTAAATCCTATAGCCTTTTTTCTTCGTTTTTCATTTCAAAACAAACTCATTTTGTTTTTTTCTTTTTTTATGTTTTTATTTTTGAAATATATTATTTTTATATATATTTTTGTTTTGTTTTTCGTTTTTCTTTCATTTGTAATTATTGGCTAACTTTCTGTTGTAGTTTTAGTTGGTTTTTATTTTTGTTTTTTTTTTTTCATTTCTTCTTCATCAGATTTTTAAGATTAATAATAAATTTATATTAATTATATTAATTATTTTCATGATTTATTCATTCAAGTGTTTTTGTTTTTTTTTTTTTTATAAATCATTAGTATACATACAAATTATTTTTTCTTTTAAATTATTACATTTAAAAATGTAGTTGTTTTTTTGTCCATAAATTACTCATATTTATATATATCGTATAACCATTTAGATGTTTTTGTTTTTAATATTTTTATTTTTTCAAAAAATATTTAAGGGAGGGATGATGGATGGGATGAAAGGGAGAGAGAGTAAGTATGGGTACAAAATTGTGAGTTTATTTTTATTTTAGGCTTTTTTTAATACGTTTACGAATTTTCCTTCATTTGGATATTAGGGTGGATCTATTTTTAGTTTTTTTATAATTTCAAAAAATTTTGGAAATTTATTTAAGATTTCTTTTAGAAATTTATAATACATTCAGGGATTTCTCTTAATGCGAATATTAGGATGGATCGCTTTGTTGTTTTGTTATTTATAATTTCAAAAAATGTTGAAAATTTATTTTATTTTAGCAATTTTAAACACATGTAGGGATTTTACTTAATTCTTATATTAGGATGGATCGATTTTTAAGTTTGTTATTTATAAATTCAAAAAAAAAAAAAAAAAAAATGTTGGAAACGTATTTTATTTTTATTTTAGCAATTTTTAATACATTTAGGGATTTCCCTTAATTCGGATATTAGGATGGATCATTTTTTTATAATTTAAAAAATATTGGAAATTTAAATTTCATTAATTTTTAAAAAATACTGCTGAAATAATGTTTTCTTTTAGAACATTTTTATTTAGAGTCTCCAGCCATCCCAATCTCAAAAATACAATATCCATGTCTACCAAATATTCTCACAATTTTGCCCTTAAAACTTATAATCCATCTTGTCCTATCATTTCGGGAAAGGTGGGGGGAAAATATTTTTTTCATGGGAAAACAAAATAAAGAAAAAATATTTTTTAATTTTGATTGCATTTTTCTGTTTTGCATTTATTACAATTTTGCTAAAAACTAAATTAAAAAATAAACTTAGAAATTATAAAAAAAGCAAAATAAAAAAATTGGTTTTTTGTATAAAATATCACCTAATAAAAATTACGTATATCAAGTATCGATTTTTTTTTGTAGATTTTTTTTTTCAATTATTTTCTCAGTTTCATATATATGAATTATATATAAAATAACATAAAGACAACAATAAACAAATTATTTTTTCATATATATATGTAAAAAAAATTAAAATAAAAATAATTATTATTAGATGTATAGGAAGATTGAAGCATATTCTAAATTTCTAGGATTTTTTTTTTTTGAAAATAAAAAAAATAATAAAGTTTCTTTCAGTTTTTTTTAGAAAACAAAGCAAAGCTTTTATCGTATAATTTGTGTATAAAGTTTTTTGTTTTAGAATAATTTTAAAATTATTTTTTTTTCTTGCTCGTTATGTATAATTTTTTCTCTGGGGGGATTTTGTTTTTATCTGCTATTAAACATAAAGTACAACAACTATTGCATTTTTTTTTTGTAATTAGCAACTTAGTTTTAGGAAAAAAATTATTACTTTTTTTCGTTAAGATTTTGCATTATGATGATCATTGCCCATATAGCTTTTCAAATTTTGTAAGAGGGTGTTTTTGTGTGTGTGTGTTTAAGAGAGATAGAGAGTGTTAAACCTATTTGCTAAAAGTTTCATTGCAGGAGAGGTTTACCTTTTTACCTTGGCACCCCCGCTCCTGATAAACCTGGAGTTAAGTCCTATCCACTATTTTCTTGTTTTTAATAAAAAGAGCTTAAAGTTTTGTTGTTTGTTTTTAGTAACCATTTTAAGTTTGTATTTTAAGTACTTTAGTAAGTTTAAAAATTGGGGAAATGGGGTAAGGGGTCTAGGAAGGGTTTTTGGTTTTTAATTTTTCAAAAAAATTAAATTACTTTAAGTTTAGTTTGTATATTAATTAAGGTAACTCCAAAGCTTGGTAAGAGAAAAATACTCATTACCAAAAACCTGGGAGCTTTTCATTACGTATATCGTTGCTTGTTGAGAAAAAGTTTTTTTGGGAAAGAATTTGGGGAGGGGAGAATTTGGGTTAGAACTGAGGGATTCTCTTTGAAAAATCCTATTTAAGAGAAAAGTTATGTTTAGATTTGCTGGCATTTTGTAAATGTTAAACGTTAAAGTTATTAATAATTACTTTGTTTCTTTAAGTTTATATATTACACCGTGTTATATTTATAATAAATTATGTTTTGTTTCTTTTTAGTTTTTTTTTAAGAATATTCGTATACTTTTTATTTGAACTTAAGTTTTTTTTTGTGTTGGTTGTTAGTTAGTTTTGTAAAAGAATGGAAATGAAAACAAAACGAAAAAAACCTACAAAAATGGAAACCTAAAAATCAGGAAATATATTCCAAGTTTGGCAAGTTTGAAAAATAGGGACGTTTATGTTGAGTTGAGTTTTGTGTTTTTTTTTTTTTTAGAAAAAATCGTATACTTTTAGGTATTTTTTTTACGTATATCTCGGTTCATTGTTACTTGCTTTACTTTTGAGTTTGAAAAAATTTAAAGAAATCATAATTTTGGTTTCTACAATATGGAACTCTAATAGTCAGCCTCGTTTTTAATGCGATAACTGGCATAGGTTTGTTCCAGGGGTTTAAATTGTTGTTGGTGATCCTTGTGGAAATTTTTGAAAAAAGAAAATTAAAATTGAAAATCATGTATTTTTCGTAAAGTCTTAAAGAGTTGGGGATTTGGAAAGGGGGGAGTGGTAAATTTTTTTTTTTTTTTTTTTCTAAAAGAATATGGGGTTAGTAAAATTAGTAAAAAATATAATAAAAAATTGATAATAATATTGTGGGTAATATATATGGTTTTTAGTATTTTTTTAGGTTAGTTGTTTTGTTTTTTAAAAAAAGATATACATATATACTATATTGGCGAGCTATATGGGCCTCTTGCAAAAACGAAGTTTGTTTTCTTTTGTTCTGGTTTTTTTTTCATTAAAGTTATTTTTAAGTTTTCTTTTTGTAGTAGTTGCGGTACTTTTTACAAATGTTTGTTTTTTTTTTCTTTTCAAAAAATTATGATTGTTGTATATTACAATTTGTTTTGTATTATAAAATATTTAAAAACAAAAATATTTTTTTTTTTTTTAATTTTTAAAATGGCTTAAGATTTTTTTTATTATTGCCTTCAATTTCTTGCGGAAAAAATATTTTTGTTTTTTTTTTAGTTTACCACATTTTTGTTTATAAGAAAAAACACAAATATATGACTATTAGCATTGAGAGTAAGTAAGAAAAAATTGCAGCACGTATAGTTTTTTATTTAAAAAAACTGCAATAAATCATAAAACTTTGCACTTTTGTGTTTCTTTTTTTTTGCGATTCATGCTAAAGAAATATTCCCAGTTTTTTAATGCATGGATTTTTCTTTCATTTTTTTCTAAACAAAAAAAAACTATTACGCACTTTTTGCTCGAGTGTACAGCTTTGGGTGGTAGCAGCTTCCTTGGCTTTTGTTTGGAATTTTTGAGAGTGAGGGGGGGCTATACGTGTTGCAATCTTTTTCATATTTTGTATTTTTTTGTTGTTTCATAATTTGGCTTAGTAGTCATGATTTGGATAATTTCTTGAAAACGTGGTTTGTTATGCGTTTAAGGATTTTTTGGATTTTGTAGTTTGTTTTTATTTAAAATTTTTGGTAATTTACACAATTTGTATTTTTTTTTAATTTTTTGAAATTTCTTTTTTTTTCTTTTTTTGTTTTAATTATTAATTTATTTTAATCCCAGGGCATTGTGAGCACCCGCTTCGTTTTTGCAAGAAGGTCGTTATCGTACTACGAACATGGGTGCACCACCGCATTGTAGCTCGCCAATATAGGACCATGTGCTCCCGCGAAGGGGGTACTCACAACGTCTGGTGTACTAGCTCCATCGGTGTGTGATGTTGAATCGGCATTACTTCTTCCTTCACCATTAGCTGAACCCAATTCTGGTGGTTTGGTGGTGTCCCGTTCGTCAATTACTAAATCTATTGGCATTTTACCCTTTAGACATGAGATATATCGATGACAGAAATTATCGCATAATTCATGTACCTATATTTTTTTGGTAGGTTGGTGTGTGCGTTCGTGCGTGCGTGCGTTCGATTTTCATTTTGTTGTACGTTTACGAAGGGTATTGAATTGAATTTGATTTTGGTTGTTTTTTGGATTTATTCGGTTATTTGATCGCAGCAACAGCAGAGTTGAGTGCGCGCGTGTTGGAATATAGAGAGAGAAGAAAGAGAAAAAAGAAAAATAAAAGAACGGGAATTAGTTTTCTGAATTTGCAAAAACTTTTTTCTTTTTTTTAAATTTTATTTTGGTTTGGAGTTGGTTTTTTTCGGCTAGGGTTCATAATGGTGCAAAGTTGATTTTATTGCTTTAACATATATGAATTAACTAGGGGAAAATTTCCAAAATTATGAAAATATAAAAATTGTTGTTTTTTTAATTAATATAAAAATATATATAAATTTGTAACAAAAATTATTCGTGTTTTTTTCAGATTTTTTTGATTTCAATTTTTATATTTGAAAACACTTAAATTACACGAGTAATTAATGTTTTATATAGGAGCTTAAAAGCTAATTTTTTTATTATATAAAATATATTTATTTAGAAAAATGCCTTAAATTTTTATTTATAAAAATATTTTCAATGTTAAAAAAATTAAAAAATTTTCAGATATATTGTCAATATTTTTAAATAATTTTTAAATCCTTTTATAAATGTATGTTGATTTTGTGTTATATAAAAAAAGAGTTTTATATAAAAACATAAATATTAAATATAATTGTTATAGAATTGAAATATTTATCATAAATTGAAAGAGTTTTCAAAAATATATTTTTTTTGCAATATTTTCAATAAATTAAAAAAATGTTTTAACATTTTCCACAATATTTTCAATTGTTTTAAATAATTTTAATTTTTAAATTTTTATTAAATTTTTAAATTTTTATTAAAATATGAAAAACATATTTTTCAATATTTCAAATATTTTAAATAATAACAATATAAAAAAAATGAAAATGAAATATAATTAATTTAATAAACAATTTGATTAATTTTTTTAATTGTTATATCATTGATTAAAAAAAGAAAAATAATAAATAAATAAATATTTATAAAAATATATTTTTAGCATTGAAAATATTGTAATTTTGCAAAATTTAATTTTTATTTAAACGCCAAAAATATTTGATTTTTTTTTTTGTTTTTTCCTATACCTTCCAGGATCTGCCTGCCTTAAAAACCTCATCAAGCTTCTGATAGCTATGCAAATTGGAATTTGCGTATATATTGCGTTCTTGCTTTCATTTGGCGTCACAAAAAATGGCGCATTGTCCCCCCTCGGCCTAACCTATACATGTAGAGCCTCACACACATGTTAAGGATAGATGACCAAAAAGCCGGCCGGTTTGTTATTTTTTTATTTTATTTGACAATGGCTGGCTGGAATAGAATGCAAAAATTTGCCATAAATATGCAGACTGGCAAAGGAGAAGGAGGATGATGACGACGAAGACTGCGACCATAATGATGATAGGCCTGGGCAAGACTCATATGCATATTGGACGCCTAAAGGCATCATCTCTCACTCTCATTTTGAAGGTTTTAGAAAAAGGTAGCCATGGCTAGCCATCCAACCAACCATTTCAAAACACATGCCACGCTGCTTGGTATGCTAAATATATTTTCTATAACAAAAGAAAATAAAAACGAAATGAAGGCAAAAAGCCTATGCCAACAGGCATTGCTTAAACTTTAAGTCGAACAGAGTTGCATTTGATAAAGTTGCGATGCGTTGCGTTGCGCGTTGCATGGCTCTTCTCCGATAACATTTGAGAGATAATGAAATAATGTATCGAGCTTGGGTGTAAAAGGGTTTTACTTGTAAAAGCAATTTCAAGAATATACAAGCCAAGGGATGGATGGCTGCAGACGGCAGGGGGAGATCAGCTAAAATGTTTAAGCTTTTAAAATGATATCATGTCTGGTTGTTGATGAGTTTCGCTTCTCTGTTCTTTTTTTTTTTTTTGGTGAATTTAAAGGAGCAGCAGACATCCGTTTGATATGCAAATGCCTTTTTTTACTCTTCTTTGTTGTATTTCCATTTGCTGTTGTTGCTGTTGTTTTTGTAATGCGTTTTAGCCTGATACTGCAGCTTTTGTATTGTTATTGTTTCGTTTTTGTTATCGTGCTCAAAAATTTTTGTGTCACTGGTAAAAATACAATATTTTGTTCGTTTTTTTTTTTTTATTTTTGGTAAGAGATCTCAAATGTATGGGTGACTGACTGACTGAGCAGTGAGTGAGTGTCTTGTGTGAACTTGTTAAACTGGTTTTGTGGCCAAGTTGGATGGCATTCATTGTGGCTGGTTTGCGCTTGCGCACAGCCGTTTTTTTTTTCCAATGTTATTCAGGCTACATCCAGCTGACCAGTTGTCGTCATCATCATCATCATCCCATTCGAAGTCGAGTAAGTTAAGAGCTATTTGTAGCTGCAATACGTCCTTTACTCCCAGGAAAAGAGACTCCACAGTCCACCCAACTCACCCCCTCATACCTAGCCCAGGTTTGCGGTCAATGTTATTGTCAACGAAAGAATAACAACAACAATAGCTAAGGAAAGGAACTTTTGGTTTTAACTGTTATTTTTTGGATGGTGAAAATACTGGTTTCCAATTTTTTGGTCAGACAAAAATAGCTAACCCCCCTTCCAAAAAAAAAGTAAACATGTGGAGAGTGGAGAAAAAAAAAAGAAAGTTTTTCCTTGGACTTTGGAGCCTCCACAACAATGCCATGATAAATTGCCCAAGCAGAGAACATGAATTTTATAGCCTTATTTTGCTAATTATTAATTTTATGATTTGTTGTGGTCCTGGCCTGCAGATGTTGGGACCTTTCGTATTCCCTACATGTAGAATGGACCAACATTTCCTCTGTTTTGTTGTTGTTCTTGCTATTGTATAGTTATGCATTTTATAAATTGTTATGTTCAGTTTATGGCTGTTATTGTGTGTGAAGATGGAACATTGTCCATTGTCCAATGAAAGGAGCAGGAGTTAGGAGCCAGAAGTCATCTGGAATTGTCATCTTTATACATACGTACATACAATAAATACCAGCCCCAAGGAGTCGTGGTAGTCCAGCCACAAGACTTGAGTCTCTTATGCTCATTACAATGCTAATGATCATCACTGGGACTCACTCACTCACTCTCCAAACTGCAAGCTGGCCTGTTTGGCAGTCTGTTGTTGTCATGCTGCTGCTGGTTGTGGCTGATGCATTGTTAATGATAATTTTGATTAATTTGTCAAGTGTTGAATTTGACATGTTAAGCGAGCAAAATGCTGACTTCAAAACTGGTGTATTGTCCAGTCAAAAGCATAACTATACCCATGTGTGTGTCCGCTGCTCTTGGAATGAGTCAAGGCGGAGGAGGAGGTGGTGGTGCTGGTGTTTGCAATTGCAGGCGGCAGCTACACGACCAAAAACAACTAAAACTGGGCATAACTGAATGTTTGACTCATCATCGACATTGTCAAGCCATGGCATGGCATCAGCGGCCATGATGCTGCGAATGCTGAAGCAAGAAGTCTCCTTTACACAATCTCTTTGCCACATCATAAGAAATACATGCATCAGACAGCCAGCCAGCCAGCAAGCTAGTCCGTCAGTCAGTCACTCACTCAATCAGACAAACAGACAGACAAAACAATTCTATATGAATACGTGAAATTTATGTATGTTTTCTTTCCTTTACTGTAAAGAGCAGATAAAGCAACAGCAACAACAACCGAAGTGAAATTCCTTTAATTGCCATCATCATCATCGCGATGATCGTCATTGTGTGTCCGTTGTAGTTGTCGTCTTCTGTTTGGATGTTGTTCTTGCTGTTTTTGTATTTGGGTGGCATGTCAACTATTTGCAGGCACAAAATTATGTTGGCCATGTTTGTGTGATAAGTTAATAAAACATAAAGCAGAATTATGACATAAATTACACGAAATATTTCACAACAACAGCAGCAACAACACATAAGGATTCCCAAACACCAGCAGACAACAACAACAAGAAGAAAACCCCAACAACTAATTGAGAAATTAATAAAACGCCACGTAAAGATTTCCCGAAGGTAATCGCTTAGTTCGAGCCACAGACATGGTGATAATTGAAAGATATGGGCAAAAGGAAAGAGAAAAATATAAAAAAAGCTTTTAAGATTAAACAAAGCTTGTATTCCTCTGGAAACCATTATAAAAAGCTTTGAAGTTTTTAAAATTAAATAAAGCTTTTATACCTCTGAAACCCATTTTTAATCCAAGATTAACAGATTTTAAATTGAAGCTTTTAAAATTAAACAAAGCTTGTATACCTCTGGAACAAATTATAAAAAGATTTGAGGTTTTTAAAATTAAATAAAGCTTGTATATCTCTGGAACCCATTTTTTAATCTAAGATTAACAGAATTTTAATTTGAAGCTATCTTCTCAAAACTTTGTTAAATAGAACCTCGAAAGGTTTGATTAAAATCTAGGCTATCAGAAAATGAGGAACTTAACTTTTAAATCCTATGCCATAATTCCTCAACACAGTTGAAAGTTAATTAGGACTCGAAAGCTTAGAAAAGAATCCAGTTTCTCAAAAAAAAAAAAAATAATAATAAAACGAAAGCTCAGAGAACACAAAACAAAGCTTTAAAGTCCTAATTAGAAAAAATTCAATTACGAAGATTTCAAAGTGAAAATCTTTAGAATTTTTCCAAAGAGCTTTCTTGTAAAGCTTAAAAGCTTTGAAACAAAACTCGATTTTTTGGAATTGTTAACAAAAATTTTACTGGAAAGAAAGTTTGAAACCAATTTCAGATTCTCTAATCCTATCCATTTCCAATTTCTCAGAAGCTTTCACTGCACCGCTTCTTCCTGTTACTTTGCCACATAGAAGAAAACATAAATATAAATTTATCTTCTTCTTCTTGATGTTTTTGCAGCTGTTTCTCTCTCTTGTTTCATTTTTTTTCAGCGATTTCCTTTTGGCTGATAAAAATCAAATTTACACACATTCAAGCAATTTTCCAACAAGCCTTAATGCAAATTTGTTTAGCTGTGTTTTTTTTCTGTTTCTGTTTCAATTTTATTCTCATACTTAAAGCATCCGTTCCCCATAATGAATGAATGAATAGTTGTTGTTGTTTTTATTTTTTGTCTTTTTAAAAGCAAATTAAATTAAATGCATTGACTCTGGATCCCCAAGAACCCCTCTGCTTATTTACATTATACGCTTGGTGGTGTTGTTTTTGTTTGCAATAGACAGCCAGTAGTAGGCACCATTTGGTCTCTAGACAATAACTAAAAATGGTATGGTATGGTGGTGCTCCACATTGTGTCTCGGTTGTTTGTGCACCGGAGGCAACAATGTAAATCTCAACTCAGATTAAATCTAATATGGAATGTATTTTTTCTCCAAAACAACAAAAATATTTAATTTGTTGTTGACCTTATAAAGATGAAGTGTTTCAAATTGGAATCCAAAAAAAAAAATTAATATTGTTTCAAATTTGGTAACCGGTTACCAAACTTGAAAAAAATTTACATAATTACTTATTTAGGTAAATTAAGGAAATTTTTTTTTTATTTCTTAAACATTAAGCCAAGCTTAACTAAACCCCCTAAAATAAAATTCCACCATTGTTTTAAATAGAAAAAAAAAAATACCAAAAACAAGAACTTGGTTCCAAGTTCCTTTATGCTTGGTTTCATTTGGTTTAATTAATTTTTTTTTTTTTGGTGGTGAATTGTTTTCCTTTTGAGAAAGTCTAAGCTAGGTTTATTAAGCGTAACGATTTTTCACTACACTAAAACTTGGTTAATTTGTATAGTTAATTGCTTTTTTATGTGGTGTTTCCTTTTCGAAATAAATTTAGAGATGTTTTTAAATAATATAAAATAAAAAACTTGGTGGTCAAGGTGCTAAAGTGGCCATTAAAATGGGGGAGGATGTGTCAAAGTTGGGGCAAAAAAAGTAATTTTAAAACTAATTAATTAAGGAAACATAAAATAAACGGCTGAGAAAATTCCCAAAAATAAATCTAAAGGTAATTACAAAACCAAGTGACAGGTGAGGGATTAAAAACAAAAATATTAAGTTGGCTGCAAATGAAGGTTGGGAATTGAAAACAAATGAAACGTAGGTGGCGCCCAAGCACAAAAATTAATTTTTTCAGAGAAGATCCTAAGAAGATCTAGAAATGGGCATATGCTTTATAAAAAATGAGTTGATTGGATCCCAGAACTAAAAATTAAAATATAAAATTGAATGCTAAAAAGAAATTGTAAGGGAAAAAATGGAAACATAGGTGGCGCCCAAGCAAAAAAAAATATTTCTTTCTGAAAATACCTTAAGAAGTTGGGAAAAAGGCTTTTCAGATAAATGGGGTATCTTGGGTCCCAAATTTATTTTTAATATGAATAAAGAAACAGCAATTCAAGAAGGTATTAAATGTGCAATGGATGACATGTAGGTGGCGCCCAAAACCGTAAATGAATTGCAAGACATTTATGGGGGGTTTTTAGTGGGAAAGAAATTTGAAAAAACAGTGATTGAAAAAGTTATTGAATAAATGTCTGTACATAAATGACATGTAGGTGGCGCTCAAACTATAGACGAATTACTGCATTTTTATAGGAGGATTTTTATGGGCAAAGATGGGAAAGAAATGGAATACTTTTGGAAGATATTTAACTCATTGGATGTTCACGCTATTTTGTCCTCACAAAGGGAAGCCTGTATAGAATAATATTCAACTGAATAAATATCATATTTTTTTTAAAAAAAAATTATTAAAAATTAAAATATTTTTTTTATTTTATATTTAAATTTCCTTTGCATTAAGGCATTAGTTTTGAAAGGAAAATTGCTTGTTTTTTTTAATATTTAAGGCATTTTTCTTAATAAATATATATTTTTCAAATAATTTTAAATCATTTGTTCAATACTTACTTTTTCTAATTCTAAAAGGTGAAACCGAAGTACTTGTATTGCTTGCACCATCTGTAAGAGAAAAAAAAACACACACAATTAATTCACAAAATTCCAATCAAATTGCAAACAAACTTCACTTTAAAATTTTACAATAACCTTGACCCTCAATGTGTTTATTTTGCTTTTTTTTACACTCCTGTAAAAAACCTGTTGCCTTTATAATTAACATATTACAAAAATCTTTTAAGCATTTTTTTATGGGGGGAAAAATGTTCAAAAAATTATTAGACAGTTTTATGAGCCTATTTAGCACCAAACCTCAAATAATAAACCTCAGGACATTTTTATGTTTAAAAAATAAAAAAATGAAACAACAAATGACAACTACATTTCTTCCATACAAATAATGTACAAATGAAGCAAGCCATCATTGAGGAATGAAAATATGGTAAATGGTTTCAAAAGTCATAAAGTTTTGTTGGTTTGTTTCCCTTAAGACCCAGCCATAACTAAGAGTGTCATTAAAAAAATTGTTTACAAATCCCCGGGATGACACTTAAAAACCGATGTTTTCTTCTTTTTTCCTGTCAGATTTCCGAGTTTTATTGCCAAGAATCCGCCGGCTTAGATGGCAGCAGACCCACAAGGAGGCATACGAAAATATTAAGTATGTGTTACTAAATTGTTGTTTGAGGCATTTAAATAAGTGTGTATAGAAGACAACAACATCATAACATTTTTATACATATCATAAAAATGAGGAGCAACAAAAACGGCATATGGACAAACCGATAGACAGACAAATGGACAACCAAACACAACTAAATTACCCAACAACAGTAACATACAGCAGCAGCAACAACAGCAACATTGCACTGCACATGATGTTTTTACGACAACAAAATGATTTATGAGTTAAAAGTACTTGTTATAAAAAAAGCGCAGGCGCAACGCATACCACAGCCAGCCAGACAACCAAGCGGCAGGGAGACGTAGAGAGAGAAATAGAAGGAAGTAATGGCATGGCTATGATTTTGTTAGACCACTAAGCAATGATTTGCCATGGTTTGGCTTCAACTAAACTACCACTACCTCTTACTTGGGACTAACTGCAAATATGTTTTAATGTTCATACACTTGCTACAATTTAATGCATGTTCTTGGCCTTTAAATTGGTCATAAACTAATAATAATAAGCCATAAATGGCTCTCACTCTCTAGAAAAAATTATGATGTAAAGCCAAAGAGAGCCAAAGACGTTATAGGGTTCTTTGACAGATATTTGAAATTGTTTTTATGGTTTGTTTACCATTCGAAAAGGAACACCAACAACATGTTGTTGTTAAAGCAAAAATAGCAAAAAATTAAATAACACCATAATTTTATTTTAATTAAAGAAAGAGAAATTTGCATTTTACTCCTACTCGTCTGGCCTCACTCTCTCTCTCTCCTCTAACGCTGTCTATAACTGGTCATGTTAATAATAATGTATCTAAAAACATCTTCCCTTATAAGTCGTACATCCATCTTAGAAAGCAAAATTTTGTTGATAATATTATTGTTGTTGTTATTGCTTTTTTTAAGATGATGATAATGATAATAATGATGATACCGATGACGTTAATAATGGCAACAATCTTGTTATATTATTTCATTTTAATGAATTTAAATCTTTTTTATATTCTTGTTTAACATTTTAGTGGTGTTTGTTGTTGTTATTGTTATTTGTTTTTTTGCAATTTTTATACACATTTGTATGTGGGCTGCTGCTTTAAGCATTTGAAAAAAATAACACATATTTAATTTCAAAATCTTTTAAATGACATTGAACTTGTTGCTTGCTGCTGTTAAGCTTTGAAGTCGTTCTCTCTTTCTCTCAAAGCTGGTTTTTCTTTCTTGTCACATAGAATACTGTATATAAAAATGTAGAATATATGCTGGCGGGTTTTTGTTGTTGTTGTGAATGATGATGATGCACCCCCCATATATACCACATATACAGTGGGGACTTGATTTTGAAAAAAAATATGACGTTTTAATCGAAAATTATTTTTTTAAAGCTATTAAGGGGAATTATTGGGAAAAATATTTTTTTCTAAATTAATTTGTTTTTGTTTGATAAGAGAACAAAATGAATAGAAAAATTTCTTTGAGTAAATGTTTGAAGAATTTTGAATATAAATTGCTTTTATTTGGATATCAATTGAAAAATTTTGACCAGGTGGCGGCCAAGCAGAAACTAAAATTTAATTTTCCCGCAATTGTTAAATATGTTTTTAAATGATTTTTTTTAATCTAAAATTATTACTTTTTAATATCTTTGGATTTTTTTTTTTTTTCTATATTATAACACAAAAATTAAATATAATTTTTAATATAATTATATTGTTATATTTATATTTTTTATTTATTTTTTATTTTTATTATTATTAGTATAATTATTGTTATTATTTTTATTATTAGTATTATTATTTTAATTATTTTTTTATCATTAGTGTAATAATTTTTATATTTATTAATTTATTTTTATTAATTTATTTTTTTTTCTCCAACAAATTCCCAAAAATCCAGACCCCACTGTATTCTCATTCTCAATCCCCAATATTTCTTCCATCACTTGTGCCGTTTTTTTCTGCCTGTGTGTGACAAATTTAGTTTAATTTTTTTATATTAAATTTAATTGAATTAAATTGTTTGAAATAAAAATGGCTGTGATTTGTACAATTTTCGCCTAACACACACTCACATTTTTCAAAAATTGTTTTTGGGTCAAGGTGTATTGAATTTATAAAAAAAATAACAAATTATATATTGCATATATTGTTTACTTACCAGTGAATCTACTTCGGGATCTGCTGTGTAGTAGGGTTTTTGTGATCTGATCTGTAAGGAGAAGAAAAAAAAAACGAAAATTAGAATTGAACGAAAATTAGAAAAAACTACAGATTGCTTACTATTTTTAGTTTTTAGGGACCACCCACAACAATTGTTTTACAAGGAAATAACACTAAACTTGGATTTCAAGGATTTACAGAGAAAAAAAATAAATACCAAAACTAGATGATGATGATGAGGTTGAGGTTACTGGTGATCCAGAAACCAAACTACCTGTTCCCAAAAACACCATGACTAATTCCTTTAGTGTAAACAAACCAAAAACAAGACCCTATTTCTTTGAGTGTTTGTGTGTATGTGTTCCCAAGGATTAATTGTGGCGATATGCTAAGGCCATAATAACAAAAAAATTCAGGCGAAATCCCTGTGTCTAGAGATAAGCATGCGACTCAATGTCTCCTGGTTGTTTTTTTGAAACAGAATGGCATTTTAACATATTTCCCCTGAAATGAGTGAGTGACTGACAGACAGCCGGACTGACTCAGTGACAGAGTGATGATGTCGTCTCCTCAATGCCTAATACACTTGCTGTCATAAAACCAACAATAAACCCCCCGTATATGTGTAGAAATATAACAAAACAAATGATGTTCCCGGCTGTGACTATGTCGAGCAGTTTGTGACATGCAAAAAGATAGACCCACCGAAAATGTGATGACGACGACGACGGCGACAATAGTAAAGCCACACACTTAGATAAAAATCACCAAGGCAATAAATAGATAAAATGCCACCTAGTAGTAGTTGTAGTAGTAATAGTTGAACTACAAAAACAAAACGGGGAAAAAAAGAACACCCAAAACGCCGCAGAGCCCAAACAAAGCCACCACAAGAATCACAGACAACAAAGTAGTATTTTGTAGTGTTTTCGCCAAAATAACAATAACAATAATAACAACAAGACCACAATGCCAGCTACAACACCATCACCAGACCAGCAGCACCAGTGAAAGAATCCACAACTGCAAAAACATATGTGTGAGACTAATGATGGCCATAAATCATTAAAGGTGTATTCCACTAATATTATTGTTTATATCTGTTGGGCAAAACACAACAAAACCCCCAAGCAAGGCACTGTGCAATGCCAAAGCTCCACAACAACAACAAAAACAAAAAATACAAAAGTAAAAACCGCCAATATTACAAACTATAGCATATAGACAAAACCAAAAGTTATACACGTTTATTGTGATTATTGTTATTATTTATTTTTTGCCTGTTCTCCCTCCCTCCCTCTCTCTCTCACACACAATAACAATGTAAGCAGCAATAGATTTTTGTATATTGAACTGAATACGATTTTGAAAAAATTGAAAAAAAAATTATTAAAGAAGATGAGGCAACAACATCAATCATTGCCTGCTTCATTCTCCCTGGAAAGCAAGAAAACTGAAAGCACTTATGTGGCCAGACGACCGCTGGAAAAGAGAGTCTTTGTTTTGGTTCGTTTCTTGTTTTACCAAATTGCAGTCCAAAAGGAGAACGAATGGCAACCAGGCGGGCAGCCAACCAGCCAGCCAGTTAGCCATTGTGAGTAAACCATATTTGATTATAGGTTAGGAGTTAAAAACGAAAAAAACAACACAAAATAACCCCTTTAACCATAACAATTATAATAATATGGTAACGAACAACATAAATGCAAATTCTAGGGGCCAAAGACGTACATATATTGCCTTCTCTTTCTAACATTACTTGGAGTATAAGAAACAGAGAAGAAAAAAACGTTATTGGAATTAAATTAGACATTGGAAAAGAAAATGGATTCCCCATAGGGGCCCACAGGGAAATGAATTTAGAAATAAGAAATAATGACGTATGAAGGGCAGGAAACGTTTGAAAATAAGTTCAAATTCCAAAGGAAAGAAAATAAAAATATGAGATATTTTTTATTATTTTTTTAAATCGTGAAGGACATAAAAATGTTATTTTTTTATGTTTTTTTTTTTTTTTAAGAAATAATGGACCTAAGGTGAAAAGTGTAATTTTCTGAAAATTTAATTTTGAATTTAATTTTTTGCCAAAACAAAAAAATGGAAATTTCTTCCTATTTTTATAGTTTTTTTTTTTTTTTTTTTTTTTTTTTTTTTTGTGAAAATTCCCATTTATTGAATTTTATATATTTTTTTCTCTGAATTCCATTCAACCAACATTGAATAAAACTTTAATTAATTCTTTTAATCATTATTTTTTTTTCCTGAATTCTTTATTATTTTCATTTATTTTTTTTTATTTCTGCCAAATCAGTTTCATGTTTCCCCCCATATATACAACGGCAACAACACCACGATTAACTTAAGTATTTCATTTCTCGTTGTTGTTGTTGTCGTTGTTGGTATTTTCTTTTGCTCCTTTTGAGGTTTTTAAAAATACATAAATCATTTTAACAAGTAAATTCACAGCATGAGACGTTTGTGCCACAAAAATCTTGTCGGCAATGTTATTGCTTTGCTCTATAAATAAATTACACATGGAATGGAAGAGCATAGCGAGAGAGAGCGAGCGAAAAAAAATCACTTGAAATTGTTGGATGATTAGAAATTTGTTTGGTTTGAAAATGGAGAAAAAAAAGAAAATCCCGAAAAGTTAAAAAAATGAACAAAATAGGGGAGGTATGACAAATAAGGGAATGGGCAACATGTTGCAAAAGAAAATGTTGCTGAATATTTTTAAGACATTTTTTTGAATGTTAGTATATTTAAATATTTTCATGAGCTTAAAAATACTCAAACTGGAAACATGTTGCCCGGAGGGGAAAATGTTGATAAACATTTAACGTTACAAATTTATAAAAATTTAATGAATTAAATTTGAACTTTATTTATAAAATTAAATAAACGGAATGGAAATATCGTAAAGAAACTGGAAAATACTTAAATTGGCAAGATGTTGTTGTAAAATATTAAAATAAAGGCAACATGTTACCAAAGAAATTGCAAAATATTTGATTTGGCAATATATTGCTTTGGAAGAAAATGTTGATAAACATTTTGCGTTGCATTTGTTTTTTTTTTTTTGATAATTTTTTATTTGTTTTTTTTTTTTTTTAATAATTAGAAATGCTTTGAAATATAAAGGCAACATGTTACAAAATAAATTGCAAAATAGTTGAACCGGCAACATGTTGCTATACAAGAATATAACTAAATATTTGTTTATTTTGAATAAAAAAAATTATTTTTGTTTTTCATAAGAAAACTTTGAAAAATTAAGTCAACATGTTGTCATACTAAAAATTTTCTTGTTTGCGAAAGAAATATTCGTATTTGTTTTTAAAAAATTAAGAAAGCTTTAAAACATAGAGGCAACATGTCAAAGTGAAAATGTTGCTATACATTTTTTTATTATTTTAAAATACACCTTTTATAATATTGAGTTGAAATGAAGCTCATTAACTGTTCCAATTTTTAAAAATATATGTATTTCTTTTCTCAGAAATATTTAGAAACAAATTTTCCAGCAACATGTTGCCAAACTTAAATGGCGTTTTTTCTCTCCTTTATTTATTTATTTATTTTTTTTTTTTTGGGGAAAACTATAATCTCTTATCTTATCTTCTGCTTAACATTGTTGATTTGTCTATTTTGTTATTTATTATAAGCGTTGCCCTACTACCGGATGTTTAAGGTACACGAGTAGTTTTCGTTTTTTTTTTTTATCGAAAAATCCCTTTATAAATATTTAAGCAAGTATTTCATTCATTTTAGTTGAATTTTGGGTTTTTTCATGATTATCAATGCTGGCTGGTGACAGTGAAAGTAGTCATATATTCTGTGGCAAGAGATCTTCTACAAATAACTATAACTACCCGAAATCTCTGTTGTTAATAAATATTGACACTTTGCAGCAACAATTCATGGGAGGTTACCCAGTTTGAGTTTTTGTTTGTTTGGTTACTCAAAAATTATCATTTTTTTTTTTCAAAAAATATGAACACACAATTTTATGGTAGCTAATGTTTAACTAATACCCGTGTTTGGTTATTTTGTTGTCTACTGTCTAGTGTCGCTGTCGTCTGTAAAAATAAAAATTTGTAGTGAAGGTGGTAGATAGGTAGCAGCAATTGCTTCAAGTGTTGTAAAGATAATGAAGCAAAGCAAATAAAATGCCACTCACAATAACGTATAACACATGTTTTGGCCCGACTCGACATACAACAACAGCAACAACAATCCATAACGCAATGCTTTAAATAAATATTACAACAAGAAATTATTACAATTATTAGGTTTTGGAATTGTGGCGTTTTTGTTGTGTCTGGAGCAACATTGCAGCTCCAAATGTTGGCTAGCACCAACCAACAACACCATCATGATGATGATCATTATCATCGCCAGTACACGTACCCTTTGCCAGCTAGATATTTTAAGGCGCACCACTTGTTATCTTTATGATTTTGATATTAGTTTTGTTGTTATTGTTAACATAGGCCTAAACGGCTGAGGTTTGTTTGTGAGGGGAGAGAGATGACGAACGCTATGCTGCTCTAGGTGACCATAAACCACCAGGGCCATAAACATGTAATCATGATGATGATGATCATACCCTGCAGTTTGAAACTTTACACTTAACAAAAAAATGTGTTACCAAAAACATTTTCACTTTTTTTGAATATTTTTTGGGGGTTTGGAAGATAACATTTTTGGGATGGTGTGCGAGTGTGTGTGTTTTGCTCTAGTTAACCAAACAATCAAGGTAATCTCTTTTAGATTTCTTAGATTTGTTTTTTATTTTCGTTTTGTGTAATCAAATATCTTTTACTGTACACAGAGAAAGATAAACAGCAAAGATAATAGCCGGCTATTGGGAAAGAATATAGAATAAAGAACTGCAGAGGCGCCAGTTAGGCGACAAAATCTTTAGCTACTTCTCCAAAGGGGTGTTCTTGTTTTGTGGAACGAAACAAAAAAAAAAAACATAAAAGAATTCTAGTAGCAGTTCGCATTCTTTGATTTTGAAACAAATTTCAAATATCAAATCTTATCTGGAACCTGGCGGTAATCACGTGAGAATATTAAGGTTAATTGATTGAATCATATATGGCAGTGGCAAATGAAATTTGAAACAAATCATAAGAGCAAAATCAAATGTGGTTAATTTTTATTATGCCAAGGGGACGGAGAGAAGAGAAGGAGGGATGGGGGGTAATTATTGACATTATTATGGCCGCAAAGAAAAAAGGTGCGAAATCACCAAGCTGCCAGCAAAATTATGGCTGTTTGCTTTTTGAGGGAAGAAGAAAATAAAAAAAAACTGTAAGGTGTAAACACCGCAATACCAGTAGTTGAATTTTTTTTGTCTGTATTTTATAAAATGTTCTTGTCAACAAGACAAATACCAGAGACGACCGCCACTCAATATCTACAATAAAATTATAAAAAACAAACTAATGCAATATAAAATACAATTTTATAGTGTTGTGATTTGACATGTGCCCGTAGCTACTAGCCCGGGGGCTTTTGTCCAAGATTTATGAAAATTTATGATGGCCCAAGTCGCTGGGTATTATAAAAAATAATAAATACCCACTGCGGAACCTTATATCAAATGTGACAGAAAACGGCAAGCTTTTGGGATATTTCTGCAAATCAAAGTTGAGTAATGACCATGTGGCTTTTACTATCTTCGTGGTAGGAAGCTAGCGATTTTGTAAATAAATAAACACACCAAAAATATAAATTATAGTTTTAACAAATTAACCTTTAATCAAGTGATTTGTCATCATCATAACAGTTAATGTCTTTGCTGGTTGCGCTTTCAAAAAATTAAAGAAGCAAAAAAAAAAAAACAAGTGGCTGCAAGTCTTTAATAAAAAAATCTATAACGTGTTGTTGGTAATATAAAATGCATTAAATCATAATGTTTGACTAAAAAGACAACAACAACAAAAATAATAAATTATTGCAGTTAGTTTGTAAGCGAATTGTGGTTGTGTTTGTGTGTGTGTGGTTGTACATGCGCCTGTAATAAATCATATTTTTATAATTAAACCAAACATAAATATCATTCACACATCCAAAAACTGTTGGCAATGTAATTTTTCAAAACAAAAATATTAGATTATTAAAGTCGTTACTGAATTACTGGGAGCCACTGTGTTCAGCAAATGAGAGAAAAGGAGAGAGTGTGAGTGAAACCAAGAGATGAGGGAAAACAATACGAATTCGTATCAATTCTTCTAAGTGATAATAATAATAAAGAGAGCGAAATTCTTCTCTCAGAGAATTCATCTATCAGAAACATTTGAAGAGAAGAGGCTTTTTAACGGTTAAATTATTGCCATTGAGAGAGTGAGGTTTTCTCTCTTTAAGTATCGATGTTTTCTAAGGCAAAGTAAATCATTAAAAATAGAGAAAGGGCAGAGAGAGTGTAGAAAACATTCACAGGAATTAATGGCATTTTAGGAAAAATTTTCCTAAATATTATGAATAGAATTTTTAATTTTCATTGTTTTTAAAATAGAGTAACATATGTATCAAGAAAATTTAACATTTTTCGAAATGATTTTTTTTATTTTTTGAAGGAGAAAATTGAATCATTTTCCATTTTTTACCTCAAATCAATCAACGCTCACAGAAAATAATTTAGTAAAAATGTTCAACTTTTTTTCAAAATGTATTAAAATAAATATTTGAAACGAAATTATCAAACACTGCAAGAGGTTAAAATCCATTTCAATAAAAAAAGAATTAAATAAAATTTTTTTGTTTAAAAATTAATACAATTTTTGTCTGGATGTTAATTTGATTTTGATTTGAAATCAATTCAAATAAACAAAATCAAATTGGAACACAGCAAGAGAGCCATGAGAATTATGTCAAATCATATTACACCTTTGAAATGTTATGTGAAATAATAAGCAGATGAAAAAAACAATAAACAATTTGAAAGTTTTGAGGAAAAAAGAATTGAAATGCGCAATACTTTTTTCTGTGGCATGCCTTGCCTGCAACTGGCAACACTGTTGCACATGTTTGGAAGGTTGTTTGGTCAATTCATAGAACCCCAACCCCTTTTTCTTGCAAACAAACAAAAAGGGAAAATAATCTTTTATACCTTTCACAACAACAGCGTCAAAAGACAATGGCATTTAAATATTGCTCATTTTAACGGTTCCAAAGAAACAAAAGAAGACCTAGAACTTATTGCGTTTGAAGGGAAGGAATCCTTGAGAACAATACATGTAGATCTTTAAAGGAAATTTAAAACCTTTACATAAGGGTTGAGATTTCCAAAAAAAGAGAATGAAAGGCATTTATGAAAGATTTCTTTTTTTTTTCAAAATCCTGAACTCATTTTTTTTGCTCCTAACATTTGACAAAAGCCTCAGCAGAAGAAGACACAAATCCGAAACGGACAAAGAAATTGTTGCTTAAACACAAAAGAGATTAAAACCTTTCGGCCAAAGGAGGAATGTGGAAACGCAACGCATTAAACGAAACGATCACAATGTGATGATCATTTGTGTGTTGCTCTCCCCTCTCCCTTCCATGCCTTCAACAAATAAAGATTTGTGTGAATGCCTGCCTGATGATGATGGTACCTGCTTTAAAGGCAAAACCGAAATAAATCCACATTTGTTTTTTTTTTAAATTTTTTTTAACTCAATTTCTGTTGAAATTTATATAAATGTTCTCTACGACCTTATAACATTTTGAAAATACTAAATTTTGGGTTGTTCTTTTCTTTGCTTAAAGCCGAAAAAATCAAAAACCAAACAAATCAACAAAAGGAATGTTAATGAGAAAATCCAATTTAAAATTGTTGCAACATTGAGAAATAAAGAACAAAGATTGATTGTTAATTTGAGGGAGAAAAAAAATAAAATAAAATAAAATAAAATAGAACTACAAAGCAAAATTATTGCCTTATAATTCACAATGTGATTTAGGAAAATTAAAAAAAAAAAAAAAAAAAAAACAAAAACAATCGATAAATTTCGTTTAATTGAAAAAGAAGAAGAAGCAAATTCTTCAGAACATTTCACAGCAAAAATAACTGCCTTGATTTTGACCTATATTTGGGGAAATATTTCAAATGAAAGTTATTTTCAATATCTCAGTTACCGAAATATATCGATGAGTAATTTTAAGAATTAACGATTTATTGCAGTTTGGAAAAAAATTAAAAAGAATCAATTCTTGCATTTCAATTATATATGATAATGAGAACTTTTCAGAATTAATAATTAACTACAAAAAATTGTGATTTGAGATTTTATTTTAAAAATTAAACTTCATTGATATACAAATTCAATATGAACCCCGAAAATCTCTCCAATTCTTTATCTATCGATAAATTTTGATAAACATAATTTCCAATATTTTAATTTCCTTAAACTTCATTGATATACAAATTCAATATGAACCCCGAAAATCTCTCCAATTCTTTATCTATCGATAAATTTTGATAAACATAATTTCCAATATTTTAATTTCCCAAAATATGTAATACTATTGCCACTTGAATTTCTTATTTTCAGTTATATTTATTTTTTTATTATTGCAATATGTTTTTTTTTAATTTCCCAAGAATTAATTTTTCAGAAGAAATATCCCAGCTAAAAAATCTCAAATTACTGTAAAGATTATCTATTGTATTTTTTTTTCTTATTTTTTTACTCAACTCCTCATCTGTGAGGGTCCGTCCATTTGTCCCCATGTGCCTGGCCTAACTGGCTTGGCTTGTTATTTTTATGACATAACCATATGTTTAGCACTTGGCGCGAGAAGATTTTTTTCTGTTTTTTTTTTATAATTTCTTTAAAAACTGTGTTAAACGATCAGCAAGAACCAGAGACTACAGGCTACATTAATAAACGAGACTTAAGACACAGAGAGACACACACACAGACAGTCAGACAGACAACCAGACAAATTAAGCAAATGCAAAAACAACAAGAAGCGGGCTTCATATTCAAGTGGAGGGTTTCCTAATTTAACTGCCAAACCAGATGTATTAAATATGTTTTAAAATACAAGAATTGTTGTTGCAGCTCTTCTTCTAATTATATTTGATTGTGTCCAAAAAAGAATAACAATAATAAGAAGAAACAATTTTTTTTCAGGGGGAAGTGGGTGTCGTATGAAGAGAGAGATGTGGAGGGTGAAAAATATGGTTATGATCTTGTCATTTAAATAATTTATGATATTATTTTTGGAAATATTAAACTGCATTCCACGACCATATTCCTCACTCACCAGACATGTATGCATCCCAAGACTAAGTGTAAACAAACAGGGTGTCCCAAAATTGGCTTGATGTGCATTAAACAGATGATGATCATGATTTTTATGAAGTTGCCAATGCCAAAGTGACTGGCTAACTGAACTGTCTTCCCATTAAAGTTGCATTTTTTTTGTTTTTGGAAAAATTTTGAAATATTTTGTAGCGAGTACTCACTCCCAAAGAGTTTCGAAGAAGCTGCCAAGATGTATGGGCTCGCGCGAAAAAATGCATTAAATAAACCATCATTTCAGGCACCTCATCATCAACATTGAGGGCCACAGGCCACAACATAAACAGGCATCAGCCAGCAGACATTAAATGCTGTTGGATTTCTCCACTTGTACTTTGGTTACTTTTAATTTCTTTTGGCGTTTTTTTTTTTTTTTTGTGATTTTCCTTCTTTTTTTTCTTGGCATGCCCATAAAAACACTTGGCAAGGCTTTTTTAGTGGATATTTTTTTGCCACATAAATTTCATCTGTTTTTAAAAACATTATAATGTTTTGTTTGCATTTAGCATAGAGATGTCCCTTTCCTCCAATTCATCCCCCCTTCGGCCCAGCAAGCCAAAAAGGAAACTGATGATTTTATTTCGGCATCATTGAAAATTGTGACAGTTTATGAAATTTATCAACTTCTGCCAACAAATTTCCATGCGGCCCAAACGAAAAATCTAATAAATTAATTGCCAATTTTTTGGGAAGGCAACATTTTCCTCTCTCTCTCGGTCACTCTCTCTCTCTAGGATTTTAAAAATAAAATCAAAAAATGTTGTTTCTGGCTATTTTTAAAAACCAAAAAATTTTGTTTGCTTCTCAAAAAGCTGTCGATTTTGTGGTGAATACAAATTCGTTTATAAAAATATACAAATCTCTGGGCATTGTTGTTGGAAATCAACAGAAAATAATGCCAATGCTTTTACGATGTCGTCTAATGTTTTGAATGTATTTTAAAAAGATTGTTGGTCTGCCAGCCAGCCAGCCCGGCAGTCAGTCAGCCAGTCTGTCTTCTGCCTTAGCCGAGTGGTGTTAGCTTTACTAATGATGCAGCTAAAAAAATGCTTTATTTTAAAATGATATTTTTAAAATTCATGAGAGAAATCAAGAGATTAAAATCATCGTCATCATCATCCCCATCGTCCGTATCCCCATCAAGACGGGCAACATCTTCTTCGTCGTTGTTAAATGGAACATTGTCGTGAATGATGCTCATCATATGCATGTTTAGTGCATCATCTAAGGAGCAGAATATGAAACAGTCAGTCATAAAGATTCGTTTTTTTTCCTTCATGAGACACATTGTATTTATAATGCCATACATTAGCCGCTAAGAAGAGATTTGTCGCTGGTATTCCCTTTCTCCCCCCAAAATGCCCTAACAAAGAAAGCAAACAAAGAGCAGCAACAACAAACACATTGCCAAGAGTGTTAAGAATTTTTCAGCCTCAATTATTATTAACACCACTTGACGCAAAATCAAAACCATTTGGCCATTGTGACCGAACTTAATGGGTTAATCTTACAAACGATGAGGGTGCTGGGGTAATGATCATGATCCAAGTCGAAGCAGAGGCGGTAGTGATGGTGGTGGGGTGAAACGATGTTCCCCGATCATATGTTGAATTCCGTAATGTTGTTTGTGGCTTCATAATTTTTGTTCTTGTTTTTCGTTTTTTTTTTTTCTGAGAGTGAATGTTAATACGATTGTCGATTCCACACAAAGAAATAGCCCAGCCAAAACATTAAATACAAAGAATAGTAAAGAAGAAAATGAAAAACCAAAAAACAGCAGAAAAAAAAACTTTAAATGACGTCGTCGTTTTGGCTGTTTTGTAGCGATGATTAATGAAGTGCCAGAAAATAAAGATCATCATTATTGTAAGATATTTAAAGCATAGAGTGTGTACACAAACACACACACTGCAGTCACATACATATGCCAAAAGGAAACTGGTACAACAACAACAAATTCTACAAAACTAACTAAGTGATTCACTTTGCTGTGTTTCATGCCCTCATCATTTGGATTTTAAGCAATGAAAAAAACTATGAAATGAAAAGACACATCTAAAGTTAGGGTAGACAATATGGAAATTGTAAAGAGAAATTGATTTCGAATGGGGAAATACGAGATATTGTTAAAGAAACATGTTGCGGAAGATATTTTCAAAATGTTTCAAATTGCAGAAGATCGATATAGAATAATTTTAGAGTCTTAAAAAATATTCAAATTATGGCAGAAAGAAAATTCCATTGATTTTAGAAGTGAAATGGGTATGCAACATAAATTTGTTGCAGCAACATGTTGACAAGGATTTTTTTATTATTATTTTTAATAAAATTTCAGAAATAAAATATTGAATTGGGTACTATTTAAGCTCTTAAAGAAAAATTCCCATGATCTTAAGCATAAAAATGGTATAGGGCTATGACATTTTAATCGGCAACATGTTGCAGAACAACATATAATTGAGGACTTTTTACCATTTTTTTTTAAATTAATTTACACCAATGAAATTTTAATGTAGTTACTTATTAAACCATTATAGAAAAAATGCCATAATTTTAAAAAGAAAAATAAGAAATCTGTACCCGCAACATGTTGCAGAAGACTTTTCTCTATTTTTTGATTTTCTATAGACTTTAAAAAAATATTTAAGGAATATACAATTGTCAGACTTTATATAGACATAAATATAAGATAAATATTTATATAAATTTTACTTTGAAATTAAAAAAAAAAACACACACACAATTTTGTTGCTGCAACATGTTGAAATAGTATATATGCTATATATTAACTAATTCTTGGTAATATCGACTTATTTTCAGTAACTACTTGTGTCATTTAAAGCATTTCGTTTATTTTTTCATACTATTTTCACTATTTGAGTTGTAACTTTTAAATATGTTGCTGCAACATATTGCCTTAACATATATTCATTAAATTAACTTCTTTCTGGGATTTTTTTTTGCAATATTGCTTTAACATATTGCCTGAACTTTTTCAATTCTTCTGCCAATTTTAGTGATTTTTTTTTTTCAAATATTTATCACAAAATTAATTGTTCTTTTATAAAACATTATCTATTATTAATTTTAATTGCCACACTTACCTGTTTACTAAACATTGCAATATCTTCATTAAACGATTCTGACGAACATACATCACCACCTTGCACACCAGGTTCTCTGGGCGTACATGTGGCCAATTCACATTTTTCAAATATTAGAGCCAACAGCGGGAATAGGGGATGTCTGCAAAGGGAAAAGAGAGAGATATAAAACAGTGAAATAGAAAATAAACAAATTAAATTATAACAAAAAATGAAAAAACTGAAAATCAAAATACAAATCAAATATTTTTGATTTTCAAGAAAAACGAAAGAACAGCAAAAAAATCGGTTTGTCGATCGCATGAAAATGTAGTGAGAGCAGCACACTTTTCTTGTATTGCCTTAAATTTGTTTACACTAATGGCGACAAGAAACCGCCGTCGTCATTCACAACATCATCTTCATCGTTGGCTACGCTGGCTGGCGATGGAAGCAAAAGCAGCTGGTTTATCATCATCATGTGGCTAGCGAGAAGTGGTCCAAGGGTATTTGTGGAGGGGGAGGTAATTATAACGCTGAAAGGGTGGTGTCAGGGAATGAATTTTTGTGTTGCGGAAAGTGTCTTTTTTTATTTGGGGGGCTATCATCGCTTGAATGGTAGGCCGCCACAGTATCTGTATCTATGGCACTCATTAAATACCACATACTTACCCATTACACTTGTGGCACACTCGTGTATGAGCATGTGCATGTGCATGTGTGTGTGTGTGAAGTGCATTTAACATTTGGTATTTTAATTAGAGCATAAGTTAAAGGAAATGCTATGCATTTCTAAAATGCCAATTTTAGATGATTTTTGTTTGTTTTTCTTGTTCTAGAATTCGATCAACCTTACACTTACTGTACGGTGTAGCAGCAGAAAAAGAAGTAAACCAAAAACAAAATCATGGATGGTATGGCTAATTATGACTAGGCCTAGTGAGTTGTGTTGTTGTTGCTTTTTTTATTGAATCAAAATGGAAAAGGGAAATGATGTTTGTTGGCGGCTGGCGCTTGCAACACAACGGGATATTTTTTGGCGGTGTATCTCTGAAGGTAATAAATGCCATAAATAAGAATGAAAAAATGACTTAACGATGGAGCAGGAAAACCCGGGAAAATACAGCAGGCCATATTTGGAAAATCAAATAATAAACTTGAAAATTGTGCCTTTTTGTTCCCGCCAAAAATAAGAAAAATCTATTATTTTTTTTTAAGTTTCCTGCCATACATACATATTTGCCGGTTCATAAATTAAAATTGTAAATCAACAAGTTTGTATTGCTCTGGTTTTCGCTTAAAAGTCAATATCAAACAACAAACCTTCACTCTTTCCCTCTCTCTCTCTGCCAGAGCCGACCAGCAACATGGCAGCAGTAGTAGCTGGCTGCCAGCAACAAAAAAACCGGCAGCAGCAGCAACAACCAGCAAATGTGTAAAAGTGTTTTGACAAGGAGGCCTGTTTTAAATGCACGAAATTGTAATAAATCTTTGCTCATATTGTTGTGGTTCTCGTTGTTGTTGTTGCTGGTATTTTATAAAAGACTACCGTATGTAAACATTGGCATAAACAGACACTCTCTTTCTCTGGTGTCTTCTTCATGGCTGTTCTCTTCTATAATGTGTCTGGCTGGCCGGCAATCTATGGTTGTTGCTTCCCTGCCATTGTTGTTGGGGTTTCATTGATAATTTATTACCATCTTTTTAACTGTCAAAATTTCATTGTTTGGCTTTCCAAAATAATATACAACAAAATCGAGCAATTTTTTTGCTCTTAAAATGTCATCTCTGGCGGGAGAGAGAGGGACAGAGAGTGAGAGAGCCAAAGAGATTGGTTCTGCTCATCTTGGGATTTTTGCTGTTTTTTCAACATTTGCAATGTCATTGTTGACAGTTTGGACATATTTGTTGATAGGTTTTTCTGTTTGTTATTGTTGTTGTTGTGATGATGGTGCTGCCATCACATTTAAGAGGGGGCTTCACATGCCAAGCAAATCTTACAGGATTTATATGAGTTTGTGTGTGTGTGTCGATTTAACAATTGAAAATGACAAATTGTTTTGTTTTATTAGAATTTTTTTATGTGGTTTTGTATTTTTTTCTTTTTTTGTATCAGAAATGATAAATGATTTTTGTTTTCAGTTTTCCTTGCAACTAGACATATGCAAATTTGCGGCAGTGTGTTATTATAATTCATGTATTCATGACCAAAAAAAAAAAAGAAACGTAGTAGGGAAAAAAAACTAAAACATCTGCCAGCAAAACTGACCATTTATGTTTGCTCACTTTCCGGTTTTTTCTTTTTTTTTGGTGGCTGTCTTAGCAAAGTTCTACAAATTGCACCTGAATTGAGTTGAGTGTCGTTTTTTGTTACCCCTAAAAAGAAATGTCTGCCCTCTATAATTTTTCAATTAGTATTTCAAATGGTCTTTTAGTGTTTCCCTTTAGGAGTTTTTATTTCATTTTACTTCTAATATCACTTTATGTTAATCATTTAAATGTTAAAATTACTACCAACCATTTTTTGGTGGGTTGTTGAAGTGTTTCCCCTCCCCCTCCCTCTCTTTTTCGTAAATGAAATGACTGTCAATTTGTAGTTTATTTCTACCCTACACTTGTCACTTTGTTAGGGACCTTTTATGGGTAATTATGTTTTTCCTTTCTCCCTCTCCCCCTCTCCATGGTTCTAGGTTTGGCCTAATGCACCAAGCCACCACAACTTATTTGAAGTGTGATATTTACCTTTTTTACCCAGGAGACTGCAACTTAAAGGTAAATATTGCCTGGCTGGTGGCAAAAAAAAAAAGAAAAATAAAAATAAACTCCACAAAAAAGGTGTTAAGTTCTTAATAATGAAAAAGAGCATGTTATGAAGCAGGCCAGTCAGTCAGCCATCCATCCAGTGAGCCAGCCAGCCACTCAAGCAAAAACAGAAAAAATCAACAAACTTAAATGCTTATACAGTGACTTCTGTTAAATGTTGTAAGTTATTTTGTTATCTCACAGGTTGTTTGAATTCTTCCGTAATAATTAAGTTTTATGATTGGGACAATAAAGCAGAGGCAGTCAGTAGGGCAAAAAAAGACTGCAAATGCCTTGCTAAGGTTTTTTTTTTTTTTCGCAGTGCAGTTTTTAATGATCAAAAGTGTTAATTGATAATAACTAAAACAAAGGGTGAGGAAGGGAAGAGAGGAAATTACATAATTGCCAGGAGAATTCTGGAGTTTGGCCATAACCCAAGTAAATGAGAATTATTCCCATTGAAATCAAAAATAATTGTAATTCATTTGTTTCCTCATTCCCTCCTCTATTTTTTGTGGTGATCATGTTAGTCATCAATTGTATACCCATCGATCTCCCGGTCTTTGGGATTTCATTTCAACAAAAAAATGACAAATATGTCATTGTATGTCAATAATAACTGACAAGTTGTTAACACTCTTTAAGATGTTTGCCAAGTGGTTTAAATTAATATACAAATAATAATCATATTTTGTTAAATGAATGCATACAGACAACAACCACAACATGGACATGGAAAAAAGGGGTGAAATGGATTTTTTTTTATTCTTTTCATTTTCCAATACACTGGTGTTTATTTTCTTATAATAACAGATTAATTACTAGCTCCTTGGGAATTCCTATAAAAAAAACTGGAGGAGAAGCAAGCAAGCCAGAATTATGATTGATGTGTGCAAACACACACGTACAAAGAGAGAGGACTTGGGGTGGTGTTTGAAAGGCATTGAAATGCCCAACACCACAAAATTAGCACCTCTCCTTCTTTCCGTGTTTTGTGCTTCTTTTTTTTCGGCCAATAAATTTCTATTACAATTTCTCCAATGGCAACGTTTAAGGGTAACCCCTAATTTGGCCAGGGTATTAATTTTCGAGGCGTGTGTGCGCACAAAAAATTTTTGAAAATTATAAAAGATCAACAAAAACGCCTACAAGGCTCACAAATAGCTTAATTAAATAAGGCAAAGAAGAACCACACGCAGGAAATAAGGTAATGTGCTTCATTCTAAGGCAGAGAGAGGGAGAGAAAGAGTGACAAAAGGTATCTAACACAAAGTCACACGAGCGTGCAATTTTTATTCTAGGCCTATTTCTTAAATTAATAATAGATTTTAATTTAATTAGTGATTCTCTCTCTCTCTCTCTCAATTTTTTTACTGTTCTCTCTTGTTTCAAATAATTATTCAAATATATTTTTATTTATTAAAAATTGTCTTTACTTACTCATATATAGCATCCTTATCACGTTTATGTACTTCGGGTATTGCACCCATTAAATGATTAGCAACCGGTGATACATGACTAGGTGTACCATGGCCACCAGCCGCACCAGCTGTATGGTAGCCATGCATGCCAACTGTGGCCGCTGCTGCAGCAGCATGTGTCATGTGTGGTGAATGATGTGATGGTAGGCCTTGTAATCCAGGCGGCCGATGACCAACATGTGGATCATACATGGCAGCTGCTGCAGCACCCGAATCCATACCATAGCCGTGCAGGCCATCGTCATACTGGAAATTGAAGAAAAAAAATAAAAATAATTATTAGATTTTGTAAAAATAGAAAAAAAATGGAAATTATTTCAAAAAAAGCTTCCAGGAAAATTATTGTGTGAAAGTTGCAGCAACATGTTGCGGGAAAGTTTTCAACATTTGTTTATTTGAAAATTACGTTAGAACTCTTTGCGATCAGAAATGCTAAACTTAAATTTTAAAAGCATCAAATTTTTTTTCAATTTTTTATTGCCCTACTTTGGCAACATGTTGCAGGGATGTTAACATGTTGCGGAAAACTTCTCAACATTTGTTTATTTATAAAATTATCTTAGAACTCTTTGCGATCAGAAATAATAAGCTTACATTTTAAAAGCATCACATCTTATTTAATTTTCTAAAGCTCTACTTTGGCAACATGTTGCAGGGATATTAATTTTTATATTTATAGCATTTTTAAGAATATGCTCTTAAAGCCTTTAAGGAAATAGAGGTTTAATATAAGAGAAATTGTTAAAAAATAATATAAGAGTAATTTTGTGAATTAGATTTTAAGTTAAAGTTTAGCAACATGTTGCAGGTGCTTATGCTTTGAAAGCTTGACAAGATTGTTTGTTAAATATACAAAAATGAAGACTTAAAAATGAATACAATAATTGGAATAAAAATCACGTTTAGTTCAATTTACGAAGGATCAACTTTGGCAACATGTTGCAGAGATCTTATTTTTAAAATAAATAAATTGTATTATTTTTGACAAAATGAGATTTTTGCATATATAAATTACAATAATATTCTTTTTAAAATAATAACAAAATTAAATGTTAGCAACATGTTGATAATGAAAGTGCTACATTCTTTTGAGTCTAGCAGCATGTTGCAAAAACATTATTGGTAGAATATGTGAAAAAACGAAGTGCATTTTAAATTAAGTCTTTGGAATGCAAGTTCTGGATTTTTTTCAAAACAAATGGGATTTAGCAACATGTTGCTAATGACTTCTTTTGGAAATAAGAAATCGCTAGAGTATAATTTTTTTAATTTTTGTAAAGTTTCTACCAACTAACATTATAAATTCGGCTTAGCAACATCCTGATACAAATTTGCTTCTCTTTCCTCCTAAAACTTCAATCCCCTTAGTTTCTCAAGAGGAAAAAAAGCCTGGGCTTTCCCCTGCTGCGAAAGTATGTAAAACTATGTATGTGTGTTTTGAAAAACAAAATGCCAGAAACGAAAAATATTCCCACACACCAAATCAAAATGGAATTCTTGTCACCCATAACAGCCGAAACAAACAAAATACCAACAACTATGGGCACACAGAAAACGTGTATTTATCACACACAGAAAACAAAAAATGAACGACGAAACCAAAAAGAAAAAAATTAATACTTATCATGAACAAAAATCATCACCACCATCAAAAAAAAAAAAAAAAACAGAAACAACAACCAGAGCCATTGGCATATCGCTACAATCGTTGTCCCATCAACGTACATACATTTAGTTTGTCTCCTACACCACCAACACCATGGCAATTGCTGGCTTTGCTGCTGCAGCAACAACACAACACTAATAAGCTTGACCTTGTAATAACAGCCTTAACTTCAAGCGTCTTAACGTTTTTTGCATACGAAATGTACAAAATGATTTGTTTTGTTTATAAACAGACAAACTGACTGACTGACGAACGAGCGAACTGACGAATATATCTATCTATCCATATATAAATATATAGAAAAAGGTTTTTTAAACGGTTTTAAAAAACTACGTAGATGGATAATGGCTTGTTGTTCGTGGCGGTGTTGTTGTTGCTGCCTGCCAAAAACAACAAAAACCCTAACACTTCTTTGACGCCACTTTATTAAGGCAACGTTTAGTAGAACTGCACAGAAAAGTAACAACAACACCGAGAAATTAAAAACTTTTTAACTTGACAATGTTAACCACGTCTATAGCCGCCAAGTCAGAGTCCATCAGCTAGCTAGCTGACTACCTTCCCATGCGAAATACAACAATATATGTACTCTTCTTGTTGTTGTTGGTATTGCTGGCATTGCAAGTTGTAGTACTCTTGCAAAGAAAGAAAAGAATAAGCGCAAAAAAAAAAAGACGAGCGAACGAACGAGCGAGCGTACATTGATGATTGTTAAGATTTTTATCATTTTATAAAATACAAAACTTTTCAACTTGAGAGTTCACACTGCATATACAAGTTTATTGTTGTAGTTGTTGCCGTTAAATACTAAGATTGTTGTGTTTTTGAGTATTTTGTCAAAAGGCGTTGTCATTCAACACGAAATCTCACACAGGATTGCCTGGCATTTAGAGATTCATCACCGGTTGTATTGATTCCCGTCTCTCGTCTCGGGCTTTGAATGAGTAATGTGACGTTGTTTGGGCGTTTTGGCCATTATCATTTGCCAGAGATCTGCTGGTGGTACCTTTGCTTGTTTGTGTTTGTATGTCTTAAGCAGCAATTGACACATTGATGTAAAATGTCAACAACTGAAATCCCCCCTCGTAGCCGTTTTTTTTTTTTTTTTTTTTGTATTTTGGAGCAGAAAAAAGAGAAGAGCCCTTGAAAAAACAAGTGTTAATGATTAAAATCTGTTTTGTTGTGGCTGCCCGGAAAAAAAGGTACAGGGGGATAACTCATATTTTGTTCAGAGGGGGGAGAATTTCATGAAAAAAAACATTTTTGCTTGGCATCCCGCTATTATCTGCATTTGACATTCAAACCACCTGCAATATTACTGTATGTATGTGTGTCTCTGGAAAACGAGACAATCCCCGCATTCACATATTAATCTCGCTCAAAATGACAACAACAAAAAAACGAAGGAAAAAGAGTTAAGGTTTTGTTATGCCAAAAGCGGGGGAAAAATCCCATTTTTACTGCTATTGTTTGATTCATCAGAAAGAAGGCCAGCAAAAAACGGCAGCAGCAAAACCTTTCTCAATATCCGCTGCCGCATATATAAAACCAGCTTGAAACTACAACAACCGGCAAAGTGGCAGGCAGACCAAGAATGAAATGAAATGGCACACCGAGCAACCAAAAAACAAAAAAAATTGTCCTCCAGATACATACACAAGATTAGCAAAAGACTTCATTTCACATACATGCATTTTCAGAGGCTGAAAAAACCTCCAGCCTGTCAGCCAGCCAGATACACGCTGCTCTAGCAGAAGACCAAGCCAGCAATGAAAACAACAATTGCAAAGGAGGCAAAAAAATGTCAGCAGCAGCATTAACTGCCATGTGCAGTTAACAAAAACCAAAAAAAAAATCCACTACGGACGGGTACGGTTTTTTGTCAATATTGTCGTCATTGTTGTTGTTGTTGCTGTTGCTACTATGACGGCGGCTGCAAGTTGTTTATTGTTCAAGTTTTGTGGGTTAAAGTCGCGGCTCAGATATTTGTCATTTGGCTGTGCCAGCCTGCCTGCTGTTTGTCTGTATTTTTTTCTGGTTGTTCCTCTCTGCTTCTTCTTACATATATTTAGATGTATAACCTCTCATGCCTCCTCGCCACTCTCTCTCTTCCTTTCTCCCCCGAATTGCCATGACTTAAATACTCCAAAAAGGTTCTTTTTTTCCTACAACCTATCACAACTAATGTTTGCGCTGCAGCACAAAACCCCGGCAAAAGTCTTTAAGCAAGATTGTCTAAAAGCAGTTAAACTATAAAGTTGTTATGCTAATTTTTTGCATTTGAAGTTTTGTGAACATTGGCGTTGTTGGCATAGAAAAATATTTTAAGGAAAAATAAAGAAGAAGGAAAAGGAAAAAAATCAAAACAACCCGGCCCAGAGAGTCCAGAACAAATTGCATGAAATTAAGAAAGAAATACAGGAAACAGGAAATTCCATGAGGAGATAGAGGCAGAGAAAAATGTAATTGAAAATTGTGGTTCTGGAGGAAAGACTTAAATTAATGCTACGGCAACATGTTGCGGCAACATTATGGGAAAGATTTCAGGAATGTTTGCAATACAGTTTTGAGAGGAGATTTTATTCATGACGAGAGATAAAGGCAGAAAAATTACAATTGAAAATGGTTCTGGAGGGTAATCTTAAATAAATAATACCGCAACATGTTGCGGCAACATTGTGGAAAGTTTTCAGGAAATTGGGAGTTTAATTTTAAAAGGAGATTTTGCTCATGAGAAGAAGGAAAAGGAATAAATTGTAATTTAAAGTTGTTGTGGAGGAAAGCGGAAATATATATTACAGCAACATGTTGCGGCAACATTTTGGTAAAGATTTCGGCAATATTTAAATGGGAGTTAGAAAAAGAATTTGCTCATATTTTTTTGTAAAATATTTTGAGTCACTTTACTTTCCTGGATTTGCGTTTTTTAATATTTCACACACAAATATCCTGGCAACATGTTGCGAAAGTTTTATGGAACATTTTCTGCAATGTTTCAGTATTACGAAAGGTAGACAATTTTATCAAATATCAGGTTATTTAAATTACAACAATATCGAAAATATTTGAATTGCAAACTCTCCTGCTTTTTTTAAGAGAAATGTGCCAATTGTGTGTTGTAGCAACATGTTGCGGCAACAATAATGTCATTTCAAGGTATTTTTAAATGGGATATATCGGAAAAATATATTTCATGTATTTCAAGGAATTTTTGAATACTTTCCTTGTTTCTTTTTTAGAAAAATTTTATTAAGAAAATATTGCAATATTGCACATTTTAAAAATGTTCAGAAACATAAATTAAAACATTTATAAACCGAACTTTTATGATTTTCTTTAAATATTTTCAGTTTTTTAATCAATTTGGCTTTTAAAAGATATTTGACTTTTAATTTTCTTTTAAATAATGTGATAAACAAGCCAGCAACATGTTGCTGCAACACTAAGGGAAATTTCTCGCAGAACTTTATGGAATTTCAACTCAAAATCTCTATAAATTTTTCCCCAAATATTGTCAAACGTTTTTTGACACATTTATGATTTTATTAGCTAAATTCTCTCTTGTGGGTAACATTATGATAATTTGGGGGGAATTCACAATAAAGCCATTATCAAAATTTCTTTCTTTTTTTAAATTGCAAAAAAATGTTAAAACCTCTTTTTTTTTTTTTTTTTTTTTTTTTTTTGTATATCTTTTGGCAAACTGTGACAAATTAATTTTCTATGCCGGTCTATAATAAAATTGTGTTCTTTGTCTTTTTTCTCGAATTTAATTGATTTTTTATGTTCCCAAAAAAATATTTTTTGAAAAAATACGCTTTTTTGTTTCATGTCTTAATGGTTTTGGCCATATTAATTTACCATAAAATTTGATATGTGTAGCTGTATGGTATGCCATAGTTTTTTTATATTTTTTTTATATATATATATATTTTTATTGAAAATTATCTATATTTTCTTTTTCTTCCAAAAATTCGATTAAGAAACAAAACAAAGAAAAAAGAAGACAACTAACCTTAACACGTGATTACTGGTTTTCACTCGTGGCGGCATTTCATATATTTGTAGCTTGTAATTTTAATAACAAAACATTAATATACATATACATATGTGTAGATATGTATGTTTGTTAGGTCTTGATAAAGAGCAAGAAACTAGTTTGTTATAGCCAATGACCCTTTGAACAACAACACTGTGTATGATGGCTTGTGGGCCAAGTTAAGCAGAGACGAAAGAAGAAAATGTTTTTAAAAATAAAATAAAAACAAAACATAGATAATGACCTCAACTTTATAATGTGGCTTGAACTATTGAAAATGAAATTGATATAGATAAATATGTATATTTTTTTTTGATGGAGTTTTTTCCCCGTTTTTTGGTGAGTTAAATTAACATAATTGAATATGCTGCCAAGCAAAAGAAATGAAATCAAATAAAATAAGTTTTGTTTGATGATGTTTTGGAATTTTGATTTATTTTTTGTTTTCTCGTACATATTTTTGTCATTGGAATATTTATAGAGTGGCATTATTGATTTGGGAGTATGGCAAAGGCATGCCAATCCTACACCCACCAAAATTTTTTGTTTTTTTTTCTCCCAGCTGGTTGGCTTCCTGGCTAGCCATTGAACCAACCACCCACCTAGACATCAAAATATTTGGCCTCTACTAAGAAGATGTTTGCGTTCGTTTATGTTTTTCTTTTTTTTTTCATTTATTTCTTTGGGAGAGTATAGTATGTGTTTTTGACATTTCCACAAAACAACTCATAACCAGAACACAATCACCCATTCCCATGCCCGTTTTGCTGTTACCACATGCCAGCCAGCCAGCTAGCTAGCTCGCCTTAGTTGTTGCTCGATTTCATACTACGTCAATTCCTATTATTATGCAAGTATGCTGAAGAAGAACCAGAAAAAAAAATTATAATAGAAAAAAAAAAACAACAACAACATTTTTAAGCTACTTCATACATGGAATTTTTCTTATAGAAAAAAATGGGGGAGAGAAATTCATCATCAATGCCTCCCACTTGGTTACAACGTATCTCAGCTAACACGTGTAATTCAAGGTACTTGATTTTGTATGGCAAAAAAAATAATATGATATATAAATATAATGTTTCTATTATATAAATATATATATACATAAATATTTATGTATGTATGTGTGTGTTTATAAAGATACATGTCAGCCTTTATATTCCATGTTTTGAAAAAAGCAAAACAAAAAACGGAACAAAATACGTAGAAAACCTTACGTGTTTTCTTACTATTAATGCGGCTGGTTGTTATGTTTTAAGTTTAAGCGAAAAATGTTTGAAAACTTATTAGAATGTTTAAACGATTATGTTTTTGTTCTGGAATAGGTTTGTTGCTAAATATGAGAAATCACGCAAATTTTAAAGGGGAAATATGAAAAAAGGAGAAAAAAAATAAAAATTTTCAACACTACCCAGGAGTCATTTTCCGACGATTTTGTGATCTAAAAGCACAAATTTAAATTTAATTTAAAAAAATCTTAAAATTCGAGTTATATGAATTTTCACTCAAAACTGATAAAAAAAATATAAAAAAATAAAATATTAAAAGTTTTATAGAATTTCAAGGAAAAATATGAAATGAGGAGGAAATCGACAGAGAATATTAAAAAAAAAAAAATCCAATACTAGTCAAGAGACGTTTCTTTTTTCATTTTCCGACGATTTTGTGGTTTTCAAAGCACAAATTTAAATTTAAATTAAAAAAAATCTTAAAATTCGAGTTAAATGAATTTTCACTCAAAACTGATTAAAAAATAAAATATTAAAAAATATTAATTATTAATAAAATAAAATATTAAAAAACACACAAAATTCGTAGAAGCACATTTCTCAAAAATACTTTTATAAAAGAATCAGGAATCAGGTTTCCGAAAGGTATATCAAAATTTTCACCAATATTTTCCCTTTAAAATCTTTTAAAGCAAAACATTTTAAATGTTAATTTCAAAACAAAAAGTCATTTCTAAACATTCCGTAGTTTTTGTTTTCAATTGTTTTTGTTCTAATTTTTTTTTTTTTTTTGAGAATGTGATGGATAGATATACTGTGTGGCACAAAGGCATACCAAACGGCCAGCTGACCAACGAACCAACCAGCCAACAACATGTTGTTAGGCTGCAAGAAGCCTAACTCAAAAACCATTTGATGTCATAAATCATTTAATCACTTTCATCTAAAAACAAACAGTACAAATATGCCTCCTGTATTGTCATGGCAGGCATGGCATGGCATGGTCATAGAAAAGCTGTTTTATCAACAACATTATATCAGCAACATAGACGACACAAAAACAAAAACTAAAAATGAATACTAAAACTATGGCCAGTATTTGATCCACAAAAATAGAGAGAAAGAGAAAAAAAGAGAATTATGCATATAAAACATATTTTACTTATAAACAAATATTTCATTTGGTTAGGCCTAGAAAACAAAAGAAACACCACTGAACTTGAAATGGAAAAACAAAACTTGACCATTACCAGAAAACAAAAAAAAAAAGGAAAACAACTGCAACGGCAACACCATTATGCATTTTCAAGTCAGAGGAACAACAATGCAATGCCAGGCCAGGCCAGCATTGTGGTGGTGGTGCTGGTGTTCTATTTCTTTACACACACACATAACCCCACACACACATGTGCATTGCAATATTGCGAATTGTTGGCAATTTTTGTGGCAATATTCAAATATGCAACAACATTTTGTTTGGGTTTTTGGGGGGTAACGCATGCTGCAGCAAAACTCCATAGAAAAACTAGGAAAAAATAGTTTCAAAATGTGACAATGAATGCCCACATTTTGGGTTTTTCAGGAGGAGAGAAGTGTGGGAGGCTGCAACATTTTTTGTAGGTCGTTGTTCATTCATTGCCTGGCTTAGAATTCGAAAACCCCAAAAAGCTTATGGTGATGTTTTGTTAACCTTTTGCAGCAGCCTAATAAAAATTGCATATACAACAATTTTACACACCATGAGAGGTGGAGAGGAGAGAGAGCAGCAGGAGAGAGTATACAAAAAAAAAAAACTACATGCAAATGTTGGCGTTGCATTTTTGCAAAAATACCATAAACGAGGGTGTCCTCTGCAATTCCTAGGTCATATGCAATTGGAGTATATAACCATCTACATAGTCTAGATATGTATATGTATATATATAGACATTTCTGTTGTTGTTGTTTAGTTTTGCATAGGATGTACACGGGAGACAAAACCAGACACATTTACAGACAGTTTAGAGTGGTTTTGCAATAAAGCAACAATTTGCTTTTAAAGGTTATATGCAACATTTGTTTTGAGGCAGTGAAACCAACAGCTAAACTGAAAACCAACAACAACAATAGCAATTTAAACTAAAACTCTAAACCCTTAACGAACTGTAATATGATGTGTTAGAAAAATTAAATTTTTATGGTTTTATTTTAGAGTAACAAAACATATCCTTGAATTAAATTTTGACTTTTGGTTTCATGGCTGGGGAGGTGTTCCCTAACCTAGCCTACAAATAAAACCTAAAAAGGCATTTCATTTTTTTTTTGTTTCTTTGATTACATTTCCAATCATTGTTAATATGTTTCAGTTTTTTATTGTTGCTGTATTTCTAGAAGACAAATGATGTACACTCCCATTTTTTTGGTCTTCCTTTTTATTTCGCTCTGGGTTTCTCCAGTGATTTCAGGTTTTCTATGTGTCCCGCCTAAGTTATTTGTGATTGTGTTGTTGTTGTTAATGTTGTTTTTTGATTTTTGGTGTTAGACACTTAATTTTTAAGGCATGTTAAAACAATTTAGTTTCAACATGTTTTTTTCGCTGTTATTTAAATGTAGGCGAAGAAGTAAATTTTGGAGAACATGAGATGGAAGGAATTGAAATAACAAAGTAATTTATTTGTGGAATTGTTCATTTTTATTTCTCGATAATGGCAAAAACAGTTATGATTAATAAACAAAACGCAACTAAAAATAAAATATATTTAAAGAAATATTATTAAATTTGAAATCTAAATATGGAAGGAAATAAAACTCAAGTCAAGTTTTTATTATTTTTCAAAAATGACAGATAAATGGAATGGAAATTAAACAAAAAATCAATTATTTGTTATTTAATTTTTATTTAGTTGTAATTAAATAATACAAATATTTAAAAAAAAAAAATCAAATAAAATTCAGAGCCTCAATTCTTGTTCTAAAAAATGTGAAATAAAAGTTCAAATCACATAAAATTCAGAGCCTCTATTCTTGTTCTAAAAAATGTGAAATAAAACTTTTATTAAAAAGGCAATGTCAAATAAAAAATTTATAAAGGATATATTTTTCATTTCACATTTTTATAGGAAAAGAAACCAGCCACAGCTCTAGAAATGTGAAAATTCAAATTATAACTTTAAAGACAAATGTTTTTTAATTGCCAGACGAAATTCAAGTCCAATAATTTGAAAAAATAAATTTAATTTTTTTCTCATATAATTTTTTTTCTAATTGAAATATAAAAATATTTTCCGAAGTTGATACAAAATCTTCTAAATCCATGAAATTAAACAAAATTGAAGTTAGCCTAAAAATATGCATCAGGTATTGGCCAAGGGGAAACTAAAAAATATCTAAATGTTATGGGCGATTTTATATAAATGGCCATAACTCCAAGAATTCTATGTGGATTTCTAAAATATGTATATCGAAATTGTGAGACCTATTGGAGGTACCAACTGTGTAGAAGATAGAATTTTAGTATTTTTTTAAATAATTTTAAAATTTTATTTAAAATAAATAAAATATATTCCCTAAAAGTTCCATCATTTTCAATCTACGTATTATTTTTTTTTAACAAAATATTCGGAAATATTCAAATTTAATAAAAATCCACAATATTTAAAAAATTAAAAGTATTTCAAATTTTGCCTAAAACTATGCATCACTTTTTGCAAAAGAAAATTGATGGGGTTCAAATGAATTGAATTGCTGCACTAAAATTATCATAACTTCCATAAACCTTGATGGATCTGGGAAATATTGATATTAGAATTAAGAGAACAGATGAGGCCACCAGAGGTGTAAAAATTAAAATTTTAGAAATTATCTAGGTAATTTTAATTTTTTATTTAAAATGAAAATTATGTTTTTTCGAAGAGATAGAAAATTAAGGAAATATAAATACAATAATTAGAAGTGGGATATTTTACAATTTTTTTTTAATAAAAAGAAGAAAGGAGCCAAATTGCCTAAAAGTTTACACCTAATTTTAAATTTTGTATTTTTTTAGAAATAGGAAAATTTTCTTATTTAAGTTTTATTTTTAAAATTCACAACTTGAAAATTTGTCACTTTTCTCTGCCCTTTTTTATTACTGCTCCTATTCAAATTTCCTTCACTGTTCATGGCCACTGTTATTTTTGTTGCTGTTTTCTTCCTCACAAAAAAATTAACACCTTTTCACCGTTGTGCTAACAAGTCCGGCAAATACAATTTCAAACAATTCAATAACCAATAAAATTGAATATGAAAATGTCCATTTAAACATGTGTGTTTAATGCTAACTTGGAAAAATGTTTATTTGAAACATTAGCAACAGTTTAACTGAATTCAATTTAAACTAGTTTAAGCCATAATGTTAAAACTAAATAAACAAAAAAGAAATGCGTTTATGACAAAAGCAAATAGCAGCAGAATTTTGGAAAATGGAAAAAATAAACTTTGGAAGTTAAGCTATCACGGGGCCTTCAACCAACATAAGCTGACACATATATTTTGATTATTTAATTTTTCATTTTTGCTCACTTTTTTCCTTTAGCTTATTTGGTTTTTGAAAAGATCTCCCATTGGCACATTGTCTCTCTTTGAATTTTAAGGACCTTTGAGGTTCACCACAAATTACCATTTTCACTTTTGAAAATGAAATAATTCCTCAGAACAATTTCAGTCTCAATTTGCAATATTTGCATACCAAAGTTAATATTTATAATGGAGGGCCAACAAATTACCCAGGCCTTTCGATGATGAGGCAATTGCGTGCTATCGACGGGTGCCAACAATTGCTCCTTTTTTTTGGTCAAATAAAGGACAATGTGTGTTTAAGTTTAAAATAATTACAAAAGACAGCTTAAACAACATAACTTCATTTGTGGTTCTTTGGAAAACGAAGAAGACAAATAATTTGACAAAAAAAAATAAGTTTTTTCGTTTTTTTTTTTTTTTTTTTTGGAGAACCTTAAAGTGTTTATGTCCTCAACTTAACAACTCTGGCTCGGGGCATAACCCATAATTTTGAAAGTCCAAACAAATTACCAAAAATAAGTTATAAAACAGGGGGGTTAATGAACACTTCCGTGTTAAAGAATATCAGGCACACACAATGCCATGCATTCTAAATGATTGGTAATCAAGTGCAAAGAAAGTCTGGTATCTTCTTCTTGTTGGATTTTTGCAACAAAAATTCCTTTGTTTATTGTAATGTGTGGCAAATACAATTTTTGATGATATTTAATTTAATCATTTTCAATTTTTTCCTTAAATTACTTTTAATTTAAGCCAAACACAACACAATGCCATTTCCCTCCAAAACGAGCGTTTTTTTTCTTCAAAGGAGACCAAGAAAATCATTTTTTTCATTTTCTTCTTTTTGTTAAGATAAGTTACTTGAACTGTTTCGAAAAACAAAAAAAGGCAACACAAACTACAAGTGACGTACATACAAAAGCGTTCACTTAAATGAATGTTGTGTAGAGTATATGCTGTGCGCTTTTGCTGCTGCACGCCGCCGTTGTTGCTCATTAAATTAAATGAACCATCAGCACGCAATTTATTTTCTTTAAAACAAAATTCTGTTTTTTTTTTCTACTACTTCTTCTTCTTCTTCGTTTGCTTTGTTTCTATATATTTTTAGTTTGGCCTTTGTATTTTTTCGTTTTGAAAAAAATTTACGCAAACGCTCACGCATTTTTTTTGTCTATCTGTTTTGAGCGATCATCATCTCACAGGGAGAGATCTTACAAGGAGGGGGTCCTATTGTTTTTTGAGCCAAATATCATGGCATGATCCATGTTAATTTAATTAAATATAATTTCCGTTCAAGACACACAAGGAAAAAACACAACACCATAACAATAATAATAACACCAATAATAATAATGGCAATATTTAATAAATTTTATAAACAATGAAAATCAACACGAGCTAATGAGCTTGAAATTTAACAAAAAACAAACTTGGCAAAAAAAAAATTAATGAAAAAACATCAAGACGGATGAAAATGTTTAATAACATTTAGCCAAGATATTTACAAACTAATTTCCAAAAAATATAAAAATAAAAAATATGTTTATGTTTTTGCCGACGCTAATGTTGCCATAAGTTGCCTAAAAGTATGCAGAGGGTTTTGGTGGAATTTTTATTGGGTTTGGTGATTTAAATCAAAAGATTGATATAGGGGATTTATGGGAGAAATTTCTTCAGGAAAATTTAATAAAAATTTAAGTATTGGAAGCGTGGAAGTACAAAGGTAGAGATTCAGAATTTTTGCTAAAATTATGTGAATATGGTTAATTTAAAGGATGGACATAATCACTTAATCATTGCCAAAAATTTATAAAATATCCATTTGAAATACAAATTAGAAGACTAATGTATGTCCTCCAAATCTGTGAATATAATTTCAATATTGACTGAACGGTATGAAAATTAAATTCGAGGAAAATTTCGAGGATTTAGCAGGGAAGTTTCCAATGGGGGTTTCAGGATAAAAAAGGCGTTTAACTCCTAATTGTGTTTGGGGAAAACATTATAAGAGATAGACGTTTAAAAGTGGGCTCCCTTGAAATCTCTTAGAAATCGAACTAAGAAAAATTCACTTGACTGAACTCCAAATGCCATGCTAATGGAAGTTCAGGGAAAATTGATCAGGAATAGCTAATACAGACTTGACTAAATTTTCTTTCGCCGAAATGTAGTAGAGGATCATTCATTTCTTTAATAAAGGAAACCTTTTTTAATACACTGAAAGAAAATTGCACTTGGTTTGAACAATAAATATTCTGCGTATTTTCAAGATCAAATTATGGTCATTCCAAGAGTTCTGCTATTTGGAAAAAATTACTATATTTTATTTAACTGATATTTGAAAGTCGGGAAGAGGCATCAGGGGCTCTGAGATCAAAAGTTAATGATATTGTAATAGGACATTTCAAAATTCATGGAGAATTCCCTTTGAAATCACTACCTATCACTACAAGGAAATCCACAAAAAATCACTTGAAAATCCAAAAGAAAGATTATCTACAGACTTTGTAGAAAATATAGGCATGTTTAGAAATCCAAATCTCTATCTATCTCTTCGAAATTACTAATAAATCAAGGAGAAAATATGAGCGTTTCTCAAAATGCCAATTTTTTCAGTAATGGGAATGAGAAACGACTTATTTTCATTGAAAATTCTAACAAAGTTCAATTCTGATCCAAATATTTTGTGACGAAAAGTTTTTGAGATTCAAATCATTTTATCTACTTGAAATATAGAAGAGAAAATTCTGTCGTTTTATGGTCGGAAATTTGTCTTTTGGTATGGGGAATTTTAAAATTTATTTTCCATTTTCGGAAGAGTCGAACATTGTTTGGTTCTGAATTGATTTAAAAAAATGGAATTATGAAAATTTTTTGAATGACTTCGGGGAAGCTGTCCACTTTTAAGTATTTTCCTTGTTAGAGAATTGTTAGACGATTTCAAAATCGTTGAAAATGTTTGAAGGGTTTCTGGCACTAATAAGGTGATTGAATATTCGTCACAGTCTTGGAAATTGACACTTGATAAAAACAGGAAAGGCAAACATATGGCCTTATAATTTAAGAAGATATTGCCGAAACATTGACCTTTTCTTGCCCAAACTTTGAAAGGTTTCTGCTACTAATAGTGTGATTGAATATTCGGCTGAGTTTTAGGAATTAACACTTTCTATTCTATTTTCTATTTTTTAATGTGAAAGTATTAAAGACGGGTATATAGCCAAATTCTGGAGTTTTTTTTTTTTTTTTGGCCAAATTTTGGAATTAATTGAAAGGTATTTGACACCAATAATTTGATAAAAAAAATTCGGTATCGTATTTAATATTTTCTATTTTTTATTTAATTTAAGGAGATTTTGAAGTAAACATTAGCGCTTTCTTGGCCAAATTTGTCTCCACCATAACACTAAGGTAACTATTGATTTTTTTCAAAAATACATTTTCCATTGAAAATCTATGGAAAATTATTTTAGAGTTCGTTTTTAGAAACTAATTTTATGATTTTTAATCTTTTTAAAATATTTTTTTTATTTCGCCACTTCATTTGGCCCATGACAAAATGCCGTCGCTACTTTAACACCCTGTACCCTAAGCATTTTCACACAATAATTTTCCCTAACATGATGAAATTTTCTTGCAATACTTACCCTAGGTTGAGCCATTAATGCTCTAGGAGCGGTGTCCAACCCGATTTGTGCCACTTTTTGTTAAAAATTAAACAAAAAAGTAAAAACTTAAAAAAAAGCTACAACCAATCTCGGCAATTGGACTGTAGATTTTTTTTCGTTGGCGATGTTCTGTATACAACACTGGTTAACAACAAAAAGATACTCTGCTTTTCAAAGTTGTAATTTAATTTTTCCAAGATTTTTTTGTACACTAGTCACTTTGTATGGAGAGGAAGGAGTAAGGTGATGATTTTCTTCTTCTTCTTCTATAGATTATTTTATCTTGCTTTTCCTTTGCTTTGACTTATTTTTAGGCACATTTATAAGAAAAACTTTTCTTTTTTGTAATAATTTTAATTTTTATATTTTTGTTTTAGAAAAAATCGTATACAATTTTGTTGTGGTTGTTGTTGTTGCAATTATTTAAGCATGACTTTTAGTATACTTGTTGTTGTTGTTATAACTATTATAATTTATTACTTGTTGTTGTTATTATTATTGTGTGGGGGGTCATAAATCCATGTTTCTTGTTTTGTTTTATGATTTGTTTTTGTTTGTTTGTTTTGTTTTTTGCAGGGAGTCCAAAAAATATATTTTTGTTTTCGTATACCACTGTGTTGTAAAAATTATTTATTTTGCAAAAAGAAACTTAAACAATTTTTTGTAGTTGTATCACAGTTTTCCTCTAAACTGAAGATGGTTGGTTGTTTGGATGATGGAAAACCAAAAGAAAAACTTAAATTTGAAATTAAACCGAACGAAGAATAAATCGCGCGCGCGTTTTTCACGTTTGCCCACAAAAAGCGACGGCTTTTTGGTTTTGAGTTATTTTTGTTTTATTTTCACTAAATTCACAATTTGTTGTTATTTTTGTTTTTTATGGAGACGCGTTACCGCCGTTTATGCTGGGTCTTTTGAAAACCGCCGTAATTTTCCAAAACAAAAAATACGCCGTTTTTTGTTGTTGATGTATGCTGTGCAATATTTTGTTTTTCCAGAGTTTTTGAAATTTTCACGGCCCCTTTTCTAAACTTTTGCAAAATTTATTTAATTTCTTTTTTTTTATTGAGGGGCTATACTTCTTTTCTTCTGTGTTTTACTAGAAAGATGATGATTATATGTCTTGTCGTGTTGTTGTTACATTCAATAATAAAAATAAAAATTTTTGTTGTGATCTTTTTTGATTGGGATTGATGATGTTTGTTGTGGTTGCTTGCTGGTTCGTCGTCGGTCTTCTTGGTTGTTGAGCGAAGACTCTGGCGAAAAAATATAGATTTTTATTTATTGTATGTGTCTGTTGTTCTGGTTACTACTACTCTACTCGATCGTGGTGTAACTATCCACACAGCACAGCAGCACGTCGTACGCGTTTCGAAGGCAAATACACACTGGGCTTGTCAATCACAACGAAAACTAAACTTGGCGGGGGTAAACAACATAACAGCACCGCAGAGCAACAACAAAGCACACACACACAAACTCACCGACACAGCCATACACAATTGCACACTCCGAACAACAGACAGGCGAACGAACGAGCAAGTCATACGCACGCACATACAGCGGTGGTGTTGTATCTGTGTGCCTGTTCGACGACACCTCACACAGATACTTGTTCTCAGCGAACGGGGCGAGAGTGTGTGTTTGTTGGTGTGTGTGTGTGTGCAGTGTTGGGAAAAACAACTCATTTTTCTGGTGGTAGTAAAATTTACTCTCGCCTAGGAGGTAGGCAAATGTTTTGCCAGCATGTGTGTGCGAGTGTGTGTGTGTGTTTGTGCCCAAGGAGCGCAACAATTGTGCCATTAAATTTCATTCGAAATAAATTTTATGAAATGTGCGCAAGACAAGGAAAACTACCTGTTTTTCTTACTAAATGAGTGTCATAAATTTTCCTAAGCCAGAAAGAGATGACTGTTCGTTTTACGAGGCTAATGGCTCAACCGCATCAAATGAACGGCAGCAAGACGAACAACAGCAGCAACAACAACACTAAGGCGACAGATAAAAAGCGCATGTGTTTGTCAAAAAGTAAATCATTATTATTGCTGCCATCAAAATTGCGAACACTGAAAAAAAGAGAGCCACAAGAGTATGGGAGAGTAATGGAACAATGCTCTTTGCATGACTAAGAGAGGCATTTGCGGCGAATTTAGTTGATTTTATGGGGGAATTAATAAAAATAATATGGGAAATTTTCCCGGTTATATTAACGGGCAATAATAATTCAATCAAAAATTATTGGGGAAAAATGATTTATTATGCGAAAATAATAATAATATTGAAAAAATAAAAGAGAGTTCTCATTTTTTGATAAAGAGTTAAATGAGATTACTCATTATTGTGGGTGAGAGTGGCTGGTTGGCAAATTGTAGATTACATGTTGTTGTTGTTGCTGTTACTTTTGTTGCCATTATTTGAAATTTATTTGTCTTTAGATGAAATGAGACGGCTTATAATCACTTCGTGATGTGAACGAACACACATCCATAAAAGTGACTGCCTGCTGCAATGAGCAGAAAAATATCAAAAGCAACATTTTGCCATTTTGTTGTTGTTGTTGGTTAATTCCCCCATAAAACTCCATAAGATTGGGTATTTTCTCAGTGCAAGCCAGTGCTAGGCCTCCCCAATCCTCGCCAACCGTAAAGCAACAGCAACAAGCAGCATTTGGAATAGCTAAAGAAAAGCGCCAGCGTCTAAAGTTCTCAGGGCATCTCACCGTCTGCTCTATTCTTGCTAGGCTTCCTATTTTAGTGCTCGTGTTGTTGTTATTGTTGCTGCTGTGTGATTTAGCAAAAACCAATCCCCATTTGTTATATTCGCCCGAGTGAGTGAGTGCTGGCACATTTGCATCACAAGATTTCAGTCAAAATCAAATAAATGGCTCATACAGCACTACTCCATTGCCGTGTTCTTCATCGTCGTCATCGTAGTAGTAGTTGTCGTTTTTTGGCTCACACATACACCCTTACATTTGGCAAGCTATTGGTAAGCTCTCACTGAGACACAGACACACACATGGACAAACATTTCAAGCATGGCAAAAAGTAAGACCAAGACGTTGAAGTATAAACGTCGTTGTTGTCATCTCTCGGTGTGTGAGTGTGTGTGTGAATTGGAAAAAAATGGCAAGAAATTTCCAACAACAATTTACAGCCAGTGGGTTGGTTTGTTTAGCATGATGGGTACTCTCTCTCTCTGCTGCTGCCTTGCACACACCACCCGGCTCCATATATCATCAGGCAGAGGGCTGATGGTGGGCCGATGTTAAAACCAAAAAGTGGGTGGTGATTTGGGTTGAGTAGAAATTGCTTGACGACGGCAATAACAACAACAACAATGGTTATTATGATACTTTACTAACAATAACAACAACTACTACACAAGTTAAACAAAACCTTCTCACAAGGCAGGTGTAAGAGCCCTTTTTTGTCGTCACAAAAGAGGCCAACTTCATCGTCATCAGCGATTTGGTGAAACGACTCAAATTAAACTAAACACAACTCAAAAACCTAACAAAATTAAGGGTTTCCCATGAAAGCCCTGCTAACAACCGCTGTAGTACTCTTTTCGAAAGTCGGTAGGTAGGTAGGTACTTGGCGTTCGTCCGTCATTCACTGTGGCAGTAGACGAAGAAAGCTCAACTGCAACACAACGAACTTTACAGCAAGGCAGCCAATGTAAAGGAGCATGGATGGCAAAGAAAGAAATCGGGTTGAGACGTTCGGTCGGACGGTATGTCGGTTGGTTGGTTGGATGGTTGTTGGGTCTTTCGGACAAACCCTAGCATATACTAGATTTTTACAAAAATCATGCTCATTTTTCTTCTTCGTCTTGTGCTTCCGTGCTCGTTCGTTGCCTAATAGATGCGCAGTAGTAGTAGTAGTGTTAGTAGTTGTAGTTCGTAAAACAAGAAGTCATTGCTAAACAACAGACGACAAGAATGAGGAGGTGGTGTTTCCACCCATTTGGGAAAAAAGGTTCCTCTTTGATAGTGCCACCAACACTACTTGGCTCGTTTCGTTTCTTTCATTCGTTTTTCTGCCAACTTCTGCTATAAGTTTTCTAATGTAATAGTGTTGGTATACAAGTTTATAGATTCTTTTTTTTCGTTTTGAAGGAAAACTGTTCCCTCAAAAATAGACACGGAGAGATTGTTGTTGGCTTGAATGTACATATGTATTGTGGAGAAGACAGTTGAGCAGCATTCACTCACTCACACACAGACACACACAACATTTATTCGCAATAATAATGACAAAAAAGGTAACGCCTTCAAAATTTATAAAATTTGCAATATCTTAGAAATGCAACTCAACGAATAATAATGTGCGGGGAATGAAAACAAACTTAAATCAACAGCCAGCCAGCCAGCCAACCAAACCATACCTCCCACAAAAGTAGAAAACAAATAAAATATCTTAAAAATTAGCAAAAAATATGGCAACAGAGAGAAAGAAAAAGAAAACTTGAAATTGTTTTACTTTAAGAATATTCCAAATTCACTTTTACAACAAATAAAGTGATTTATTAAATTACTTTGGACAAATATTTTCTGAAAATAAAAGCTCACACACAAACGAAAAATAAAAAATAAATGTCATTCTTTGCTTTAGAAATAGGACACCGTATAGTCAGTTGACAATGTCTACTATTAAAACTTAATTCAAGGCCGCCTACAAATTGTCAGAGTCATTTGTTCTATATATTTTTTTTCTTATGGGGAGATTGTCTCCGTAAATGTTATTGAAACTAATTTGTCACGGCTTTGGGTGAGTTTTGAAAATAAAAATGGGAAATGATTTTTGAAAAGGCAGTTCGAGGCGTAGATTTAACATTTTTGGAGAAAGTTTAACGAAAATCAGATATTAAAAAAATCGGTCTTTAAAAATTAGTAATGTGCTCACCAGGTATTTGGCTTTCCTTTTGGCGCGCAGAATATTTTTAGTATTATAACTAAAATAGAAATTACGGGATGAAAAGCAATAACTCCGCTGTAAAATATATTTATACGATTTTTTTAAGGGTGGTAGACCTCATTCATAAAAGAATTAAATATTATTATTAAATACAAGGAAAACGTGGAGAGTTTTTATTAAAAAACTACGATTTATCTATAACAGCGCTACTCAAAAACAAGATGTCGCTCACCAGTCCAATTTCTCTTTGTTTTTTAATAATCAAAAAACTAGTGATAATATAAAATTATAATTTTATTTGTGAAAATTCGCTATATTAACAGTGTTCATGTGTTAGCACAGGTGAACACTGTTGATCTATATCATAGCTGATCAGCGATGTGTTCTGGTGCAAAAGTCAAATTTGTCTTGGTTTTTGTTAAACGACCTATTAATCAATGTTTGTGTTTTATCTATTTAAATAATTTGCCCATATTCGACTTGAAACGTGAAAATAAATATAATCATCAATTTTGCTTGATTTTAAAATATATTCTTACGATATTGCTCTATATAAAAATGTTTGCTGAGAAATAAAATACCCTGACCACCTTGTGGTGTAGGGTATAAAAAGCATTTGTTTATTATATGACATTAAAGAACCAAATCATGTTAAAGACTGTGGAGGTTTCGAAATGCAACTTGATTTTTATATTCGGGTACTTTTTCCTCGAACTAAATTTAAATGATCTAGCAGATATTATAATTATATAAAACGATTTTATAGAAATTTAATCACCACTTCCTATAAAAATTGATGGGTATCTGAAGTTTTGGTCCTCCGAATGGTTCTTGCTTTGGTCGTCGTATAGCAATCCTAGTCGATATTTGTTACAATAAGACATTTTCAGGTAATTGTAAAATCATCATATAAAATTGCCGGCTTATATCCGTGTTTCGTCGACTTCTTACATGATTAGTTATGAAGCTTTTACACCTCGGAGATACTCTTTAATAAAGGTAAAACTCAAAACACATGTATTTATGTTCAGTCAATTCAATATTTATTTATCCATTAGCTGTAATTTTATGTTTCGTGTTCTTGAACTAGTCAATATAGCTTTAGCAACCTCCATATGAGGGAATTTCCAAGTTTTTAAGATAATTTGTCATTTTTCTTTTCGTAAATAATTAAAATTATGGAGAAAATATTAAATCAAATTCTCCCACCTAAGTTTTATGCAAACATTAAAATTTGTGAAATTTAGACTTCAGATAGACTGTATATATATCTCACAATACTATGAAAAAATAAAAGCTACAATCCCTAGATTATAAAAATATTTGATATTTGATATTTTCTATAGAGCTTCTCTATGTGCATGAGGGCTCTTTGAGATCTTTTGATATATCTCATAGATGTCTTATCTCTATGGAAGGCCTCATAAAGGGGACCTCGTAAATTTCTGTATGTATCTGTATACACAAAAAAAAAAAAAAAAACACATATATGCACGCTTTCTAAAGAAGGCCTTATAGAGTTCATCACTAGAAGACTCCTTAGATATAATTTATTGAAGACCTGACCTGAAGACATGGTCATCTATATAAAACCTCTACCTATAGAACCTCATAGCGGCATCTTGCCAATAGAAGACCCTATAAAGATCTATCATCAATAAAAAAACTTCATTGGGGTCTTCCATCTATATCTTATTGAAAAATTGCCCGTATATTGTTTTGATAGTCCTTACAACATTATTTTGAAAAAAAAAAAAACACGATTATGGCTTTGATATGTCTTATACAACTATTTAAAAAATCCTAAATCCTAAAAGCTCTTCATAACTTTGATATGGGAATAATAGTCCTTGAAATAAGATAATATTCACGATTTTTGCCTTAAAAGTCCTTAAAAAATAGTTTTTAAAAATTTATTTTAATATTTTAAAATAATCATCGACATTAACTAAAATTAATATTTTTTAAAAATGCACGTTATAGCTCTCATAGTCCTTGAAAAAATATTTTAATTATTTTGGTTGTCCTTGAAAATTTATATTTAGAAATCCACATTCATATCCTCGTTTATGGCTCTGATAATTCTTGAAAAATAAATATAACTCTCGTTGATTTTTTTAAATCCACGTTTATAGCTCTGCCATTATGATGCATATATTTCAAAAAATTCACAATAATAGCATGTATAGTCCTTGAAGAATTAGATTTTTGAAAAATCTACGTTTATACCTCTGATTGTCTTGCAAAAACATTTTCAATTAATCTACGTTTATATTCAAAAAAATATTTATCTGCTAAACAAACAAGAAAAATGGAATTTCGGAAAAATCAAAAACTTTAATGCGTAAATTTAAAATTTTGCGAAATCATTAAAATATTACATAGCCCTACATCGACTATATTTCCAGAACAGGGCATGCATTGAATATTTTTTTGGATAATATTCTAATATTTTAAATTTCAAAATATCAAATTGGAAATACTTTGGGAAGAATTTGCGGTTGCGACACTAAAAATGTGGACCGACTTATTTTTGTTTTCTATTTTTCTTACAATAATAAAAAAATTAACAATTTGTCCATGAATAAATGTAACAGAATAGGTCTGCAGATGTATTTATTTTTATTTAATTTCTATGTTATCCCCATCTAATATTATTTTTCAATAACGATTTAAAAAATAATATCAACAAAAAAACTACTCTTATAAATAATTTATAACAATCCCTAGATTCTATTAGCAAAATTTTCCAAACAATTGACGAACTTCCTGTAGAACTTTTTTTTCGAGAATTTTTAAAACAATTTCCTCAATCAGAAAATTGTGTTCTTAAATATGTCTGTCAAAATTTCCTTAAATCATCTAAAGTTCATTTACTTGCCGCCTTTACGTCAAAACATTAAAGTTTTAATGGAAATTTTAAATATTACACAAAGACATGCACACACACACGCTCGAACGGAAAAGACGAACATTTCAATATGCGTATATTTCGGGTGTGTGTATGTGTAATTGTTTGAAAAGCCAGTGAATTTGCAAAGAAAATTTTTCAAAAATGCCGGAAACTTGGAAAATACATTAAACAAACCAAAAAGTTGGAGGAGAGAAAAAAATCAATATTAAACAATATTGCTAAATAATAATATCCTCACACCAAAGTGTCCCATATTTTGTAGAGGAAAATGAAAAAAACTTAAATTCTTATATTCCAACATCCATACAAACCGGAAGTATCATCGTTTTCTCATAGTTTAAGTTTTGAATTTCTAAAAACCCTTTTTTCCAATATTCGTAGATGTAATGTGGAGTATGAAAGCTGTGTGTGTGTGTGTGTCTGTGTCTCTGTGGGTATGCAACGAATGTGGCACCCATTGCTGCCGCAATTAATCAAATTTTTTGTATTTGGCTGGCAAAGTTGAACATCAACACAATACTACCAGGCAGCCAACCGGCCTGCAAATGTTACTGGCTAGGATACGTTCCGTACACATATACATACAAACATATATGAAAAACTGAAGTTTTTCCCAAAACAAAAATAGAACATTTTCCCGCTAAAAATATTTATTTGCAAATCATTCGCACACTGATACACATAAACAAACCCGGCCAGAGACACACACACACTCATACATATTTTTTGTATTGATTTATGAAAAGTTTTGGGTCCTACTTACCCCTTTCCCCATCTCGCTACGCTAAGCCAAACTTAAAAAAAAAACATCAACATTTTATTTTGAAAAATTTTATTTATTAAAACCGTACCGGATTTGTTTTTGTTTCGAATGCGGTATGCTGAGCTAGACGTCGTTGTTGTGGAGCTCCCAAAAACGACGACGACAACAACAAGAGCAACAACAGCAACGAAAATTATAAATTGTGTTAATAAAATCAAATCGCCAAATGATGAAAAGTTATCAATCACCAAAGGGTGCTTTGGATGAAATATTTTCAATTTGAGTTTAAAAGGAGCACGCACATGACTTTAACGTACGTATGTGTGTATATACGAGCGTATATATATGTAGGTCAATGGCTATCGTTGAACTTTATTCTGACATTGATTCAAATGATAAGTTTTGGATATTTAGTGGGAAAAAAGTGGAGAAGAGTTCAATGGTCTTTAATGAAATATAAAAAAATATTTTAAATTGGGAAGTTTCGATGGATTTCGCGTGGGATAGAAAGACAATTTTTTGACCTATTAATAATTAATATTTTTTTTTACAAATTAAACATTTCTCCGTTTATCCTTGAAGAAGAGAATTTTTCCAATTTTTATTGCAAACTTCTTCAATAAGATTTATCTGAATTTTACTATAAAATCGATTAAATTTTTTTTATGGAAAATTTTATTTTTTCTTTAGGAAGTTTTAAATAATTTTTCTATTGAAAATCAGCAATTCTCTCAACTTTTGCTGCGGAAAAAATAAACTCACCGATATTTTCCTATAGAAATAGTGCAATTTCCGATATCTTTATAAAACAAAGAATTAATATCCCGTAATTTTTTTTTTTTTTAATTTTCACTAAAAAAATCAATTTGGCGAACTTTTCTTTAGAATAAAGAAAATTCTCCGATCTTTTGTTGTAGAAAAAAAAATTATTTATTATTTATTATTATTTATTATTATTATTTTTAATTTTCACTAAAAAAATCAATTTGACGAACGTTTCCTATAAGAAAAAAGTACATTTTCCTATAGAAAAGTGCCTAATTTTTGTACCATAGGTCTCTTTGGAAAAAAACCGTTTCCGTCCGTCTGTCTGGCTGGTGAGCACAATAACTATCCGATTTGTTCCAAACTTGGTACATCGTAATATTATTATCAAACTTAGATCGGGTTCGGAGATGGACAATATTGGTCCACTCCTTCTGGTACGTGCCCCACAAAGGGATGAAATTTTTAAATATATATGCATAGCAAGAGCAAGGATCCACTCCATCAAGTACCTCCACCCAAAGGGTCAAAATTTCTTCTAGTACCTTCCCCACAAAGGGTCAAAGATTTGAATAACCAAAACGACTAGAAAATCCGAAGTAAGTATCCGGTTTTCTTCATATTTCACACATCCCACTATTTCATGATCTGGATGGGATACGTCGGTCGTCTCCTTATGGTACCTCCCCCACAAAGAGTCAACATTTTTAATATCAACATTTTGAATATCCATGAAGCTTCTAAAACGTAATATTAACATCCGACTTTATTCCATCTCTTATAAAGATGGTAGAGATCGGATCAAGATTTTGAAAAACAAAACGCTCAAAGAAAGCGAAATAAGCATCCAACTCTCTTCAAATTTCACCCATACAAAAAGATCTGTTGTGAAGATGGTAGATGTCTGCTAACCCCTTCTGTCATAATTTGCGATATAAGTCGGCGAATCTTTACAACTAGATGTATATGAATATTTCTCTCAACCAGAAACCTGAGATGAATATGGAATTTAAGTTTTCGCAAAAGTATGAAAATGGAATCTTCTATATCTGGTACCTCACAGTAACATTTTCTTAAAATTATCACATGTCTCACATAAAGTGAAGGAAGTAACCAATATAGTCCAAACCTGGTACGTCGCAATATTTATATCATACTTTTTTTAGGTCTGATACGAAACGGACAATATTGGCCCATTCCTTCGGAACCTACTCCATAAAGGGTCAAATATTTGAGTAATCATAACAGAAGTCAAAATATAGTTAAATAATCGAACATTGGCTGAGGGTATATATCTGTCGGCAAAACCGACTGATACATTCAATTCACCCATTTTTTCTACTGAAAACACCAATTCTCCCATTTTTTCTGCAGAAAAAGTCAATTTGCCGACATTTCTCTATAGAAGAAAACAATAAACCGAATTTATTCTTTAGAAATTTTAGGTTCTGCAAAAAATGTTCATAGAAAAAGTCTCTTTTAAGAAGGTCACTTTAAAGTAAATTTTCTATAGAAAAAGTAGATTCAGTGCAGTTTTTACCTCAGAAATTTTTTCTATAAAGAAGAATAAATTCAGCCAATTTTTCCCATTAAAATGAGTCAGTTTAATGTGAAAAGGCTAATTCATCGAAAACGAATATGCGGTGGGAAAAGTTAGTAAGGCAGCATATTTTTCTATAGAGAAGTTAAACCAGAAAACTTTTTCAATGGAAAACATGAATTCAGAGAAAGAAAATAAACTAAACTCAGAAAAAGTCAATGAATAAACTTTCAATAGAGGCCCTTTGACTATAGAAAATACACTTTTTTTATAAAAAAATGTTTTATTTTATTTTCTATAGGAAACAATCAATTCATTAAAAATTTTCTGAACGACAATTCAAATCAGAAAAATTTTCTATAGAAAACATCAATTCAGACAACTTTTAGCATAGCGTAAATCAATTCAGAAACTTTTTTAAATAAGAAAATGCAAATTGGCTGGCTTTTTCTGATAGAAAAAGTCAATTCTGCAAATGTCTGCCATAGAGAAGCTCAATTCACATAGACTTTATTTTAAAAAGGTAAATTTAGCAAAATTTTTCAAAGAACTAGTTTTGCGAACATTTTCTTATAAAGATGTCAATGTCATTTCTACAGACGAACTTAATTCAGCAAAGTTTTAGAACAGTTCAATCCTGAAAAAATTGCCTTAAAGATTATTTCCCCAAAAAATTACTTCGAAAAATCGAATTTTGCTGTTTTTTATCAAAAAATTGTTTTGCCTTTCTTTTTATTTAAATCTCAACAGTTGTGCCCTAAATTCGACCTCGATCGCTTTTGCGCTCTACTATGAATATTTGTTTTCCTTTTTTGCCCCACTACGAGTATTAGACAAATAGAATATTATTCAATTTTCCCTCGATGTTGTTTACATTTTCAAAAAGGTAATTTTTCATATTCATCTCTTGTTTTTCGGCACACGACGAGACACGGCCACTCAAACAAATGTTCAACACACATACCAACAACAGCAACAACACCATCAAACGGTAGCAGCAGCATCAGTCGTTAACAATGTTTGCCAAAATAAACTAACAACACCAACAATAACAACATAACAGGAAGCAGGAGCATCATCGGTATCACCAACATAGCAGCAGCAGCCGCCATCAGCAACAACAACAACAACAAAATTTAGAAAATAAAATATTTGTCTAAACCCCGAACGTCGACGAGCAAATGAAAGCATAGTGTTGTGCACACACACACACACATGGGCATGTGTGAGTGTGTCTGTGCGTTCATTCTAATGAAAAATTGCTACAAAATATGTGTTAACCACTTTTTTAAAACTATCATCTATCCAACCCAAAAACATACACATTTGCACAACAACAGCAGCATCAGCAACGAAAGCAACTACAACAAAGTTCATACATACATATGTGAAGAGATTTACTTAAAGCAAATCGACTTCAGTTCACATGCAACTCCGACTGGATGTTGCTGATGTTCTTGGTTGCTTTTGGTGGTAAAAATGTTAGTCAGTGGATTTTTTGCTCCTGGTTTCAGGCTGTCGGGATGTGGATGGATGGATGAATTTTGCAATTGTATTACAATATATACAACTTGAAAAGAGCGTTATAAAAATAACTATGAACTATATAACGCCCTTCGGGGGCAGCTGCAGCTACTTGGTTGGCCCTTATGAAGATTTTTGATTAGAAAGAAATGTTTGCAATTTTATCAGAAAACACATAATTAGAGATCAATGTTAATAATAATGTTTTTGTATGCAGATCAAAAATTCAGCCAATTTTGACACCAGAAAATTTAATTCATTTAAGATTTTCTAAAGGTTGATATTTAGCTGTTACGCACGTTTGTGTTTTGTTTCACTGTCAAATATTTTCAAATATTTTGAGGATTTTGGTGTGAAGATCAAGTGAAACACTACCAATACATCCAGCACCAATCCAATTTTCGCAATTTGGTTCGGTTTATGGTCTGGTTGGTATCATTGGGCCGTACTTCTACAAAGATGCTGCGAATTGTAACGTAGCAGTGAGTGGTGAGCGATACCGTGAGATATTGTCCACCTTTTTTTTTTCAAAAAATTCAAGATGGAAATGGACTTCTTGGGAGGAGATTTAATGAACATATTTTTTTCACGATCGGGACGGTCAATTGGCCGTCTAGATCGCACAATTTAACGCCTAGATTAATTTTGTTGGGGTTTGTTAAAGCTCTTGCCTAAGCTCATTATATTGTTTACAAGCGTACGAAAACATTTTGGTGAGAATTTTCCAGAAAAGAAGTTATTCTTTATGGAATTCAAGCGTGATGGTGTGATTTCTTTATATTTGGCTGGAAAACCACAAGTGGCTATCGTCGAAGCACTCCAGCATTTAAATGTTAATAAATCTTTTGTGTCTCTTACCATCACTCGTTGCCGTTATACTGGTAGCGTAGCCCGACGTCACGGAAGTGGACGGAAGAAAACAGAAACATCAGCAGAAATGATTTGGAAAGTAAGGAAGCGACTTAATCGAAACCAGCTTCGAAAAATGGCTTGTGAGCTGAACATATCGCAATATTCCATTCGGCAACTATTGAAAAATAAGTTTGGGCTAAAGCCATTGAAATTACAAAAAGTGCAAGAACTTACACCGCAACAGAAAGAAAATAGACTCAAAAGAGCTAAAAAGTTGCTTCGCATGGCCGAAAATGGTGAACTGCCGAATTTGGTTTTCTCCGATGAGAAAACATTCGTTGTCCAGCAGTTTGTAAACAAACAAAATTATCGTGTTTACTTGTCAAATATGTCAGCTGAAAATGTACACCTTCGGTTGGCCACCAGAACTCAAGCGCCGGCCTGGTTATGGTATGGGCCGCCATAACAGTCGACGGTCGCTCTCCGCTCGTATCAATCTACCGTGGCATCAGAATAAATGCCGAATATTATCACGAAAATATTCTGGACATTTTGGCCGCAGACCTTGGACATTCCAACAGGACTCAGCACCAACGCATTCAACACGCGCCACCCAAGATTGGGGTCAAAATGAGATTCGTCGCCATATTTCCAGCACCAAAATCTCCGGATACCAATCCGTTGGACTATTGTATCTGGAGTATTTTCGAAAGCAAGGTTGACACTAAAAAATACCAAAGTGTCGATCTCCTCAACCAAGCGCTTCGCCGGGAATGGGCCAAAATACTACAGAGCATCATTCGGGCATCGTGTGTCGGTTTCATTGGCCGTTTTAATGCCATAATTCGTGCCAAAGGTGACCAATTCGAACAAATATAAACTTATTTTAAGATTTGATGCTATTTCCGAGATTTTTTGCTTTCATTTAATAAAATTTTAAAAAATGTAAAAATTATGACTTTTGACTTTGTTGCAGATTTTTTATCTTACCCTGTATATATACATCTTCATCCGATTTCATGGATATTGTACACAATTTCCCCATATACACGATTATTTATATGCATAGTGGTGTAGGCCAACATATTGTCGGTCCACCCGACCTTTACTTTTTTAAAATAACCTCAGCAAATTTTTACTACATTTTTTATTCATCAAGGAAACAACATCATCAAGGAACAACTTTTTCTAAATCGGCCAATAAATTTTTTTAAATAAAGAATTAAATTTAGCAAATAATTTTGCCCTTTGGTTTTTCCGTAGAAAATATGGGCTTATTTTCGTGGAGAAAAAAATATTTTAGGCATAATTTTCTATGTGAGCTTGTTTTATTGAAAAATTCAACTTTTACGTAGAAAAATTAAATTTTCGATAGAAGTCAATTGGGAAAATTATTTTCCGAAAAAAAAAACAAAACTTTAGTGGGATTCTCTAACTGGTTTTTGAGTTACCGAGAAAAAACTGTAACTGTTAAACCCAAAGTTTGATATAAAAAGGAGGTTAATGTTGACACCATTGGTATCTATCGGTAGGTCCTAGCGACTACTTTCATCTCATTGCTAACTTACCCATAAATTTCGTCAATTCCCGAAACTATATGCGACTGAAAAAAATTAGAGAACTCCACCAGAATTAAATCGGTTCAATTTCAAATTTAATTGAGGAAGGGACCTCAGGATACCTTTTTTTAATTAATTTTTAAAATTATTTTATTTTTCACCAAACTTTATAGTTCTTCCGAAAATCTTCACTTAAGCTTTCCCACAGCCGCCTACAAAATGTCATTGAAAATTACGAAAACTCCCAATTTTCATTCATTTAATCCACAAAATTGTTATTATGAATCATTTCATCTCCTTAAAAAATTCCAATATATTTCTCATCATTTCGTGTCCTCTCACCTAAAATGAAGCCTGCAAAAAATCCATTTCATTTTCTATGAATTTTGCAATTTGAATTTAAAATGTAACTCGTGTTGTCGTCTTATTCGTTATTCAATTTTTTTTTTTTGCTTAATTTCTTATTAAAAAATTCCCACATTAAAAAGAAACTGAAAAATTGCTAAGAAAAAGAATCCAAAAAGACGGGAGGAGAAAAAAGAAAGTTATGAAGAAAGCACACCAGCAACAACAACAACAAAACACACATACAATATTCATTTCTTCAGAGTCATCTCAACAGAAGTTGAGATGGCAGCAGCAACGGCAGCAGCAGGAGAAGCGGTTCTTCATTAAATTGGAATTTCATGAATAACTAATAAATTAAATTCCAATAAAGCATTCACAACTACAGGCAGACAAACAACCATACACACACATACATATATACGCAAATAGAATGGCACAAAAGCTGACTTGCCACACACACTCGCAGCACAATCATCAGTGTGAAAACCCCAGAACAGGATAAGACAGGACAAGGACACCATTATGGAACAGTGGCAAGGAGCTGAAATGCTCTTAGATCTATACAAACATTTTTAAATTTGATAAAAAAGGACAATCAAGCAGCTGAAAGATCTTAGCTGTAGTTATACCATTGAGCTAAGTGAAACTTGGTATAGAGAGATGAGAAATCTTTTCAATCTGAAGGAAAATATTTGCAATTAACCCAATAAACTTTGAAATTAAAATCGATATTCCTGAGAGGAGATAGTGCAAACAATTAGACCACATCATTACAAAATGGACGATTCAATTATATTCAGGAAATTCCAATGAAATAAATTTTACTATAGAAAAAATATTTATTTGAAATATTTTAAGCAGCGCTCTCTTCGAGACATTCCTGATGTAAGATAAAATATAAAAGAAACATTTCAGCACAATGGATTCACATTTATATGAAATAAACAAGTAATCTTGGCTATAGTCGGCCAGGTCCTAAAACACTATAATTTTCAATTTTAAGTTGAATCAAAACCTTCAATATTTAGATAATCCCATACTACTTAAAAACATTCCAAATATCAAGGCTCGTTCTTTTTTAGTTCGTTCGTTTTTTTTTTTTTTTTTTGATAGTAATTTAAAAAGTGTATATGGTTCCAATTTAAAGGCCGGATGTGCCATTATTACGTTCCTACGTTCGATCAATCCTCATAGATCTGAGACCAATATTTTTCCAGAAAAGTAAGTGCACTAGAATGTTATTTTAATTAAATTTTTGGCAAAGGAAGGTTTTTGACCGAACCACCAAGGCCATGAAAAATTCCATGGCAATTACTTATGTTTACGCCCTCTGTCGTTCTAAAGAGATTGTAAATCGGTCGGCAGGGACCAACGATGCTTCATTAACAGACAATAATCAACGAATACCCCAAGATATAGGGATACCATATTGGACTACTAAAAAAATCCATCGAAGTAGGCGGCAATGTCTCCACGCAACACCTCCCACCCTTCACCGAATTTTTAACTTTTGCTTGAAAGTCTAATTTTTTGACGATCGCAAGCTTCACACACAAAACTCTTTTTTCCTAGCAAAGTTAATATTTCACGCATTTGTATGTTTTTGGTCAATTTCATTTTTGAAATAATGTCATATAGTAAGTAAAAGTGTTATCTATCTAAATTCTATCTATCCATCCAAAATTTCGGGAATTTGCCCTATATTTTTCCCCTCTGTCGTGCTAATTGGCGTAAAACAGTGTTTGAAAATTTAGATTCCTCTGTATAGTTTGCTATATTTGTTCTAGAGCGACTGCAAATTCAGAAGAACATCCTCATTTAATCCCCTGCAAAATTTCTTTAGAATCGGACCATAATTGCGACCTGTAGCGTGATTACAAATTAACATGGGCAGATGGATAGACGAACACACATATATCTAAATCAACTTAGGTCGGCGAAATAGGAAGATTGATGTATATTATCATGGGTCTATGACTAATATTTTAAGTTGTGACATCATATTGTTTAATCTAAACTGGTTTCTTATTTGGAAACTGCGTACTTTTGTCGGGGACATGCCAAAAAAGTCGAGCGTATATCCCTTTTAAACACCAAATCTAATATTGATATGGCCACACCTCCGAAACACTCTCTCAAATTCGAGTAAAGAGTAAAACTCGCTCAAATTGGAGCGGAAGCACTCCTGGGGGTATAAAAAAAGCAAAACGATCTTTACTCTTTTTTTGCTTTTGCTCGAATGAGTTCAAGCATGCTTCGCTCTATTTAGAGTGGAAGCAAATTCAAATGAGCAGATCCTACTCTTGCCGAGAACTCTTCCAGTTTCTGTCATATCGATATTGTATTTTTATGTTTGTGTATGTTTCTTACAAGATCCCTCGATTTCACTCTAAGAGCAATCTGTAACTGAAAATCGAGCGATTCGGTCCCCACTCTAATTTTTCAAACCGAAGTGACTCGGAAGCGCTCCCACACAAAACGAAAGAATGAAGAGTAAATTTCATATGAAACTCCCTCTCTGCGAGCAAAGCCGCTCGCGAGCGTGTTTTACTCCAGAGTGAAAACGAGCAAATCTGTGCTTTGCATATGGTGGAAGTTTGAAGAAAATTCGACATTATTTTACTCTTTTAAAAATTATTATTTGTTTTTCTTCTTAAAAATTATGACTTATGGGGTAAAGTTTCACAAGGTGATATTTGTGATATTTTTTATATTCTATAAAAGTTATGATTATTCGAAATTTCGCTGCGTTTTGTGGGAGGTACCTAAAGGTCTGGCCTTGAATTCCAAGCAGATTGGGGTCTACACGAATATTTCAATGACACATGTTTTTGAGCGTGTTACTCATACGTATTCATAAGTTTTAGGGTATTACATTGGTGGGATATATTAGACACATATCCCTGAAGGACTATTATCTGCACTACGGATTTTAATTAGAGAAATATATTTCGACGTGCAAAGTTTCAATCAAGTAGAAGACTCTCCTCGCCTAATGAAGGATCGAATCCGAGGCAATCCAGCTAACCTAAGTGTAATACCAACCTATTGCTTTTGGAGATGATTGCATAATTTATATTTGATATAATTTAGGGATTGAAATGGACCAAAAACTGCATTTTTTTTCTGATTTTGCAGTTGCTTTACAGGTCGTAATTATAGACCAATCGAAACGGAAGTTAACATGGGACTACAGCTTAGGGCTGGGCAGAAGCCTTCCAATTTTTTGATTCCCAGAAGTCTTCACTCCGAATCCGAAAATTTTCTAGCCTACTAACATTTAAGTAAATTGGAAATGATAAGGAAGAATTAAAAACTATGTCTCTGATATCTCAAGTTACTATTAGTATTGTTATATTATTATTATTATTATTATTATTATTATTATTATTATTATTATTATTATTATTATTATTATTATTGTTATTATTATTATTATTATTATTATTATTATTATTATTATTATTATTATTAATATTATTATTATTATTATTATTATTATTATTATTATTATTATTATTATTATTATTATTATTATTATTGTTATTATTAGTGTTTTATTTGTATAATTTTATTATTATCTTTTTAAATTGTTATCATAGTTGTTATTGTTATTAATTCTATTGTTGTAATTATTATTTCAGTTTTTTTTTAAGTAAATACCGATTATTCTCCTTTTTCATTTCAAAACCCATATTGAATTTAATAAAATGTTTACTGGGTACTTTTAATAACACAAGTAACAACAACAAAATCCATGTCAACAACAACACTAACAGCAACAACTACAGAAAACTGCACTCTAAGGAAATTTAAATGAAATGAAGGAAAGAACACAAATGGAGCTGAGCTCAAGAAAAGTGCAAAGCATCAGAGAGAAAAAAAAAACTAATCAAATGAAGGAGTAAAGCAACAACAACTACAACAGCAAAAGACGTTCAACATGAACAACTTTTGAGGAAATAAGAAATAACAAGAAAGTGGGAGGAGTGTTGCCAGCAAGCAAAGAGCCAACCAACCAACCAACAATAACGACAACAACATTATTTGTAATGGAACTGCATTAAATGTAGGGAAAAACTTACACACAGCTGTACATAAATTCTGATGGCACAGGGAATTACGTTTTCTTAGTGGCTCAAGATGAAACGAAAAACGAAAAAAAAAAAAAAAAATAACAAAGGATAGCAAGGAACGACAAGTAGGTATGACAAAAAAAATGAGAACAACACCCACCACCCCCCGGTTGCAGCCCCAATTGCATTTGGAAAGCTTCCAATCCCCGGGTTTTGTTTGGCGTTTTTCTTTTTTTATTTTTGGTTGAAGAAAGAAATTTTTCTTTCTTTTTATCATGCGCGCGACAATGAATTTTCTTCGTCAGCTGCAGATTGTTGTCGTCGTCTTCTTCTTTTTTTTTTGTTTTTGGTGGCCTCTGAATGTCTTAAGATGTTGTTGCTCATGACGATGATGGTTTGCTCGTCTCTGTTTGATGGCTAGTCCTTTTTGTCGTATTTTTAAAAAGAATAAAGAAACCTAGTTGGCAAACGAGCTCAAGAAGGAACAACCTTTTGGGCCGCTCGCAGGAAAATAAAATACGAAAAATATAAGCTATAATATATTGCAGAATTTTCCAAGATGGCTAGATGTGATGAAGGCAAGGCGATATTAACCAAAGACCAATTTTCGGGGCACACACATGTGATAATATGATTTACTTTTTATTTTTTGGCGAAAGGAGTTTCGAACTAGGACTTCCTAGGCCAATGTGTGTGAGAGTGGCAGCGGTTCACTCGCTGGCGGTCACAATGACGACGACGGCGACGATGATGATGATTTACCCCCACCCATAAATGTCTAAGGAAACAGCAACCAACAGTGGCAGCAGCAACAACATTCACATGATTTTTCCTTTCGTTGCAGAGATGAGAATGAAATGTTCAAACCCCAAAAGATAGACAGACGACAACAACAACAACAGAATACCCGCTCATAGAGACGGCATTCAAACACCCAATACACAGCAGCTAAACAGCAACAATACGAACGAGCAGCATAGAGTAGTGATTGTGAGCTGTATGGATGGATGGATGGCTGTATGGTTGGATAGATGGGTATTATGGACGACGGCAACAACAACAGCCAGAAAAAGCTCCAAAACAGCAGCTGCAACAAAAACAACAACAAGAGCGCAGTAGATTGAGGTTTGTGTGTGAGACAGCAATGACGATGATGACGACCACGACGACTACGACGACGAATGAAGGAGTGTACATGACAATTCATCTCTTTCTTATAAACGCAATTTATCAAATGGAAAACGACGAAAGCGACAGCAAAGATGAAGACGACGACAAGATATACAGCTCACATACCCACACACACACACATACACATACGCTCACACTTAGCAGGCCCCCCATTATCGTTGGTACTCTCACAAAACCCCAACACACCCATACACACACACTCGCTCACTCATTCGGTTGTTCGATTCATTCATTCATTCAACCATCCATCCATCCGTACAAGTCACCCAAAACAACACTCATTCGCACTCGCAAAACTCACAGCGTCGTACGTATGTACCACTTGTGACCGAGAATGCCGAGAAATGTTGCTCTTCTTTTGTGTGTGACGACTTGGTCTTGGACTTTTTAGACTCCCCTAAGTTGGCATTGTTGTTGTTGTTGCTGCTGCTGTTGTTGGTGTCGTGTATGCATGCATCCCCACTAAAATACATTCCTTGACTATGGACCATCCTTCATTGAGGTTGACGTCAACGTCAACTCATGCTCAATTCACTCTAACTAAACAGCAGCAGCAACAACAACAACAACAACACGACCAATCTGACATCAAGAGCAACAACAAGGAATTGCACCACTTCTCGCTCTTGCCTTGCAAGGAAACGATAGGTTGTAGTAAAGAGCAATTTTTTGGGAGCATTGCAACAAGGAATTCGTTGGATGTGTTGGTAGGGTTGCCAGTGTGATTTTGAAATTTAATTTTTATTCCTTTAATAAAAATAATAATAAAATAAAACAATTATAGTAATAATAATAATAATAATAATAATAATAATAATAATAATAATAATAATAATAATAATAATAATAATAATAATAATAATAATAATAATAATAATTATAATAATAATAATAATAATAATAATAATAATAATAATAATAATAATAATAATAATAATAATAATAATAATAATAATAATAATAATAATAATAATAATAATAATAATAATAATAATAATAATAATAATAGTAATAATAATAATAATAAAAATAATAAAAAATAGTAATAAAACAGCAATAATAACAATAATATTAATAATAAATAACCTAATACAATTAGTTCCATTAAAAAAATATTTTTTCCAGAATTTGTCTTGTTTTAAATAAGCTTTACTGTGCAATATATATCATATTAAATTTTATTACCCTCCGCCGTAAGATTTAATTTTATACATTTAATAATTTAAGAACATAGAATAGCTCCCAAGAAAAACCCGTCGGTTGATTTTTGGTGAATTTAATTTTTAACTAAAATAGCTGCAATTTCCGATTTTGGTTCCTGAGTGATTGAAAATTACTATTATTAAAAAATCTCTCTTGTTGACTTTAGTAACTAAGGGGAATTGGAAATTAGTTCACTCAATCATGACTTGGATAATAAAATTACAAATAATACAATAAATAAAATAAGCTATATTAATGCATCTAAGAAAGCGAAATATGAACCATTTTCCTTGTCTGTATGAAAATAAAACACTTGTCATTTATTTATGGAACTGTCTTCCTCTAACCGAAAATTGTCTATATATGTCCACATATTACTTTATGTCTATACATGGTGAGATAAAAAAAATCTGCAACAATGTCAAACGCCATAATTTTAACATTTTTTTAAATGTTTGTTTTTTCTCATCGAAGAAAACCAAATTCGTCAGTTCACTACTTTCGGCCAAGCGAAGCTACTCTTTAGCTCTTTTGAGTATATTTTCTTTCCGTTGCGGTGTAAGTTCTTGCACTTTTTGGAGTTTCAATGGCTTCACCCCGAGCTCATTTTTCAATACTTGCCAAATGGAATTCAGCTCGCGAACCATTTTTTGGCAACTGTGACGGGTGTTTCGATCAAGTCGCTTCTTTACTTTTCGAATCATTCCTGCTGATGTTGCTGTTTTCTTACGTCCACCTCCTTGACGTCGGGCTACGCTACCAGTGGCACGGTAACGAGTGGCGGTATGACATACAAAAGATTTTTTCACATTTAAATACTGGAGTGCTCTAACGTTAGCCACTTGTGGTTATCCAGTCAAATATAAAGAAATCACACTGTCACGCTTGAATTCCATCACGAATAATTTTTTTTCTGGAAAATTCTCACCAAAATGCTTTTGTAGGCTTTTAAACAGTCTAAAGTTGGTTGTAGTTTTTTCATCTCACCCTGTATATGGGAGCTATATCTAAATTTTGACCGATTATCTCCAAATTCAATAGGATTCGGTCTTGGGTCAAACAAATGATTTGTGCAAAATTTCATCTGGATCGGGCAATAAATGCGACCTGCTCTGTGTTTATAAAAATACGTGAACAGACAGACAGACGGACATGCATAGAATAACTAGGATTCTATCTCATTTGCATTTGCCTGTTACCAACAAATGCACAAAGACATAACACCCTGATCACCTTGTGGTATAGGGTATAAAAATGTAAAAGACGGAAAGAGTACGACCTTAGATCCTTATGAAATGGACAATTATTTCTCCATATCACAAGGCATCACCGAATATTTCCTTCTGAACCAAGCAAGTCCCCGATCAAAAAAAGTCAAGTGTCACTCAAATGAAACTATCTGAAGAATACTTTATAAAAAGGAAAAGAAAAAAGAGCTTACAATTCTGCCCCGTGAAAATACATCTAAAGCTATAAGACAAAAAATATGCCTTGATCCGACTTATTTTAATAAGGTATAACTATTGTATAAAAAAAGCCATGATTTAATAAATACCAGGAAGTAATAACGACTGAGCGATTAAAGAGATTCAGTTTTTTCACCAGGAAAAGCTGTTCGGAAACACTGTGAGTCATTCTTACTTTTTTTACGGCAAAACCATCGCTGGACTATATAATGGAAATATTCCTACTAATTTCTTAAGCAACTAGAAAATTAAATTTATTTGAAAATGTTGTTCCTTGGAGCCCTTAATATCAATATTCCCATAATAATATACACAAAATGTGTATTATATGTATTCAAATATATAAGAGGTTCTATTATATCCAAATATGTAATTTTTTCAAATATGATCCTCTATATAACACCTCACTAATTCAAAATGGCATACTCCATCATGGAAACCCTAAAATAGACTCGAAGAAGGAGTCAAACTGATGAGCCTTCAAATGTTGCTGACGGCTATGGCGATGACGATGTGAAAGTGAGCAGCAGCAAATGCAGCAACATCAAACAAAATTTTCGTCTGGCACCTAACGATGAGTGAATTTAGTGGGTTTTTGTAGTTAAAGCCACTAACAAAATCCTTCTTGGTAGAACATGCATTGCTCCACCAATACCTAATAAAGTTAGGCAATGGAAAAAAGCACTGCTCACATGACTTCCTTGCACATTAACACCAACAACAACTAATAATCTCGAAGAAAACGAAGCCATCAAACCAGCAATGAGATCCTATTTGGCAAAAACCAAGGAGAAAAAAAATAACTGCAACCCAAAGATGATGAAGAAAAATAGGTGTTACCATTTATTTGACTGTTGCTCTACTACCACTACAACTATCATTGCGGCGGCAGTCAGCAGTGCACATGGAAATGCAATGAAAATAAATGAGGAAAACCTACACCTTTGTCTCGAACAACTTAATTCACTCTCACTCTCTCTTTTTGTTCGGTTGGCCAAGAAGGTCCAATTCCATAAAATTGTAATTTATGGTTTGTTATGACATATTCCCAAAAATTACACCGAAATGATTTAGTATTTTTTCTCGGTTCAATTTTTGAAATAATAAAACTTCGAAGGAGTCCTTGTTCTTCCAACTGGATTTCCAAAAGAGTTAGTACAATACTCTCTGTCTGTCGGCTACACTCACAGGCAAAACAAGTCTAGTCTCTTTATTCTCTTAACCATTTATCATTTCATGTGGCAGTGGTGGCGGTGGCGGCGGCGGCATAGTAGAGTGCAAAAAATGTAAACAAGTGCATTTATTATTGTCCGAAGTGTAAAAGGTTAATGCTTTGTTTTGCTTATATTTCATTTTCAAATACATGTGAGGCTCACATTGTGAGCCAACGTCGTGAGAGCGAGTGAATGAGTACCACAGGCCAGAGAGAGAATTTGACTGAGAGCACAAAAGAGAGTTTTGTCACATGAATGATGTTATTTTATTACGCACACACGTGCTTGCCGTCAAGTTTTATGGTTTGTTTTTGTTATTGCGGCATTTATCATCCTCACAATCCAACACAATCAAATGCCGCCATCGACTTGTTACCATACTTTTGAACTAACGGTACAGACAGGGACAACCCTAGGCAACCGCATGAGATGGCAAGAGGCAAAGAGAAAACTAAGAGATGGGAGTTTTAAAACAAAGAGAAGAGAGAGAAGGCAAGTAAAAACAAAATAACGTAGAATATTAACATAGCATTTTTTATTAAATGTTTAAATATATTACCTTTAAATTTATTTTGTTAATCTTTAGTTTAAAAATTAAATCTTCAATTAATTTCCTCATTTGATGTTTCGTTAACAACACTCTCTTAAATTATCTTCCCCTCACTCATCGAAAATACTCTACCCAAATGAGTGGTAATTTCTCTTTAACTCAAACGGGAATGAGGGGTTCATTTGTCACTCCGTAACTTTGCGGCGAATTTATCTTTAGCAGTAACACTCATAACACTGATAGAGGGCGAATGTATCTGTGTGTGTGTGCCGTATCTATGTGTCTGATTCTCTGAGTATTTCTCTGGCTCGCTCTCTTACTTAAATTCTCTTTTTTTCCTTTTCCATGTAATTTTTACGCATATTTACCATTTGATGTTGAACATTTTTCAGTTTGTCCGCCAGTGCATATGTATGTTCTGCCGTTCTTCTTCTTCGTTTTTGGCTCTTCTTTCATTTTTGTTTGGCAGCAGATAGAAGAAGAAATTTTCTTCTTTTTTCTGTTACGTCGGGCAAACAAGTGCGTAATTTTTGGTGTTTTTTGAGTCTGCCAATGACGACGGAAAATCCTCTCATAAAATTATCGTCAAAGTTGTAGAAATGTTACGTAAAATAAAATGAAAATATGTTGTTTTTATCCTATAAAGAAGAAGAAAAAATTATGGAAATTCTATAAAATAAATATGTTCTTATGTTAAATGAATCCTAACGAGGAAAATGTGGAAAAATGCAACGAATTCCCAGTGGATTTATTTTATGTTTTCAGCGCCGTCGGCATTTGGATTATGACACAAACATTGAGAACAATCTCTCATGGGAAATATTTCAAATGGAAGAAATCTTTTTGCGATTATTTTGTAATTTGGAAAAATCGTAACTGATGAATTTGAATTGAAGTTGATATCGAAACAAAGAAAAAACCGTTTTTGACAAATAAAAAAAAAATAAGTGACTCAAAACTTGTCCCATATAAGAAACCTCATAACAATTAAGAGGGCCAATCAAATAATACACATGTATTTTTCGAACAAATACCAGGAAAAAAATATAATCCCTTTAAAAGTATATTTTTAATATCGACATATTTAAAAATAAAAAAAATTAATATTGAAAATGGAATCATATAACTTTTAAATAGTGGTGCATAAAACAAATGTTTCCGATTTATATTCTCATAATGAAAGTGATATTAACTTCAAAACAAGAATTGTTTAAGTAGCCAGAAACAAAAGACAATCAAATATTATTTCTTTAGCAACAATTTTTTTCTGAAATTTATTGGTTTCTCTTAAAATCCATGATTTTTCCGAGTTACATTTAAACAAAAATGAATCCAGTTCCTGAAATAAAATAATTTTCGTGTCATCTGTTAATAACTGGATTTCAGCATTTTTGCTTTAAAAATAACTCGTTCAATATAAACCCTGATATCTTGGGTATTTATTGCGAGAATCTGAATTAGATATTTGTAAATAAAGCTTAGTCTATCCGTATTCGTATTTAAACAAAGTTTTTTCCCGCGCCAAAAATTTTATTTTTAGGTAACTCATTGTTTTTTTGCCGACATTTTTTATATGAAATTCCATTGTATCAGAAAATCGGTAATTTTAAGCGACGATAATTTCGAGATACTTTCCAGCCACAACTGACTCATATGTACTTTTTTATTAAAAAACAGAATTTCTGATTTTTTTTACTTTTGCCATGGATTTATCCGACTAAAATAAATGACCTAAGGAGATTAACCTATATGGTTTTTCTTTTAGGTTTCCACTTTCGGTTGATACCTCAAAAAATATATGTAGAACTTAGAACGTTCAAAATATATTTTGGCTCCTCTATGAAAAAAAAAAATATATAAAGTTTCTGTATTGAAATCGACTTTAAGTACTGAACAATTAAAAGTACAAGAAAAATTCAACAAAATAATCAAAAAATAAAAAAGTAAGAAAGCTGTAAAGCGAATACCCTCCGCCATTTGGAACGAATTTGGCAATTTTCAAAAACAAAAAATCCGTTAAAAATTCTGTTAAAATCTTAAAAATACAGAATGCAGCTGTTATATTAGGGTCTATACGACGACAAGCACCTGCATAGGTAACGTTTGTCATAAGTCATTACAATATTCAAATGCGGAACTTAAAAAATCGGCGAATAACGTCGCTAAAATCATCAAATACTTTCAAAATTTCCATGTACGACTTGCGACGGCTTAACTTATTTCAAAATAAATTTTAAATATTTTTTTTAATTGTCACATATTTTTCTACATTAATACTAAAATTATTCTGGTTCAGAAAGGACAGCCTTTCTAAATTAATTAAGTAAAAATGCCAAAATGTATTGCATGTTCGAATGCAGATGAACGACATTTACAACATATTCTACAACAAGGTACAATTTTGTATTTTTTTTTCTTTGGCTTGAAAATACTTTTAAAGAAGCTGAAAATAAAATCGCCAATCCATTTTTTCCCAAAAAGCTGACCACCCTTAACACTTTTCCATATACATCTAAAAATTAATATTTTGAAAATTGAAAAAATGTAGGAGCTACCATACCTCCAATGTCAATTAAACTCATTAAAGGTATTTCTAGGAACCTATCTAAGGCTTAGTGGAGGCTTAAAATATAAAGCGGATGATGCACATATAAAAATTATATCTGATATCAAACAATAGGTTTCTTTCATTAACCGACCAAAACAATTGTGAAAAATATTATCTTAATCAGACAATAAGGGGACAGGCGAGGTGGGCGTACGGACGGACAGGGATGCATAAATGGATTCAGAATGTGATCCTATCAAAATATACAGGGTGAGATAAACAAACCTGCAACAAAGTCAAACGCCATAATTTTTACAACTTTTTTTTTTAAATTTCATTGAAAGCAAAAAATTTCGGAAATAGCATCAAATTTTAGAATAAGTTTAGATTTGTTCGAATTGGTCACTTTTGGCACGAATTATGGCCTTTAAACTGCGAATGAAACCGTCACACACTGACAGAATGTTGCTCTGCGGTATTTTGGCCCATTCCCGGCGAAGCGCTTGCTTGAGGTGATCGACACTTTGGTATTTTTTAGTGCCAACCTTGCTTTCCAAAATACTTCAGAGACAGTAGTCCAATGGATTGGTATCCGGAGCTGGAAATGAAGCGAGGAACCCCATTTTGTAACCATTATTGGGTGGCTCGTGCTAAGTTCGATGGTGCTGAGTCATGTTGGAATTTCCAACGTCTGCGGCCAGAATGTTTTCGAGCTCAAGGCTTTAATACACCCTCCAGGATATTTTCGCGATAATATTCGGTATTTATTTTGATGCTACGGTCGATTAATACGAGCTGTTATACATAGTAGGAAATATATGTGTTCCATATTCAAAACTTTTAAAACTCAAAATATGAACCAATGATAAAAATTATCGTAGAGCGAATTTTTACCCTACAAGAACCTGAAATGTGAAGTCCAATTCAATTTTTCTGAAAATTGGTTTTGATATTGTCCTTGGTCGTCGTTTTAAAATATTCATTCTCAAAAGTGTAGGAACTTGCAACGACAAATTACAACTAATTTGGTTAGAAAAAGCAAACACTAAATCTTTTAAGTTGTCACTGAATAGAGCCCTTAAAAAACATAGAGTTCATACATCATAATAACTCTAAGGACAAATCACATCTGATTCGGTTGTGAATTATGATTAAAGAATGGTTTTGAGTTGTAGAGTGGCACACCGTGAAATTATCACAAAAATGTCAAAATGCTTTTGCTTTGTCCTCATTCTCGATAGTCTTAAGAAAACTGGGTGTTGATTTTTCCTTAAAAATTTTGCCGGAGAAAGAGACGTTTCACCAACAAATTGAAAAATCTCACAACTCCCGTCTAATGGTATATAAATATTTTTAAAGTTAAAATATTTTTAATAAGTATTTTTATGTGTTTATTCTGATAATTTCTTGAAAAAAAAAAAAAAAAAAAAACAAAATTCGATAAAATCAGCAAATTGATTTTTGGCCAATGAAAATCGCTTATGGAACCATACTGATATGATATGAAGAAAAAGACTTATGGACATTGTTATGACGAAATAGAATTTTAATCTGATTAAGAATATGCTGACCATGTCAAAATAATATTCTGTTTGTGTTTCGGTGAAACGTAAGAAGACAGTGCGACGTTTTTTGACTTATTTGCGATCATAACCTTAAGTAGCATGAGAACTAATTAAAATGCAAAGCAAGTCCAATAAAACTTTTAAATTTGAAAAATGTAGGATCTGTAGTAGAGAATAATATGAAGTTAAGTCAATGAGTGAATACTTCTGACCTAAGCAATCAATTTCTGAAAAGGTCATATCAGAGGTGTATGGCTTCAAAATCAAGAATTATCCATCATTGCCTAAATTAAAAAAAAATCCCAACTAAAAAGGATAACTATTTTCTATGGAAAATATTTTTTTTTAATATATGAAACCCAATGAAATAATAAGACGGCGGCGCCACTCTGAAATTAATAATTTTCTGACATTTTTATACCCTCTGCTCTGCTACGTCCACAACGTGCCTCATTGAAATACCGGTTTTAGATCCTGGGTCTCTTGGGACCAAATCCGTTTCAGGACATTAGCTATGTCCGTCCGTCTGTCTGGCGGGCTGGCTGTGTGCGCGATAACTACCGAAGGGAGTATCCGATTTAGTCAAAACTTGGTACATTATAAAACTTAGATTGATTTCGGAGATGGGGAATATCGGTCCACTCCTTCTGGTACCTCCCCCACAAAAGTTCGTCAATTTCAAAAAAAAAAAAAAAATATTTTATTGTACAAAAATTGAAAGGATAATAAGATTTTGCTTCAAAATTGCAAATCCCAATATTTGCATCAGTGCTAAGCCATCTACGAAAATGGATAAAATCGGCCCATTCCATCAAGTACCTCCCCCACAACGGGTGAACATTTTGAATAGCCATCAATAGGTTGTAAAACGTGAAATGAGCACCCAATCCCCTTTAAATTTAATACATTCCAATATTTTTACTAGAAAAAGATCTGGTTTATAGATGAAAATTTCATCAAAACAACATCATTTGTAAAGATGATAGAGTTCGGACTATTTCTTCTGGTACGTCCCCCACATGGGGTTTAGGATTTTGAAAAATAAAACGCTTAGAGATATCGAAGCAAGCGTCCAAATTTCACACATGGAAACATTTTTGGTAACGCAAGGTGATATATATGAGCGAACTCCTTCTGGTATCTCGCCCACAAAGGGTCACCATTTTTATACCCTCCACCATAGTATGGATGGTATATTAAGTTTGCCAACCCGTTTGTAACACCTCGAAATATACATTTTAGACCTCACAAAGTATATATATTCTTGATCAGCATAAAACTCTATGTCGGTTTAGCGATGCCAGTCCGTCTGTGGAAATCACTGTAGCTTCCGAACGAAATGAAGTAGGTTCATAAAATTTTACTCAAATGTATATTATGTCTGCAGAACTTTTGGTATTGAAAATGGGCTATGTAAGTCCACGTTTTGGTATAGCCCCCATATAACAGTACCTCCCGTTATTTTGTATTTTGATGATTTTAGCGACATTATTCTCCGGAATTATTTGAAATTTGGTATTTGAAGTTCGTAATGGGTACTACAGCCTATGACAGAAAATTGTCTGTGCAGGTCCACTTCTCCATATTCGTTACTTTGATGATTTTAGCTACATTATTCATCGATTATTTTTTCAAGTATCGTATTTGAATATTCTAATGGCTTATGACAAAAGTTGTCTATGCAGGTCCACATCGTCGTATAGACGCTAATATAATGGCTACATTCAGTATTTTTAAGATTTTAATAGAATTTTCAACGGATTTTATTTATTTATTTATTTATTTTTTTTTTTTTGAGAATTGCCAAATTCGAACCAAATGGTGGTGGAGTGTATTCAAAGTTCGACCCTGCCGAACTTACAGCTTTTTTACTTTGCAATACTATTATCTGTCATAACTTGCGAAACAAATCAGCGATTTTTTACAATTAAATATTTCTCTCGACCAGAAACCTGGTATGAATATGGAATTTATGATTTCGATTGGCCATTCCTTCGGAATCTACTTCATAGTGGGTCAACAGAAGTCAAATATATTTAAATAATTGAACATTGGCTGTGGGTATACATATGTTGGCAAAACCAACAGATATTTTCTAACTTTTTTTTTATTTTTCATCCCTTTGCCAAGATCTGCATTTAAAAAAAATTGCTCTCTGTAATGGAGAGTAAAATGAAGTAATGCAAACTTAGGCAATCAGGAAAAATATATCAAGTTCGGTGACACAATCCGTTTTGTAGGAATAAGTTAAGATTTTCATTTCGCCTTTACCAAATCAATTAGTTTTATTTGTTAAGGTCAATAACGTCGCTTTGACGAGCATATTTCGTGAGCTCTTTAATTTGACATAGAATGGCCAATATGGTTGTGACATAATTTAAAAGGATTTTTATCTTTTCTTGGATTAAAATTTAATATGCATTTATTTTATTTCAACGAAATTATATTAATTTATTATAAGTCACAAAGTGATCGTTCATTTCGCTGTTGTCGTTGGACGGCGGCCGCGGCGGTGTCGTTGTTGTTATTGTTCCTGCTGACGATTCGATCATTTCAGTTTGTCTCGAAATAAATTGTATAACTTTCAAATGCCGCGAGAGTGCCTGTGTGTGTGTGTGTGTGTATGTTAAACAAAATTCATTTTTTGAAAGTTTTGTGATATTTTAATTGGCATTCGCTTTTGGCATTTAACAAAAACGAAATGGACAGACGGGCGCGGACAGACGAACCAACAAACGTACTGAAGAGCCATGCCAAGAAAACAACAAATTTCGATGATTTCAACAAAAGAGATCCCAACAAAATAAAACAAAAAATGATATTTGCGAATAACAAATTTATTGACGCATTAATGTGACGTGGCTAAGAATTTTTTTTCTCCTCCGTATTTTTTTTTGCTTTCGGTTCTGTGATGCCAGCTATTGTCGTTTGGATTAAGTTGGGGCGTTTATATTTTGATATTGAGTTAATAAATTCAAGAGAAACAAAAAATAACAATAATGAATTAGCACATCCTTAGGGGGAGATCATTATTTTTTTCCAAATCGAAAAAATAAAATCTGTGTAGATTGGTGTTTAAGTTATTTTTTTTTTTTTTGCAAAAGTTGTTTTAGATTTATTCACAAATCGAAAGCGGCTCATTTGTTTTATTTTATTTTTATAATTTTTATTTTTATAATTAGTTGGCGATCGTCGGAATTAACATATTTAATTGATTTTTCTATATTTATTTTTTTAGAATGTCTTTGGATCGGTTTTATGGAATTTTAATATAAAATATATATTATTTTTAGTTTAATTTAGAATGTTTTGGATCATTTTTATTATTTAAAAAAAAACACGAAAATATTTTTTTTATTTCAAAATCACGTGATTCCGTATCAGTAAATTTCTGGTCTTCCATCCTCCCATTACCTGTAAAGAAACTTTGTATAAAAATATTAAGGCAATATAATTTTTTATCACTCTCATATAGCATTTCCTTTACTTCCTTATAATACAAACCTTGAACACCTTAACCCCATGGCAGGTGCATTTGATGTTAACACCTTTACCCACCAAAAAACAAACGGAGAGAGAGAAAAAATGGTCAACAAAAAAATTAACTCGTTTGTCCATAACAAAACAAAACAAGACAATTTTTGTCAATTTTTATCAAAAAGAAAAAGTCTTATCTTTGAATTTTCCCAGAATTTTCATAGAATTTGCAACACCACCTCCTCCCTTTTGTCTTTGTTTACTTTCCCTTTTATTATCGCACATACTTACTTACATGCGAGCAGTCATTGTTTGGCCCAATTGCCAAAACTACTACCTGCCGCCATCAACTTTCACCTTCCATACTTACTTTGTTACTTCCATACTAACTCGTAGAAATAGTTTTCCATTTCCTCGAAATCAGCGAACAATTTTCATTGTCTAATGTCAAATGTCCAGTTTTCCTAGTCCATTCTCGGATTAGGCAACAAAACGTTAATCCGTTTAAGTCAAGGTAATCCCTTAAGCATTAATCCGTCCGCTAGTCTGTTCCTCTCTCTATCTCTGCAATACGTAGGTAAGTAACTCACTCACCGATTGTGCATTTTCTTGACCAATACAAGACAATCTGTAGGATTTTTGCAAAAGGTAGGTATTTTTATGGTTTTATCAATCTTGGCATTTTTAAAAGTCAAATCTGTTTTGATCTGGGGAATTTTTCCCAAAAATCACAGGCGTTCGCTGATTTTTCATAAGATTGTTGTGACTTTTTAAGATTAAAATATGTTTCCTTTTTTTGACTTCAGTTAAGAGGAAACAATGTTGTGACTTTCATTTGTATACAATTTTAAAATAGGTAATATAATTTACATAGATACTTTTTAAATATAAAATAAGAACATTGTAGGATTGTTTTAAGAAAAGGTCGCAGGAAAACTTTCACAGTTTATGTACTTGGCGTTTTTTGCATTGTATTCATAAAGTGAAATAAATAAATAATTGTGTAGGCATATCAATCAAAATTAGGGTGTAATTTATTTTGAAAAACAGTCCATTTTAAGACTTAACAATTAACAAGTAAAAAGCTAAGTTAAGTAAAAGTAAAAAGCTAAGTTTGGCCGCACCGACCTTTTTATACCCCCAACCATTTGAAAGAAACTTGAAAATTTTCAAAAAAAAAAAAAAAAAAAAAAAAAAAAATACGTCAGAAATTACCGCTCAAATGAAAACCGTTATATAGGGGGAAGACGTGGTCCTGAATAAGCAATTTGTGTCATAGGCTGTAGTAACTGTTCTGAACTTTATATACGAAATTTGAAACAATCCTGGTGAATAACGTCGCAAATATCATCAAATTACCGAATATCGGTAGGAACCGTTATATAGGGGATATATGGTAATGTGGACCTATATAGACAATTGACTTCCAGGGGGTAATGTACTCACAAGGAACTCCTTTTGTGGGTTTTAAGACAATTCCATTGAAAAATTTGGCTGAAATCAGTAAAATACCGAATATGGGAAAGGGGTACCTTAATATGGGGACTATACAATATCGTGGACGACCATTCTCTTTTAGGGGACAAAGTACTCACAAGGAACTTCTTGTCAGAATTTTCAGAGAATTCCATTGAAAAATGTGGTTAAAATCATCAAAATACCGTTATATGCGGGCTATACAGGGTGAGATGAAAAAACTACAACAAACTTCAGACTACTGTCAGTTCTAAGCCTCATTATATTGTTTACAAGCGTACAAAAGCATTTTGGTGAGAATTTTCCAGAAAGAAAGGTTATTCGTGATGGAATGCAAGCGTGATAGTGTGATTTCTTTATATTTGGCTGGAAAACCACAAGTGGCTATCTTTAGAGCACTCCAGCATTTAAATGTGAATAAATCTTTTGTGTCTCGTACCATCGGTCGTTACCGTGATGCTAGTAGAGTGGCCCGACGTCAAGGAAGTGGACGGAAGAAAACAGCAACATCGGCAGAAATGGTTCGAAAAGTAAAGAAGCTACTGGATCGAAACCCGCGTGGCAGTGGCAAAATTCCATTCGGCAAATATTGAAAAATGTGCTCGGGGTAAAGCCATTGAAATTCCAAAAGTGCAAGAACTTACACCGCAAGAGAAAAAAAATAGACTCAAATGAGCGAAAGAGTTGCTTCGCTTGGCCGAAAGTGGTGAACTGTCGAATTGGGTTCTCCGGTTATCCGATGAGAAAAAATTCTTTGTGCAGCAGTCTGTAAACAAAGAAAATTATCGTGTTTACTTGCCAAAGAGGTCACCTTTTGTTGGCCACCAGAACTCAAGCGCCGGCCAGGTGATGGTGTGGGCTGCCATAACCGTGTCCGTGGCCGAATATTATTGCGAAAATATTCTGCATGGTGTATTAAAGCCTTGGGCACGGAAACATTTTGGGCCCAGACCTTGGACATTCAAACAGGTCTCAGCGGCATCGCACTCAGCACGCGCCACCCAAGAATGGTTATAAAATGAGGTTTCACGATTCATTTCCAGCGCACAATGGCCACCAAATTCTCCGGATACCAATCCGTTGGACTACTGTGTCTGGAGTATTTTGGAAAGCAAGGTTGGCACTAAAAAATACCAAAGTGTCGATCACCTCAAGCAAGCGCTTCACCGGGAATGGGTCAAAATGCCGCAGATCAGCATTCGGGCAGCAGCAGCGTGCGACGGTTTCATTGGACTTTTGAAGGCCATAATTCGTGCCAAAGGTGACCAATTCGAACAAATCTAAACATATTTTAAAATTTGATGCTATTTCCGACATTTGTTGCTTTCATTCAATAAAATTTAGAAAGAAAATGTAAAAATTATGGCGTTTGACTTTGTTGTTTGTTGGGCAGCGTGTGACAGTTTCATTGGCCGTTTTAAGGCCATAATTCGTTCCAAAGGTGACCAATTCGAACAAATCTAAACATATTTTAAAAATTGATGCTATTTCCGACATTTTTTCACTTGGATTTCACATGTGCGTCTGTGATCATCCCCCTAAAATTTGGATCATTATAGACCCCCTTTAAATGTACTGCTCAATTTTAGGAATTTTGAAAAGTTCCAACACCTTTTCCAAGGTTATTAGCTAATATATGGCATTTAAGATTATCATTAAATACGTCAACTCCACACAACACCAAATTTTCCAACGGAATCACATTTCCCAACGGAACTAACTATAATAACACACACACACGGACTTCATCAGCACTGTAAAGAAACGATCCATGTTTCCACATAGTCTCTACATAGAATGCGACCAGTTTTCTGATCTCCGAAATTTTAACGTAACTTTCCAACACATTTGGGAATCATATGTACAAAAACTCCCTAGAAATATTTCCGCGTTCTGGTTTTTTGAAAGGATATGACCACATTCTTAAAGGAATTCACTAATCAGGGTTATCAAGTAACGTTCAACCCGTTACAAAGATGTCAAAATCACGCCATGTTTTCATTTCCTCTTGGCGTTAGTCTTTATCCAGAAGACGTTCGTCTTTATTACTTGTTAAAAATCAAAAAAAAAAAAAATCAAAATAAAATGTATTTGGCTTACGGTACAAAAATTTCCGAAGTCCTAAATTTCATTCAATTTCATTAAATTTTAATTGTCGGAGTTTTGCCGAAGAGGTCAAATTGGACTAATCTAGCACAAATTCATCACTTTGTTAGCAAGTTTTCAATATAAACTGCAATGTTAAATAATTTCATCAAAACAAAGCCAACTTTCTATTTTCTCCCGTCGTGTGGCCAAAAAAAAACATACACACACAATGTGATGTGTCTATCTGCTGCTTAACCAAAAGACGTGCTAATAGGATCTTGGATATTCGAATGTTGCATTGTCATTTGTTACACAGAAAATAAGGACTCAATCAATCAATTTCTTAACCACATTGGTGCCCCTTCTTTGTTTTAAAGAAAAGAAAAAAAAAATGCATAAACCAAACGATTTGAATTGTCTCATAAACATATTTAAAAGTAATCCATTTTAGTCTCTAAAACCACACCCCACACCGAGGGAGACCAAGAGCCAAGATATTTTCAAATGGCAAAACAAGCAAAAGAGAAAAAAAAAAGAATTTGCTTAAAACCCAGGCACTCCCACATTTTTATTTTTGCTAAAAAGGCTAAGAATTCTGGAATTAGAGAATGCAAAAACAATTTTTAAATCTTTCATTTCCAAAAAAATAGAAAGTGCATTTCTTGCACACACATCTAGGCACACAGTATGAATTTGTGTGTGAGTGTGCGGATATTTGGCTCATAAAAGGATTACATGGTGTTAACTGTCAGGAAAAACAACAACAATAACAACAACATGACTGTAATCTTAATATTTAAGGTTTGAGGTGTCACCTCAAACTGTACGCGCCCAACCAAAAATTCTTAACCTTTGGCAATAGCCATCGCACAACACAGGGCATTAGCCAAGCTAACACCAAAAACAAAAACAACAACACCAAGAACAATAACGAAGAAAGTGAGTGCATCTTTGTTGCAAAAATTGATTGAAAAGAGTTCTTAAGAAATTTTCAGCAAAGTCATGACGACGAACAAAAAAGATTGATTTTGTTGATGTTCCTGGCCATTGTTCAGGGTGGTGGTATGGACGTCTTTTTGTGTTTCTTCTCTTTTTTTTCTTAGTGTGTTGCTGTTAATCCGGAAAACTCATGCGTCAGCATTTAAGTACTCTCTGAAAGTAATAAACACTGGCTGAAGATGCGTTCTGCAAAACATATTTACTTTATACATATTTAGGGAAACGCACACACGCTCGGAGAGTGGAGATAGGGCAAAATGAAATGCTATATTGGTTCCATAGAAAGAAGTCGCAGCATTCTGTGCTAGAAATTTTTTCAAAAAGTCCTCTCTAGTCGGAAGAACCATTACAAGGAAGCGGATTTCAAGCGGCAAGATTATTTAGAAATGTCTTCTATGAGGTATTATTTAACAACAGATTTTTATGGAGTCTACTATAGAAAGAAGAACTTTCAAATGGTTTTTAAAGATAGGATACCATTTGGCCTTCCCAACGCATTACTTCATTCAGAGGTCTTCTATAGACCAAAGGACTTTCAGAGAACTTCTATTGACATTATTCATTCAGGAGGTTTACCACAAACTGAAGATCTTCCAAGGATCTATTTTTAGAGAGAGAATAACTTTCTAGGATTCTCTCTTGAGGAAATTTGTGAGGGTTTTTTTGACAGAATAACTTCATGGAAAGAGAAGACCTTTCTTGTCTTACTCCATGATCCTCCTCTTTACAAAGACCTTTCTGGTCTTTTTCTCTGAGAAGACAGTCTAACCTTCTTATATGAGAATATCGTCTGGTCGTCTTCTGTGAGCAGTTCGTCCGACCTTCGATGAGAAGACTATCCGGTATTCAATACAAAAAAACCGTCTCTGGTCTTCTTCTATAAGAAGCTATGAGAAGACCTTCTGGCCTTCTATGAGAAGACCTTTTGGCCTTCTATGAGAAGACCTTCTGGCCTTCTGTGAAAATAACTTCTGCCCTTCTATGAGAAGACCTTCTGGCCTCCTATGAGAAGAACTTCTGGCCTTCTACGAGAAGACCTCCTGGCCTTCTATGAGAAGACCTCCTGGAATTCTATTAGAAGACCTTCCGCTCTTCGCTCTGGTTTTCAATTAGAATCCCTTGCTGTGGTTTTATTAAGGGAAGATCTTGTTGTGCTCCTATGAAAAGACCCCGTGGGCCTTCTATGGGAAAACCTGTTGATCTTCTAAGGAAAGACCTCCAGCCGTTTGGACTCATATTTGAAACCCGTCTTTTCTTCCTTGAGAAGACGTTCTGCTCTTCTTCTTGAGAACATCTTGAGCTTCCCTCCATGAAGATCTTCTTTTCTTCCGTAAGAAGATTCCCCTTGCTTTTCTGTAAGAAGTCCTTCTGTCTTACTTATAGAAACTCCTGGGTCTTCTATGAGAAGATTTTCGAGAGACCTTTGAAACATCTTCTTTACATAATCTTTCAAAAGTCTTCTATTTTAGAAAGTCCTTTGTGATCTCTTCTTCCCCTAGAAGAATCAAGACTTCCTTTTATAAATAGATCGCTCTCGAGTTCAACTATGATAAAACCGACTTCGAGGCCTTCTATGAGAAGACCTATTTCAAAGCCTTCTGAAAGAAAACTGGTTAGTCTTCTATACGATGTTCGGCTGGGCGTCTATTCGAAGACAGTCTTTTTCTCTTTTCCGAACCCTTTCCCCTTTCTGTCTGCTCCCAACTGCTTTGAGAAGACCCTTTCCCCCTCTGTAAGTCTTTCGTTTTTTTTTCTATGAAACCCTTTCAAAATTCGTCTTCCTTCCCTAAAAGAATCTTTGAGTAGAGTACCTTTTACATTTTATCTCTTAACAGAAAGACATTGAAAATCAATAAAACCCCTTTACAAGGTCACAATTTTCAATACTTTTAGCTGTCATAAATTGCGGAACAACTCAGCGAATTTTTACAACTTGCTATATATAAATATTGTCAAGAGTTTGAATAATCTACAGAATCAGATCAGAAGTCAAAAAACATTTTTTTAAATAATCGGAAAACCCGAGCGATACTTTTTTACTTGTTATGAATCCCTTTTAAATATGTCTTTCTCTACAGGACATGGGAAAGATCTTATTTCTTAAAATGTTTTTAGAGGCCTTCTTACTTTTGAAGAATTTTCAAAATTTTTCTATCCTCAGAGATATATTCGCGCTGAGCTCTTCCTCTATAGTAACCACTTTAAAAGTTTTCAATTGACAAAAGACCCCTGAAAGGTCATTAGAATCCTCTTTTGATGAATCTTTAACATTTTCTGTGATGGGCTCTTGTCTATCGAGGCAATAAAACATCGTCTTTAAATATCCGATTTTTAAAAACTGAACCACTGTACTTTTCCTCTCCCTGCACAAAATATACTTTAAATGATTTCCAAAATATTATTCCTTGTAAATTTTGCATGGCCAAAAAGTTCCATCTCGCTTCGTATTTTTTTCGGCCAAATATCATTACTTATAAAATATGGTTTAAATGACGTTTGTGGGTTTGTGCCTGATTTAAGGTGTTTGTTTACACAGGAATGAGCAAGCGATTCCCTCTACAATGTTGAATCCCTGTTTGTTGTAAAGTGTTGTGGTGTTGGTTGGTTTCGTAGAATTTTCGTCTGTCAGTCAGTGTTGTATTGCTCATTGGTTTTTTGGTTGTTGGGCTAAGATTGATGATCGTCTACGGTTTAAGGTCAATGTCATAATAAACATGACTTGCGTAAAAAATTAAGAATTTTATGTCTTGCAATAATTTTTTTTTTGACTTCGGTTGTGGGTTTTTGTATGTTCCAAAAGGGGTTTTAGGAAACATGCATTGAGAATGTTTCAATATTTTTCCATTTTGTGTAAAAGGAATGTAAAAGCCAGTCGTACATAATATGTGAAAGTTTTCCGTGTACCATTTGTTATTATTGGTTCATTTTATAAATATATTTGAGAAGTAATGCAATAGGATATAAAATCCACTTACCTTTGGAGGGAAAATGTTGTTATCTGCAAATTTTACATTACCTAGAAAAAAAGAAAGAACATTGAAAGAACATCAATTAAATAAATTTTGTCATTTCTTAGTTAGGTTCGTTTAAGAATCTATTTTATAGAAAACAAGTTAAAAATCAGTAAGTTTGGCCGGGCCGAACTTTAAATACCCTACCCCATTTGGAACGAATTTGGAAATTTTCAAAAAATAAAATCCGTTAAAAATTTTGTTAAAATCTTAAAAATACGGAATATAGCCGTTATATTGGGGTCTCTACGACGTCAACCTACATAGGCTTTGTTTGTCATAAGCCATTACCATGTTCAAATTCGAAACTTGAAATAAACGATGAATAATGTAGCTAAATTCATCAAAATACTGAATATCGGGAGGTACCGTTATATCGAAGCTATACGAAGTCCTGGACCTGCATAGACAAATTTTTGTCACAGGCTGTAGCATCATCAAATGCGACATCTCAAACCATTTCGGTGAGCATTGTGCCTAAAATCATCAAAATACCGAACATAGGGAGGTACTGATAAATGGGGCTTATACGAAGCCCTGGACCTGCATACACAATTTTCTGTCACAGACTGTAGTTCCCATTACGAACTCTAAATACGTAGTTTTAAACTACTCCGGTGAATAATGTCGCTAAAATCATCAAAATACCGAATATCGGGAGGTACGGTTATATTGGGGCTATATGAAAACGTGGACCTTCACAGACAATTTTCTGTCACATTACGAACTTCAAATACCATATTTGAAACAATTCCGGTGAATAACGTCGCCGAAATCATCAAAATACCGAAAATTGGGAGGTACCGTTATATGGGGGCTATACAAAGACGTAGACCTACATGGCCCATTTTCTGTTTTATGCTGTAGTATCTATTACGAACTTCAAATACCAAATTTGAAACAATTCCGGTAAACAATGTCGGTAAAATGATCAAAATACCGAATATCGAGAGGAACCGTTTTATGGGGGCTATATGAAAACGTGGACCTGCACAGACAATTTTCTGTCTTAGGCTGTAGTATCCATTATGAACTCCAAATAGCAAATTTGAAACATTTCCGGTGAATAACGTCGCCGAAATCATGAAAATACCGAATATAGGGAAGGCTATATGAAGACGTGTTACTTCATAAGTAATTTTTTGTAATAGGTTGTAGTACCGATTCCGAACTTCCAATACAAAATTTTAAACAATTTCGGCGAATAATTCAGCTAAGATAACCAAAATACCGAATATAGGGATGTATCGTTATATGGGGGCTATACGAAGACGTGGACCTGCACAGACAATCTCCTGTCATAGGCTGCAGCATCCATTACGAACATCAAATACCAAATTTGAAAGAATTCCGATGAAAATTATCGCAAAAATCATCAAAATACCGAATAGAATATATATACCGATCAAGAATATATATACCTTGTGGGGTTTAAAATGTATATTTTGAGATGTTACAAACGGAATGACAAACTTAATATACCCTCCATACTATGGTGGAGGGTATAAAAATCTGACTTCTGAAATTCGAGTCAATTAAAAACAAATCATATAATCTTCTTTCGGCATTTAACTTCAATTCCATTTAGTCACGGCCTGTTGTCTTTTCACTTTCCAGACCAACCAACCAACTTCAAATAAACCACTCGAAATCGCCTACATTTTTGTCCGCAGCGACCTTTTTGTTAATCCCCTTTTTGGCTTAATCCTTAGCATATGCAAATCAATTGCTTTGTCACTTTCAGGTCACTTCAATCGGCCAAATCCTAGTGTCATAAAACATGCGGACAACAATAGTCGCATGTGTTTAACTTCCACTTAAAGTAAAGCGAAAGTATCAGCATATCCGAAGAAAAGTCAAGTATATCACACACACACACATGTAGAGCAAAAGACATCCATCATTTTAAAGTCAATAATTACCTACATCTAAGTACCATTTTGGTTGACCGGAACAACCAGAACGAAAAAGGACATCCATTTTTCATTGGAAATTTTATTTTGTTTTATTTCTGGGGTGAAGGAGGGAAAATTGGAAACACTTTAAATGGCTGCGAAACCCATATGCAAATGAGATTCAATTTCCGAAGAACGAATGACAATTACAAAAACAAATGTCTTTTCGATCTAGAAAATATGGTTTGGATTAAGCCCATCCAGAGAGAACGATTTAAATCGAAATGGAAAAATTGAATTTAAATGCGATTTTTACATGTGTTCGAAATATGTTTTTGGAATTATTTGAATTGGTCGAAGTATGAATTGCTATGTTTTTTTGATATAATAAAAAAGAGAGAATTATTTTTTTCTTATGTTATAAGATCGCGGCTTTTATCATTCTATGTTTCAAATAGAAGACAATCAACGCACAATGATAGAGAGTCGTTTTTTTTTGCTAAAAATTGGAGAAGAGATATTTAACAGTCCGTCCCTATAATATAAAAACTTTACTTAAATCAATGGACATTATTGACCGGAATTGTTTCAAATTTTGTATTTGAAGTTTGTAATGGATACTACAGCCTAAGACAGACAATTGTCTGTTCAGGTCCACGTTTTGGTATAGGCCCATATAATGGTACCTCCACACAGTCGGTATTGCGATGATTTTAGCTACACTATTCAACGATTTTTTTACTTTGGCATTTGAATATTGTAATGGCTTATGACGAAAGTTGCCTATGCAGGTCCACGTGGTCCTATAGACCCTAATATAATATTTTAAGAGAATTTTTAACGGATTTTATTTTTTTTTTCAAATTGCCAAATTCGTTGCAAATGTTGGAGAGTATTCAAAGTTCGGTCCGGCCGAGCTTTTAGCTTTTTTACTTGTTTATTTTTCAGGACTTATTCCGAAAACTCGTGGAATATTCCAAAAATATAATTTCAAGGGACATTTTGCTAATTTTTTTTTAGAAAAAAAAAAAAAAAATTAAAAAAAAGAATATACTTTGGTGATACTCGTATTTATGGAATTGGAGTTTTCAAGAATGTGCTGCTTAAGCCAGTCGACCTTCAAAAATATTTTTGCAAGGGCTTTCTTGTAAAATTCGTATGTTCTTTAAGAAATATTTATATGTTAAATTCGTAAATTTTGTGGTAGGACTCGTGGAGTTTCAATTTCAAATTAGGGACATCTGGTGAAACGCCTTGCTTTTAAAAGGAATATTTTTCCAAGGAATTTCTGCTAAAAATACTGGGATTTTTAACGAACATTTGTTGCGAAGCTTACTGTAAAAATTATGGAATTTTAAATTTCAGGAAATATTTTTTTATGGATGATTTTCTATAATTCATAGATCTTTTACAAAGTTATTTTTTTTTCAAGATTTTTTTTTATGATAATTCATGAAATTTTCTATGAATATTTTTCCTGGATTCGTGAGTTTTTCAAGGACTTTTCCCCAAAGCTCATGGTTCATACTTGGATATAGCTTCCATAAACAGGTTGAGATAAAAAAACGGCAACAAAGTCAAACGCCATAATTTTTCCATTTTTTTTAAATTTTATTGAATGAAAGCAAAAAATGTCGGAAATAGCATCAAAATTTTAAATTAGTTTAGATTTGTTCCAATTGGCCTTTAAACGGTTAATGAAACCGTCACACGCTGCCCGAATGTTGCTCTGCGGTGTTTTGATCCATTCCCGGCGAAGCGCTTGCTTAAGGTGATCGACACTTTGGTATTTTTTAGTGCCAACCTTGCTTTCCAAAATACTCCAGACACAATAGTCCAACGGATTGGTATTCGGAGATTTTGCGCTGGAAATGAAGCGAGGAACGTCTTTTTGTAATCATTCTTGGGTAGCGCGAGCTGGGCCCAAGGTCTGAGGCAAAAATGTTTGAGTACCAATACACTCCCCAGAATATTTTCGCGACAATTCTGATGCAACTGTCGATTAATACGAGCAGAGAGTGACCATAGGCTGTTATCGCGGCCCACACCATCACCATGACCGGAGCTTGAGTTCTGGTGGCCAACCGAAGGTGCACATTTTCAACTGACCTCTTTGGCAATTAAACACGATAATTTTGTTTGTTTACAAACTGCTGGGCAACTAATGTTTTCTCATCGTAGAAAACCAAATTCGGCCTGGCGAAGCAACTCTTTAGTTCTTTTGAGTCTATTTTTTTTCTGTTGCGGTGTAAGTTCTTGCACTTTTTAGAATTGCAATGGCTTTACCCCGAGCTAATTTTTCAATATTTGCCGAATGGAATATTGCCATATGTTCAGCTCACAAGCCATATTTCGGCCACTGCGACGCGGATTTCGATCAAGTCGCATCTTTACTCTTCGAACCATTTCTTCTGATGTTGCTGTTTTCTTCCGTCCACTTCCTTGACGTCGGGTTACGCTACCAGTATCACGGTAACGAGCGCTGGTACGAGACACAAAAGATTTATTCACATTTAAATGCTGGAGTGCTCTGACGATAACCACTTGTGGTTTTCCAGTCAAATATAAAGAAATCACACTATCACGCTTGAATTCCATCACGAGTAACTTTTTTTCTGGAAAATTCTCACTAAATTTTTTTTGTACGCTTGTAAACAATATAATGAGCTGTCACTGGAGTAATTTTAACAGCTGTCGGACGAGTGGCTTAGAAATGACAGCAGCCTGGTTGTAGTTTTTTCATATTAGCCTGTAGATGAACTCATGGATATAGACTTTCGATGTATTCTGGGACCTACAGTAGAGTTTAATAGCAAATAATTTTGTAGAAGATTGTGTCTTATCACGATCCCGTTTGAAGGAAGTTATCAACCATATTTTGGAAAAAGGACCAAAAAAGGCTCCTGGGTGACTTGCTTGAGAGTTGAATGTGTAATATCAACTCAAATAGGATGGCTTTGATGAAAATCGGTTCAGACAAAATGTATCCTTCAAATTTAGTGGGAATCGATTCAGTGTAGAATATACATATTTAAGTAAAATGTTCCAAAAAAAAAAAAAAAAACAAGTAAGCAAAGGCTACAGTCGAGCGAGGCCGACCGTTGAATACCCTACAACACTATAATAAACGATACAGTTTATATAGGCGAGATACTCGAAAGAATTCCACAACATATTGTGACAAATAATAAAAGAAAACCATCAGGTTTCGTTCTCTAATTTTCGAATAATAGCAACTTAAATTAATTTGCTCATTTCCAATTTATTGGTAGATGTTGCACTTAAATGGTCTTCCAAGATCTGGAACCAATATTTCCCAAAGACCTATAATCTCTCAGAATTGGCAAAAGATTAACATTTATTATTGGTTTTTGACTGAAACGCATCTATATGAGATACAGACATTTGACTATATTCTTCAACGAAATCAGCGAAATAGTCAGAAGTGTGTCGTTCCTGTATTTGTGAATTCTCCAAAAAGTCACTGGAATGGACATTTTCGTATTTTGTCTATAAAAGTTGGCAAACTCCTTCACACATTGAATATTTTTGGATGGCCATCCAAAACTGCTTGGCTTTTGCAATGTCCGGTAACCCCTATAATTACGACCTGCTGACAATTTTGCAGTTTTTTGGTCCATTTCAACCCCTAAATATATGGCGATCATCTCCAAAAAGAATAGGCTTTTATTCTGACCCTCATCTTATCTCCATGCAAAATTTCGTAAGGATCGGGCCATAAATGCGATCTGTAAATGATATCCTGATATCCTAACTACTTAGTTTTGTTAGCTGTAGAAATATTACCAAATGTTTAATTCAAAATTAAAATATGCCAAAAATATGACAAAATTGAAAAAAATATGAGAAAATTTTACAAAATCAATATTTTCATCTTTAGAGAGATATTTTTATGCAATTTTTTTAGACGTTTTATGTTTTATGTAAGAACTGTCGAAATCAGTTCAGCCGTTCTCGACATATAAGAGATTTTTCAAACATATATTCTTTGATAAACATATATATCGCACATATTTTGCTATATATCCGTTTTGTTGGATGTTAACATCAATGTAAAGATCAGAAGTAACCTTGTCATGGCTTTGTGATTTCGCGGTTTAATGAAAAATTTTGAATTTTTTCAACAAAAAAGATACGGTCTATTTTACCCGCTAAATATTATCCGATGACCACCCAAACGGGTAGGCTTCTTGCCAGCCCTAAACTCTAGCTACATGCGAAATTCCGTCGATTGGTCTATAATTGCGACCTATAGAGCAAGTGCAAAATCAGGAATTTTTTCAGTTTTTGGTCCATTTCAACCCCTAATTATTATGCGATCATCACCAAAAGAAATAGGGTTCTATTCTGACCCTAGCCCCACCTCCATTTTAAATTTCGTGAAGATCGGACCATAATTGCGACCTGTAGAGTGATTACAAATTAACATGGACAGACGGACGGACGGACATACATAGCTAGATCGGCTCAGCTCGGCGAGATAGGAAGATCCATATATACTTTCCAATGTGGGGAATCAATATTTCGAGGTGTTACATAATTTTTGGCCCAATCAAACTTATAATACCCCCAACACATAGTGTTGTAGGGTATAAAAATATTTAGCCAATCATATTGTTTGTCAAAGGTAGTTCCTCTTATAGCACTTCCTAAAAAACCTGTTGCACATTAAAACGTTTGCTTGGGCCATTTATCATTGAACACAATAGCCGTGTGACACATTAACCCTTTTTTGAGACTATCAAATTATTGCTTCCCATTTCCTATTATCAAAAAAAAAAAACCAAACAATTGATTGATTTGTTCACATTTGAAAAACGATATAACTATACTAATCTTCTTTTTTTATAACTTTTTCTAAAACAATAGCCCATACCCAGACTTATTAAAAACTCAACTCAAAACAAATCAAAAAAACGAAACGAATACAAAGAATTATTAATATTTTGCGTGGGTTGCATACAGTTTAGTATCGGATATATAAATTTGTATGTTTTGACTGTTTCGTAAATTTATTAATTCAAATTCATGGTTTCATGGGATGGCTCTAGGGGTAACTTGAGTGTTTCCATTCATTTACACAATTCATTCATTCGTTCGTTCATTTTGATTCATTCAAACATTGGCTTTTGTTTATTACTTAAATATATTATTAATATTTTTAACGAAACTGATACATCATTTTAATAATTTCATAAATTTTTTTGTGTTTCTGTTAATAATATTATTTTATGCTGCCGCTACGTGTGAGTGTGTGATTTTTTTATAATTTATTTATTAACAAAAATCAAATAAATAACGAAAACAATAATCATTATGGCGACGATGATTATGATGACCACCCACGCACACATACACACTCATTGATTCTCTCTTCTTTTGTGTCTTTTATGGTAGTCAACGATTATTTATTTTTTTTTTAATTTTCGTAGGGACATCCATAAGATCGCTGTCACATTTTTAAACCCTATTTGACATAATAACGACTTGTGTGTAGTGGTGTTGGCCATTTAAAAATCATCATCAACATCAACGTAGTCATATTATTATTAATCGCATTTTGTAGCGTCTTTTAGTTGATTTAAATGAGGTAATTTGTCAAAAGGTTATTAGTCTATAAATAACAACACATGTCGAAGATACAAACAAAACCAACAAAAGAAAAAAACGCCAATTATGAAATTGAAGCGATCGAACATAACATAATACCAATAAATAGCATAAAAGCAATAAATGTTGTTTATATTGAAATAATATTGCCAAATAAATTAATTGGAATGCTACTTTTGTCAAACAAGTTTGTGATTTAATGCGGATCAGAAATGAAATTTTTAAATAAAACATGTATTGGCATTTATTGTCGGAAAGTTTAATTTATTGTTTATTCTTTAAATACGCCAAGAGGTGTGGCCATAATACTTTTTTTTACCATTTTTTCATGCTTATCAGCATTCTTTATTTAATTTCCTATATTCATCCTCCATGCGACAGATATATAACAACGCATTTCGGATTAAATTTGATGGGTCTCTGTGTAGGTCAGCAAATTTGACAGTGAAATACAGGTTTCGTTACTGGTTGGGTCCGATTTCAATATCGATTCTATCTGATATAAAAGTAGAAAAAATAATTGGTAACATTATCATTGTAAGATCAAACAAGTAAAAAACATTAAGTTCGGTTGACAACCCTTAAAGTATAAAATTGTCTATCGAGGTTACCGCTTTGGTATGGCCCCCATATAGCGGACTCACCCACTTTATGTTTTTTTTTTTTTTTGAAAAATTTATCGGTTAAAGAAAACATTTTTATATAAAAGTATCTGAAATTGAACGTGTTCCACTTTAAACTACAAATACCACTAAGTCCGTTAAACTTTTCAAAAAAAAAAAGGCTATACCAAAACGGAAACCTCGAAAGACAATTTTATACTTTAAGGGTTGTCATCTATCAAATCTACTTAAATACCAAATTTTAAACATTTTCGTGGGTAAATGTGACTAGGATAAAAAAAAATATCGAATATCGGTGGGTATCGTTATATGTGCGCTAGTGGAATATGTGGACCGAAATATTTAATATTCCGCCACCGGAGCTAGAATCCATTATGAACTACAAATTCCAATTTTTAGATAAATCCGTGCAAAATTATGGCAAAAATTATTAAAATACGGAAAATCGGGAGGTACCGTTATATGGGGGCTATACCAAAACGTAGACCCATATATGCTATGTTCCGCCACCGGAGCTAGAATCCATTATGAACTACAAATACCAAATTTTAGACAAATCCGTGGAGAATTATGGCAAAAATTATAAAAATACGCAATATCAAAGGCGTGTGCGCTATAGGAAAACGTGGACCTAAATATTTAATATTCTGCCACCGGAGCTAGAATCCATTATGAACTACAAATACCATTTTTTAGCCACATCCTTGGAAAAATGTAACAAAATCATCAAATTACAGAATAACGAGAGGTACCGTTATATGGCGGCTATACCAAAACGTGGATCGGTATATCTCATTTTCAATACCTCAATACAAATGTTCTGCCAAATTGTGAAGCTCTAAGTCAAGTAATATGGGCTGATGAAAAAATCTGCAACCATCTTCAGACTGCTGTCATTATGAAATTGAAGCTCGTCCGACAGTGGTGTGATTTATTTATATTTGGCTGGAAAACCACAAGTGCCTATCGTTAGAACACTCCAGCATTTAATTGCGAATAAATCTTTTGTGTCTCGTACCATCGCTCGTTACCGCGATGCTGATAGCATTGCCCGACGTCAAGGAAGTTGACGGAACTTGCACATTCCAACAGGAATCTGCACCATCGCACTCAGCACACGCCACCCAATAATGGTTACAAAATGAGGTTCCTTACTTCATTTCCAGCGCACAATGGGCACCAAAATCTCCGGATACCAATCCGTTGGACTATTGTGTCTGGAGTATTTTGGAAAGCAAGGTTGGCACTAAAAATACTAAAGTAGTGATAACCTCAAGCAAGCGATTCCCCGGTAATGGGCAAAAATACCGCAAAGCAACATTCGGGCAGCGTGTGACGGTTTCATTGGCCGTTTGAAGGCCATAATTCGTGCCAAAGGTGACCAATTCAAACAAATTTAAACTTATTCTAAAATTTGATGATATTTCCGACATTTTTTGCTATCATTCAATAAAATTGAAAAAATGGCGTTTGATTTTGTTGCAGTTTTTTTATATTACCCTTTATTGTTCATCTGATTTCTTATTTTTGTCTTCCGCAGCCGTAATATGCACTCTGTAACAACGATATTTGGGGAAATATATCAAATACAGTTTCGGTTTCGATTTGAATATTATTCCCATATATATCTTCGTCCGATTTGCCTCTAAATGTGCACCAAACGTGTAATATTAGCCCAAATGCGATGAAAATTGTCACTTGCGACCATATTGCCTAGACTCAATATGGTCGCAAGTGACAATTTTCATCGCATGTCAAAGTTGGTAAAAATCTATTCAGATATAGCTATAGCTCCCATATATACTGTTCATCCGATTTCTTGAATTTGTCCTGTACAACCGTAATATGCACTCCGTAGTAACGATATTCGGGGAAATATATCAAATACAGCTCAGAATTATCCGATTTCAAGTCAATTGTGCACTAAATGGGTAATACAAGGCCGAATTGAAAAGGTGCAAATGCCTCTACAAATTTAGTAGAAATCGATTCAAAGGAGGATATTCCTCTCATATATCAATTCCTTTGGCCTTTAAATTATAGCCATAATCATGGTTGGTATGATTTAATTCTCACACATTACCCGTAGAACTTTTATTTGTTTTGTAAAGCTCTACTAAAAATGCAATGTGGTGTAGGGTATCATAAAGATTAAAGAAAATGGAACGGAACGGATGCTCAGTTTGATAGTTATTACGCTAACCAACCGGCAGAGACATAGAACACATTTTTGCAGATTTTGACGCGCATCCGAGCCGGCAAATTTAAGTAGTTTGGAATAATTTCAACAACAGCACTAATATTAACCCACAGGCTTTGAGGGTGCTATCGAAATATTTTCTACAGTCGTAAAAACTTTAGTTGTCGACCTCGGTTTGGATGGAAATCTTTGTCCCATATTTTGTATTTTCAAATACAAACATTGGGTAGTGTTCTTTTCTTTTTAAATACCCAATCCCTATAATCGCGGTAGTTTATTTGATTCACTTGATGCCGTTAGATCATAACACTTTGAGCTGTTCCTTTGAAAACTACATTCCTATTCAAACGATGTGTTTGTGTTTGATAGTCCAACACTTCCTGATAAAGCGGTGTGGAATACAAATCACCGATAAGTTTCCCCTGAATATTACGCCACTTAGCCAAATCTTATTACCCAAATCAACACATTATTCAAAATTGTAATTATTTCCCCGAAATAGTGGCCTACAAAAGGGTCCTTGTTTTTGCCGCGACTGTTTACTTCATTTCCGGTCTCTATGTTACACATTTGTTTTCGTTATCACAAAATTCTCGACTGTCGTTAAGCAAATTTTACGTCAGAAAATCATAAAACACAGCAAGAAGGTATGTGGCGATAAATCCATTACAACAGCTACCAATGCGGCTGCTGCCACTGCTGCTCCTGCCGCTGATGATATTCAAACAGAAATTCCATTTAAATGTTTACCCAATGCCCCACGACATTCCCGCTTCGTTTTGTTGGTATTTATTTCAATTTTGGGTGTTGTTGGCATTGCATTTGTGATAGACTTGTGGCCAACAACGGGGACAGAGAGAGAGAGCGACTTTTTTTCTTGGATATTATGCACTCACTCATTACATTTGGTTGGTTGGCCATCAGAGGTAAGATGGTGGCGATGTTGCTGCTCGAATATCGGTATTACGAAAAAGGACTTTTTCTTGGTATACGTTTTTCGTGTGTGTATGTGTGTGGATTTTTGTCAATTTCTTCGTTTCAATTGTTTGACAATGTTAGTAGTGCAACTACACTTTGTTGTTGGCTAGCTGCTATTTCGTTGGTCGGTTGGTTGGTTAAACAGTGCCAACGAAAAAATCAACATTGACGGCAACAAAAACACCAACAGCGACAATTTCAGTATCGGTGGGACAAACAGCAGCAGCTAAAGCAGCCGCAGTGGTAGTAGCGACATTTTCCCTCCATATTGCTGTGGTTTGTGCGATAATATTTGTTATTTACTTAAACGGAAGGAAGGAAAAACAAAAAACGGAAATGCACATAAATTTATTTTTCTCCATTCGTATTAGTGTAAATTCATGTGTATTTGTATGGCGATGTGTGTATGAGTACGTAAGCATACAAGTTTCTGTTTGTATTTGCTGGGTTGAACTATTTGTATTTGATTATGATTGTTCGGAAATGCACTTGGAAAAAATAGTACCAGGTATGCTTTAAATTTCACGCTTAACCTCATGAATTTCCTAAGAAAAAAGTGCTTGATATTACTTCGATAAGGATTATATTAAAACAAGTAAAAAAACATTAAGGTCGGCCGGGCCGCACTTTTAATACCCTCCACCTTAGGGTAAAGGAAACATTAGAACCCATTATGACCCACAAATACCAATTTTTAGACATATTCGTGGGAAAATGTGGCAAAAATCATCAAAATACCAAAAATCGGGAGGTACCTTTATATGGGAGCAATACCAAAGCGGGAACCCATACATACAATATTTCGCCACACGAATTAGGACCCATTATGACATACAAATACCAATTTTCAGACAAATCCTTGAAAAAATGTGGCAAAAATCATCCAAATATCGAATATTGGGAGGTACCGCTATATGGGGCTATGCAAAAACGCGGATCTATACATACAATGCTAGAACCCATTAGGGCACATGAATACCAATTTTTAGACAAATCCGCAAAGAAATGTGGCAAAAATCATAAAAATACCGAATATCTGGAGATACCGTTATATGGGAGCCATACCGAAAATTCGAGCTATACATACAATGTTTCGCCACCACAGCTAGAACCCATTATGACCAACAAATACCAATTCTTAGACAAATCCGCAAAGAAATGTGGCAAAAATCATCAAAATATCGAATATCTGGAGGTACCGTTATATGGGAGCTATACCATAACGTGGACCTATTCATACAATATTTCGCCATACGAACCCATGACCATTATGACCTACAAATACCGATTTTCAGACAAATCCGTGGAAAAATGTGGTAAAAATCATCAAAATACCGAATATCGGGAGATACCATTATATGGAGACTATACCAAAACGTGGACCGATATATCTCATTTTCAATACCAACCATCCTGGACACAATACAAATTGTTCTGCGATCTACTTCAAATAATGTGGGCTGTATCGGGATTTTAACAGACAGACTTTATGGGGTCTACGACGAATATTTAGAGATGTTACAAACGGAATGACAAAGTTAATATACCCACCTTCCAAGATGGAGGTTATAAAAAATAATTATTGAAGCAATAGTTATACCGAACTGAGTTTCAATGGATGAATTACATATGTGGTGGACAATAATCGTAAAATCGGATGAAGATGTATATCGTAGGTATATGAATAATCAGGAACGATCTCGATTAAATTTGACAGAGGTATTTTGAAGTTCTACCTAATGTCCGGTATCAAGTACCCTTGTTGTGGAGTGCATATTACGCATATTAGGGACTTTATCACGAAATCGGATGAAGCATATGTATGGGAGCTATACCTATATCTGAACTGATTTTCACCAAAATTTGAAGTACTTGCTTCTTAGCTGAATTCCGTCGGAAGTACCAAAATACAGTACATTTGAGCCGATATTAGTCATATGGCGCTAAAAAACCATAAATTAAAAAACCTTAATTAAAAAAAATATATAAGGGAGTTATATCCAAATCCAAGACTATCTTGACAAAATTTGAAGCACTTTTTTCGGAGCTTTATCTGATGTCCGGTATGAACTATCCTTGTTGTGGAGTGCATATTACGCATGTGGGGGACTTCAACACCAAATCGAATAAAACATATACAGGGTGAGATGTAAAATATGGCGACCAACTTCAGACTGCTGTCATTTCTAAGCCACTCGTCCGACAGCTGTTAAAATTATTGTAGTGGCAGCTCATTATATTGTTTACAAGCGTACGATGACATTTTGCTGAGAATTTTCCAGAAAAAAAAATTATTCGTGATAGAATTCAATCGTGATAGTGTATTTCTTTATATTTGGCTGGATAACCACAAGTGGCTATCGTTAGAGCACTCCAGCATTTTAATGTGAATAAATCTTTTGTGTCTCGTACCAGCGCTCGTTACTGTGATACTGGTAGCGTAGCCCGATGTCAAGAAAGTGGACGGAAGAAAACAGCAACATCAGCAGAAACGGTTCGAAAAGCAAAGAAGCGACTTGATCGAAACCCGCGTCGCAGTGGTCGAAAAATGGTTCGTGAGCTGAACATATCGCAATATTCCATTCGTCAAATATTGAAAAATGAGCTCGGGATAAAGCCATTGAAATTTCAAAAAGTGCAAGAACTTACACCGCAACGGAAAGAAAATATACTCAAAAGAGCTAAAGAGTTGCTTCGCTTGACCGAAACTGGTGAACTGCCGAATTTGGTTTTCTCCTCTTGGATGAGAAAAACATTCGTTGTCCAGCAGTTTATAAACAAACAAAATGATGGTGTTTACTTCGGTTAGCTCCCAGAACTCAAGCACCGGCCATGGTGATGGTGTGGGCCGCCATAACAGCCGATGGTCGCTCCTCACTCGTATTAATAGACCGTGGCATCAGAATAAATGCCGATATTCTCGCGAAAATATTCTGGAGGGTGTATATAAGGCTTGGGCACGCAAAAATTTTGGCCGTAGACCTTGGACATTCTAACAGGACTCAGCACCATCGTACGCAGACAATGGTTACAAATGGTCACCAAAATCACCGGATACCAATACATTTGACTGTCGTCTCTGGAGTATTTTGGAAAACAAAATTGGCACTTAAAAATACCAAAGTGTCGATCAACTCAAGCAAGCGCTTCGCCGGGAATGGGTCAAAATACTGCAGAACAACGTTCAGGCAGCGTGTGACGGTTTGACCGCTTGAAGGCCATAATTCGTGCCAAAGGTGATCAGTTCGAACAAATCCAAATTTATTCTAAAATTTGATGCTATTTCCGACATTTTTTGCTTTCATTCAATAAAATTTAAAAGAAGTAAAATTATGGCGTTTGACTTTGTTTCAGTTTGTTATCTTCCCCTGTATTTCTTCCCCAAATACAAAAGTTAATACTATTTAGTAATTTTCGTACTTATTAGTAGGTACTTCCAAATCCTGAGCCATGTAACAACCAAACCGCACAAAAGCCCAAACCTAATTCCAAATTTTTGAGTTCCCATACAAACCATATTTAGTACCATTTCGTACCTTTTAATACGTATTTCAAAACCACTTCATATCTCAACCCTACCCACCAATTCTGACCCCGAACTCAAAACTCAGAAATCTAAGTCTATCATGCAATCAATAGGTAATTTTGTACCATTTGTTACCTTTTGTACTCTTGTAGTCCTTATTTACAAAACAAAATCCAAATTTCAGAACTCCAGCTCCATAGGTTCGCCCAAATCCAAATTTAGTACCATTAAGTATACAAAAGTACGAATTTACAAAACTTCCTACATACGCAAATCGTACACTCCAAATTTCCAAAAAACTTCCATGGCCCAATCATACAATCCAATAGAAATCTAATTCCAAGTTTCAACATTTCAGCTATACACAACTCGAACTTGGGTAATCTCATTACCCAATTTCAGGAATCCAGCCCTATTGGCTCACCCAAATACAAATTGTACCAAATTTAGTACCATATACATATTCCTCCATACCAACAAAAATACACAGTAATCCCAGTTCCCAAGTTCAGCATTCCATCCTCATCGGATCGTCTAAATACAAATTGTACCAAACTTAGTAGAGATACAGATAAGTACGAATTTCCAAAACTTCCTACATTTTCCAATCCTACACTTCGGCAGTAATATTTTTTCCATATTTCAATACACCAGCTTAATTGCTTCACGCAAATCCAAATTGTACAAAATTTAGTACCATTTAGTACACTTAAGTACTTTTTTATAACTACCTTAATCATACAATCCAAAAAAAAAAATCTTATTTCCAAATTTCAGGATTACACTCTACCGTTCCAGCCAAAAAAAAAAAAAAAAAAAAAAAAAAATATATATATATATATATATATATTTATATTTTTTTTATATATATATATATATATTTTTTTTTTTTTTTTTTTTTTTTTTTTTTTGGCTGGAACGGTAGAGTGGAATCCTGAAATTTGGAAATAAGATTTTTTTGGATTGTATGATTATATATATATATATATATATATATATATATATTTATATATATATAAATATATATATATATATATATATATATATATATATATATATATATATATATATATATATATATATATATATATATATATATATATATATATATATATATATATATTATATATATATATATATATATATATATATGTAATTGTACCAAATTTACAATTTAGTACCATTTAGTACACATAATTACAAATTTTCTAAACTACCGACAAACCTCTGTTTTACAATGCAATAGTAATCTTATTGCCAAATTTCAGGATTCCATTTCTTTGGTTCACCAAAATTTAAATTGTACCAGATTTAGTACCATTTAGTACAAATAAGTACGAATTTCTAAAACTATATAGATTTCTCAGTCCTAGAATGCAAAAGTCATCTTCTTTCCAAACAACAAAATTCCAGCTCTATCGGTTCACCCAAATCGAAATTATACTGCATTTAGTACCATTTAGAACATTTAGTACACATAAGTACAAATTTCGAAAACTTCCTCCATATCCTAATGCTGCACTCAGCTAGTAATGTTAATTTTAAATTTCAGGATTGCCGCTGCATCCGTTCTTCCAAATTTCAATTGTACTAAATTTTAGTACTGTTTAGTACTTTTTTCCAAGTCTACATACATACCTCCGTCACACAATGAAAAAGTAACCTCATTTTTAAATTTGAGGATTCCAGCTCTATTGTTGCACCCAAATCGAAATTGTACCAAATTTAGTACCATTTAGAACTTTTCGTGCATATAAGTACAAATTTCGGAAACTTCCTCCTTATTCCAATGCTACACTCCGACAGTAATGTTTATTTTAAATTTCAGTATTCCCCCTCCATCCGTTCTTCCAAATTTAAATTGTACTATATTTTAGTACCGTTTAGTACTTTTCGTATACACGAGTACACACTTCCAAAACTACAACCCAACATCGACTCTACTTCTCAACCTTGTTTCCAATTCCAAATTTCAAGTTTTTACCTATAGCCGAGCACAAGATACGAAATGGTACCAAATGTAATAGATTTTGGTACTTTTCGTACACTTATAGTGCGAATTGCAAAAAACCCTTCCGTACATCTATCACAGACTCCATCAGTGACCCTCATTTAAAATTTAAGAGTTCTAGCTCTACTGCTTCCTCAAATATAAAGGGTGCCATATTTTGTACATTTTAATATGAATTTCCAAAAATCCAGTCTTATCTGATCCCTTGGGACCAAGAGTGACCCTTTTCCCAAATTTCAAATTTAAGTCAGTCTGTCACTCAGTAAGTCAGTCAGTTAGCCAATTATTAAACTCTTTTATTATTACAGATTTTCTCCGTGTACCTTTAGTTTTTGTTTTCCCAAATCCAACTGCGAGTGATTCGCCATCCAAGTTTAACTTCAAGCAACTGGCCGGTCAAGAACTGCCCGTCGTACATGTCGCCATATTTACTCTTCATTAGTGCAGTGTAGTTCGTTGTTGGGTCAATACGTTGAACAAAAACAAACAAACGAACAGACCCGAATTCGATTACAAGAAATTGCATGCGTTACAGTGAATGAATGAATGAAGGAATGTATGGATGAAATGGAGAAAAAATACTAACGAACCCAGCGGCAAGTGCGGGTTATTGTAAATGTAACTAACTGGTTAGCCTCCACTGGTGTCCTTCCCATTGTAAGTTTCTGTTCTGTTGCTTAGCTGCTCCTTGTTAAAAATGAGAGATATATTTCCACTGATAACACATACCAAACATGACCTGATATTTTGACTTTATGGCAAATAATATAATAACATTTTCTTTCAAATGAAGTCTAAAATATAGTTGGTTACACACGCCGACTTAGACATACTATATGTGTGTGCGTTTTCTCATGTTGGCGGTGGTCAGTGCATGATTGGTGTTGGGTTGGAGAAAGGGTTCGGTTTGCTATTGAATGCGTCTAGACATTTAGACTACTGTGCGACTAGATTGCTTCTTCCTTAGTTCATTGTTTTATGTGGGGAATATTACAGGCTGGAATTCGTTGTAACTTAATAAAGATATGAATAAAATGTGTATGGAATATGTTGTTAGAAAGATATCAAAGATTTAGGATTGTCATTATGAGCAAGGTCTAAAATGTAATCCTTTCACAATGCCGTGGTGGGAATTAATGAGGGTACCAAGAAGGCCAATGAATTGATTGTTCGTGACAAAAAAAGTCGGAAAAAAACTTCGGAGTAGGGCCAGGCTCATGTCAAGCACAACGCGCACCCCACTGATATATTATTGTAATATAAGAAACTTTTCTATCTATTTATCTATATGCCTGTTATCTAGTTATCCATCGATACAGGGTGAGATAAAGAAACTGCAACATACTTAAATGACATAATTTCTACATTTATATACCCTCCACCTTGGAATTTTGTCATTCCGTTTGTAACATCTCTAAATATTCGTCGTAGACCCCATAGAGTATATATATATTTATAATCAGCATACAATTCTAAGTCGATTAAACGATGTCCGTCTGTCTGTTGAAATCACGATACAGCCCACGTTATTTGACATAGAGCGTCAAAATTTAGCAGAACGATTTGTATTGTGCCTAGGACGGTTGTCATTGAAAATGAGATGTATCGGTCCACGTTTTGGTATAGTCCCCATATAACGGTACCCCCCGATATTCGGTATTTTGATGATTTTTGCCACACTTTTTCACGGATTTGTATGAAAATTGTTATTTGTAGGTCGTAATAGGTCCTAGTTTGTGTGGGAAAACATTGTATGTACAGGTCCACGTTTTGGTATAGCCCCCATATAACGGTACCTCCCGATATTCGGTATTTTGATCATTTTTGCCACATTTCTTCGCGCATTTGTCTCAAAATTGGTGTTTGTTGGGTTATAGATCCGTTGGCGAAACATTGCACGTGTAGGTCCATGTTTTTGTATAGCCCCATATAGCAGTACCTCCCGACATTTGGTATTTTGATGGTTTTTGCTACACTTTCCCAAGAATATGTCTCAAAATTAGAATTTGTGGGTCAAATGTTTCCTTTACCCTAAGGTGGAGTGTATTCAAAGTTCGGCCCGGCCGGTTTTTTTTTTTTTTTGAAATTTTATTGAATAAAAGCAAAAAATGTGGGAAATAGCATCAATAGTTAGAATAAGTTTAGATTTGTTCGAATTGGTCACCTTTGGCACGAACGGCCAAGGAAACCGTCACACGCTGCCCGAATGTTGCTCAGCGGTATTTTGGCCCATTCCCGGCGAAGCACTTGCTAGAGGTGATCGACACTTTTGTATTTATTAGTGCCAACATTGTTTTCCAAAATGGTCCAGGCACAATAGTTCAACGGATTGGTATCCGGAGATTGTAGTGGCCATTGTGCGCTGGAAACGAAGCGAGGAACCTCATTTTGTAACCATTCTTGGGTGGCGCGTTCTGAGTGCGATGGTGCTGAGTCCAGTTGAAATGTCTAAGGTCTGCGGCCAAAATGTTTGCGTGCCCAAAGATTTAATACACCCTCCAGAATATTTTCGCGATAATATTTATTCTGATGTCACCGTCGATTAATACGAGCGGAGAGCGACCATCGGCTGTTATGGCGCCCCCACACCATCATCATGGCCGGCGCTTGAGTTTTGGTGGCCAACCAAAGGTGCACATTTTTAGCTAGCCTCTTTGGCAAGTAAACATAATAATTTGGTTTGTTTACAAACTGCTGGATAACGAATGTTTTCTCATCGGAGAAAACCAAATTCGGCAATTCACCACTTTCGGCCAAGCGAAGGAAGTCTTTAGCTCTTTTGAGTCTATTTTCTTTCTGTTGCGATTTTGGTACTTTTCGTACACTTATAGTGCGAATTGCAAAAAACCCTTCCGTACATCTATCACAGACTCCATCAGTGACCCTCATTTAAAATTTAAGAGTTCTAGCTCTACTGCTTCCTCAAATATAAAGGGTGCCATATTTTGTACATTTTAATATGAATTTCCAAAAATCCAGTCTTATCTGATCCCTTGGGACCAAGAGTGACCCTTTTCCCAAATTTCAAATTTAAGTCAGTCTGTCACTCAGTAAGTCAGTCAGTTAGCCAATTATTAAACTCTTTATTATTACAGATTTTCTCCGTGTACCTTTAGTTTTTGTTTTCCCAAATCCAACTGCGAGTGATTCGCCATCCAAGTTTAACTTCAAGCAACTGGCCGGTCAAGAACTGCCCGTCGTACATGTCGCCATATTTACTCTTCATTAGTGCAGTGTAGTTCGTTGTTGGGTCAATACGTTGAACAAAAACAAACAAACGAACAGACCCGAATTCGATTACAAGAAATTGCATGCGTTACAGTGAATGAATGAATGAAGGAATGTATGGATGAAATGGAGAAAAAATACTAACGAACCCAGCGGCAAGTGCGGGTTATTGTAAATGTAACTAACTGGTTAGCCTCCACTGGTGTCCTTCCCATTGTAAGTTTCTGTTCTGTTGCTTAGCTGCTCCTTGTTAAAAATGAGAGATATATTTCCACTGATAACACATACCAAACATGACCTGATATTTTGACTTTATGGCAAATAATATAATAACATTTTCTTTCAAATGAAGTCTAAAATATAGTTGGTTACACACGCCGACTTAGACATACTATATGTGTGTGCGTTTTCTCATGTTGGCGGTGGTCAGTGCATGATTGGTGTTGGGTTGGAGAAAGGGTTCGGTTTGCTATTGAATGCGTCTAGACATTTAGACTACTGTGCGACTAGATTGCTTCTTCCTTAGTTCATTGTTTTATGTGGGGAATATTACAGGCTGGAATTCGTTGTAACTTAATAAAGATATGAATAAAATGTGTATGGAATATGTTGTTAGAAAGATATCAAAGATTTAGGATTGTCATTATGAGCAAGGTCTAAAATGTAATCCTTTCACAATGCCGTGGTGGGAATTAATGAGGTACCAAGAAGGCCAATGAATTGATTGTTCGTGACAAAAAAAGTCGGAAAAAAACTTCGGAGTAGGGCCAGGCTCATGTCAAGCACAACGCGCACCCCACTGATATATTATTTGTAATATAAGAAACTTTTCTATCTATTTATCTATATGCCTGTTATCTAGTTATCCATCGATACAGGGTGAGATAAAGAAACTGCAACATACTTAAATGACATAATTTCTACATTTATATACCCTCCACCTTGGAATTTTGTCATTCCGTTTGTAACATCTCTAAATATTCGTCGTAGACCCCATAGAGTATATATATATTTATAATCAGCATACAATTCTAAGTCGATTAAACGATGTCCGTCTGTCTGTTGAAATCACGATACAGCCCACGTTATTTGACATAGAGCGTCAAAATTTAGCAGAACGATTTGTATTGTGCCTAGGACGGTTGTCATTGAAAATGAGATGTATCGGTCCACGTTTTGGTATAGTCCCCATATAACGGTACCCCCCGATATTCGGTATTTTGATGATTTTTGCCACACTTTTTCACGGATTTGTATGAAAATTGTTATTTGTAGGTCGTAATAGGTCCTAGTTTGTGTGGGAAAACATTGTATGTACAGGTCCACGTTTTGGTATAGCCCCCATATAACGGTACCTCCCGATATTCGGTATTTTGATCATTTTTGCCACATTTCTTCGCGCATTTGTCTCAAAATTGGTGTTTGTTGGGTTATAGATCCGTTGGCGAAACATTGCACGTGTAGGTCCATGTTTTTGTATAGCCCCATATAGCAGTACCTCCCGACATTTGGTATTTTGATGGTTTTTGCTACACTTTCCCAAGAATATGTCTCAAAATTAGAATTTGTGGGTCAAATGTTTCCTTTACCCTAAGGTGGAGTGTATTCAAAGTTCGGCCCGGCCGGTTTTTTTTTTTTTTTGAAATTTTATTGAATAAAAGCAAAAAATGTGGGAAATAGCATCAATAGTTAGAATAAGTTTAGATTTGTTCGAATTGGTCACCTTTGGCACGAACGGCCAAGGAAACCGTCACACGCTGCCCGAATGTTGCTCAGCGGTATTTTGGCCCATTCCCGGCGAAGCACTTGCTAGAGGTGATCGACACTTTTGTATTTATTAGTGCCAACATTGTTTTCCAAAATGGTCCAGGCACAATAGTTCAACGGATTGGTATCCGGAGATTGTAGTGGCCATTGTGCGCTGGAAACGAAGCGAGGAACCTCATTTTGTAACCATTCTTGGGTGGCGCGTTCTGAGTGCGATGGTGCTGAGTCCAGTTGAAATGTCTAAGGTCTGCGGCCAAAATGTTTGCGTGCCCAAAGATTTAATACACCCTCCAGAATATTTTCGCGATAATATTTATTCTGATGTCACCGTCGATTAATACGAGCGGAGAGCGACCATCGGCTGTTATGGCGCCCCCACACCATCATCATGGCCGGCGCTTGAGTTTTGGTGGCCAACCAAAGGTGCACATTTTTAGCTAGCCTCTTTGGCAAGTAAACATAATAATTTGGTTTGTTTACAAACTGCTGGATAACGAATGTTTTCTCATCGGAGAAAACCAAATTCGGCAATTCACCACTTTCGGCCAAGCGAAGGAAGTCTTTAGCTCTTTTGAGTCTATTTTCTTTCTGTTGCGGTGTAAGTTCGCTCGCTTTTCAATATTTGCCGAATGGAATATTGCGATATGTTCAGCTCACGAGCCATTTTTCGGCCACTGCGACGAGGGTTTCGATCAAATCTCTTCTTTACTTTTCTAACCATTTCTGCTGATGTTGCTGTTTTCTTCCGTCCACTTCCTTGATGTCGGGATACGCTACCAGTATCCCGGTAACGAGCGATGGTACGAGACTCAAAAGATTGGTTCACTTTTATATGCTGGAGTGCTCTAACGATAGCCACTTGTGGTTGTCCAGCCAAATATAAAGAAAGCACACTATCACGCTTGAATTCCATCACGAATAACTTTTTTTTGTTGGAAAATTCTCACCGAAATGCTTTTGTACGCTTGTAAACAATATAGTGAGCTGTCACTGAAATAATTTTAACAGCTGTCGAACGAGTGGCTTAGAAATGACAGCAGTCTGAAATTTTTTGCAGTTTTCTCTTCTCATTCTGTATATCTATATTTCTATCCATCAGTCGGTCTATCCATTTACCTAACTTTCAATGAAATTTCGGGCATTTAAAGCTTCCCGATTTAAGCCTCTCTTCTGTCGTAGTCAGTTCTCATCATTAATGCCGAACAAGAAAAGAAAAGTTATGGGTTTCCAAAAAATTCCATACAATTTGGGGCAGGTGAAAACAGTTGAAGAGAATTTCAAAAAACAATAATTTAGAAATACCATTCTAGGGATTCTTACAAAGTCTGGATCGACATTTAATAATTATTGCTAGGGCCAAATAGCGACCACTACGGCTGTAATTTTGGCTTGTACTTAAAAACAACTAAATATACCCTCCATACTATGGTGGAGGGTATAAAAATAGGATACATTCGTTGATATATGCCCATTCAATTTATATAAGGCTCGGCACAACAGAAAAATTTGATAAAAGTCCAATATATGTTCCCTTGCAATAACATACTTTCCTACCACAATATTTACCTCCCATCCCAAAAGAGGCGCCATGGCGCGCCAATCATGTTCATATTTCAAACAGAACAGAAAAATGTTGATGGTAGCCACTCACCGCTCCCCCTCTCCCACTCTCTATTTGATTAACGTTAGCTTAAGCTGATGGTGTTTGACTCCAACATGTAGTCCATGTTTATTTGTCTAAGATTTGTTATTACTCGTGTTAATATCTAAACAATGTCCATGTCCCTGAATACAGAGAGTTCGTGTGTGTGTGTCTGATGGTTGGATTCGGATTTGTTTGCGTTGCTGTATGCTGAGGATGATGGCGATGACGATGATATTTTGTTTTTTTTTTTTGTTTTGTGGTTTAATTTGTTTCATTTAACAAATGGTTTTTCAAAAAACATTGTTTATTTATATTTCATTGTGTATTTTCAGTTCAGAGATTTGCACAAGATTGCAGTTGTTCTGCACTAAAAATGCAAAACAAATATCAAATCTGAAGAATCAACACGAGAAGCAAAAACATAAAAAAATCGAAAAAGAATAATATAATTGAAAAAGAAAAATAATTGTTTTGTATGATAAACATACAAAAGAATTGGGTCGCCAAAGGATTGACATACATGGAACGAAATGAGTTTCAAGACATTACACTTGGGGTGAAAAGTGTGATGCAGTGGAGAAAGTATTGAACATAAGCTAGAAACACTGTGTAATTATTTATATCAGTAGTGGTTTAGCTCACTCAATATGTCTTCGAAATTCAAACGCCTTTGTCCAGTAAGCAAAGGTTACTTCGTGCGATGCGGACCATGTGATACCCTACAACACTACAAAATGTTAGAAGGCCCGTTATTTCAAAATCCAGTTTGAAAGAGTTCGCCTTTGAAATGATGTCATAGAGCACTGCCCAGATATTACATGTAGCTTTTTGACTAGGGACATTTGTCCAATATTTACGCACTCCGTCGCACAGTGGTCAAAGTCGTATGGAAACAGCGGCCAAAAATACTTTCAGTGAGATATCAATATGAATCTTTGGTTATGGTACCTTGATGGGATACAAATAAAAAATGTGACAGAATGGATATGTTCGGTGTATGATTTGGCAGGGTCCCCTTACAACGTACCTTCCGAATAAGAGTCTTTTGGCCAATTCTTGTCACATTTCCACACCAGATTATTCTGTTATTTAACATTTTACGTTCTAAAAAGTTAAAGAATAATATTTTTGAAAATTATTTGGTACGGCCCGGCTTCAGGTAGAGTCCCCTCGTACCACAAAAAAAAATTATAGCTTGTTGTCCCGTTATAAAAGGTTCAGAGCTCAGAAAAAACGGTCTGCGTTTATTGAAAACAGAAAATTTTTTCGAGTATGATGTAGTCTAATACTTTTTGTATCTTTGTTTCAAGACTCCACGGTCTCCTCCGACAATTCTCCAATTGATACCATGGCATATTTTATATTGTCGGATGCATGTATTAAAATTGTATGTACTGTGAGTGGAAGATAGTACCACTGATATCTATTTGTTACCTCTTTAGCAGTTTCCAGTGCAAAGGCCTCAAAATTTTCGACATAATATTGTACCCAGAAGACAATGCGTGTAAAAATATTGAACATCTCTCAATTACATCTTTACCAATCCCTGTTATTTCCGCAGATAAGCTCACCATAAAACTGACAAAATTGCAGCGAAGTCACTTCAGTATTTTTGGCATAACATACACATCTGACAAAATCTGAGAGTTAAATTAGCACTTTTAAAATTGTAGGACCATTACTAATAGCATGAAAAAGTCACATTGGAGGATTCAGGGAGGAAGACAATTAAAACATTAGCTGAAATAGTAGCAATTTTAAATCCAAATACCAAATTTGAAACAATTCCGGTGGAAAATGTGGTTCAAATTGCGATAGTACTGAATGTCGGGACGTAAGTTATATGGGAGCCATAAGAAGACGTGGACTTGTTTATGTGTGGGTTTTGAAGTGTATAAAGGGTGAAATAAAAAACCTGCAACCAACGTCAGACTGCTGTCATTTCTAAGCCACTCGTTCGGCACAAAAGCATTTTGGTGAGCATTTTCCAGAAAAAGGTTATTCGTGATGGAATTCAAGCGTGATAGTGTAATTTCTTTATATTTGGCTGGAAAACCACAAGTCGTTAGAGCCCTCCAGCATTTAAATGTGAATAAATCGTTTGTGTCTCGTACCATCGCTCGTTATCGTGATACTGGTAACGTAGCCCGACGTTAAGGAAGTGGACGGAAGAAAACAACAACATCAGCAGAAATGGTTCGTGAAATGAAGAAGCGACTTGATCGAAACCCGCGTCGCAGTGGCCGAAAAATGGCTCGTGAGGTAAACATATCGTAGTATTCAATTCGGCAAATATTGAGAAATGAGCTCGGGGTTAAGCCATTTAAATCCAAAAAAGTACAAGAACTTACACCGCAAAAGAAACATAATAGACTTAAAAGAGCTAAAGAGTTGCTTCGCTTGGCCGAAAGTGGTGAACTGCCGAATTTGGGTTTCTCCGATGAGAAAACGTTCGTTGTCCAGCAGTTTGTAAACAAACAAAATGATCGTGTTTACTTGCCAAAGAGGTCAGCTGAAAATGTGCACCTTGGGTTGGCCACCAGAACTCAAGCGCCGGCCATGGTGATAGTGTGGGACACCTTAACAGCCGATGATTGCTCTCCGCTCGTAATAATCGTCTGTGGCATCAGAATAAATGCCAAATATTATCGCGAAAATATTCTGGAGGGTGTATTAAAACCTTGGGCATGCAAACATTTTGGTCACAGACCTTGGACATTCCAATCGTACTCAGCACCATCGCACTCAGAGGCACGCGCCACCCAAGAATGGTTACAAAATGAGGTTCCTCTCTTCATTTCCAGCGCACAATGGCCACCAAAATCTCCGGATACCAATCCGTTGGACTATTGTGTCTAGAGTATTTTGGAAAGCAAGGTTGGCACTAAAAAATACCAAAGTGTCTTCGAAAGCAAGTGCTTGGCCAGGAATGGGCCAAAATACCGCATAGCAACATCGGGGCAGCGTGTGACGGTTTCATTGGCCGTTTGAAGGACATAATTCGATTTGAACAAATCTAAACTTATACTAAAATTTGGTGCTATTTCCGACTTCATTCAATAAAATTAAAAAAATAAATTATGGCGTTTGACTTTATTGCCTTTTTATCTCACCCTATGCAGTTATGTGATGGCTATAGGAAAATGTGGGCCTGTGTAGATAATCTATCTATCACAGAATATAATACCCATTGTCAACACTAAATACCTAACTTTAAATAATTAATTTGAACAATGTCGCTAAAATCATCAATATACGGAATATTGTGCTATAAATGTTCTGTCTCAGGAAGCAGTTCTTCCTGCGAACTCCATATTCCGAATTTGAAATAATTTTGTTGAAGGATGTGGTAAAAATCGTCAAAATACCAAATATAGGCACTTACAATTAAAATGTATATTTCGAGGTGTTACAAACGGAATGACAAACTTAATCCTATGGTGGAGGGTATAAAAAAATCCATCGAAAAATACTACTCAAATAAATACCTTTATATGGGCCCTATACGAAGAGGCATAGACAATTTTGCGTCATAGGTTGTAATACCCATTACGAAATTCAATTACGAAATTTGAAATAATTCCGGTGAATAATGGAATTACCAAATATCTGGGGGTAGAGTTATGTGGGTGCTATACTAAAACGTGGACCTATACAGACTATTCTCTTCAGACAATTTTAGACAATATAAAAATATCGAATATTCGGAGTAACCGTTATATAAGGGATATACGATATCGTAGATTTATAATTATCCCACGGGGTAATGTGCTCACAAAGAACTCCTTTTGTGGATATTAAGAGAATTCCATTGAAAAATGTGGCTAAGACAATCAAAAAACCGAAGGTACTGTTATGTGGGTGCTATACGTTATCGTGGACCTATACGGACTACTCTTTTTCAGGGGGTAAAGTTATCACGAAGAACTCCATGAGTAGAATTTCAGATTACTCCGTTGGAAAATGTGGGTAAAATCGTCGAAATGCCGAATAACGGGTGTACCTTTTTATAGGCGCTATACGATATCGTGAAGCTATATTAACAATTCTTTTTCAGGGGGTAAAGTCACGAAGAACTCCATGTTGTGTTTATGAAAATCATTACTGATCTGGTTGTCTTTAAGAATATTCTTAAAAATCCATGATTACTGCTTTGACTGTCCTAAAATTGCGCTCATAATTGTAGTTTTGGTAAATATTAAGATGTCCCAGAAAATCGACGATCGAATGGTGTTAAAAAATATTCTAATTATTCCAAGGATTTAGTTTTGGGAATCCTTAAAAAAATATTTAATATTTTGTCATGATCCTTCAAAACTATTCGCCAAAAATTTTAAAATATTCCAATAAATTAGACTTCGTCCTTTCATTGAAACCTATCACCCTGAAAATCCAAGACAATATATAATTAACGGATTAAAGGCTAATTAGCTCTCTACACCCCATAAATGTTCATCTAACCCCAACTCCAACAAAATTACAAACAATTCCCTCCATCATTATTTGTCCATTTAACTCGGGGCCAAAACAAACGCTTCCAATAACAAATTTACAAATTCACTTCAGCAGCCAGCCTTTAAATGACATTGCAAAAAATCGCAAATTGGAAATGGTTATGCGAGACTAAATGCAGACATATTTGTTGATGGTGTTGCTGTTGTTGCTGTTGTTGTTGTTTTTGTGTTATTGTGTCGCGACGACGGCCATCAAAAATTTAACCTAAAACTGACAAATTCATGACAACAGCCTTGCCGGCACTGCAGCAAATAACATGAGGCAGACACATCATCAACAGCAGCAGTAGTAGCAAAAACAACAACAACAACAACAAGAATAAAAAACAACACCAACAACAAGTAAATCAAATGACAGCAACATTAAACATACTCTCATGCAGCAGACACTTCCAACTTTAGGCGCCCCCTATTGGCTAGGACTTGAAGTGAAAAGGGAAGCCTGTCAGAATGCCGGTACAAACAACAGCCCCACCAAAGCCACCTAAAATGTCTACGAAACAACAACTTCGAACAAATTCCGCCTGCAACATGTCAGCCGCCAGTCATATGGCGCCCCCTCTCTCGAAACCATCCTGTCAGTCATAGAGCTGCCGTTAGGCATTTAACTCCTCCCCCGAGTACCCACAGAGAATATGTGGGCATGAATGGAGGTTCGTTGTAGGAAAAAAAAATAGAAATTTGATAAATACCCTCAACTTTATTTAGAAAAAAACACACACACTCACACACGGTGTGCATAAAATATCCTACAAATATAAAACGATTAAAGTAAGCTAAGCATGGAAACCCAATCCTACCCCTCCTCCCACCGAACACACACACACTCGCACCTAACAGCCGGGAAAGTTAAAAATAATGTGTTAGGTGTCAAAATAGGGATCAACAGTCAATAAAATTGCGTTTGACATGTCAAATCACTGGCTCGTCTCAATCGCTGAATACAATTTTTTTGTTGTACTTGTTGTTGTTTGCAGACAAGCAAATACCCAGCGGTATGTGTCGGCCTAAACAAAACCGGCAAATCGGAGCTTTGTATATGCCATGGATATAGAATATGTAACACAAGATTTTCCAGCAGCAGCAGGAACAACGCCAACAACACCAACAATGTCATTGTACAGATTTTGTCTGATGTCGAGTCATTCATTTTATTTGAGCTATTTCAGTATTGTTGCTGGCGGCCGTCCTGTCTAAAACTCGGTGAAAATCTGCTCTTGTCATGATGACTTTTCAAAAATTTGTCAACATTGTTTGGGGAAAATGTGCGAGCGGAGTAGACAAGCGAACAGCCAGTCATCATCAGCATCATTCATGGTCGACGATGACTCCATTGCAATTCTATTTGAGGTGACGTTTATGAAATTTGTTGTTCTAGTTGTTGGCATCTGAGGGCTTTCGTCGTCGATGTTGTTTTTTTTTTTTTTTTTTTTGTTTGCTAAAGAGGATAGATATCTGCTAACACGACATGATGTCAAATAATAAATGAATATAAATTAATTTTTCCTTTTCAAGGTCATTGCCATGGCAATTTTTTGTATTTTTGGTCCAGTGAAAGTGAAGTTTTTTTTTTTTTTTTTTTTTTTTTTTTTTGGTGTAGACAACAGCAGGACATTGACTTTCATATTTTGGTGAACTATAAAGGGGAAACAAATTGTGGCAATATTTGAAGAAGGTCAAGGATTACAGGGAGATTTTGTAGGCAAGAAATTTAGGACTTGTGTTTTTGGTAACTAAGGATCAAAATTGTCTAATTATTTGTTCTTGACATAAGGTATATTCGTCTAGGATTTTTTTATATTTGCTGGAAAAAAACATACTATCCCAAGGGAAAATGTAAAAATATGGTGTTTCCGTTTCGATCAAGTCGCTTCTTTACTTTCCGAAACATTTCTGCTGATGTTGCTGTTTTCTTTCGTCCACTTCCTTGACGTCGAGCCACGAGCGATGGTACGAGACAGAAAAGATTTATTCACATTTAAATGCTAGAGTGCTCTAACGATAGCCACTTGTGGTTTTCCAGCCAAATATAAAGAAATCACACCATCATGCTTGAATTCCATCACAAATAACATTTTTCTGGAAAATTCTCACCAAAATGCTTTTGTACGCTTATAAACAATATAATGAGCTGTCACTGGAATAATTTTAAAAGCTGTCGGATGAGTGGCTTAGAAATAACAGCAGTCTGGAGTTGGTTGCAGTTTTTTTTTCTCTCCCTGTATATAGCCTCTGTAGCCATATAACTGCGTGTATTAGAAAAATCTCATATAGTGTGGATGAACCACCCGTTATTGATCAAATTTAATAATTCTGGCAGAATTATTTATGATACTGGCAATATCTTTGTGATTCCTCCTCTTCAGAACGTCAAACGGCCATGGTGATGGTGTGGGCCGCCATAACAGCCCATGGTCGCTCTCCGAGTCGAATATTATCGCGAAAATGTTCTGGAGGGTGTATTAAAGCCTTGGCCGCAGACCTTGGACATTAAAACAGGACTCAGCACGCGCCACCCAAGAATGGTTACAAAATGGGGTTCCTCGTTTCATTTCCAGCGCACAATGAGCACCAAAATCTCCGCATACCAATCCGTTGGACAATTGTGTCTGGAGCATTTAGGAAAGCAAGGTTGTCACTAGAAAATACCAAAGTGTCAATTACCTCAAGAAAGCGCTTCGCCGCGAATGGGCCAAAATACCACACAGCAACATTCGGGCAGCGTATGACGGTTTCATTGGCCCTTAGAAGAACATAATTCATGCTAAATGTGACGAATTCGAACAAATCTAAACATATTGTAACATTTTATGCTATTTCCGATATTATTTGCTTTCATTCAATAAAATTTAAAAAAAATGTAAAAATTATGGCGTTTGACTTTGTTACAGTTTTTTATCTCACCCTGTATATATAAAACGTGTTTCATTAAAATAACGGTTTCAGACCCTAGGTCTCTTTGGTTAAAATCCGTTCCAGGACATTTGGACCCGATTTAGCGATGTCCGTTTGTCTGTCTTTTGGCTGGTGCGTGCGATAACTCTCGAGGGGAGTTTCCACTTCCGATTGGTTTATCTAATATAAATTATTATCGAACTTAGATCGAGTTCAGAGATGAGCAATATCGGTCCACTCCCTGTGGTACCTCCCCCACAAAAGATCAGATAAAAAAAAAATATTCTACCTATGAGGAAGGACAACCCTATCTTGATCCAACTTTGCAAATCCTAATATTTTCATTTGTGCTGGGTCATGTGCGAAAAGGGATAACTTCGGTCAACAAGTACTTCCCCCACACAGGTTCAAAATTTTGAATAATTATAACTCTTATAAAATGTGGTGTTAGAGTCCGATTATCTTCAAATTACATACATCACAATTTTTTTATTAAAATAAGTTCTGGTGTGAAGATGGAATATAACTGTCCACTTATTGTGGTACCTCTCCCTACAAAGGGTCAACATTTTGAATATCCGTGAAGCTCATAAAACGCGAAATTAACATTCAATTCCAATCAGACTTGGTACATCTCAGTACTTCCATCAAAAGAAAATCTTTTATAAAGACGTTAGAGATCGAATCATTCCTTCTGGTACCTCCCCCACAAAGGACCAATGTTTTGAATAACAAAGAGAGTATAAAATCCGAAATAAGCATCCGGATCTCTTTATCTTTCACATATCCCATAATTTGTACTAACACAAGATCTGCTGTGAAGAAAGGATATATCGGTCCACTCCCTCTGGTACCTCCCCCACATAGGGTTCAAGATTTGACAAACAAAACGCTCCAAGACAGCGAAATAAGCATCCAACTCTCTTCAAATTTCACACATACAAACGTTTTTCCTAACACAAGATCTGTTGTGAAGATGATATGTATCTGCAAACCCCTTCTGGTACCCCACCCACAAAGGGTCACAATTTTCAATAATTTTGTCTGTCATAACTTGCTAAACAAGTCAGCGATTTTTTACAATTTGTCCAAACTGGCACGTCGGAATATTTATATCATATTTATTTAGGACCAATAGGAAATGGACAATATTGACCCATTCCTTCAGAACCTACTACATAGAAGGTCAACAATTTGAATAATTGAAGCAGAAGTGAAAATATAATTAAATAATCGAAGGTATATTCGACGGACCCATCTGGCAACGCCATAACTTTTGACAGAGATGTCACATTGCTTAATGACATACCGCTTTTGAAGCGTCAGTCCAAGCTGATTTTTACCATGAACCAATACACGCCACGCGTGCGCTCTGAAAAAGTTGAAATTTACAAGAAGTCAATTGTAAAAACTCAACGTGCTTTTAAAACATTAAAAAATGTGAGAAGTGCGCCTTCTAAGAACACCATTAAGCGTTTATACGAAAAATTTTCGACTGGTAAGGCTCTTTTTAATCCGAAGAGGCCATATAAAAGTCGACCAAGGCGATCGGCCGAGAATATCGCTGCCGTACGAGCCAGTGTTGAGAGGTCCCCAAGAACATCCCAAAAACGACGTTCTCAGCAGTTGGGCATGGCTCGGTCCACTTTACAACGGATTATTGGCATTGATTTGCATTTGTTCCCGTACAAAATTCACTTGACGCAAATAATGTTCCCTGCGGACAAGCCTCGTCGATTGGAATGGGCCCCAAGGTCCGTCGAATATGGGCAACCCGGGTGATACCAGGAGATGTAATTCTATCCATCCCATCATAAAACGAGTAAAAAAAGGAGTAAGTTCGGCCGGGCCGAACTTTGAATACCCTCCACCGTTTGTGACGAGTTACGAAATTTTCAAAAATAGAAAATCAATTAAAAATTCTTTTAAAAATCTTAAAAATACCGAATATCGGAAGGTGCTGATATATGGGGGATATACGATATTGTGAACCTATATAGACAATTCTATTTCAGGGGTAAAGTACTCACGAAGAACTCTTCGTGTAGAATTTCAGACAATTTCATTGAAAAATGTGGCTAAAATCGTCAAAATACCGAATATCGGGGAATATGGGGGCTATGCGATATCGTGGACCGATATAGCCCATCTTTGAACTTGACCTGCCTGACTGATCTGTGCAAAATTTTAGCTTCCTTCTTCCTTCCCTTCTTCCTTCTCTTAGAATTATACGCTGATCAAGAATATATATACTTTGTTGGGTATAAACCTAATATTTCGATGAGTTACAAACGGAATGACGAACTTAATATACCCTCCATACTATGTATGGTGGAGGGTATAAAAATATATAGATGTGGTAGAGGTAATATGAAATTTGAAGAAAATTTGACTTTTCTTTGGCATTTTATAAGCGCTGTAGTTATTGAAAATGTTGGTGGCAATAGGAATAGGAGTGAAAAAAATCAGATGTTATTTTCCATTTTATGAGGGTTTTGGGTATTCAAAAAAATTGATGAGAGACATTTTGCTAGCATCAAATGATATTCACCCTCTACTATTCCCATGAGGCTGTAGATATAAATACAATCTGCAAAAAACATATAGGTCATGTTTTTTTTAGAAATTATTTTTTTTTTAATTCCATAAAAGAAAGATATTTCCCTTTTTATAACCAACTAAAAACTGACTTTGATTGACATATCCAAACAGTCAATTTATGTATTCATGGAAATATATTTTATATAGTATTTATTAAGAAAACAACATCCACTTGTTTTTACAATCAGCACACGCAATAACAAAATAGCATAACATTCATATTTAATCCTACGCCAATGAAATAAAATACCAAGCCATAGAAGAAAAAACATTGAACATAATTTCAGCATCGATTGTGGGTTTATCATTTCAAATTATTTTTTTATTTATTTTTGGCAAACAAACAAAATTTAATACATATCTCAAAGATTTTGTTTTGGAAAATGTTTAGTTAAAAAAAAAAGAAATAACCACTACTCAAACATTGCTAACATTAACATCAGCAATAACAGTATTGAGCATGTTAATAAGTTACCATGGGAGCATAGCCTTCAAATGGATCAAGAACCAAAGAAAAATCAGATAAATCTGGAAAAATCAAATAGCAACTTTTGTTCCACCTTCCACAGAGGTGGACTGCACTATGATATCAATTGTTTTTTAATTTTTTTTTGTTCGACATTGTTGTTCTTATGAAATTGTTCTCATGTTTATTGTTGTGCAATGTTATTGTGGATTGTTTTATAATCGATATAAGCGTACATACATATATATAAAAAATAACAACATTATAATTTTTGTGGCAGGAATTCGAATTCTGTGTTATTGGTTTGAGCCAGAAAATTTATTAGCTTCAAAAAACAACATTTTGCGTACGTGTATTTAATAATAACTACAGCATTGATATTTTTTGTTTGAAATGAAAAAAAGAAGGAAAGAAAAACAAATAAACAACATGGATATCAACACCAACAACGTTTCTGACACCTACTGCCGCAATCACCTCTTCTCAAAACCTTTCGCGCAATTAATGTATTAAATGGCGGAGGTGATTTTATTTATACACTGGCTCACAGAAGTTGTAAGAAAACTATACATAAAATAGTTGGGTATCTGATTGGCTGACCCATAGTCAAAGTCCAGACAAAACGTCTGATGGTAGAATGCTGAAATTTTGCGCGAGGATAAGTCTTGGTGCGTAGGTGTGTGATAATTTTACGAAAACTTAAATGTAATAACAATATTAATAGACAAACTAAATGAGCGAGAATGAAAGTCACTGATGAGGTGTAGGATAGATTTACGAAAAGATTTTTGGAAATTCGCACTACAAGGGTGAGATAAAAAAACTACAACCAACTTCAGACTGTTGTCATTTCTAAGGCACTCGTCCGACAGCTGTTAAAATTATTCTAGTGACAGCTCATTATATTGTTTGCAAGCGTACAAAAGCATTTTGGTGACAATTTTCCACAAAATAGCTATTCTTGATGGAATTCAAGCGTGATCGTCTGATTTCTTTATATTTGGCTGGAAAACCACAAGTGGCTATCGTTAGAGCACACCAGCATTTAAATGTGAATAAATCTTTTGTGTCTCGTACCATCGCTCGTTACCGTGATACTGGTAGCCCAACGTCAAGGAAGTGGACGGAAGAAAACAGCAACATCAGCAGAAATTATAATTTTTGTGGCAGGTTCGAAAAGTGAAGAAGCGACTTGATCGAAACCCGGCTCGTAAGCTGAATATATCGCCATATTCCATTCGGCAATGATCGCTCTCCGCTCGTATTAATCGACCGTGGCATCAGAATAAATGCCGAATATTATCGCAAAAAAATATTCTGGAAGGTGTATTAATGCTTTGGGCACGCAAACATTTTGGCCGCATATCTTGAGACCTTGCGGTTCCTCGCTTCATTTCTATAAAAATCTCCAGATACCAATCCGTTGGACTATTGTGTCTGGAGTATTTTGGAAAGCAAGGTTGGCACTAAAAACACCAGGGTGTCGATCGCTTCAAGCAGGGGCTTCGCCGGGAATAGGCCAACATACCGCAGAGCAACATTCGGGCAGCGTGTTACGGTTTCATTGGCCATTTGAAGGCCACAATTCGTGCCAAAGGTGACCAATTCGAACAAATCTAAAATTATTGTAAAATTTGATGCTATTTCCGACATTGTTTGCTTTCATTCAATAAAATTTAAATTATTAGAATTTGGAAGGACGGATGGAGCTGGAATTCTGAAAATTGAAATTAACATTACTATCGGAGAGTAGGGTTTGGACATGGACGTAGTTTTCAAAATTTGTTCTTATGTGCACGAAAAGTACCAAAGGGTACTAAATTTGGTACAATTTCGATTTGGATGAAGCAATAGAGCTGGATTGCTGAAATTTGGAAATAATATTACTGCAGGGTGAGATAAAAACTGCAACAAACTCAAACGCCATAATTTTTATACTTTTTTTTAATTGTACTGAATGAAAGCAAAAAATATCGGAAATAGCATCAAATTTTTGAATAAGTTTAGATTTGTTCGAATTGGTCAGATTTGGCACAAATTATGGCCTTCAAACGGCCAATGAAACCGTCACACGCTGCTCAAATGCTGCTCTGCGGTATTTTGGTCCATTTCCGGCGAAGCGCTTGCTTGAGTTGATTGACACTTTGGTATTTTTTTAGTGCCAACTTTGCTTTCCAAAAATTCTCCAGATACAGTATTCCAACGGATTGGTATTCGGAGATTTTGGCGGTCATTGTGCGCTGGGAATAAAGGGAGGAACTTTATTCTTGGTAACCATTCTTGAATAGCGCGTGCTGAGTTCGATGGTGATGAGTCCTCCTGGAATGTCCAAGGTCTGCGGTCAAAGAATGTTTTCTCATCGAGGAAAACCAAATTCGGCAGTTCACCACTATCGGCTAAGCGAACAACTCTTTAACGCTTTTGAGTCTATTTTCATTCTATTGCGGTGTAAGTTCTTGACGCGGGCTTCGATCAAGTCGCTTCTTTAATTTTCGATCTATTTCTGCTGATGTTGCTGTTTTCTTCCGTCCACTTCCTTGACGTAGGGCTACGCTACCAGTTACAGTATCACGGTAACGAGCATGGTACGAGACACAAAAGATTTATTCACATTTGAATGCTGCAGTGCTCTAACGACAGCCACTTGTGGTTTTCTTGCCAAATATAAAGAAATCACACTTTCACGCTTGAATTCCATCACGAATAACTCTTTTTCTGGAAAATTCTCACCAAAATGCTTTTGTACGCTTGTAAACAATATAAGGAGATATCACTGTAATAATTTTAACAGCTGTCGGACGAGTAGCTTAGAAATGATAGCAGTCTGTAGTGAAATACTGACTGACTGACAGAGTCAACGTCCACGCGAAACGGCTGAAGATAGAATCTTGAAATTTTCCACCAGGGTCAGTCTTGGCACATTGGGGTGTTATAATGCTCAAGTTTTGGAGAGTACTAGAATGTACTAAAAATCGAATACTTTGCATTGTACAAACGGTATGAGCCAGAATTCTGAAATTTGGAATGAATGTCTCTGACAGAGTGCAGGATAGATGTATCAAAGTGTTGTTAGGAATTCAAACTTTAAGGCTACGAACATTTCTAAATTGGTACTAAACTTCTAACATGTGATAAACATGTGGTCTTCGAAATGTGTCCTACAAGTGCTAAAGAGTACTATATTTGGTACTATTTGTTATTGGGTGAACAGATAGTGCTTGTAATCGGAAGTGAGAGTCTTTGATGTTGTAGAGGATAGATAAGCTACAGAGCTTTTCGAAATTTTAATCTTAGGTGTACAGAAATGTACTAAAATTCACTAATTTTGGTACCATTTGGAATTATGTCAACGGATAGTGTAAAAATCTTGAAATTTGGTATAAGAATCAATTCTTTAAAAGAGGTTGATGTAATGAAAATGGGGTTTGGGAAATGTGTACTAAGTGTAAGAACTTCACTAAATGGTGTCAAATGAATGGTACTAAATTTGGTACAATTGAATTTAAGGAAGCGGTAATTTGAAATGTTGGTTTTGGAATTACTGTTGGTGGTAGGTTTCTAATAAAAAGGTCGTTTTGAAATGTGTACTACAAGTGCATGAAAAGTACTAAATAGTGCCTTTTTTGCATTCTGTGAAAAGATAGTGTACGAACAGTACTAAATGTGTATTGGGTAAAGGGATAGAGATAGAATCCACAAATTTGATATTGAGGTCTCTGTTGGTATCCGAAATTAAGGTGTGGAGGTGATTTTGAAATGTGTACCATAATTGCTAGAAAAGGACTAAATAGTACTAAATATGGTGTATCGTATTATTTATGTGTAGCCTGGTCATATGAAAGTGATTCCAAAAATGTGTACTATAATTGTACGAAAAGTAGGAACCACCTTCATATATTAGGCATAGGGTGAGGGGATAGAGAAAAAATTCCGAAAGTTGATATTTATATTACTGATGGTATGGTGTGTGTTTGAAATTTGGCGGTGATTTGAAAATGCGTCCTATATTTGAGCGTAATGTTCTAAATGGTACTAAATTTGGTGAAGGGATAGGGCTGGAATCCTAAAATTTAATATTGACGTCACTCTTGGTATCTGAAATTGAGATATGGAAGTGATTTTGGACATGTGTTCCATGATTCTACGAAAAGTACTATATTTGGTATTGGGTGAAGGGATAGAACTAGAATCCTCAAATTTGATGTTGAGTTCTTCAGTATCTGAAGTTGTGACATGGAGGTGGTTTGGGACATGGTGGGAAATTAAAGAACAGAAATCCTAAAATTTTTATGAATGCCACTGTTGTAATCCGTATGGAAAATGTTTTGAAAATGCGTACTATAATTGTACGAAAAGTACTAAACTTGGTATTTGGTGACAGGATAGAGCTGGAATCCTGAAATTTGATATGGGTGTCACTGTTGATGCCTGTAGTTGAGAGAAGCAAATGGTTTTGGAAATTTGTACTTTAAATGCACGAAAAGTCCAAAAGGCCACAATATGTACCGTTTGATACAGATATGGAACTCTTGCGTAGTATCAATGTACGAATTTGGATACGAAGCTTGGTACGAAGCTGGAATTTTGAAATTTGATATGGAGGCCAATGTAGGTATATAGTTTTAAGAGAAGGAGGTGGATTTGGGAAATCAAAAATTCTAAATTTACCTGTGACGGAATGAATAGAGCTTAGATCCTGAAATTTTATATTGGGTTCACTGTTTGTTTCTAATATTTAGATATGGTGGTGTCCAATTTTGTATGAAAATAAGTTAAAATAGTTTTGGCCTGAAAAATTGTATTTGGAACTATTTTGTAAAGGTTAACCTATTTTGATCTTCGGTAAACTTCAAAACGAAAAAATTTTGAAGATAAATTTCGAATAGTTATGTTGAAATAGCTGCAATTGGAAAACAATTATTATCTTCAGGGTAGGCGGTAATTGCCCGAAAGTTTGGTTTGAAACCTCAAAGACCATAGATACAGCTAAAATCAGTGGATACTTTTCCATGGAATCTTTGACAAAATGTCGATCGAAATGATAGATTCTTAATACCAATTCTTCAAAAAATAATTTTTATGTTTCTATATTATTTGATACTGATTTACCCCAATCCACTGTGTGCACTATATTTTCCGAAACACCCATATTTAATCATAATAGCAACAACAACACCAATACCTTTGCTGTCCGAGCCTGAGCTTATGGTATACACAAAACATGGATTATTATTAAATCATACCTTGTTGGGCATTTTTTTGTGTTTTTGTGTTAATATATTAATACATTCTTGTTTTTATATTTGCATTTTGTTTTTGTTGTTGTATTTTTGCTCTTATTTCACTGGACTATGAACAACCAACTCTCTCGTCCAACAAAAATTGCTTTATTGGCTGCTTTATGCGTATGACATAAATTTCACATCATTTCATTTTTATTTATATATTTTTATTTAATTTATATTTATTAAAAAACATATATCTATAATCATAACTGTCTTTATCTGGTATGCAGAAATTAAAATTGACAAAAAACAACAACAGCAGCAGCAACAACAACACAAAATAGTAACACAAAAACAAAATGCTGATTGGTATTTACGAGTTGACTTGTTCAAAGATTAAACTGTACGCATAATAAATGCAATTTATATATATGTATATATATATATATATATATATATATATATATATATATATATATATACATATATATATATATATATATATATATATATATATATATATATATATATATATATATATATATATATATATATATATATATATATATATATTATGGATGTTCAAATGCATGTTTCTTTTTTTTGGCTTCTTTTATTTTTGGCAAATATAATTAAGCATAAAAGGAATTGATATTCAACGATAATAAAGTTCAGAATGCCAAACAACAAATCCTAAAGTATAAATTTTAAGAAGTATATTGCCACCTATTTTTTTTAATATTGGAAGAAATATAAAATATCTTCAATTGTTCATCAGGAAAATTTCTTTTTGCAGTTACAGAAAAAATTTCATAATTTTCAAGCATAATCTTTTTTTAAAAATATCAAAAATATTGAGCACTGCTAAGTTTACTCAACTTGCTCTGCAGTAAATAGTACGTATGTACAGGGTGATATGAAAAAACTGCAACCAACTTCAGACTGCTGTCGTTTCTAAGCCACTCGTCCGACAGTTGTTAAAATTGTTCCAGTGACAGCTTATTATATTGTTTACAAGCGAACAAAAGCATTTTGGTGAGAATTTTGCAGAAAAAAAGTTATTCGTTATGGAACTCAAGCGTGATTTCTTTATATTTGGCTGGAAAACCACAAGTAGCTATCGTTAGAGAACTCCAGCATTTAAATGTGAATAAATCTTTTGTGTCTCGTACCATTGTTCGTTACCGTTATACTGGTAGACTAGCCCGACGTCAAGGAAGTGGACGGAAGAACACAGCAATATCAGCAGAAGTGGTTCGAAAAGTAAAGAATCGACTTGATCGGAACCCGCGACGCAGTGGCCGAAAATGTCTCGTGAGCTGAAGGTATCGCAATATTCCATTCGACAGATATTGAACAAGTTAAAAAGCAATAAGTTCTGCCGGCCAAACTTTAAATACCATCCACCATTTAAAACGAATTTGGAAATTTTCAAGAAATAAAGTCCTTAAAAAATTCTGTTAAAATTTTAAAAATATGTGGACCGACATAGGAGTTGTTTGTCATAAGCCATTACCATATTCAAATTCGAAACAATTTTCTGTCACAGGCTATAGCATCCATTACGAACGTCAAATACGACATCTCATTACGAACGTCAAATACGACTGATATATGGGGCCTATACGAAGATATGTACCTGCATATACAATTTTATGTCACAGACTGTAGTTTCCATTACGAACTCTAAGTACGTAATTTGAAACAATTCCATTAAGTAATTACGCTAAAATCATCAAAATACCGAATTTTGGGAGGTACCGTTATTGGGGGCTATACGAAGACGTCGACCTACACAGACAATTTTTTGTCTAAGGCTGTAGTATCCATTTCGAACTTCAAATGCCAAATTTGAAATAATTCCGATGAATAATGTCGCTAAAATCATCAAAATACCGAATATCGGGAGGAATTTATATATGGGAGCTATATGAAAACGTGGACCTACATAGCCCATTTACGAACTTGGAAATGCCTACTGCCTACTGGAAAAATAAACACGTGTGCAAAATTTTAGCCTTCTATCTCAATTCGTTCGAAAGATAGCGTGATTACAACAGACAGACAGACTGACAGACGGACATGGTTAAATCGACTTAGAATTTAACGCTGAATAAGAATGTATATACTTTGTTGGGTCTGACATGAGTATTTCGAGGAGTTACAAACGGAATGACAAAGATAATATACCCGCCATATTATGGTGGAGGGTATAAAAATGAGCTCGGGGTAAATTGATTGAAATTCCGAAAAGTGCAAGAACTTACACCGCAACAGAAAGAAAATAGACTCAAAAGAGTTAAAGAGTTGCTTCGCTTGGCCGAAAATGGTGAACTGCCGAATTTGGTTTTCTCCGATGAGAAAACATTCGCTGTCCAGCAGTTTCTAAACAAACAAAATGATCGTGTTTACTTGCCAAAGAGGCCAGCTGAAAATGTGCACATTCGATTGGCCACCAGAACTCAAGCGCCGGCCATGGTGATCGTTTGGGCCCCCATAACAGCCGATGATCGCTCTCCGTTCGTATCAATCGGCCGTGGCATCAGAATAAATGCCGAATATTATGGCGGAAATTTTCTTGATTTTCTTTTTTCATCTCAAGCAAGCACTTCGCCGGGAATGGACCAAAATAGCGCAGAGCAATATTCGGACAGCGTGTGACGTTTCATTGGCCGTTTAAAATCCATAATCCGTGCCAAAGGTGAACAATTCGAACAAATCTAAACTTTTTCTAAAATTTGATGTTATTTCCGACATTTTTTGCCTTAATTCAATAAAATTTAGAAAATATATAAAAATTAAGACATTTGACTTTGTTGCAGTTTTTTATCTCACCATGTATATCGTTAGCAAAAATATTTGTATGTGTAAAATTTGAAGAGAGTTAGAAGCTTATTTCGCATTCTGTGAGCGATTTTTTTTTTTCAAAACCTTGAACCCTATGTGGGCCGGTAGTAAAATAAATGTTCCGAGCTTTACCATCTTTTTAACAGATCTTGTGTTGATGGAAATATAGAGATGTTCCATTTTTGAATTGAATCGGACGTTAGTTTTGCGCTTTATGAGATTCACGGATATTCAAAATTTTGACCCTTTGTAGGGGAGGCACCGGAAGAAATGTTCCGATCTCTACCGCTTTTATAAAAGATCCTGTGTTGATGGAAATATTGAGATGTGCCAAGTCTGAATGGAGTCGGATGTTAATTTCGCGTTTTATGAGCTTCATGAATATTCAAAATTTTGGACCCCTTGTGGGGGAGGTACCAGAAAGAGCGGACCGTTATATTCCATCTTCATAACAGACCTGGCCCAGCATTGATGCAAATATTGGGATTTGCAAAGTTGGAGCAATATCAAATTATATCTTCTCATTCGGTGCAGTAGATTATTTTTTTGAAAATTTCGACTTTTTGTAGGAGAGATCGCCCATCTCCGAACTCGATCTAAGTTTGATAATAATATTACGATATACTAAATTTGGAGCAATTCAGATGCTACCTTCGAGAGTGATTATTTTTTGAAATATTGAGTTTTTTTTGCAGGTGCTACAAGAAGTAGGGACCGCCTTTTCACTGACTTTTTATACCCTACACTACAGAGTGGTAAGGGTATTATGTCTTTGTGCATTTGTTTGTAACATGGAGAAGGAAGCGAGATAGACCTTTTGATGATCTGCATAGAATCACTTTTTGAGTTGATTTATGCATGCCTGTCCGTCCGTCCGTCTGTCCATGTATTCTTGTGAACAAAATGCAGGTCGCATTTATTATCCGATTGAGATGAAAATTTCCAAAAAAATATTTGTTTGGCCCAAGGACAAACCCTGTTGAAATTGGAGATAATAGGTCAAAATTTAGATATAGCACCCATATATATATCTTCGTCCGATTTGCCATTTATTGTGCACCAAACGTGTAATATCAGCCCGAATAGTATAGAATTTTGCGCATACAACCAAATTAGGCCTGAAAATAAGTATGCCAAATTTGACCGAAATCGGTTCAGACATAGCTATAGCTCCCATATATATTGTTCATCCGATTTGTTATTTTTGTCCTCCGCAACCGAAATATGCACTCTGTAACAAAAATATTTGGGGAAATATATCAAATGCAGCTCAGAAATACCTTTGCTAAATTTTATCGAGATCGGTTCAGATTTGGATATAGCTCCCATATATAACTTCGTCCGATTTTCATTTTATTGTGCACCGACCGATTTGAGTCTAGAAGCTTGTATGTAAAATTTGGTGAAGATCGGTTTAGATATAGATATAGCTCCCTTATATACTGTTCATCCGATTTGTTATATTTGTTACCCACAGCCGTAATATGCACTAATTGTGCACCAAATGGGCAATACAAGTCCGAATTTAAAAGATACAAATGCTTCGGCATATTTAGTCCTTTGAACTTTGTATTATAATTATAATCATAGCGTGTATGATTGAATTCTTCCAAAAAAAACTTTTAATTGTTATGCGGAGCTCTACTAAATTAGCAAAGTGGTGTAGGGTATCATAAAGTCGACCCGACCGACTTTAAGACTTTATTTACTTGTTATATTAAGTTAGTATTGCACTGTTCAGTGTTAAATCTCAAAAAAGTCAGAGAATCATTCGGCATTTTATAAAAGTTACGACTTTTAAAAAATTTAAAGGATGAGTTACTGCGGTACTGGGTCATGGAATTTGTAAATCGATTTGATTAAGTCGTTTGTTGTGTTTCAACATTTTGAAATCAACACATAGGAATAGGGCTTAACTGTTGTTAACTCCGGAGCTTGGCTGTTCCCCTATTGTACATTTCCCAGGTTTCAAACTTGTCTTAAATTTTATTATAATGTTCTGTCTCAACAAATCGATTTCATTTCATAAGCTTTAATAGCCATTGTTGTGGGAAGTCTTATAATTTTTCACCTATTGTGTTCTTAATTTAATTTTTATTCCTAATACAAAATAAGACAAAAATCTTGAAAATATCCTCCATAAAGATAATTTCTTCTCATTTCTTTTACACATTCCCTTACTCTTAGTCGTAGCATATATGAACATATGTACATTCACTTTCCCACTTACTTGGAGTTGATTTCAATCTTCATTGAACTCAAAAGCCAAAGCAAAATTAAAAAAAGAAATAGCGAAACATCCATAAATAAAATCATTTCATCGAAGCCATAAATCTCCTTTTTCACTCGACTCGTTGATGCTGTTGTTGTTGTTGCTGTTATTGCTTGAAATGAATACCTAGCACTTATTTTCAAATCGCATCGATTTCAAGCTAAACAACATTACATAGCGTTGCGAGAGGAAAGTGTCTCCCTCGTCCCCCCCCCCCTACGCTTTTGGAAAAACATCAACAAAATTAATTTTTAATAACAATTTCGCCAATGCGAAACGAAAGCTAAGAAAAAAATATTGTGACTGCCATAATTGTGATTAATTTGCAGCAGGAATGGCAGGCAGGGAACCACCAAAAACGACATCGATAACAACAACGAAATGTGTAACAAATCTTGGCAAAAAACGTTAGCCTAGCTAGCTCTCGAGCCAGTCGTCACCACGATGTGCAAAAAATTAAAAAATAAATTATAACCGAAAAAAGCCTGTTACGGTTATAACGATTTTCCGAAAACTCCAACAACAACATCTACGACAATCAAGCCAAATAACCAACAACGAGATTGGAAAATATAAAATATTACTTCTGGAGCTCTATTAAATACAAATAATTCATTTCAATCGTTTCATTTAGTTAGGGCAGTTGGCAAGCGGAGGGAAAATGGCATGTGTGTGAGTGCGTGCGTGCAAGGCGATAACATCATGGGTACGCTGGTACAATTAGTGAAAAAAAATTTATTTCCAAAAAGAAGATACCGGAAAATCGTATTGGAAAAACAATTCAAAAAAAAAAAAAAAAACAAGATTAAAAAAAAACAAGGATATATATGCATTTATTTTAGGAAATATGGCTTAAATTAACGGCAAGGAATATGTCGGGATACACCACATATGAACGCAGAAATTCGGAATCGTTCATTGTTAAAAAGGAATTCATTTTATAGTATCAGCCATATGGGTACAGATGTTACGGTAGGTCTCTTGGGAATCCGTTTCAGGATATTTGCAGTCGATCTAGCGGTGTATCTCCGTCCACCCGTCTATCTGAGTGGCTGGTGCATACGATAACTCTTAGAGGGAGTATCCGATTTGGTCCAAACTTGATACATCGTAATATTATTATCAAACTTAGTTCAAAACATTCAATAAAAAAATTTCCAAATTTCTAGCTTTAAAGTGTCAGTGTAATTGGATATGGGTTCTCAATTGTCTCGCCACCCTACAGGCAACAATTTTCAAATATTGTTCAAGTTTAGCCCCCACACAACGGTAACTGCTATTTTGCACCTTAAGATGTAGGGCATATTATCATTTCGTTTGCCTCACCTCTAAATATTTCTATATAAATTAACTAAATTTTAGCATTAAGGTTTTTATATTTCTAAGATCTTTGGTATTGAAAATGGAAAAATGAAAACCGGTCCCCATTTTGGTATAGCCTCCATTTCCTGACATTGGCATATCTTCTTTTTCGGCATTTTTAAAAAATCTTTCCAATTTCTAATCAAAACAATTTTACAATTCGGTTTCTCAGCGGGTTGTTTTGCTCCTCGCAAAAATATTTAATGTAAGTCCACTCTGCCGTAAAGATCCCACATCGGGTGGTGTAACTTGGTGCATTGTAATATTTTTGATCGAGTTCGGAGAAGGGCAATAACGGCCCATCCTTCTTTTACCTCCCTCACAAAAGTGTTTTTTTTTAAGAAAAAAACAGTAAGTTCGGCCGGTCCTTTGTTGCGAATTTGGAAATTTTTAAAAAATTAAAAAAATTCAAAATTTTTAAAAATACAGCATATAGCCGTTATATTGGGGTCTATACGAATAAGTGGACCTGCGTATGCAACTTTTGTCATAGGCAATTACAATATTCAAATACGAAAATTGAAAAAAAAATCCGGTGAATAATGTAGCTAAAATCATCAATATACGGAATATAGGGAGGTACTGATATATGGCGCCTATACGAAGACCTGGACCTGCATAGAAAATTTTTAATTATAGACTGCAGTTCCCGTTACGAACTTTAAATACGAAATTTGAAACAACTTCGGTGAATAATGTCGCTAAAATCATTTAAATGCCGAATATTGGGAAGGTACCGTTATATGGGGGATATACGATATCGTGGACATATGTAGACAAAAGCTTCCAGGAGGTAAAGTACTCAGAAAGAACTCTTTTTGTGGAATTTCAGACAATTTCATTGAAAATTTTGGCCACAATCATCAAAATACCGAATGTTGGTTGGTACCGTTGTATGGGCCTATCGTAGAACTTTGTAGACAATTTTGTAGACAAGTGGTAAAGTAGTCAGTAAAAACTCCTTGTGTGGATTTTCAGACAATTCCGGTGGAAAATGTGGCTAAAATAATCAAAATACCGAATATCGAGGGTACCGTTGAATGGGGGGCTATATCATATCGTGGACTGATATAGCCCATCTTCGAACTTGACTTGTTTGCAGACAAAAGATTGATCTGTGCAAAATTGTAGCTTCCTATTTTAATTCGTTTTGACTTTAGCATGATTACAACAGACGAACGGCCAGGGCTAAATCGTCTTAGAATTAGAATTTTACGCTGATCAAGAATATACATACTTTGTTATGTCTAAAGTTATTACTTCGATGAGTTACAAACGAAATGTCGAACTTAATATGTATGGTGGCGGGTATAAAAAACTTTATAATATTAATACATATATCATATTTAAGCAGGTTAAGGTCGTAAATGGATCATATCGGTCAACGTTTTCGTATAGACCTCATACAACGGTACCTCCCGATTTTAGCTACATTATCCACCAGAATTGTTTCAAATTTCGTATTTAAAGATTTTAAGGGGTACTACAACCTTAGACAAAAAAAAAAAAAAAACTACTAAAGCAGGTCAACGTCTTCGCGTAGCCCCATATAAAGGTTTACATTAAAGCGGGTATTAGGGTATTCAAAGTTCGGCATGGACGAACTATATCGTTTAAAACAAGTCAATTGGTGTTTTTTGTGCTAGAATCTGGAATTTAGTATTTTCGGTTCAAAAATATAACGGATTAAAGATATTATTGTGAGGTTTACACGCAGCCTAGAAATGCCTATATCCACTTCGGTAGAAATCGATTCAGATGAGAATGCAGTTTCTATATACATACAGGATGAGATGAAAAAAACTGCAACCAATTTCAGACTGCTGTCATTTCTAAGCCACTCGACCGACAGCTGTTAAAATTATTCCAGTGATAGCTCACTATATTGTTTACAAGCGTACAAAAGCATTTTGGTCAGAATTATCCAGAAAAAAAATTATTTGTGATGACATTTCAGCGTGAGAGTGTGATTTCCTTTTATTGGGTTGGAAAACCACAAGTGGCTCTCGTTAGAGCATTCCAGCATTTAAATGTGAATAGATCTTTTGTGCCTCGACGTCAAGGAAGTGGACGAAAGAAAACAGCAACATCAGCAGAAATGGTTCGAAAAGTAAAAAAAGCGACTTGATAGAAAAAATGGCTCGGGAACTGAACATATCGCAATATTTCATTCGGCAAATAATGAAAAATGAGCTCGCGGTAAAGTCATTGGAATTCCAAAAAGTGTAAGAACTTACACCGCATCAGAAAGAAAATAGATTCAAAAGAGCTAAACAGTTGCTTCGCTTGGCCGAAAGTGGTGAACTGCCGAATTTAGTTTTCTCCGATGAGAAAACATTCGTTGTCCAGCAGTTGTTAAACAAACAAAATGATCGTGTTTACTTGCCAAAGAGGTCAGCTGAATATGTCCACGTTCAGTTGGCCACCAGAACTCAAGCGCCGCCCAGGGTTATGGTGTGGGCCTCCATAACAGCCGATGGTCGCTCTCCGCTCGTATTAATCGACCGTGGCATCAGAATAAAAGCCGAATATTGTCCCGAAAATATTCTGGAGGGTGTATAAAAGCCTTGGGCAGGCAAACAACAGGACTCAGCACCATCCAGCACCATCCAACAGGACTCAGCACCATCGCATTCAGAACACGCCACCCAAGAATGGTTACAAAATGAGGTTCCTCGCTTCATTTCCAGCGCACAATGGCCACCAAAATATCCGGATAGCAATCCGTTGGACTATTGTGTCTGGAGTTTTTTTTTGGAAAGCACTAAAAAATACCAAAGTGTGGATCACCTCAAGCAAGTGCTTCGCCGGGAATGGGCCAAAATACCGTAGAGCAACATTCGGGCAGCGTGTGACGGTTTCATTGGCCGTTTGAAGGCCATAATTCGTGCCAGGTAACTAATTCGAACAAATCTAAACTTATTCTAAAATTTGATGCTATTTCTGATTTTTTTTTGCTTTCATTTAATGAAATTTAAAAACAATTTAAAAATTATGGCGTTTGACTATGTTGTAGTTTTTTTTTATCTCACTCTGTAAATGTTCGATGAGGGTATACATACGACTGATACTTTCTAATTTGTGGGCAGAACATTTATACTGGACAAAATTACAATTTTCTACTAGAGATGTTGTACTCTGTTTCGGGTTTGAAATACCAAATTTGAAACAAATATGTGGCTAAAATCATTACAATATAGGATAGCTGGAGTTACCGTCATATGGAATCTATAGAGAAAACGAGGCTGAGAATAGAAAATGTTCTGCTACAGGAGGACACAACCCATAATGAAATTTAAATGCACTATTTAAAACAATACCTTTGGAAAAAATGGCTAAAATTATTAAAATACAGGATATCGAAAATATAATAGCGCGTTTACGAACTTCATCTGCCTACTGACAAAAAAACATACAACAAATTACCAACCTTCTTTGGAACAAAATGAGTTTTAAAAATCGACTTAGAAATTTTACGCAGATCAAAAATATAAATACTTCGTAGGATCTAACGCAATTATTTCGAGGAGTTATAAACGGACTGATTAAGTTAAATGCACTTTATAGTATAATGGAGGACATAAAATTGGGGAAACATAAAAATATTCCAAATCATTTGCTATAAAACTTAAGGGTACTTCTGCAAACCCCCAAAAGTATCAACAAACTTGAACACAAAACGGCAAGTAACTGTTTCCCCTCTTTTGTCTGTGAGTCTATGCGGACTACCTACAACTCTTCACGTACAAATAGTGTTAACAATTTGATTTATTGCCGACCTTGTTACATTAAGGCTTTACAGCCATCTATCTATTTCACTTTTTCTCGGCCATGGTGAACACCACACCAACATCAAACCACCACCACCACCGTCGATATAAAATAACGACAACATCATGGCTGGCTGGTTGGGGAGGGCGGCCTGGTTGTTGGAGCTGTCTATGAAACTGAACCATTTCCAGCCACAATGAAATTGCATTAAGTTCTCTACAGCCATAGATATGTTGTTGGGCTGTGCAGAATTGTGTTTCCCTCTTCCTCATCATCAGCAGGTTTGTTTTCTTCATTGCCACACATCGTCACCATCATCTCTGCAGAATTGACAGAATGAAGACCGAACGACCACCACCACGTTGTTCGTTATAGATGATGACGACGACGACGACGATGATGATGATTATGGCTGCTTTTGCTTTGTTTGCGGAAAAACATTTCACAAAAAACCAAGGGAAACCGACACTGTGCAGCAGCCATAAGCATATCTACAACAACAGCAATAACAGCAACAAAAGTTTAACCCAACAATTGGATAATAAATGTGCGAGTGAAACCAAGCTATATTGTTCTACTGCTTTCCGCAGAAGGGGGACGCATGCATGGAGAGAAAGTTGCCCCGTTGTTGTTGCTGCTGCTGCAAAGCTCTCTGTATGGGTTTGATGTGTGTGGTGTACTGCTGGTGGTGTGTATGGTGGTATGGTACTGACTGTTTGCTCTACATGTGTCCGACTGCCATAAAAAGGGAGTTTCAACATAAATCATACCAACAGCAACAGCAGCAGGCAGGCTGGCACACATCAGTCATTCGTTGTTGGCCACGACGAACATACGCTCGAACAAACAGTAGCAGTTGACATTCACAGGAAACGGGCATTTATTGGTGGTTATATGCCATTCGTCATTTTATGTTCTCCTCTACAGCTTTTGCAATGCCTGGGAGGGGAAATTTCTTTGCAGATTTGGAGGGGTAATTATGGCAAAGGAGTTTTTGTGTGCTTTGCAGAAAAGCTATAACATGCTCTCCTGTTTTGGGGGGAAAAAGGAGTTTGCTTTATTTAGGGGATAGTCTGCAAAGGATGCAGCGTTATACGAGGATAACAGGTGGAAGTTTTGTGTGAAATTTCGGGATATAAACGGAAAAAAATTACTTTTAAATCTAAGAATATTTGGGAGCAATAAGAAAAGGGGCAATAAGAAACGGAAGGCTACAGCAATGAGATGGAGACCTATCAAACCGAGAATCTATAGCAGATATCCTCTAGGACTAATTTAAAATGTGAGCTTGAGTCTAGATATACATCTTTAGGAATTTATATTTGCCAATGCAGATGAATGTCGGATCCTCATTAAGATTGGTGAAATTGCATTATTTGAAAGCTATATATAATTCAAGTTTTTGGAGGGCCAACAGATTCATTCCAGACTGTGTGGCGGAAGTTATAAAGCCACAGGCGGCTTCTTTCCAGAATGTTGTCCTTAACAATTTTTAAGTAGCCAATTTTTATAACATTTGATACGACCAACATGTGCCTCATCGAAATAACGTCGAAGACACTAGGTCTCTTTGAACCAAATCCGTTTCGGAACATTTGAAGTTGATCTAGCGATGTCCGTCCGTCGGTCTGTCTGTTTGGTGCGAACGATAACTCTCGAAGGGAGTATCCGATTTTGTTCAAACTTGGTACATCATCGTAGGCAATGTCGGTCCACATCTTTTGTTACCTCTCCCACACAAGCTCGAAATTTTCAATAAAATATTTTACTGCTCAAAAAGAGAAATGATAACCCGAACCATTTCTGCCGTGTCTTCCGTCCACTTCCCTGACGTCGGGCTACGCTACCAGTATCACGGTAACGAGCGATGGTACGAGACACAAAAGATTTATTCACATTTAAATGCTGGAGTGCTCTAACGATAGCCACTTGTGGTTTTCCAGCCAAATATAAAAAAATCAAACCCATGAATTCCATAACGAATAACTTTTTTCTGGAAAATTCTCACCAAAATGCTTTTGTACGCTTGTAAACAATGTAATGAGCTGTCACTGGAATAATTTTAACAGCTGTCGGACGAGTGGCTTAGAAATGACAGCAGTCTGAAGTGGGTGGCAGTTTTTTCATCTTACACTGTATATCTACAACCGATTTCTGGTTATTTGTGCACCAAATGGCCAATATCAGTCCAAATGACCTGAATTTTGGCACATCCGACCGAATTCAGTCTAGAAGCAAGTTTCAAATTTTGTTGAAAATCGGTTCATATATAGCTTTAGCTGCCATATATTTTTTCCATCCGATTTGGGTCCCTCATATGCGAAATATGCATTCCACAAGATTGATATTTAAACCAGATAACTTATGGAGCTCAAAAACACGTCTGTCAAATTTTATTGAGATCGGATCAGATTAGGATGTACCACAATATTATCGAGTTCGGTTCAGATTTATATATAGCTTCTATATACATCTTTATCCGATTTAACGGTCCCGAAAAGGATTTTATCCACAAAGACCTAGGTTATAAAACCTTTATGTCGATGATTGGTAGCGATCAGCAAATATTGCAAAGCTGTTAGATTCATTTTGGAAAACATTGCCCTCTGTAATAGAGAGTATTTAATCCTCAACAATAACAGAACAAACAAGTTAAAAAGCAGTAAGTTCGGCCGGGCCGAACTTTGAATACCCTCTACCATTTGGAAATTTTCAAAAAATAAAATCATTAAAAAAATGCTATTAAAATCATAAAAATAGCGAATATAGACGTTATATTGGGGTCTATACGACGTGGACCTACATAGGCATTGTTTGTTATAAGCCATTATCATATTAAAACTGAAACTTGGAATAAACGGTAAATAATGTAGCTAAAATCATCAAAATATCGTATATAGGGAGGTACCACTATATCGGAGCTGTGCGAAGTCCTAGACCAGCATAGACAATTTTCTGTCACAGTCTGTAGCATCCATTACGAACTTCAAACACGACATCTCAAACAATTTCGGTGGGTATTGTACCCAAAAACGTCAAAATATCGAATATAGGGAGGTACAGTTATATGGGGGTTATATGAAGACGTGGACCTGTACAGACAATTTTCTGTCTTAGGCTGTAATATCCCTTTGGAACTTCAAATATCAATTTTGAAACAATTCCGGTGAATCACTAAATCACTAAAATCATCAAAATACGGAATATGGGGAGGTACCGTTATATGGGGGCTATACAAAAGGTGGACCTACACAGACAATCTCCTGTCATAGGTTGTAACTTCCATTACGAACATCAAATACCAAACTTGAAACAATTCCAGTGAATAATGTCGCTAAAATCATCAAAATACCGAATATCGGGAGGTACCGTTATATGGGGCCTATATGAAAACGTGGACCTACATGGCCCATTTACGAACTTAACCTGCCTATTGGAAAAATGAACATGTGTGCAAAATCTTAGCCTTCTATCTCAATTCGGTCGAAAGATGGCGTGATTACAACAGGCAGACGGAAAGACAGACAGACGGACATCGCTAAATTTTATGCTGATCAATAATATACATATACTTTGTTGGGTCTGAAATGAGTATTTCGAGGAGTTACAAACGGAATGACAAAGTTAATATACCCTCCATAGTATGGTGGAGGGTATAACAACAATTTCACATTCCATCTTCCGCCAAATCGATATAATCGTTACTCCTCGCTAGCCTATTGATGTGATTCATTGAAAATATTTTCCATTGATAAAAAAAATGTTCAAAACAATTTCGTTAGAAATGAATTTGTTAATTACACTAAATACCCTCAGGTGTTTCCAATTCTAATACTGCACTACGTCGACAGTTCATTCAGTCGAACTCTATCATCCATCTGGTGTGTCCATCCGCCGCTTGGTTCGTTATCTACTTTTACTGAAACCTCTAACGCCATTGATTTCAGGCGAATTTTTAATTGTAATTTAGTTTGTCATTTGCGGTTTGGTTTTTCATTTTGGTTTTTTTTTTCAGTTGATTTGTTGGTGTTGTTGTTGTTGTTGCTATAAAAGTTGTTGTTTCCACGGCACTATTTTTCGCCCATTTGGATGGAGTGTTGCACTGCATTTTATTGCAAATGTAAAGCATGTGCTATTGTTGTTGCTGTTTTTGAATACTGCAATAATTATTGTCGGTCTGTTGTACCATTTTTTTTTGTTTGGTTTGAAATTTTAATTTTTTCTTTCCTTCGTTGTTGTTGTTGCTGCTGCTGTTGTTTGTTGGTTTGTTGCATTGCGTTTTTTAATAACAATTAAATTTAATTTGACATAAATGTCAACATTAAAAATGCAATAAATTGCTGTAATTGCACAAACCTTTGTTTTGTTGTCATTGCAGTTGTTGTTGCTGTTGTTTTTGTTTTTGCACTTGTCTTGTTTTTCATGCTGTTGTTGTTGCTGCTGCTGTTTGTTCTGTTTTATATGCATTACAATTATCTGGTGGTTTGAATTTTAAAAATTTTTATAATTCTTTTGTGTTTAATTAAAAATAACAAAAACGAAAAAAAAAAAAACGCAACGAAACTGAAAAAAAAGAAAACAACCAAAACACAAAAAAAGAATGGAATTTAATGAAATTCAATTGTTTTAAATGCATGCCGAGTACTTAATTGATATAGCAAATAAGTGGGGACTTATGTGGAATGTAAACGGAAATTCATTACGGTATCGATGCAAGACGTTATTTTCATAACAAAAAAATTTCACACCAAAATATGTATTTTAATACCCCGATAATATAATTCCTAGTACTATATTAATATTAGGAAATCGGATATAAATAAAATATAAAATATGCAAAAAAAAAAAATAAAATGCACTAAGTATCTCACATTTTAGAGATAAATACTAAAAAAACGGTTGGAGCTACAACTCCTCTATTTGGGACCTTGGATACAAAATAGTTTGGGAAATTCGCTACTAAATGTGGTAAAATTGTTACTCAGACAAGGGAAACGTTTGAATATGGAATGAGACTTGCTTTTATTGTATAAAGTTGAAACAAAAGGCAATGGTTCCAAAAGCCTATTAGGGTGAGTATTATAAATATAGGTCCAAATACAAAAATAGAAACCATAAATATTTTTGCAATTTAATGAATAAGAAGGGAATCATTAGTAATTCTTACCTAATTTTGGAACTTGTTAAGATAAAGAACGGTGTGTTGGATTCTTACCTGTAAAGAAATAAAATATATAATTATTATTTTAACCATGATTATTGTTATTTTTAAGATTTTGAAAATGTGAATGTGAAATTGAATGTCTAAGGTCTGCGGCCAAAATGTTTGCGTGCCAAAGGATAAAATACACAACCCAGAATATTTCCGCGATAATATTCGGCATTTTATCTGATGCCACCGTCCATTAATACGAGCGAAGAGCGACCATCGGCTGTTATGGCCGAAAGAAATATTGCGATATGTTCAGCTCACGAGGCATTTTTCGGCCTTCGCTTCTCTACTTCTCGAACCATTTCTGCTGATGTTGCTGTTTTCTTCCGTCCACTTTCTTGACGTTGGCCTACGCTAACAGTAACACGGTAACGAGCGATGGTACGAGACATAAAAGATTTATTCACGTTTAAAAGCTGGAGTTACTATCACGCTTGAATTCCATTACGAATACCTTTTTTTCTAGAAAATTCTCACCAAAATGCTTTTGTACGCTTGAAAACGATACAATGGCCTGTCACTGGAATAATTTTAACCGCTGTCGGCCAAGTGGCTTAAAAATGACAGCAGTCTGAAGTTGGTTGCGATTTTTTCATCTCACCCTGTAGTGTGCTTCGAGAAGGATTTTATTGAAAAATATTTATCGTTGCCGGGAACGTCTCGAAATTCACTCCATTTGGGCTGACATTAGTCATTATTTGCACAATAAACCTGGAATCGGATTAAGGATATATAATGGAGCTATACCCAAACATAAGTCGATTTCAACCAAATTTGGCAAAAGTATTTCGAGCTCTATCATTCTTGTGGAGTGCATATTTTTTAAGGGACTTAAACACCAAAGTGGATGAAACATATATATGGTAGCTATAGCTATATCTGAACCGATTTTTACCAAATTTACGATCTATATGATGTACTTGCTTCTAGACTGAATTCGGTCGGATGTTCCGAAAGCCAGGTCATTTGGACTGATATTGCCAATTTGGTACACAATTAACCCTAAAACCGTTTTAAATATATATATCTAAATTTGAACCGATTCTCACCAATTTTAATTGAGTTCGCCATTTGGACAACCAAATATTGTTTGGAAAATTTCATCTCAATGGGACAATAAATGCGACCTGCATTTTGTTCACAAAAATACATGGCAGGCGGATGGAAATATGCTCAGAAAGCGGTTCAGTGAAGGTCCTCAAAAGTAACTATGGATCTATCTCGTTTCCTTCTCTATGTTACAAAAAAATGCAGAAATACGTAGTACTCTTACCACTAAGTGGTGTAGGGTATAGAAATCGGTCGGATATGGGAGCTGTACTAAAACGTGAACCTATATTAACAATTTTGTGCCAGACCCACATTTGGGGTACCATTGTTAAATAAGGGCTGTATGTTCTCCATTTCAATAGAGTTCGTCGTTGGGGCAAATAAATGATTTGTGCTAAATTTGATCTAGATCGGATAATAAATGCGACCTGTACTTAATTTACAAAAATACATGGACAGACGGTCGGACATGCATAAATCGACTCAGAATGGGATTATATGCAGATCAACCAAAGGAACTCTGGGTCTATCTCGCTTCCTTTTGTCTGTTAAAAACAAATACACAAAGACATAATACCCTGAACACCCTGTGATGTAGGGTATAAAAACCGTTAAAAATACCTCAAAAAACAAAATATTGGGGAATTCGAAATTTGAACCAATACCAGTAAATAATGCCGCTAAAATAATCAAAATACCGAATATGATGATACCCCCATCATAATGGGGCTATACGAAGATCTGGACCCGCATATAAAATTTTCTGTCATGGGATGTCGTTCCCTTTAGGAACTACAAATACGAAATTCAATACAATTCAGGTGGAAAATGTCGTTAAAATCATCAAAGTACCGAATATATGGAGGTACCTTTATATGGGGGCTATGCAAAGACCTGTTCGAGCTATTTTCTGTCATAGGATGTTGTACTCATTAGGAACCTCAAATTGCAAATTTTTTTTCGGCATTAAAATACCGAATATTTGGAACTACAGTTATATGCGGACTATATCAAAACCTAGACCTACATTGACATTTCTATGCATGGATGTTTCTTTCATGATGGGAACATATGCTGCCAATTTACAGCAAATTGGGTAAACATTCTGAACAAAGCTTTCAAAAACCTTAAATTTGTCAGTAGATTTATATGGGGATTATACCAATACCAAAAGTCCTGCAGGACAAACACATCTAAGTACAATTTTATCAACCAACTTCATTCCGTTCGGAAGATAGAGCGATTTCCACAGACGACAAAATCGACAAAGAATATGTGGGGTAAACTTTTCGACATATTTCTAATTTAATGTTTTCCTATCGATTTCACTGGTGTTTGGAGTTTTAAATATATCTTGATGGAGCACTGCAACCCGGGGTTGCTTATTTACAATATTTTTTTGTCATGGTGGAGAATATCAAAATTTATCTTATAATTGAAAATATTCTGTAATATCTCAGAACACTTTTTATACCCACAGCCCTCATTCGTTTCAGGACATTTGGAGTCGATCTATCAATGTCCGTCCGTCCGTCCGTCTGTCTGGGTGGTGCGCACGATAGCTCATGAAAGGAGTATCTGATTTTTCCAAACTTGGTGCATCGAAATATTATTGTCACACTTAGATCGCGTTCGAAAATGGTCAATATCGGCCCACTCCTTTTGATACCAACCCCACAAAAGATCGAAATTTTCAAAAAAGAAAATTTCTGCTGCACAAAAAGAGAAAGGACAATCCGACTTTGCTCTATCTTTACAAATCCTAATATTTGCATCAGCGCTAGGTCAGGTGCGAAAATGGACAATGTCGGCCCACTCCATCAAGTACCTCTCCCACAAAGGGTCAAAATTTTGAATAATTTTAATTCTTTTGAAATGTGTTGTTAGCGTCCCATTGTCTTCAAATTGCACACATCACAATATTTATTAACAAGAGGTCTGATGTGAATATGGAATATATCGGTCCACTCCTTCTGGTACTTCTCTTACAAAGGGTTAAAGTTTTGAATGACCAAAACGATCATAAAATCCGAAATAAGCATTTGATTATCTTCATATCTCAAACATTCCATTATTTCTACTAACATAATATCTGCTGTAAAGATAGAATATATCGTTCCATACCCTTTGGTACCTCCCCCGCAAAGGATCAAAATATTGAGTATCCCTGAAATGCGTAATTAACATCCGATTTCATTCAGACATGTTGTATCTCAATGTTTCTATCAAACCAAGATCTGTTAGAAAGATGGTAGAGATCGAATCATTTCTTCTGGTACCTCCCCCACATAGGGTTCACGATTTTCAATACTTTTATCTGTCATAAATTGCGAAACAAGTCAGCGATTCTTTACAGCTTGGTATATCTAAATATATGTCTCTCATCCAGAATCCTGAAATGAATATGGAATTCATAATTTCGCATAACATTGGATACAAATGCTCGATAATTTTGCCCATACCAATATTTTTATATATATTAGATGCAGTGTGAAAATGGAAGACTTCGGTCCACTATATCTGGTAAATCACGCAAATTTTAACATTTTCTTAAAAGTATCGCATATCTCATATTAAGTGATGGATGTAACCATTACAGTCCAAACCTGGCACGTCGCAATATTTATACCATACTAATTTAGGTCCGATACGAAATGGACAATATTGTCCAATTCTTTCGGAGACTACTCCATAGAGGGTCAACAATTTGAATAATTACAACAAAAGTCAAAATATATTTAAATCATCGAACATTGTTTGATGGTATACATTTTTCGGCAAAACCGACTGATACTTTTTAATTTGATTTAGATATTAAACACATTCGTACCAATATATGCTTAATATCATTGAAAACGAAAGGTCCTGTTAAGCAATTTATTAAAATTATGTCACATTCTTCAACTCCACTTTAAGTCTGCTTAGATTCAAATTAATTTCCATATTTCTTCTGAAATTTTGATTTTCCATATGTTAACTCAAAACGAAGACTCAATTTCTACAATTTTGATGAATTACTTGTGAATGTCATTTAATTTGCCCCCCAATTAAATAGAGCAATAGCATTACAATAAATAATATAAAGTGTTTTTTTTTTATTTTTCAAAATAAACAATTTATCAAATGCTATATCTTTCTAAAATAAAATATTTTCCTTTACCAAAAATCCAACAAAAGAAATTTATGACACTGGGAGGTAACATTTATAATACAAGAATGGAAAATGAAAAAAAAACAAGAACAAAAATGTGATCTAAAATATGTTTTTAAAAAATACCAGAAAACCATCTACTACCCCCTCTTCCAAATGTTGTGCCAAAGAAAAACGAAAAAAAAAAACACCACCAGAAGACAATAACGACGATCCTCCATCACAAACAATAAGAGTATTGATAGATTTTCCAAAAAAAAAAAAAAATAGAAAAATAAAACATAATCTAGAAGCATTTAGGGGCTTTGTTTTCCATGATGTTCAACATACACATATTATTATCAAAATAAATAACAAATTGATGAGTAAAGTATGAATGTGTGTATGTTTGTTTGAAAATGTGTGATCGCTACAGCTACAGCGAAGGAAAACAAATCAACGAAAAAAATATGATTGAGTGGATTTTTTGTTTGCTCTTTGCACTCCCTACCAAAATTGCCACCAACCAAAGATACACCATTCATACATACGTCTATGGAATGGGGAACAAAACTAGAAAATCAAATATGGAGGCCAATATTTCCCCTCCCATCCCTTTTTCGTTTTTTACTTACTTGGGTATGGGGGCCCAAATGATTCGATTTTAAAATAAAATATTTTGTTAAAAATAAATTTCATAAATTTCCCAAAAAAATATTTATGAAGCGATAAAAATTTCCATTACTTTGTTTGTGTCAAAACCCAAACGGCCGAGAAAAAAAGTTAATTAACGAGCTTTATTTAGTTGACGTTGTCACTTAGGGCTTTAAGTGTTCTTTTTTTTTTTGCTGAATCCATTCGTTTGTTGGCCGCTGTCTAATGTTGTGTTTGTTGTTCTTGTTTTCATTTTTACGTAATAACAACGGTGATTGGCCAAAAACCTGATTGTATTTTCCAAACCGAAACTCACTGCATTATCATTGCGTAGCAGAAGAAGAAGTGGCAGAAAAAAACAACACATCCATCATAATGTGGGAATTTTGGAAACGAAATTATTATATTAATACACTAAATATGTTTTTTTCTCTTTGCTTGGCCAACTAGTTGTTTGCGTAAAATAAAATGGCTGATTTGAATTCGATAAGAATGCCAAAAAACATGTGAGAATTAGTATCGTGTGAAGATTGTTATTGGGCATAGAGTACTTACGTACGCATCCTAGTAAAATAATACCGACTATTTGGCAAAAATTAAATAAAGCTGTATTATTTTATACCCTCAGCCATATGCCTAGAGAGGGAATATATAATTTGATACGGCCAAAACATGCCTCATCGAAATAACGGGTTTAGACCCCAGGTCCTTTTGGACCTAACTTAGGACATCGTAATATTATTATCAAAGTTAGATCGAGTTCGAAGTTGGGCAATATCGGTCCACTGCTTCTGATACCTAACCCCAAAAATAGGTCGAAGTTTTCAAAAAAAAAACTTTTGCTCAAAATTGGCAAATCTTAATATGTGCATAAGGGCTAGATCAGGTGGGAAAATGGACAATATCTGTCCAATTGTGTAATCAGGACATTTTTTCTGTTTTTGGTTCATTTGAACCTAAATATTTTGCGATCATCTTCAAAAGCAAGAGGCCCCTGTGTATCTCGAAATTTAGACAGATCTACATAATTTGCTTGTCTACGATATTTGGCTATAATCATCAACGAAATCAGCATAAAAAAGCCAGAAGTTCGCCTTTTGTGTATTTCGGATATCGCCTGTAAGTAATGCTGGTATTTTTCACACAAAATTAGTGGTCCATTGTACCCGCTGTCCTAAACTCTAACTTTATGCGAGATCTCGTGTCCTTTGGTTTATATTTGTGATCTTTATAACGGCTGCAAAATCAGGAAAATTTTTAGTTGTTGGTCCATTTCAACCCCTAATTATGTTGCGGACATCTTTGAAAACAATAGGCCTAGCTCTTCTGAGCCTCACCCTACCCTTATGTAAATGTTCGTGAAGATCGGACGATAATTGCAATATACATTTAATATCCCCAACCTGTGTTGTAAGGTGAAAAAATATTACAAATTATTATAAGTCAAATTGAAAAAATCGCATGCGATAAAAAATATGAAAAAATAAAAAAATGTCACAAAATACTTCAAAATCTATATTAACATCTTTATTGGCATATTTTTCTGCGAGTTTTTTAGGTTTTATACTTTTATGCCAAGAGGGCATTCTGAATTGACAAAACTTGTCAAAATCGGTCCAGCCATTCTTGAGATATAAGCATTGTAGCAAACATCCCCTTCCTTTGTATATACACATTGTATATATTTCTCTATATATAACCGATATATTTACTATCGGCATCTACGTAACGGTCAGAATTGACCTGTTCGTCTATTTGTGATTTCGCCGCGATTAAAAATATTCGTGGTTTAATGGAAAATTTGACTTTTATTTAACAGAAATGTTATAATCTATTTCACCCACTAAATATTACCCAATGACCATTTAAATTGGAAGGCTTCTTTCCAGGCCTAAGCTCTAGCCCCATGCTATTGTTCTATAATTGCCTGAAATCAAAATCAGGAAATTTTTCAGTTGTTGGTCCATTTTAGCCCCTAAATATTACGCGATCATCTCCAAAAGCAATAAACTTCTATTCTGGCTCTAGCCCCAATTTCGTGAAGATCGGCCCATAATTGCGACCTGTAGAGTGATTACAAATTAACATGGACAGACGGACGGATGGACATACATAGCTAGATCGACTCAGCTCAGCGAGATAGGAAAATCCATATATATTTTTCTATGTGGGAACCAATATTTCGAGGTGTTACATAATTTTTGGCCCAATCAAACTTATAATACCCCAATGTAGGGTATAAATAGTCGATTATAGGTTTTATAGCCCTTGGGAATATATTCTTAAGAATCCACGATTATAGGTCAGTTAGAGCATGAAAAACTTCTATTTAAAATCTACGATAATTGGTCGGTTAGTCCTTAACAAAAAAAAAGCGAAAAATCCTCGATTATAAGTTTTATAGTCCTTGAAAAAAAAATATATATTTTTTACATTCCCGATTATAGGTCTCATAGTCCTTGTTTTTTTTTTTTTAATCCACGATTGTAAGTCTTATAGTCCTTTTTAAAAGTCAAATTCCAGATTACAGGTGTGATAGTCCTTTTAAAACATTTTTAAAAACCCACGGTTATAGGTCTGATACCCAAGGCCCAAGTGTCTGATATTCGTTGAAAATATTTCAAAAAATTCTTAACAACACATAGTGTTGTAGGGTATAATTATAACTCTTACAAAATGTGATATAAGAGTCCGAGTGTCTTCAACTAACACACATTATAATATTTTTTGTATAAACCCAAAGTCTGGTGTTAAGATGAAATCTACAGGGTGAGATAAAAAAAATCTGCAACAATGTCAAACACTATAATTTTTAAATTTTATTGAATGAAAGCAAGAAATGTCGGAAATATAATCAAATTTTAGAATAAGTTTAGATTTGGTCGAATTGGTCACCTTTGACACGAATTATGGTCTTCAAACGGCCAATGAAACTGTCACACGCTGCCCGAATGTTGCTCTGAGGTATTTTGGCCATTCCCGGCGAAGCGCTTGCCTGAGGTGATCGACATTTTGTTACTTTTTAGTGCCAACCTTGCTTTCCAAAATACTCCAAACACAATAGTCTAACGTATCCGTACCCGGGGATTTTGGTGGCCATTGTGCGCTGGAAATGAAGCGAGGAACATCGTTTTGTAACCATTCTTGGTTGGCACGTGCTGAGTGCGATTGTGCTGAGTCCTGTTGGAATGTCGAAGGTCTGCGGCCAAAATATTTGCGTGCCCAACGCTTTAATACACCCTCCAGAATATTTTCGCGGTAATATTCGGTTAATTCGATTAATACGAGCGGAGAACGACCATCGGCTGTTATGGCGGCCCACACCATTACCATGGCCGGCGCTTGAGTTCTGGTAGCCAACCGAAGGTGCACATTTTCAGCAGTCTTCTTTGGCAAGTAAACACGATCATTTTGTTTGTTTACAAACTACTGGATAACGAATGTTTTCTCATTGGAGAAAACCAAATTCGGCAGTTCACCACTCACCACTTTCGGCCAAGCGAAGCAACTCTTTAGCTCTGTTGAGTCTATTTTCTTTCCCGTGCGGTGTAAGTTTTTGCACTTTTTGGAATTTCAATGGCTTTACCCCGGGCTCATTTTTCAAAATTTGGCGAATGAAATATTGCGATATGTTCAGCTCACGAGCCATTTTTCAGCCACTGCGACGCGGGTTTCGATTAAGTCGCTTTTTTACTTTTCGAACCATTTTTGCTGATGTTGCTGTTTTCTTCCGTCCACTTCTTTGACGTAGGGTTACGTTACCAGTATCACGGTAACGAGCGATGGTACGAGACACAAAAGATTAATTCACATTTAAATGCTGGAGTGCTCTAACGATAGCCACTTGTGGTTTTGCAGCCAGATATAAAGAAATCACATTGTCCCGCTTGAATTCCATCACGAATTGTTTTTTTATTCTGGAAAATTCTCACCACAATGCTTTTGTACGCTTGTAAACAATATAGTGAGCTATCACTGGAATAATTTTAACAGCTGTCGGACGAGTGGCTAAGAAATTACAGCAGTCTGAATTTGGTTGCAGTTTTTTGCATCTCGTCCTGTACATATGGCAGGACTACTTTAAAATTGGGGAATTTTTGAATTATACGTTGCCAACTACAAACTTTATGGGAAATTTTATAAAAAGGGAAATATAGGATCATGGCACATGACAAACACCAAACATTTACAATAAAAAAAATGAAGTAAACCATATCTTGACTAACTATTTACATTCTACGACTCCAAGGCCTACAATTGTAATTTATCACATTATCAGATCGGAAAAAAATGTGGGGCGCTTAGTTAGGGAAAAAAATGTCATGGAATGTTTGATTTGGTTAATGTTTCAACCCATAAGTGTCATTTGTATTTTAATTGATGTTCTGTTTGTTTAATTTTCCAATTGACAGCCAGACAGTGTTGCACCACAAAGCCTTCCAAATCGAGCAGAATCTCCACTACTGCTACTCGTCCCATTACCACCACTTGCACTAGTTGCCATAATCACTTCGTACAATATTTTTATCATTTTCTTTTTTTTTTTGTTTTTGTAGCTGATGCGTTAAGGGCTTTCCCTTTCCACTTCCAAGTCCAGTCACAATGCGATAACACACGGTTCCCCAAGATAGAGTTATCAGTTTTTTTTGTTTTTTTTTTCTATTTTGGGGCAAGTGAATGAATGCATGTGCCGTCTGATAGATACTACCTAAAATGGACTTTGTTTAACAGATCCCATATAATGCCTGCGACCGAAAATAAAATGTGTGCTAGTGTGTGTGACTGTGCTAATGCATGGAGGGTTTGTCGAGATTATTTGTTCAGACACTGATGTGATATCTGATGTGTATGCAGGCGCTTAGCTGGAAAGAGCCACCACTTGAAATATATTTACTTGCGCCAGAACCAGCCAGAGTACCCTCGAAACCTAAGCACATGTTTTACTTGATTTTTGATATGCTGATATAATTGTTAAATTTTCTGGATACTCTAGTTTTGGAGAATTAAATGCAAGTTATGAAAGGAATATGTATTTGATACAACAAAGCGGGCCAATACCAGGCCGTTGGGAGAAACAAATAGAAATCGGCAGTAAATTGGGTCAAAAAGTGTGCTGAATAGAGGTCCCCATGGTTTGGAAAACCCCCTTCTGTGTTAAGATGATCGCATAAAGGACTCCTTGTTTAAGCAGACGGTTTAGAGTTCTTGGAAGACAATATAGAACTCTTCTGGCCGGCAAGTTTCCTGGATAGAAAATGCCGTCCGGATGTATAAAAAACCATCTTGGCGTATTATACGCCCAGAAGGCGGTTCAAATGTATTTTACGCCTAACGTCGGTTGTGAGAAACAAATATTTTTAACGGGTGTAATAGGTAAATTGGCTCAACAGGTGTGGCGAATAGAGGTCCCCAGGGTTTAGAAAACTCTTTTCTGTGTTAAGATGATCGCGTAAAGGACTCCTTGTTAAAGTAGACGGTCTAGAGTTCTTGGAAGACCACCTATAACTCTTCTGGGTGTTGAAAATTAAAGGATAGGCAATACTGCCGGCAAGTTTCCTGGATAGAAAATGCCGTCCGAAGGTATTCTGTGTATACCCCCGGATGTATAAAAAAAGCAATCTTGGCGTATTCTACTCCCAGAAGGCGGTTCAGATGTATTTTACGCCTAAAAGGTTGTCTAGACGTCTTCTACGCTTAGAAGACCTTCCAAAGGTCTTGTACGAAGACCAGTCCTTGGTCCAGAAGTCTTCCACGACCAGACGTTGGTCCAGAAGTCTTATCTATTTATAAGCGGCCCAGACGTCTTCTACTCCTGGAAGACCTTCCTAACGCCTTCTACGCCTGGAATATAATCCAGACGCCTTCTACGCCTAGAATACGGATTATATGTCTTTTATGCCCTGAAGTTGGTCCATCATCTCCTTAGAGGCTGTCCAGACGTCTTCTATGCCTGGAAATCTAGACCGTCCTGACTTCTTCTACGCATGCAGACGTCTTCTTCTAGTAGATTGTCCAGAAGTCTCATCCGCCTAGAGGCGATCTAAACGTTTTATACGCCTGAAAGACCCTTTAGACCATCCTGACGCCTGCTATTAAAAGGCGGTCCAGATGCCTTCTACGCCTAGAAGACGATCCAGATGACCTTCATGCCCAGTTCTTTATGACCAGAAATCTCATCTGCATAGAGGCTGTCCAGACGTCTTCTACGCCTGGAAATCTAGACCGTCCTGATGTCTTATATGCCTCGAAGACGATCCAGCTATCTTCTACGCCTTGCATACGGTCCAGACGTTTTATACGCCCGACGGCTGGACCGTCTTCTACACCTTGCATATGGCCCAAATGTTTTCTACGTCCAGAAATTTGTCCAGAAGTCTCATCTGCTTAGAGGCGGTCCAGACGTCTTATACGCCTGGTAGACCGTCCCGACACTTACCCTTAGAAGGCGATACAGATGACTTCTACTCCTATAAGACGATCTAGACGACCTTTATGCCCAGAAGTTGGTCCAGAAAGCTCATATGCTTAGAGGCTGTCCGGACGTCTTCTACGCCTGGAAATCCAGACCATCCTGACGTCTTCTACGCATGCAGACGTCTTCTACACCCAAAACTTTGTCCAGAGACTCACCTGCTTAGAGGCGGTTCAAACGCCTTATACGCCTGACGTTTTATAAAAGGCATTATAGATTCCTTCTACCTCTAGAATACCCCTGGAAGGCGAAACAGACGTCTTATTTTTATGGAAGACGGTCTTGATATCTTTTACGCCAAGAGGACTTTCTTCCCTGCATAGAATACCGTCTATTTACGTTCTCCGTATAGAAGACCTTTTAAATTCCTTCTCTGCTAAGAAGAACCTCTCCGGCATTTCTATATAAAAGAGACTGCCAGTAGGTTCAGAGTACCATCTTAAGGAGTTCAGTTCAGGATGGAGGATGTTCTGTATCCCGAAGACAGTATGCAAGACTTTCCATTCTTGAAGTTTGTATTTAGGTCGCCTGGGCCAGGAAACTTCTTCTCTTCTTTTCCGATGAACTTTTCTGCATAGAAAACCTTCACATATATTTTATATATTCCGAATTTAACCTTCAAATGCTTTAACAGTTCTCGAAAAAGGTTCCCATGAATTCACAACCTCATCTCAATAAACAGAAAACACTTGACTTAATTGCGTACCTCGTCATCTGTGCATTCTCAGAACCCAGAATCCTTTTAATACCCATTAACACCTTCACACCTTAATGCCGTTCTACCCATGGTTGAGGGAATTTTCACCTAACCTTGACATTAATTGTGGGGTCTTTAAATGCCATAGAGAAAAATTACCAATTTCCATTTTCTAATGAAAAAAAATTAAAACCAAAAACAACAACAATGTTGGCCCATCAGCATTATGGCGCATTAGCCTTACTCGCTTGTCTCTTCTGATATTTCTTATGCAGAATTCTCTGATATGACTTGGGTTGGTCGGTCGCATGGAAGAGCTCACAACGGCTGCAACAACAACGTTGATAATGATGAGGTCATAAATTTGTTGATTTTATGACAAAATAGTTGTCATTTTTGACAAGTTCATTTAATGGCCGGTACATGTTACCTGTCTGTCATTGATGTTGTTGTTGGTGCAGTTTCTTGTAGTCGCAATGTTGTTGTCCATGTTGTGGCCGTGTTTCCTTTTTCCCTTGCAAATGCAAAATTACAAAAAGATGCAGTTCCTTCCCCTTCTGCCTCTTATTAATCTACTTGGTAGACAAACAAGCTCGCCTGCCTTCCTTCCATCCTTCGTTGATGGGAAGTGCATAATTTAAAAATGTTTTCTCAACACACCTTTCAATGTCCGTCGTGGCCGTCATCTTTGTTGTCCAATGAATTGTTGTTTTTTTTTTGTTTCTCTCAACTCCTTTTGAAGCCTTTTTCCTGTTTATCCAAGACCAAGTCTACTTTTAAAGGCAAGTGCAATCTAAACACTTTCGGAGTCTGCTCTATGAGGTCGCCATGAGTATGTGGTCATTTTGACGCTGTTGTTGTTGGTCAAATTATATTTGACCAACTCATCAGTCCACTTTGGCGTGTAGAAAGGCGTAAAGGTGCGAAATGCTCAATTATCGTAAAATTTACAATCGATACATTTCCTCCATGGCTGGGCAATTTAACTCACACACACTAACACACACAATGTCATTGAGCATGTCAAGCGTTTTATGGAAATGCTTTAGCTGTCTCCTGCTCCATTGCATTGCTAATATTTCATCGTTTATTTCATTTAATGTTGAATATTAAGATAAATAATTTTTTTGAAGCGTTAGGAAAGTGTTTTGGTTGTAAATGATGGCCATAAGAAATGGGATTGGCTAAAGCGGGAATATGGAGGTATATGGTGGTGTAAGAATCATCGAACAAAAATGTAAACTTAGCAGTGCCGACAAAACAAAGAACTTTCAGAAATCCATAGAATTCAAACACGTAAAAGGTCTAAATAGTGAAGGTCTATAGTATCTACTACGAACATCAAAAACCAAATTTGCAGGAATTCCGGTAAATAATGTCCCTAAAAAAATCATAAATATCGAATATCGGGGGATACCGTTATATGGGGGCTATACGGAGATGTGAACCTGCACAGACAATTTTCTGTCATAGGCTGTAGTATGCAATACGAACTTCAAATACAAAAGTTGAAACAATTCCGCTTAATAATGTCGCTAAAATTAACTAAGTACCGAATATCGGAAGGTACAGTTAAAAGGAAGCTATACGGAGACGCACAGACAATTTTCTGTCATAGGCTGTAGTATCCATTACGAACTTCAAATAACAAATAGGAAATAATTCCGGTGAATAATGTCGCTAAAATCGTCAAAATACCGAATATCGGGAGGTACCGTTATATGGGGGCTATACGAAGTCTTGGACCTGCACATACAATTTTCTGTCATAGTCCGTAGTATCCACTACGAATATCAAATACCAAATTTCAAAGAATTCCGTTAATAATGTCGCTAAAATTAACTAAGTACCGAATATCGGCGCTATACGAAGACGCGAACCTGCACAGACAATTTTCTGTCATAGGCTGCAGTATCCATTACGAACTTCAAATACCAAATTGGAAACAATTCCGGTGAGCAATGTCGCTTAAATTAACAAAGTACCGAATATCGAGAAGTAGCCTTATATGAGGTCTATACGAAGACGTGGACCTGCACAGACAATATTCAGTCTTAGACTGTAGTATCCATTACGAACTTCAAATAACGAGTTGGAAACAATTCCGGTGCATAATGTCGGGAGGTACTGTTATATGGGAGCTATACGAAGACTTGGACCAGCCCAGACAATTTTCTGTCTTAGGCTGTAGTACCCATTACGAATTTCAAATACCAAATTTGAAACAATTCCGGTGAATAATATCGCTAAAATCATCAAAATACCGAATATCGGGAGGTACAGTTATATGGGCCAAACCACCAAAACGTTGGCCTACATGCAGTCCTGCAGACATAATATAGATTTGAGTAAAATTTTATCAGTCTACTTCAATTCGTTCGGAAGCAAATATACTGTAGCTTCGGCTGATATTTACTTAGGCTATATCAATTTTTGAAATTCCACATGGAACTGGAGTTATATCGGAGGTACCTCCAAAAAATTTTAGTTCTTTATGTAATATATCTATTGATCGGTCTTGAAATTTGAAATATGTAACGGTGTTCGGTACAAAAATAAATTAGCCAAGTTATAAGGAAATTGGTTCAGATTTTCATATAGTTCTAATACATATTTTCAGCCAATTTCAGGTATTTGATGCACCAAACAAGATATGTATGTCGATTCCAATGAAAACCGCAATGAGTGACGGAATTTGGTACCACAATAAATTTTCCAAATTAGTTTGAAATCGGATCACATTTGGATGTAACTCTCATATATACAGGATCAAGCGCCATAATGAAAGCAAAAAATATCGGAAATAGCATCAAATTTTAGAATAAGTTTAGATTTGTTCGAATTGGTCACCTTTGGGACGAATTATGGCCTTCAAACGGCCAATGAAACCGTCACACACTTCCCGAATGTTGCTTTGTGGTATTTTGGCCCATTCCGGGCGAAGCACTTGCTTGAGGTGATCGACACTTTGGTATTTCTAAGTGCCAACCTTGCTTTCCAAAATACTTCAGACAAATAATCCAACGGATTGGTATCCGTAGATTTTGGTGGCCATTGTGCACTGCAAATGAAGCGAGGAACCTCATTTTGTAACCATTCTTAGGTGGCGCGTGCTGAGTGCGATGACGCAGAGTCATGTTGGAATGTCCAAGGTCTGCGGCCACAATGTTTGCGTGCCTAAGGCTTTAAAACACCCTCCAGAATATTTTCGCGATAATACTCGGCATTTATTCAATATAATTTGGCAGAATTATTTTTGTACCAAATTCCCTCACTCCATCGAAAAACCGTCACACTCTGTCCGAATGTTGCTCTGCGGTATTTTGGCCCATTCCCGGCGAAGCGCTTGCTTGAGGTGATCGACACTTTGGTATTTTTTAGTGCCAACCTTGATTTCCAAAATACTCCGATGGTGCTGAGTACTATTGGAATGTCCAATGTCTGCGGCCACAATGTTTGCGTGCTCAAGGCTTTAATACACCCTCCAGAATATTTTTTCTATAATATTCGGCATTTATTCCGATGCCACGGTCGATTAATACGAGCGGAGAGCGACCATCGGCTATTACGGCGGCCCACACATCACCATGGCCGGCGCTTGAGTTCTGGTGGCCAACCGAAGGTGCTCATTTTCAGCTGACTTCCTCGGCAAGTAAACATGATCATTATGTTTGTTGACAAACTGCAACCAATGTTTTCTCATCGGAGAAAACCAAATTCGGCAGTTACCACTTTCGGTCAAGCGAAGCAACTCTTTAACTCTTTTGAGTCTATTTTCTTTCCGTTGCGGTGTAAGTTCTTGCACTTTTTTGAATTTCAATGGCTTTACCCCGAGCTCATGTTTAAATATTTGCCGAATGGAATATTGCGATATCTTCAGCTCACGAGCCATTTTTCGGCCACTGCTACGTGCGTTTCGATCAAGTCGCTTCTTTATGTTTCGAACCATTTATGCTGTTGTTGCTGTTTTCTTTCGTTCACTTCCTTGACGTCGGGCTACGCTACCAGTATCAGGGTACCGAGCGATGGTACGAGACACAAATGATTTATTGACTTTTAAATGCTGGAGTGCTCTAACGATAGCCACTGCTAGTTTTCCAGCCAAATATAAACAAATCACACTATCGCGCTTGAATCCCATCACGAATAACTTTTTTCTGGAAAATTCGCACTAAAATGCTTTTGTACGCTTGCAAACATTATGTCCTGGAATAATTTTAACAGCTGTCGGACGAGTGGTTTAGAATTTGCACCAGAATTTTACAGAATTATCTCTTTGTCTTATATCTTAACATTGTTATACCCCATGCCATAGTATGGAGGGTATATTAAGGTTTTCGAAATATACATTTTAGACCCCACAGAAATTTATATTTTCTTGATCAACATATAATTCGATTTACCGTTGTTCGTCCGGAAATATCTCAAACTTGGTATTTGAAGTTCGTAATGGATAGTACAGCCTAAGACAGAAAATTGTCTGTGCTGGTCCACGTCTTCGAATAACGGCACCTCCCGATATACGGTATTGTGATGATTTTAGAGAAATTATTCGCCAGAATTGTTTGAAATTTGGTGTTTGAAGGTCCTAATGAATACAACAGCCTAAGACAGAAAATTTCCTGTATAGAGCTACGTCTTCGTATAGCCCCATATAAAAGCACCTACCGATATTCGGTATTTTGAGGATTTTAGCAATGATATTGGCTTATGACAAAAGTTGCCCATGATGGTCCATGTCGTCATATAGACCCTAATATAACAGTGACATTCGGAGTTTTTAAAATTGTAACGGAATTTTTAACGGATTTTATTTTATTTTTTTTTTTTTTTTTGAAAATTGTCTATTTTGTTCCAAATCTTGGAGGGTATTTATCGGCCCGGGAGGAATTACAGATTTTTTTTCTATTTTAAATCTGCAGTGTATGCTCATTGTGCCGTGTATTTTGTTTTCGTAGTTCGCTTTGAATAAAATTAACTACTAGCTAACTCTTAACTACTTCCTAAAGTGAATGTAGGCTATTCATCGGTTCATCTTCTTTCTAAATCCGAGTTTGAGAAATATTAGGATCTACTAAGTTTGCTCCAAATTGGATGCCGCCTTCGTGTTAAAAAGTACTGAATGATATGAGGTAATATTTTTCTGCTTATGAGCCCATAAATACCAAATTGCTGTAAGGACCTCCATCAGAGAAAATCGGCAGGATTCGGTATATCAAGCTTATTTAGAAACGTAGAGCCACCTCAGAACATTTGGAATCGGGGCCAAAAATGATAAACTAGGCCGATTTTGTTACTTTATGTGTTTAAAAACTAAAGAACTCAAAGTTCTAAAAAAAGACGTCACTCCAAATAGAAGGTATATCAAACAATGGATCTATATTGGAATATGAGCATATGAATTTGCATTTATCTGGGTTGGAAATGTTTCTGAAAGCTTTAAAATGTGTTTAACTCCGTGGGTAATATGTGGGGTGGCGAGAGTACATAATTGTAGTGATGATCAGTAAATTCCGCCCACATTGTGGTACCCTTGGGCCGGGTCCACACCAAAGAGGTTATTTTTCTCATCTCATGGTTTTTTTAATATCTTGTACGGAAATGTAACGCTTTTCGATTAATTCGATGGGAAATTGTGGCTAACTTTCGGAATATGGAACATAGGGGCGCCATGGCTACACCTGGTCGTAAACATATATAATACATTTTCCTCTCCAACCAACCTGTATTAATGCGGTCTCTGTCTTGACCTTAAAAGACTTGTGGAAATGGTAAGTTTTACTTGGAATCAATAATGCCACCCCTACCTTATGGTTGAGGATATACAAGTGGTGCTCAGAGATTTAATTAAATTTATGTAGCACATAGGTGTGCCCACTCCTCCTCCTCCTTTTTTATCACAAAGAGTTATGGACAATAAAAAAGAGTTTCTTGCACTTAGAATAAACACCTACAAATTCTCAAGGACTCTCGTAAACCTCCAAGGCCATATTTCGATAACACGCCATTATTTGTTGTAATGACACTTTATGTGACTCAGGATAATAAAAAAGAAACAATCAACCAAGTTACAACAAATAAATCTGTTTTGTTGTTACTCGAATGACTGACTGTCTAAATTTTACGACAGTTTTCACACTTGTTTGGCCTTCAACTAAAAATCTATAAAAAAAAGAAAGAAAATGCACGTGACGAACTTCTTCATTTATGGTAATAATCTGTTACCTTTAATGGCTGTTTGGAATTGAGTCAAATTTGTGTTCATTAAACTGACACACAGACATGCCTAGAAAATGGTAGAGATTGGTCGCCAGTCACCAAAGATATGAGAGAGAGAGTCAAAATCAAGGCAAACACTTCAAATAACAAAAAAAAGTCGTAAAATAAAGCTATAGAGTGATGTAGGTCGCTGACAATCTGCCTCCCTTCCTTCATCGAAGGCAGGTTGTAAAACAAATCGGCCTAAGAAATGGGAAATACCGGTACGTGTAGAATGTCAGTTTTTATGACTTTCTAAGTGGCTCATGAAAAAAAAAAAAAAAAAACACAAACACCCACACACACACAAAACTAAAAAGGCCCAACACAGCGGAAACGGAACCAATTCTATTTTCTAAAAGAACTTAATTTAAAACCTACGGAAAAGCTAAAACGAATACCAACAAACGTATAACAACGAAGGGAGAGAGTGGGGGAGAGAGTGCGAGAGCAGTAAACTTTCAATTCCTGATTTTTATGCTGTTGGGGGATATAAATTTCATTGTCTTTGGTGGCTGCAATTGGTGGGTGTTCTAGCTGTCATAATGACACTAACAATAAATGTCAAATTGACAGCATTTAAACTGAGAGTGTTGTTGTTGTAGACCCACTCTCTCTCTCCTGTAGTAAAGGAGACACTAAGATATACAAGAATTTTACGACCGTTTAACCTAGAATTCATAACAACACGCTTTGCACTTTAAGCGACCCTTTTTATACCCTCCACCATAGTATGGAGGGTATATTGAGTTTGTCATTCCGTTTGTAACACCTCGAAATATACTTTTTAGACCCCACAAAGTATATTTATTCTTGATCAGCATAAAATTCTATGTCGATTTGGCGATGTCCGTCCGTCTATCCGTCTGTCGAAATCACTCTACCTTCCGAACCAATTGATGTAGTTTGATAAAATTTTACTCAAATGTACATTATGTCTGCAGAACCTTTGATATTGAAAATGGGCCATGAAGGTCCACGTTTTGGTATATCCCCCATATAACGGTACCTCCCGATATGCGGTATTTTTATGATTTTAGCGACATTATTCACCGGAATTGTTTCAAATATGGTATTTGAAGTTCGTAATGGATACTTCAGCCTAAGACAGAAAATTGTCTGTGCAGGTCCACGTCTTCGTATAGCCCCCATATAAGGGTACCTCCCGATATTCGGTATTTTGGTGACTTTAGTGACATTATTAACCGGAATTGTTGCAAGTTTGGTAATTGATGTTCGTAATGGGCGCTACAGCCTATGACAGGAGATTGTCTGTGCAGGTCCACGTCTTCGTATAGCCCCCATATAACGGGACCTCCCCATACTCGGTATTTTGATGATTTTAGCGACATTATTCACCGGAATTGTTTCAAATTTGGTACTTGAAGTTTGTAATGGATACTTCAGTCTAAGACAGAAAATTGTCTGTGCAGGCCCACATCTTTGTATAGCCCTCATTTAAGGGTACCTCCTGATTTTTTTGGGTATTTTGATGATTTCAGCGACATTATTCACCGGAATTGTTTCAAGTTTGGTATTTGATGTTCGTAATGGACGCTACAGCCTATGACAGGAGCTTGTCTGTGCAGGTCCACGTCTTTGTATAGCCGCAATATAACGGTACCTCCCGGTATTCGGTACTTTGATGATTTTAGCGACATTTTTCAGCGGAATTATTTCAAGTTTGGTATGTGATGTTCGCAATAAATACTAAAGTCCAAGACAGAAAATTGTCTGTGCAGGTCCACGTCTTCGTATAGCCCCCATATAAGGGTACCACCCAATTTTTTTGGGTATTTTGTTGATTTTAGCGACATTTTTCACCGGAATTATTTCAAATTTGATATTTGATGTTCGTAATGGACGCTTCAGCCTATGACAGGAGATTGACTGTGCAAATCAACGTCTTTGTATAGCCCCCATATAACGGTACCTCCCCATATTCGGTATTTTGATGATTTTAGCGGCAATATTCACCGGAATTGTTTCAAATTTGGTATTTGATGTTCGTAATGGACGCTACAGCCTAAGACAGAAAATTGTCTATGCAGGTCAACATCTTCGTATAGCCCCCATATAAGGGTACCTCCCGATTTTTTTGGGTATTTTGTTGATTTTAGCGACATTTTTCACCGGAATTATTTCAAATTTGGTATTTGATGTTCGTAATGGACGCTTCAGCCTATGACAGGAGATTGTCTGTGCAGGTCAACGTCTTTGTATAGCCCCCATATAACGGTACCTCCCCATATTCGGTATTTTGATGATTTTAGCGGCAATATTCACCAGAATTGTTTCAAATTTGGTATTTGAAATTCGCAATGAATACTACAGCCTAAGACAGAAAATTGTTCATGCAGGTCCACGTCTTCGTATAGCCCTATATAACGGACCCCCTGATATTCGGTGTTTTGATGACCTTAGCAACATTATTAAACGATTTTTCTCTAAGTTTCGCATTTGAATATTGTAATGGCTTATGACAAAATTTACCTATGCAGGTCCATGTCGTCGTATTGACCCCAATATAACAGCTACATTCGGTATTTCGAAGATTTTAACAGAATTTTTAGCGGATTTTTTTGTTTTTGAGAATTGCCAAATTCGTTCCAAATGGTGGAGGGTATTCAAAGTTCGGCCCAGTCGATCTTTCTGCTTTTTAATTTGCTGTTTGTTGTATTTTCTCCTATCTCCCTCTCTTTTTTGTTGCGAATACCCAACAGAGCCATATTGTGTCACACATACAACCACGGCTGTTGGCTGTTTTACTACCATTACTTTTGCTACTACCAAACCATGTTTTTCGTTCGCCAACAATCCCAGCAATGCCCAAAAAAGTCGTAAAATTCTCAACATGCTGATGTTGATGGCGATGATGACGACGATTGTCATAATTTCTATTTATCATGTAATTTGTGTAACAATTTGTTGATCGTAAAAATGAGAACGCCACAACAACATACACCAACCAGCTACAAAAATATTGAAGCTTCTTCGCTTCGTTTGTTCCGAATAAAAACCTAAAAGACTACTTGTCTCTTTTCTCTTCTCGCCGGCATTCATGACCATAATTTTCCCACATAGAACTGAAAATTGTTGTTCCTTCCTCTTGTTTTTTATAGGTTTTCTAGAGCCCCTCGCAACCATATTTCGTGCATTATATTGACGCTGAGCTACTAACAAGTGTTGCCCAAATAATAACAATAATAGGAATATAAAAAAAAGAGAACAAGCGAGCGACTCAAAACAAATCGTAAAATTTTGACACAATATATTACAAGCAATAGCAACAACTTGTTGATAAGCAATGCTAGGGACATGACAATATTTGTTGGACAATTTTTATTGTTTGTAATCCTGAGCGGAAGGGAGGTGAATGAGAAAAATATTGTTTGAAGTTAAAATGTGGTTTTCTCGTTAATTTTAGTTGAATTAATTTTTAAAGGACAATAGAACAATGATTTTTCAACAATTTTTCAGGTCAATAATCGAGAAATTATATTAGTTTTTATCAGAACAATTTGTGGATTTTTAACATTTTCTGCACCAAAATTGTGTTTCAGACAATTGTTGGGCTATTTGTAAAGTGGTTCCTCGTCGGCTGAGGCAGAGTTGTTCAGTTGAAGATCGGGAATTCGACGTTTACGATGTCTCCTAGGCAAGAGGGTGAATAACTCTTAGACAATCGGGAACTATGCTGTAGCGGCGGGTTATTCACGATTGGTATTCAGGTGGTTGATGCAAAGTGTGATTAGCCGACGATTCGAAGGTGATCGTATATTCGTTAAATGTTGACAAAAGAGAAATATCAGGAATTACGATGTTTGTGTTCGGAGTTATGCCGGCGTTCAAATGTTCACGATTTAAAGGGAACTTTAATGAATTTTCATCGGGATGACGAGGGGTTTACGATGTAGGTGGTTGGGATGTTAATATGCAGCTTTTAAGAGACGGGTTAAGGACTCGTGGTAAAATCGGTCGTGGAAGACCGTTTAGACCGATGGGCCGTACGGGATGACTGCTCACTGAAAGTATGTTTGGCAGCCGATATATAGGCCTTGGCAGATGGATCGGAAATCATTCGGGTCGCCATCTCACTGTGGATATGCTCTGGTTTAGCTGTTAGCTTCGCTAGGAAACTATTCTGCCAAACACAACGGTATATTACTACCACTACTTCACTACCAATGTTTTAGCTATGATACGAAGATCCTGCGAAACAGCGAAGCGAAGCTCCTGCGGAACAGCATGTCGGTACTCTTGCGGGACAACGAACCGAATCCCCGTATAAGTGAATTACCGGGAACTTAGAGCCAGTGTTGGAAAAGATATTCCAGCTAACGATTTTGTTAGTCGGAGGACAGAAAATGATTCAGAAAATTACTAATTACCCTTTGGCAACCCTTAACCAACCCAAACCGAATTTGACAGGCATTACCAAGTAAATGAGAATTATTTGCCTTATGCGGTAACCGGTATATTGCCAAAAGTTGAATTGTCCGTTAGGCAGCCAACGAATACTTTCCTTCCTGCAATGTAGTATAAGTTTGAAAAAAACTGGGGATAATTTCCCAAATTAATTTTGATTTTATGGTCTCTACAACTTTTTAATCCATGTGGAAGCGATACAAGAAGAAGTGGACTTTGCACGAAAATTCTTGACTCTTTGCGAAGGAACTAGGTATTGAGATTTTAATATTCAACATTTCTCTACATACGTAACAAGACCTAAAGTTGGAAGTATTACTTCAACCCGTCCGACAGCTTTTTTTGGTAAGAATTTTGCAAAAAAAAAAAAAAGTTATTCGTGATGGAATCCAAGCGTGATAGTGTGATTTCTTTATATTTGGCTGGAAAACCACAAGTGGCTATCGCTAGAGCGCTCCAACATATAAATGTGAATAAATCTTTTGTGTCTCGTACCAAGGCTCGTCACCGTGATACTGGTAGCGTAGCCCGACGTCAAGGAAGTGGACGGAAGACAACAGCATCATCAGAACAAATGGTTCGAAAAGTAAAAAAGCGACTTGATCGAAACCCGCGTCGCAGTGGCCGAAAAAGTTGAACATATTGCAATATTCCATTCGGCAAATATTGAAAAATGAGGTCGGGGTAAAGCCATTGAAATTTCCAAATTCCAAAAAGTACAAGAACTTACACCGCAACATAAAGAAAATAGCCTCAAAGAGCTAAAGAGTTGCTTCGCTGGCCGAAAGTGGTGAACTGCCGAATTTGGTTTTCTTCGATGAGAAAACATTCGTTGTCCAGCGGTTTGTAAACAAACAAAATGATTGTGTTTACTTGCCAAAGAGGCAGCTGAAAATGTGCCCCTTCGGTTGACCACCAGAACTCAAGCACCGGCCATGGTGATAGTGTGGACCGCCATAACTGCCGATGGTCGGTCTCCGCTCGTTTTAATCGAGAATAAATGCCGCATATTTTCGCGAAAATATTCTGGAGGGTGTATTAAAGCCTTGGGCACGCAAACATTTTGGCCGCAGACCTTGGACTTTCCAACAGGACTCAGCACCATCGTACTCAGCAGGCGCTACCCTAGAATGGTTACAAAATGAGGTTCTCCTCTTCATTTCCACCGCACAATGGCCACCAAAATCTCCGGATACCAATCCGTTGGACTTTTGTGTGTGGAGTATTTTAGAAAGCAAGGTTGGCACTAAAAAATACCAAAGTGTCGATCACTTCAAGCAAGATATTTATGGGAGCTGTATCCAAATTTAGCAAAGGTATTTCTGAGCTGCATTTGATATAATTCCACAAATATTGTTGTTACAGAGTGCATATTATGGTTGCGGAGGACAAAAATAACAAATCGAATGAACATTATATATGGGAGCTATAGCTATATCTCAACCGATTTCGATCAAATTTGGCATACTTATTTTCAGGCCTAATTTGGTTGTATGTGCAAAATTCCATACTATTCGGGCTGATATTACACGTTTGGTGCACAATAAAAGGCAAATCGGAAGAATATATATATGGGAGCTATATCTAAATGTTTACTGATTAGCTCCAATTTCAATAGGGTTCGTCCTTGGGCCAAACAATTGTTGTTTGGAAAATTTCATCACAATCGGATAATAAATGCGACCTGCATTTTCTTCACAAGAATACATGGACGGACGGACTGACATGCATAAATCAACTCAGAAAGTGATTCTATGCAGATCATCAAAAGGAACTATGGGTGTATCTCGTTTCCTTTTGCCTGTTACAAACAAATGCACAAAGACATAATACCCTGACCACCTTGTGGTGTAGGGTATAAAAATGTAAAAATTATGGCGTTTGGCTTTGGTTCAGTTTTTTATCTCACCCTGTATGTGGTACCTTACGCTCATTTGTCACATATCTCTCAAAATTATCACATATCTCATATAAAGTGAATGAAGTAGTGGATATAATCCAAATCTGGCAAGTTGTAATATTTATATCAGATGCGAAATAGATAATATTAGCCCATTCCTGCGGAGCCTTCCCCACAAAGGTGTTACAATTTTGAATAACCCAAATCTGAAATAAGCATCAGACACATTCTCAACTTCACACTGTCCAATATATTTACTAACACAAGATCTGTTGTGAAGATGTTAGATATCGCCCCACTCCATCTGGTAACTTCGCCACAATGGGTTACTCTCTCTTTCTCTCTCTCTCATAATTTGGTAAACAAGTCAGAAGCAGTCTAAATTTGGCAGGTTGTAATATTTATATCAGATTTATGTCATATTCGAAATTCACAATATTGGCCTACTCCTCATAAAGGGTCACCAGGTTCAATATTGTATTTCAATAACCGAACGAACACAGGTTAAGGGTATACATCTGTCGGCAAAACCGCTTGATACATTTGTAAAGCCATATCTGGCCTATAAATGATGATTTTTAAACAATATTTTTATACCCTACAACACTATGTGTTGGGGGTATTATAAGTTTGATTGGGCCAAAAATTATGTAACACCACGAAATATTGATTTCCCACATAGGAAAGTATATATGGATATTCCTATCTCGCCGAGCTGAGTCGATCTAGCTATGTATGTCCGTCCGTCCGTCTGTCCTTCTGTCCATGTTAATTTGTAATCACTCTACATGTCGCAATTATGGCCCGATCTTCACGAAATTTAAAATTTAGGTGGGGTTAAGGTCAGAATAGAACCCTATTTCTTTTGGAGATGATCGCACAATATTAAGGGGTTGAAATGGACCAAAAACTGAATAATTTCCTAATTTCCTCTACAGGTCACAATTATATACCAATCGAAGCGAAAGTTAGCATGGGGCTAGAGCTTTGGGCTGGACAGAAACCTTCCAATTTTGATGGTCATCGGGTAACATTTAGTGGTTGAAAAAGACCATAGCATTTGTGATAAATAAAAGTCAAATTTTCCCTTAAAACGCGAATATTTTTAATCCCGGCGAAATCACAAATAGACGAACAGGTCAATTCTGACCGTTACGTAGATGCCGATAGTAAATTTATCGAATATATATAGCGAAATATATACAATATGTATATACAAAGGAAGGGGATTTTAGCTAGAATGCTTATATTCACAAGAATGGCTGGACCGATTTTGACAAATTTTGTCAATTCAGAATGCCCTCTTGACATAAAAGTATACCAATAATGATGTTAGTATAGATTTTGTAGTATTGTGTGACATTTTTTTATTTTTTCATATTTTTTATCGCATGTGATTTTTTCAATTTGACTTTTAATATTTTGTACTATTTTTTTCACCTTACAACACAGGTTGGGGATATTATATAAGTATTGTAAATGTCGTCCGATCCTCACCAAAATTTTCACAAGGTTAGGGTTGGGCTCAGAAGGGCTAGGCCTATTGTTTTCAAAGATGTCCGCAATATATTAGGGCGTTGAAATGGACCAACAACTAAAAATGTTCCTGATTTTGCAGCTGTTATAAAGGTCACAAATAGAAACCAAAGGACACGAAATCTCGCATAAAGTTTCAGTTTAGGACAAAAATACCAGCGTTACTTACAGGCGATATCCGAAATACACAAAAGGTGAACTTCTGCCTTTTTTATGCTGATTTCGTTGACGAATATAGCCAAATATCGTAGACCAGCAAATCATATAGATGTGTCTTTATTTGGAGATACAGAGGAGCTTCTTGCTTTTGGTTCAATATATTTAGGGGTTCAAATTAACCAAAAGCAGAAACGTTTTTCCGATCACATAATTGAAGCCAATCGACATGCCTGTGAAGAGAGTTAAGGACAGGGAAGAATTCTAGCATTTTGGGTGACCATTGGATTATATTTGGCTGTAAAATGGAATACAACAAATAAAAGCACGATGGAGTGCGAAAATATTAGGCAAATGTCCCTAGTCAAAATCCTAATTTCAAAAGCGAAATCTTGCAAAATGGATTTAGACATAAGGGGGCTTCTAACCTATTTTAGTGTTGTAGGGTATAATATAGTCGGCCCCGCACGACTGTAGCCTTTGCTTACTTGTTTCAAGCATAATATCGTGGATTTTTTAAGTTCTCGTCTATAATGGTGGATTTTTAAATGATTTTTAAAGAATATTTTTCAAGCCATATTTTGCTTACAATCGTGGATTTTTAAATAGGTCATGTCTGGTAAATTCTGGTCTATAATCGTGGGTTTTTTTAAAATAATATTTTTAAGCCATATCTAGCCTAAAATCGCTTTTTAAAGAATATTTGTCAAACCACATCAGGCCTGACATTTTTGATTTATAAAATAGTATTTTTATACAATGAGTGGTCTGTAATAATTTTAGTCGAATTAGGATTTTATTTAGTTTTAATAAGTATGATTGTTCAATTACCATTGTACATCCAGACCCTGCTAGAATCACTCACTCCCTGACATTTTACGACCCAATATATAAAATATAAAAATAATTTCTTCAATGAATTTATAACGTCCTCCTACAATAGACAACAAATTAACCAAGGTCAGAGCGAAGAAACAAAAAAGCCATAAACACTTTTTCTTACATTTCACCCACCCTGCATTTCCAAATAAGACCCAACAAATAGGAATTGTTATAAAAACAATAAAAATTTCGAGTAAAATAATCGAAAATCATGTTAATAATCGTAAAACTGTCTAACAACTCCATTTAAAAGTCGTAAAATCTAGGGGAAACAACAACGGCAACAACAACATGGAAATGTTTGTCTAAAGACCTTGACACCTCTTCTTGGGTATTCTTTTTTCGCTGTAATTCTTTGGGTTACGTCGTCCAGGAACAGTGGCCAGCCATGTTCGATGGTTAAATAATAAAGTTTTCCATTTACTTTATTTCCCCAGTGGGCATGAATCTGTTGGTATTGAGTTTATGGTATTACTGGATCACGCCCGAAGTGTAACAAAACATTTTGTCTTTGGTAAATGGTCGTAAATGTCAGTGGTAAAATGCTTTTCTGTCAATTTGATTAGTTTGACAATAGAATAAGTGTTGTTGTAGTAGCAGCAGTTTGTGCTATTGCGTTCCTTGTGACATATTTGGCTCTGGCTTTTTATTCTAAGTTCTAAAGGAGTTAACCTGTTTTGGATAAGTCCAGTTAAATTTAATGCATGCAGACCTGTCAGTTGTTGCACGTGTAGAATATTTAATGCTCGGCATGAGTTAATTAGGTTCAGAAATATACTTGCCTATAAATTTTCATGGATTATTTGAACATATTATAGGATATTCTAGGGCTTTACTTAGACTTGGATTTTTCCAGAACTATTTTTCGACGTTAATTTTTCAAGGACTGGATTTATACTCGCATTTTTAAGACTTTTTTTAAGGACTGTATTTGAAAATGGATTTTTAAAGGACTATTATTGGACTTGAATTTTCCAAAGTTTTGAGTAGAATATGAAGTTTTATGACTTTATGCATTTCGCATGATGAAGCTTATCACACTCATTTGCTAGTCCAAAAACCCTTGTCGGAAAGTTGGTATTATTAGGCCGAAGGGCTGCAGTAGTAATGGTGCTCAATAATTTCCCCAAAGTCAGCTTGAATGGGCAGTTCTCTTTCTGCCATAATTTAGATGTTATCAGGTCGGGTGTTATTTTTACGGAGAGGGAGATGTGTCTGTGGGTTAACCCGAGAAAATTGATAGGAGGCTAGGACCCGTCAGTCCTCAGACACCACAATTTTATATGGCGAGCAGTGAGAATATCCTGATAGTAACGTCCTGGTAGACACGTCCTGGTCGTAAGGTCACTAGAACCTAAAGGTTTAATGACTAAAGGCTATTACAATCAATTAATGTGAAGGGCAGACCTGTTCACGAAGTTCTAAACTTGGTTCCCCTTCAGACGAGGTAGGTCTGAACTGGGCATCGAGGTGCAAGAGGCTTTGCTTCTAGTTCCACGTGGGAATGTAATGTTGCAAACATGTAGCTTTCCTTCAGCTTGGTCTTTTGGATCGCAGAGAGTATTGTATTTCTGATTCTCGAACTGATGTATCTGTGATTCTCGAACCTTGCTCTGAAGGCTATAGCTTTTGTACGGTGAGAGCGATACTTTTCTATGTTTTTGAAAATCAAAACATTGACGACAAAGTAGGTGTCACTATCGCAGAAGCCAGCATCCATCCCTGTAATCCATTAGCCTGTTCACTTAAGATTCTTAAGTTAAGAAAGAACACTAAAATGTTCATTTATCCCCCACCCAAGTTAAAATGTAGATTTATAAACAATGTAGTCAGGGAGGAACCAGAGGATATGAACATATATATCCCATTTTTACATAACATGAGCTAATTGAAATATTTAAAGTTTTAAGGAAATTCGACTGTATTTTCATATTTTAACAGCGCAATTATTAGCAAAATTCGGAAGTTACGAGAATTATATCCAACTGTGAAACCTGACCTAAACGTGATAGAAATTTTACGATGTATACTGTTTGCACTTAACAACTTTTCAGCTTAAAAGCTACCTGTAGATTTTGACCATTGAGTGAATCGATATTGTTAATTTTTGAATATATACGCCATTCAAATCAGCATTAGAAATTGACCCATATATCCAATTTTTGCAATTATAATAATTTTGGTAACATTTTTTCAGGCTCATTTGAATTGAAAATCTGGACTCTCTGTACATTTATATGTTCTATTTACACATACAGGGTGAAATAGAAAAACTGGAACAAATTCATAAGTTTAGATTTGTTCCAATTGGACACCTTCGGCACGAATTATGGCCTTCAAACGGCCAATGAAACCGTCACATGCTGCCCGAATGTTGCTCTGCGGTATTTTGACCCATTCTCGGCGAAGCGCTTGCTTGAGATGATCGACACTATGGTATTATTTAGTGCCAACCTTGCTTTCCAAAATACTCCAGACACAAAAGTCCAACGGATTGGTATCCGGAGATTTTTGTGGTCATTCTGCGAAGCGAGGAACCTCAATTTGTGACCATTGGCGTGCGTGCTGAGTGTGATGGTAGCGCGTGCTGAGTGCGATGGTGCTGAGGCCTGTTGGAATGTCCAAAGTCTGCGGCCAAAATGGTTGAAGGCCCAAGGCTTTAATACATCCTCCAGAATATTTTCGCGATAATATTTGGCATTTATTTTGATGCCACGGTCGATTAATACGAGCGGAGAGCGACCATCGGCTGTTATGGCGGCCCATACCATCACCATGGCCGGCGCTTGACTTCTGATGGCCAACCGAAGGTTCACATTTTCAGCCGACCTCTTTGGCAAGTAAACACGATCATTTGAGAAAATAGACGATCAGAAAGAAAATAGACTTAGACTTCGTTGTCCAATAATGAATGTTTTCTCATCGGGGAAACCAAATTCGGCAGTTCACAACTTTTGGCCAAGCGAAGCAACTCTTTTGCTCTTTTGAGTCTATTTTTTTCTGTTGCGGTGCAATTTCTAGCTTTTTTTGGAATTTCAATGGCCTTACTTCGAGCTCATTTTTCAATATTTGCCGAATGGAGTATTGCGATATCTTCAGCTCACTAGCCATTTTTCGTCCACTGCGACGAACTATTTCTGCTGATGTTGCTTTTTTCTTTCGACCACTTTCTTGACGTCAAAAATTTATTCAAATTTAAATGCTGGAGTGTTCTAACGATAGCTACTTGCGGTTTTCCAGCCAAATATAAAGATATATCACGCTAGAACACCATCACGAAAAACTTTTGTTCTGGAAAATTCTCACCAAAATGTTTCTGGTACGCTTGTAGACAATATAATGAGCTGTCACTGGAATAATTTTATCAGCTGTCGGACGAGTGGCTTAGAAATGACAGCAGCCTGCAATCTTTTTCATTTCACCCTGTACCTACGATACCTCCTTATATTCGGTGTTTCGATAATTTTGGCAACATTATTCGCCGGAATTGTATTAAATTTCTTATTGTTAGTTCGTAGTGGGTGCTTCAACCTATCACCGGAAATTTCCTATGTAGGTCCAAGTCTTCGTCCCATATAGGAGCCACATAACTCACTTCCCTATAATTGGTATTTTGATGATTTTAACGACATTATCCACCGGAATCGTATCAAATCTTGTATTTGGCGCTTTCCAGGTCTTCGTATAGGCCCCATAAAACCATACCTCCCTACATTTTCCTATATTTTACAACGGACCTTTTTGAAAATTTGGAAATTCTTTCCAAATGGTAGAACGTATTCAAATTTCAACCCGGTTATACCCTACCCCACATAATGGTATGGGTATTATGTCTTTGTGCATTTGTGTGTTACCCGAAGAAAGAAGCAAGACCCATAGTTACTTTTGAGGATCTTCATAGAATTACTTTCTGAGTCGATTTATGCATGTCAGTCCGTCTGTCAGGTATTCTTGCGAACAAAATGCAGATCGCATTTATTATCCGATTGAGATGCAATTTTCCAAACAATATTTTTTTGGGCCAATGACCTGATTCCTTAAATTTGGTGAAAATAAGTTCAGATATAGCTATAGCTTCCATATATATGTTTCATCCGATTTAGTGTTTAAATCCCTCACATTCGTAATATGCATTCGGCAGCAATGACAGATGTACCAGATATCAGATACAGCCCAGAAATACCTCTGCCAAATGCTATCGATTCAGATTTGGATATAGCTCCCATTTATAGGCTCAACCGATTTCGGATTAATTGTGCACAAAATAGTTAATATCAGCCCAAATGATCTCAATTTTGGCACATCCGACCGAATTCAGTCTAGAAGCAAGTACATCGAATGTTATCGATTCATATTTGGATATAGCTCCCATATATAGGTTCAACCCATTCCGGGTTAATTGTGCATAAAATGGTCAGTATCAGACCGAATTACCTCAATTTTGGCTCATCCGGCCGAATTCAGTTTAGAAGAACCATATATATGTTTCATCCGATTTTGTGTAAGCCCCTTACATTCGTAATATTCATTCGGCAACAATGATATTTGGTAGAAGATACCAGATACAACCAAGAAATACTTCTGTCAAATTTTATCAAGATCGATTCAGACTTGGATATGGTAATGTAGAGAACACGCCGTTGTCATTACTAGTAGTGCCGACACATGTATTTACAATATTTGTACTGTGTCAGTCAATTTTTCTTTTCACTTTTCTAATCGTAGTACATACTTAGAAAGATTTTTTGGATATACACCTTGAGATAATCAAAAGCAGAATGTCATTCAGGACAATTACAAAAATAACACTCTTTCAAAGTACTTTACGACATTTCGAATTTAAGATAGACGTCTTCATTTTGGACTGTAATTGTCAACATTAAATTGCATTTTATGACAAATTTTTAAAACTCTGACGCCATTGGCCTTCCACACATAGACATATTACCAAAAAGAAATGAAATAGAACCCATAAAAATTATTTGTGTTGAAGTTTTTTTACAACTGTTAAATTGACTTTAATTTCCCTAGTGTCGTGTCCACCAAAAAGTGATTAACACTAAAACCACTTTGTTGTTGTTCCCCTCCTCGTTTGTTTGTTTTGATTTGTTGTGGTGCGTTTGCTATCTATATTTTATTAGCTGTGCCATCCAATGGCCAGGAGATGACTCCTCCGTGTGGTTTCTTGTTTTCCGGTGGATTTATTGTTTTATAACCGAAAACTAACAACCGATTTGTCGTTAAAATAGCAACAGGCTATACATACATCATTCCGTAGCCACCTATCACGTGAGAGATTAATGAAATGATCTTCAATACTTTTTTTTTCAATTTGATTTTATGGTCATGTTATTTTTCCTGTTTGTTTTTCCACTTCTAGCCATCATAAAAATTGGTCTTATTGAAGGAGACGTGATTGAGTTGGAAAGCATATATTTTTGGACAGAATAAAAAGGTGATGTTTTTGACGATGTCTAATGATTTTATGTTTTACCACCTAATTGGTAACAATTTTTGGGAAAAATTTATAGACTCCTTCAATGTCATTAATTAGAGGATGGTCCACGTACTAATAATGGATTGAGTTTGCTTTTGGTATTCTAAACTATGGAAATTGAATATAGAATATTTAGGAATATGCATTTTTTTAACAAATGCTTATGATTCTTTCTAAGCATCGAACGGAAAAATTTTTGAAATTAAAATAAAAAAAAAAAAAAAAAAAAAAAAAAAAAAACAAGCAAAAATTAGTTTCGGCCGGGCCGAATTTTTGGAACGAATTAAAAAATTTTTTAAAAAAATAAAATTCATTAAAAATTCTGTTCAAATCTTAAAAATACCGAATATTGTAAGGTGCCGATTTATTGGGGGGATATACGATATCGTGGACCTATATAGAGAATTCTCATTCAGGGGGTAAAGTGCTCACAAGGAACTTCTTGTGTAGAATTTCAGACAATTTCCTTAAAAAAATGTAGCTAAAATCATCAAATTACCGAATATCGGGTGGTACCGTTATATGGGAGCTATACGATATCGTGGACCTATATAGACAATTCTCATTCAGGGGGTAAAGTGCTCACGAGGAACTCCTTGTGTAGAATTTCAGACAAATCCCTTGAAAATGTTGTTACAATCACCAAATTACCGAATATCGGGGGGTACCGTCATATAGGAGCTATACGATATCGTGGACTGATATAGCCCATCTTCGAACTTGACCTGCCAGCAGACAAAAGACAGATCCGTGCAAAATTTTGGCTTCCTATTCTTATTCGTGTTGAAAGTAGCGTGACTACAACAGACGGCCAAACGGACGGACGGACAGGGCTAAACCGTCTTAGAATTTTACGCTGATCAAGAATATATATACTTTGTTGGGTCTAAAATTATTATTTCGATGAGTTACAAACGGAATGACGAACTTAATATAACCTCCATACTATGTATGGAGGAGGGTATAAAAAAACTTTTAGTTTTAAAAAAAAACATTTAAATGTCGCTTCAAAATATTAAAAAAATGCACCCAATGGGCAAAGAAACGTACTACCATTCACAAAGACAATAGAACCTCTCGGACGAAGAGAAACATTTACTAAGATAGTCTTTCGAGATAAGAAACAAAAGACACCAATAACAAAGAATTACAAATATCAAGTTGTTGATGTAATTGTAACAGACATGCCGTGTGCTCATTTAATTTCGAATGCATTGTTCCTTGAAGGGACACTAAAAATTAGAACGAAATTTACAACAAAATAGAAATTATAATTATGAGGAGAAAAATACCGAACGCGAAACAATTTTTACATCTGCACCGATACGAAAGAACATTAGTTTCATGCACACGCTCACACATATGCGCTAGCACATGCAACAATTTTACAAATATTTGATTAAACAAAACACAGTGGTTACATAAAGTACCACTTGCAAAGTAACATTTTCGAAATTATTTTTATAGGTACCGAAATGAGGCATATATTTTAATGAAACTATTTAGTACCCGCAATACCAAATTTCGGAATATTTTGCTGAATTCAGAATATAAGGACCATATGGAAAAAATCATGGGAAAATGTCGCTTAAAAACACAGCCGATCGTCAAAATTCCGAATATCCAAAGGTTCCGTTGTAAAATCATCATTTGACTCAATACCATCATATACACTATTCTTCGCAAATATGTTTTCTGTCAAATGATAATATAAACTGCCGAACTGGGTTAAAAAAGTAGTCTAAAATCTCAAAAATGCCGTAAATTGGTAACCGCCATATACAAGGTGAGATAAAAAAACTGCAACAAAGTCAAGTGCCATAATTTTTACATATTTTTTTACATCTTATTGAATGAAAGTAATTAATGTCGGAAATACCATCACATTTTAGAATAAGTTTAAATTTGTTCGAATTGGTCACCGTTGGCACGAATTATGGCCTTCAAACGACCAATAATCCGTCACACTCTGCCCGAATGTTGCTCTGCGGTATTTTGGTCCATTCCCGGCGAAGCGCTTGCTTGAGGTGATCGACACTTTGTTATTTTTTAGTGCCAACCTTGCTTTCCAAAATATTCCGATGGTGCTGAGTACTGTTGGAATGTCCAAGGTCTGCGGCCAAAGTTTGCGTGCCCAATGCTTTAATACACTCTCCAGAATATTTTTGCGATAATATTCGGCATTTATTCTGATGTCACTGTCGATTATTACGAGCACCTGTTATGGCAGCCCACACCATCACCATGGCCGGCGCTTGAGTTCTGGTGGCCAACCAAAGGTGCCCCTTTTTTAAGCTGACCTCTTTGACAAGTAAACACGATCATTTTGTTTCTTTACAAACTGCTCGACCACGAATGTTTTCTCATCGGAGAAAAACAAATTCGGCAGTGCACTACTTTCGGCCAAGCGAAGCAACTCTTTAGCTCTTTGAGCCTATTTTCTTTCTGTTGGGGTGTAAGTTCTTGCACTTTTTTAAAGTTCAATGGCTTCACCCGAGTTCATATTTCAATAATACCAGTCAAAACAAAAACAAGTAAGAAAGCAGTAAGTTCGGCCAGGCCGAACTTTAAGTACCCTCCACCATTTGGAACGAATTAGAAAATTTTCAAAAAATAAAATCCATTAAAAATTTTGTTAAAATCTTTAAAATATCTTATATCGGAAGGTGCCGATATATGGGGGGATATACGATATTGTGGACCTATATAGACAATTATCTTTCAGGGGTTAAAGTGCTCACAAAGAACTCCTTGTGTGAATTTTCAGACAATACCATAGGAAAATATGGCTAAAATCATCAAAATAAGGGGGTAACGTTATATGGGGGATATACGATATCGTGGACCTATATAGACAACTCTTCTTCAGGGGGTAAAGTACTCAAAAAAAACCTTGTGTAGAATTTTAGACAGTTCCGTTGAAAAATGTGTCCAAAATCATCAAAATACCGAATATCGCGGGGTACCGTTATATGGGGGCTATACGATATCGTGACCTATATAGATAATTCTCTTCCGAGGTATAAAGTACCCACAAGGTACTCTTTGTGTGGATTTTCAGATAATTCCGTTGAAAAATCATCAAAATACCGGATATCGGGGGTACCGTTATATGGGGGCTATACGATATCGTGGACCGATATGGCCCAACTTCGAACTTGACCTGCCCGCAGACAAAAGAGGGATCTGTGCAAAATTTTTGTTTCCTATCCTAATTCGTTTAGACTGTAGCGTGATTACAACAGACGGACGGACAGGGCTAAATCGACTTAGAATTTTACGCTGATCAAGAATATATATACTTTGTTGGGTCTACAATGATTATTTCGATGAGTTACAAACGGAATGACGAACTTAATATACCCTCCATACTATGTATGGTGAAGGGTATAAAAAATCGACACGAAATTTCACATGAGGTTAGAATTTAGAAGACATCAAAATCATAACATTTTGGATGACCATCGGATTATATTAGTGGATAATGTGAAAATTTGTTGAACATCTATCAACACGGCAGAATGCGTATATATAGGGGAATATAGCTGATCAAAAACAAAGGGCAACATTTTTGCATATGACATAATTTCAAAAATTCTGCTAAAAAGGTGTGGACCTGAGGGAGTTTTCCAATAAGTTATAGTGTTGTATGGTATTACATTGACGGCGCCGCACGGCTATAGCCTTTTTTAATTGTTGAATAGGAATTTTTCGTTTTATTTTCAAATTGGATGTAAAGGGTGGGAACAAAAAAACCAGTAATGAAAGGCTTTTTGATATCCTACATCCCTTTCCATATTTAGTAGAGATTCATATAAAAACTATAAAAAATAACAAATCGGATGAACAATATATATGGGAGCTATAGCTATATCTGAACCGATTTTCACCAAATTTGACATATTTGTTCCTAGGCTCAATTTAGGCTCAATTCCATCCCATTTGGGCTAATATTAATAGTTTGGTACACAATAAAATGCAAATCGGACGAAGATATATATATATATATATATGAGAGCTATAACTAAACTTTGACCGATTTTTATAGGGCTCGTCCTTGGGTCAAACAAATGAGTTGTGCATAATTTCATCTAGATCGAGCAATAAATGCGACCTTTACTTTGTTTACAAAAATACATGGACAGACGGACGGACATGCATAAATCGACTCAGAATGTGATTCTATGCTGATCATCAAAAGGAACTATCTCGTAGTCTATCAAATCGAAAATGGGTCGACTGCTCCAAAAGGCCGAGGTATGAACATCATTATTTTATTATTTTCCATATTTTCCTTTTGGCATACAATATCATATCATATTTTTCAAAAAGCCCCTGGTTTAATATCTCTTCACGTCAAATTTCTTTTTAGGGTTTATAATCCGCTCTGTTCGATTTTAGGATTGTGGAGGCAGTAGTAGAATTTTCAACTATTTTTTATTTCGAAATTCTAACGTTTACAATGGAAAGATGCTCAAATAAGAGTAACCCTAATTTTTATGCCCTACATCACAAGGTGATCAGGGCATTATATCTTTGTGCATTTGTTTGTAACAGGCAAGAGGAACGAGATAGACCCATAGTTACTTTTAAGGATCTCCATAGAATCACTTTCTGAGTTGATTTATACATGTCAGTCCGTTTATCCATCCGTCCGTCTGTTCATGTATTCTTGTGAACAAAATGCAGGTCGCATTTATTATCCGATTAAGATGAAATTTTGCACATATCATTTGTTTGGCCCAAGGACGAACCCTATTGAAATTGGAGATAATCGGTCAAACTTTAGATATAGCTACCGTATATATCTTCGTCCGATTTGCCTTTTATTGTGCACCAAACTTGTAATATCAGCCCGAATAGTATGGAATTTTGCACATACAACCAAATTAGGCCTGAAAATAAGTATGCCAAATTTTATCGAAATCGGTTCAGATATAGCTATAGCTCCCATATATATTTTTCATCCGATTTGTTATTTTTGTCCTCCGCAGCCGTAATATATATTATATTTGGGGAAATATATCAAATGCAGCTCAGAAATACCTTTGCTAAATTTTATCGAGATCGGTTCAGATTTGGATATAGCTCCCATATATAACTTCGTCCGATTTACTTTTTATTGTGCACTAAAGGTCTAATATTTGCCCAAATGGGATGGAATTTGGCACATACGACCGAATTTAGCCTAGAAGGTAGTATGCCAAATTTGGTGAAGATCCGTTCAGATATAGTTATAGCTCCCATATATATTGTTCATCCGATTTATTGTATTTGTTACCCACAGCCGTAATATGCACTCCGTAACAACGATATTCAGGGAAATATATCAAATACAGCTCAGAAATATCTTTGCCAAATTTTATCGAGATCGGTTCAGATTTGGATATAGTTCCCATATATATTTTTATCCGATTTCAAATCAATTTCGCACCAAATGGGCAATACAAGTCCGAATTTAAAAGATACAAATGCTTCGGCATATTTCGTCCTTTGAATTTTAAATTATAATTATAATCATAGCGTGTATTAAGTGGAGCTCAACTAAATTAGCAAAGTGGTGTAGGGTATTATAAAATCGGTTTGTTTTTGATTTTGTGAGTCAACAGGTCGAACTTGGAGTGTAGGTCTTCCTGTATCGGAGAGTAAGCAAAGTTCGGATTAATCAAACTTAAAATAGGGACCTATCAAAATCTGAAATTGTAAATGTTATAAATAAATGAGGAACAATTGAGCATATCGTATCGTATCGCATATGTAATCCAAAACAAACTGTTACGAATTTATTTTAAATTTTGATTTTATATGAAGGACAATTTTTTTTTTCTTTTTTCCACATATTGTCTAAATGACAATCAAAAAAAAAAAAAAAAAAATAAGTGAACCTAAAATTTTCGTTGGAAAAAACATTAAAATTTTGCGACTTTCTAAACGGCATTGTGGTCAATCAAATAGATGACATGTCATAAATGTTAACCATGCTTAAAATGCCATTTAGGGGTTAATGGATACGACGAAGTCATTTCCAAGGCGTAATGACAATATTTTTCTATAAACTCATTAACGTCCCAAATCATCGGAAAAGTCACATCCTAATTTGTCTTCTCGGAACCACTGTTCGTTCGTCTGCAAAAAAAAAAAAAAAACAAGCAAGCAGAGAAATTACTCATTTCAAAATGGTCGTAAATTGAAAATTGACTTCTTGTCGTCAACGTGCACACATCATTATCATCACCAGGAGTAGCTGAACCCCGCTACACAGCTACAATTACGGCATTACAACAGGGCTGTACCCGGCGTTCAACCGCATCGAGTAATGCAACTGAAAAAGGACACAAATGGCTGCTGCAACAACAATAATGAGCTAAAATTGTACAATGCTTAGGGAAAAAAGGACACGCTACTGCACACGTTGGCTGTACCAAAGTGACAAGGGAATGCCATTCAACACTGAATTTGCCACCATCAGGTAGTCCGAGACTGGTCCGTCGTGTAACCTTCTTACATCACAAAGTCCCCGGCTGGGTGATGTGATGATGAAATACCCCGAAATTTAATTTAAGAGTCAAAACTATGTTAATGTCTGTCCGTCTGTCCGCTTGCCTTTGTCTTCCCAAGGGGCGAGAACAAAAGGCAACAGTGTAAAATTCTACGAATTTCATTAACAACAAAAGATGGCAAGGAGTAGAGCAACAACAACAACAAAATGCTCGCCACCACCAAAAAGGATCTTCTTTCTTTTCTCTTCGTTAGTAGTTTGTTGTTACAAAAGAATGTGAAAGATGATCCTTTTTTTCCAGGCTCTACACCAATCCTGCAACACCCAAAGCTAATGTTCTTGTTTTCCTTTGCCTTCTAAGTCACTAAGCAAAAGAATAAACACGCCAGGACGAGGAAAAGTAAGAAAAGCCGCTGTCTTCGGCATCACGAAAAGAGGGCGCTACCAAAATTTAACAAAACAATCAGCAGCGTGGTTAATGGAATTACGCGTTTGAACAATTGTTTTCACTCAATCGGCCAGCCAGCATTTTCACTTTCATTTCTAGGTTTTGACAGTGCACAGTGATTCAGAATTTTAATTTATTTTCTAAATGTTCTAACTTTAGAACGGATAAATATATTTTCTTAATTCTTTTCATAGTTGGATAGATAATTGGTTTATTCAATCCACCCAATTGCTGTGGATAAGTCGTATTTTTGTATTTTAATACCATATGCTAGGGTGGAGGACTTAGGCTCAGATGCCATATTTTTCGATATTAGATTTGAAATAAAACAAAAATAATTTTCCACTAGGTTATGAAAATTGTTTCGAGCATTATGGTTACAAGGAATGTTAAAAAAATTCTTATCAAAATCTTGATTTAATTCCAAATGTTTCTTTGGATGAAATCTACTTGCAGTTACTTGATCCTCTGTGAATATGTATCGGGATGTATCGGGACACTTCTACTTTCACCATACCAACAAATATAAGATTCGAAAAAACGAGATGTCTCGTAAAAATCTAAGGAAGGAATATTTTTATCAGAAATATTGTTAGTGCGGACACCGACAACATACGCCACGTGCTTCTGCTAACTTTCCTACAAAGCGTCAACATTTTGTAAAATCATAACTCATATAAAATTCCATATAATTTTACACGATTTGCACCGAACTTCTCACATCTCCATTTTCCATTAGCTGAGGGTATATTTCTATCGGGAAAACGGACTGACACTGTCTAACATATTTTTATACTCTCCACAATAGTATGGAGGGTATATTATGTTTGTCATTCCGTTTGTAACACCTCGAAATATACATTTTAGATTTAGCGATTTCCGTCTGTCTGAAGCTTCCTAACGAATTGAAGTAGGTTGATAACATTTTACTAGAATATATATCATGTCTGCAGGACTTTTGTTATTGAAAATTGGCCATGTAGGTATATCTCCCATATAACAGTATATCTCCATATTCGGTATTTTGATGATTTTAGCGACATTATTCACCGGAATTGTTTCAAATTTGGTATTTGAAGTTCGTAATAGATACCACAATAACTGTCGAAGGGAGTATCCGATGTGGTCCGAACTTGGTACATCGTAATGTTTTTGTCAAACCTAGATCAAGTTCGGAGATGGGCAATAATGGTCCACTTCTTCTGGTAACTCCCCACAAAAGGTTAAAATTTTCAAAAAATTTATTTTTTGCACAGAAAGAGGAACAGTAATCCGATTTTGCTCCAACTTTGCAAATCTTAATATTTGCGTCAATGCTAGGTCAAGTGTGAAAATGGACAATATCGGTCCACTCCATCAAGTACCTCCCCCACAAATGGTCAAAATTTTGAATAATTACAACTCTTATAAAATGTGATATAATAGTCCGATTGTCTTCAAATTTCACACATGCCAATATTTATGTTAACCCAAGGTCTGATGCTAAGATGGAATATATCGGTCCATTCCTTCTGGTAACTCCCCCACAAATGGTCGAAATTTTAAAATATATATATTTTTTGCACAGAAAGAGAAACGATAATCAGATTTTGCTTAAACTTTGCAAATCTTAATATTTGCGTCAATGCTAGGTCAAGTGTGAAAATGGACAATATCGGTCCACTCCATCAAGTACCTCCCCCACAAATGGTCAAAATTTTGAATAATTACAACTCTTATAAAATGTGATATAATAGTCCGATTGTCTTCAAATTTCACACATGCCAATATTTATGTTAACCCAAGGTCTGATGCTAAGATGGAATATATCGGTCCATTCCTTCTGGTAACTCCCCCACAAATGGTCGAAATTTTAAAATATATATATTTTTTGCACAGAAAGAGAAACGATAATCAGATTTTGCTTAAACTTTGCAAATCTTAATATTTGCGTAAGTACTAGGTCTGGTGTAAAAATTGATAATATCAGTCCACTCCTCCCCCACAAAAGTTCGAAATTTTCAATATCCATCAAGCTTTTAAAACACTAAATTAACATCCGATTTCATTCAGACTTGGCACATCTCAATATTTTCATAAACGCAAGATCTTTTATAAAGATGGTAGAGATCGGACCATTCGTTCTGGTACCTCCCACACAAAGGACCTAAGTTTCAATCAAAACAAGCAAAGAATCCGAAATAAACACCCGGTTCTCTTCATATTACACACGTCCCATTATTTCTACTAACTTAAGATCTGGTGTGAAGATGGGATATATCGGTTCACTCCTTCTGGTACCTCCCCCTCATAAGGTCAAAATTTTGAGTATCCATGAAGCTCATAAAACGCAAAATTAACATCCATGTAAGAGACTGATTGTGTTCAAAGTTCACATATCCCAATAATTTTATTAAGCCAAGGTCCGGTGCCAAGATAAAATACATCGGTCCACTCCTTCTGGTACCTCCCTCACAAAGGGTCAAAATTTTGAGTATCCATGAAGCTCGTAAAACGCAAAATTAACATCCGATTCTATTCAGACTTGGAGCTTTTCAATATTTTCATCAACACAAGATCTGTTATAAATATGGTAGAAATCAGTCCATTTTTTCTGGTACCTCCCCACATAGGGTTCAAGATTTTTAAAAACAAAATGCTCAAGGAATTCGAAAAAAAGCATCCAAATGCATCAATTCATCTCCTCAAATTTCCCACATACAGACATTATTTCTAACACAAGATCTGTTGTGAAGATGAACTACATCTGCCAACTTATAACTGTCATAACTTGCGGAACCAGTCGGCGATTCTTTACAACTTACTATATCTAAATATTTCTCTTAACCAGAATTCTGATATGAATAAGTAATTTTTCGGAATTTATGATTTCGCATAAAATTGGATACGAATGTTCGATTTCCTTCAAATTTTGCACATACCAATATATTTTATCTGTATTAGATGAAATATGAAAATGGAATACTTCGGACGCATATTTCCATTTTCCGGAAATGTGCACATATTTCATATAAAGTACCAGAAGTAGTCGATATAGTCCAAATCTGTCATGTTCATAACTCAAGGCTGGGGGTACACATTTATCGGCAAAACCGACTGATACTATTTTACTTGTTTTTTTTTTAATTTTCGAATTTGAATATTGTAATGGCTTATGACAAAAGTTGCATATGTAGGCCCCTAATATAACGGCTACATTCGGTATTTTATCAGAATTTTTTGACGGATTTTTTTTTTTTTTTTTGAAAATTGCCTAATTCATTCCAAATTGTGGAGGGTATTCAAAGTTCGGACTCACAGCTTTTTACTTGTTTTTTCTTCAAACTAGCGAAAATATGCGTTTTTAAGAACTCTCATTTTGGCATAATATTTCGCTAAATTAGTTCCAATATATTTACCCTCGAATTACAGAAATCTTTAAAATATGAGTGATGACAAAAACCACTGTGCAGCGCAGCTCCCTGACAGCCTTAACAAAAACATCTTTACATGGGGGGTCTTTTTCGGCGCAGATCCCAGAAACAATGGCAGGCTTCTTGCAATGCACCACCACCACACCACATAAGTCGAGGTAATTCAACACCTTGTTTTCCACAAAAACCATATGAGTACTCCAAAAGTACAGCTCATCTGCAAGTAGGCACATATATAGACGAATACATCTGTTCTCATATGCATATGAATATGGAGGAAAACATGGCAATGTTATTGTTTTTCTTTCCTTCCAAAAGATGTTTTTGGTTGTTGTTGTTGCTGGAAAATGCAAAAGGCTGTTACTATTTTTAGTTCACTTGAAGCATGCACTTAGGTACCCCATTTTTGTACGAATGCATCACACAAGGACCTTTGCAGTGCTCATAAGTCATTGCTAACCCCAAATTCATCATCGTCATCGCAGTGAAGAAGTCAGCTATTGAGCGAGTAAGTGTGTGGTGGTGTGTGTGTGCACCGTATGTGCCGTATTAATATGTTTGTACTTAACGGAAAATCGATTCGTTTTGGTGGGATATTTTCCCAATTTTAATATTTTCCGAAATATTACAACAGATTTAATCTTATTTATGTTATTTTAAATGATGCCATTCATAAGTGTTGTTTTCCTCCTGCTGGGGAGGGACAATCTCAAGTGCCAAACACCAGTACGTACGTATTGCCACCATGAGCCTTTGTTGACTTCGTGGTAGGAGTGTGTCGAAAAATGCCAAATCAGCATTTGAAGAAACGCAGTTTATGTAAGCTGGAATTCTTTGCAATGGGAAAAGTGAAAAGATGCAGATATGAGATCTTTTTTAGACCACTAGTATTTTACGTAATAATTATTTCGTGTGCCTTACTGATGATGGAAGCCAAAATAAGAATTCATCAAATGTTAAATTATTTTTCAAATTTGTATTTCACTGCTCTAAGAACATCGCAAGTGGAAACATTTTAGACTAATTTAAGACTAGAGCAATGAAATAACTTTCTGACAGACTGATAATCAAAGACCAGACGAAACGTCTGAAGTTAGAATCTTGACATTTTGTACGAAGACCAGTTTTGGCTTGTGATAAGGCTTGCTTTTTGGAAATTTGTACTAAAAAGGTGTGAAAGGTATTAGAAGGTACTAAAAATTAAAGACTTTGAATTGGACAATACGGAATGAGCTAGGATTTGGAATGAGAGTCACTCATGACGTGCAGGTTAGATGTACCAAAAGGTTTTTGGAAATTCAAACTTAGAGGTTACGAAAAGTTTTTAGCTGGTGCTAAACTTCTAAAATGGTACCATTTGCTATCATGCGAACGGGTAGAGGTAAAAACATGGAATTTGGTATGAAAGTGTAGGCTGGAAAGTAAGTTAGATATATGGAGGTGGTTTTTGAAATTGGTTACTAAGTGTGTGAACTGTACCAAATGGTTCTAAATTGGGAAAAGTTTGGTTTACAGTGAACGCATGAAGTTGGAATTTTGAAATTTTTTATTGGAGTCCCTGTTGACGGTATGTTTTGTGGTAATTTACTTGATTTGGAAATGTGTACTATAAGTGCATGAAAAGTATGAAAAGTACTATATTTGGCGCAATTTGGTATTAGGTAAACAGATTCGTTTTGTTGGGATAGTGCTTGAAATCTGAAAAATTGATATTAGGGTAGCTGTTCGTGTGTAGCCTGGTCATATGGAGATGGTTTCGGCATTGTGTACGATAATTGTACGAAAAGTACAGAATGGCACTATATTTGGTGTGAGGCTGGAATCCCGAAGTTTAATATTGAGGTCACTGTTGGTATTTGTGATTGAGCTATGGAGGAAGTTTTGAAAATGTTTATAAGGGTGAGATAAAAAAACTGCATCCAAATTCAGTCTGCTGTCATTTCTAAGCAACTCGTCCGACAGCTGATAAAATTATTCCAGTGACAGCTCATTATATTGTTTACGAGCGTACGAAAGCATTTTGATGAGAATTTTCAAGCGCGATGATAGTGCGATTTCTTTATATTTGGCTGGAAAACCACAAGTGGCTATCGTTAGAGCACTCCAGCATTTAAATGTGAATAAATCGTTTGTGTCTCGTACCATCGTTCGTTACCGCCATAACAACCGATGGTCGCTCTCCACTTGTATTAATCGACCGTGGCATCGGAATAAATGCCGAATATTATGGCGAAAATATTCTGGAGAGTGTATTAAAGCCTTGGTTACGCAAACATTTTGGCCGCAGACCTTCGACATTCCAACAGGACTCAGCACCATCGCACTCAGAACGTTCCACTCAAGAATGGTTACCAAATGAGATTCCTCGCTTCATTTCCAGCGCACAATGGCCACCAAAATCTCCGGATACCAATCCGTTTGATTATTGAATCTGGAGTATCTTGGAAAGCAAGGTTGGCATTAAAAAATACCAAAGTCTCGATCCCCTCAAGCAAGCGCTTCGCCGGGAATGGGCCAAAATAGAGCAGAGCAACATTCGGACAGCGTGTGACGGTTTCATTGGTCGTTTGAAGGCCATAATTCGTGCCAAAGGTGACCAATTCGAACAAATCTAAACTTATTCTAAAATTTGATGCTATTTCCGACATTTTGTTGCTTTCATTCAATAAAATTAAAAAAAAAAATAAAATTATGGCGTTTGACTTTGTTGTAGATTTTATTTATCTCACCCTGTATACTCTCCACCAGAATAATATTTGATACCAGGTATCAAATACAGCCCAGAAATAAGTGCCTGATTGTTGAAATTTTGTCGAGATCGGTTGGATTTGGATATGGCTCCCATATATATCTTTATCCCATATCGGGTTTATTGTTCACCAAATGGCTAATATCAGCCCAAATGAATTGAATCAATGCCGATTGAATTCATCGCAGAAACCGGTACTTCAAATTTGGTGAAAATCGGTTCAGATATAGCTCTAGCTCCCATAAATATGTTTCATCCAATTTGAAGTTTTAAGTCCCTCACATACGTAATATGCACTCCACAACAATGATCTTCGGTACCAGATATCAGATACAGCTCATAAATAAGTGCCTAAAATTTTCTTAAGTTCGGTTCTGATTTGCACTCAATCAATTAAAGGATATGGTCCTGTAAGAATGCCCATGGTTGCAATTTTGCTCATAAAAATCCGAACATTACCGAGGGAACTTCTGCAAAATAAACCAGTAATGAGAAATCAAAATTCCGGTGGTGCCGACTATATGATACTCTACACCACTATGCATATTTAGTATTTATATATGTAGTATAGCTCCCGTAACAAAATAATTTATTTCAAATAAATCATGCCACCTATCAATATTCGGCTTTAGACCAATTATAGTTTGGTTTCAGAGGGAACTAATATATGGGAGGCATATCCAGTTCGGAATCGATTTTTAATAAATTCGACAGAGATATTTTTACCTTTTATACCAAATAACATTGCTATAAAGTGCATGATATCACTTCGAAAAGGATTATGTTAAAAAATATATATAAGTTAACGGCTCACCCTAATAAACATCAAACTAAATATGCAAACCAACTAGTAAACATTCCCATCATTATGCTGCGCAAGCAGTCCGACAAATCAACAGGAATATGACACCAGGGCAGTCATCCGCCACAAACACGCGCACTAATACCAGCGCACCGCAAGTGATGACTCAGCGTAATAACGAGCACGACCAGGCTGCAGTATAATATTAGTTTTAAGTTGAAGTAATTCATAATTGTAAATCCAACAAGAGAGGTGCATAGCACCGCAACATAAATGTTAGTAACAAACTAAAGAAACACCATAGCAGTGTGAAATAAACTTTAACTTCTAACATTAACTGGCGCCCAACAACTACAAGGATCAACACATCCTAGAACCCAACAACCACAAGGATTAAAACATCCCAACAGCCGGTACGAGAACCGTTCCTGAGTAGGAGTACGAAAAGGATGTTACGTAAGAACTAGCGGACTACCGGGATATAAGGAAAATGATCAAATTATTATTAGTAAGTTATTATAAATTTAACAAAAGTAAAAAGAAGAAATGTTAAAATAAAATTAAACAAAATAAGGAATAACACAGAAAGTGAAAGTGTGAAATCTAATTTACAAAAATCATATTTGTGCTAGAATACGTTTAACAAAAATAACAAAGTAAGAAGAAAGAAATGTTAGAGTAAGGTAAAACAAAAATAAAGTGTGACATCTAAATTTACAAAAAAAATCATATTTGTGCGAAATTAACAAATGTAAGAAATATGAAATGTTAGATTAAGTTAAACAAAAAAATAGAGTGTGGCATCCAAATTTAAAGAGTCATATCCGTGCTGAAATAAGTTTTAAAGAAATTTTGATAATAGATTTGTGACGAGAACTAGGATTTGGTGTTTCTTTTTCTCCTTTTTTTCGAGTGGCCAATGCCGGAAGATTTAAACAACTTAATAACAAGGGTCGAAGCTATGAGTGTTTCAGGACAGACATCTTCGCCTTCTGGGGCAGCTCCCGTAAGGTTTAATCCCTTTACGGAAAGTCAGACTAATGAGGTAAAACGAATAATAAGTGAGACGGTGGCAAACCTTCTCAAACAGGGGGAGGATGTTACCGCCACTAAGATGTCGACATAGAAGGATCTGGGGATATCTCAGAAGGAGAGAGAATACCAGACATAGTGAAGACGTTAAGGGAATTCTCGGGCAAGCCAGGAGAATTTAGTTCGTGGAGGAAAGCTGTTGATAGGATCATGAACATTTATGAGTCACAAAGGGGAACAACCAAATACTTCACAATTCTACACACTGTTAGGCATAAAATTGTTGGTGAGGCCGACACGGCTTTGGAGTCTTATCGGACCCCATTAAATTGGAAAGCGATAAGAAAGTGTTTAGTGCTTCATTTTTCAGATAAGAGAGATATTTCGACCTTAGAGTATCAAATGACCGTCCTATCTCAGGGTGGGCAAACCATAACAGATTTTTACCAGAAGGTTTACCACCATTTGTCTTTGATTCTGGACAAGATTGATTGTCTGGATATAGGGAACGAGGCTTTGGATGTATTGACCCAAACATATAGGGACAAGGCTTTGGACACCTTTATTCGAGGACTTAATGGTAATCTTCCAAGCTTAATGAGTGTTACAAACCCGACAAGTTTGCCTCAGGCTCTAAATGCCTGTTTAAATTAGGTAATCTAGGTGTGCGTATTCAACACGCTACCGAGAAAGGATCTAGACCAAACAGGATCCCCCAAACTAACCCTCCTAGACATTTTTACCCACAGCTGACGATTGGTGATAGGAATTTTCAAGGTGACCAAAGGTACAGAGGCCCTACTCAATATCGTTATCGGAATTTCCGAAGTGGAGAACAACAATACGGAGGGCCGGCGAACTTTTCGAATCGACCTCCAGTAGTGAATAATTTTGGACACCCCCAATACGGAGGATACAGACCCCCACTTCCTCCTAAACCTGCTGTACCAATGGACGTGGATCAATCAATACAGACTAGGCAGGTAAACTATCAGAATAGGCCACAGTTGAGTAATGCTTTTAACAATGTTCAGCCTAACTTTAAGAGAAATAATTCAGGAAATATTCATCAGCCGCAAAAGCAGCAGAGAGTGTTTAATGTTGAGGCCCAAATACGTGAGGATGCAGAGCCGGATGAAATGAATGGTTCTGATGAACAGGAATATGAGGTTTCCTATGACGAAGCGTACGAGGAGGATCTAGACGATCAGTTGGCAATTGTAGATGACGTTAATTTTTTAGACTAGCTTCAACGTTGCCATACCTCCCTTTCAGAATGAAAAATGGCAACGAACTTAAATTTCTTATAGACACCGGTTCGAACAAAAATTATATTAATGGCAAATTTATTAGAAACCCTCTAAAGAACCAGAAACCTTTTCATGTTAAGTCCGTAGGCGGCATAGTTAGTATAGAGACCCATAGTTTTATTGACATTTTTAATTGCGGGATCGGAAAGTTAGAATTTTACATCCTTCCTGGTCTAGAGACCTTTGATGGGATAATAGGGAATGATACCCTGAAATCTTTGAATGCAGTGATTTACACTTGGAGATCCTATCTCACAATTCTGGATGGAAAGAAATTTCCTTTGAAAGAGCTGCAAATTGATGAGATTAATAACATGAATCTACGTTTAAATCATCTAAATCCCGAAGATGAAAAGGAAGTCAGGAATATTTTGGATGACCATCCAAACCTTTTTGCAGATCCCAATAAAAAACTCACTTATTCAACAATCGTACAAGCTGAAATTAATACGAGTAGTGATAGTCCAGTTTATTCAAAATCCTATCCGTATCCAATGGCACTGAAATCCGAAATTGACAAACAGATAGAAGAACTATTAAGGGACGGGATAATTCGCCCTTCCAGGTCCGCATATAATGCTCCAGTTTGGATAGTACCAAAAAAACCAGATGCTTCAGGTGTGAAAAAATACCGCATGGTTATTGACTATAGGAAACTTAATGAGATAACTAGACCTGACAGATACCCCATACCTGAAATTACAGAAATCTTGGCTAACTTAGGCGAACAGAAATACTTTTCCACCATAGATTTAAAGAGCGGATTCCATCAGATTCCACTTAGGGAATCCGATATTGAGAAAACAGCTTTTTCCGTCAAGAATGGAAAGTTCGAGTTCACAAGACTACCATTTGGACTACGTAACGCGTCTGCAATATTCCAAAGAGCTCTAGATGATATTCTTAGAGAGCATATAGGGAAACGGTGCTACGTCTACATTGATGACATTTTGATATTTGGTAGGACTAAAAAGGAACACATTGAAAATTTGAGGATAATATTCCGCACTTTGGAAGACTCTAATCTGAAAGTTCATTTGGACAAGAGTGAATTCTTAAAGGAAGAAATTGACTTCTTAGGGTTCAATGTAAAGGAAGGAGGTTTTTCTGCAAACCCAGACAGACTTAAGGCCATAGTCAATTTCCCTCAACCCAGAACAGTTCATGACTTGCGATCGTTCCTAGGTTTGACCGGACATTATCGGAGATTCATAAGGGGCTATGCTCAAATAGCCAAACCATTAACTTCCATGATGAGAGGCGATATAGGGAAAACCCCGAGAAACCAGTCAAAAAAAATCAGTGTCAATTTGAATTCCGAACAGATTGAAAGTTTCAAACAGCTCAAGAACTGTTTGGTATCGGAGGAAGTCGTTTTGAACTATCCCGACTTTGATAAGCCCTTTGAACTCACTACTGACGCCTCGAAATACGCTTTAGGAGCAGTTTTATCTCAAGGCAACAGACCTATCACATACCTTTCTAGAACTCTCAGTAGGGCAGAAGAGGAATATGCGACAAATGAGAAAGAAATGCTGGCGATAATTTGGGCTTTAAAGGAATTGAATTGTTACTTGTATGGAGCAAGAAGCATAAAGATATTTACCGACCATCAACCTTTGACATTTGCGCTAAGCAACAAGAACACAAATGTGAAGATGAAGAAGTGGAAGGCACAGTTAGAAGAATATAATTACGAGTTAATTTATAAACCAGGTAGCACGAATGTAGTCGCGGACACGCTATCGAGACCACCAGTGACAGATGTTAACTCCCTAACGCCCACGGTTCACAGTGCCGAGGACTCATCGGAAGACCTAATTCCTTCCGCTGAGGTGCCAATAAATACCTTCAAAAATCAGATCATTATTGAGGAATCATCAGCTTCCTCATATGAATTTAACATTGTATTTCCCTCCTACCATAGACATATCATTAAAGAAACCAGTCTAGCGGAATCAGATCTGAAAGTCATATTAAAGAGATACTTAAATCCTACAGTAGTCAACGGCATCAAGACCTCAGAGCCAGTTATGCTTATGATTCAAGCACTGTACCCTCATCACTTCAGAAACATTAAAGTACGATTCGCTCGAACAATGGTTGAAGATGTTACTGATGAGGAGAGACAAAAACAAATCATTATTGAGACTCACAACAGAGCACATAGGAATAATGCCGAGAATAGGAGACAAATTTTAGAGAGCTATTACTTCCCTTCCATGACTAGGAAAATAAAGAATGTGATCAATATCTGTAAAGTATGTAAAGAAAATAAGTATGAGCGACATCCGAACGCTCCCAAACTTAATAAGACACCTATGCCAACTTATCCTGGGCATACAATCCACATAGATATCTTCTCTACAGACAAGTTTCGAGTTTTAACCGCAATAGACAAATTTACAAAATTCGCAGTAACCAGAATGATAAATGGCAAAGGCATTGAAGACATTAGGAAACCATTGAGAGAAATAATTTTCTACTTTGGGGTCCCGAAGTCAATTGTATTTGATAACGAGCGATCTTTCAATTCTCAGACCATTCGGTTTATGTTGGAAGACGAACTTGGCATGGAAATTTTTACGGCACCGCCTTATAAGAGCGAGGTTAATGGGCAAATAGAGAGATTCCATTCGACCTTATCGGAAATTATGCGTTGCAGTAAGTGTGAGCGACCCGATTACTCTTTTGAGGAGCTATTGCAAGATAGCGTTAACAAGTACAATCACACAATACATTCGTCAATTGGAAAGAAACCCGTAGATCTATTTTTTGGACGACCGACGACCTTTGGACCAGAGGACTACGAAAGGACTCGCCTTAACAACTACGAAAGACTCTTGAGGAAACAGGAAAATGATTTGGCAAATCATAATCGTGTTAGGGAAGAACCAAAAGAATATCAAGAAGGTCAGAAAATATTTGTCAAACAGAACAAGAGATTAGGAACCAAATTATCTAAACGTTTCAAAGAAGAAGTTGTAAAGGAGAATAGGCACTCAACTGTCCTGACTCAATCAGGGAGAATAGTCCATAAGAGTCATATCAGAAACTGACTTACTTATTTACCGGGTTTCCAGTTCTTAATTACAGGTTGCCTAGGGGTCACAGAAATATTGGACTACTCTCAATCAGAAGTGGTTCTTATAGAGAGTGGAATAGGAAAAATACAAACAGGGACATTCAAAATTTTGCATGTTATTAACATCAAGGAATATCATGACACTCTAGAGAGGATCAAGGACGACTTGGCCAAAGGAATTCCAGACAACCACCCACTACTCCCCTTCCTACATAATGACATCACTACCCTATCTCACCTTATAAATCGGCTAATGCCTGAAGAGAGATCTAAAAGATCTCTTGATGAGATTGGAACGGCGTGGAAATGGCTGGCAGGTAGTCCAGACCATGATGACCTTATGCTTTTGAAAAACAAAATCAATGAGTTAACAGACAACAGCAATAACCAGTTAATAATCAACAGAGATCTAATAGAAAGAATGCAGGAGATAACGAATGCGACAAATAGTATTTCAAAAATTTTAAAGACTAGTGAGGACTTCCGTAATACCCTCATATTGCAGGCAAAGTACAAAGTTGAAATTTTAAAGGAGGAAATAACGAATATTAATTCGGCCATTCATTTAACAAAATCCAACATTGTAAACACATTTATTTTATCGGAAATAGAAATTAGAAAAATAGAAGAAATATTTAATCAAGATGAAATCCCGTTTCAAAACATTGAACAAGCTTTAAATTTCGCACGAATAAAATTGTAAACAATAGTACTAATATAATTTACATTATAAGCATTCCCAAAACTGTAAAAGAAATTTGTAATGTCATAACCATAAGACCTGTAAAAAATCAAAATACTGTTTTAAATCTTGATTATAAGAAAATTGTAAAATGTGAAAGAGCAACATTTGGAATTAAAAGTCCTTGTCAAAAATAAATGGTATTGAATTATGTCTAGAATCTAATGTAGCCAATATAACAAACAGTACATGTATTCCTAAATTAGTAACTAATAGCCCACATAATTGTTCAATAGTAAATGCAGATCACATTAATAATTTAGAGGAAATAGAACCTGGATTAATTTTGATAAATAACATAAAAGAAAATATTGTCATAAATGGAAACGAAAAAAAAGTAACAGGAACTTATTTAATAAGATTTAGTAATTCTACAATTAGGATAGGCAACAAAAATTTCACCGTCGAAGAAGCTGCTTACTCCAAACCGTTGCCTGCGCTACTAAAACACTCAGCTAGAAACAACTACACCGAAGAAATACTATCTCTACAACTACTAAAAACGTTGCACGTGAAAAGTAATAAAAGAATCGAGCGTCTAAATACTGAATTCAAGACCAGTTTATGTTTTAACATCAGTCTCATATTAGCATTGGTCATCCTCCTGATGGCAGTAAAAATGAGGCAAAGGCGCAAAACTAGTATGAAAATTATAAAAATGACCCCACATGAAGGAATGTCTAGACCTCAAATAGAAATGACTGTGTCAGAAAGCCAATTGGCAGCCGGCACAACAGAATCTGTTATCAAAACAAAACAACTAGCAAACCACAATATTAACTTGAATCAACGCGGCAGTCTTTATAATCTGCCATATTTCTAAACACATCAATCGAGACGCTTGATAATTCGAGAGGGAGGAGTTAACGGCTCACCCTAATAAACATCAAACTAAATATGCAAACCAACTAGTAAACATTCCCATCATTATGCTGCGCAAGCAGTCCGACAAATCAACAGGAATATGACACCAGGGCAGTCATCCGCCACAAACACGCGCACTAATACCAGCGCACCGCAAGTGATGACTCAGCGTAATAACGAGCACGACCAGGCTGCAGTATAATATTAGTTTTAAGTTGAAGTAATTCATAATTGTAAATCCAACAAGAGAGGTGCATAGCACCGCAACATAAATGTTAGTAACAAACTAAAGAAACACCATAGCAGTGTGAAATAAACTTTAACTTCTAACATTAACTTATATATATATCGGAGCCGAGCTCAACCAAATCGAAACGTTCGTCCCGTTTCCATTTGGTGCACATTAAATTTGAAATCGGAATGAGGATATATATGTGAGGGACTTAAACACCAAATCGGATAAAACATATATATGGAAGCTGTAGCTATACCTGAGCCGATTTTTTCCAAATTGAATGTACTTGCTTCCAGACTGAATTCGGTCGGATATGCCGAAATTCAGTCCATTTGGGCTGATATTGGTCATTTGATGCACAATTAACCCGAAATCAGTTGAGGATATATATAGGAGCTATATCGCAATCCGAACCGATCTTGACAAAATTTGATACACATATTTCAGAACTGTATTTGATATATGGTAGCAAAGATCATTGTTGTGGAATGCATATTGTGCTTGTGAGGCCCTATAAAACCGAAATCGGATAAAACATATATATGGGAGCTATACCTATATATGAACCGATTTACACCAAATTTGAAGTTTCCAGGATGAATTCGGTCGTGAATGTCAAAATTCAGTTCATTTGGGCTGATATTGATTATTTGGTGCACAATAAACCTGATATCGGATAAAGATATATATGGGATCTATATCCTAATTTGAACCGATTTTCTCCAAATTCTGTGGGATATACCGAAATACAGGTCATTTGGACTTATATTGGCCATTTGGTGCACAATTAATCCAAAATCGGTTGAGGATATATGAGAGCTATATCTAAATCTGATTATCAATTTTAATAGGGTTCGTCCTTGGGCCAAACAAATATTGTTTACGAACTGCATTTTGTTCACAAGAATACATGGACGGACGGACTGACATGCATAAATCGACACAGAAAGTAATTCTATGAAAATCCTCAAAAGTAACTACGGGTCTATCTCGCTTCCATCTTCATGTTACAAACAAATGCACAAAGACGCAATACCCTTACCACTATGTGGTGTTTGAATTTTGCGGAGGAAGGTTTCATCTTCTAAAACCATTTTCCGTTTGCAAAAATTCTTTGCCTCTTAAATGAGACCTTTTAGAAGAAATTAAATACTAGCTTTTATTTTAATTGTCAACAAATTTAAAACCAAATTAACAATCACTTTTAATAGCATATATTTAAGTAAATCTTTACTATTAACATAAAATGAAGTTATGACCATTTTTAGAATTCCCTCTATTTCTTCCCCCAAAAACTTTAAAGTAACAACAAACAGGCCTCAATATCTATAGATTAAATCTGTAATAAACAAAACATTAAATGGGAATTACTAAATTTTCTAAGCATAGGCTAACATGACTCCTCTCTTACCTTCATGGCATGTTACATGCGCATACGTCATTGCCTCACCAAGAAACGGTGTCTTTTGCAATTGACCCACAGTTGAAATATTTTTTTATGGTCGTTTTTGTCGTCCTAAAGGTGTATAAAAACGATTATAAAAGAATGCAAACTGTGACGAGATTTAATGTTTCACAGTTAATGAGATTTTGGAGAAGTGTTTTTTCTGTCTTGTATTCAAAAGTTTTTTGTTCTCCACATCTACATATGTATGCTTACTTATATGAAGTCTGTATCCAACTTCTTTTTGTAATAATAAATTTTTGCTTAATATTATTTTCATTTTTTCTTCGTTTGCTTCATCTCTGTCTGTCCTCAATGGATTTCTAAAGAATTTTATTATTTTGATATGTTTTTTTTTTTTTTGCGGGAAAAATTGAGTTTTGAGCCTTACACAAAAAAAAAAAAAAAAAAATAATAATACATACGAGAAGGAAAAAAATCCGCCTGTTGCCCAAGCTGTGTGGTTTATGTGGGCATCATGGTCAAGCGACACAATCGCCACAGCTTTTTCTGTGACTTCCTTTTACTCATGCTGTTCTCTGATGGTGATGATATGACACTAGTGGACATCGTATCTGAACTACTTGTATGGTCTTAATAGTTCGTTATAAAAGTAATAAAAAGGATTTTACAGCGCATTCATGGAAAAAGCTTGGCTTGACTATATGAGTTGGGAGGTTTAAGGGGAACTTTCAAATACCCTACCACGCAACATTTCTTGGAAATGAAATTTATATTGGACATTTATATATAAACAAGTTAAAAAGTATCAGTCGATTCTGCCGACAGATCATCAGCCAATGTTCGATTATTTCGATATATTTTGACTTCTGTTATGATTATTCAAACTCTTGACAATCTATGAAGTACTGGAATGGACAATATTGTCTATGTCATATCATACCTAACTTACTGCGATTGGTAATTTCATCACAAGATCCATATTTATGCCAAGAATCGCTGACTTGTTTCGTAAGTTATGACTGATAAAAGTATTGAAAATTGAGACCCTTTGTGGGTGAAGTACCAGAAGGGGTTCGCAGCTACATATCATCTTCACAACTAATCTTGTGTTAGCAAAAAATGTTTGTATTTGAAAAGAGTTGAATGATTATTTGGCTTACTTTGAGCGTTTCTCAAAATCTTGAACCCCATGTGGGGGAGGTACCAGAAGAAATGGTCCAATCTTTACCATCTTTATTACAGATCTTGTGTTGATGGGAAAATTGACATGTGCCATATCTGAATGGAATCGGATGTTAATTTCGTGTTTTATGAGCTCCATGGGTATTCAAAATGTTGAACCTTTGTGGGGAAGATACCAGAAGGAGAGGACCTATATTACCCATCTTATGATAGTAAAAATAATGGAATGTGTGCAATATATAGAGAACCTGATGCTTATTTTGGATTTTATAAACATTTTGATTATTCAAAAGTTTGACCCTTTGTACCAGAAGAAATGGTCCGATCTCTCTCGTCTTTATAAGAGAGCCTGTGTTGGTGGAAATATTCAGATGTGCCAAGTCTAAATGGAATCGGATATTTATTTCGCATTTTATGAGCTTAATGAATTTTCAACATTTCGACCTTTTGTGGAGGGAGGTACCAGAAGGCGCGAATTGATATATTCCATCTTAACACCAGAACGTGGGTTAATAAAATTATTTAGATGTGTGAAATTCGAAGACAGTCGGATTCTTCCATCGCATTTTATAAGTGATGGAATTAATTAAAATGTTGACCATTTTTGGGGGAGGTACTTGATAGAGTTGACCGATATTGTTCATTTCCGCATCTGACCTAGCACTGATGAAAATATTTCAAGTTGGAGCCAAATCAGATTATCTATGCAGAAAATATATTTTTTTGTGGAAGGTACCTGAAGAAGTGAACCGATATTGCCCATCTCCGAACTCGATCAAAGTTTGACAAAAATATTACGATGTTGGGACCAAATAGGATATTCCCTTCGCGATTTATCGTGCGCACCAGCCAGACGGATGGACGGACATCGCTAGATCGACTCCAAATGTCCTGAAACGGATGTACTTCAAAGAGGTCAAGGGTCTTTTTTTTGACGAGGCACGTTTTGACCGTATCAAATGATATAGATACCCTCTTTGGCCATATGGTTGAGGGTATAAAAAGGGAAGTTAAATAATTGACGGATCGAGAATCAAGGCCCAGTTGAAACGGCAGAAGCTAGAAAATTGCAATTTTGCACGAGGGTCAGTCTTGGTGCTTAGGCTTGTGATAAGGCTGGGTGAACGAATGAACCTGGTATTTAAAAATGTTTGTATTGGGGTCCTTGTTGGTGGTAGGTTTGCGATAAATAAGTGGTTTTGGAAATGTGTACGAAAAGTACTAAATAGTACCATATTGGTACAATTTGGTATGTTTAAGGTTTGAAATCTGAAATTTGGTACTGGGGCCGCCGCTCATATGCTGCCTGAATACATTGTTGTGGTTTCGGAAATATGCTCTATAATTGTACAAAAAGTACAAAAATTTGGTATTGGATAATGGGATAGAGATATGCGTCCATATTTGTGCGAATAGTACTAAATGGTACAAAATTAGGTAAGGGTGAAAGGATAGAACTGGAAATTCTGAAATATGGGGGTTGTTTTGGAAATGTTTAATACAAGTACACGAAAAGTACAAAATTGTACCATACATGGTACACTTTGGTATTGAGTGAATAGATATTAGTGTCGCTGTTCATGTTTAGCTTGAACTTATGGAGGTGGTTTCGTAAATGTGTACTATAATTTTACGAAAAGTACCAAATGGTACTATATTTGATATTAAGTGCTTGAAATTTGGTATTAGGGTCGCTGTTCATGTTCAGCCTGGATATGAGGAGGTGGTTTCGTAAGTATGTACTATAATTTTATGAAAAGTACCAAATAGTACTAACTTTGGTATTGGCATTCTATCTCGGAAATGCCGAAAATTGATACATATGTCACTGTTGTTTTCTGTGATTAAGATGTGGAGGTTGTTGTAAAAATGTGTTCTACAAGTACACGAAAAGTACTGAATGGAGCCATATTTGGTACAATTTGATATTGAGTGAATAGATAGTGCTTGAAATGTGGTATTCGGGTCGCTGTTCATGTTTAGCCTGGACATATGAAGGTGATTTAGTAAATGTGTACTATAATTTTACGAAAAGTACCAAATGGTACTCAATTTGGTATTAAGTGAAGGAATAGAGCTAAAATTCGAAAATTTAATATTTAGAATACCGATGGTATCGGCGTTTGAGATTTGGCTGTGGTTTAGAAATACGTCCTATATTTGTATGAATAGTTCTAAATTGTACTAAATTTGGTATTGGGTGTTGGGATTGGACTGAATACCTCAAATTTGATATTGAAGTCTCTGTTGGTATATGACATTATAATATGGAGGTGATTTTGGAGAAATGTGATATAATTGTACGAAAAGTACTAAATAGTACTAAATTTGGTATTGGGTAAAGATATTGAGCTGGAATCCAAAAATTTGATATTCACTTCTCTGTTGGTATCTGGAATGAAAATGTGGAGGTGATTTTGGAAATGAATACTTTAATTGAATGATAAGTACTAAATAGTATTAAATTTGGTATTAGGTGAAGGAATAAACCTGAAATGAAATGAAACTTGATATAGAGGTCTCTGTTGGTGTCTGTGGTTCAGAGGAGCTGGGTTTGCACGAAAAGTACTAAATGTGGTATTAGGTGAAGGGATAGAGCTGGAATCACGAAATTTGATATTGAGGTCTCTGTTGGTGTCTAGGATGGAATAAAGCTCATATTCGGATATTTTTTTGATTTCTAGGGTTTACGTTGAGTCTTTTTTTGGACGGAAAAATTTGGATTTGGTTCCACTTCGCAATGGTTTTACTTGTATCCTCCTCTGCAAACTTCAAATTAAAACCTGTAAAGAAAGTCCTAAGGTCGGCAGGGCCGACTTTATGATATCCTACACCGCTTTGCTAATTTAGTAGAGCTCCACATAACAATTAAAAGCTTTTATGGGAGAATTCAATTATATACGTCATTATTATAATTATAATTTAAATTCAAAGGACTAAATATGCCGAAGCTGTATTTGATATATTTCCCTGAATATCGTTGTTACGGAGGGCATATTACGGCTATGGGTAACAAATACAACAAATCGGATGAACAATATATATGGGAGCTATAGCTATATCTGAACCGATCTTCACCAAATTTGGCATACTACCTTCTAGACTTAATTCGGTCGTATGTGCCGAATTCCATCCAATTTCGGCAAATATTAGATATTTGGTGCACAATAAAAAGTAAATCGGACGAAGTTATATATGGGAGCTATATCCAAATCTGAACCGATCTCGATAAAATTTAGCAAAGGCAATTCTGAGCTGCATTTGAAATATTTTCCCAAATATTGTTGTTACAGAGTGCATATTACGGCTGCGGAGGACAAAAATAACAAGTCGGATGAACAATATATATGGGAGCTGTAGCTATATCTGAACCGATCTTCACCAAATTTGGCATACTAGCTTCTAGACTCAATTCGGTCGTATGTGCCGAATTCCATTCTATTTGGGCAAATATTAGACATTTGGTGCACAATAAAAAGTAAATCGAACGAAGTTATATATGGGAGCTATATCCAAATCTGAACCGATCTCGATAAAATTTAGCAAAGGTATTTCTGAGCAGCATTTGATATATTTTCCCAAATATTGTTGTTACAGAGTGCATATTACGACTGCGGAGGACAAAAATAACAAATCGGATGAACAATATATATGGGAGTTATAGCTATATCTGAACCGATTTCGATCAAATTTGGCATACTTATTTTCAGACCTAATTTGGTTGTGTGTGCAAAATTCCATACTATTCGTGCTGATATTACACGTTTGGTGCACAATAAAAGACAAATCGGACGAAGATATATATGGGAGCTCTATCTCTATCTAATTTCATAGGGTTTGTCCTTGGGCCAAACAAATGATTTGTGCAAAATTTCATCTTAATGGGATAATAAATGCGACCTGCATTTTGTTCACAAGAAAACATGGACAGACGGACGGACATGCATAAATCAACTCAGAAAGCGATTCTATGGAGATCCTCAAAAGTCGCTTCCTTCTCCATGTTACAAACAAATGCACAAAGACATAATACCCTGATCACCTTTTGGTGTAGGGTATAAAAATTAAAGATATTGTGCATTTTGAGTTGTAAAATGAACTAACACTAACTGTTGTAACAAATCTAAAATTTTAAGGAGGACTTTTCGCTGACGAAAAATCGGGCACTTGATCGTAAGATATAAGATAAGATAATATAAGAATTCAATATGGAAATGTCAGAATAGCTTCTCAAAGCGGCCAGTCTAGATTGCATTTTTATCATCCATCATATGCCCATTGTAGGGTACTTCTATGCAAACAATACAACTAACTGCCAACATTCGTTTACTCCAATCAAGTGAAAATAAAAACGAAAAAAAAATCTCGACATCATATCTCTGTCGCGTATTTTAGTATCAAATTAAAATTGCATTTTTCTCGACTTTTATGTGACAATAAATATTTAAATGCCTAGTCCATTGCCATCATCATCATCGTCACAATCTTCATATAACATATAATGGCTAAAATGAATAACAACCCAAGAAAAAAAAAATAAAATAAAAATTATAATAAAGCTAAAAATTAAAAACTGAGAAGAGACATTAATTAATTCATTTTTATGGAGTTGATTTAAGAAGAAATAAATGGAAGGTAACGTTTTGCATAAATTACAGATGATGACCAACGAATTTTATTGCATTTAATAAATTTCCAATTAATTTTCGATTTCAACATTTAAAAGCTTCTTATTTTAATAATTTTATAAAAAAGAAGCATCATTACCAATTTTCTAAGAACTATGGAAAAGGAGATTTCATTTTAAACATTTTCTCTCTAGCCTAAACAATCCCTATCTTTGGACATTCTTTTGTTTTGGAGAGATAAGAAGAAAATTATGATTTATTATTTTAATTTTCTTTGACTACTGTACTCCATAAAAGAAAGTTCCATGTTCTTTTTTTTTATAAAATCATATTTTCCTCCCCTCCCTGTCATATCAACAATTGCCATTGAGAAGAACCATATTGTTCCGTCTATCTTTGCTTCATTTTTAGAATTCTTTAAATTCTTGTATTCCAAACTCAGACAACAAATGCATTTTTTTCATTCTCTTTTGCCATGGACATTCACAAAGGTGTTAAACAATCCATGTGTCACAGGAATATGATGGATGGCCTTTTTTCTGTTGTGTGTGTTTTTCTTCGTTTTCCTTGTTTTGACTTGGCCATCCTTGATATAGACAACAAATAAGGATGAGCAGTGCCACCATTGGAAAGTGGGTCAATTCCTGTTTTCAGGGCATTTTTGTTTTTGTCAGTCGCCATGGGGACAAAGTTAATACAAATGGAATTAGGAAAAAAATATTTACAATGCATAGGAATTGCATAGAACAGGTAGAATTTAAGAAATAATGTATAGTAGGATGGAAGATTGTTTTTGATATTTTATCAGATATAATGAAAATGTTTAAGAAATAAATTTGATTTATTAGCATTATTTATAGATAACAAAACATTCTTCGATGTTCAACAGCTGTATTCATAGGCACTTTTAATTTGAGCATCATATAAGTTGGAACCCCAGGGTTCTATCCTAACAAAAGGTCAACAATAAGTATTTTACTTGTTGGAATCAATGGAAGTGCAAATTGTCATTGACAGGAGTGAAAGATAGCCACCTGCTCAATGTCCTAAGAGAGTTTTTTTTTTTGAAACTTTTTGGAAAAAACTTTTTGAAAATATTTTTTTCCCGGTAGGCGAACACGTCCTTAATGTAAAATTTTTTTAAACAGAGACGTACAAACTTTAAGTATTATTAAAAAGGATTAAAAAATAATAAATTTTCTTTATAATATCCATAATTTTTTCATTTCTTTCAGCATTTTTAAAAGGAATAATTGTTTTCCTGGAAAGGAATAATGTTGGTCTCCTCTCGTCTATAATTTTGAAATTGTCATTGACTTCATTAACAAGAATGAAAGATAGCCTCAAGGTCCTAAGACTTTTAAAGTGGAAAAAATACTTTTTTGAAAATATTTTTTTTTTTTTGGCGGGACATCCTTAATGTAAAATTTTTTTAAACAGAGACATACAAACTTTTAGTATTATTAAAAAGGAGTAAAAAAACAATTAATTTTCTTAATAATATCCATAATTTTTTCATGTCTTTCAGCATTTTTAAAAGGAATAATTGTTTTCCTGGTAAGGAATAATGTTGGTCTCCTCTCGTCTATAATTTTGAAATTGTCATTGACTTCATTAACAAGAATGAAAGATAGCCTCAAGATCCAAAGACTTTTAAAGTGGAAAAAATACTTTTTTGATTTTTTTTTTTTTGGCGGGCACACATCCCCCGTGGACAATTTTTTTACTCAGAGACGTACAAAGAAATACATCTCGAAAACTTTTTGTATGATTAAAAAGAAGTAAAGACAATAAATATTTAAAAAAAATGCTCTTTCAGAATTCCCTTAAAAAGGAATAATTATTTTCTGGGAAGTTCTCAGCCAAAATCGAATAGTGGATATTAAACAACCGATTTTAAATTTGCTGAGAATTATTAGCAGTTAAAAATTTTCCCTGTTATGGTTATGAGGTAGGGTTTAGAAGAAGAACTGGTCTAATAAAGAGCCGTTCGCGACAATTTCACACAAATGTTTTTAGTCGCTAAATATAATCTAATGTTCGTCCAAACTGCTAAATTTTTAACCTGTGCTTAACCCTAAACTCCTGCAAAATTTCGTTTCGATCGGTTTTTAATTGGAGAGCGACTGCAAAAACAGTTAAATTTTTGGGTTAAATTCTGACAATAATTGCAACCTGAATTTAATACACCCACATACATCTATAATTGTGACCTGTAGATCAATTGTAAAATCAAGAAATGTTTATGTTTTTGCTCCATTTCAACTCAAAATATTTTGCGATCATCTCAAAAAGCAATGGTCTTTTATTCTGACCATAATCCCACCTGCATGAAAAAAATCGTGAGGATCAGGTAATAAATGCGAATATACGCGAGGGTGAAAGCTAGATGGAATCAGCTCGGCGAAATAGGAAGATTCAATATCAACAATGTGGGTCTGCTACCAATATTTTTTGGCCTAATCTTATAAGCCCCTAAAACATGGTGTAAGGTATAAACATATACAATTGACACATAGTCGAGGAGTATTTTAAACATATTTTAAAATTTTGATAAGACTTTTGTACAGGCTGCCATTGAAAAAAAAAGAAAAAGGTGTAGCTGGTCAAAATTCAAAAAAAAAAAAAAAAATAAATAAATAAATAAATAAAACTTAAAAAGATGCGCAAAAAATTTTACCAAATCGGAATCGGAATGATATCGATAAAATTTGGCAGAGGTATTTTCGAGCAGTATCTGATGGCCGGTATCATATATCATTGTTGAGAAGCGCATGGGACTTTAGCACCAAATCGGATGAAAAACATTTATGGGAGCTATATCTGAACTGATTTTCACCAAAAGCTGAAGTGCTTGCTTCCGACGGAAGTGTCAAAATTCAGTCCATTTGAGCTGATATTAGCCATGAGGTGCACAAAAAACCTTAAATCGGATAAAGATATATATGGGAGCTTTATTAAAATCGGAACCGATCTCGACACAATTTTATGCACTTATTTCAGATCAGTATAAGACATCGGGTACTAAAAATTATTATTGTGTCGTGCATATTACACATGTGAGGGGAGCTATAGCTATATCTGAACCGAGTTTCACCAAAATCTGAAGCGCTTGCCTTTAGGCTAAAATTACGTCGGAATTGCCAAAATTCTGGTCATTTGGACTGATATTGGCCATTTGGTGCACAATTAACCCGAAATCGGTTGAAGATGAATATGGGAGCTATATCCACGTCTGAAATGACCTTGACAACACTTATTTTAGAGCTATATGTAAAACACTTATTTTAGACCTATATGTGATATCTGGAATAAAAGATCACTGTTGTGGAGTGCATTTTACACATGTGAGGGACTTCAAATCACAAATCGGATAAATCATATATATTGGAGCTATAGCTATATCTAGACCGATTTACATTTATGTTAGACATACTGGTTTCTAGATGAATTCAGTCGTAATTACGAAAATTCAGTCCATTTGGACTGATATTAGCCATTTGTGCACCATAAATTTGATATCAGATAAAGATATATATGAGAGCTATATCCTAATCTGAACTGATCCTGATAAAATTTGGCATACGTATTTATGAGCAGTGTGTGATAGCCTTGGAGTGCATATTACGCATGTGAGAGACTTAAAACCTTAAATCGGATGAAACATATATATGAGAGCTATAGCTATATCTGAACCGATTTTCTCCAAATTTTATGTATTTGCTTCTAGACTGAATTCGGTCGGATGTGTCAAAATGCAGGTCATTTGGACTGATATTGGCCCAAATCGATTGAAGATATATATGGGAGCTATATCTAAATGTGAACCAATTCTCACCAGTTTTCGTCCTTGTGCCTAGAAAATATTGTATGCAAGATTTGATCTCAATCGGATAGTAAATGCCAACTGGATTTTGTCCAGAAAAATACATTGACAGACAGAGGGACTGACAAACATAACTCGACTCAGAAAGTGAATTTATGAAGATCCTTAAAAGTAACTATGGGTCTATCTCGCCTCCTTCTCCATATTACATTGGCTGGCTTTATATTTGGTTGAAAACCACAAGTGGCTATCGTTAGAGCACTCCAGCATTTAAATGCGAATAAATCTTTTGTTTCTCGTGCCATCGCTTGTTACTGTGTAGCTCGACGTCAAGGAAGTGCACGGAAGACAACAGCATAATCAGCAGAAATGGTTCGAAAAGTAAAGAAGCGACTTGATCGAAACCTCCGTCGCAGTGGCCGAAAAATAGCTCGTGAGCTGAAAATATTGCAATATTCCATTCGGCAAATATTGAAAAATAAGCTCGGGGTAAAGCCATTGGAATTCCAAAAAGTGCAAGAACTTACTCAGCAACGGAAAGAAAATAGACTCAAAAAGGCTAAGGAGTTGCTTCGCTTGGCCGAAAGTGGTAAACTGACGAATTTAGTTTTCTCCGATGAGAAAACATTCGTTGTCCAGCAGTTTGTAAACAAACTAAATGATCGCGTTTACTTGCAATAGAGGTCAACTGAATTTGTGCACCTTCGATTGGCTACCAGAACTCAAGCGCCGGCCACGGTGATGGTGTGGGTCGCCATAAAAGCCGATGGTCGCTCTCCCCTCCGTTAATCAACCGTAGCATCAGAATAAATGCCGAATATTATCGCAAAAATAAGAATTTTCGCCGCCGACCTTGGACATTCCAACAGGACTCAGCACCATCGCACTCAGCACGCGCTACCCAAGAATGGTTACAAAATGAGGTTCCCCGCTTCATTTCCAGCGCACAATGGCCACGAAAATCTCCGGATACCAATACGTTGGACTAGTGTGTCTGGAGCATTTTGTAAAGCAAGGTTGGCACCAAAAAATACCAAAGTGTCGATCACCTCAAGCAATCGCTTTACCGGGAATGGGTTAAAATACCGTAGAGCAACATTCGGGCAGCGTGTGACGGTTTCATTGGCCGTTTTAAGGCCGTAATTCCCGCCATAGGTGACCAATTCGAACAGAACTAAACTTATTCTAAAATTTGTCAACAAAATGCGATGGCAGTGGTGACCTTTGCATTTGGCACTAAAAATACCAAAGTGTCGATCACCTCAAGCAAGCGCTTCGCCTTCGGGAATGGGCCAAAATACCGCAGAGCAACATTCGAGAAGCGTGTGATGGTTTCATGGCCGTTTGATGCTATTTCCGACATTTTTTGCTTTCATTCAATAAAATAAAAAAAAAAAATGTAAAATTTATGGCGTTTGACTTTGTTGCAGTTTTTATTTATCTCACCCTGTATATCTCAGTAGGAATATCCCTCATCAACTGATTTTATTTTAGTTCAAACAATTTCTATCCCGGAAATCCCTAGAATTTCAACAACATTGCAATATCAATTTCAATAAACTCTAGTTTGTCGTCAAATTGTTACATAATATTATTTACAAATAATGCCTCAAATACCACAGGTTTCACCGATAAATGGCAAATATATATTTGTTGTCTGGAGTAATAACTCAACTAAAGTGCCGGTTCATTAAATATTGACACACATCGTAAAATAACACCAACAGAATATCTAAAAATATGACGACAATAGTAATAACATTGTTGGCGTTGTTGTTGTCGTTACTATTTTTATATAGCAGAGACATAACAAAAAAAGATCATAAATCCGCCAATAAATGTTTATTGGCTCAAATGTATTTGAGCAGGGCGCTCATATAAAACACAAGTCAAAAAGAGATACACACTCGCACCCATAAACGGCAATTGTCATTCCGCACTTAAACAAATAAAAGTTGACACGAGAGAAATTTGGTGCAAAAACAAAAAAAAAATAATAACAACAAACATCAACAATTACATGATAATTTTTAATGCCAATGTATATATGTATGTGTGGATGTATAACAGAGAGATCCGTCAATCCAGAAAACGTACTGTCATTTGACTCCCTAATATTTGTAGGCGGTTGTGTGTTAAATGGATTCTATTCCTTTTGACATTTCAGACCACATAAAATTTGCCACTGTCACCGGACCTGAAATCGTTGTACAAAGTTGGTTAGGTTGTTGTCAATTTTCGATGTGCATCATAAAATGTCGGCAAATGTAGTGATAAGTGGGTGAATAAATGGATCAAATAGATGGTCATGGCATTGTGCGGCGTTGGATACCCAAATAATGATTATGATGTAGGAAACCAGTGTTAACCACCACTTAACATTTGAATTTGTGGCGTTTTTAGTGTTTAGTTATCAGGAAATGCACATTTTTATGTGATTATTTTTAAGCAAATTGTGAGGAGGGTGGTATGATAATGTAGAGCATTCCTTAAAATGTACTAGATTAAATGTAAGAATAGTTAGATCGCATCAGTCAGGTTGTGACAATATAAACAAATACAGTTTTTATTTGTTTAAAAACTTATGTTACAAAATCTTCTTTAAAGTAAATATAAACAAGTAATAAAACAGCCGGGCCGAACTTTTAATACCCTCCAATATTTTGAAGGAACTAGAAAATTAAAAAAAATCCGAAGAAAATACCTCTCAAATAAAACCCATTATATGGAGGCTATACGAAAACGTGGTCCCTCTGTCATAGGCTGTAGTACCGATTCCTAACTTCAAATACGAAATTTGAAACAATTCCTGTGAACAATGCCGCAAAAATCATCTAAATATCAAATATCGCGAGGTAGGCATGCATACGCAATTTTGTGCCATTGCGAACTTTAAATACAAAATATGAAGTAATTCTGGCGAATAATGTCTCCTATATAATCAAAATACCAAATAAGGAGAGGTTATATATGGGCAATACTAAGACGTGGACCTGAATAGACAATTTTCTGTCATAGGCTGTAGTATGAAGTGTAAATTCGAAATTTAAAACAATTCCGGTGGTTAATGTAGCTAAAATCATGATATAGTGGGCTATACGAAGACGTGGACCTGGATAGACAGTTTTATGTCATAGGCTGTAGTACGTATTACGAAGCGCAAATACGAAATTTAAAACGATTCCGGTGAATAATGTAGATAAAATCATCAGAATACCGAATATAAGAAGGTACAGATATAGGGGGGCTATACGAAAACCTGGACCTGCATAGGACCATATTTGGTCACAGGTTGTAGTACTCGTACAAAGTTCAAATGCGAAATTTGAAACAATTCCTTGGATAATTCAGCTAAAATCATTAAAATACCGAATATAGGGAGGTACCGATATAGGGGATCTATGCCAAGAGGTGGACCTGCATAAGCAAGTTTCTGTCACAGGCTGTGGTTTCTATTACTAAGTACAAATGCAAAACTTGAAACTATTCCGGTGAAAAATGTCACTGATATCAGCAAATTACAAAAATACTGAACATAGGGAACTACAGTTATATGGGGGATATACTAGCCCATTTTCAATACAAAAAGTACTGCAGATCAAAAACACATTTGAGTAGAATTTTATCAACCAACTTCAATTCGTTGGAAGCGTGAGTGATTGAGGACGGAAGTCGCTAAATCGACATAGAAGTTTATGCTGATCAAGAATTAATATACTTTGTGGGATTTAAAATGTATATTTCGTGGGGTTACAAACGGAATGACAAACTTAATACACAAATTTGCCTATATTGCAAGTTGCGATCTTTGCATGGAATTGGGGAATATGTTTGCATTTTATGACACTTTAAATTATTCAAAACTTTGACCCGTTGTGTGGGAGGCACCAAAACGATCTACACCATTTTCACACCAAATCTTGTGTTGATAGAAATATTAGAATGTGCCAAGTTTGAAAGGATGCGAATTCTAATTTAGCATTCCATGAATGTTAAGGCTATTCAAAATTTAGACTCTTTGTATCGCAGGTACCAGAAGGAATGGTTTGATCTACCCCATATTAATGCAAGGTATAGAAATCATAGAATTTTGAGATATGTTGACCATTTCAAGAAGGAGTGGACAGACATTGTTCATTTTCGCACCTGACCTAACACCAATAAAAATATTGAGATCTGCGATATTAAACAATATCGGATGTTGCTTTCTCTTTCTGTGAGAAAAATAATTTTCTTTCAAATTTTAAAACATTTTGTGCGGGAAGTGGAATATGAACCCGGATGGAAAGTATTCAAATGTTGTCATCTCTAGAATTACTTAATGATTTGTCTTTGACTGACAAAATGGCATAAACTTCTAAAATGATACAATTTAAGAATCCAGGATGGAAAGAAAGTTTGATATATGCGGAGGTGATTTTGGAAATGTGTACCACAAGTGCACGACATGTACTAAATGCCACAATAGGTGAAAGATAGTGCTTGAAATCTGAAAGTTGGTATTAGCATTGGTTAGTATTGGCATTGATATGAAATATGCACTATAATTGTAAAAAATTACTGAATGTTACTATGTTTGGTATTGGGTGAAGAGATAGATCTAACATTCTGAAATTTTATATTTAGATTACTGATGATATCCGAGTTTAAGTTTTGTGGTTGTTTGGAAATATGTCCTATATTTGTACTAAAGTACTAAATGATACTAAATTTGATTTTGGGTAAATAAACATGACTGGAAACATCAAATATGATATTGAGCTCTCTGTTGGTATCTAGAATTGTGATGTGGAGGTGATTTTAGAAATGTGTACTATAATTGTTCGAAAAATACTAATTTTGGCATAAGGTGAATGAATAAAGCTAAAATCCTTAAATTTCAAAAGTTGGTGCCTGTGGCTAAGATATGGAAAATACTAAGTAGTGCTAAATTGGGTATTTGCTAAAGAAATAGAGATGAAATCTGGGGTTAAAGGAAGGATCTGCCATTGTATATGCTTACTATAATTGTACTGAAAAGTACTAAATTTAGTAATCGGGGAAGTAAGAAAGCTGAAATTTAATATTAAAGTCACTCTAGGTATATGTGATTGAGATTTGAAGATTGTTTTGAAGATGGGTACTTTAACAGTACGAAAATAATTAAATGCTTCTTAATTTGCTATTTGGCGAAGAGATGAAGCGGAAATCCCAAAATTTGATATGGATGTCATGGATCTCCACAAAATAATGGATATTTTTGATCCACAATCAGGATGATCCAAGAAAAAGTGGATCCAGGAGTATTTCACAGTCGCAGTTGTGTATAATTATAAACTTCTAGCTATGCTAATAGTGACGGTGGTTGAGGCTGCGGGAAAATACTGTTCTTAAACCCCCTCCCCCCAATTATTTTCCACGCCCATATATCGTAACTCTGATTTCAAACACCAAGAACACTGTTCGGCACGTTATCGGGTAACATATCCTTGTTATGTGGCACTCCAAAAATTGTGTTCCCATATCCCAATAATTGTTTCTAATATTGCACCTAAAATTTGAGGTTTTTCGAGGTTGTCTAAATTTTACACGTCAAAATATTATTGTCCAACTAAAATCTGGAGCGAAGTTGGACGATGGCAACCGTTATGCGGGGTTTAAAAAAAAGTGAATCTAACCAAAACTAAACGTGAAACTAACATACTAACAACACGGAGGAAATGTATTCTTAACATTATCAAATACTAGAGCAGTTCGGAAACTTATATCTATATTGTCTATATCGGGTAGTTGGATCCGGGTCTAGTCGGGGTCTTGAACCCGGACTTTCGGGTCAAAAATCAGGGGTCCCGGGTCCGTCCCCCAAGAAAAAAATAGTTTCCCGGGATCAGGGTAAAAATACCTACCACTGGAAAAAAATTCGAAAAAAAAATCGAAGAGTTTTTACTAAACTAGAGTTAAGCCGGAGAAAGTCCCCAAAGAAGGCAAAAACAATTCAAAGAAGTCGAGCATCCATAGAGTTAAACAGGGAGTTCCTCAAGGTGGGGTGATATCTCAGGAACAGTTTAACCTCTACCCATCTGACATTCCACGTCCTCCAGACGTCATAGAGATAATAATGTTCACAAATGATTGTACGCTCGTGGTGTCCGGACCCATTATTGATGACATCTGCGATCTGTTAAACGCTTACATTGTTGTTCTTACCGCCTTTTTTACTGCGAGGAATATGAAGATATCCGCCACTAAATCGACGGCCACACTCTTCACCACATGGAGTGCGGAGATGGGGCTATCTTTAAATGTACAGGTCGATGGTGATATAATTCCGAACACCAACTACCCAAGGTCTTAGGGGTCACATTCGATAGCCTCTTTAAGTCGTCCGCGCATACCACAACTATCTGCGACAAGTTTAGAAGTAGGAACAAGGTCCTCAAGTCTCTGGCCGGCAGTACTTGGGGAGCTGATAAGGAAACCTTGTTGACCTCTGCAACTCGATAAGTCGGTCTGTGGTAAATTATGCGGCTCCGGTGTAGTCCGCCAACGATAGTGCTACGCAGTGGAAAAATATTCAGTCCTGTCAGAATGCCGCCCTTAGAACCGCAACAGGGTGCCTCCTCATGACACCTGTCGATCACCTACATGAGGAGACAAAAGTCTTGCCGGTGCGACAGCCTAACAAAATGCTGTAAATGTAATACCTGCTTGGGTGTTATAGACAAAGCCATCCGAATCTCCATCTTGTGGATAGGCAACCTCCGCCCAGGCACGTAAGGAAAGACCTTCATGATCTAGAGAGAGAGAGGTGCACAGGCATAAGTGAGAGCCTCTAGATCAACAGGCTTATCAAGCGGGACTGGATAGTATGTATGAGCTGCTACAACAACGCGCTGTTTTTGTTAATGGCTAAAATCAACGAATTAAAGAACGAGTTGCTTGACCACCCACCTTATTCTCCAGATCTAGCTCCCAGTGACCTTTACTTCATCATAAATCTAAAGAAATTCCTATCAAGCGTTTTACGTCAAATGAAGACGCAGTTACAGTTCTAAACCACTCATCATCCTAAAGGATCCACATCGGAGCGTGTGCTTTATTTATTTTTCGAAATGATCTTTTTGATCTATACTGTAAGCTAAATTGACAATAACTTCATTAGATATTCTTCAAAATATTCCCATACCCTTTTTACACAGACCTCGTTTGGATAACAATATTGCGAAAATTAGTTTTGAAAATTATTGCGAGGGAAATGTTAGCCTTTCTATACATAATTACATTTAAATAAAATATTTTTTTATTATTCGAGTATCTCCCCTTTCAAAACACAGCCACATCTCTTTTTCCTCACCATAGAAAATACTATCGACTAAACCCCCTTTGTGAATAATATGCGGCTTCCTTTATGTTATATTGCAAGTTTATGATTGTCATATCAGAAAGCATATCGGCATTTTCGTCATTAATGTGAATGTGAATGTGAATAACGTTTTATGAACACCGCGGGAATGTGACAGCCTGTAAGTCAGTCAATATCAAAGTCATCAAATTCTTTCTAAACCATTCAAATCGTAGGACATCTATCCATCCATCCGACGAACCATTCAACCAAACAACCCATCGACTCAAACATATGTATGTACGTTCAACCCAACAAAGTACCATTCAAATTGCCTAGGAACATAACTATTTCTATTCATATCATCGGAACGTTGTTGTTGTTGCTGTTGTTGTTGGTGGGTACAACAATGCCGAGAGTTTTGCAATATTCTTTCTATGAACAATCAAATTTCCATGATATCCACCATAACCATCATTCTCATCATCGTCGTCATCATCAGCGTGGCCATAGTCATATTCATTGTATCGTAAACCATAAACAAAACACCAGCACTACCGCCGCCGCCGCCGTCGTCCCCACCGACACCAACAATAACAACAGCAACAATGGTAACAGCTTGCAAAACGACGACCACGGAAACCCTCCAACAAAACGCATCATCATAAATGTATGGATCATATGTCGGTGGGTCTGTCGGTTGGTTTGGGGTCCATTGTCGTGGTGTGATGTTCGTTTTGAAATGCGTGCGGAGTGTTGCTAAACAATATGTTATTTGTATGCTTTATTAGATTTCAGTTTGTCTTTTATAACCGAAAACAAAACTTTAACTGCCCCCCATATCCCCATCCGAAATGTGTGTGTATGGGTGTGTATGAATGCATTCATTGCAGTGCATCGAATATTCATTGTAATGCCATTTCAACCCACGCAACCTTCGGCCACAAGTCAAAACTTAGAAGGTCTAAAGATATATCCGTTCATTTTTGACGCTTCATCCATCCATTCGGCTCGTTTCTATTCTAATTTTTGTTGTCATTGTTGTTGATGTTGTTGTGTGCAGAGAATTGTATGCAGTTGGCTGTGATGTTATGTGTGTATTTGGCGCATGAATACATGTGAATTTTAGTGTAATTCCTGTTGTTTTCGTAACTGTCGATTTTATTACACCAACACAATGTGCATATTATCAAATATAAATTTTCTATGAAGGAGGTTCGATTTGAAAGTTTTAGCAAAAGCTAAAATTTTCGGCTGTATTTTTCAACGGATAAATGTCCTTGCTGTTAGATATGTTAGGTACATGATCTTAATGAGAATTGAGTTCCAGTTAAGAGGACGTGTCTAGCAGGGCGAATATGGGAAATTATAATGAATTAAAAAAACAGCTAAGTTCGGATGGACCAAACTTCGACTAAATTTGGAAATTTTTCAAAAAAAAAAAAAAAAATAATAATAATAATAATAATAATAATAATAATAATAATAATAATAATAATAATAAATAAATAAATAAAACAAGTGAAACAGCTGTAAGTTCGACAGGGCCGAACTATGAATACCCTCCACCATTTGGAGCGAATTTGGCAATTTTCAAAAAAAAAAAAAAAAAAAAATAATAAAATAAAATAAAAATCGTTAAAAATTCTGTTAAGATCTTTTAAAATACCGAATGTAGCCGTTATATTAGGTTCTACTCGACGACGAATATAGAGAGGTACTATTATATAGGAGCTATACCAAAACGTGGACCTTTATAGACAATTTTCTCTTATAGGCTGTAGCATACAGTACGAAGTTCAAATACCAAATTTTAAACAATTCCTCTGAATAATGTCGCTAAAATCATCAAAATACAGAATATGGGGAAGTAACGTTATATGGGGGCTCTAAGAAGACGTGGACCTGCACAGACAATCTTCTGTCATAGCCTGTAGTATGCACTATGAACTTCAAATACTAAATTTGTGTTTGTAATAATGCCTCTAAAATCATCAAAGTACCGAATATCGGGATGTACCGTTATATGGGGGCTATACCAAAACGTGGACCTACATGGTCCATTTTCAATACCAAAAGTCCTGGAGACATAATATACATTTGAGTAAAATTTTATCAACGTACTTAATTTCGTTCGGAAGCTAGTGAGATTTCCACAGACGGACAGACTTAATATTCCCTCCATATTATGGTGTAGGGTATAAAAAAATCGAAAAATAGCTCTCATATTAAAACAGCTATAAGAAGACGAAGGCCTGGATATGTAATTTTGTTGTCGAAGATTGAAAGATCTTCAAATACGAAATTTTAAGCAATTCCGGTAAATAATGTCGCTAAATTATCTAAATACCGAATATCGAGTGGTACCGTTATATGGGGGTTATACAAAAGCGTGGACCGATATGGTCCAGCTTAAATTGCCTACTGGCAACATACACACGTGTGCAAAATTTTTGTAGGGTCTTTCATGAGTATTTCGAGGAGTTATAAATGGAATGACAAAGTTAATATACTCTCCATCGGTGGCGGATATAAAAACTCTGAACATATGAAGGTACCGATCGAACGAGACATACCTAAACGCCAAACTATATGAATAATTTGCTGGCAAAGGGGTTGTATTTCGTTGAAAATTGGGTTAATAATAAAAACAACCAATATCCGGAGGGTCGGTTATACCAGGTCTTTAAGAAAGCGTGGACAATGACAAGTTTCTATAAGAGGACATGTGTATTACTGCGAAAAAAATAGATTTTACACAATTCCGTTGAAAAATTGGACAGGACATGAGAAAACATAGAGATAGACAGAGTGAGATGAAAAAACTGCAACCAACTTCAGACTGGTGTTATTTCTAAGCCACTCGTCCGACAGCTGATCAAATTATTCCAGTAACAGCTCATTATACTGTATACAAGCGTACTAAAAGCATATTGGTGGAAATTTTCCAGAAAGAAAGTTATTCGCGATGGAATTTAGGCGGGATAGTGTGATTTCTTTATATTTGGCTGGAAAAGCACAAGTGGCTATCGTTAGAGCATTCCAGCATTTAAATGTGAATAAATCATTTGTGACTCGTACCATCGCTCGTTACCGTGATACTGGTAGCGTAGCCCGACGCCAAGGAAGTTGACGGAAGAAAACAGCAACATCAGCAGAAATTGTTCGAAAAGTAAAGAAGCGACTTGATCGAACCCGCGTCGCAGTGGCCGAAAAATAGCCTATGAGCTGAACATATCGCAATATTCCATTCGGCAAACATTGAAAAATGAGCTAGGGGTAAAGGCATTGAAATTCCAAAAAGTGCAAGAACTTACACCGCATCAGAAGGAAAATAGAGTCAAAAGAGCTAAGAGTTACTCCTCGCTTGGCCGAAAGTGGTGAACTGCCGAATTTGGCCACCAGAGGCCAGCTGAAAATCTTCGGATACCAATCCGTTCGACTACCGTGTCCGGAGTATTTTGGAAAGCAAGGTTGGCACTAAAAAATACCAAAGTGTCGCCGGGAATGGTTCAAAATACCGAAGAGCAACATTCGGGCAGCGTGTAACGGTTTCATTGGCCGTTTGAAGGCCATAATTTGTGCCAAGGGTGACCAATTCGAACAAGTCTAAACTTATTCTAAAATTTGATGCTATTTCCGACATTTTTTGCTTTCATTCAATAAAACTAAAAAAAAATTAAAATGATGGCGTTTGACTTTATTGCAGTTTTTTATCTCACCCTGTAGATTTAATGTTGGATGTAAACTTCGTCTGTTAAAAATGATAGTAGTTAATGTTTTAAAGGTCGTATATTTTTATACCCTACACCACTATGTGTTGGGGGTATTATAAATTTGATTGGGTCAAAAATTATGTAACACCTCGAAATATTGGTTTCCCACATGGGAAAGTATATATGGATCTTCGTATCTCGCCGAATTGAGTCGATCTAGCTATGTATGTCCGCCCGTCCGTCTGTCTATGTTAATTTGTAATCACTCAAAAGGCCGCAATCATGGCCCGATCTTCACGAAATTTTGAATGGATTTGGGTCTAGGTCCAGAATAGAAGCCTATTGCGTTTGCGATGATCGCATAATATTTAGAGGTTGAAATGGACCAAAAGCTGAAAAATTTCCTGATTTTGCAGTTGCTCTACAGGTCGCAATTATAGACCAATCGAAGCGGAAGTTAGAATAGGGCTAGAGCTTAGGGCTGGGCAGAAGCCTTCCAATTTGGTCATCGCATAATATTTAGTGGGTGAAATAGACTATAACATTTATGTTAAATAAAAGTCAAATTTTCAATTAAACCGCGAATATTTTTAATCCCGTTGAAATCATAAATAGACGAACAAGTCAATTCTGACCGTTACGTAGATGCCGGTGATAAATATATCGGATGTATATAGCGAAATATATACAATGTATACATACAAAGGAATGAATGGCTGGACCGATTTTGACCAATTTTGTCAATTAAGAATGTCCTTGTGACTTAAAATTATAAAATCTAAAAAAATCGATAGATTTTGTATTGTTTTGTGATATTTTTTGATTTTATTTTTTTCATATTTTTTATCGCATGCGATTTTTTCAAATTGACTTATAATATTGAAGTGTAATATTTTTCTTGCAACACAGGTTGGGGTTTTTATATACAGATTGCAATTATCATCCGCTCCTCAGGAAAATTTTGACTAGGGTAGGATTACGCTCAGAAGGGTTAGGCCGATTGTTTTCAAAGATGTCCGCAATATATTAAGGTGTTGAAATAGACCAACAACTAAAAATGTTCCTGATTTTGCAGCCGTTATAAAAGACGCAAATATAAACTAAAGGACACGAAATCTCGCATGAAGTTAGCGTCTAGAACAGCTGGTTCGTTGGCGAATATAGCCAAATATCGAAGACATGCAAATCATATAGATGAGTCTAAATTTGGAGATACAGAGGGACCTCTTGCTTTTGGAGATGATCGCAAAATATTTGAGGGTTCAAATGAACCAAAAACAGAAAAAATGTCCCGATCACACAATTGAAGCCAATCGATACGCCGGAGAAAAGATTTAAGGACAAGGAAAATTCTAGCATTGTGGATGACAATTGGATTATAATTAGCTGTAAAATGGACCACAACAACTAACAGCATGTATAACAGGGTAATATCTGGGCAGTGCTCTGTGATATAATTTCAAAAGCGAACTTTTTAATCATGCTTTCACCTATATATTTCTTGAGAAAATCAATTGTCATTAAGACTTGAAAAATAACAACACGGTACCCTCTTTGTTTTTTTTATTGTAAGCATATATAGTGGTGTATGGTCTGAGAATATAACTGGCTCAAGTTTAGTATAATCACTTACATAATTTTTAATTATATTGTGGTCTTACCAAATAGGAACTCATTCAATAAGGGTCACACGACTTACCTAAAAAGAGAGAAAAAAGGTTTTATTAAAAATAGGTTTTTAAATACAAAAAAAGCTGGATAATATATTTATAAATAAAATATTAAAAAACACACAAAAATCAATAGTTTTAAAATTTTTTATTCACTTTTTCAGTGACCCTCGTTACAAATAACTCCCACACGCATCTCCATACGCGCAATGCATTTTGAAAATTACATTTGTATTTGTGGACATTCCACACGACATATGGACGTTGTTTTTTGTGCAATTATGATTTCTATCGTTTTGTCATAATCATCTTCTTTATCGTGTCGGCAACACTGCAACCGACAAACATTGTTGTAAACAATCGTCAAAATCAACAGCAACATTCACAATATCATCAAATGAAATTAGGGTATACATACATATGTATGTAAGGTCGTAACAACATCATACGCTACGTCATCAACACATCCATTGTTTGGGAAATGTTGCAACAGATCGTTATCGTCATTATCATCATCGACATCGCCACCATTCTCATCTTTGCAATTATAAAAAATTATTCTGTTGTCGGTTATTCTATTGTCTGTTTGTAGCGGGCAATGATGTTAACTGCACTGAATGGCACTATTATAGTTTATTTCCGCAACAAAAACATGTAAAATGAATTGATATATAAACGACTTGAAATAAAATATGAATTTTTATTTAAATGAAAATGTTTTGGAATTTAACAAAATAATTAAAGGAAACCTTTTTGTTTACAATTTGAAATAGTTCAAAATAGTTGTTGGTCTTGTTGGTTCTATATCTATAGAAGAGGAAAATGTTTCTCCGATTCCAATGAAATTTGAAATGAGTGACAAAATTTGATACATTAATAAATTTTCCAAAAAATATATTGAAATCGGTTCAGAGTTGGATATAGCTCCCATATATAATTTCGAACGATTTCGTTTATTTGATGCACCAAACACGATGTTCAATTCCAATGAAATTTGGAATGAGTGATGTACAGAGAGGCTAAATTTAACACGTTTTTATTTTCAATTTTTTATACCCTCAGCCATATGGCTAGAGAGGGTATATATCATTTGATATGGTCAAAACATGGTTTTTAGACCCCAGGCCTTTTTGGACCAAATTCGTTTCAGAACATTTGTAGTCGATCTAGCGATGCCCGTCCGTCTGTCTGTGGAAGGAAGTATCCGATTTGTTCCAAACTTGGTACATTGTAATATTTTTGTCAAACTTAGATCGAGCTCGAAGATTGGCCATATCGGCCCACTCCTTCTGGTACCTTCCCCACAGAAAGAGAAAGGATAATCCGATTTTGCTCCAACTTTGCAAGTCCTAGTATTTGCGTCAGTGCTAGGTCAGTTGCGAAAATTGGCAAGATCGGTCCACTACATCAAGTACCTCCTCCACAAAGGGTCACAGTTTTGAATAATTACAACTCTTATAAAATGTGATGTAAGAATCCGATTAACTTTAAGTTTCACACATCCCAATATTTAGATTAACCCAAGGTCTGATGTTAAGATGAAATACATCGGTACACCCCCTTTGGTACCTCCCCCACAAATGGTCGAAATTTTGAAAAAAATATATTTTCTGTACAGAAAGAGAAATGATTTGGTCCCAACTTTGGACCAAATCCGTTTCAGAACATTTGTAGTCGATCTAGCGATGCCCGTCCGTCTGTCTGTCGAAGGAAGTATCCGATTTGTTCCAAACTTGGTACATTGTAATATTTTTGTCAAACTTAGATCGAGCTCGAAGATTGGCCATATCGGCCCACTCCTTCTGGTACCTCCCCCACAAAAAGAGAAAGGATAATCCGATTTTGCTCCAACTTTGCAAGTCCTAATATTTGCATCAGTGCTAGATCAGTTGCGAAAAAGGACAATATCGGTCCACTCTATTAAGTACCTCCCCCACAATGGGTCACATTTTTGAATAAGTACAACTCTTATAAAATATGATGAAAGAGTCCGATGGTCTTCAAATTTCACACATCCCAATAATTTTATTAGCCCAAGGTCTGGTATTAAAACAGAATATATCTATCCATTCCTTCTGGTACCTGCCCCACAACAGGTAAAAATTTGGGACATCCATTAAGCTCAAAAAACGCGAAATTATCAGCCGATTCCACATCTGAATTTTCTATCAACCCAGGATCTGTTATAAAGACGGTAGAGATGGGGCCATTCCATCTGGTAATTCCCCCACAAAGGGAATCATCAGGTTCTCTTTATATTTCACACATACAAACATTTTTGCTAACACAAAACCTGTTATGAAGATGGGATATAACTGCTGTAACTGTAACTGCAACAAAGTAAAACGTCATAAATTTTACATGATTTTTTTTTATTTTATCGAATTGAAACAAAAAATATCGGAAGTAGCATCAAATTGTAGAATAAGTATAGTTTAGTTCGAATTCGTCTCATTTGTCGCGACTTATGGCCTTTAAACGGCCAATGAAACCGTCACACGCTGCCCGAATGTTGCTCTGCGGTATTTTGGCCCATTCCCAGCGAAGCGCTACCCCAAACACAATAGTCCAACGGATTGGTATCCGGAGATTTTGGTGGCCATTGTGCGCTGGAGATGAAGCGAGGAACCTCATTTTGTAACCATTCTTAGGTGGCGCCTGCTGAGTGCGATGGTGATGAGTTCTGTTGGAATGTCCAAGGTCTGCGGCCAAAATGTTTGCGTGCCCAAGACTTGAATACACTCTCGAGAATATTTTCGCGATAATATTCGGCATTTATTCCGATGCCACGGTCGATTAATACGAGCGGAGAGTGACCAACGGCTGTTATGGCGGCTCACACCATCACCATGGCCGGCGCTTGAATTCTGGTGGCCAAACGGAGGTGCACATTTTCAGCTGACCTCTTTGGCAAGTAAACGCGATCATTTTGTTTGTTTACAAACTGCTGGACAACGAATATTTTCTCATCGGAGAAATCCAAATTCGGCAGTTCACCACTTTCGGCCTTGTACTTTTTGGAATATCAATGGCTTTACCCCGAGCTCATTTGTCAATATTTGCCGAATGGAATATTGCGATATGTTCAGCTCTCGTCGGGCTACGCCATCAGTATCACTGTAACGAGTTGTTTCGCAATTTATGACAAATAAAAGTATTGAAAATTGTGTCCCTTTGTGGGTGAGGTACCAGAAAGGGTTCGCAGATATATAGCATCTTCACAACAGATGTTTGTGTGTGTGAAATTTGAAGAGAGTTGGATTCTTATTTCGCTTTCTTTGAGCGTTTTGTTTTTCAAAATCTTGAGCCCTATGTTGGTATCAAAAGAAATGGTCCGATCTCGACAATCGATCTTGTGTTGATGGAAATAATTTAGATGTACCATGTCTGGAAGGGAATCTGATGTTGATTTCGCTTTTTATGAGCATCATGGATATTCAAAATTTTGAGGTTTTGTGAGGGAGGTACCAGAAGGAGCGGACCGATATATTCCATCTTAACACCAGACCATGGGTTAATATATTTGGATGTGTGAAAATTGAAAACAATCGGAATCTTACATCAAATTTTATGAGAGTTGTAATTATTCAAAATTTTGACCATTGGTGGGGGAGGTACTTGATCGAGTGGACCGAGATTGTCCATTTTCGCACCAGACCTAGCACTAACGTAAATATTAGAATTTGCAAAGTTGGAGCAAAATCGGATTATCGTTTCTCTTTCTGTGCAAAAAATATATATTTTGAAAATTTTCACCATTTGTGGGGTAGGTACCAGAAGGAGTGGACCGATATTGCCACCTCCGAACTCGATCTAAGTTTGAGAAAAATATTACGATGTACCAAGTTTGAACCAAGTCGGATACTCCCTTCGAGAGTTATCGCGCACTAGCCAGCCAGACAGACGGACGGACGGACGGACATCGTTAGATCGACTCCAAATGTTCTGAGACGGATTTGGCCCAAGAAACCTAGGGTCTAAAACCGTTATTTCGACTAGGCACGTTTTGACCGTATCAAATGATATATACCCTCTGTAGCCATATGGCTGAGGGTATAAAAATAATGGAAGCCCACAGTCTCCAGAGGACATACTAAGGACATTATGTATATCCCCATCTATAGGAGATTTGTTATGTTTCAAAAATATTCTGCCTATAAGATACAAGGTCTACTATGCTATTTTAAATGATTTTTTCTATAAATACTCTTGTGAAATCCTACTTGTAAAGCAATTGTTCATAAGTGTATCACATTTCACAACATTTTGATAAAAAAAATAAAATTGTTACTGTCATAACAACAGCAACGACAACAACAACACTACTTATTCTAGCTGTCACAAATGCAACTTTCCAATCGATGGGCGTTGGGGGGGAAATTCCTTGGCAAATATCTATAATAAACTGCAACAAGACATGCACAAATCGACTGCAGTTAGTCGAGAGTTAATAAAATGTTCAAACGTGACAAATGCAACAGGGAAATGTGCCGAGTCAGTTGCAGTGGCATGGCAGTGCATTGCAGTTTTGTGGCGTCTCCCTCTCTACCTCTCGTCAACCCTACAATCGTTTGTTGGTAAATAGTTTAGGTGTTAATGGCTATCAATTGCTGGCACTTAAATGACAGACTGGAGACATTGTGGTATGTTGGCTTTCAATCACGTCGGTGACATTGAATGTCATTATGTCAATGGGTTCGGTGATAATAAATCAAAGATACAAATTTGTGGCATGCAGTTTTGCAAAAAACAAAACAAGAAAGAAAGATCGATATGTAAATGAAAAGGAGGAAGAGAATTGGTTATCTAGAATGATAATTAAAATAGAAATGAGGAAAGGAGGTTGAGATTGTAATTTAAGGAATCTATCGTATAACCGTTTAATTAGAGATATGTTATTTATGATATAATAAATGTGGTCTCTTTTTCAAGTTAAAGGAGACCTATAGAGAGGCTTCCTCAAGGTCATTTGTCTATAAAATACAATCGTTATTTTTTCGAATATAAACAAGTCCGCTGTTCACAGAGAGAGTTTTAAAGAGTTATCCGTTTTTAGGAGATCCACATGAGATCTTTTTGCACTCTAAACATTCATTTTCGTGGAACGGTTAGACTTTAAAATTTCAAATTTTGTACGATCGTCGACATTGGAAGCAGTGATCAAATAAGACTGGAGTTTTTTAAAAATTCATCCTAAAAAGATACACAGTACTTTGCGGTACTAAATATCATGCAATTGGTCTATAGATTGCAAAGTACTTGACAAATATAATTAGAGCCAAAAAAAAGGTATTTCAAATGGTTCATAAAATGGTAGGATGGCCACGTTTGCTAATTACAACGAGACTAAGTTTTATAATTTTCTAAATACCAAAGTAGTATAGGGAACTTAACATTTTCCCTTTTCAAAGAGCGAGGTCGAAGAGCTGGGGGACAAGAATTTGAATTTTTCAAAATCGTAAAAGGCTACAAAAATAGGTACATTCTACTGCAGATTCAACTCATAGGAGAAATTTGCAAACTTATACTGCTATGCACCATTCTAGGAGTCAAAGTCATAAAAAATATTTTGTCATCACAAGTCTTCACAGAAAAGAATTTTATATATCCATAATATATAAATAAACCAGTAAAGAAAGTCTTAAAGTCAGGCGGGGCCGACTTTATGATACCCTACACCACTTTGCTAATTTAGTTGAGCTCCACTTAATAATTAAAAGTTTTTATGGGAGAATTCAATCATACACGCTATGATTATTATTATAATTTAAAGCTCAAAGAACTAAATATGCCGAAGCATTTGTATCTTTTAAATTCGGAGTTGTATTGCCCATTTGGTGCACAATTAATCTAAAATCAGATAAAAATATATATGGGAGCTATATCCAAATCGGAACCGATCTCGATAAAATTTGGCAAAGATATTTCTGAGCTCTATTTGATATATTTCCCTGAATATCGTTGTTACGGAGTGCATATTACGGCTGTGGGTAACAAATATGACAAATCGGATGAACAGTATATATGGGAGCTATAGCTATATCTGAACCGATCTTCACTAAATTTGACATACTAGCTTCTAGACTCAATTCGGTCGTAAGTGCAAAATTTCATCCAATTTGGGCAAATATTAGACGTTTGGTGCACAATCCAATGTAAATCGGACGAAGTTATATGTGGGAGCTATATCCAAATCTGAACCGATCTCGATAAAATTTAGCAAATGTATTTCTGAGCTATATTTGATAAATTTCACCAAATATTGTTGTTACAGAGTGCATATTACGGCTGCGGAGGACAAAAATAACAAATCGGATGAAAAATATATATGGGAGCTATAGCTATATCTGAACCGATTTCGATGAAATTTGGCATACTTATTTTGAGGTCCAATCTGATCGTACATGCGAAATTCCACACTATTCGGACTGCTATTACACGTTTGGTGCACAATAAAAGGCAAATCGGACGAACATATATATGGGAGCTATATCTAAATATTGACCGATTATCTCCAATTTCAATAGGGTTCGTCCTTGGGCCGAACAAATGATCTGTGCAAAATTTCATATGGATCGGGCAATAAATGCGACCTGTACTTTGTTTACAAAAATACATGGACAGACGGACGGACGGACAGACGGACGGACAGACGGACGGACGGACATGCATAAATCGACTTAGAAAGTGATTCTATGAAGGTTCTCAAAAGTAAAAGTAAAAAAAAAAAAAAAAACTAGACGAATCATGAATGTCATATACAATATCGTTTAAGGAATAAGGTTTCAAATGAAACAAGTAACAAGTAGTAAGTTCGGCCGGGCCGAACTCTGAATACGCTCCACCATTTAGAACGAATTTGGAAATTTTCAAAAAAAAAAAAAAACCGTTAAAAATTTTTATCAAAATCTTAAAAATACCGAATTTAGCCGTTATATTGGGGTCTCTACGACGTGAATCTACATAGGTATTGTTTGTCATAAGCCATTACCATATTCAAATTCGAAATTTGAAATAAACTGTGAATAATGTAGCTAAAAGCATCAAAATACCGTATATAGGGAAGTACCGTTGTATCAGAGCTATACGAAGACCAGGACCTGGATAGACAATTCTCTGTCACAGGCTGTAGCATCCATTACGAACTTCAAATACGACATCTCAAACAATTTCACTGAGCATTGTACCTAAAATCGTCAAAATTCCCAATATAGGGAGGTACTGATATATGGGGCCCTATACGAAGACCTGGACCTGCACACACCACTTTCTACCACAGACTGTAGTTTCCATTACGAACTCTAAATACGTAATTTGAAACTACTACGGTGAATAATGACGCTATCGAATATTGGGAGGTACCGTTATATGGGGACTATATGAAGACCTTCACAGACAATTTTTTGTCTTAGGCGGTAGTATCCATTTTGAACTTCAAATACCAAATTTGAAACACTTTCGGTGAATAATGTCGGCAAAATCATCAAAATACCGAATATCCGGAGGTACCGTTATATGGGAACTATATGAAAACGTGGACCTTCATTTCACATCTTCGAACTTAACCTGCCCACTGGCAAAATAAACATATGTGCAAAATTTTACCCTTCTATCTCAATTCGTTCGAAAGATTACAACGGACAGACAGACTGACGGACACCGCTATATCGACTATCGACGCTGATAAAGAATAGAACAGTGTGGCTTGTTTGTTCGGGATACCGTAGTATTTTGTTGTTGCAAAATGGTCAGGCTTATCCCTTTATTGTTGTTTTTATAAAAACAACGTTTGTTTATTAGTGGAGAACGATGGTAATGTTTACCAGGGGGCTTACGATCTCGTCACTTGGGTAAAAAAATGTTTTTTGTCATAGAAGTTATTTTTAAAATAACTTCTGGGGAGAATATCCCAGACAAAAACAAGGGAACTGATGAGGATTGGTGGCTCTTTCCGAAACCTAGGTATTCCCTGCCTTACCCCCTGGTAAACATTACCATCGTTCTCCACTAATAAACAAACGTTGTTTTTATAAAAACAACAATAAAGGGATAAGCCTGACCATTTTGCAACTGATAAAGAATATATATACTTTGTTGGGTCTGACATGAGTATTTCGAGGAGTTACAAACGGAATGACAAAGTTAATATATCCTCCATAGTATGCTGGAGGGTATAAAAAATCAGCTTACTTACTGGCCAAACTTTTAATACCCTCCCCCATTTTGAAGGAACATAAAAAATTTGAAAAAAAAGAGAAATAATTCTTAGAAAAATACCACTAAAATACAGAGTGAGATGAAAAAACTGTCACCAACTTCAGACTGCTGCCGATTCTAAATTTAAAATAAAATTTAAAATTATTCCAGTGACAGAATTTTCCAGAAAAGAAGTTATTCGTGATGGAATTCAAGCGTGATAGTGTGATTTCTGTATATTTAACTGGAAAACCACAAGTGGCTACGTTAGAGCACTCTTGCATTAAAATGTGAATAAATCTTTTGTGTCTCGTACCATCGATCGTTACCGTGATACTGGTAACGTAGCCCGACGTCAAGGAAGTGGACGGAAGAAAGCAGCAACATCAGCAGAAATGGTCCGAAAAGTAAAGACTTGATCGAAAAAGTAACGACTTGATCGAAACCCGCGTCGCAGTGGCAAAAATGGCTTGTGAGCTGAACATATCGCAATATTCCATTCGGTACTCATATCGCAATATTCCATTCGGTACTCGGTAGGACTCAGCCCCATCGCACTCAGCACGCGCCACCCAAGAATGATTACTCGCTTCATTCCCAGCGCACAATGGCCACAAAAATCTCCGGATACCAATTCGTTGGACTATTGTGTCTGGAGTATTTTGGTAAGCAAGGATGGCACTAAAAAATACCAAAGTGTCGATCACCTCGGGCTAGCGCTTCGCCGGGAATGGTCTAAAATGCTGTAGAACAACATTCGGGCAGCGTGTGACGGTTTCATTTGCCGTTTGAAGGCTATAATTTGTCCATGGATGGCCAATTCGAACAAATTTAAACTTATTCTAAAATTGGATGCTATTTCCGACATTGTTTGGCATTCATTCAATAAAATTAAAAAAAGTAAAAATTATGGCGTTTGACTTTGTTGCAGTTTTTTTTTATCTCTCCCTGTATGTAACTGAGGTTACTTTACCTCCCCAGCAATTTTCATGAAAATTTAAACAGTAAACAATGATCATGGATTTCGATTAAAAGCAATTTCTCAGCGGAAATTAGTTCATATTCATATTGCTGCAATCGCCTCCCACATGCGTTCTTTATGATGGCTATCAATGTTCTCGATTTGTTACAACACCTAATGGGTAGCTTCCCTTTTGCTGCTTCGGATAATGATAGCCAAGTTAATTACAAATGTTAATAACTTGTTAAAAATCTTGTTAAATGCAATGATCTACAAATGTTGTTAAGAAGAACCAACCTCCCGCTAGCCCCTTCCGTTCCCACATAGAGCAAATGAATATAGAGGGAAAGACGTTGGGAGAACAACCTGTGAACTTGCAAGCCAACTCTCCCCCCATGGTGGGGCAAGCATTTATTTATCAACAAACGAATGTTTGAAGGTCTCCATTACCGTGACCATGCCTGCGAACCGTGGTGAGAAAATAACCAAACAATCAACAGGCTTAAACTCTGGCATCCCCAAGTGAAACAGTAGAAAAAGACCATGGAAAAGGAGTAAAAAGCGCTGCAACTCTACGAAGCAGCCAACCAACCGACCGACCGACCTCATTGATGATTTATTACAGAAACGATAATGTGAATACAATTAAATGAAGTGGCAAATGAACACTCACAATTTTCATCGTCGTAGTGGATGTGGTTTGGCGAAGGTTCGGATACTTTTTTCGCTTTGTTTTTCATTGTGAATTTTCTTTCAATGGTCATAATATTCAGCGGTGGCTATGGCTGGCCACTGAGGATGAAATGAGAGTCGCCTTTCCGATGTTTGGGGCATCTGTTGGCCCAAAAAAAAAAAAACGAAAAACGAAGTAAAAAGTCGGTGTAATCATGTCGGTTGCTGCATAAAAACCAATTCACAAATCATAAATAAGACATGTAGCAGCACGATTAAGATTAAGAGATCATAAAACAATTTTGCATTTTCACAGTTTTCAGATACGTCGACGACGAGGACAACCGCAACAACAACAACAGCAAAAATGAAGAATGAAATTCGAAACAAACAAAACAAACTTTAAGAGAAACCACAAAAAGTAAAAAAAAACAACGAAGCGGAGAAAACAATTTAATGGCATGATGACGAGGAAGGAAACAATTACATGGTGTAGAGCCTACAAGGACGAGGGTGGGTAAAAAATTAATGTTTTCCGACCAATCTCAAAGACTAACCTACTGTATTTCGAAAGCAATTTTATAAATGTCTTATACAGACTGAGAACGTCCAAGACCCATTCGATAGAAATTAGTTTTTAAAAGGTTCTAAAGGCCAGCTATATATCACTTTTTGTGGGGTTGAAGTCCTTCAATGGGTCTACAAGAGGCAACAGAATTTCACAAGGCATTCTAATAACAGAATACCTTCAAAATGTCTTCAACAGACCGAAGACCTTCCACCGTGAAGAATATATTCTTTAGAATTTTTTTTATCAAAAGCTATTCTTTAGACATAAGACTTCAACAGGTTCTAAAGGCAAAAGACCTTCAAAATTTTCCAAAGACTTTTTTCTAAAGAAGACCCAGAGGTCTTTTATCTATTTTTTTATTGGTGGAAGTTCTTCAAAGCTTCTTCAAGAGGCAAACGATTATCATAAGGTCATTTAATAACATAATAATTTCAAAATGTCTCCAATAGACAGAATGTCTTCCACCGGTATCTCATAGTTCGAAGACCCACACACGGGTCTGTACTGAAGACCTTTAGTCTGTTATAGAGCAAAGATCATTCAACGGTGTTCCGTGGAAAGAGGACTTTTCAACGGTCTTCTATGCCCAGAAAACCGTTAACTGGTCTCCAGTGGACCAACGATTATAATAGTGTCTTCCATGGACAGAACTCTATCAACAAGGCTACCATGACCTTAAAGAGGACTTCCGTAACCCGAAGGCTGTTATCACAAAATCACTGGGAGAGTTCTTAAAAAAAACAAGTAAAAAACAAGTAAGCAAAGGCTACAGTCGAGCGGGGCCGACCGTTGAATACCCTACAACACTATAATAAACCATACAGTTTATATAGGCGAAATACTCGACAGAATTCCACAAGATATTGTGACAAATAATAATAATAATATAATAAGGTTTCGTTCTCTAATTTTCGAACAATAGCAACTTAAACTAATTTGCTCATTTCCAATTTATTGGTAGATGTTGCACGTAAATGGTCTTCCTAGATCTGGAACCAATATTTCCCAAAGACCTATAACCTCTCAGAAGTGGCAAAAGATTAACATTTATTATTGGTTTTTGACTGAAACGCATCTATATTCTTCAACGCAATCAGCGTTAACGAAATAGTCGGAAGTGCGTCTTTCCTGTATTTGTGAATTCTCCAAAAAGTCACTGGAATGGACATTTTCGTATTTTGTCTACAAAAGTTGGCAAACTATTTCACACATTGAATATTTTTGGATGGCCATCCGAAACTGCTTGGCTTTTGCAATGTGGGGTAACCCCCATTCAAATGTGCGTGAGGATCGGGCGATAATTACGACCTGCCGACAATTTTGCAGTTTTTTGGTCCATGTCAACCCCTAAATATATGGCGATCATCTCCAAAAAGAGTAGACTTCTATTCTAACCCTCATCTTATCCCCATGCAAAATTTCGTAAGGATCGGGCCATAAATGCGATCTGTATATGATATCCTGATATTCTAACTACTTAGTTTTGTTAGCTGTAGAAATATTACCAAATGTTTAATTCAAAATGAAAATATGCCAAAAATATGACAAAATTGAAAAAATATGAGAAAATTTTAGAAAATCAATATTTTCATCTTTAGAGAGATATTTTTATGCGATTTTTTTAGACGTTTTTTCTTTCCTGCCAAGAGACCATTCTGAATTAATGAGAACTGTCGAAATCGGTTCAGCCGTTCTCGACATATAAGAGATCTTTCAAGCATATCTGCTTTGATAGACATATATATCGCACATTTTTTACTATATATCCGATTTGTTGGATAATAACATCAATGTAAAGGTCAGAAGTAACCTTGTGATGGCTTTGTGATTTCGCCAGGATTTAAAATATTCGCGGTTTAATGAAAAATTTTGATTTTTTTCAACACAAAAGATATGGTCTATTTTACCCGCTAGATATTATCAGATGACCACCCAAATTAGTAGGCTTCTTCCCCACCCTAAACTCTATCTACATGCGAAATTTCGCGTCGATTGGTCTATAATTGCGACCTGTATAGCTACTGCAAAATCCGACATTTTTTCAGTATTTGGTCCATTTCAACCCCTAAACATTTGGCGATCATCTCCAAAAGCAATAGGGTTCTATTCTGGTCCACGCCCCACCTACATTCTAAATTTCGTGAAGATCGGGCCATAATTGCGACCTGTAGAGTGATTACAAATTAACATGGACAGACGGACAGACGGACAGACGGACAGACGGACAGACGGACGGACGGACATACATAGCTAGATCGACTCAGCTCGGCGAGCTAGGAAGATCCATATATACTTTCCTATGTGGGAAACCAATATTTCGAGGTGTTACATAATTTTTGGCCCAATCAAACTTATAATACCCCCAACACATAGTGTTGTAGGGTATAAACATTAAGTTCGGCCGGGCCAAACTTTTAATACCCTCCACCCTAGGGTAAAAGAACATTAGAAAAAATGTGGCAAAAAGCATTAAAATGCGAATATCGGGAGGTACCGTTATATAGGGGCTACACCAACACGTGCACCTATAATTACAATGTTTCGCCACACGAGCTAGGACCCATTATGACCCACAAATACCAACTTTTACACAAATCAGTGAAAAAATGTGGCATAAATCATCAAAATACCGAATATCGGGAGGTACCGTTATATGGGGACTATACCAGAACGTGGACCGATATATCTCATTTTAAATACCAACCATCCTAGGGACAATACACACACTTGTGCCAAATTTCAAAGGTCTACGTCAAATAATGTGGGCTCTATCGTGATTTCAACAGACAGACAGACAGACAGACGGACAGACAGACAGACAGACAGACGGACATCGCTAAATCGTCTTAGAATTTTATGCTGATTATGAATATATATACTTTATGGGGTCTACGACGAATATTTAGAGGTGTTACAAACGGAATGACAAAGTTAATATACCCTCCTACCCATGGTGGAGGGTATAAAAAATGTTCAGAAGTCTTTCAAGGTTCTTCTATGGTCATATGACCTTTTACGGCTAGAAGTCACCACTGGCCGAAAGATCTTTAGAGTTTTACTGCGGCTGAAGGGCCCTGTACCGTTCTTCAATAGCGAACATACCATTAGCAAATATGCTGTAACCAGAAGACCTCTAGCATGTCTTATATGGCTTAAAAGGTCTTATTTGGACACAAAACCTCTAATAGGTTTTCTATGACTAGAGGATATTAAACAGGTCTTCTGTGGACAAAAGTTTATAATAGTGTCTTCTATGGACAGAACTCCGTCAACAAGTCTTCCATGACCAGGAGATCTTAAAGAGGACCTTAAAAAAGCCCCTTAATGCCACAAGTCTTTCAATGGTCTTCTACGGTCATATTACCTTTACCTACCCTTACCTTTCTTTAGCTAGAAGTCACCACTGGCCGAAAGATCTTTAGAGGTTTACTACACTCTACAGAACTCTTTCAACAAGCCTTCCATGACTAGGAGACCCTAAAGAGGATTTCCGTAACCCGAAGGCTGTGATTACAAGATCTCAGGAAGGATTCTACACAGAAGACTTTAAAAAAGTCCCTTATGATCAGATGTATTTCAAGAGTCTTCTATAGTCATATGACCTTTAAGAGAACTTCTGTGGCTAGAAGTCTCCACTGGCCGAATGATCTTTAGAGGTTTACTGCGGCTGAAGGGCCTTGTACAGGTCTTCAATGGCGAAAATACTATTAACAAATTGTCTGTAACCAGAAGAACCCTAGCATGTCTTATATGGCTAGAAAACCCTTAGAAGGACTTATTTGGGCTAGAAACCTCTAAGTCTTCTATGGCTAGAGGACTTTTAACCGGTCTCCTGTGGGCCAAACATTTTAACAGCGTCTTCTATGGACAGAAGTCCTTCAACTAGTCTTCCATGACCACGAGACCTTAAAGAGGGTTTCCGTGACCCGAAGAGTATGAACACAAGATCTCTGGGAGGAAGACTTTAAAAAAGTCCATTATAACCAGAAGTCTTTCAAGAGTCTTCTATGGTCATATGACCTTTAACGGGTCTTCTGAGGTTAAAAGTCTCCGGTGGCCGATGGATCTTAAAGAGGTTCATTGCAGCTAAAGAACCTTATGCAGGTCTTCAATTGCAAGCAGACCATTAACAGATCTTCTGTAACCTGAGAACCTTTTGCATGCCTTCTTTGGCAAGAACACCCTTAATTGGTTTTCTTTGGGGTGGACTCCTGTAAAGAGCTTCTATGGGCAGAAGACCTTTATGAAGTTCCCGCAAACGATTTTTAATTGGCCTTCTTAGTCACGAGATTAATCACAGGCCTTATATAACCGGAAGATCTTTATGATGTCTTTTGTATCCAGAAGATCTCTATCAGGCCTTCTGTGGTCAGAACAATTTTAACAGATCGTTTGTTGACAGAAGACCTGCAACCTGATTTATATGCTCAGTAATGCATCGTCTGAGGTAACTCTTAAATAGGTTTAACAAATCTTCTGAGGCCAAATCAAGCTTTCTATGGCCAGAAGATCCTTGACAGATCGTCTGAGATCAAAAGACCTTTAATAAATTTTCAATAAGAAAATTACCTTCAAATGACCTTCTGTAGCTAGAACGTCTTCAAGTGGCCTTTTGTAACCAAAAGACCTTCATTTGTGGGAGGAAGAACTTTAAAAGGTTTGCTATAGGTGACATTTCGATAAATCTTTCACAGCAAAAACTACCTTTTTAAGATCCTTTCGATCCCATACCTATTATAACTACCCTCCAATTAGGCCACCTGAATTATAAGTGAATCTCATTGAAATTGTTTATAAATGCCATGGTAGTTGGACCCAATAATATTTTCTTTCGGCCATAGGCAGAGATGATACCCAACTGAATATCGGTCGGTCTGTCTGTAAAGCTTTGCCCGTGAAACACAAGAAATAGAGAGATGAGAAATAAAAGTGAGCAATTGGAGGTCGTAAATCTTTCACAACATGAGGATTGTGAATAGACTCGACTTTGCACTCAGATTTGGCAGAGACCAGCCAACCGACCAACCACATAACCCCCTCAACACCAAACAATGGCCAACTGCATTCCGTACGAAATGTAGATAGGATAACAGGCCGATGACGATGATCATCTTCAGGGTAGTGATCAACTTTACAGTGTGTTGATAGATTTATGGCGCCAAATGAAATGCTCCAACTTAAAGTATTTATTTATATCTCCATACAGCCGATGCCAGGAACCAGGAACCAGCAACAACAACAAGAACACAATGCCAGTGTGGTGAGCTGGACTACAAATATATGGCCTGCGAAACAATAAAGCATTTATTAACTCCAAATCACAAAAAATCTGGTTAATCGATGCACCAGCCATGGCTATGGCTACGGCCTTGTGGCTAAAACTTAAAATTGCATTTCCATTGAGGGGGAAAGCGCATCCTTTACCACGGCTGCATTGACCAAGAATCTGAAAACAAAATCCAGTGGCTGGAACAAGGGGCTCATGTTGTGTTCCGCTGGTGGAACAACAAATGAAGACACACAGATACACACTCACACTCAAACATTTATTCAAAAATCCTCCAATATGCCGAAAATCCCAAGAATTATCAAAGGAAGCCGAGTGTGCGCATGCGTGTGACTTTCTGTGGTGAAACTTGAACTACTCTTCTTCGCCGGAGAGTGGAGGTTCCTGTTGTTCATTTTGTCCACCAAGCACGCGCATGCGTAATTATAATTTAAACTTTGATAATTAGTCGTCGTGTGGTTATAAAACATTTTTGTTGTTGCTGCATGATTTAGGACACAACAGGTTGATATCGTTGCCCATGCAAAGCTGAGGTGATACCCTTTCCTTGAGAGAGAGAGAGATACTGACTCTTTCGAGGCGGTTAAATAAAAAGAAAATAAATCAGTGCACGAAATTGTGTAGATATGCGCATGTGCATGTGGATATCTCGGTTTTGCCTTCATGCATGGCCTATGCTACGTAGATACGTTGCAGCAAATAAATTTCAAGATTTATGACTGAATTGGCGAGGAGACAAATGTAGCTACAAATCCTGGTGAATGGCAATCGTGGCGAGAAATGACATAAGAGTGACTATTTACGAATTAGTTGTGATTAACAAGAGATGTTAGATGTTGGAATATTAATAATTTTTGCGAAGAGCGAATGTGAGAAGAAGGAAGCGGTTAGATTTTTTTGAGGAGCCGATTAAGAAGAGTATTTACCGAAATGTAAGGGGTATGAAAGAGATGAGAAACAAAATGTCGTTACAACAATCTGTATTAATAAAAGAGTAAAATACTAACTGACTTAACGATGAAAACAGCTGAAGGTAGAATCTTGAAATTTTGGGTGACGGTTACTCTTAGTCCGAAGATGTCCGATAAATATTTTTTTATACTCTACCCTACCCAAAAATTATGTAACACCTCGAAATATTGGTTTTCCACATAGGAAAGTATATATGGATCTTCCTATCTCGCCGTGCTAAGTCGATCTATCTAGCATGTTAATTTGTAATCACTCTACAGGTCGCAAATATGGCCCAACCTTCACGAAATTTAGAATGGAAGTGGGGCTAGAACCAGAATAAAAGCCTATTGCTTTTGGAGATGATCGCATAATATTTCAGGGGTTGAAATGGACCAAAAACCGAATAATTTCCTGATTTTGCAGTTGCTCTACAGGTCGTAATTATAGACCAATCAACGCGGAAGTTAGCATGGGGCTAGAGCTTAGGGCTGGGCAGAAGTCTTCCAATTTTAATGGTTATCGGGTAATATTTAGTGGTTGAAATAGACCATAGCATTTGTGATAAATAAAAGTCAAATTTTCCATTAAACCGCGAATATTTTTAATGCCGGCGAAATCACAAATAGACGAACAGGTCAATTCTGACCGTTACGTAGATGCCGATAGTAAAAATATCGGATATATTTAGCGAAATATATACAATGTACATATATATACAAAGGAAGGGGATGTTAGCTAGAATGCTTATATCTCCAGAATGACTGGAGCGATTTTGACAAATTTTGTAAATTAAGAATGCCCTTTTGGCATAAAAGTATAAAATCTAAAAAAATCGTATAAAATGACACCAATAATGATGTTAATATAGATTTTGTAGTATTTTGTGACATTTTTTAATTTTTCATATTTTTTATCCCATGCAATTTTTTCAATTTGACAAATAAAAACCAAAGGACACGAAATCTCGCATAAAGTTAGAGCTTAGGGCAGCTGGTAAAATGGAACACTACTTTTGTGTGAAAAAATAGATTACATTTCCATTCTACCGAAACGCTAAAAATAACTTAAAGGCGAAATCCAAAATACAGAAATGGCAAATGGCGAACTTCTGGCTTTTTATGCTGATTGCTTTGACGAATGTAGCCAAATATCGTAGACAAGCAAATCTTGTAGATGAGTCTAAATTTGGAGATACAGAGGCGCTTCTTGCTTTTGGAGATGATTGCAAAATATTTAGGGGTTCAAATTCACCAAAAACAGAAATGTTTTTCCGATCACACAATTGAAGCCAATCGACACGCCTGTGAAGAGAGTTAAGGACAGGGAAGAATTCTAGCATTTTGGATGACTATTGAATTATATTTATCTGCAAAATGGACTACAACAACTAACAGCCCGACGGAGTGCATAAATGTGGGGCAAATGTCAATAGTCAAAATCCTAATTTCAAAAGCGAAATCTGCCAATATGGATTTGGACACAAGAGGGCTTCTAACATATTGTAGTGTTGTAGGGTATAACATAGTCGGCCCCGCACGACTATCACCTTTTTTACTTGTTTTTTTTTATAAATTCGTACCAGTTCGTAACGGTGCGAAAGGTACTATATATGGTACACTTTGTATTAGACGGACCAGTAGATGGCAGGTCGCTTATATCCTGATGATAATGATTTGGTACATCCAAAAAAGTTTTGAAAACTGTAACAAAGTAAAATGCCATAGTTTATTCATGTTTTTAATAGAACAGTGTTGGCTTTTTTTAATTTTATTGAATGAAAGCAAAAAATGTCGGAAATAGCCTCAAATTTTAGAATAAGTTTAGATTTGTTTGAATTGGTCACCATTGGCACGAATTATGGCCTTCAAACGGCCAATGAAACCGTCAAACGCCGACCGAATGTTGCTTTCCGGTATTTTGGCCCTTTCCCGGCGAAGCGCTTGCTTGTGGCGAATCGCTTACTTTGGTATTTTTTAGTGCCAACCTTGCTTTCCAAAATACTCTAGACACAATAGTCCTACGGATTTGTATCCGGAGATCTTGGTGGCCATTGTGCACTGGAAATGAAGCGAAGAACCTCACTTTGTAACCGTTCTTGGATGGCGCGTGCTGAGTGCGATGGTGCTGAGTCCTGTTGGAATGTCCAAGGTCAGCGGCCAAAATGCATGCATGCCCAAGGCTTTAATACACCTTCCGGTATATTTTCGCGATAATATTTGGCATTTATTTTGATGCCACGGTCGTTTAATAGGAGCGGCGAGCAACCATCGGCTGTTATGGCGGCCCACACCATTACCATGGCCGGCGCTTGAGTTCTGGTGGCCAACCGAAGGTGCATATTTTCAGCTGACCTCTTCGGCAAGTAAACACGATCATTTCGTTCGTTTACAAACTGCTGGACAACGAATGTTTTCTCACCGGAGAAAACCAAATTCGGCAGTTCACCACTTTCGGCCAAGCGAAGCAACTCTTTAGCGTTTTTGAGACTATTTTCTTTCTGTGTAAGTTCTCTCACTTTTTGGAATTTCAATGGCTTTACCCCGAGCTCATTTTTCAATACTTGCCGAATAGAATATTACGATATTTTCAGCTCACGAGCCTTTTTTCGCCACTGTGACGCGGATTTCAATTAAGTCACTTCTTTACTTTTCGAACAATTTCCGCTGATGTTGTAGTTTTCTTCCTTCCACTTCCTCGACGTCGGGCTACGCTACCAGTATCACGGTAACGAGCGATGGTACGAGACACAGTGGATTTATTCACATTTAAATGCTGGAGTGCTCTAACGATAGCCACTTGTGGTTTTCCAGCCAAATATAAAGAAATCACACTATCACGCTCGAATTCCATAACGAATAACTTTTTTTCTGGAAAATTCTCACCAAAATGTTTTTGTACACTTGTAAACAATATAATGAACTGTCACTGGAATAATTTTAACAGCTGTTGGACGAGTGGCTTAGAAATGACAGCAGTCTGAAGTTGGTTGCAGTTTTTTCATCTAACCCTATACAGAGGTCCAATTAAAGAGTAAGATAATTCCTATCCTTAAAATAACACTCAGATGACATTTGAAAGGTATTCCTGAATTGAAAATCTTTTACTGGTCTTATATTTAAAGAAGATCTGTCAACGTTTTTCCCTCTATTGAATATCTAATAGAAGTCCATTGAAGGCCGTTTGAAAGCTGTGTATAAAAGACTATCTGTCTATAAAAGATTTCTTTAAGTCTTTGTATTTCCATAAAATTACATTTTGTATAGAGAAGACTATGGAAAATCCTTGAATGGCCTTCTTTATATAGAAAACATTACAAGTGTCTTTTCTCCATAGAAGATGGTCTTATTGACTTCTTTCCAAGGAATACCAACAGTCTTCACACTCTTGATGATATTTATGCGGTCTATACTCATCGAAAGACATTTTACAGGTTTAATTTTATAGAGGACCTTTGTCAGATATTTTATATATACCTTTTACAAGTCTACTATCTGTAAAGACATTGTTACCGTTTTTTTACAGATTGTCTTTAAAGGGTCTTTTGAAGGAGTCGTTAACTTAAGGAGACCACTAAATGATTTTCTTGTTCAAAAAATAAACCTTTGAAAGTCTTCTCTTTAAAGGACTCGGTCTGTACCAAGACCTCTATACAAGTCTTCTGTTTAGATAAGATATTCAAGAGAGAAAAGACTCAAAATGGAAGCCTCTTTAAAAGTCTCCAGTCTGAAAAGGAGTCTTTACAGATCCTTTGCTTAGAAGACCATATATTAGGTTTCTATCAGAGGAATATTTTTTAAGATATTCCCACAAGGTGTCAACTTTAGGATAGGATCTCTGTATATAAACCAGTAAAGAAAGTCTTAAAGTCGGGCGGCACCGACTTAATGATACCCTACACCACTTTGCTAATTTAGTGGAGCTCCGCATAACAATTAAAAGTTTTTATGGGAGAATTCAATCATACACGCCATGATTATAATTATAATTTAAAGTTCAAAGGACTACATATGCCGAAGCATTCGTATCTTTTAAATTCGGACTTGTATTGCCCATTTGGTGCAAAATTTATTTGAAATCGGATAAAAATATATATGGGAGCTATATCCAAATCGGAACCGATCTCTATAAAATTTGACAAAGATATTTCTGAGCTGTATTTGATATATTTCCCTGAGTATCGTTGTTACGGAGTGCATATTACGACTGTGGGTAACATATATAACAAATCGGATGAACAGTATATATGGGAGCTATAGCTATATCTGAATCGATCTTCACGAAATTTGACATACTTGCTTCTAGACTCAATTCTGTCCTAAGTGCCAAATTCCATCCTATTTGGACAAATATTAGACGTTTGGTGCACAATATAAAGTAATTCGGACGAAGTTATATATGGGAGCTATATCCAAATCTGAACCGATCTCGATAAAATTTGGCACATGTATTTCTGCGCTGTATTTTATATATTTCCCCAAATTTTGTTGTTACGGAGTGCATATTACGGCTGCGGAGGACAAAAATAACAAATCGGATGAACAATATATATGGGAGCTATAGCTATATCTGAACCGATCAAATTTGGCACACTTATTTTCAGGCCTAATTTGGTTGTATGTGCAAATTTCCATAGTATTCGGGCTGATATTACACGCTTGGTGCACAATAAAAGGCAAATCGGACGAAGATATATATGGGAGCTATATCTAAATTTTGACCGATTATCTCCAATTTCAATAGGGTTCGTCCTTGGGGCAAACAAATGATTTTTGCAAAATTTCATCTGGATAGGGCAATAATTGCGGACTGTACTTTGTTCACAAAAATACATGGACAGACAGACGGATAGACATGCATAAATCGACTCAGAATCTGATTCTATGCAGATTATCAAAAGGAACTATGGGTCTACCTCGTTTCCTTTTGCATGTTACAAACAAATGCACAAAGACATAATGCCCTGACAACATTGTGGTGTAGGGTATAAATATGTTTAACGATCTTTTGCATATTGATATAGGTCTCATGTCTATGGACGGCCTTTTTAAGGTCTTTCGTTTTAATAATTCCAAGTAGTTCTCAATTTAATTTCCTTTATGGGTAACTGCACCAACATTGTCACTGCTCTCCCAAAAAAGAGCACCAGAGATTTTAATCCCCTTAGTAATGCCCGGCATTAAAACCCTGTGAAAAATTGAATGAAATTGTTCAGTTAATATCAGCGAATCGTATATTCATACCATAATAACTGTGGAATAGCCAAAATCGTTCCCATATTCGCATATATGGATGACAGGTGAGTTTTGTTGTTTTCTTCTTCCGAATTGTCAGATTCGACTGAAAGTTTGTTTCATTTCATGGTGTTTTCTTGCTCTGTTTTTGAATGTACGTATGTGGGTATGTGTTTTCCAAACAATTATCGAGATCATACCAGGGCAATTGTAGCATTATATTATAGGCCATGTAAATAGCCATTTTATTCATGAGCAGCAACAGTAAAAGCAACAACAACAACAGCATAGTTTTACCAAAATGAAGCCAGAAATCAAGGCAAAAAAAGGGGAAGCCGCAGCAACCACCTGAACTACAGTTGTGTTGCAACCTGGCAACCGAAAACGATGCCAACAACAACATCACGACGAACAAAAAAGTGAAATGAACAATCAACGAACGTTTTACGGTTGACATTTCACATGACAGGTTTGTAATGCGATTTATCCAGGATAAAGGATAGCCGCCGTTCATTCGTTCGTTTTTACATACATACAAACACACAAAGTTGAGCAAGTGCAAGTAGAGCAACTTGCAGTAGCGCACTAACACAATAACAACAACAAAAACAACAATTCCTGCATTTAGGCAGGCACTCAACACTGCTCAAAACACAAAAGTCAGTCGCCGTCAGTCAGACATTCCACATCGCAAAAGTCTAACCAAACAGAGACCGTCCAACCAACCAGCCGACCGACCGACCGCATTCATAAATGCTTTATGAAAAACGGCAAGAACAGAAATAATAAAAAAAACTGCATCGGCAACAAAAACAACAACAACAAACTATTGTAGAACAATGGCGAAAAATTCAGGGCACAGCTGGAATAATGGCCGAATATCTCGTTGGTTGGTTGAATGCTGAATGTGTTGCTGGCGTTGTTGTTGTCCATTGCTGAGGACGATACGCTCCAGTACCCTTGCATGTACGAGGTAATGCAAGCGTTCATTTGAGAATTATGTTGTATTCGCAATGGTGGTATGGATCAGGTGGTAATAGGATGGATGGATAGAATAAATAAAACTATTCATTTTCTATTGAAACAGTTGAAATATACAAGAAATCCGGAATTTTATTTGTAGTAGGATGGGCATAATTTTTATATCCCAAGACAATGTGAAAACTTCCTTCCGGTCCAAATCGACTGTTCTCATAACACATCAAATTAGGAGGTTAAGTATTGAAAATTTTTTAATAGAGGGGAAAAATATAAAAAAAATATAACAAGTAAAAGCTGTAAGTTCAGCCGAGCCGAACTTTGAATAACCTCCACCATTTGCAACGAATTTCTCAATTTTCAAGAAAAAAACCCGTTAAAAATTCTGTTAAAATCTTAAAAATACCGATATAAGGGTCTATACGACCACGTGGACCTGCATAGGCAACTTTTGTCATAAGCCAATACTATATTCAAATGCGAAAATTGAACAAAAATCGGTATATAATGTAGCTAAAATCACCAAATACCGAATATAGGGAGGTACCATTATATCGGGGCTATACCAAAACGTGGACCTTCACAAACATTTTCTCTCATAGGCTGTAGTATATATTACGAACTTCAAATGCCAAATTTGAAACAATGGCGGAGAATAATGTCGCTAAAATCAACAAAGTACCGAATATCGGGAGGTACCGTTATGTGGGGGATATACGAAGACGTGGGCTGTGGACAGACAATTTTCTGTCATAGGCTGTAGTATCCATTACAAACTTCAAATACCAAGTTTGAAACAATTCCGATGAATAATGTCGGTAAAATTATCAAAATACCGAATATAGGGTGGTACGATGGGGGTTGTAAAACGTGGACCTGCACAGACAATTTTCTGGCATAGGCTGTAGTATCCATTTCGGACTTCAAATACAAAATTTAAAATAATTCTGGTAAATAATGTCGCTAAAATCATCAAAATATCCAATATCGGGAGGTACCGTATACCAAAACGTGGAACTGTACAGACATTTTCTGTCATAGGATGTAGTATCCATTACGGTAAACAATGTCGCTGGAATCATCAAAATACCGCATGTCGATAGGTACCGTTATGTGAGGGCTATGCGAACACGTGGACTTGCACGGACAATTTTCTGCCATAGGATGTAGTATCCATTGCGAACTTCAAATATCCAATTTGACACATTTCCGATGAATACTGTCGCTTAAATCAACAAAATACTGAAAATAGGAGGTACCGTTATATGGGGGCTATGCCAAAACGTGGACCTACATGGCCCATTTTCAATACCAAAAGTCCTGCACACATAATATACATTCACGTAAAATTGTATCAACCAACTTCATTTCGTTCGGAAGCTAGAGTGATTTACACAGACGGATAGACGGACGGACATCGCTAAATCGACCTAGAATTTCATGCTGATCTAGAAAATATATACTTTGTGTGGTCTAAAATGTATATTTTGAGGTGTTACAAACGGAATGACAAACTAAATATACAATACTATGGTGGAGGGTATAAAAATGCTAAATTATATAAACCTTTAAAATATTCGGTTGGCCACCAGAACTCAAGCGCCGGGCATGGTGATGGTGTGGGCCGCCATAACAGCCGATGGTCGCTCTCCGCTCGTATTAATTGACCGTGACATCAGAATAAATGCTGAATATTATAGCGAAAATATTCTGGAGTTTGCACTAAAGCCTTGGGTACGCAAACATTTTAGCCGCGGACCTTTGACATTCCAACATGTCTCAGCACCATCGCACTCAGAACGCGCCATCCAAGAATGGTTACAAAATGAGGTTCCTCGCTTCATTTCCAGAGCACAATGGCCACTAAAAATCTGCAAATACCAATAGTCCAACGATTGTTTCTGAAGTATTTTGGAAAGCAGGGTTGGCACTAAAAATACCAAAATGTCGATTACCTCAAGCAAGCGCATCGGCGGGAATGGGCCACAATACCGCAGAGCAACATTCGGGCAGCGTGTGACGGTTTCATTGGCCTTTTGAAGACCATAATTCGTGCCAAAGGTGACCAATTCGAACAAATCTAAACTTATTGTAAAATTCCATGCTATTTCCGACATTTTTGCTTTCATTCAATAACATTTAAAAATAAGTAAGCAAAGGCTATAGTCGTGCGGGGCTGACCAGGTTATACCCTTTAAAAAATACATTTTGGAAGATATCGGGTTTGTTCTTAACTCTCTTCTCAGGCGTGTAGTTTGACTTCATTTTATTTCAAAGGTTTTCTGTTTTTGGTTCATTTGAAGCCCTAATATTTTACGATCATCTCCAAAAGCAAGAGGCCCCTCTGTATCTCCAAACTCATCTATATGGTTTGCTTGCCTACGATATTTGGCTATATTCGTCAACAAAATCGGTGCAGCCATTCCTGAGATATAAGCATTCTAGCTAACATCCCATTCCTTTGTATATACACATTGTATATATTTCGCTACATATATCCGATATATTTACTATCGACATCTACGTAACGGTCAGAATTGACCAGGTCGTCTATTTGTGATACGCGGTTTAATGGAAATTTGACTTTTATTTACTACAAATTTTATGGTCTATTTGACCCACTAAATATTATCCGATGACCGTCAAAATTTGAAGGCTTCTGCCCAGCCCTAAGCTCTAGCCTCACGCTAACTTCCGCTTCGATTGGTCTATAATTGCAACCTGCAGAGCAACTGCAAAATCTGAAAATTTTCCAGTTTTTGGTCATTTTCTAAATATTATGTGATCATCTCCAAAAGCAATAGGCCTCTATTCTGGGCGTAGCCCCACCTCCATTCTAAATTTCGTGAGAAAGGGCCATAATTGCGACCTGTAGAGTGATTATAAATTAACATGGACAGACGGTCGGACGGACATGCATAGCTAGATCGACTCAGCTCGGCGAGATAGGAAGATCCATATATACTTTCCTATGTGGGAAACCAATATCTCGAGGTGTTACATATTTTTTTGTCCCAATGAAACTTATAATACCCCCACCACATATTGTTGAAGGGCTTAAAAACTATAAACGTTTTTGAAACGGTGTAGTTTCATAGTCTTACTCTTATGTAAATTTCTAACAACATATTCTATTTAAAATGGAAGCGTTTGAATGAAAAGAATTTCACATAATTCAGAGGGATTATCCAGATATGATAAACGGGGATAGGAAACTTAGGGATCTGGACTCAAAAATACTCTATTATACCAAACCGAAAAGTTTAAACAAACCGCGTAAATATATTTATTCCAGCCACTTTTTTATATGACTTATGGCAATTATGACATATTTATTTAATTTTCGAATACGATTTGGAACAACGTTCTGAAGTCCAAATTTAAAATCTGCTAAGTTTTAATTTAAAATTTGTACAATGCCCTAAAATTTCTTGCTGAGAGCCATATATTGTATCTTTACAATACACCTTCTTTTTTTGGTTATCGTTTTTTGGAATTAACGTACTCTGTGTTGTAAGTCATTAAACAAATACCTTAGCTATTTCCCTATTTCTCTAATTGGCCCTCGCTTTGAACTACCGACAACAACACTGCATTTAATGGCAATTTATTTTAGCAACAGAAATTCATATTAAAAACAAAAATTTCTACCTCAATCTCATCGACAAAGTAACTGTGACATTCTAGCAAAAAAAGCAACAACAACTAACGAACAACAATCCAACAGCAAACATTTGATTTGTCATTTCTTCTGTTCATTTGCCTGCCACAGCTATTACCACTGGTGGTGGTAATTCCTGCCTCCTCGTCGAACTACCTCCCCCCCCCTATCCAACGCCTGGCTATGTTTGTTACATTTTCAAGAGAAAGTTAATTAAAATAATGACTTTTTATACATTTGCAGACAAATATGGTTGACGAATGATGGTTGGTTGGTTGGTTGGCTTGGCTTGCTGGTCGATTGGATGGATGGTTGCCTCCAATGCGCTGTGTAATTGCACATTTACACCGATATAAAAGTATGAAGCACACAATAACGAAAAAAAAAACTGGTACGACATACAAGTTAAATCTTCTGTAAAATTGTTTTCTCTATTTGCGTAGGTTTTTATTTTATCTTTTTTGGGGGTATTTTCAATCATGTTTTTTCCATTCATCTGAAATGTTAATGCAATTTTAATTAAATATATACAAAAAATAGGCAAATATTTTTTCCAGCACACGAGGCTAAGCGTTTTTTTCTTCCATTCAGTAAGTCATTGCTGTGGCAATTCATTAAATTGCAATTTAACTTATTTTTTACAAGACAAGCAAAACATTTGGACATTGATAATAGTGAAGTAATTTATTTGATTAAGTTGACATTAATTTGTGAAAATATTTTAATATACTTTTCCAATTGGCTTAGGATGGACATTGATATGATGAGGAGAAGAGAAATTGATGATGATTTCTTATAACTTTCAGGTGAATATTGTAGTTGATAAACTTTCTAGCGTGGACATGTCCCATGCCCATGTTCCCAATTTTGGGAACATCCTTTTAAAGGACTGTCTATATGAGTCCAAACTTTCTGCGTTGTCTCCAAACAGCGGTACCTCCCATTATTCGGCATCTGGCGATTTTATCCAAATTTTTCAACGGAATTATTTTAAAATTGGTATTTAGAATTCAGTTTTATACTCTCCACCATAGTATGGGGGGTACATTAAGTTTGTCATTCCGTTTGTAATACCTCGAAATATACATTTTAGACCCTACAAAGATCAGGATAAAATTCTATGTCGATTTGGCGATGTCCGTCCGTCTCTCCGTCTGTGGAAATCTCTCTAGCTTCCGAACGAAATGAAGTAGGTTGATAAAATTTTACTCAAATGTATATTATGTCTGCAGGACTTTTGGTACTGAAAACTGGTTTATGTAGATCCACGTTTTGGTATAGCCCCCATATAATGGTGGATTTCAAATTTGGTATTTGAAGTTAGTAATGCATGCTACAGCCTATGACAGAAAATTATCCGTGTAGGTCCACGTCTTCGTATAGCCTCCCTACATCCCGATATTCGGTATTTTAATGATTATATCAACATTATTCACCGGAATTCCTTCAAATTTGTTATTTGAAGTTGGCCTATGACAAAAAATTGTCTGTGCAGGTGCACGTTTGAGTATAGCCCCAAATAATAGTGCCTCCCTATTTTGATGACTTTTATGATGCAGGTCCTATATAGACCCTATAATAACGATAAAATACCGGATGTATTTTTAAGATTTTAACAGTTTTTTAAGAATTTTATTTTTTTGGAAAATTGCCAAATTCGTTCTAACTTATAGCTTTTTTTCTTGTTCAAAGTAATTTTTGGAATTTTTGCAAGTCTTTTCAAGAGGGTTGAAAATATTAGATGTTCGTGTATTTTTTTTGTAATGATTATATTTCTTCGGGATGTTAAATTTCAAACGATAATTTAATTGCGATGTTTTTTCACAGTTCCATCGTCTCGGAATTTAGCATAAGGTTAGAGTTTACAATAGGGTGAAAGACCCCGGATAATATTAAGCGGGTAAAATTGACACAACTTTGGAATTTAGCTACAAACTAAGGCTGCTTACTAATTTGGATGGTTATCGAAAAATATTTAGCGGGTGAAATAGACCATAGCTTTTATATAAAAATACGAACATTTCTAAAAAAAATGCTAATAAAATTGTGAATATTTACAGGGTGAGATAAAAAACTGCTACAAAGTCAAACGTTAAAATTTTTAATTTTTTCAAAATTTTTTTGAATGAAAGCAAGAAATTTCTTATGTAGCATCAAATTTTAGAATAAGTTTAGATTTCTTCGAATTGGTCACCTTTGGCACGAATTATGGCCTTCAAACGGCCAATGAAATCGTAACACACTGCCCGAATGTTCGCTTGCTTGAGGTGATCGACACTTTGGTATTTTTTAGTGCCAACCTTGCTTTCCAAAATATTCCAGACACAATAGTCCAATGGATTGGTATTCGGAGATTTTGGTGGCCATTGTGCGCTGAAAATAAAGCAAGGAACCTTATTTTGTAACCATTCTTGGGTGGCGCATGTTGAATCCTGTTGGAATGTCCAAGGCCTGCGGCCAAAATGTTTGCGTGCCCAAGGCTTTAATACACACTCCAGAATATGTTCGCGATAATATTCGGCTTTTATTGTGGCATCGATTAATAAGAGCGGAGAGCGACCATCGGCTGTTATGATGGCCCACACAATCACCATGGCCGGCGCTTGAGTTCTGGTGGCCAACCGAAGGTGCACATTTTGAGCTGACCTCTTTGGCAAGCACAAACACTTTTGTGAACAAACACGATTATATTGTTTTTGACAAACTGCTGGTCAACGAATGTTTTCTCATCGGAGAAAACCAAATTCGGCAGTTCACCACTTTCGGCCAAGCGAGTCTATTTTCATTCTGTTGCGGTGTAAGTTCTTGCACTTATTAGAATTTCAATGGCTTTACCCCGAGCTCATTTCTCAATATTTGCCGAATGGAATATTGTGATATGTTTAGCTCAGGAGCCATTTTTCGGCCACTGTGACGCGGTCTTCGATCAAGTCGCTTCTTTACTTTTCGAACCATTTCTGCTGATGTTGCTGTTTTCTTTCGTCCACTTCCTTGATGTCGTGGTACGCTACCAGTATTACGGTGACGAGCTGGAGTGAATTTAAATGCTGAAGTGTTCTAGCGATACCCAAATGTATAGAAATCACACTATCACGCTTGAATTCCATCACGAATAACTTTTTTCTGGAAAATTCTCACCAAAATGCTTTAGTACGCTTGTAAACAATATAATGAGCTGTAACTGGAATAATTTTAACAGCTATCGGACGAGTGGCTTAGAAATGACAGCAGTCTGAAGTTGGTTGCAGTTTTTTCATCTCAGCCTGTTTTCTGACCCCATATAATGCTACTTCCAGATATAGTATTTGTGTATTTTGCCTATTTTAGTGACATTTTTCAAAAGAGTTTGAAATTTGGTATTTGATGTTCACAATGGGCAATAACCTACGGGCGGAAAATTATAAATGTACATCGGTCTATGTCGAGGTATAGCCTCAACAAAAATATATTTTCAGACATACGGCATTCTGCTGATTTTAACTTTTTTCCTTAGAAGAACTTCGAGGGCTAGCCATTTTATTTATTTTTTTATACCCTACGCCACACTGTGGTACAAGGTATTATTCGTTTGTGCATTTGTTTGTAACATGCAGTTTATTTCTAGTCTAGTTTCTTTTGATAATCTTCATAGAATCACATTCTGAGTCGGATTGTTACATCACATTTTATAAGAGTTCTAATTATTCAAAATTTTGACAGTTTGTGGGGGAGGTACTTGATGGAGTGGACCGATATTGTCCATTTTCGCACCTGAGCTAGCACTGATTAAAATATTAGGATTTGCAAAGTTCGAACAAAATCGGATTATCCTTTCTGTGCAATAAATTATTTTTTTTTTTTTTTGAAAATGTTGACATTTTGTGTGAGGGGTACCAGAAGGAGTGGACCGATATTGCCCATCTCCGAACTCGATCTAAGTTTGACAAAAATATTACGAAGTACCAAGTGTGGATCAAATCAGATACTCCCAGACAGACAGATACGCACCAGACAGACAGAAGGACGGTAGATCGACTCCAAATGTTTTGAAACGGATTTGGTCCAAAGAAAACCGTTATTTCGACTAGGCACGTTTTGACCGTATCAAATGATATATACCCACTGTAGCCATGTGGGTGAGGGTATACAAATTTTGAACTTTGACGTCGGTAAACTGCAATTTCAAATTTCTATCATGACTGGACTTAATTCATTTCGATTTCTCTCTTAACATTTATTTCAAATTTATTTTTGTGTACAAACTTTAATTACTTTTGGATTATGAAAGCCTTGTTCATCCTAATCAAGTGTAGTAAGAATTAAATCCCACCCGGATCGACTTTGCCAATTTACTTTAATTACTTTAATGTGCTTTCCGTTTAAACAATAGACATTATAGTTCTTCCATATAAATATATATTTATAAATATAAACCTACGTATGTTTGCAAATTCGTGTGAAACAAGCATCAAATATATTAGAATCATCTTTAGCTACAGAGTCGTCAGACAACTGCCAGAATTTTATCCAGCCAAATGGGTAATTGGGTGTTAGCTTGTTTTGCGTGTAGGTTGACGTTTTTTTTTCCTTTTCCTCTCTCTCATTCATTGTCTGCCATAGAAATCCACTTTATTTAATGAGCATCAAATGTCTCATATTCCCGCTTCGAATACATTATTCAAAATGACCCAGAATGGCAAGGAAGAAAAATAAGAAGGTAAGGTAAGGTATGTACGTAGCCCAAAAACAACAATAGGACAACACTAACATTTCAATTAATATATTGGTGCAAATTCATTCCACCAGTTCTCAAAAAGAGACGCAGAGACACACACAAACGTATACACACGTGCGAAATGAAGCACACAAGGATATATTTAATTCTTATTTAATAGATGGACAAATATATATGAGCAATTCCAGGTGAATGTTGAAAAATAAATCATGAGATCGAAAAAAAAATTAAAAAATAAGAAATATTTTGTTGTTGCAAAATGGTCAGGTTTTATCCCTTTTTTGTTGTTTTTATAAAAACAACGTTTGTTTATTAGTGGAGAACGATGGTAATGTTTACCAGGGGGTAAGGCAGGGAATTCCTAGGTTTCGGAAAGAGCCACCAATCCTCATCAGTTCCCTTGTTTTTTGTCTGGGATATTCTCCCCAGAAGTTATTTTAAAAATAACTTCTACGACAAAAAACATTTTTTACCCAAGTGACGAGATCGTAAAATTCTTTAAGAAAGTCTTCTAAAACTAAAATTCTTTAAGAAAGTCTTCTAAATCTTACAACCGCACTTATAAACATTTACATCTTTCTCCAATTGTTATGCTTTCGTTCAACCTAAACGAAGTAGCATAACCATGTAAGTTATTATTAAAATAACTTCTGGGGAGAATATCCCAGACAAAAAACAAGGGATCTGATAAGGATTGGTGGCACTTTCCGAAACCTAGGTATTCCCTGCCTTACCCCCTGGTAAACATTACCATCGTTCTCCACTAATAAACAAATGTTGTTTTTATAAAAACAACAATAAAGGGATACAGCCTGCCATTTTGCAACAACAAAATACTACGGTATCCCGAACAAACAAGCCAACATTGTTCAATTAGAAATATTTGTGAAAAGTCAAAACTTTAAAAAAATCTCGTCGTATGGGTGGAGACATTTTTTTTACAAAAAAAAAAATCACTCATTAGAAATATATTTCAGAATTTATATGTAAATTTATGCCCTATTACTATTTCATAAAAAAATTACCACTCTTCACTAAAAAGATGTTAGAATTGGTAATATCGAAGAGATGTACAAAACAAGTTAGCAAAGGCTATAATCGTGCGGGACCGACCATGTGATACCCTACAACACTACAATATGTTAGAAGCCCCCTAATATCCAAATCCATTTTGGAAAATTTCATTTTTGAAATTATGTCACGGAGCACTGCCCAGATATTAACCTCAAAATTTTAACCAGGGACATTTGCCCAATATTTACAAACTCCGTCTTAAATTTAAACCAATGGTCATCCAAAATACTAGAATTCTTCCCTGTCCTTACCTCTTTTCTCAGGCAGAAGTCGATTGTCTTCTATTGTGTGATCAGGAAATTTTTTCTGTTTTTGGTTCATTTGAACTCATAACTATTTTGCGATCATCTCCAAAAGTAAGACGCCCCTCTGTATCTCCAAATTAAGACACATCTATATGATTTGCTTTGGTACGATGTTTGGCTATATTCGTCAACGAAATCAGCATAAAAAAGGCAGAAGTTCGCCTTTTGTGTATTTCGGATATCGTCTGTAAGTAATGTTGGTATTTTTTTCACACAAAAGTTGAGGTCCATTCCACCCGCTGTCCTAAACTCTAACTTCATGCGAGATTTCGTGTCTTTTGGGTTGTATTTGCGACATTTATAACGGCCCTTTCAACCCCTAAATATACTGCGGACATCATATTTTATTATTTTATGCCAAGAGGGCATTCTGGATTGACAAAAAAATTTGTCAAAATCGGTCCAGCCATTCTTGAGGTAAAAGCATTCTAGCAAACATCCCCTTCCTCTGAATATATAAATTGTATATATTTCGCTATATATATATCCGATATATTTACTATCGGCATCTACGTAAAGGTCAGGATTGACTTGTTCGTCTATTTGTATTTTCGCCGGCATTAAAAATATTCGCGGTTTAATAGAAAATTTGACTTTTATTAAATACAAATGTTGTGGCCTATTCCACCCACTAAATATTACCAGATGACCATCAAAATTGGAAGGCTTCTGCCCAGCCCTAAGCTCTAGCCCCATGCAAACTGCTTCGATTGATCTATAATTGCGACCTGTAGAGCAACTGCAAAATCAGGAAATTTTTTCAATTTTTGGTCCTTTCAACCCCTAAATAATATGCGATAATCGCCAAAAGCAATAGGCTTCTATTCTGGCCCTAGTCCCACCTCCATTCTAAATTTCGTGAAGATCAGGCCATAATTGCGACCTGTAGAGTGATTACAAATTAACATGAACAGACCGATCGACGGACGAACGGACATACATAGCTAGATCGACGCAGCTCGGCGAGATAGGGAGATCCATATATTCTTTCCTATGTGGGAAATCAATATTTCGAGGTGTTACATAATTTTTGGCATAGTGTTGTAGGGTATTAATATTTCGCTCCCAAGTTACTTCCAAGATTTTTTTGGAATGTCTCAAATAATCTCCCGAGAATAATGTATATCCTACACTCTCCCCCCTTCACGATTCGCATATACATCTTCATTTTCTAATATCTTTGTCCTGTTGTCTTATAATCACTTTGCGTTTACACCTTTGGGAATTGACTCGACCCACTCGAAACGCAATGCCAACAAAACAATAGCTGGGCAAATTGAAACAACGCTCACATGCTTGACAGTTTTGCTAGGCTGCATGCCGTCGTTCATACACATTTAAACATAGATACACGAGTAAAAAAAAACTCCACCACTAGACGAACAAAGAACATTAAAACAAAACAATAGCCATTAAGGATATAATTCACCTGTTACATGTGAAATCAATTGGAGTACAAGAATATCTGCTAGGGGCCGATTTAAATGGCAGGTGGGGAGAACACAAGAAACTTGGAAATAAAAAAATATGAATATCCACAAATTTTTCCTTAAAAATAATTAAAAAAATCTGAAAAAAAACATTGTTATAGCTCTGACTTACGTTAAAAATAATTTTTTAAAATTCACATTTGGTCATTGGTCCTTGAAAATATTTTTTTGTAAAAATTAAGGAAGGCTATTGAAATTTTTTCTGTAGAATCTCCGATTGCATCTTGAAAAAATATTCCGAATAACCTGTCGATTTTGCCGACATATGTGTTCATCCTGTGTGGGTGGGAGCTACCATAAGCGGTAAACCTATAAAAATTCTCAATTATAGGTTAGAATGGTCCTTGAACAAATATTACTTAAATTCAGGACTGGTCTTTGAAAATATATTCAAAAGAATACATGAGTATGTCTTAAATATGTAAATAGATATTTGATCCCTTTGTTTTGGAGATATATTTGTTAAAAGCACTTGTTAGTCCTAGAATAAATATTTTATTTATTTTATTTTTATTTGTTAGTCCTAGAATAAATATTTTATAATATTTATATTTTATAAATAAATATTTTATATAAAATAAACGGATTGGCATCCGGTGATTTTGGTGGTCATTGTATGCTGGGAATGAAGCAAAGAACCTCGCCTTTAAAAAAATCGTTAAAAACTTTATGATTGAAGCTCTGCTGGTCCTTTATAAAAAATTCTTAAGAAATGCACGTTTGAAGCTCTACTGGTCCTTGAAAAAATATTCTTTGGAAAATCCACGTTTGAAACTTGAAAAAATGTTCTTTGGAAAATCCACGTTTGAAACTTGAAAAAATGTTCTTTGGAAAATCCACGTTTGAAACTTGAAAAAATGTTCTTTGGAAAATCCACGTTTGAAACTTGAAAAAATGTTCTTTGGAAAATCCACGTTTGAAACTTGAAAAAATGTTCTTTGGAAAATCCACGTTTGAAACTTAAAAAAATGTTCTTTAAAAAATCCAAGTTTGAAACTTGAAAAAATGTTCTTTAAAAAATCCAAGTTTAAAGCTCTACTGATCCTTGAAATAATATTCTTAAAAAAATTCACGTTTGAAACTCTACTGTTCCTTGAAAAAATATTCTTCAAAAAAGTCACGTTTGAAACTATACTGGTCCTTGAAAAAATGTTCTTTAAAAAATCCACATTTGAAACTCTGCTTGAAAAAATATTCTTTAAAAAATCCAAGTTTGAAGCTCTACTGGTCCTTGAAAAAATATTCTTTGGAAAATCCACGTTTGAAGCTCTAATGGTTCTTGAAAAAATATTCTTTGGAAAATCCACGTTTGAAGCTCTAATGGTTCTTGAAAAAATATTCTTTGGAAAATCCACGTTTGAAGCTCTAATGGTTCTTGAAAAAATATTCTTTGGAAAATCCACGTTTGAAGCTCTAATGGTTCTTGAAAAAATATTCTTTGGAAAATCCACGTTTGAAGCTCTAATGGTTCTTGAAAAAATATTCTTTGGAAAATCCACGTTTGAAGCTTTACTGGTCGTAGAAAAAATTGTCTTTAGAAAATCAACGTTTGAAGCTCTACAGGCCGTCGAAAAAAAATATTTTTTAAGAATCCACGTTTGAAGCCCTACAGGTCCCTGAAAAGACATTCTATAGAAAATCAACGTTTGAAGCTCTACAGGCCGTAGAAAAAAAATATTTTTTTAAGAATCCACGTTTGAAGCCCTACAGGTCCTTGAAAAGATATTCTTTAGAAAATCCACGTTTGAAGCTCTACAGGTCCTTGAAAAGATATTCTTTAGAAAATCTACGTTTGAAGCTCTACAGGTCCTTGAAAAGATATTCTTTAGAAAATCTACGTTTGAAGCTCTACAGGCCGTCGAAAAAAATTTTTTTTTTAAGAATCCACGTTTGAAGCCCTACAGGTCCTTGAAAAGATATTCTTTAGAAAATCCACGTTTGAAGCTCTACAGGTCCTTGAAAAGATATTCTTTAGAAAATCTACGTTTGAAGCTCTACAGGTCCTTGAAAAGATATTCTTTAGAAAATCCACGTTTGAAGCTCTACAGGCCGTCGAAAAAAAATATTTTTTTTTAAGAATCCACGTTTGAAGCTTTATTGACCCTTGAAAAAATATTCCTTAAAAAACACGTTTGAAACTCTGTCGGTCATTGAAAAAATATTCTTTAAAAAATCCATGTTCGAAGCTCTATTGGCCCTCCAAAATATTCTTTACAAATTTTGCATTTCACAAAATCCCCAAACTTTTCTGTTGAAGCTCTTTAATAAGTTTTTTTTACCCCTTTGACCCCACTGTGTTCGTCAAATGAAGGCATATCATGTTGCACGACAAGATTAATGCTAAACCCATTCAGAAGAAAGAAAATAGTCACCCATTTTCATGATATAATAACCCATTAAAAATTACTACTAATGTGCACCTTGCTCTGTGCTCCAGCTAACAACCACCTCCTCCCCCCACAAAAAAACCGTCCAAATAAATGTTCAACATAAAAAGAAAGTTCAACAATGAAGTGCACCATCGATGGATCACTTTGCGAACAGACAACAACAACCAGAATAGATGGATGTGTTGTTGGATGGATGGGACAAAGTGACTGCTGAGTGCCGGGATGGGGTCAACAACAGCAGAGTGGACAAGTTAAGGTTGTTTCGTTGATCGTCTGCCATCAAAGAGAATGAAGAAAACTTTTCGAGTCACGATTTTTTCCGTGTTGGTATCTTTTTGTTTGAAGTCGCCTTTTAGGACAAGAAAAAAAAAAGAAATATAAATAAATATCTATAGATTAACAGGCAGTCTGTCTCATTGTTGAGTGCGAGGGTATGCCTTCTTAATCATATGTTAAATTTTCAACTTGTTTTCCCCCTCGCCATGTAAGCATTTTAAACCAGAGTACGTTAGCATTCATAACGTGCCGCATTTTCTTTTTTGGGTATTTTTTCGGGTCGGTGTGTGTGTGTGTTTGGTTTTTTGTTGTTCCCAGTTAAGACAAAAAATTCATATTAGTTTTTTGGTGACCAACGACAATAAGAATACAACAACAATAAGGTGATCGAGGAATTGTTGTAGATTTCTTCTAGACATCACAGCGGTCACAGAGCCGGCCACCATGACCAACTGTGGAGACAAAACATTAAAATAAACGACCGCCAATCCATCTTCTTTTTGTTAGTTCGACGGAATGTAATACAAAACCTAACCATCTAGAAAGCCAGTCGCCCAGCACCCCCTTCTCCATGTGGTGAGCGTTTGATCCGATCCAACAACAATGGTCAATAGCAGTACCAAAATGTAACTAACAAACAATGAGGATAAAAAAACACTAACGTCACACGTTTTTCTTTCTTTCTGTTTTTTTTTTTCTCTCAAAAGACAGTTTGATAATCCACCTTCAGCCCATAATGGTTACCACCAAAATGAAAGGCTCTTTGCATTCACAAGTCAGCCATGAGACAAAAAGAAGATTCAAAAGAACAAAAAAAAAAAAAAAAAAAAGGAATATTCAATCATTCGGGCCATTTACTCAATGACTCTTAATGGCATGAAAATGGTCCCGATATTGATTCTAAACTAGGTATCAATAATAATTTTCTATTTGGTCGGAATAAAATTGTAAAGAAAGAAAATTGGTGGGAAAAATCCACACAACTAAAATTATAGAAGATTTCAAAAAAAGTTAGAGCCTTAAAAGAAAAGAAGAAAATAATCTTTTAAGAATTTGTAGGGAAACATTTTTTTTAACAACAACGCGGGTTTCCATGGGCCGGAAGGACTAGCGGATCTATAAAGCATAGTTTTTCAAGGAATAGTTTAGCTATTAGCGTGTAGTTTCTATGAGCCAATAGGTCTACAAATGTGGATATTACAAAGAATATTTTTTCTGTCCGTCCGTCCATATATTCTTGTGAACAAAATGCAGGCCGCAATTACTTCCCGATTGAGATGAACATTTCTAAATAATATTTCTTTGGCCCAAGGACGAACCCTATTGAAATTGGTGATAATCGTATCAGATTTAGATATAACTCCCATATATATCTTCAACCGAATTTGGGTTAATTGTGTACCAAATGGCCAATATCTGTCCTAAAGTCCTGGGTTTTGGTATATCCGACCGAATTCAGTCTAGAAGCAAGTATATCAAATTTGGATAAACTCGGTTCAGATATAGCTCCCATATACAGGGTTGTCCATATTTGACGGGCCCATCTGGCAGAGATGTCACATCGCTTAATGACATACCGCGTTTGAAGCGTCAGTCCAAGCAGATTTTTACCATGAACCGCGAGCGCTCTGAAATAGTTGAAATTTACATTCAACAGAAGAAGTCAATTGTGAAAACTCAACGTGCTTTTAAAACATTAAAAAATGTGAGAAGTGCGTCTTCTAAGAACACCATTAAGCGTTAATACGAAACATTTTCGACTGGTAAGGCTCTTTCTAATCCGAAGAGGCCATATAAAAGTCGACCAAGGCGATCGGCCGAGAATATCGCTGCCGTACCAACCCATGTTGAGAGGTCCCCAAGAACATCCCAAAAACGCCGTTCTCAGCAGTTGGGCATGGCTCGGTCCACTTTACAACGGATTATTCGCATTGATTTGCATTTGTTCCCGTACAAAATTCAATTGACGCAAAGAATGTTGCCTGCGGACAAGCCTCGTCGATTGGAATGGGCCCAAAGGTCCGTCGAATATGGGCAACCCTGTATTTTGATGATTTTAGAGACATTATTCACCGGATTTGTTTCAAATTTGGTATTTGAAGTTCGTAGTAGATACTACAGCCTAAGCCAGAAAATTGTCTGTGCGGGTCAATGTTTTCGTATAGTTACGTTTCTCCCTATATTCGGTATTTTGATGATTTAGCTACACTTTTCATCAAAATTGTTTTAATTTTTTAATCGGTACCTGCCTGAAAATTATCAATATAGACCGACATATTCGTATGTCCTCCATAACTAACGATATTTGGTATTTTGACCATTTATGTCATATTTGCCGAAAGAATTGTTTCAAATTTGGTATTCGTGAAGGGAATCACTTCCCATAACTGAAAATTACCTACGTACCTTTCGATTTTTGGTATTGTCAAGGCTTTAGCCAAATTTTAACGGAATTGTTTCAAACGTTTTCATATAGCCCACATACAGTGTGAGATAAAAAAATGCAACAGAGTCAAACGCCACAACTTTTACCTTTTTATTGATTGAAAGCCAAACATTTCGGAAATAGCATCAAATTATAGATTATGTGTAGATTTGCCGGTGCTTGAGTTCTGGTGGCCAACCGAAGGTGCACATATTCAGCTGATCTCTTTGGCAAGTAAAAACGATCATTTCGTTCTTTTACAAACTGCTGGACAACGAATGTTTTCTCATCGCTGAAAACCAAATTCGGTGGTTTACCACTTTCGGCGAAGCAACTCTTTAGCTCTTTTGAGTCTACTTCCTTTTTGCTGCGGTATAAGTTCTTGCACTTTTTGGAATTGCAATGGCTTTGCCCCAAGCGCATTTTTCAATATTTGCCGAATGGAATATTGCGATATGTTCAGCTCACAAGCCATTTTTCGGCCACTGTGACGCGGGTTTGGATCAAGTCGCTTCTTTACTTTTCGAACAATTTCTGCTGCTGTTGCTGTTTTCTTCCGTTCACTTCCTTGTGTCCGGCTACGCTACCAGTATTACGTAACAAGCGATCGTACGAGACACAAAAGATTTATTCACATTTTAATGCTGGAGTGCTCTAACGATAGTCACTTATGGTTTTCCAGCCAAATATAAAGAAATCACACTATCGCGCTTGAATTCCATCACGAATAATTTTTTTTCTTGAAAAATTCTCATAAAAATGCATTTGTACGCTTGTAAACAATATAATGAGCTGTCACTGGAATAATTTTAACAGCTGTCGGACAAGTGACTTAGAAATGACAGCAGTCTGAAATTGGTTGCAGTTTTCTCATCTCACCCTGTATTCTTTGTGGGGTCTAAAATAAAATATCATGTTTCGTTTAGAAATATCTACTTTACTACGTTCGAACATTGTTTTATTTTTAAAATCTCCATCGTTTTCATGTGAATTCGAAACAACATTTAAATATATTCAGATGTGTCAGATGTGCCTCTTTAATGTCGGAAATTGACTTTGCAATTGAGTGGAAATTTTCCTATGTATCGCACAAAAGACATGGCCCATTTTACGCACTAAAATTATCCGATGACCATCAAAACTGATAGGCTTCAAACCTGTCCTAAACTTTAACCCCATGCAAAATTACGCTTCGATTGGCCTATAATTGTGACCTATAGAACCATTTCTTAATCAGCAATTCTGACACTTACTCACTGTCTCTATGCACAATTTCGTAAAGATCGGACCATAAGTGTGACCTGTAGTGTGATTTCAAATTAGCATGTAAAGAGGAGTGATAGATAGACACACATAGCTGGATCAACCCAGCTCGGAAAGAGAAAAAGAACTATATGTCGCGGTGTTACAATCGAACTTATAATACTTCCAACACATAGTGTTGTAGGGTATAATTACGTATTATTTCGCTGACGATCAGGGTTTCATCTGTGGCATTTTTACATATTTTTACACCCTCCACCTTGGAAAAAAGGGTATATTAACTTTGTCATTCCGTTTGTAACATCCTTAAATATTCGTCGTAGACCCCATAATGTATATATATATATTCATAACCAGCATACAATTCTAAGTCGATTTAACAATGTCCGTCTGTCTGTTGAAATCACGATACAGCCCACATTATTTGACGTAGAAAGCCAAAATTTAGCAGAGCAATTTGTATTGCGTCTAGGATGGTTGGTATTGAAAATGAGATATATCGCTCCAAGTTCTGGTATAGTCCCTATATAACGGTACCTCCCGATATTCGGTATTTTGATGATTTATGTCACATTTTTTCACTGATTTGTCTAAAAATTGGTATTTGTAGGTCGTAATGGGTTCTAGCTCCGTTGGCGAAACATTGCATGTGTAGTTCCACGATTTGGTATAGCCCCCATATAACGATACCTCCCGATATTCGGCATTTTTTGCCTTTACCCTAAGGTGGAAGGTATTAAAATTTCGGCCCGGCTTTTTTTTACTTGTTTTTATTAATCCGCCATCTGGCCATTGGCCACTGAGTTAAAAACTGTGGGCGTTAACTTCTTATTCTCCCAATAACCAATTTTTAAAAATGGGTTAAATTTATGAGAGCACCAATATTAACAGCTTTCCCACTGTGCAGCAATATCATGGTTATTGAAATTAGTTTTGAATAATGTTGTTCTTAGATCGGTGTTTTTGGTATTTACTGATTTTTTCTACGTTTTTCGATTCCAGCTGACCTTTAATATTATACATTATGCGCCTGATTAGTTTTTCAATAGACATGTGTAGATATATTGTTTTTGGAATATTTTTTCTCTATTTCTTGTCCATCTATTTTTTTCCTTAAGTGTTTAAATATTCAAATCAGTTTGGAGGTTCTTGTTTTTTTTTTCTTGGTTGCTTCAAACACCATTCGTTTTGGTTGAATCTCGTTTTGAAAAAAAGATCGGTTTAATTTCTTTTATAATTATTGTGTTAAAATTTCGATAAAATTGATTTATTTCCAAATGCAGGGGTTTGTGTTTATACGAACAAGTTGTGTCCCCAACATTAGAGAACCGGTAACAATGCTGATAGGGGTGAGGGAAATCGATTTCAGGTTTAAGACATAATTTGAGATTAATTGTTTATGTCATACATATTGTTATTATGTAGAACGATTCTTCTATTTTCTTTACCAAAATGAAATAGTGACAACAACAACAACGAAAGAAAGAACACGTTTAGATAAAAAGCCGATTTGAGCCAAGCCAAAAGATTGCGTCTCATTCATTTGTTGTTCGACAATGCCGCAAAGAAATTATGTGGCATTTGTAATGTCTATTATGGTTCGATTTTCAATGGCAGTGAATGGATTTTTATAGGCATGGGATTTGTTGTTGCCATTGTTTTTTTTTTTTTTTTTTTTTTTTTTGGAAGGTAAAATTATTAACTTCCATAATCAATAGGAGTATAGAACAAAAAAGTGTTTTAAATCGAACATGTGAAGATGTTGGTGCCGAATGTGTAATCACATAAAACTGATTTATTTCTAATTGATTTATGGATATTAGGGGATTTTGATTCTTTACAATCTTCCAAGAGCTATTCAGGCTCAAAACAAAGATGGTGATGGTGAGCAAATACAAAACATTTTGAGGTAAATATCATCAATACATAGGTAGGCATGTATTGAAATGTTTATCCACTTGTATTATGTGGAGGAAAGGAAGTCAAGGCAAGAGTGGTCGATAGGTGGTGTAGTCAAAGCCTCCAAGAAATACATATACTAGGGTGATTGCGTTATATAGGCAATAGTCCAAAACGTTAATCTTTTATAATTTGTCCCAAAAACTTTTCCCGTTTAGATACAGGAAAAAAAAATTAGAATTGACAAAACAATTTTAAAAATTGCCTTTAAAATGGACGAAACTGTAAATATTCTCTTCATTTCAATAAATATTACGAAAAAAATTCTTAACAGACACAGTATTGAATAACTTCATAAAAAAAGATGTCAAGCCCTTGTTTCATAAAAAAAAATAAAATTTTGGAGGAAAAAAGTTCGACATTGGTTCTTGAATTGTTATACCCTTCACCATAGTATGGAGGGTATATGAAGTTTGTCATTCCGATTGTAACACCTCGAAATATACATTGGACATATATTATTGATCAGCATAAAATTCCATGTCGTTTAAGCGACACCCGTCCGTCTGTGGAAATCACTCTGGCTTCCGAACGAAATTTAGTAGGTTGAAAAATTTTACTCAATTGTATATTACGTCCGCAGGACTTTTGATATTAAAAATGGGACATGTAGATTTTAACAGAATTTTTAAACGATTTTATTTTATTTTGAAAATTTATAATTTTCGTTGAAGAATAAAGAATCCTTTTTTGCAAAGGACCAACAAATGGGGATGTTTTAAAGATGATTTTTTGTGGAATGTATTCAATTTTCAGCCCCGCCGAACTTACAGCTTTTTTACTTGTTTTTACATTAAATCGAGAACATGATGTCATTTAAATGGCCGCCGCCGCAGTCTATTGTCATTTGAGCCTCTTTTTATTGAATTTTTAATCATTTTGGCCAAAACTTCCGGCGAAAGGTTCTTGCGAATATTGTCTTTAAGAGCTGAAAGAGTCTGAGGCTTGTTGACATAAAATTGCGACTTCAGAAAGCACCATAAAAAGAAGTCTGGGGTGTTCAAATCAGGCGATCTTGCTGTCCAGTGAAAATTGCCAAAACGGGAGATTAGGCGACTGTGGCACGTGCAGTGTGTGATCTTACTCCGCCCTATTGGAATCACATGTTTTTCAATCCCAACTCCTAAAGTTGCGGCTAAAAAAGTCGTTGATCTTTGTAGCGCTCACCATTTACAGTAACCGTTTGGCGACGTCTTCGAAAAAGGTACAATTAAGGACTCCAAATCACAATCTTTTTATGAGGCCTGATGTGAAAATGGAATATGTTGGTCCACTCCTTCTGGTACCTCCCCCATAAAGGGTTACAATTTTGAATATTCTTGAAGCTCATAAAACCCAAAATTAACATCTGATTTTATTCGGACTTGGTACATCTCAATATTTCCACCAACACAAGATCTGTTATAAAGATTGTAGAGGTCGGATCATTCCTTCTGATACCTCCCCCACAAAGGGTGAAAGTTTTGAATAACCAAAACGAACATAACAACAACATTTTACTTTTTATTTTTTTCATTTTTCCATTCAGACTTGGTACATCTCAATATTTCCATCAACACAAGATCTGTTACAAAAATAATATAGAACGGAACATTTCTTCTGGTACCTGCTCCTCATAGGGTTCAAGATTTTTGAAAGACAAAACGCCCAAAAAGAAAGCGACGTTAGCATCCAACTCTTTTCAAATTTCACACATCCAAATAATTTTGTTATATCTGCTAACCCCTGGGTACCTCACTTAAAAAGGCTCACAATTTCCAATACTCATATCTCTCAAAACTCCAGGAACAAGTCGGAAATTCTTTATAAGTTGCATATATAAATATTTTTCTTAACCTGTATTAAATGAAGAGTGAAAATGGAATACTTCGGTCCGCTATACATGTTAGCTTACGCATATTTCAACATTTTCAAAAAAATGTGCACATATCTCATATAAAGTATCGGAGGCAGTCAATATAGGCCAAATCTGACACGTTGTAATATATTTATCAGTTCTAGGTCAAATACGAATTGGTCAATATTGCCTTTGGAACCTCCCACATAAAGGGTCAACAGTTTGAATAGTCATAGCTCAACTCTGGGGAAACTGTCGGCAAAACCAACGGATACTATTTTACTTTTTTGTATGACGATTCGAAAGGAAGCTGAATGCAGTGTTCCTCTCAACATGTTAGAATATGGGCTTGAAGTCTTCAGGGTAAGGAGGCAAAGTAAATGGATCAAAGTAATAAAAATTATTTTGTTTAAAGGTAAACACATCATTTTGTTGGTTATTGTAATTTACTCAATAAAATTCAAAAATTAGAGATTGAACTTTTATAAGGCGATTATACTTATGTGTGGACCAATATTGCCCATTTACGTGTAAAATATATAAACCTTAATTGTAATGAGCATAGTTATTGGTTAAATAAAAACATGTTAAAAAGCAGTAAGTTCGGCCGGGCCGAACTTTGAATACCCTCCACCATTTGGAACGAATTTGGAAATTTTCAAAAAATTAAATCCGTTAAAAAATCTGTTAAAATTTTAAAAATTCTGAATATAGCCGTTATATTGGGGTCTATGCGACGTGGACCTACATAGCTATTGTTTGTCATAAGCCATTACCACATTCAAATTCGAAACTTGAAATAAACGTTGAATAATGTAGCTAAATTCATCCAAATATCGTATATAGGGAGGTAGCGTTATATCGGAGCTGTGGGAGGTCCTGGACCAGCATAGACCATTTTCTGTCACAGGCTGTAGTATCCATTACGAACTTCACGCTACGACATTTCAAACAATTTCGCTGGGTATTGTACCTAAACTCGTCAAAATACCGAATATAGGGAGGTACTGATATATGGGGCCTATACGAAGACCTGGACCTGCATAGACAATTTTCTGTCACAGACTGTAATTCCCATTACGAACTCTATATACGTAATTTGAAACAATTCCGACGAAGAATGACTCTAAAATCATCAAAATACTGAATATCGGTAGGTACCGGTATATGGGGGCTATACGAAGACGTGGACCTGCACAGACAATTTTCTGTCTTAGGCTGTAGTATCCATTACGAACTTCAAATACCAAATTTGAAACAATTCCGGTGAATAATGTCGCTAAAATCATCAAAATACCGAATGTTGGAAGGTACCGTTATATGGGGGCTACATGAAAACGTCGTCATACATGACCCATTTACGAACTTAACTTGTCTACTGGAAAATAAACATTTGGGCAAAATTTAGCCTCCTATCTCAATTCGTTCGAAAGATAGCGTGATTACAACAGACAGACGGACAGACAGTCAGACGGACATCGCTAAATCGACTTAGAATTTTACACTGAACAAGAATATATATACTTTCTTGGGTCTGACATGACTATTTCGAGAAATTACAAACGGAATGACAAGGTTAATATATCCTCCACAGTATGGTAAAGGGTATAAAAAATAATTCTCTTTGGCCATATTACATAGCTCTTGTACTAAAATCCGAAATGCAATTTATCATTAAATTGCCTAAATTCTTGGCCAATCAACGTTGTAACATTACACCGGCGTACAAAAAATACAACTGTAATCATTAACATTCACTAAAACTCAATTTATTTCTACACCTCTGGCTAAATGCAAACATCGCACCGAGAATTCGGTTACCAAAGATCAAAAAAAAACCTTAACTGAAGATTCTCAATATTGTAAACAATTTTTAAGTATTTCCTGCCAAAGATTCATTCATCATCATTTGGCCCACCAAAAAACAAAGCCACGACACACAAACATGGTCCAGCAGATGGACGAGCCAATGGATGGATGCAACAATTGGCACACGTGCGTTATTTTTTTCATTTCGGAAATTTCGTTCAAAATGTTTGACCAACCAAAATCTTTTGGCAAATCGTCTTCTTCATCGGCAACGCGTTGAATATCGTCAGGAGGCTCAGCAACAAGTAACTCGGTCATAATCATCAGCAGAAATCTTCATGTCTACACAACAACATCAGGATCGGCATTGAGTCGCTAGTGTCGATTGAAATAAATATAACGAATTATCTTCAGATTCATCTTTGGAAAAATAATACATATAAAATTAACTATAATTGCGAAAAAAAGAGAGGAGAAGAGAATCGCTGCAGTTCCACATCAGCTTCGGAAAGAATGAAAAATGGTTGTTGGGCAAAAGTTTAAAGGTCGACATTCCGATATACAGCCAGCCAGCCAGACATATGCAACAAGCAGCCAACAATACCAGATAACATCCACACACAATGATGGCAACATGTATGAACGGATAGATGGATGGATGGATGAATGGGTTGAACGGTGTAGGGCCCAACACAGATATACGGATGGATTGGATTGCCGGATGGATGGATGGATATATGCTTGACCAGTACTAAATGAACGACTACACACACACGCGCGCACCAGCACAAACAGGAATTCAAAAAATGCATTCATTTTATCTCTGAGTTTTTTTTTCGCAAAAATACACTCTCGTTCGCTCGCTATGAGCCTGCATTTGGGTGATTTAGATTTTTAACCAAACAACACCGAAAATAATGATACGCTCAGTAAAACCATGAAGGCGCAAAACGCTGAACACCACGATGACCATCACCATCCACATCCAATGGCAACATCATCGTCACCGCCATCATCATCGGCATCGTCAGCGTCTATTCTCGTCATCAACAAAACAGCGAACATAACAACATTACATGCAATCCTTCTTTTCAAAATCAACAAAAAAAAACTAAAAAAAAAACAGAAAAATTATATTAAATCAGCAACACCATGCAAATCTGAGGTCCGGTGTTCATTTGCCCATTGAAAAAAATTTGTATGACTTGATTTTGATCGGGGACAGTGGTTTCGAGGAAAATTCCTAGATTGACGAAATAATAAAATGTAAATTCCCATATTTTAAGAACGCATTGAAATTTGTTAAATAATTCGAAAATAAGAGCTCTCAACAATAAATATCCAATATACCTGGTGAGATAAAAACAAGTAAAAAAGCAGAAAGTTCGGTCGGGCCGAACTTTGAATACCCTCCACCATTTAGAACGAATTTGAAAATTTTCGAAAAGATAACATTCGCCAAAAATCTAATAACATATTAAAAATACCGAATATACCCGTTATATTAGGGCCTGTACGATGTGCACCTACATAGGCATAGTTTGTCACAAGCCATTTCTATATTTAAATTCGAAACTTGAAATAAACAGTAATAATGTAGCCAAAATCATCAAAATACCGTACATAGGGAGGTACCGTTATATAGGAGCTATACGAAGACCTGGACCTGCATAGACAATTTTCTTTCACAGGCTGTAGCTTCCATTAAGAACTTCAAATACGACATCTCAAGCAATTTCGGTGAGCATTGTACCTAAAATCATCACAATTTAGAATATCGGGAGGTACTGTTATATGGGGGCTATACGAAGACGTGGACCTGTATAGACAATTTTTCTCTTAGACTGTAGTATCCATTACGTACTTCAAATACGAAATTTGAAACAATTCCGGTAAATAATGTCGCTAAAATCATCAAAGTACCGAATATCGGAGGTACCGTTATATGGGGGCTATACGAAGACGTGGACCTGCATTTTAATGAGATTTCTTAGTGGGAATATATAAAATTTGGAACTGTTTGAAAAAATAAATAAATAAATCCATGTCTATATTTTTCCGTTTACAACATGTCGAAATTTTCGTCACAGACCCCATACAGAATATGAAAATTTTCTTAAACACGTTTTTGTTGTTTTATATATTCGCTACTTTGACTATTTAAACCACATTTTAAAATAGAATAATTCAAAATTCGATATCAAGAGTTTACATCGAGTTCTATCTCCCGGGGCAGAGAGACGGACGGACGGACGGACAACCTAGATCAACTCTAAATGTCATGAAACAGATTTGTTCCAATGATACCTAGGGTCTAAAGCCGTTATTACAGTGAGTCACGTATCAAATGCTATAACCCTCGGTATTTAGAGTTCATAACGGAATTTTGCTCCCATAGAAGAATATTGTCTATACACATTTTAAAGCGAAAATTTTACACATTTATTCGCATAGCATACCTGATACTGCAGTAGAAAAATTGCCACGTTGATCCACGTTTTAGTGTTGAAATTACTTTTTGATTTGCAATCTAATGTTATTGGAAAATGCTGATAACATTACATCAAGTCCGAAAATTAAATGTATATCCTAATACTCTTTCACAAACAGCCATAATTTTGAAAAAAAAAGTTGAAATAGTCCCTGATTTTTCAAAACTTCGCATATCCCAATTTTTCTTTCGAAAACATTTGAAGTGTTCAGTTGCTAACCGACACAAAGTTGGCCTAAATTTTGAAATATCCTGAATCCCATATGGGACAAAGGAACTATATATGTTATTGATCTCAGCTTCCAATATCATAGGTTGTACAGAATTTATTTCGGCGCATCCTTTACAAAAAGACAAGAATAATCTAGAATGTTCCAATTTTGACGTATCTTAATGGCATGTCAAACCTTAACCACATGCCAAGAATGTTTAAGAATATATTTTCGAGGACAGAGCAAGCTTATATCGAAAATTGGCGATATTGGTCTAGTTCTTGGTCTATTGGTGAATTGATATTGGTTTAGTTCTTCTGGTAAGTCCCCAACAAAATTCAAAAAATGGCAAAAAAGACAAAGAGTTAAAAGATCATGAATCCCGTATAATGTGAATGAGGCTTCGAGACGAGATTACGTCTAATTCTCGAGAATTTGGTCACCAAAAAATCGTGGATAGACTGCCCTTGGCTTATATTGGATATATATTTCAAGGACTTTTGGCGAAAAAATAATCTATTTTTTTTTAATACATTTGAATGATTTCAAGTCTAATTGTTATTAGTAGGTTTTTAGACACTTTTTTGAAATATTTTTTTTGTAGGGAAGTCAATTTGAACTTGATAGGACCATCAGACATAACATAAAACAGACTGTAGGTCACAATTATGCTCCGAGACAATTTTGACACGCAGTCAGAATAAAAGTTTTCAATTTTTGGAGGTTAAATTGACCAAAAAAGCTATAACTTTCCTGAGTTTGCTGTATCAGTGCAGTTTACAGTTACAGAACAATCGACGAAGAGATTTAGACAAAGATATTGGATAATATTGTGAACGATACCAAAATGTCCATTCAACCTCACAAAAATTTGAAAAGGGTTACATCTGACCTTAAAAATTGATTCAGATTTAGTTGACGTATACAGTCAGATATCGGAAATAATTTAAATTATATAGAGATCTAAAATTTTAAAGTATGGTTTCTTTCCTTTCAGCAGCACAGAAGGGTTAAATATTGGTAAGATACCATAAACGTGTCGTTGTTTTGAATGTCCATCGAAAAATACCGCTCAAATGAAAACCGTAATATTGGGGCTGTATTATATAGACCTGCATAATGATACCCTCAGCCATATGACTATAGGGTATACATAATTTGATATGTCCAAGACGTTCCTTATCAAAATAACGATTTTAGACCCTAGGTCTTTTTGGACCAAATCCGTTTCAGGACATTTGGAGTCGATCTAGCGACCGTCTTTCTGGCTGGATGGTGCGCACGAATGTAGCATCCGATTTGGTCCAAACTTGGTACATCGAAATATTATTATCAAACTTAGATCGACTTCGGAAATGGGCAAATCGAATAAAAAAAGTTTTATTGCGCAGAAAGATAAAGGATAATCCTGTTTTGCTCCATCTTTGCAAATTCTAATATTTGCATCAGTGCTAAGTCAGGTGGGGAAATGAACAATATCGGTTCAAAGGCTCAACATTTTGGAAAATTTTAACTCTTATAAATATGATGTTAGAATTCGATTGTCTCCAAATTACACAGATCGCAATATTTTATATTGACCCAAGATGGAATATATCGACCCACTCCTTCTGGTACCTTTCCGACAAAGCGTCAAAATTGTTAATGTCCATGAAACTCATAAAACGCGAAATTAACATCGGATTTCATTCAGACTTGGTACATTTCAAAATTTCCACCAAGGGTTCAAGATTTCGAAAATAAAACGCTCAGAAAAAGCAAAGTACCCATCCAATTCTCTTCAAATTTCACACACACAAACATTTTTGCTAACACAAATTTTATTTAGAAGTTGATATATGTATATCTGCAAGCCGTTGCTGGTACCTCATCCACAAAGGGTCACAATTTTCAATACTTTTATCTGTCATAAATTGCGAAATAAGTCAACGATTTTGTACCACTTGCTATATCTAATTATTTCTCTCAACTGGGAACCTGAGATGAAATGGAATTTATGATTTCGCATAAAAGTGGATATGAATGTTCGATTTTCTTGTAATTCTTTTCCACGCCAATATTTTTATCTGTATTTCATGATGTGTGAAAATAAAATTCTTCGTCGACTATTTCACGCAGATTTAAACATCATCTAAAATTTTTCACATATATCATACAGCGTGAAGGAGATATACAAAATATGGTCCAAATCTGGCACGTCATAATATTTATATCATATTTATTTAGGTCCGATACGAAATGGGCTATATTGGTCCATTCCTTCGAAACGTACTCCATAGATGATCAATAATTTGAATAAGCACAACACATGTCAAAATATATTTAAATAATCGAACATTGGCTGAGGGTATGCATCTGTCAGCTAAACCGACTGGTACTTTTTAACTTGTTGCTGGTCATAGGCTGAAGTATCAATACCGAACTTCAAACACAACATTTCAAACGAATCCGGTCTATAATGTCTGTAGAATCTTTAAAATACCGAATATTAGGGTGGTACCGTGGATCGACAAGGCCCATTACGAACTTGCAAAGTACATGGCTTTCTATCATAATTCATCGAAAGATAGCGTGATTACAACAGACAGATGGACATCGATAAATCGACTTAGAATTAGAAACGAAAGTCACATGGAATTAAAGGACATTTTTGGCAAAACTCCTTTGCGAAAATTCGTGAATTTTTTAAGAATATTCCAAACTTCTATAAATTTGCATGGGCTTAGACGATTATATCAATCAATCGTTATTTCTTATTTATTTTAGTAAACATAAACCACTGTCCTACCATGATATGATTGCAATGGCGTTACTGCCGCTGATGATCATCGCGCGGCGGTATGGATGGCAGCATCATGCCATCCAAGATGATGATGGTTGTTTCTGTTGTTGTTGTTTTTGTTTATACTTTTGGTATGAATGCATGAACATGCAAATGCCAAAATGTATCAAATTTCACATACAATCATCAACAGCATCAAAAGGCGATGGATGGCAACGAGAAGAAAAATATCTGCATTAACAACACCAACAACACCAGCAACAACAACAGCGGCAGCGACAAAACAAAAAGAACAAACATGAATACCAACAACATTGCAACAAATGAAAAAGAAGACAACTTCAATGATGATTAAGAGTAAAGACCTCGACGGAGAAGAAGAAAAAAAGCGCTGGACAAAAAACCCAAACTCATTTAGACTCCATAGAAAAATCAAAGTTGAGGTGGAAAATGTTTAGATGGAGGAGAACAAGACGAAATAATACAAACACTATTATCATGGCATCATTGGCAACAATTTGCAAACAAACAAAAAGTCTTCATGCAATTCAAGTGTGTAATAGGCAAATGGGGTTACCAGGTCGGTTTGGTAAAGTTCTAAAAGGTTTTCTTCAAATGTCTATGAATGTTTTTAAAAATTCTGAAAATATTCATATTTTTTTTACTTTTATACCCTCCGGCATAGTTTGGAGGGTATATTAATTTTGTCATTTAATTTGTAACACCTCGAAATATAAATTTCAGACCCCACAAAATCTATATATATTTGATCAGCATAAAATTCTATGTCGATTCAGCTATGTCCGTCCGTCTGAGGAAATCACTCTAGCTTCCGAACGAATTGATGTAGATTGATAAAATTTTACTCAAATATATACTGTGTCTGCAGGTCTTTTGGTATTGAAAATGGGCCGTGTAGGTCCACATTTTGGTATAGCCCCCAAATAACGGTTCCCCCCGATATTCGATATTTTGATTATTTTTGCAACAATATTCATCGGAATTGTTTCAAATTTCGTATTTGAAGTTTGAAATAAATACTGCAGTCTATTACAGAAAATTGTCTGTGCAGGTCCACGCCTTCGTATGGCCCCCATATATCGGTACCTCCCGATATTCGGTAGTTTGATGATTTTAGTGACATTATTGACCAGAATTGTTTCAAATTTGATATTCGAAGTTCGTATTGGATACTAAAGCCTATGACAGAAAAATGTCTGTGCAGGTCCACGTCGTAAAGGCCCAATATAACTGTATATCCCGATATTTGGTACTTTGTTGATTTTAGCGACATTATTCACCGGAATTGTTTCCAATTTGGTATTTGATGTTGGTAGTGGATACTACAGCCTATGACAGAAAATTGTCTGTGCAGGTGCACATCTTCGTATAGTCCCCATATAACGGTACCTCCCGATATTCGATGTTTTGATGATTTTTGCGACAATATTCATCTGAATTGTTTCAAATTTGGTATTTAAAGTTTGAAATAAAAACTACAGCCTATAAAAGAAAATTGTCTGTGCAGGTCGAATCCTTCGTATAGCCCCCATATAACGGTACCTCCCGCTATTCGGTATTTAGATGATTTCAGCGACATTATTCACCGGAATTGTTTCAAATTTGGTAATTTGAAGTTCTATAGCTCAAGAAAGAAAATTGTCTGTGCAGGACCACGTCTTCGTATAGCCTCCATATAACGGTACCTCCCGATATTCGGTAGTTTGATGATTTTAGCTACATTATGCACCCATTTTTATTATTATTAATTTTTGTTTGTTAAGTTTCACATTTGAATATTGTACTGGTTTATGACAAAAGTTACCTATGCAGGTCCATGTCGCCGCATAGACCATAATGTTACAGCTACATTCGGTATTTGTAAGATTTTAACAGAATTTTTAACGGATTTTATTGTTTTTGAGAATTGCCAAATTCGTTTCAAATGGTGAAGGGTACTCAAAGTTCGGCCCGGCCGAACTTACAGCTTTTTTTTTTCTTTTGTAGAAAATACTGAGGACACGTGTTCTTGTCAAAAATTATATCGGCAAGTCCCAAATGTACAAAAATAATCCTGCAAGAACTGATTATCAAAATAACACCGTAAACCGGCAACATTGCCTTTGTCAAATGAGTTCACACACACACTCTCACAAAAATGTTGTTCTAAAATCAGCTAACAAACCAATGATTTCACACTGGCGATGAACGATATCTGTGATGTGCACAGACAAAAAAAACACGCCATAGAATTATTTTTGCGATGACCACCAGCATCTAGTCCTCCATGTCTATGGCCTCATTCAAATCCAATGGCTGACCAGCATTACTGATATGAAGTCACCGAGAATAGGAACAACATTAAATGTTGATTACAAAACATGGATAAAACAAAGCCCAGACTCATACTCCAGCCAAAGCACACAAGAACACTTCATGATTGTTCGGGGCCAAAATGGTCACAACAACCAGATATTGTCTGCTAACAGGTGGGCTTTCCGAAAATCTATTTTATAGCTTAGCAATTTTTTCGCAGGAAAAATAAAATCAACTTGCAGACGAGTCAAAGGCAATGTTGTAACATAGATTATTATCGCGATAAATGAAAATGATAAAAACGTTTGCTCGAAATTGTTCTGCAACAAATCGAAATAATGGGACAGGTTTGAAGGAAGAAAATGCTTAATCAGAAAATACCCACGAAATTATCATTTGTTGGTAAGGATATTATGAGTCCACTTGTGGTTTATGCTACACTCCACCACACTGGTCAGAGTATTATGTCTATGAAATTGGATTTAATCAGACAAAATTTATGTATAGCTCCTTCGGCCGATTTGCCTTTTATTGTGTACCAAAATTTTATCGAGATCGGTTGTTGGATATAGCTCCTCATATATCTTCACTCGATTTCAAGTTTGTTGTGGTTTATATAAACCTTAATTGAATTGATTTTGGTACATACTAATAAATTTAGTCTGGAAGAGAGATTATAAAATTTAATGAAATATATACGTTCATCCGATTTTATATTTTACTTCCTCACACCCGTTAAATAAACTTACCACAATAATGATATTTGGTGTTAACTATCAGATACAGTATAGAAATACCTCTTCTAAATTTTATAGAGATTTGGATATAGATCCCATATATATCTTCATCCGATTTCATTTTGATTGTATCTAAAAAGTGTAATATCAGCTTAAATAGGATGGATTTTGATTGGCTCAGACAAAAATGTCTACTGAACGAAAACCTTGCTTTCAAAAAATCTCTATGATTCCTCTAGAATCTCTAGAATTGTAGAAAAAAGAGTTAAAAGTATCTGCCGGTATTGTCGACAGATGTGTACCCTCAGCCAATGTTCGATTATTTAAATATATTTTGACTTCTACAGCTTATTCAAATTGTCGACCCTCTATGGAGTAGGTTCCGAGAAATGAGTCAATATTGCCCATTTCGTATTGGACCTGAATAAATATAATATTGGTTACTTACTTCTTTTTAGATGAGATACGTGATAATTTTTAGAAAATGTTAGAATGTGCGTGGGATACCAGATAAAGTCGACCGAAGTTTTGAAATTTTAATGCTACACCTAATACAGATAAAATATTGGTAGGGACAATATTACAAGAAAATTGAACATTTATATCCAACATATTTTGTTTTAGCAAAAATGTTTGTACATTCTTGAACCCTATGTGGGGCAGGTACCAGAAGCCTACCATCTCTACCATTCTTGAACCCTATGTGGGGCAGGTACCAGAAGCCTACCATCTCTACCATTTTTATACCTGATAATGTGTTGATGGGAATATTGAAATTTGTCGAGTCTGAATGGAATCGGGTGATAATTTCACGTTTTATGAGCTTCATGGATATTCAAAATTTTGATCCTTTGTGGGGGAGGTACCAGAAGGAGTGGACTGATCTTGTATTAGTGAAAGTAATAGTATGCGTAAAATATGAAGAGAGCCGGATGCTTATTTCGGATTTTATGATCTTTTTGGTTTTTCACTACTTTGACCCTTTGTGGGGGAGGTACCAGAAGGAGTGGACCGATCTTACATAAGTGAAAGTAATAGGATGTGTACAATATGAAGAGAGCTGGATGCTTATTTCGGATTTTATGATTCTTTTGGTTTTTCATCCTTTGGTTTGATCCTTTGTGGGGGAGGTACCAGAAGGAATGGTCTGATCAGTACCATCGTTATAAATGATCTTGTGTTGATAGAAATATTGGTATGTGCCAAGTCTGAATGGAAGCGTGTGATAATTTCACATTTTATGAGCTTCATGAGTATTCAAAATTTTGAACCTTTGTGGTGGAAGTACCAGTTGGAGTGGACCGATATATTCCATCTTCACTGCAGATCTTATATTAGTAAAAAGAACCGAATTAGAAGAGAACCGGATGCTTATTATAATTTTCTATCGTTTTGGTTATTCAAATTTTAACCCTTTGTGTGACCTCTTGACTAAAAATTTTAGAATTTAAAAAGATAATCACGGATCTTTTGACCGATATCTTATATTTTTTGAAGGAAATTCATCCAGCCCCTCTTGAGCGAAAAATCAAGGACCGTCTGTTATAAAATCTTTGATTGTTCAAGAAAATATTCTGAGAGCATTCTGTGCGAATATCGTGGAATTTTGAAGAAAATATTCGATCGAATATCTTGAATTTGTCTATGAAAAATGTTATGACATTCTGAGTTTAGGAATTTCCTTGCGAAAATCGTAAATTTTAAAGATAAATTTCCAAGGATCTTCTGCTCAAAATCATGGAAGTAAAAAAATAACAAATAAAAAAGCAGCTAAGTTCGGCCGGGACGTCCTTTTAATACCCTACACCATAGGGAAGGAACTCGGTAAATATAAAATAAAATTCCCTGAAAAAATTTAGTTATCATTTTTAAAATTCCGAGTATTACCTGTTACAGTTATATGGGCCTATACGAAAATGTGGACTTTTACAGGCAATTATCTGCCAGAGAAGGTGGAACTACAAACACAAAGTTTAAAATAATTCTGTTCAAATATGTAGCTAATATCATCAAATATATATTCGAATATTGGGAGATAATGTTATGTGTGGGCTACACGAAAACTTGAATTTGTATGGACAAATGTCCATCATAGGAAGCAGTACCCAAATATTCAAGTTTCGAATATCAACTAATTCTGGTGAAAAATGTGGCTAAAATCATCAAAATACCGATTATAGAGAGGAACAGTTATTTGAGAGCTTTACGAAGATGTGGACCCGCATAGGCATTTTTTTACCACCGGAGGTAGTACCTATTACTAACTCCAAATATCAAATTTGAAACGATTCCGGTGAAAAGTGAGACATAAATCATTAGCTACCGAATATATGGAAATAAAGCTATATGGGACATATACGAAACCGTGGACACCTACACCCTATTATAAACTCCGAATACTAACATTGAAATAATTATGTAAACAAATGTAGTTAAAATAATCAAAATATCGAATATTGGAAGGACCGGAGATATGGGGACCACATGAGGCCGTGGATTTGTACAGGAAATTCGTTGTCATAGACATAAAACTGCGAAAAAATCGGATGTGTGTGTTTCATCCGATTTTGTGTTAAATTTGAAGCACTTGTTTCTAGAATGAATTAAGTCGGAATTGCCAAAATTAATTCCATTTGGGATAATATAACTATTTAGTGTACAAAAAAAACCTTAAATCGGAAAAATATATATATGGGAGCTATATTCACATCCGATCTTGAATAAATTTTAAATACTTATTTTTCAGCTGCATCTGCTATCTGGTACCAAATATTATTGTTATGAAGCGCATATTACACATGTGAGGGACTTTAACACAAAGTCGGATAAAACATATATATGCTAGCTATAGCTATATCTGAACCGATTTTCACCAAACATGAAGTACTTGTTTCTAGACTGAATTCGGCAGGATGTGCTAAAATGCAGGTCAATTGGACTTATATTGACCATTTGAAGCACCATTAACCCGAAATCGGTTGAAGATATATGTGGGAGCTATATCTAAATTTGAACCGCTTCTCACCAATTTCAATAGGGTTCGTCCTTGGACCAAACAAATGTTTTGTGCACAATTTTATCTTGATCGGGCTATTAATGCGACCTGTACTTTGTTTACAAGGATCCATCTCCCTTTCTTCTCAATGTTAAACCAGTAAAGAAGGTCCCTACACCACTTTGCAAATTTAGTTGAGCTCCACTTAATAATTAAAAGTTTTTATGGGAGAAATCAATCATACACGCTATTATTATAATTTAAAGTTCAAAGGACTAAATATGCCGAAGCATTTGAATCTTTTAAATTCGGACTTGTATTGCCCATTTGGTGCACAATTAGTTTGAAATCGGATGAAGATATATATGGGAGCTATATCCAAATCGGAACCGATCTCGATAAAAAAAAGATATTTCTGAGCTGTATTTGATATATTTCCCTGAATATCGTTTTTACAGAGTGCATATTACGGCTGCGGAGGACAAAAATAACAAATCGTATGAACAGTATATATGGGAGCTATAGCTATATCTGAACCGATCTTCGCCAAATTTGACATACTAGCTTCAATTCGGTCGTATGTGCCAAATTCCATCTCATTTGGACAAATATTAGACGTTTGGTGCATAATAAAATGTAAATCGGACGAAGTTATATATGGGAGCTATATCCAAATCTGAACCGATCCCGATAAAATTTAGCAAATGTATTTCTGAGCTGTATTTGATATATTTCCCTAAATATTGTTGTTACAGGGTGCATATTACGGCTGCGGATGACAAAAATAACAAAATGGGATGAACAATATATTTGGAAGCTATAGCCATATCTGAACCGATTTCGATCAAATTCGGGCTAATATTACACGTTTGGTGCACAATATAAAGGAAATCGGACGAAAATATGTATGGAAGCTATATCTAAATTTTGACCGATTATCACCGATTTCAAAAGGGTTCGTCCTTGGGCCAAACAAATGATTTGTGCAAAATTTCATCTGGATCGGGTAATAAATGCGAACTGTACTTTCTTTACAAAAATACATGGACAGACGGACGAACATGCATAAATCGACTCAGAATGTGATTCTAAGCAGATCATCAAAAGGAACTATGGGTCTATCTCGTTTCCTTTTGCCTGTTACAGACAAATGCACAAAGACATAATACCCGGACCATCTTGTGGTGTAAGGTATACAAAACGCACAAGGACATTGTACCCTGACCACAGTGTGTTGTAGGGTATAAAAAGAGGTAAGAATGCTGTTTTATAAGTAGTTTTTAGTATCGAAATGTTTTATTATTCTTTGATAGAGACTAATGTAGGCTATGAGAAATGTAAGAATGGCCCACCCATGACAATTTAGCACAAATATTTGACGATATCTTAGAAGGGTTCTGATTATTTAAATCCTGAAAAAAGCTGTCAATTTTTGTGTGAGCACACTTTGCTTCGTACCTACCCAATTAACAATATGTTCCCAGTTTAAGCTTTTCCATTGTATGGAAAGAACAGGTGAAATGTATCTCATGGTCAACCGAGGCAGCTGGAGAAGTCTGGGAACAACAAAACTTCTATTCATTGTATTAGATTGCATGGCCAAAAGTGTTTTGTATATTTGGCACCTCAAAAGGAAACCTATAAAGCGAAAACTACACAAATCCTGAGAATCGACACACAGGCATACCTACATACGCTATATTACTTCGCACACAAATACCTGAAATAAATTCAATGACATTTGTCGAAACCTTGTCAAAGTTCTTGAATAAAAAAGTCATCGTCTGGTTGGTGGTTTTCCGACATGTCAATCACTCAATCTAAATTGAAATATTCACACACACAGACACAGCGACACACAAACATTTAACCCTGCCCCGGAGGACTAACATCTTGGTCTCACAAAAATTGCGCAACAACCGAACCAAACCAATTCTTAGAGGTTTGCTAAAATTTATGGCATACTCTAATTTCACTTTCAAATTCATGCATCGGGCCACACAATTCCGTGACACACATGTCATTTGACTACAGCCGAGCGAGTCGGTCACAGTGTCGTGGCAACACCACTACCATCACCAACAACATCAAACAGCAACATCATTGTCGTCGTCCGCCTCATCATCATAAAGGTGTTAAATTATATTAAGGAAAAAAAACTTTATTTTGACACTTTCAGCAACAATGTTCGAGCTCAATGACCACCACCAGACCAGTTGGGGAGTCAGGGCGGCGAGGTTGACAATAAAACAAAAGAGAGACCAAAAGACGACAGTTTGGCTGGTCAAATGAAATTGAGATGCCACACAAGAGTGGTCGTTCGAATCACACACGGAAAGGTTCAGCCAAAAGAATTGAAGAAAGAAAAAAGTGTCTCTGTGTGGAAACATTGAACAACTTCACATATCAACTGGGACATGAACTACAACAATGATTATGATCTGTTATCCGAACCAATATAGTTCTTGTTTTTGTTCCTTTTTTTGGTTTGTTTGATTAAGTCGAGGTTAATGATGTGTCTTTGGAAGTACATAAAATGCATAATTAAATTACGAGGATGGTATATTTTATATTAGGTGCAAAATTCAAATTCGGAAAGTTAGGACTGCTAGGTCTCCTCAAAGACCTTGAGGTCTTCTACTTCCTATAATAGATCTCAAGATGTTGGTATAGAAAATCTTGAGGTCTTATATTTGCTATAGAGGGCCTCGAGGTCTTCTATTTACTATATGAGACTTAGCTATAAGAGACCTTAACACCTGCTATTAGCTATAAGGGACCTTGAGATCTTCTAATTGCCTTTGTTTGTTCTTTTTGCTATACACTACCTTGAGGTCTTCAATTTACTATAGAAAACCTTGAGGCTTTTTTATTTCCTGTAGAATATCTTGAGGTCTTCTATTTGCAAGAGAAGAGCTTAAGATCTTCTTTTTTCCAGAGAAACCTCAGAGGCTTTTATTTACCACCGACTAACTTCAGGTCTGAGTTTGCGATACAAAGTTCCACAAAATTCGATAGAATTGTTTTGGTGGTTAACGAAGTCTGGTAGAAAAGTACAAAATGGTACTAAATACAAAGTAAAAGCGTTAAGAAAGGTAAAAATTCGGACGAAGCCAACTTTGTGACACCCCACTCCACTATGCATATTTAGTAGGGCTACCCGTTCCAAATAAACATTTATATTGAGAATTTATGTGAAGTAGATCATTCTAATTATGAACCTTTATTGAGGGCATATCATAGCGTTAGTGCCGCTATAATTTGGAATCAGGAGAAACTAATATATGCAATTTTACGAAAATGTGTACCTATCGTACAAAATAGCATAGCTATAGAGGTGATAATATGACTTCGAGAAGGATATGGGAACCGAGTTCCCAAACACCCACCCCATTTGGGCTGATATTACATATTTGATGCACAATAACCATCAAATCGGATGAAAATATACATATGGAAGTACATCCAAATCTGAAGCGATTCCGATAATAGGTATATCTGAGCTGCATCTGATATCTGGTACTAAATATCATAGTTATGGAGTGCGTATTACGAATGTGAGGGACTTAAAGACAAAATCGGATGAAAAATATATATGTGAGCTATAGCTATATCTTAAACGATTTTCACCAAATTTTGAGTACTTCTGAAGCCAAACGCCATTATTTTTAAATATTTTAAAAATTTTATTGAATGAAAGCTAAAAATGTCGGAAATAGCATCACATTTAAGAATATGTTTAGATTTCTTCGAATTTATCACCTTTGCCGCGATATATGGCCTTCAAACGGCCAGTGAAACCGTCACACGCTATGCGGTATTTTGGTCCATTCCCGGCGGAGCGCTTGCTTGAGGTGATCGACGCTTTGTTTTTTTTTTTTTTTGTGTCAACCTTGCTTTCCAATATACTGCAGACACAATAGTCCAACGGATTGGTGTCCGGAGATTTTGGTGGCCATTGTGCGCTGAAAATGAAGCGAGGAACCTCATTTTATAACCCTTCTTGGTTGGCGCGTGCTGAGTGCGATGGGGCTGAATCCTGTTGGAATGTCCAAGGTCTGTGGCCAAAATGTTTGCGTGCCCAAGGGTTTAACACACCCTCCAGAATATTTTCGCGATAATATTCGTCAGATACCACGGTCGATTAATACGAGCGGAGAGCGACCATCGGCTATGGCAACCCACACCATCACCATGGCCGGCGCTTGAGTTCTTGTGGCCAACCGAAGCTGCATATTTTCAGCTGCTCTCTTTGCCAAGTAAACACTATGTTTTTGTTTGTTTACAAACTGCATTACAACGATTATTTTCTCATCGGAGAAAACTAAATTCGGCAGTTCACGACTTTCGGCCAAGCGATGCAACTCTTTAGCTCTTTTGAGTCTATTTTTTGTTTCTGTTGCTGTGTAAGTTCTTGGACTTTTTGGAATTTAAATGGCTTTACCCCTAGCTCATTTTTCAATATTTTCCGAATGGAATATTGCTATATTTTCAGGTCACAAGCCATTTTTCGGCCACTGCGACGTGGGTTTCGATCAAGTCGCTCCTTTACTTTTCGAACCATTTCTGCTGAATTTGCTGTTTTCATCCGTCCACTTCCTTGACGTCGGGCCACGCTACCAGTATCACGATAACGAGCGATGGTACGAGACATAAAAGATTTGTTCACATTTTAATGCTGGAGTGCTCTAACGATAGCCACTTGTGGTTTTTCAGCCAAGTATAAAGAAATCACACTATCACGCTTGAATTCCACCACGAATAACTTTTTTCTGCTCAAATTCTCACCGAAATGCTTTTGTACGCTTGTAAACAATATACTGAGCTGTCACTGGAATAATTTTGACAGCTGTCAGACTAGTGGCTTGGAAGTGGCACCAGTCTGATGTTGGTTGCAGTTTTTTATCTTACCCAGTATATATTCTTGGCCCACTATTTTCGCAAATACTGTTCGATTTTTATTCCCTTCACCATAGTATGGAATGGATACTACAGCCTATGAAAGAAAATTGTCTGTGCAGGTCCACCTTTTTTTATAGCCCCCATATAATGGTACCTCCCTATATTCGGTATTTTGATGATTTTAGCTACATTATTAATCGATTTTCTTATCAAGTTTCGCATTTGGATATTGTAATGGCTTATGCCAAAAGTTGCCACGTCGTCGTATAGCCCCTTATATAAGGTCTACATTCGGCATTTTTAAGATTTTAACAACATTTTTAACGGATTTTATTATATTTTTAATTGCCAATTTCGTTCCAAATTGTATCTTTCTTTAACTTGTTTAAATTTGTTATCATAATTCCGATATATTAGCTCGAATTCGAGCATAAAGGTATTGGAAAAAGGGAAATTCAAGCATTCCGACACCCCAATTTTCCAACCCTATAACTGTTCAAACTGGGGTAGCTCGCGAACAAACAAAAAAGCTGTAAGTTTGGCCGGGCCGAACATTGAATACCCTCTACGTTTTTGAACGAATTTGGCAATTTTCAAAAAAATAAAATTCGTTAAGAATTCTGTTAAAATCTTAAAAATACCCAATGTAGCCATCATATTAGGGTCTAAACGACGACGAGGACTTGCATAGACAACTTTTGTCATAAGCCATTACAATATTCAAATCGGCGAATAATGTAGCTAAAATCATCAATAAAGGGAGGTACTATTATATTTGGGCTATACCAAAACGTGGACCTACATGACCCATTTTCAATACCAAAAGTCCTGCAGACATAATATAAATTTGAGTAAAATTTTATCAATCTACTTCATTTCGTTCGGAAGCTAGAGTGATTTCCACACACGGATAGACGGACGAACATCGCAAAATCGACATAGAATTTAATGCTGATCAAGAATATATATACTTTGTGGGGTCTAAAATGTATATTTCTAGGTATTACAAACGGAATGAAACACTTAATATACCCTCCATATTATGTTGGAGGGTATAATGATGTTTGAATGTAATGAGTTCGTAACGACTCGAAATATTAATACTAGGCCCTCCATGTAGTACATCGATCTCGACGAGGTGTAGGTTGCAATTATGGTCCGATCCTTACGAATATTTCCTAATTTTACAATTCCTTCTTAGATCACAATTATAGAGAAATCGACGCCATTTTGGGAGGCCCTCGGATAGTATTATGCAGAAGTAATGGACCATAACTTTTGTGTGAAAAAATTATATTCAAACGCGAATATTTTAAAAACAAAAATCCATTTACCTTCCAAATAAAACATACCAAAGAGGGGCACTTCTGACCTCTACAGTGGTGGTGGTTGCTTTGAAGTCTACAGTCTGGAGGAGTCTAAATTTTTAAATATTGTTATTAGACCCAACAAACTATAGATATTCTTGATCAGCGTAAAATTCTAAGACAATTTAGCCTTGTCCGTCCGGCCGTCCGTCTATTGTAATCAAAACTAATAAATATAGGAAGCTAAAATTTTGCACATTTCTGTCTTTTGTGTGCAGGCACCTCAAGTTCGAAAATGCGCTATATCGGTCCACGATATCGTATAGCTCCCATATAACGGTACCCCCCAATATTCGGTATTTTGATGATTTTAGCCACACTTTTCAATGGAATTGTCTAAAATTCCACACAAGGAGTTCTTTGTGAGTACTTTAACCTCTGAAATAGAATTGTCTATATAGGTCCATAATATCGTATATCCCCCATATATCGGCATCTTCCGATATTTAGTATTTTTAAGATTTTAACAGAATTTTTAATGGATATTATTTTTTGGGAAATTTCCTAATTCGTTCCAAATGGTGTTTTAATTTCCATTAACACGATCGAGGTTTTAAACGTAGATCAATTGTCGGAATCCTAGCTTCAAATCCGTCAAATCCAAGAAAACTATGTTTATTTGTGGAAATGGTTTGCTTCCTGTGAATATTGCTCGAATGGAGGAAGAAATAATCTTTCATAAAAATATCCCTTTTGCAGGTGACTAATTCTTTGTTGGCACTATATCATAAATTATAGCTATTTAAAACACAATATTCCTCTCTCAAAACAATCCAAACAAGGATGCCCGAAACCTCTAATTAACTTTTCTTCACCTGGCACACCTCTCTCGTTATTTATTTGCACACACACATAAAACAAAATTTTTGAGAGTCCCGGAATAAGTTTGATTTATGGTCAATTGTCAAATTATCCTTGATAAGTCATTAATATTTTTGTATGTATTAAATTATTTGTGTGGTTAGAGACGAAGTGTGTGTGTGTGGTTGTGTGTCTGTATGTCCGACGTGGCCTGGTCGTCTGGTGTGGCAGACTGAAGAAGGTGTCATTTGGTGTTAGCCTGAAAATGAGACTTTTTCGAATTGAAACCTGGGTAGATGCATTTCATTTCAATTCCGTGAACTAGTCTGGCGGTGATGTTGGTTGGGAAATATAATTGTGATGCCACACTTAACCAGTTGTTCGTCCCCGAGTCCAGTTGGAGTCAGCCGTTCAGCCAGTTTGTCTGTTCGGCTTGTCTTTCGAAATCATCACAACAAGATTTCGTTGTTAAGGTGAGAGTGTAATTCTTGATTAGGAATGAATGGTTTTGTTATAGTGTTGTTGGCTAACCAGGTTTGGGTGGGTATTTCATTTTTGTATTAACTTGTTGAGTTTCAGAATTTTTCTGGCCTGGCCGGCTGTCTGTCTGCCTGAGTTGTTGCTCCATGTCCATCTGCATGTTTAATATGTTTCTACAGCAAATATTTCTTTTTTTCCTTGGATTGTTGTTGTAAAATATATTTATGTTGGCTGGATGTGTGTTCGCTCCCAAATCAAGAAAAGCGAACCTACCCAACAGCCATCCCGGCCGGCCGGTCGGCAGTCAGTCAGTCATTCACTGATGATTATCTTGTGATTATGTTTATTTTTATTGTTTTTTCTCTCGCTCTTCAGATTTTCAGATACATTTTGAGGTTTATATGACGATGACGACGATGATATGCCGGTTAATGTTGTTCGCATTATTGGTGTTAGGTATGCTGTTGCTCTTGTTGTTGTCGCTCATGTTGTCCCTGATGGCCGTTGATTGGAGTTTTTTTGGGGGGGCGCAGCTATGACCGGACCAGACTGTCTGATGACCGTTCCACCCAGGGCCACAATGCTGTGTTGTGGAATGTTGTGTAGTCTGATGTTGGCTGGTCTGCATATTTGTCTCTCTTTAATTTTTTTTTTGGGGGAATGCTCAACATATCCGTCTATCTGTTTGTCCGTCCTCCAAGCTGTCTGGCTATCTATCTGTTTGGCTGTATGTAAACACATGTAATGTGATATTTAGTCAAAAAAACCTAAAATCTCTGCTCGTTTGTGCATTTCTGATTCATGTTTGATTTTTGTTTATTTGAAAGTTTAAGTTCTGTAAAATCAGTTGAATGTCACTGCACGGTCCCTGGTTAAGGTGTTGTTTATATTCTTTGGGGTTCTCTTTTTTTATTTTTGGGAGATAGTCGTAAATTATTTGAAATGTGTTTATCTTTTTTTTGGGGATAACAATAATGTGGAGGATATTCTGAAGCATTTCTCAAAAGTATGAATATTATATTACCATAATTTTTAGGTCAATAAATTGCTTGTGATCTTCACACATGTAGACGGAAGGAGAATTGACGTTTAAGGTGTAACAAGCATCTTAATTTTGCCAGGGCGACATAAATCCTTTACCATAAATCCTTTACATCCTGAATAAGGTAGTTAAGATACCATTGCATTTTATTTGAGCTCGTACCCAACCTGATAAAAAAACCCTTCTATGAGGAAGATTGACTTTGAGGTCTAAGTCTACATTGTATTGCCAATATATACAAGTGAAATACATACAAGGTGAGATAAAAAAAAAACTGCAACAAAGTCAAACGCCATAATTTTACATTTTTTAAATTTTTTTTAATGAAAGCAAAAAATTTCGGAAATAGCATCAAATTTTAGAATAAGTTTAGATTTGTTCGAATTGATCACCTTTGGTACGAATTATGGCCTTCAAACGGCCAATGAAACCGTCACATGCTGCCCGAATGTTTCTCTGCGGTATTTTGACCCATTCCCGGCGAAGCGCTTGCTTGAGGTGATCGACAAATGAAGCGAGGAACCTCATTTTGTGACCATTCTTGGGTGGCGGTTTGGAATGTCCAAGGTCTGCGGCCAAATTGTTTTCGTGCCCAGGGCTTTAAAACCCTCCAGAATATTTTAATTAATCTGTATTTCACTTTCAGCCAAGCGAAGCAACTCTTTAGCTCTTTTGAGTCTATTTTCTTTCAGTTACGTTGGAAGTTCATGCACTTTTTGGAATTTCAATGGCTTTACCCCGAGCTCATTTTTTATAAACTCCACAATACTTGTAACTCCTCGAAATACTCATGTCAGACCCAACAAAGTATATATATTCTTGATCAGCGTAAAATTCTAAGTCGATTTAGCGACGTCCGTCTGTCTGTCTTTCTGTCCGTCTCTCTGTCTGTTGTAATCATGCTATCATTCAAAGGCATTGAGATAGAAGGCTAGAATTTTACACACATGTTTTTTTCCAGTATTTTTCCACGTTTTCATATAGCCCCCATATAACGGTACAACCCGATATTCAGAATTTTGATGATTTTAGCCACATTATTTAATGGAATTGTCTCAAATTTGGTATTTGAAATTCGAAATGGATACTACAGCCTATACTTGATATTTTGACGATTTTAGCGACAATATTAACTGGAATTTATACAAATTTGGTATTTGAAGTTCGTAGTGGATACTATAGTCTGTGACAGAAAATTGTCTTTACAGGTTCAGGTCTTCGTATAGGCCCCATACATTAGTTCCTCCCGATATTCGATATTTTGACGATTGTAGCTACAATATCCACCGAAATTGTTTTGTCGTATTTAAAGTTCGTATTGGATTCTACAGCCTGTGACAGAAAATTGTCTATGCTGGTCCAGGTCTTCGCACGGCTCCAATATAACGGTACCTCCCTATATACCATATTTTGATGATTTTAGCTTCACCGTTTATTTCAAGTTTCGAATTTAAATATGGTAATGGCTTATGACAAATAATGCCTATATAGGTCCACGTCGTGTAGACCCCAATATAACGACTACATTCGGTATTTTTAAAATTTTAATAGAATTTTTTAAGGATTGTATTTTTTGAAAATTTCCAAATTTGTTTCCTAATCGGCCCGGCCGAACTTACGTCTTTGTAGCTTGTTAATATTTGCGGAATGGTGCGATATGTTCATCTCACGATCCATTTTTCGGCCACTGCGAAACGGGTTTCGATCAAGTCGCTTCTTTACTTTTCGAACCATTTCTCCTGATGTTGCTGTTTTCTCCCGCCCACTTCCTTGTCCGGCTACGCTACCAGTTTCACGGCAACGAGCGATGGTACAAGACACAGAAGATTTATTCACATTTAAATGCCTCTAACGATAGCCACTTGTGGGTTTTCCAGTCAAATATAAAGAAATCACGCTATCACGCTTGAATTCCATCACTAAATGAAATTTATGATCATTTATGGGGGAGGTACCCGATATCTATCATCTTAATATTTCTTCTTGCGTTAGTAGAAATATTTGAGTGTGTGAAATTTAAAATTTTTTTCGCATTTGAATAATTATTCTGTTTTTCAAAATGTTGAAACCTCCGGAGCTACCAGGAGTGGGCCTTCACAGCAGATATTGGTTATTCAAAATAATGAGGAATTAACCGATATATTCCATTTTAACACCAAATTTTGCGTTGAGACCAGATTTTGCATTGAGACGTGCAAGGAAGAGAATCGGACTCTTATTTCAAATTATATAAAAGTTATAAATATTCCAAATGTTGACCCTTTGTGTCGGAGGTACTTTATGTAGAGGGCCGATGTTGTTCGCACTATACTTAATGCTGATGAAAACTATTGGGATTTGTAAAGTTGCACAAAATTCGATGATCTTTTCCTGTTCTGTAAGGTAACTTATTTTCTTTGAAAATTTTGTCTTTTTTGTGGGGGACGTACCAGAAGGAATGGGCCTGTATTGCCCATCTCCGAGCTCGTTCTAAGGCTGACAATAATATTACAATGTACCAAGTTTGGACTAAATCTTATAATCCCTTTGGAAGTTATCGTGCGCACCACCCAGCCAAACGAACGGACCAACCCTCGAACGCCTGGAAATACATTTGCCAATTTTGTCGAGATCGATTAAGATCTGGATTTAGCTCGCATATATAATGTTCATATAATTTTTTTTTTGTTCGGATAGATTTTATTTAATTCTATTTCATACTACTTATGAATCATATACCAAAAACCTTTACGTTTGTAGAGGTAACTTGAATTTTTGGTCACAATTTTTATTCAGGCGGTCTGAGTCATGACAAGGATTCTATACCAATGATGAAGAGTAACATTCAATATAAATTACCTCAGTCCAATTTAGTGAATCAGAGTGAGGTAGGATATCCTACATTTGTTATACCCTCCATCATAGTATGCAGGGTATATTAAGTTTGTCATTCCGTTTGTAACACCTCGAAATACACATTTTAGACCCCACAGAGTATATATATTTTTTTCAGCATAAAATTCTATGTCGATTTAACGATGTCCGTCCGTCTATCCGTCTGTGGAAATCACTCTAGCTTCCGAACGAATTGGAGTAGATTGATAAAATTTTACTCAAATGTATATTGTGTCTGCAGGACTTTTGGTATTGAAAATGGGCCATATACGTCAACGTTTTGGTATGTCCCCCATATAACGGTACCTCTCGATAATCGGTATTTTAATGATTTTAGCGACATTATTTACCGGAATTGTTTCAAAATTGGTATTTGAAGTTCGAAGCGGATACTGCAGCCTATGACAGAAAATGGTCTGTGCAGGTGAACGTCTTCACATATCCCCCATATAAGGGTACCCCTCGATATTCGGTATTTTGATGATTTTAGCGACATTATTTATCGGATTTATTTCAAATTTTGTATTTGAAGTTCGTAATGCATTATTCAAGTTTCGCATTTGAATATTGTAATAGCTTATGACAAATGTTGCCTATGCAGGTCCACGTCGTCGTATAGCTCCCATATAACGGTACTCGCCGATATTGGGTATTTTCATGATTTTAAAGACATTATTTACCGGAAATTTGGTATTTGAAGTTCGTAATGAATACTGCAGCCTATGACAGACCGAGGGTACCCCTCGATATTCGGTATTTTGATGATTTTAGTGACATTATTTACCGAAACTATTTCAAATTTGGTGTTTGAAGTTCGTAATGAATACTACAGCCTAGGACAGAAAATTGTCTGTGCAGGTCCACGTCTTCGTATAGCCTCCATATAACGGTACTCCCGATATTCGGAATTTTGATGATTTTAGCGACATTATTTATCGGATTTATTTCAAATTTTGTATTTGAAGATCGTAGTGGATTTGTCGTAATAGTTTATGACAAAAGTTGCCTATGCAGGTCCACGTCGTCGGAAGTTCGAACGAGCCGATTAAAAATTGACTCATTATTTTTAGCCTTGCAGAGGATAAGTAGTTATCATTATTTTTGGGGTTCTGGTAATGTAGAGGGTATGGAGTTGTTATTACAAGTAATGTGATAATTGCACTTGCCAACATTTTCCTGGTTATTTGATAAAAATTCGAGTGTGCGAATTTCAAATGGGCTTACTGGATTCTCGTAAAACTGTGTTGACCTTGTTTGCAACCAATTTTAAAAGTATTTTAAAATTATTAAAGAAAATTTCATGATTTGTTAAATTAAACCTGGCTAATTAACAATTTATCATCGCCAACAACACGCATGTGAATAACACAACCATTCAGCTACAATTTGTATACATATGGCTTATTATAATTATCCGACCACAGGTCATAGCTGACATTTGTTAGAAATACAACAACGGCAGCAGCAGCAAATTAGATATCTATTTAGAAAAATAGCATTTATCGCATTTGAATAAATTAATGAATAGAGAAGAGTAACTAATTTCCCGACACACAAATGAACGAACGGGCATTTTTCCACACACGCAATTTAAGCTAAGCAGGAGAGTTGAGTTGTTAGTTTTTTTTTTTTTTTTCATTTTTTCCAATTTGCGGTTGTCAGATTTTTGTTATTTTGAAATGCATGCAAAAATTGCTTGTCAATCATTCCATAATTATTCCGTATTGTTCATGTCGAACAAGGCACACACACACAGAGGGACAAACAAATGAACAGCACGAATTGCATCAATTCAAATTTCCTACAACTATACAAAGGCGGCAGCGGCGGCAGCCAGCAGCGGGTAACATTAGCTATTGAAATCTGCGAAATGTCTTTGGAGTAGAGGAGTTCATATTGCATGGGGCAGGTTTGCTTTGCCGACTGGCTGGCTGGCTTGTCAGCCTAGGCCGGGTTAGGCCATGCAAATGGTTTTAGTTTTCTTCTTCGATTTCAATGGAATCAAACCAAGGCGGCGGCCGCGGTGGCGGTGGTAATGGCTTTCATAGAAGACCGCAATTTTATAAATTATTTGAATATATTAGTTATGCCAATCAATTAGTGACAAACATCCATACATCGAGAGTACAGAGTACACATTGAAATGCTTCATACAAATGGTGGGTAAAGGTGAGGATCTCGTCAATGGAAACCAATTTTGAAGTAATGAAATGAATAACTATTAGCATTTGTAATGAATACATTGTAAATGTTTTTTTTTTTAATAAAACTTATATTAACTTCTTTTAATGCGGTTAGTTAGATGCCTAGAATTTCGCAATTTTCCACTGTAGTGAGTGTTTGGCGAGCCAAAAAAAAAAAATAAAAAAATATTTATAACCAATGCGCATGCGTAAATATGTGTCCCACATGATACGCTGCAGCAACCAACCAACAAGCCAGCCAACCAACCATCAAAAAAGACCACACACTCACCCTGTAGCCATTGGCGCAAATCGAGCCAAAGACATATTTATGGCTAAACACATGAACACACAGCATGATTGTTTATGAGGTTCTCCATCAAAGACCCCCCAAATGCGAGAAGTAGTTTGTAGTAGTCTGCTGGAATTTACAAAATAGACAGGGACACTGGGCGACAAAAGTTTTACAGAATTTTGGTGAACCTCTTTGCTAATGCATTGTCTGGGAGGGACATAATCCCCATGGGGATTATGATCGTTTGCTGTGGGAACTACTTAGAAAAAATATTAAATGTAGTAAATTTGGGTTAGCGTTAGCTGATGCGGGACATACCTAGGGGAAAAAATCTCAAGACCCGGTCGAAGGCCGACTTCTTACAAAATGAAATAAATTTAGGAAAATCTCAAGCCCCGGCAGAAAGCCGGCTACATACAAAATTTTTTGAAATTTAGAAAAATTGGGTTCGCTTAAGCAGGTAAGAGGCATATCTAGAGGAAAAAGTCTCTAGGTCTTACAAAATGTTTAAAATACTCAGAGGAGAAAAAAGCTTAAAATTTAGAAAACTTAGGGTCACGACGTTAACCGCTGCCAGCGAAGAGAATCTCAAGCTCCTTACTAAAATTTGGTTCGCGTTAGCCGGAAATACCCAGAGGAGAAACAAGTTTAAAATTTCCAAAAAATGTTGAAAACTTCGGTTCACATTTGGCGGTGCCTGACATACCCAGAGAAGAAAATTTCAAGCTCCGAGCGAAGGCCAAATACTTACTAAATTTATCAATTTTAGAAAACTTTGGTTCGCGATAGCCGGTGTCGGATATATCCAGAGGAGAAAATCTCAATTTTTATGTCCGCATTCGTTTTGGATATACGACCGATTTTTCTCGGACCTAATCCCCATTCCACTATGGTCATTCCAAGATCGGTGTATGAAGTTTTTTTTTTTTTGTGAGGATTTGTTCTGCTTTTTAGTATTTGAAAACACTTCGGCTAGAAAATATGGTTAGAACTTTCGAAAGGCCTAAAATCAGTGATTATGGCTTAAAGAAAGCCGATATGGCTTCGAGATGGGTCGAAATTGCATACAAAAAGAACTCAGTTTCGAGCTGGACCAAATATTGGACTTTCACAAAGCGTTGTCATATATCCTCCTAGAAAATAAAATGCCAAATTTCAACAAATTCTGCTGAAAACTGCTTCAATGAGCCGTTTTAAACTAGCCGAATATTGAACTTACTGACAAAGAGGGGGCCACAAGGTGAGATGAAAAAACTGCAACCAACTTCAGACTGCTGTCATTTCTAAGCCACTCGTCCGACAGCTATTAAAAGTTTTCCAGTAACAGCCTATTATATTGTTTAAAAGCGTTCAAAAGCATTTTGGTGAGAATTTTCAGGAAAAAAAGTTATTTGTGATGGAATTCAATTTCTTTATATTTGGCTGGAAAACCACAACTGGCACTCCCGACACATCAGCAGAAATGCTTCGAAAAGTAAAGAAGCGACTTGATCGAAACCCGTGTCGCAGTGGCCGAAAAATGGCTCGTGGGCTGAACATATTGCAATATTCCATTCGGCAAATATTGAAAAAGGAGCTCGGGGTAAAGCCATTGAAATTCCAAAAAGTGCAAGAACTATCACCGCAACAGAAAGAAAATAGACTCAAAAGAGCTAAAGAGTTGCTTCGCTTGGCCGAAAGTCGTGAACAGCCGAATTTAATTCTCCGACATTCGTTGTCCAGTAGGTTGTAAACAAACAAAACGATCGTGTATACTTGCCAAAGAGGTCAGCTGCACCTTCGGTTGGCCACCAGAACTCAAGCACCGGCCATGGTGATGGTGTGGGCCGCCATAACAGCCGATGGTCGCTCTCCGCTCGTATTAATCGACCATGACATCAGAATAAATGCTGAATATTATCTCGAAAATATTCTGAAGGGTGTATTAAAGACTTGGGCACGCAAATATTTTGGCCGCAGACCTTGGACATTCCAACAAAATTCAGCACCATCGCACTCAGCACGCGCCATCCAAGAACGGTTAAAAAATGAGATTCCTCGCTTCATTTCCAGCGCACAATGGCCACAAAAATCTTCGGATACCAATCCGTTGGACTATTGTGTCTGGAATATTTTGAAAAGCAAGGTTAGCACTAAAAAATACCAAAGTGTCGATCACGTCAAGCAAGCGCTTCGCCGGGAACGGGCCAAAATACCGCAGAGCAACATTCGGGCTGCGTGTGATGGTTTCAATGGCCGTTTATAATTCGTTCCATAATTCTTTCGCCTAACCTGGAACCCATTACAAACAACAATTACCATTTACGGAATATCTGGAGGTACCCTTACATGAAGGCTATACGAAAACATGGACCTATACATACAATGTTCCGCCACTGGAGCTAGAACCCAAATGCAGTATAAATACCAATTTTAAAACAAATTGTTGAAAAAATGAGGTTGAAACCATCAAAATACCGAATATTGTCTGCAGGCGGGTCAAGTTCGAAGAAGGGCTTTATCGGTCCACGATAACGTATAACCCCGTATAACGGCAACTCCGTTATCCGTTATTATTTCATGATTTTAGCTAAATATTTCAATGGAATTTTGTGAAATTCTACACAAAGAGGTCTTTGTGAGTACTGAACCCCCTGGAATCCTCCCCCTACCCCATCCTCATTTCGGTATTTTGTTGAGTTTAGCCACATTTTTCACTGGAATTATCTGAAAATCCACACACGGAGTTCCTTCTGAGAAGTTTACCTTCTGGAAGAGAATTGTCTCTATATTTTTACAATATCGTATTTCCCCCTAAAATGATACCTCCCTACAATCTGTATTTTGATGAGGACATTAGGGAATTGTTTCTAGTTTAATGATATTGAAGTTCGTAACTGATACTACAGCCTGCGACAGAAAATTGTCAGTGCAGGTCCACATATCTGTATACCCCTATATAACGGTACCTCCCGATATTCAGTATTTTGATGATTTTAGCGACATTATTCTCCGGAATTATTTTTAATTTGGTCTTTGAAGTTCGTAACGGATACTACAGCCTAAGACAGAAAATTGTCTGTGCACGTTTGGGTATGGCCCTCATATAATGGTACCTCCCTATATCCGGTATTAGCTACATTATTCACCGATTTTTTTCCAAGTTTCGCATTTGAATATCATGATAAAAGCTGCCTATGCAGGTCCACGTCGCCGCATTTTTAATGGTTTTTGTTTTTTGAAAATTGCCAAATTCGTTCGAAATGTGGAGGGTATTCAAGGTTTGGCCTGGCCGAACTTACAGGTTTTTTACTTCTTACTTATTAAAAATCAAAAAGCTCATATAATGTACAATTAGTGCCAAACGTTGTTCCTTAAAATGTTTCTGAAGAGAAGATGTACAGATTCGTACACTCTTCCCGGGATGAAATTAGTGGATAAAATTAACTATCTCAAGAAAATTGGACAATTTTGAGAAAATTTGTATTTGTATCACAATTAAGTGACTCGTAACTTCCCAACAAAAAAGCTAGAAATGTTGAAATTTCTGGGCATACAATAGCCGTCCTCCGAGCCATAGAAGTATTTTTTGGGTGGACTTCCACAGGAATTTTTGTAGCAGGTGTCAAATAATTTTCAACAACTTCTTCTAGGATACACACCAATTATCGCATTTGGTTGGACTCTGAAAAATAAGGAATACCCTCCAAAGATCTTCTAGAGGACATTTTCTGCCGTGGGTTGTCCACAGATAGAATTGCTCCACACTTTTGTCCATTACAGTATTTCCAAAAACCTCTCTTCATTTACCATAGAATCTAAAGCGTGTTACATGCTCATGGATATTAGACGCAAACTAGACTCGGTTCGTTGTGGCAGGAACATGCTTTTAATTGCAATATCTAGAAATTGCTACAACTAAAGATGGCAACTTCGTGTATGGATAGATTGGAAAGGAGAAAAGACAAGTAATTGTAATGATAACTTGAAAGGAAAAAATCTTAAATATGTCGGTGGACACGTTTCATAACAGCAATGACATCAAATGCAACTTCTACACATCCAACAACAACACTTCGTTACAAGAGAACAGCACAGTTCCTTGACTACAATTCCTCTTGTTTGAATGCCACCTAGAATGTCACCTTTGTTACAACATTTATTCGCAAACAACAACAGCAACAACTACAACTCGAGCCAACAGGAAACAGGACATAGGGGACAAGGAATAACAATATACACTTCGAAGGAGAGGGAGAGAAAAGACATCAAGCATTTTTTGCTATTTGCAATATTCTGTTGCAGTAACAAACTACCACCATCACTGCCATCCAGAGAATGTGCCACACGTTTTGTAACAATAAAAGTGCAAATGTTGTTGCTGTTGTTGCACATGGTCATATATAAGAGAAAATTAAAAGGAAATAAATAATTCCAAATACTAGCCACATTTATTCTTCTTCTTCTGCTGCTGGCCACCCTGAACAACGACATTGTAATTTTCATTCTGTCTCCTTGCCTTACGGAATATGTGGTTGGATTTTCGAGGAGCAATGCCATGGCGCATGTGTGCCGTTGGATTAACAACATTTTGTTGCAGGCAAATGTTTGTCACAGCGTCACAGACAGACTCGAGGAGGACGTTGTAAACAAATAAGGCATTTTTTGTTGTTGCTAAAATTTACAACAATTTAACTTTAACGAGTTCACATTTTATGTGTCCATAATACCTTGACCCACAGGGTGATGGTCAGGATGAGTTGTGACTTTGCTGCGCTGTCTATAAGCTCATGGAGACGATAGGTGGTTGTAGGTGTTTGGTTATGGCTACGGTATGAAACGATTAGAGATTCCTTACGCGGGAACAAAAAGTAGTTACAACCAAGGGCTAGAAGAACCAAACAAATTTAAGTTTATTATTTAAGTCTGAGACAGAAAATCGAGAGTTCCAGGAAAAAAAACTTATTGGAGAAGCTCTCTATATTAAAAATTTTACTCAAGCGGTAACTTTGGTTCTAGGGTCTAACTCTTGAAGCTATCGACAATTTTTAGCGACATTTATATAATTTTTATTGCTGACTATTCCAAATATTAATTTTTTTCATGCATGTGAAGTCTATTGCTTTTGGAGATTATGGCAAAATATTTAGTGGTGGAAATGGACCAAAAATATCAATTTTTTCCTGAATTTACAGGTTACAGGCTTCATTAATGAACCAAAAGACCCGGAATATAGCATGATGCCAGAGTTTAGGGCTAGGTAGAAGCCTACAACTTTGTTTCATCATCGGACAATATTTAGCGGGTAAAACTCACCATATATTTTTTAATACGAATATTTTTACTAAACCACGAATATTTTCATTCCCGGTGAAATCACAAAAACATTAAATTGTCTCTTCTGATAATTAAAATGATGCTAATAGTCAAGATATCGGATATATAGCAATAGAAAACCAGTAAGGAAAGGTCAAAAGTGTGGCTGGCCGAATATATGATAACCTACACCACTATGCTTTGTTAGAACCAAAAAAGTTTCTATTTGGAATTTATGTGAAGTAGACCTTACCAACTGTGAACCAAATAACATTGCTGTATAGTGCTTGATATGGCTTCGATAAGGATTATATTAAAAAATATTTATTGGAGCAATAGATATACCGGGCCTGCTATTACATATATATGAAGTACTTAAAAACCAAATCGGATGAAACATATGTATGGGAGCTATAGCTATATCTGAACCGAATTTATATACGTCTTTCTAGACTGAATTTGGTCGGACGTACCAACATTCAGGACTTTTGGACTGATATTGACCATTTAGTGCACAATTATATCGAAATCGGAAAGGAATAAAATTTGGCAGAGGTATTTCTGGGCTACATCTGATATCTGATACCAACTAATAATTTTTGTGCGGTGCATATTACGAATTTAACACCAAATCGGATGAAACCTTTATATACTATAGTTCTCATAGTTATATCTGAACCGATTTTCTCTGAATTCGATATATTTGCTTCCAGACTGAATTCGGTCGGATTTACCAAAATTCAGTACAATTGGGCTGATATTAGCCTTTTATTGCACAATAAACCTGATATCGTATAAAGATATATGTTTGTGGGAGCTTTATCCTAATCTAAACCGATTTTGATACAATTTTACAGAGGTATTTTCGAGCAGCATCTGATGTCCGGTACCAAATAACATTCTTTTGGGTGCATATTACTCTTGTGAGGGACTTAAAACCCCAAATCGGATGAAACAAAGCGTACAAAAACATTTTGGTGAAAATTTTCCAGGAAAAAAGTTTTTCGTGATGGAATTCAAGCGTGATAGTGTGATTTCTTTATATTTGGCTGGAAAACTCCAAGTGGCTATCGTTAGAACACTCCAGCATTTAAATGTGAATAAATCTTTTGTGTCTCGTACCATCGCTCGTTACCGTGACACTGGTAGCGTAGTGCGACGTCAAGGAAGTGGACGGAAGAAAACAGCAACATCAGCAGAAATGGTTCAAAAAGTAAAGAAGCGACTTGATTGAAACCCGCGTCGCAGTGGTCGAAAAATGGCTGGTGAGCTGAGAAATGAGCTCGGGGTAAAGCCATTGAAATTCCAAAAAGTGCAAGAACTGAGACCGCAACCGAAAAAAATAGACTCAAAAGAGCTAAAGAGTTGCTTCTCTTTGCCGAAAGTGGTGAACTGCCGAATTTGGTTTTCTCCGATGAGAAAACATTCGGTGTCCAGCAGTTTGTAAACAAACGAAATTATCGTGTTTACTTGCCAAAGATGTCAGCTGAAAATTTGCACCTTCGGTTGGCCACCAGAACCCAAGCGCCGGCCATGGTAATGATGTGGAAATGAAGTTCCTCGCTTCATTTCCAGCGCACAATGGCCACCAAAATCTCCGGATACCAGTCCGGTGGAATATTGTGTTTGGAGTATTTTGGAAAGAAAGCTTGGCACTAAATAATACCAAAGTGTCGATCACCTCAAGCAAGCGCTTCCCCGGAAATGGACTAAAATACCGCAGAGTAATATTCGGGCAGCATGTGACGGTTTCATTGGCCGTTTGAAGGCCATAATTCATGCCAAAGGTGACCAATTCGAAGATTTCTAAATTTATTGTAAAATTTGATGCTATTTCCGATATTTTTTGCTTTCATTCAATAAAATTTAAAAAAAAATGTCAAAATTATGGCGTTTGACTTTGTTCCAGTTTTTTTTTATCTCACCCCGTATTATCCTGTTAAAAAAAAAAACAACAAAAAAGCAGCTAAGTTCGGCAAGAACCGAACTTTTAATACCCTTCACAATTTTGAAGGAACTTGAAAAATTAAAAAAATCTGAAAACTACCACTAAAGTGAAAACCGTTATATGGGGACTATACGAAATCGTGGACCTGCAAACGAAATTTTTTGTCATAGGCTGTAGCGCCCACTACGAACTTCAAATGCGAAATTTGTTACAAAAACGGAGTATTGAAATTTACCTCCATATGGGGTCTATGCGAAGACGTGGAGCCGTATACGAAATTTTTTGACATAAGTCGTAGTATCCATTAAGATCTTTAATACGAAATTTAAAACGATTGCGGTGAATAATGTTGATGAAATCGTCAAAATACCGAATTTCGGGAGGTACCATTATATGGGGTACCTGTTACGAACATTAAATACGAAATTCCAAATATTTCCGGTAAATAATGTCCCTTAAATTGGGCCTATACGAAGACGTGAAATAGAAGGTTCCGTTATATGAAGACTATACGAAGACGTGGACCGACCATTTTTGAACTTATCCTGCCTACTGACAAATTATGCATGTATGCAAAATTTTAGCCATTTATCTTAATTCGTTCGAAAGATAGCGTGCTTACAACAAACAGACGGACAGACAGGCGGACTTCACTAGATCGTCTTAGAATTGTACGCTGATCCAGAATATATATATGAATATTTACGGAAAGACAAACCTCCATAGAATGGTGAAGGTTATAAAAATTAAGGGAATTTTTTGTTTATGGTCCATTTTTCTATTCTGAACTTAATTCTAACTCCATGTCAATTTTCCGATGAAACCATCATTTCGAACTGTAGAGTGATTACAATTTAGCGTGAACAGTGATGATCAATATACAACGAGGTTGGTCAAGGTCCCATATTTCGACCAACTACTAATAATAAATATAAAAATAAATACGAACTCTGAAAGGTCGATTTCTAGCAGATTGTATCACTACGAGTATCAGTTATTTCATCCATGTTGAGTAATAAAATATTGATTTACGAATCGTAGGTTTTTGGGTGCCAGTAAAAATTGTGATTTGTTGGCGAAGTTTCACAAACGATTTCAGGAATGTATGCAAGATGGTATCACTGTGGATTTTCGTAACAGTTAGACATCCAACGAATCTTATATATGGGAGCTGTGAGGGTACAAACTAACATACTGAAGTTTCCTAGTTATTTGCATAGTTTTGTAACTTAATATGAGATTTTAGTTAACGTTTGTACCCTCACAGCTCCCACATATAATATTCGTTGGATATTGTAACCGTAACGAAAGTCCAATGTGGTATGTATAACATAACCGGATCAATTCTAGTTTTGTGGATTCCCCAATGTTTCGGTATGTCCCCCTTGTGACTTCTGACAAAAGGAGCTTGGTTTTCGCTCACGTCTTCAATCTGCCCTCCAAAAGTTCATTAGTCCAGGTATACATAAAATAGTCCTTTCAATATAAAATATTATATAGGAGGCCCTCTTAACAAAACCTATTCATTAGATGGTATCTTATCTTGCTAACGCACTTCAACATAAATGCACACATATTTGTATTTACATTTAAATTTAAACACTATAAGCCATCTCTGTTATGACTTTCAATGTCATGGAGTAATCCGGCTGACCGACAGCATAATAGCAAACAAGTGAAAGTAAAGTATAAAAGACTTTTAATTAAATATGCACAAAATACCTGCATGCATATGTCATCATTCAAAATCCTACACTCACACACACACACAGAGAAAAGCATTGCAATGCACTATATAAACACACATACACACACATGTATGTGTGTGTGTGAGTGCATGCCAAAGATGATGTGCTGCCTGCCAGTGCTATCTGTGTGTGAATGAAATCTGAATGAAATAAAAATCTGTCTGTAAGTTTACTTACCAATTAATTACCATTTCTCCGGCAACCGGAACCTGTTGCACACATCAGAAAGGCCAAAAACACCAACAACACATGGTTCGTTCAAGTTCATGCCATTCAGCAGTAGCAGCAGCAGCATCAGCAGCAAACAGCAGGAGAAGCATCAACAACATCTTCTTCTTTTGTATAAATCATGGTTAAGTTATTACCCCAATGTTGTTATTGTTGTTGCTGCTGTTGTTTTTATGAAATTTCGTACGTTTTGTTGTTGCATTCGAAAAGAGAATATTTTTACCTCAGCTGTCTGGAGAAGGTGTGCGATTGTATGGGTGTGTGCAAAATGCATACATAGATAGTATGTGTGTATGTATACGGAGGAAATTGTTATTGAAATTTTACTACGACAGGTTGTTGGGTTTGTTGTAGTTGTTGTTGCTGCTATTTTGTTGTTCATTAAAAAAAAAGTTTACTCATTACCTTACACTCACGCATTTGCCACCTACTCTCTGCTCTGGGATGGAGAGTAGGGATATGGAAAAATAAGAAAAGAAAACATCCTTTTCCAGGACATGTGAAATAAACTAAAAAATCTCACTTTCATATCATACACAGACACACACGCAGACTTTTGCATATTTTGAAAACAAAACAAGGAAAACACAGAGTCACAAGGACGAAAATGTGTTGATGAAATGCCATAAATCAGTCAGTCTGTTAGCCACCAGGACCTCGGCATGTCCGAAAAATGCAAAATAAAAACGAAGAGATGTAAACAAACAAAAACATATTTGTCTTATTCGTCAGCAACACGATGAAGGCATTAGCGAGCCCCTAGGTCCAGCTGAACCTCTCCCCTCGTCCCTCGTCATATTACCCCACCTACGCACACGAGGGTGTTTTTATTAGTTTGAAGGACATTACACCGGAGACAAATGCCGGACAAAATAAATGTATGAATGAAAATAAAGGATGTAAAAACGCACGAAAACACACACATATACGCATACTTCCACACAAATACATACATCAATACAAGTCACTGCCATGATTTTGGAGTAAAATTCCAAGAATTTGCATATCAACCGTAGAAAAAGAAGCCACAGAAGCAAATTCACTTATCTCAGGATGTTGCTCTCACTCTCTGGCATTTTTTCTCTGTGTCTCTGGTGGATGATGTCTAGGTGTCAAAGTCAAAAAAAAAAAAAAAAATAATAATAAACCTCAATGTGGAACCCTCGTCAATAGCAAAATACGCAAATATTTACTCTCAACACGTCTGTGTTTTTGTCTCCCCACAGAATTACCCCACAAATGGAGAGAATTGTCACAGGAGTTTGGGGAGAGAGAGAGAATGACAAGAGAGAAAAAGAGTTTAAAAATTTATCATAAAAAGGATAAATTGAAAATAGAAATTTTCAAAATAAACAAAGGATAATATTTTTAAGGACTGCTTTTTCAAATATTTAAAACTTTTTCCAAAAAACTTGAAAAAATCCTGGGGACTCCAAACGAAGCAGTCCATGGCATCATTCGCACATATCCAAAACAGCAGCAGCAACAACAACACCTTTACTACCACAACATCAACAACTCTTCTATTTATCCTGGCCATCCGGCTATCCTCTTTGCCATACCATCACACCGCACCACACTTCGCCCTCAACTTCCCCCCCTCAAAACGAAACACTCAGAGAACACAATGACAACGACGACATCAAACGAACCACAAATACGCGACACCATAAATTTCTAATTGCGAGACAATCGACAGCACACCAACCGACCAAAAAAAAAAAAAAAATTGTCACCTTTTTTTTTGCAATCGAGAACTTTTTCGTTTAGAATTTTCCATGGATTTTCATGGGGAATTTTCACAATTTTTTTCACATTTCACCGATTCGCGTAAAATTCATAGGAACCATTTGCTTTTGTTTAATGGAGGATTCTAAAGGGAAACACTAGGTTTTTTTTTCATAGATTATTAGAAAAAATATCACAAATTTCGTTCGATTTGGTCAAAAGTCAAAAAAAAAATCACTCGCGTTGCGTGACGTTTTGTGTCAAACTCGATGATAGTAGAGGAAGGACAGCGACAACAACAACAACAGGATTTGGTGAATTCCTAAAAAAGATACGCAAACGACACACAACAGCAGCATTCATACATTCATATCAACATAGGAACAACATAGCGCTTAGAGAGGGCTAACAGCAAAATCGAATGACAAGCGCAGCGAAAACGCGGTGACAACAAACCAAGCCGACACACAGACACACACACACACTGTGGAGTACATACTCCACACTCGGTGTACTCGCCACAAAAACACACACACACAAAGGATGCTCTTTGCCACTGTCTGTCAACATCGTCATCACATGGTGAAAGCCAGCTTCAGCCCCCCAAAACATCTAATGCTAAACAAAGGAAATGGGAAAACACAACGTCAGCTGAAAACAACGAAAGGAGACTCCAAAAAAAAGCCAAAAACATATTGGCGCGCCTGTCTCTTTCATTTTCCTCCACACCAACATCTCTGCTGGCTTCAGCTAAACATCATCACATTGAAATCCTGTTGTCAAAACTTATAGACACCAACATGTCAAAATTTCTGTCGTTCTCTCTCTCTCTCTGTTGCAAAATATGATGCTTCTCTCCCAGCAAATATTGGTATTCAGAGATTTCCCTTCTACATTAACATAGCGGTGGCCTTTTGTTGTTAACATGAACGATTTGGCATATGTCCTAACAGTCATGCCAGACTAACTGACATTTGCCAATCAAACAAATTGTGATATGCCAAAAAATATGTCAACAGTTTGTTTACATTGGCCAACAAGTAATGTTTGACAATCGACAGCGAAAAGCTTTTCGAACAGCATCCTTGATGGCATATCTAAGCGAAGTGAATGCTGTTAGATAGAGCTTTTGTTTAGTTTGGATATGTTATGAAGGATAACATATGTCTGATAAAGCATCACTGATTAACAAATTGTCAGAAAAGTACATACACAAATAAGTATATGGATTTAAAATCAAAACTCTAAAAATTCGAAAAATGTTGTCAAAAATGAGCACGAATTGCAAAAATCCAAAATTCTCAAAATTTTTAATGAACAATAAGAGTACTCCGGTTGTTATTCCATTTCCAAGTCCTCGATACAAGCATTTTAGACCACAAATATATTCCTAATCAGAATAAATATCTACAGGATGAGATAAAAAACTGCAACAAAGTCAAAAGCCATAATATTTAATTTTTTTTTAATTTTATTGAATAAAACCAAAAAATGTCGGAAATAGCTTCAAATTTTAGAATAATTTTAGATTTGTTCGAATTGATCATTTTTGGCACGAGTTATGGCCTTCAAACGGCCAATGAAACCGTCACACCCTGCCCGAATGTTGCTCCGCGGTATATTATCCCATTCCCGACGAAGCGCTTGCTTGAGGTGATCGACACTTTGGTATTTTTTAGTGTCAATCTTGCTATCCAAAATATTCCAGACACCATAGTCCAACGGATTGGTATCCGGAGATTTTGGTGGTCATTGTGCGCTGGAAATTAAGCGAGGAACCTCATTTTTTAACCATTCTTGGGTGGCGTGTGCTGAGTGAGATGGTGCTGAGTCCGGTTGGAATGTCCGAGGTCTACGGACGGAGTGCGACCATCTGCTGTTATGGCGGCCCACGCCATCACCATGACCGGCGCTTGAGTTCTGGTGGCTAACCGAAGGTGCACATTTTCAGCTGACCTCTTTGGCAAGTAAACACGATCATTTTGTTTGTTTACAAACTACTGGACATCGAATGTTTTCTCATCGGAGAAAACCAAATTCGCAGTTCACCACTTTCGGCCAAGCGAAGCAACTCTTTAGCTGTTTTGAGACAATTTTACCCGAGCTCATTTTTCAAAATTTGCCGAATGGAATATTGCGGTATGTTCAGCTCACGAGCCATTTTTCGGCCGCTGCGACGCGGGTTTCGATCAAGTCGCTTCTTTACTTTTCGGACCATTTCTGCTGATGATGCTGTTTTCTTCCGTCCACTTCCTTGACGTCGGGCTACGCTGCCAGTATCACGGTAACGAGTAATGATACGAGACACAAACGATTTATTCACATTTAAATGCTGGAGTGCTCTAACGATAGTCACTTGTGGTTTTCCAGTCAAATATAAAGAAATCACACTATCACGCTTGAATTCCATCACATCACACACATCACTACTTCTAGTACCTCCCCCACAGAGTCAAAATTTTGAATAACCCAAACGATCATAAAACGCGAATTACAAATACAATTCTCTTAAAACTTCACACAATCCAATGTTTCTATAAACATAAGACCTGAGGATGGAAAATATAGGACCACTCGTTCTGGCACCTCCTTCACAAAGGGTCAAAATTTTAAATAACCGTGAAGTTAATAAAAGTTATTTTTAAACTCGGCATACCCCAATACTTCTACTGAAGCAAAATCTGCTGTGAGGATGGATTATATCAGTTCACTTCTTCTGGTCTCCACAAAGGATCAACGTTTGAATAATTATATCTCTCATAGCATGCAGAAGAAGTCAGCAATTTCATCAAACTAATAGGTATTTCGGTCCACTCCTTCTTGTCAACATTTTGAATTAACAATTATTCCAATAGAATAGTAAATAAGTATTTGATCTTCTTAAAATTGTACACATCCCAATATTTTTATCCGTATTAGATCAGGTGGAATACTTCGGTCCACTGTATCTGATACATGGCACACATTTGAATATTTACCAAAAATTTTCAAATAGGTCATTAAAAATACAGGAAGTAGTCGATATAGCCCAAACTTGTTACAATCAGACTTTAGTGTGATATGAGATGGACAATATTGGCCAACCCTTTCGGAACCTCCCCCATAAAGGGTTAAAGCTTTAATAATAATAACGCAAGTCAATATATACTTGTATGTAAACAAACAGTTATTAACTAAAGTTATACATCTGGGGCAAAACCGACCGATACCTTTTAAGTTCTTACTTGTTTTTTTTAACTCTTGGCCTAAATTTCAAAACATATGTTGGAATGTTCGAAGCTTGGATCAACTTTGGATACTACATGCGGCGAAGATAGCGAGTTTTTATCGTAAGCAGTACACATTTATAGTCCATTATGTAAACAAATTTAGATGTGAAAAATCATGGACTAATATCGAACATTTTGAGTTTAATTATAATTCTTCTTTTTTTTTTTGGTAAAGGTGAAAGAAGGAGTGTTCCAATATCTTCCACCAATCGAAATGAATTTTTGAAATTTTGAACAGAAAACAATGGTGTCAATGTAAAGGTAAGGTACTTTCTTTAACGCAGATATGTCGTTACATCGTCAAGAGTGCCTTTTTCGGTATTTCGACTTAACTCTCAACCGAAATAATGATTTCCCACCTAATTATCCAGAATTTGGAATTTTCAGGTAACGAAAGGTAGGGTAAATGTGCCTAAGTTCGGCATGTCCCAGTAGTCGGCACTTCCTATTTTTAAGCACTTCCTATTTTTCAAGCTCAACTATTATAACTAAATTTATTTTGTTTACTTCAAATATATTGTCAGCTATCTTTGTGTACAATTTCGCTAATTAAAGATGATTTATTTTAATAAAAATTTAATTTTTGTCTGTGAAGATCCTCAACAATCCATATTCTTAAGAAAAGTACAATAAAGACGTCGAATCAGTTTAACTAAATAAAAATATTATATTTTAATGAATTAATTTATTATTATTATTAATTATTCTTACAAAAAAATTAGTATGCCGACTGTTGGAAAATGCCATACCGACAATTGGCAAGTTGTGCCGACTACTGGCAAAAAAGCATTGTTTTAATAAAACTACAAATTTATGACATTTAATAGAAAGTTATTAAAACTTTATTTATTATTGCAAAAACTATACAAAATTTCGAATCTGAATAAATTAACTCTGTAATAATTGAAAAGTTCCCCTCAGAATGGTGAGCGACTAAAAACACGAAAATCCTAAAAGTGCCGACTACTGGTACACTTACCCTATATACCAGTACCCTATATACCAGTCAAGATCTCCACCAGATTACTACTTGTAATTATATTAACCCCACTTATTTGGCATTATTATTATATGTTTGCTTTTTTCACATGAAGTTTAGCAACTCATTGGTATTAACCCATATAATCTAATATAAAACATTTCAATTTTTTTAATTCAGAAAAAAATTCTAAATTATAGGGTAATCGAGTTTGAAAAGTTATCGATAAGTCCTTATCCATTGCTCTAGGCTGTTTTAAGTTCACATCCACATTCCAAGTTCTAATGTTATATAACAGTGTTATGTAACATACTGAAACGTTGTTATGATGTTAACATATAAATATGGTAGACATCCACCCTTACGAAAGGATGCTGTCTGTCAATTGTTTCATTAAATATTGATTTGCCTTAAGAGAATATGACAAGTGACAAAACTGTCATGTTTTTGCCAATTTTGTGGTGTGTGGTGAAAAGTACGCATTGTTCTGTAGAGAAATTTGGGTTTGGGAAAGTTTTGTTTGTTTTTAGAAAACATTGAATATTTTTAAAAAATCTAAAATATCTTGACAACGATACAATGTAAATTGACCGTAATTAGAATAAAAAGAATTTCCAATCTTAGAAACATAAACAGATGTGAATAAAATGAGCAAATGAATAGTAGAAACAATCTATGAATGTCAACAGCTGAAGAAGATTGTTAACGCATGCCCTGGATAAAAAATACAGTGTGGTTCAAAACGTTATGAACAAAAAATTAAGGCACAGGGAGAAAACTGTGTTTTCTAGTTAGAGAGCAAGTAATTGAAAACGAGAATCTATGACTTTCACATCGAAAGTATTAGCTTAAAATACAGAGGAAATCAATCTTTTGACTTATCCTGAAAGTTTTTTTTTTTGGTTTAATTTTTTCCCTACAATCCGGGACATATTAAAGATGTTGTGGTAGGTAATTCAGGCCAGTCTTCTTCTATATGTTTGTTTGTTTCGAAATATTAGTAATTAACCACATGTATGCCATAAACGCAAAAAAGTTTTAGAACAAATTCAAAAAAAAAAAACTATCTATAAATGCACTTCCTTATTCAATATATTTAATTTTATATATAACCAAAACTTATGTTTAAACCTTTTTTAAATTTAAAGAAATTGCTGTAGAAACTGCTGTAAAACTGGAAGTCAAATTCCCGAATTATTGCCACTTTTATATAATCCTAGAAAAAATTTCCATGAGCAAATAAATTACACAAATAAACTAAATAATGAATTGTTCCTTAAAAATTACGTCCCCAGTGAGTTTGCGCATCCGACTACAAAACGGAAGAAAAACATTATAAAATATAGGGACTTTGCAAATCAAACTACTTCGCAAATGTTTAGTCAATTATAAGTTTTTCAATGCTGTTTCAAAAATTTGAATATATAGTCCAAACTGCGCACATCGCGATATTGGTATTGCATTCAGATCCAGTTTGAAAGTTAACAAAATCGGGACAGACCTTCCCGTATGTCTCGTGTGTTGCTGTAAACTATTTTATACATCGAACCAGCCAAATAGCAGGGTGATCCAAATTTTGTCCGAAATTTACATATGGTAATATAAATCAATACCATTTCCAGAGGAGTAGTCTGATATATTCCATCTTCACACCAGATCTACTGTTGATAGAGATATTGAAATTTGCCGATTTTAAAATGAAGGAATGGCATTGGAATGGAACTTCATGGCTATTTAGAATGTTGTCCAGTTGTGGGAAAGGTAGTGACCTGATTTAAGTAGTGACCTGATTTATTTCATTTTCATGCAAAATCTAGAGTTGATTGAAATATTGGGATATGTGAAACATGAAAATGAAGAGTAATGGGTATGGAATTACAATTGGGCGTAATAAACAGTCTTAAATCGGAAGAAAAGATTGCTAATATAGGAAAAGCTCTTGAAGAGCCCCTACAATAGTAAATATAATTTGCCACACCACACCACTTCAATCTAACAAGAAATACTTATTGATTAAGGTGGAGTCCCTTGTCGCAATTTGGAAACAAGATCAAAATAGCGGATGGATGCCACTAACTAAGGACTTTACTAAAAATAAAGCTCTTTCTATAATTCGCCTACTTCCTTGAATAAGTTATTTATGCACTCATCCATATGGCCATTGAGGGTATATATCATTTGATACGGTCAAAACTTGCCTCTCTTTGGACCAAATTCGTTTCAGGACATTTGGAATCGATCTAGCGAAGATCGTCCGTCCGTCTGTCTGGCTGGCTGGTGCGCACGAAAACTTTCGAAGGGAATATCCGATTTGGTCCAAACTTGGTACATCGTAATATTATTATCAAAATTAGATCGAGCTCGGAGATGAGCAATATCGGTCCACTCCTTCTGGTGCCTCCCCTACAAAGGGTCGAAAATTAAAAAAAAAAAATATTTAACTGCTAATTAACTAATAATTCGATTTTGCTCCAATTTTGCAAATCTTTATATTAGCATCAGTACTAGGTCAGATGCGAAAATGGACAATATCGATCCACTTCATCAAGTAAAGAGTGATTTGTTAAGAGCTTGATAACTTTTTTTTTAAAAAAACGCATAAAATTTGCAAAATCTCATCAGTTCTTTATTTGAAACGTTAGATTGGTCCATGACATTTACTTTTTGAAGATAATTTCATTTAAATGTTGACCGCGGCTGCGTCTTAGGTGGTCCATTCGGAAAGTCCAATTTTGGGCAACTTTTTCGAGCATTTCGGCCGGAATAGCCCGAATTTCTTCGGAAATGTTGTCTTCCAAAGCTGGAATAGTTGCTGGCTTATTTCTGTAGACTTTAGACTTGACGTAGCCCCACAAAAAATAGTCTAAAGGCGTCAAATCGCATGATCTTGGTGGCCAACTTACCGGTCCATTTCTTGAGATGAATTGTTCTCCGAAGTTCTCCCTCAAAATGGCCATAGAATCGCGAGCTGTGTGGCATGTAGCGCCATCTTGTTGAAACCACATGTCAACCAAGTTCAGTTCTTCCATTTTTGGCAACAAAAAGTTTGTTAGCATCGAACGATAGCGATCGCCATTCACCGTAAAGTTGCGTCCAACAGCATCTTTGAAAAAATACGGTCCAATGATTCCACCAGCGTACAAACCACACCAAAAAGTGCATTTTTCGGGATGCATGGGCAGTTCTTGAACGGCTTCTGGTTGCTCTTCACTCCAAATGCGGCAATTTTGCTTATTTACGTAACCATTCAACCAGAAATGAGCCTCATCGCTGAACAAAATTTGTCGATAAAAAAGCGGATTTTCTGCCAACTTTTCTAGGGCCCATTCACTGAAAATTCGACGTTGTGGCAGATGAGAAGTCTATTCATGATGAAATGTCAAAGCATACTGAGCATCTTTCTCTTTGACACCATGTCTGAAATCCCACGTGATCTGTCAAATACTAATGCATGAAAATCCTAACCTCAAAAAAATCACCCTTTACCTATCCCACAAAGGGTCAAAATTTTTAATAATTAAAACTCTTATAAAATGTGATGCATAAGTCCGATTCATATGTCCCAATAATTTTATTAGCCCAGGGTCTGGTGCTAAGAGGAAGTATATCGGTCCACTCCTCCTGGCAGCTCACCCACAAAAGGTAAAAATTAAAAAAAATTCTGCACAGAAAGGGAAGCATCAGTTCTAGGTCAGGTGCAAAAATGGATAATATCGGTCCACTACATCAAGTGCCTCTCCCACAAAAGGGTCAAAAGTTAGAATAGTTATAACTGTTATAAAATATGTAAGAGTCTGGTTGTCTTCAAATTTCACATATCGTAATATTTTTATTAACCCAAGATTTGGTATTATCGATACACTCCTTCTCGTGCCACCCCCACAAAGGGTCAAAATTTTGAATATCCATGAAAATCATAAAACGCCGTATTAAAATCCGATTCCATTCAGACTTGGCACATATCATAATTTCCATCATCACAAGATCTGCTATAAAGATGGAAGAGAATTCTCTTCTAATTCACACAGACAAACTTTTTGCTAACACAAGATCCGTTGTGAAGATGATATATATCTGCAAACCCACAAAGGATCACATTTTCAATACTTTTATTTGTCATAACTTGCGAAACAAGGAAGCGATTCTTTATAACTTGCTATACCTAAATATTTCTCTCAACCTGAGATAAATATGCAATTTATGATCGCTGTTCGGAACGCCATGCTGACAAAGTTGAAGAGATTAATGCATATTTTTAAGAGTATACCCTTCTACAGGTCTACTTCATATAAATAAAACCAGTAGGAAAGTCAAAAGTCAAAAAAGGGCGCGGCCGACTATATGATACCCTAGTGGCGCATATGTAGTAGAGCTCCCGTAACAAAAGAGTGTATTTGAAGTAGATTATAGAGCAGTTACAGTTTGGTTTCAGAGGGAACTAATATATAGGAGGCATATCCAATTCTGAATCGATTTTGACTAAATTTGACGGAGTCATTTTAATCAGAGTGCATGATATCACTTCGAGCCAGGAAACGAACGTCCCAAAATTCACTCCATTTGGGCTGATATAAGCCATTACTTGCACAATAGAACCGAAATCGGATTAGGGAGCTACATTCAAATCTTACTCGTTCTCGATAAAATTTGGCAAAGGTATTTCTGAGCTCTATAAGATATATTATACCGAATATCATTGTTGTCGAATTCATATTACAAATATGAGAGACTTAGGCATCAAATCGGATTTTCTCCAAATTTGATGTACTTGCTTCTAGACTCAATTTGGTCAGATGTGCCAAAATGCAGTTTATTTGGAATGATATTGGTCATTTGGCGCACAATTAACCCGAAATTGGTTGAAGATATATATGGGAGCAATATCCAAATCTGAACCAATCTTGACAAAATTTAACAAAGGTATTTCAGTGATGTATCTGACATTTGGTACCAAATATCATTATTGTGGAGTGCATATTACGCATGGCACCACAAATGGGGTGAAACGTATATATGGGAGCTATAGCTATATCTAAACGGATTTTCTACAAATTTGATGTACTTGCTTCTAAACTGAATTCGGTCGGATGTGCCAAAATTCAGGTCATTTGGACTGATCTTGGCTATTTGGCGCGCAATTAACCCGAAATTAGTTAAAGATATATATGGGGGCTATATCTAAATCTAATCCGATTTCCACAAACATTGTTTGGAGAGTTTCAGCGTAATCGGATAATAAATGCGACCTGCATTTTGTTCACAAGAATACCCCTGAAAATACTAACTCCGAAAAACTCAAACCTCTAACGATAACTCATAGCTAGAAACATTACCAAATCTTGGTACATTTTTATTTTTCAAAACTTGCCCTGCATTGCATGGTTATATTTTAAGTCCAACTTTCAGTAAAATATCAAAAGGTGATAATATTTTCTAAATTAATAAAAGCGTAAAAAAAATTTCTAACGTCTAGCCTACATAAAAATACGAAACAATGGTGATGTTCATGTTTTTATATGTTCTACGACAGCTCAAAAACAACAACAAAAACCAGGCTATGAAAAATAACAACAACCGAAAGTACGAAATATTTATAATATCTTCAAAACACGCACGCATAAAAATCACGTGAGTCAATTGTCAGATGACTTTTAATGAACTTTAACATGAACAGAGAGAATGGAGGAAATTATTAATAAAAAACGACGCCCCAAAAAAGAAGAGAAGCCATGCCAACGGACCAGCTAGTCGACGGTCAACCATTAGTTCGTGGCCAAATGAAATATGAATAAACATGGAAAAATATTAAAAACATGGAACGAAAAAATAAACGAAATAACTAGGAAAAATTAATATGGATATTATCCACACCAACACAGGCATAAACTCACTCACACACACACACTCGTGGAGTAAACGGTTTTAAGGTGTTTTGAGAGACATTTAAACAAATTAAATTTGAATAAAATAACAATTCATCTTTGTTAGAAATTTGGTTCACTGCTCGGTGGGTAGTAGTGTCCTTTTTCTCGGGAGGTAGAGAGGGAAGGAAGCAAGGCATACACTGACCACAATAACAACAACAATGATATACAACAACAACAAATAATTATAATGGCAAGCTGCTAAACATTCTCCTTCTTAGCCTCATGACATTTTTATCAGCTACCCAACAGAAGAAAAAAATTAAAAAAAAATACCACCAACCGAAAAGAGCAGCCCAACTGAAACGTAACAACGCGGAGGACAGAAGAGAGAAGTGACAGAAAAAGGATGTGGCAGCCTTAAATGAATATAAATGGTCAGTTATCCACAAAAGCCAAGAAAAGTAGGCTTGTCCGCCATTTAAATGTTCCATAAACATTTTGACAAGTTTTTTTTTAGACCAAATGTTATTGCCATTCTTTTTAGTGCCTTTCATCTGGCTAACACCCCCATTTCGCCGATGGTTTGTTGAGGGGCAAGGGCGTTTTGTTTGAGTAATGTGCGACGTTGTGAAGCGTACAAATTCCAGTTGAAAATTCAAAACATAATTGCTTAATTATGGAAATGTTCTTGGATGAAAAATAGCTGAACAAGAAAAAGGCTTTAGAGAGGAGAGGAAAATTCTTGGGGTAATATGAAGAAACTAAAAAAACGAACTACATATGGGCTAATCTATGGTTTATATGAAAAGGCCTTCGGAATTTCTGGCAAATGATCTTGGAACGTTCTACGGGAAGACGGATTCTCTCTGGTTTTACTCTCCCGTCTTCTATGAGAAGACTCTCCCGTCTTCTATGAGAAGACTCTCCCGTCTTCTATGAGAAGACTCTCCCGTCTTCTATGAGAAGACTCTCCCGTCTTCTGCGAGAAGACTCTCCCGTCTTCTATGAGAAGACTCTTCCGTCTTCTATGAGAAGAATCTCCTGTCTTCTATGAGAAGAATCTCCTGTCTTCTACGAGAAAACTCTCCTGTATTCTATGAGAAGACCTTTCCGGCCTTCTATGAGAGGAAGACCTTCTGGTCTTCTATACGAAGACCTTCTGGTATTTTATACGAAGACCTTCTCGTTTATACGAAGACCTTCTGGTCTTTTATACGAAGAAATTCTCGTCTTCTATACGAAAACCTTCTCGTCTTCTATACGAAGATCTTCTGGTCTTTTATACGAAGACCTTCACGTCTTCTATACGAAGGCCTTCTCGTCTTCAATACGAAGACCTTGTCGTCTTCTATACGAAGACCTTCTCGACCTTCTGGTCTTCTAGGAGAAGACTCTACTGGTCTTCTAGGAGAAGACCCTTCTGGTCTTCTAGGAGAAGACTCCTCTGGTCATCTATGAGAAGACCTTCTGGTCTTCAATGAGAAGACGTTTTGGTCTTTTATGAGAAGACCTTCTGCTCTTTCATGAGAAGACCTTCTAGTCTTCTACGAGAAGACCTTCTGGTCTTCTAAAGTTAAGACCTTCAGGTCTTTTCTGAGAAGACCTTCTGGTCTTCTAAAGTGAAAACCTTCAGGTCTTGTCTGAGAAGGCCTTCAGATATTCCATGATAACACCACCTGGTCTTCTTTGAGAAGACCTTCTGATATTTTTATGTTCCGCCTTCTATGAGAAGTCGTTCCCGCCTTCTATGAGAAGACCCCTTCTGGTCTTCTGTGAGAAGACCTGCTGGTTTTCCATGAGAAGACTTTGCCTTTTTTAAAAAGACTTTCCCATCTTCTATGAGAAGACTTTGCCGTCTTCAACGGGAAGACCTTCTGGTCTTCTATGATAAGATTTCTCGTCGTCTAGAGAAGACTTTGATGTCTTCTACAAGAAGACCTTATGATCTTCTCTACCGTGAAGAACTTAGGGAAACCCTTATGTTCTTCTCTGAGAAGACCTTCTGGTCTTCTATGAGAAAACCTTCTGGTTTTCTATGAGAAGATTTTCTGGTCCACTAAGGAGAAGACCTTATGATCCTCCAAGGAGAAGACGCTCTGGTCTTCTAAGGAGAATACTTTCTTTTCTTCTAAGAAGAAGGCTTTCTGGCCTTCTAAGAAGTAGACCTTCTGCCCTTCGAAGGAGAAGACTTTCTGGCCTTCTAAGAAGTAAACCATCTGTTTTTCGAAGGATAAAACCTTCTGGCCTTCTAAGGAGATGACCTTCTGATCTTCTACAGAGAAGAACTCAGTAGAGGACCTTCTGTTCGTCTAAGGAGAACCATGCTGGTCATCTAATAAGAAGACGTTCTTACCTTCTAAAGATAAGACCTTCTGATAGTCTTTTGAAGAGTAGACCCATTGGCTTCTTAGGAAACGGCTTTTTGGTTCTCTAAAGAAAAAAAACCTTTTGTTTTTTAATAACAAGATCGTTTGCACTTCCAAAGAGAAGACCTTCTGATTTTCTAATGTTAGGAAGTTTTGGTGTTCTGGAGAGAAGAATTTGTGGTCGACTGAACAGAACCCCGTCTGACCTTTAATGAGTAGAACACCCTCTATCCTACAGTTACATTAAATCTGCATCCCCCAAGTAGGGTATACAGAAGTAAGTGGTCACATGCCGAGGGTATATATCTGAGAGATACATTTCTGGTCTTCTAAAGAGAACGGCATGGTCGTATTGAGAGAATTTTTAAATTAAAAATGTACTTTGTGTGTCCCAGAGTTTAAAAATCATCCTTAAAAAAACATATCTGCCCGAATTCGGGTGTGGACCTTTAAACGGTGATGTCTGTCTTTTGACATTTTTTATCTCACTTCTATACTACCATTACCCTCCGTTAGGGTTTGGAACTTTTGGTATTCTGGAGAGATACATTTCTGGTCTTCTGAAGATAACTCCGTCAATCTTCTATGAGTAGAAGATCCTATGTTCTACAGTAACATTAAATCTTCGTCCTCCAAACAGGGTATTCAGAAGTATATATCTATCGTACCACCGACAGAATTTTTTTTGCAATTGATGTACACGGCACGGTCGTATTGAGAGAATTTTTAAATTATAAATTGAGTTTAAAAACCATTCACAGAACCATACCTATATGTCCAAATTCGGGTGTGGACCATTAAACAGTGATGTCTGTCTTTTGAAATTAATTCTTCCGTTAGTTATTTTCTGATTAACGATATTTTCTTCCTGCATCCCGAAACATTCTTTTTATTTTTGAATTTAATGTTTTAATTTTTTATTTGATCGATATTCTTATATCTATGCTGGTGTGTTAAAATAGTAAATACTTACCTTGACTACAATCGCATTTTCTCCAATATCCTGCAAAAAAAGGAAAACAAAAATGTATATTTAACTATGGAATACCCCATACTAATTTACGATGTGTAAATGCCAACATTTTACAAGCAATTACAATTTAATAAAATAGTTGGACTTAATTCTGTATTTTTGTTGGTAAAGCCCATAACCACTACACACCATAAAAATGTACAAAGGATATGTGTATGTGTGTGTGTCACAAATGTAACCATGCTCCAGTTCTAGGGTCATAAAAGTACGTTTAATGTTAATTAAATTATCACAACCGAAAATATTCACATCATACATCATTTTCTATTCCTCCTCCAGCTACCCCCACACTCCATCACCTTCCAACAACATTTGGCAATGGGAGCTAGGAACTACTACTATCCGAAATAGGACGAGTGAGAGTGACCACATTGAGGATATTTGGTTGTATTTTCGTATTTTTTGCTAATTATGTGTTTGACCAGCGTTAGCTAATGATGACGACGTCAACGGACGGACGGTGAGCTGGGGTGGATGATGGTAAGCGTAACGGTGGCGATGTCTGATGGCGATTAGCGTTTTTGCTGGTTATGGCTATGACATTGGAATTAGTGTTAGTTGGAGTTAATAGGTAACCTGGCTGCGGATGTTAAACCTGGCCATGGCAGGAGAGTTGTGAACTGTCACTATTTGCCATGTTGCATTATTAATATTGTTGTGTGCGTTAATGTTTTTCTCTGGACTTTTTGTGACATTGTTTAATTGTTCTGAAAAATGTTTGTTCGGCTTCTGTTCGTTTCCCCTGCCACAGATGTCTTTTTTTAGCGAGGGTTAGCTAAGAATTCATTGTAATTTTCACTTTTAAATTAAGTTGTTTTGAGATTTTTATCAAAGTCGTTAGGCTACAGATAATCCCGGCAAATGGTTGAGTGGCATGAATGTTCGTTTTTGGTGTAATGTTCATTTTGTGTCAGTTAAATATAAAGATGAAATAATTTTGGATGTTTTAATGTCACATTAAGGATTTGAGGAAGTAGGTGTAATATGGGTCATAAAAGCGTCAGCATTATTTTTGAAGGCACATATAACATCCTGGCAAAACATAATGTGATATCTGTGAAAACCACTATTAACATTGCTGCCAAAACAACAAACATTGAATAGAACGCTTTGTTAAACATGCGAAGGATTCACGAAGGTTTCGAAATTTATTTCAAAATATGTTTTTTTTTTGACCCAGAAGGGCTTAAAAAAGCCAAAAATTATTTGTTAAAACTATTGTTTTAAAAAATTGCACTAAAAGAGAACAAGAATTCCAAACCGTACTAAATTTATATTAGGACAACGCCTAGACCTGATTCCGAATTTTATAATGAAGGCCACTATTGGCGGAAACGTTACGGTAAATATTACGATAAATTGAATTTCATGCAAATAAAAAGTTCGCTTCGATTTTATATTATTTTCTAAACATTTTTTTTTTTTTCAATTTATCAGATGGTGTAGGACCATATAATTGGGACAACGATCTAAATTTCGTATGAATATTTTTATCCGTACCTTTTCTCTAAAAATTTAATATTTTGAAGAAGAACAAGTAAAAAACTTTAAGTTCGACCGGGCCGAACTTTTAATACCCTCCACCTTTGGGTAATGATGCATTATTATATATAAGTATGTGAATTCAAATGTGCTTTACTTTATCCGTTTGTATAGCGCTGTTTGACTTTTCAAAAAACCATAAAGTGGTAAAGTAATATTGGGGCCATACCAAAACGAGAACCTCCATGGACAATTTTATATGTGCGCTACAGGAAAAGGTAGACCTAAATATTCTATGTTCCGCCATCGGAGCTAGAACCCATTGTGAAAAAATGTAGTGAAAATCATCAAAATACCGAATATCGGGAGTTACGTTACATGGGAGCTATACAAAAACGTGGATCTATACATACAATTTTTCACCACCGGAGCTAAAATCTATCTGACTTACAAACAATAATTTTTAGACAAATCGGTAAAAAAGTTGGCGAAAATCATCAAAATACCGAAAATCGGGAGGTACCGTTATATGGCGGCTACATCAAAACGAGGACCTCTATATCTCATTTTCAATACCACCATCGTAGATACAAAAGAAATTTTTCTGACAAATTTTGAAGCTCTACGTCAAATAATATGGGCTGTATCATGATTTCAACAGACCGGCAGACATACAGACGGACATCGTTAAATAGACTTAAAATTTTATGCTGATTATAAAAATGTATACTTTATGGGGTTGTCGACGAATATTTAGGAATGTTACAAACGGAATGACAAAGTTAATATACCCTCCTTTTCTATTGAGCCACTCCTTTCGGTTGATTAACCCTCCTTATAACTGAAGGGTTACATTTAATAATCAAGAATGTCGTATTTTGTGGACGAGGTCACCAAGTTGGTACTTATTCTACGAATCTTTATATATTTGAAGGAATTCGTAACCAAATACAGCGGAACTTTTCGGTCATATACGAAAATCATGTATTGCAAAGAATATTTTATCTAAGACTTACTGAAAAAAGTCTTGATTTTTTTTTTTAAAAATATATATTTAATTCAACGACATTCTGACAGAAAATCAAGGAATAGAAGCTACAGAATTTGAATAATATTTTTCAAAAAAAACTTGATTGAAAATCATCGACTTAAAAAATACTATTTTTTCAAGAAGCTCCATACCATACCGTGGATTTTAAGAATATTAAAGTCCCAACAAATGAAAATCGTGGATTTAGAAAGTTATATATATTAAAAAGTCTTCCTGAATATGGAGGAGTATTTTTACAAGTCCTTGTGGTAAAATATCGTGGATTTGTTAGTAATATTTTTTCGACAACCCCTCAATTAAATTTTTGGTTTCTTAGAATATCTTTTCAATGACCTCTTAAATAGGAATCGTGGATTTTTAGAAGAACCCAACCGAAAATCCTTTTTTTTAAGTTTTTTTTCCAATGACCTCCTGACTGTAGTTTTGGAATTTTTGAAGTTGTGTTTTTGATATCTTCCTTCAAAAATCGTGGACTTCCAAATCGAAAATTTAAATTTTTTTAGGAACATTTTGGCAAAGATTTTTTTGACAAAAGTCGTCGATTGAAAAACATAATTTTTACAAGGTCAAAATTGTGAATTTTTGAAAAATTTTTTTACAAGTTCTTTGTGGTAAAAAATCGCATATTTTTTGAGGATCTCCAGGACCATCTCTTCGAATATCAGGGGTGTGTAACAAAAATTTTTTTTTGACCTCCAATCTGGAAATAGTAAATCTTTAGAAATGTTTTTTTTTCTTCGAAAGATAAGATAAAGAGATAACTCCGTAACAACGATATTCGGGGACGTATACCAAATATAGCTCAGAAATACATTTGCCAAATTTTATCGAGATCGGTTCAGATTTGGACATAGCTCCCATACATATCTTTAACCGATTTCAAATTAATTGAGCACCAAATGGCTAATACAAGCCCGAATTGAAAAGGCACAAATGACTCGGCAAATTTAATAGAAATTGATTCAGAGGAGGATATTCCTCTCATATATTAGTTCCTTTTGACTTTAAATTATAACTACAAACATAGTTAGAATGATTTAATTCCCGCAAATTCCCCATAAAACTTTTATTTTTTATGTGTAGCTCTACTAAATATGCAAAAAGTCGGTGCCGCACGACTTTAGGACTTTCTTTCCTGGTTTAATATAATTTTTATTCCCAATATAAATTTTTTGTTAGCGGAGCTCTATGTAATATGCAGAGTGGTGCAGAGCAACATAAGCAGAAATGGTTCGAAAAATAAAAAAGCGACTTGAACCTGAGCTGAACATATCGCAATATTGTGCAAGAACTTACACCGCAACAGAAAGAAAATAGACTCAAAAGAGCTAAGGAGTTGCTACGCTTGGCCGAAAGTGGTGAGCTGAAGAATTTGGTTTTCTTCGATGAGAAAACATTCGTTGTCCAGCAGTTTGTAAACAAACAAAATTATCGTGCCTGCTTGACAAAAGAGGTTAAAGATGAGGTTCCTTGCTTAATTTCCAGTGCACAATGACCATCAACATCTCCGGATACCAATCCGTGGGACTATTGTATTTTGGAAAGCAAGGTTGGCACTAAAAAGTACCAAAGTGTCGATCACCTCAAGCAAGCGCTTCGCCGGGAATGGGCCAAAATACCGCAGAGCAAAATTCGGGCAGCGTGTAATGGTTTCATTGGCTGTTTGAAGGCCATTATTCGTGCAAATTCGAACAAATCAAGACTTGTTCTAAACTTTGATGCTATTTCCGATATTTTTGGCTTTAATTCAACAAAATTTAAAAAAAATAAAATTTTGGCGTCTGACTTTGTTGCAGGTTTTTTATCTCAACCTATAGCTTTATCTAAACCGATTTTCATCAAATTTGAAGTACTTATTTCTATGATGAATTCAGTCGGAATTGCCAACATTCAGTCCATTTGGGTCACAATTGATATTAGCCATTTTGTGCACAAACAAATTTAATATCGTATAAAGATACATATGGGAGCTATATGCTAATCTGAACCGATCTTGACAAATGTTTATTTATATTCTGAGCTGTATCTGATATCTGGTACAAAATATCATTATTGTGGATTGCATCTTACGCATGCTAGGGACTTAAATCGAATAAAACATATGTATGGGTACTGTAGCTATATCTGAACCGATTTCCACCAAATTTGAAGTACTTGTTTCCAGGATTAATTCAGTCAGAAATGGTAAGATTCTATAAAGATCATCAAAAGAAACTATGGGTCTATCTCGCTTCGTTCTCCATGTTACAAATAATTACAAATAATACCCATAGTGTGGTGTAGGGTATAACAACTTGTAATAAATTTTGAACGGATATATTTCGAAAAATTTTGAAATATGTTAATTTCTTCGTTGTGGAGGGTTTTGAAACGTTTGCCCAACCAATCATAACTCCTTTTTTACTTGTTTTTTTTAGATGGTGGGGCTACACTAGAACATCAGCCTACGTAGACTGATTCCCGATCCAGAGATAATATCCAACTTTAAATATGTTGACCAGTGTTGAGTCCGATCTCTGTTATTGCAATTGACGATGTCAATAAATTAGGATTGGGATGTTTTAGAAAATCAAATTTATTCCTCCATCCCTTACCTGGGTCCAGCCCACCTTGCAGATGAATGAGTCATATATTTTGACATCCTTAAGAACTTCATTATCTAATGCATTATATTTACGGATTTACAGGGGCCTCTGACGAGGTGGGCTCAACCAAAAATATTTTAAGGAGAGCTACTTATTGCAAAAACTAGAGATTTATTAAATCAACTTAGATTCACTGTACATATCTCAGTTGCAAACTTTGTTGCCTCTTTGAAAAATTAGAAGAGTGCGATGGACATTACCAGGCCATGCCATCACAATAATTTTCAAATTCTCTTGCGCGTTGCATCAATTTGTACAACACTGTACGACGGCATATTGTAAATATTTTCTTTGTTTCATGTTAATGGGACTTGCTATTGTTATACCCTACAACACTATGTGTTGGGGGTATTATAAGTTTGATTGGGCCAGAATTTATGTAACACCTCGAAATATTGGTTTCCCATATAGGAAAGTATATATAGATCTTCCTAGCTCGCCGAGCTGAGTCGATCTAGCTATGTATGTCCGTCCGTCCGTCTGTCCGTCTGTCCATGTTAATTTGTAATCACTCTACAGGTCGCAATTATGGCCCGATCTTCACGAAATTTAGAATGTAGGTGGGGTTAAGGTCAGAATAGAACCCTATTTCTTTTGGAGATGATCGCATAATATTTAGGGGTTGAAATGGACCAAAAACTGAAAAATTTCCTGATTTTGCAGTTGCTCTACAGGTCGCAATTATAGACCAATCGACGCGGAATTGCGCATGTAGCTAGAGTTTAGGGCGGGGAAGAAGCCTACCAATTTGGGTGGTCATCGGATAATATTTAGCGGATAAAATAGACCATATCTTTTGTGTTGAAAAAATTCAACATTTTTCATTAAACCGCGAACATTTTAGATCCCGGCGAAATCAAAAGCCATGACAAGGTTACCTCTGATCTTTACATTGATGTTAACATCCATCAAATCGGATATATAGCAAAATATTAGCGATATATATGTCTATCAAAGAAGATATGCTTAAAAGATCTCTTATATGTCGAGAACGGCTGAACTGATTTCGACAGTTCTCATTAACTCAGAATGGCCTCTTCGCAGGAAAGAAAAAACGACTAAAAAATCGCATAAACATATCTCTCTAAAGATGAAAATATTGATTTTGTAATATTTTCTCATATTTTTTCAATTTTGTCATATTTTTGGCATATTTTCATTTTGAATCAAACATTTGGTAATATTTCTACAGCTAACAAAACTAAGTAGTTAGGATATCAGGATATCATATACAGATCGCATTTACGGCCCGATCCTTATGAAATTTTGCATGGGGATAAGATGAGGGTCAGAATAAAAGCCTACTCTTTTTGGAGATAATCGCCATATATTTAGGGGTTGAAATGGACCAAAAACTACAAAATTTGTCAACAGGTCGTAATTATTGTCCGATCCTTACGCACATTTGGATGGGGGTTACCGGACATTGCAAAAGCCATGCAGTTTTGGATGGCCATCCAAAAATATTCAATGTGTGAAATAGTTTGCCAACTTTTGTAGACAAAATACGAAAATGTCCATTCCGGGGACTTTATGGAGAATTCACAAATACAGGAAAGACGCACTTCTGACTATTTCGTTAACGCTGATTTCGTTGCGTTTCAGCCAAAAACCAATAATAAATGTTAATCTTTTGCCACGTCCGAGGGATTATAGGTCTTTGGGAAATATTGGTTCCAGATCTAGGAAGACCATTTAAGTGCAACATCTACCAATAAATTGGAAACGAGCAAATTAGTTTAAGTTGCTATTATTCGAAAATTAGAGAACGAAACCTGATGGTTTTCTTTTATTATTTGTCACAATATCTTGTGGAATTCTTTCGAGTATCTCGCCTATATTAACTGTATCGTTTATTATAGTGTTGTAGGGTATTCAACGGTCGGCCCCGCTCGACTGTAGCCTTTGCTTACTTGTTTTCAATTTATTTTTTCTATTTTTCTGTTAAACATCCGCCGATAAAAAACGAGATATTTAAATACAGCGCAACAATGAAGAAAGTGCATCGCGTAGGTGTTGTGTGCCGGGCTTATCTTGGAAACTGCTACTCTGTGATATAGGGACGCACTTCACCTTTCTTCGACGAAAATGGTGTATATTTTTAAGACTTTAACTCGGGAGATAATGGCTATGATATTGTGTTGTTGCTGCTGCTGTGTAGAATGAATGCACACAATGAGAATGAATACCTATCAGCCATTCATGTTCCATAATTGTGTGATACATGCGTATTTAGTCCCCAACCCACCTGATTGTCTGACTGCCAGACAACCCAGAGACATGCATGTGTCCATAGTGTGGATATAGGCTTCTGGCTCTCTATTTGCTGCTGTATATCTTGGGTGTTGTTGTTATTGTCTTTTTATGAGTCAAGTAGCAAATCTGTCACATGATCAAATAAAATAATATTTGTCTATTTAAATAGTCAGCGAGCGCACTGTGCACAGTAGCGATAAGTGTAAAATCTCTGTGATTAACATGAGTTTTGTTTGCATTCCTCTGGTCGGACCGACCGACCGTCCGTCCATTCGCCTGTCTTTCTTTGGAGTATTTGTTAGATTTTTTCTAGCTAGCAGCCATGGTTGGTATAAACTGATTTATGAAACAAAGAAATATTCCAGCAACAACAACAACAACAACGGTATGGCTGATGGCGATGACGGCCATGGTAAACACATGTCCACCAAATGTAAGTATTTGAGTTGGGAGGCTAGAGTGTTGTTGTCGTCGTCGTCGCCGCCGTTATTTGCTATATATATATATATATATATATATATATATATACATTTCATTTTGATAAGATTTCTCAATTTGTTCTGTCTGTTGTGATTTGCTGGTTCTGCTCTATTGTTGTTGTTGCCATATGAATGTCATTTCAAAATATTCGAAAAAAAAAATAGTTCTACCAACCGCCGGCATTTCAAACGGTTTCCAGCCATATTCTCCTCCAAAGAAGAATATTTTGAGCCCATTTTGATGATGAAATTCATTTTATGATCGCCGGCCCTTCATTTTGATGGTCTTATGGGATTCCGCATTGCTTTTGTCATTGATTATTTTTAAGGTATTAAAAATGTCAACAGCCATATTTTACTTTGTTTTGTGATTTTTTTATGGTTTATTTGAAATATTATTAATACCCATATTTTTATGTTCCGCTGGCATTGTTATTCGTTCATACAAAAAAATGTTTGAGGGAAATACATACAAATATATGTTTATAGAAATATATCGATATAATATGTCGGAAATAGGTCTACATATAGATTGATTAATTTGTGGAAATAAATTATACAAAAAGGTAGAAAATTTTACGATTTGAAAAGCAAACATCTGTATTCCGACAGATATATAACTTGAGCAATTGTCAATATATTCGTATGATATTGTATTTATAAGGGGTGAGATGAAAAAACCGCAAACCAACTTCAGACAGCTATTATTTCTAAGCTATTCTTCCGACAAGTGCTAAAATTATTCTAGTCACAGCTCATTACATTTTTTACAAGCGTACAAAAGCATTTCGGTGAGAATTTTCCAGAAAAAAAAGTTATTCGTGATGGAATTTAAGCGTGATAGTGTGATTTCTTTATAGGGTGAGATAAAAAAACTGCGACAAAGTCAAAGGCTATAATTTTTAATTTTTTTTTTTTAATTTTTATTGAATGGAAGCAAACAATTTCGGAAATAGCATAAAATTTTAGAATAAGTTTAGATTTGTTCGAATTGATCACCTTTGGCACGAATTTTGGTCTTGAAATTCTTTCTCAATGAAACCGTCATACGCCCGAATGTTGCTTTGCGGTATTTTGGCTCATTCCCGGTTAAGCGCTTGCTTGAGTGGATCCACACTTTGGTATTTTTTAGTGCCAACCTTGTTTTCCAAAATACTCCAGACACAATAGTCCAACGGATTGGTATCCGGATATTTTGATGGTCATTGTGCGCTGGAAATGAAGCGAGGAACCTCATTTTGTAACCATACTTGCGTGGCGTGTGCTGAGTCCTGTTGGAATGTCAAAGGAGACATTTTTGTCCAAGGTCTGCAGCCAAAATGTTTGCGTGTCCAAGGCATTAATACACCTTCCAGAATATTTTCTCGATAATATTCGGCATTTATGCTGATGCCACTGTCGATTAATACGAGAGGAGAGCGACCATCTGCTGTAATGGCGTCCCACACCATCACGATGGCCGGCGCTTGAGCTCTGGTGGCCAACCGAAGGTGCACATTTTAAGCTGACCTCTTTGGCATATAAACACGATTAACTCTTTAGCTCTTTTGAGTCTATTTTCTTTCTATTACCGAGTAAGTTCTTGCAGCTTTTGGAATTTCAATGGCTCTAACCCGCAACATTAGCAGAAATGGTTCGAAAAGTAAAGAAGCGACTTGATCGAAACCCGCGTCGCAATGACCGAAAAATGGCTCATGAGCTGAACATATCGCAATAATCCATTCGGCAAATATTGAAAACTGAGCTCGGGTAAAGCCATTGATATTCCAAAAAGTGCAAGAATTTACACCGCGACAGAAAGAAAATAGACTCACAAGAGCTAAAGAGTTGCTTCGCTCTGCCGAAAGCGGTGAATCGAATTTGGGTTTCTCCGATGAGAAAACATTCGCTGTCCAGCAGTTTGTAAACAAAAAAAAAATGATCGTGTTTACTTGCCAAAGAGGTCAGCTAAAAATGTGCACCTTCGGTTGGCCACCAGAACTCAAAGGCCAGCCATGGTGATGGTGTGGGCCGCCATAACAGCCGATGGACCCTCTTCGCTCGTATTAATCGACCGTGGCATCAGAATAATGACCGAATATTATCGCGAAAATATTCTAGAGGGTGTATTAAAGATTTGGGCACGCCAACATTTTGGCCGTAGACCTTGGACATTCCGACAAAACTCAGCATCATCGCACTCAGCACCCGCCACCCAAGAATAGGTACAAATTGAGGTTCCTCGCTTCATTTCCAGCAATGGCCACCAAAATCTCCGGATACCATCCGTTGGACAATTGTGTCTGGAGTGTTTTGGAAAGCAAGGTTGGCACTAAAAAATACCAAAGTGTCGATCATCTCTAGCAAGCGCTTCGCCGGGAATGGGCCAAAATACCGCAGGGCAACATTCGAGTAGCTTGATTGGCACTTTGAAGGCCATAATTCGTGCCAAAGTAGCCAATTCGAACAAATCTAAACTTATGTCAAAATTAGAAACTATTAAAGAAATTTTTTTCTTTCATTCAAAAAAAAAAAAAAAAATCAAATAAAATAAAATAAAGAAAGAGAATGTAAAAATTATGGCGTTTGACTTTTTTTGCAGTTTTTTTATCTCACCCTGTAGTTCGAATATAAATTTCCAATCCTTTTTTTTTAATTCTTTTCTCTAGAAGGGAGTAGCCGATATCAGGGACGATAATATTAGGGTCAATATTAGAGCTAGTTTGACAAATAATAAATCGGCGTACGGTGTACACAGATGTGTCTCTAAACAAATTACAGAAAAGTATATTTTTAAAAATATTTTTTAAAAATAGTATTATCAAGAATTTTCAAATTTGAAACAATATTAGCCCTATCCTATAATTGAGGATTTTTAAAAAATTTTTTTTTCAAAGACTTTTTATATTGGATTTGTAAAGACATTTTTAAAGTCGATCCAATTTAACTAATTTTTGACTAGAACTTGAATGAGAATTATTTAAAATGTATTTTCAAGGAATATAAGGTCTGAAATTCAAGGATTTTTTAAGAATACATATATCAAAGACTTATAGATTTTCAGCACAGCCTATCAGATAACCGTGGATTTTTAAATACATATTTTTATACGGCAACAGAAAGAAAATAGACTCAAAAGAGCTAAATAGTTGCTTCGCTTGGCCGAAAGTGGTGAACAGCCGAATTTGGTTTTCTCTGATGAGAAAACATTTGTTGTCCAGCAGTTTGTAAGCAAAGAAAATTATCGTGTTTACTTGCCAAAGAGGTCAGCTGAAAATGTGCATCTTCGGTTGGCCACCAGAACTCAAGGGCCAGCCATGGTGATGGTGTGGGCCGCCATAACAGCCGATGGTCGCTCTTCGCTCGTATTAATCGACAGTGGCATCAGAATAATGGCCGAATGTTATCGCGAAAATATTCTAGAGGGTGTATTAAAGATTTGGGCATGCCAACATTTTGGCCGTAGACCTTGGACATTCCGACAAAACTCAGCACCAGCCACCCAAGAATAGGTACAAATTGAGGTTCCTCCTTCATTTCCAGCGCACAATGGCCACCAACATCTCCGGATACCAATCCGTTGGAAAATTGTGTCTGGAGTGTTTTGGAAAGCAAGGTTGGCACTAAAAAATACCAAAGTGTCGATCATCTCTAGCAAGCGCTTCGCCGGGAATGGGCCAAAATACCGCAGGGCAACATTCGAGTAGCCGTGTCGGTTTGATTGGCACTTTGAAGGCCATAATTCGTGTCAAAGGAGACCAATTCGAACTTATTCTAAAATTTGAAGCTATTTCCGAAAATTTTTTCTTTCATTCATTCAAAAAAAAAATAAATAAATAAAAATAAAAATAAATAAATAAAGAAAATGTAAAAATTATGGCCGATATCAGGGATGATAATATTAGGGTCAATATGAGAACTAGTTTGATAAATAATAAATCGGCTTACCGTGTACACGGATATATCTCTAAACAAATTAGAGAAAAGTATAATATTTTTAAAAATATTTTTTAAAAATAGTATTATCAAGGATTTTCAAATTTGAAACAATATTAGCCCTATCCTATAATTGAGGATTTTGAAAAAGATTTTTTTCAAAGACTTTTTATATTGGATTTTTAAAGACATTTGTTTAAAGACGACCCAATAACTAATTTTTGACTAGAACGTGAATGAGAATTATTTAAAATATATTTTCAAGGACTATCACTATCAGGTCTGAAATTTCAAGGGTTTTTTTAAGAATACATATATCAAAGACATAGATTTTCAGCAGAGCCTATTAGATAACCGTGGATTTTTAAATACATATTTTTTCAACTGATTGCTTAAGTCTGCAGTATTCCCCTAATTTTCGTGGATAAGATAAAAAATGGACATAAACCAATTAAACGGAACCTGAATGAACGGACCCAAATCAGGTTCATTTTTTAGAAATGTAATATCGTTTTTACCCTTCTTGTTGGTTTCTTAATGGGTTTAAAAGTATGAATAATCTCAATTATATTAAAATTAGAAAAAAGTCTAGGTTTTATTTTATTTTATATTTATATCTTAAAATTTTTGCAAGTGTTGCACCCTTCCTTATGAAATTATCTAATAGAAATGTAAAGTTTCCCCACCTTATGTTGATATTATGTCTTCAGTACAAAAATTTTTTGAAAATGTCCTAATATCCCTAAATAGAAAGTTGATTCATGCCTCTCCCTTTCGTAACAGTGGCAATTTGGACAAATCATTTCTAACTAAACTCGTTCTTTCTGGATATCAAATCTGACTTAATTCTGAGGCTGATTCAAAATTTCAAACTGAAAAGTGTGAAGCTCTTCGTCCCTTAGTTAAGAGCCTACACAAATTCCGAGAGAGCTTTGAATCCAAAGCTTTCTTCATTGGCAAATTGTGCATATATCCACACACACACACACACACACCATAATGTATCCTTCAATAGAAATGTAAAGGAAACAAAGTGGCCCAAAAATTGCAACATAATGAACAACTTCTGTAATATCTCAAATGACAAGCAGTGGGAATACGTTCAATTCATGTCACCCGAAAATGTTAACCTCATAAGTTTATTTTATTTCTCAATAATGAGAATATGGCCATGCGGAAGTTCCCATAAAATTAATAAAAAAAATATTAACCAAGAAATTATGCTTTATTGACGTCAACATTTTTCGTTTACTTTTTCTCCATTTTTTCTTACAGGACCTTTGAAAGTGACCGCCGACTCATGTATTTTATGTTGTTCACCATAACCAGGCCTCCTTTCAACAAAAAAAAAAAAAAAAACAACTATCCAAAAAGGAGAACATAAACTACAAATTATTATTATACTTTAACTGAGTTAACAGAAAAGTTCAGGAAAAATATCTCAAAGAAACGACAAAATTTACGCTGACAAAGTGGACCGACAAAAAAAAAAAGAAGAAACCAACAACAGCATCAATGACAGTAGCAGCCACACGAAAAGAGCTAACGAAAAAAAAAATAATAAACGGAGTAGCTTAACTGAAATCTGTGTTTTATGATTTAAAAACCCAGCAGCCACATCAGCAACCATCGGCCAGAAATTATAAAATATGGTTAATAACTGTAGGATGGGCAATAACGTAACGTTAAGGAATTAAAAGGACAGCTCCAACCGACGAAAATGGCTAAATGATCCATATCTTTGCAAGTCGCTGTTTTTTTTTGCTGGCTTGCTTGCTTTGGTGGGATTGCCGCCGCACTAACGCATTACGATAATACGGCCAGAAAATGTCATCGATGTCAAATTGTGGAACAGTGTAACAAATGTTAATAAAGCTTAAAAAATTAAGTATATATATTTTTTTAAATATATTCAACGAATATCAGGCACTTGTACCAAAAGGTATCAAACCTATAACCGTGGATTTAAAAAAATGTTTTTCAAGGACTAACAGACCAATAATCGTGGATTTTAAAAAATATATTTTTCAAGGACCAACAGACCAATAATCGTGGATTTTAAAAAATATATTTTTCAAGGACTAACAGACCAATAATCGTGGATTTAAAAAAATCCCAAGGACTATAACATTTACAATCGTGGATTTTAAAAAATATATTTTTCAAGGACTAAAAAACTAATAATCGTGGATTTTTAAAAAATATATTTTTCAAGGACCAACAGACCAATAATCGTGGATTTTAAAATATATATTTTTCAAGGACTGACAGACCAATAATCGTGGATTTTAAAAAAATATATTTTTCAAGGACTGACAGACCAATAATCGTGGATTTTAAAAAAATATATTTTTTTGAAGGGATAAGAGACCAATAATCGTGGATTTACAAAAAAAGTCAAGGACTAACAGACCAATAGTCCTGAATTTTAAAAATATATTTTTCAAGGACTAACAGAACAATAATCGTGGATTTAAAAAAAAAAATTTAGGGCTAACAGACCAATAATCGCGGATTTTAAAAAATATATTTTTCAAGGACTAACAGGCCAATAATCGTAGATTTACAAAAAGGTCAAGGACTATGAGACCTATAATCGGGAATATAAAAAAAATATTTTTTTTTTCAAGGACTATAAGACCTATAACCGGGAGTATACAAAAATATATTTTTTTCAAGGCCTATAAGACCTATAACCGGGAATATACAAAAATATATTTTTTTTTCAAGGACTATAAGACCTATAACCGGGAATATACAAAAATATATTTTTTTCCAAAGACTATAAGACCTATAATCGAGGATTTTTCGCTTTTTTTGTCAAGGACTAACCGACCAATAATCGTAGATTTTTAATAGAGGTTTTCCATGCACTATCAGTCCTATAATCATGGATTCTTAAAAATCTATTTCCAAGGGCTATAAGATTCGACGATTTTTCAAGGACTATAAGACCTATAATCGGTTATTGTTAAAAATATTTTTTCAAGGACTATCAGACCTATGATTGGAGTTAATTTAAAATATTTTTTCAGGACTATCAGACCTATAATCGAGAATTTTAAAAATATTTTTTCAAGGAGTTTTAGTCCCTAAATAGTATCCAAGGACTCTAAGCCTATAACCGGAGATTTTTAAAAATAGTTTTTTCAAAGACTATGAGACCTATAATCGTGGATTCTTATGAATCTATTTCGAAGGGCTATAAAACCCATAATCGACTATTTTTAAAATATATTTTCAAGGACTATAAGACCTATTAAAGGTTATTCTTAAAAATATTTTTCAAGGACTATCAGACCTATAAGCGGGGATTTTTTTTTAAAATAATTCTTAGGACTATCAGACCTATAATCGAGAATTTTTAAAAATATTTTTTCAATTAGTTTTAGTCCCTTAATAGTGGATATATTGTCCAAGGACTCTGAGACCTATAAACGGGTATTTATTTTTTTTTTCAAATACTATCAGAACTATAATCGTGGATTCTTAAGAATCTATTATCAAGGACGATAAAACCTATAATCGACTATTTTTAAAATATATTTTAAAGGACTATAAGACCTACTAAAGGTTATTCTTAAAAATATTTTTCCAAGGACTGTAAGACCTAAAAGCGGGGATTTTAAAGTACTTTTTATCTTTCATTTACTATCTTTCATTTTTCTATTTTTGTCAAGGGTTTTCAGTCCCGTAATAGTGGATTTATATATATATATATATATATATATATATATATATATATATATGTATATATATATATATATATATATATATATATATATATATATATATGTATATATATATAGTCCAAGGACACTGAGACTTTCGCTCGTATTAATCGACCGTGACTTCAGAATAAATGCCGAATACTATCGGGAAAATATTCTGGAGGGTGTATTAAAGCCTTGGGCACGCAAACATTTTGGACATTTCAACAGGACTCAGCACCATCGCACTCAGCACGCGCCACCCAAGAATGGTTACAAAATGAGGTTCCGCGCTTCATATCCAGCACATAATGGCCACCAAAATCTCCGGATACCAATCCGTTGGACTATTGTGTCTAGAGCATTTTGGAAAGCAAGGTGGGCACTAAAAAATTCCAAATTGTCGATCACCTTAAGCAAGCACTTCGCCGGGAATGGGCCAAAATACCGCAGAGCAACATTCGGTCAGCGTGTGACGGTTTCATTGGCCATTTGAGGCCATAATTCGGGCCAAAGGTGACCAATTCGAACAAATCTAAACCTATTCTAAAATTTGATGTATTTGTGGCACTTTTTGTTTTCATTCAATAAAATTTTAAAAAAAAATGTACAAATTATGGCATTTGACTTTGTTGCAGTTTTTAATCTCACCCTGTATAGCCAAAGCTTCCATGTATATGTTTCATCCGATTTCGTGTTTAAGTCCCCCACATTCGTAATATTCACTCCACAATGATGGTATTTGGTACAAAATGTCTTATAGAGCTCAGAAATACCTCTGTCAAATTTCACCGAGATTGGTTCAGATTTGATGATATTTCCGATACATATATTTTTTTTTAATTTGAAGCTTTTCAAAGTTTTTTTATGCACTCTATATCAATGTTATTTGGCATGAGAGGTACAAATCCATCCGTCAAATTTGGTGAAAATCGATTCAGAGCTGGATATACCTCCTCTACATTAGTTCCGCCTGTTTCTAAGTTATAACTACTCTAAGGCCATAAGACGCAAAAACAGGTTCGTAATTGGTATGATCTACTTCACATAAATTCCCAATCTGAACGTTAATTTATTACGGGTAGCTCTACTAAACACGCATATGGTATAGGATAACATATAACCGACCCAGCCCGACTTTTGACCTTTGCTGGTTTCCTTGTTTTTTTTTAAATTTTTATTTTTTTTTTTTTTTATTTTAAAAAATATTTTTTTATGAAATTAAGTTAACTTCCACTGTGCCTCTTGGCGCTGCCATTAAATGTTCTGACATTTTGGCTTTAATTGCACTTCAGTAATCCCTTTAACGAAGAAGACCAACAAACAACAACAGCAACACAAAATTCTACGGTTTGGAAAAGGAATAAAGCAAGACATTAAATATAATAAAAAATGATAAAAATAATAAAAATGTTCTCGGGAGTATTTTTAAAATCTGTAAACGTTGCAGAAATGACAGAAATCAACAACAACAGCAACAAGAAAATCGGCTCAGGATCAAAATGCGTAATACAACGATGGACAAAGATTCTCATCGAAAGGCTTTCTATCATATTAACAACAACAACAAATTTTTACAAATGACAAAAAATAAAATGAAGAAGAAATAGTGGTAGTCGGATGGTATATTAACTGGGACTAAATCAAAGGATGGTCGTCGGTCAAGCTAAGATACGTTTAGTGGTGGTGGGGGTACCATAAATAAGCTCAACGCATAATAAGAACCATTTTTAATCCCACGGATACGTTTTTCTTCATCATTTTCGTTTCGTTTTTTATTTTTATTTTTTATCGTATCGCTTGTTTTATTTGCAGAAAGCGACAACAACATTGTCAGGCCTGTGAAAGGCTTACTCAACAGAAATCTGGAGAAAAAAAAACGACAAGCACTGGGTAGCAGGACAAGTAGCAGTGGCAGCGGAAAAGGCTAAATAGGCCTTGTGCCTGGCATAAAGCACTGGCCCATCACTGCCAAGGCATTGCACAGAAAAATAACAAAAACAACAAAAGTCTGAGGAGAAGCAGAAGAAGACTAAATGTTGACATGAAACAAAACGTTCGTCGCTGGACTAATTGGCTTAAATGGGGAAAATTTATTTAAGCACATTAGTGGGATTTTGTTTTCATTGTGATCAAAAGTGATTTTATCCACTGATATTAAACATATAGGACTACCGGCCGACCGACTGAATGTCCCTCTGACCGACCGACTGGCCAACCAGTCCAAGCAATATGTAATAATGTGGCGTCGTTGCTGCTGCCTCCCAGGCCGGATTTGTATCCTTGGCTGGCCAAAGGAGTTACATACAGCATTCTCTCTTTGGGATTCGATCTCATCATCTTTCAAAGCTGGCAAGCTTTGCTGGTCAGTTTGTCCGTTTCTGGATTCTTTTTGCTCCTTAAGGTTTTTTTTTTTTTTTTTGTAATTCCGATTCTGTCTCATTCCAGCATTGTGTTCTTATTAATTAACTTAAACAGCTGACAATATGTTACGAAGTGGTGCGGCAGTGTCCAGCGGCAGCAGATTGACTTGGCGGCATTTAGAAAGAATCAGGACGTTTACGATTTTATGTGGCAAATCAAATAACTAGTTTCTGTATAAACTAGCAAATGTGAAGATATATGTGTTGGTATTGAGGAAAAAAGCCTCAATATTAGATCTGAAATATTTGAACTGATTCAAGAGACTTGAAACATTTGGAAAAAAACCACTTGCACCGTCTTTTTTGTTTTTATTTTTAAACTGCAACGCCTCAAATAAAACTTCAAATAATATCTCATTTTCTCTATAGAAAAACCAACTTCTCGTTAAAAATGTTCTATTCATATAAATCGAAGAGTTTGCAATAACAGCTCTATCAACAGAAGATCTTAGTATTCGTTTTTTATTGAAATGTCCTCTGCATTACCAGTATCCCAGAAATAATGCAAACTACATACCGCACGCAATGCCAGTAAACTGAAAATAATGGGTTATTCCTTAACATTTAAGCAAAGGTTACAGTCGAGCAGAGACGATCCTACAACACCGTAATTGTCAGTAGATCAGAAACTCTTCAGACTGAAATGAAGGAAGATTTTGGGATCCATGACAACTTAAAGATCATTTTAAATATCAGGTTTGATTTTTAAGGGGTTACAAATAATATAAACAAATGCCCTATAAGGTCACTCTCCCATAAATCCGTTGAACCATTCCCAGACCCAAAAGACAATGTCAAACTGTGTGGTAATAGTCCTAGGCCCTCAGTCATTTATCATTCATCTCTACATTGTGCTATATTATCAATTTCCGGCTATATACGAGGGCATTTCAGAATCATTGGGTCTGGTACGGGAGAGGACCGATATATCCCATCTTCACAACAGATCTTGTGTTTGCAAAAATGTTTGTATGTGTGATATACAAAGAGAACCTGATGCTTAATTCGGATTTCATAAACGTTTTGGTTATTCAAAACTTTGACCCTTTGTGGGAGAGGTACCAGAAGGAATGGCCCGATCTCTACCGTCTTTATAACAGATCCTGTGTTGTAAGAAATATTCAGAAGTGCCAAAATGGAAATCGCATATTAATTTCGGAGTTGGGTTCATAAAAATATTTGGATGTGTGAAATTTGAAGACAATCGGACTCTTACATCACAATTTATAAGAGTTGTAATTATTCAAAATGTTCGCCCTTTGTGTGGGAGGTACTTGATAAAGTGGACCGATATTGTCTATATTCGCACCTGACTTAGCACTGACGCAAATATTTGGATTTGGAAATTTGGAGCAAAATCGGATAATCGTTTCTCTTTCTGTGCAGAAAATATATATTTTTGAAAATGTCGACCTTTTGTGAGGGAGGTAACAGAAGGAGTGGACCGATATAACCCACCTCCGAACTCGATCTAAGTTTGACAACAATATTACGGTGTACCAAGTTTGGACAAAATCGGACATCGCTAGATCGACTCCAAACATCCTGAAACGGAGTTTGTCCAAAGAGACCTAGGGTCTAAACCCGTTATTTCGATTAGGGCACGTTTTGGCCGTATCAAATGATATATACCCTCACTAGCCATATGGCCGAGGGTATACAAAAAATTTACTGCATAGAAAGAGAAAGGATTTGACTTTGACTTTGCTCCAACTTTGCAAATCCTAATATTTCCATCAGTGTTACGTCTGGTGCGAAAATGGACAATATAGGTCCACTCCATTACGAACCTCCCCACAAGAGTTAAAATTTTGAACAATTATAGCTCTTATCTGCATGTGATATAAGACTCCAATTGTCTTCAAATTACACACATCACAATATTTTTATAAAGCAAAGGTCTGTTGTGAAGATGAGTTTTGAATTCCATGAAGCTCATAAAACTCGAAATTAGCATCCAATTCAGTTCAGACTTGGCAAATCTCAATATTCATATCAGCAGAGGATATGTTATAAAGATAGTAGAGATCGAAACATCCTTTCTGGTACGTCCGTCCCCCACTAAGGGCCAACGTTTTGAATAATCAAAAAGATTATAAGATCCCAAAAAAGCATCCAGTTCTCTTCACACACCCCATTATTTCTACTAACACAAGATCTGACCCCACATGGGGTCAACATTTTTAATAAAACGCGAAATTAACAAACTTGGTAATTATCAATATTTCCATCAACACAAGATCTGTTATAACGATGGTAGAAATCATTTCATTTCGTTTCATCTTGTACCTCCGCCAGATAGGTTTCGAGATTTTAAAAACCAAACGCTGCAAGAAATCATTAAAATAGCCATACGTTTTGAAATAGCCCTAGTATGAGGTCTTGGAAATAGTCCTTAAATCATTAGGTTTCTATTTGGCATCTTGGTTTCTAAAGGGATATAAAACCTCTTCTCAGACAATTTTTAATGTAAATCAATGTTTCGGAGTAGCCCTATCTAAGAATGTTTTTACCTATTTTTTTAACAGATTTGTATAATAACAAGTTAAAAAGCAGAAGTTCAGCCGTGCCGAATTTTGAATACCATCCAACATTTGGAACGAATTTGGAAATTTTCAAAAAATAAAATTGTTTGTCATAAGCCATTACCATATTCAAATTCGAAACTTGAAATAAACGGTGAATAATGTAGCTAAAATCATCAAAATTTATAGGGAGGTACCGTTATAGGGAGGTACCGTTATATCGAAGCTGTGCGAAGACCTGAACCAGCATAGAAATTTTCTGTCTCAAACAATTTCGGTGAGTATTGTACCTAAAAACGTTAAAATACCGAATATAGGGAGGTACTGATATATGGTGCCTATACGAAAACCTGGACCTGCGTAGAAAATATTTTGTCACAGACTGTAGTTCCCATTACGAACTCTAAATACGTAATTTGATACAATTCCGGTGAATAATGGCGCTAAAATCATCAAAATACCGAATATTGGGAGGTACCGTTCTATGGGGGCTATACGAAGACGTAGACCTACATGGCCCATTTACGAACTTAACCTGCATACTGGAAAAATATACATGTGTGCAAAATTTTAGCCTTCTATCTCAATTCGTTTGAAAAATAGCGTGATTACAACAGACAGACAGACAGACAGACAGGCAGACAGACGGAAATCTAAATCGACTTAGAATTTCAAGCTGGTCAAGAATACTTTGTGGGGTCTGACATGAGTATTTCGATTAGTTACAAACGGAATGACAAAGTTAATATACCCTCCAAAGTATGGTGGAGGGTATAAATATGTAAATATTGAAGAGAACTGAAAAATTTTAAAATAGGTTTATTCGAAGACGAAGTGCACTTATTTTGTGAAATTGGTTATGTAATTTCTTATAATAAGGATATGGTCCTTAAGGCATGGTCTTTTGGCTTTCCGCCAAGACTTATTATCAAATAAACATCGGACATCTATGAATATCAAAATAACACTTCTTACTGTAAAATCGGTTTCATCAGATTTGATATTTGTGTCTTCCCAAAGCCGTTATATACACTCGATAACAATGATATTCGGTACGAGACATCCCACACAGTCCACAGAAACTTATCTCAGATTTTACAGAAACAGACTGAGATAAAGCTCTCCTTTTTATCCCCTTGAGAAAATTTTGGACTTTACGATAAAATTCCAACTCGAATAAAAGGCATTTGGTACTAGAGATTGCATGTAACCTAGAAAATCCTCCATTAAATTTAAAAGTTGCTTTCTTCAAGAGTTTTCGCTTGTGTTTAGACTTTTTTGAATTATTCTTAAAAATTTAAGAGATTTAGGGGATTTAAAACTTCATGAGTCTTTGTTTTATTTGACTCTCTAAATTTTTTCTAAAAATTCCACAAGCCTTCAAACGGAGCTTTGGAAAAAAAAGTCTTAAGATTTCACATGCCGAGGGGTCCATTAAAAACTATTTCTAAAATTTCACGTATATTTCACTTTATAAGCGGCCTTTTGAAAATTACGTCTCGTACCCTTAGGACGAAGCCATTGTTTACAATAGACGAAGCTCCACACAAAAATTCACATTCAAATTTCGGCTTTTACATCAAGTATCACTTGGAATTCTCTCAAAGAAGACAATTTGGAAATTTAAACCAAAATCTAAAGAAGTTATTATCATTATTCACCGGGACTTAAGATTGGCAAATTCTTCAGTTCATTAGTTTTTGCCCATAATTGAGTTGGTACGAACAATAGAAATCAATTAAGATCTATTCTTTCTCCCGCCATTTAATGATTTGTTTAGTTTCTAAAGTATTTTTTTTTTTGAAACAAAATAGACATCGATGATCAAGATCGATAATACGAAGCTGGAAAATAAAGCCATTGCCAATGAATATTCATCGCCAAACGCCACACATCAGACATTAGACGCCAGAAAGTCATTGTCATTAACAGCATATTAACATTTTTAATTTCACACAACAAAGAACGCCACCACACAATGGAATCTGCGAACTAATGCAAAACATTTTATCGAACAATGAAGATTAATAACCTTTTTATGAAATCCGATGACAATAGATTAATCTGCAAAGAATTCGTTAGGAAAAAAAATCCAAATTAGTAGAATGTAAACTACCAGATTATAGTTGGACGATGAATTGATATCTGATACCGTTGAACCTTTTGAACCCAAGTTCAAAAAATGTGAATTTAATTTAATTTGATTCCAAATGCCATATCAGCTATAGATTATCTTTTTCTTTAAAGAAAAGCTCATCAGTCTATTTTTTGAAGAAATAAATTCTTTTGAAGTTATGTTAATTTTGGAGTCAAAAAAAGGTCAAAAATATGTGTAGCACCAAAGGTCATAGTGTCGTAGCAACTGTATATTTCATATAGGAAGTAAGACACAAGTCTTCGTTTTAAAGAAGACAAGGAGTCAGAAACAATCTCAAGATTGATAAGTTCAAGCTACATTTAACCAAGTTAAATCAGTTGTGCATTCGAAGGATGGTTTGCTACATCCGCAATGATAAGATTATCAAAATACTGAATATCGGTGGGTATCGGTTATATGTGCGCTATAGAAAAAGTGGACCTGTACATAAAATGTTCGGACACCATGCTAGAACCCCGTATTTTTTCAAAGCTGGTACAATGAAAACGGAACAGATAAACAACAGAAGGCCTACGAAAGCTCCGAATTATACCCTACAACACTATGTGTTGGGGGTATTATAAGTTTGATTGGGCCAAAAATTATGTAACACCTCGAAATATTGATTTCCCACTTAGGAAAGTATGTATGGATCTTCCTATCTCGGCGAGCTGAGTCCATCTAGCTATGTATGTTCGGCCGTCCGTCCATGTTAATTTGTAATCAAGCTTCAGAAATTGAAAATGTAAGTGGATCAGAATATAACCCTATTTTTGGGAAATTATTACAAAATATTTAGGGGTTAAAATGGATCAAAAACAGAAAAATTTCCTTATTTTCCAGTTGCTCTATAGGCCACAATTATGAACCAATCGACGAACGAACACTTACATGGAGTTAGAGTTTAGGACTAAGCAGAAGCCTGGTCATCGGACAATAATTAGCGGTAGAATAGACCCTAACTTTTATGTAAGAAAATGCAAACAAATTCCACTAAAACGTGAATATTTTTAATCCTATTATGTATTCTGCTATAGGTCTATAGGTCAAGAACCGCTGGGCCGATTTTCCCAATTCCCATCAACTCGGAATGATCTCTTGCCAGAAAAGGAACAAATCTAAGAAAATCGTGGAAAACTATACCAATAAGAAAGTGAATATTTTTTGTTCCATTATTTTCTATTTCTGTCATATGAATTATGAATTTTCTAAATTTTTACACCCCGCAACACTTCGTTTTGAGGGTATTATATACATGTCGCAATTATAGTCCGATCCTAACGAAATTTTGCATGGAGGTAGGGTCAGAATTAAAGCCTATTGTTCCTAAAATGTACATTTAGGGGTTCAAATGGACTTAAAAATGTCTAATATTGTTCTCGCCACAATTGATAACCAATCGACACGTAATTTCGCATCAGAAAAAATTTAAGGACAGGGAAGACGTCTAGCATTTTGGATGACCATTGGATCATATTTAGCTGTAAAATGGAGTACAAATTTCGAGTGAAATGGTTCTGAATACCTAAAAACAGGACGGAGTGCATAAATATAGGCCAAATTCCTTGGGTCAAAAACGTTGGACTTGGACATAAGGGACTTCGAATATATTGTAGCGTTGTAGGGTATCATAAGCTTGGTCCCGCACGACTATAACCTTTGCTTACTTGTTTTATTCGCAAATTTGATTGCGATGAAAATTTGTATCGTCCAATTGTTTGCCCCAGAAAAAACAATTTTAATTGTGCTAATCGGACCAGATTTAAATATGACTCCCACGTACGTCTTCGACATTTTAGTGCATATGACCAATTTTGAGTAATTGTGATCATTTTTATGAAAATTCGTGCATATATAGTTTTAGCACGCATATATATGATTCGTCCCCCAATGCAATAATTTGCACTGCATAATAATGATGATAGGCACAAGTTATCATATACCGCCTAGAAATACTCCTGGCACATTTTAAGAGATATTTTCAGATTTCTATATAGCTCCCAAATGTATTTTCACCCAATTTCAAGTATATTTTTCCCCTAATGTGTAACATCCGTCAAAAAGGATTAACATTTCGCATAGTACCACAAAATTTAGCCTAGAAAGAGGTATGTCACATTTGTTAAAAATGGGCTAAGATGTAGCTGTAAATTTCATATACAGGGTGATATGAAAAAACTCCAACCAATTTCATACTGATGTCATTTTTAAGACACTCGTCCGACAGCTGTTAAAATTATTCCAGTGACAGCTCATTATATTGTTTGCAAGCGTACAAAAGCATTTTGGTGAGAATTTTCCAGAAAAAAAATTATTCGTGATGGAATTCAAGCGTGATAGTCTGATTTCTTTTTATTTGGCTAGAAAACCACAAGTGGCTATCGTTAAAGCACTCCAGCATTTAATTGTGAATAAATCTTTTGTGTCTCGTACCATCGCTCGTTACCGATACTGACTATATTGGTATCGTAGCCCGACGTCAAAGAAGTCGACGAAAGAAAACAGCAACTTGATCAAAACCCGCGTCGCAGTGGCCGGAAAATGGCTTGTTAGCTGAACATATCGCAATATTCCATTCGGCAAATATTGAAAAATGAGTTCGGGGTAAAGCCATGGAAATTCCAAAAAGTGCAAGAACTAACACCGCAACAAAATGGAAATAGACTTAAGAGAGCTTAAGAGTTGCTTCGCTTGGCCGAAAGTGGTGAACTGTCGAATTTGGTTTTCTCCGAAGAAAAAAAAAAAACAGAACTCAAGCGCCGAATTTGGTTTTCTCCGATGAGAAAACATCCGTTGTCCAGCAGTTTGTAAACAAGGAAAATGATCGTATTTACTTGCCAAAGAGGTCAGCTGAAAATGTGCACATTCGGTTGGCCACCAGAACTCAAGCGCCGGCCTTGATGATGGTGTGGGTCGTCATAACTGCCGATGGTCTCCGCTCGTATTTATCGAATTATTATAGCGAAAATATTTTGGAGGATGTATTAAAGCCTTGGGCACGCAGCGCACAATGGCCACTGAAATCTTCAATCCGTTGGACTATTGTGTCTGGAGTATTTTGGAAAGCAAGGTTTGCACTAAAAATACCAAAGTGTCGATCACCTCAAGCAAGCGCTTCGCCGGGAATGGGCCATAATACCGCAGAGCAACATTCGAGTAACGTGTGACGGTTTCATTTGCCGTTTGAAGGCCAAAATTCGTGCCAAATATGACAAATCTAAACCTATTCTAAAATTTTATGCTATTTCCGACATTTTTTACCTTCATTCAATAAAATTTAAAAAAAAAATGTAAGAATTATGGCCTTTGACTTTGTTGTAGTTTTTTTATCTCACCCTGTACATATAGATAATCAAGCATTGGTGGTGGGTATATATTTGAACAACTTTTAACTTGGTTTTCGATTGCGATTAAAATTTAATCGTTCTATTGTTTGCACCAAGGCAAACCTGATTGAAATTGTTGGCAACCGGACCTGATTTGGATACAACTTCTATAACATCTTCGACCGATTTCACATGTACATTTACCCTAATTGGATACGTTTTAGTACAAACGATGAAATTAGTTGTAATGTTTCAAATTTTATGAAAATCCGACCAGATATAGTTATAGAATCCACATATATATGTGATTCGTCCCACAAAAGGCATAATTTGCACTACATAATAATGATGATAACGTAAAATTCTAAGACGATTTAGCCCGTTCCGACCGTCCGTCTGTTAGTCTGTCCATCTGTTGTAATCACGCAAAAGTCAAAACGAATTAATATAGGCAGATACAATTTTGCACAAATCAGTATTTTGTGTGCAGGCAGGTCAAGTTCGAAGATGGGCTATATAGGTCCACGATATCGTATAGCCCCCATATAACGGTACCCCCCGATATTCGGTATTTTAATGATTGTAGCCAATTTTTTTATTGGAATTATACTAAAATCCACACAAGGAGTTCCTTTTGAGTAGTTTGCAACCTGGAAGAGAATTGTTTATATAGGTAGATGATATTAACAACAATATTCACCGGAATTGTTTCAAACTTGATTAAATAATGCAGGTCCACATTTTCGTATAGCCCCCATATAACGGGTTTCATTTAAGTGGTATTTTTTGACGGATTGTTTTGAAAGTTTTCAAGATCCTTAAAAATTGTGCAGGGTATTAAAAGTTCGGCCCGGCCTAACTTAGCTGATTTTTTTACTTGTTAATATTTAAGAAAATTCCAGGCGTGATAAATATCATTAAAAATAGCATATTATATAGGAATCAACCCAAAGTCCTACTTAGGAATTTAAAGGCTAAACATTTTAGCAAAGTCACCAGAATTGGTAAATTTAATTTAGAATAAATTGTCATCAGGGAATAAATCTTTTACTCAAACTACTTTTAAACTCTTACTTGTCCAAAAAAAAACAGGTTCACCTCATTTAACAACAAAATGTCAGTGTTACACAAACTTCAACAATTATTACCAAATAAAATATATTTTAACGAACGTGAAAAAAGGTAATGTGTTTATTTTCAAAGTGAAAATTGTCATGACAAGAATAGGTACACAGTTTTCAATTCTCCCCAAAACATTAAAGGACAAGAAACTCGGACAGACAAGCAGATGGGTGTTTACATCAGGAAAATTAAATTGGAAGTGAAAAGAAAGTTGCAGCCACTTTCACACACTTTACCCAGATAGGAGAGAATTTTCTTCTAAAAGAAATGTTCATTTTCCAAATACTAGGAAACAATTTCTTTCTTTTTCCCATTTTGCTAAGAAGCATACAGAGTGTGGATGGAGGGAGAGTCGACCAGAAAAAAAGGGCAACAAATCGACTTATGCACACTTCGGGTAAATGGTGTGTCGCATTGTTTGCGACAATTGGACTGACACATTCTTACGCACACACAAATACCAATCGAATGCTGGACGGACAGACAGACCGGCAAAGGCAGCGAATTACCAAATCTTATGCCATGGCCACGGGGAGGGGATGGAGAATGGAATGACAATGGCATGGTGTGACATAGTGTGGGATATAAAAGGAATAGAAAGATTTAATGTCGACTTTGGTTGATTTATTACCAACGAAATTACGTTAAGAACATTGCAGGCGACCAAACAATTGAGCTGACTCGCGGACGGACTATCGGACAGACATACGCAAGGGCATCAAAGCAATTGCTTTTTCCCACTTTTTTTCAGAGGGGATGTTTTGATACAAAAATCTTTTTCTATTTGTATTGGAAATTGTGAAAGTCGAAAGATATGGCACGAAACAAGGGGTCTTCTCACAAAAAAAGGAAAAAAATCTACTCAAGGCATTAAAGTGAATGAACGAACGAACGTTCCTCTAGAGCAGATGAAGGGCGGCATAGAGCTATTTTTGGGAACATCGAACAATTCAGGGTAAAATCACTTGCATTGCATTAAAATTGACAAACAAAAGCCAATTGTTTTAAGGTTTTCTCATTTCTTTAGGAATTGTGGACTAATAGTGTTTAACTTTCTCATGGGGCAATGTAATACAATCGGCAATCGAAAACGTAAATTGTCACCAAAAGAAGGAGCAGAAACAAGTACATTGGTGTCGATTCAAAATAGGCATGGGATGGTGTATTGGGAAGATGGTATCAAAAATTAATTTTGGGTAAAAACAAGTAAAAAACTGTAAATTCGGCCGTGGCGAACTTGGAATAACCTCCACCATTTGGAACGAATTAGGCAATTTTCAAAAAAAAAAATGTTGAAAATTCTGTTACAATCTTAAAAATACCGAATGAAGCCATTATATTAGGGTCCACACGACGACGGGGTCCAGCATGAGCCACTTTTGTCAGAGGCCATTACAATACTCAAATGCGAAAGTTGAAAAAAAATTCAGTGAATAAAGGGTGAGATAAAAAAAAACGGCAACTAAGTCAAAGGCTATAATTTTTAATATTTTTTAAAATTTTATTGAATGAAAGCAAAATATGTCGGAAATAGCATGCAATTTTAGAATAAGTCTAGATTTGTTCGAATTCGTCCCCTTTTGCACTACTTATGACCTTCAAACGGCCAATAAAACAGTCACACGCTGCCCGAATGTTGCTCTGCGGTATTTTGGTCCATTCCCGGCGAAGCGCTTGCTTGAGGTGATCGACACTTTGGTATTTTTTAGTGCCAACCTTGCTTTCCAAAATACTCCAGACCCAATAGTCCAACGGATTGGTATCCGGAGATTTTGGTGACCATTGAGCGCTGGAAATGAAGCGAGGAACCTCATTTTTAACCACTCTTGCGCGATGCGATGGTGTCCTGTTGGAATGTCCAAAGTGTGCGGCCAAAATGTCTGCGTGCCCAAGGCTTTGATACACCCTCCAGAATATTGTCGCGATAATATTCGGCATTCTGATGCCACGATCGATTAATACGAGCGGAGAGCGACAAAAATTTAAACAATTCCGTTGAATAATGTCACTAAAGTCATCAAAATACCGAATATCGGGAGGTGCCGTTATATGGGGGCTATACGAAGACAATTTTCTGTCATAGGCTGTAGAATTAATTACGAACTTCAAATACCAAATTTAAAACAGTTCCGGTGAAAAATGTCGCTAAAATCATCAAAATACCGAACATCGGGAGGTACCGTTCAAATACCAATTTTAAAAGAATTCCGCTGAAAAATGTCGCTAAAATCATCAAAATACCGAACATCGGGAGGTACCGTTGTATGGGGTCTTTACCAAAACGTGGACCTGCACAGACAATTTTCTGTTATGGGCTGTAGTACCAATTACGAACTACAAATACCAAATTTGAAACAATTCCGGTGAATAATGTCGCTAAAATTATCAAAATACCGAATATCGGAAGGTTCCGTTATATGGGGGCTATACGAAGGCTAGACCTGCACTGACAATTGTCTGTTATGGGCTGTAGTACCAATTACGAACTACAAATACCAAGTTTGAAACAATTTCGGTGAATAATGTCGCTTAAATTATAAAAATTCTGAAATTCTGAATATCGGGGGGTACTGTTATATGGGGGCTATACTAAGACGTGGAGCTGTACAGACAATTTTCTGTCTTAGGCTGTATAGTATTCATTACGAACTTCAAATACCAAATTTAAAACAATTCCACTGTAAAATGTCGCTAGAATCATCAAAATACAGAATATCGGGAGGTACCGTTATATAGGGTTATACCAAGACGTGGACCTGCACAGACAATTTTCTGTCTTAGGCTATACTATCCATTACGAACTTCAAATACCAAACTTGAAACAATTCCGCTAAAAAATGTCGCTAGAATCATCAAAATACCGAATATCGGGAGGTGCCGTTGTACGAGGGCTATACGAAGACGTGGACCTGCGCAGATAATTTTCTGTCACAGGCTGTAGTATATATTACGAACTTCAAATACCAAATTTGAAACATTTCCGGTAAATAATGTCGCTTTAATCATTAAAATACCGAAAATAGGGAGGTACCATTATATGGAGGCTACAGCAATGGGTTTATCTACATGGCCCATTTTCAATACCAAAAGTCCTGCAAGCATAATATACATTTGAGTAATATTTTATCAACCTACTTCATTTCGTTCGGAAGCTAGAGTGATTTCCACAGACGGATAGACGGACGGACATAGCTAAATCGACATAGAATTTTATGCCGATCAAGGATATATATATACTTGTGGGGTCTACAAACGGAATGACAAACCTAATATACCCTCCTGGAGAGTATAATAATAAATATAAATTCATGATTTTAAAATTATTTTAAAGTAACTGTGATGTTAAGCGGTTAAGGTACACGAAGTACCCATTTAAAATTTATAACGAAATTGAATCTCTGTTTCTAATATGAGGGACACCTGAAGTACAACTGTTTCAATTGAAGTTCAAAAATGGATCAAGGCTATAAAAATCATGACATTTTTATAGAAGAACCAAATCCAAATAACCAAATAAATTTGAACTTTTTAAGAAAAATTATTATAACAAGTGGAACGAAATAGCAGAATCAGTCAACTGTTAAATTCGTTCTTCATTTGGTAAATAAATATACTTTTTCTTAAATATTTTCCAATTCAATGACCTTAGGCTGTATATTATATGCCTCATACGCATTCCTTTTTCCGACAGAATATCACATTGTCGTCGACAATTATCTTGATATCACCAATAAAGAAAATAACCTGCAGGACAATTTACTTTGTATCATTTACGAAAATCAAACTGAAAGAAACGCCAAACAGTATCCAAATGTCCTTAAAGTAATTTCGAAAAGGAGATGAAGAAGCAGAAAAAATGAATTATTTCTCCACCACTGACGACAACTCCCTTCTTTAGATAACAACTATGTGAACAATTCCGTAATACGGGAAGCGTGGTAATAAGAAATTCCAAGCCATGCCGCAGATTAGCCCACATTTTCATTAGCGTGGAGTGAGTGAGTGATGTAACTAATGGCATTAAAGAAAGACATTCTTTGTTTGAAATGTGGAAGAATATTGTAGTTTATTTATGACGAAAAAGTGAATTGAATGAATTGTGGTAAAATGCCTAGAACTTAGACATAGTATAGGATTTTGTATTAAAGTCAAAACTGAAAAAAATAGTCAAAAGTCGGGCGAAGCCCTACACCACTATGCGTATTTAGTACAGCTCTAGTTACAAAAAAAATATATATTGCGAATTTATTTGAAATAGATCATATCAACTATGAACCTTATTTGCATGCGTATCATGGCTTTAGAGTAGTCACAATTTGGAAACTATATCCAAATCTTAATCGATTTTCAACAAATTAGACGGAGGCTTTTTTACCTCTAGTCCAAATAACATTGTAGTGCAGAGGTATTTTGAGCAGTACCTAATTGTTGTGCAGTGCATATTACGCATTTGACGGACTTCAACACCAAACCAGATGAAACATATATATGGGAGTTATAGCTATATCTGAACCGATTTTCACAATGAAGCACTAGGCCGAATTCCATCGGAAGTGACACAATTCCGTCAATTTGGGCTGATTTTATCCATTTGGTGCGAAGATATATATGGGAGCTTTATCCAAATCTTAACCAATCTTGACAAAATTGAAGGTACTTATTTCTGAGCTGTACTTGATATCTGGTACCAAATATTATTCATGTGGAGTGCATATTACGAATTTGAGGACTTTACAAGCAAATCGGATGAAACATATATATATGGGAGCTATAGCTATATCTAAACCGATTCTCTTTGATGTACTTGCTTCTAATTTTAATTCGGTCGGATGTGCCAAAATTCAGGTCAATCGGACTGATATTGGACATTTCGTGCCCAATTAAACCGAAATTGGGTCAAACAAATATTGTTTAGAAAATTTCATCTCAATCGGATAATAAATGCTACCTTCAGACGGACTGACATGCATAAATCGAATCAGACGGTGATTCTTTGAAGATCCTCAAAGGTAATTATGGGTCTATATCGCTTCGTTCTCCGTGTTAAAAACAAATGTCTTTGCCCTTACCATTATGTGGTGTAGGGTATAATAACATCTTCCAATCCAAGCTTTCAACATTGATATTTTTAGAATAATTTTCAAAAACGTCACGATTACAGCTGTCATTGACCGTTAGGAAGTTTTTTTTTAAATTTTATTCAATGAACGCAAAAATGTCGGAAATAGCATCAAATAGAATAACTTTAGATTTGTTCGAATTCAATTCACCTTTGGCACGAATTATGGCCTTTAAACGGCCAATGAAAACGTCACACGCTGCCCGCATATTGCTCTGCGGTATTTTGGCCCATTCCCGGCGAAGCGCTTGCTTGAGGTGATCGAAATTTTGGTATTTTTTAGTGCCAACCTTGCTTTCCAAAATACTCCAGACACAATAGTCCAACGGATTGGTATCCGGACAATTTGGTGGCCATTGTGCACCGGAAATGAAGCGAGGATCATCATTTCAGAGCGACCATCGGCTGTTATGGTGGCCCACACCATACACCATCGACCATTTTTTTTTTCTTCGGGAAAAACCAAATTCGCAGTTCAACACTTTCGGCCAAGCTCTTTCTGTTCGGCTATTTTCTTTCTGTTGCGGAATTCTTTCACGGGAAATCATTCAAATTTGGCATTTGATGTTCGTAATGGATACTACAACCTATGACACAAGATTGTCTGTGCCGGTCCACGTCTTCTTATAGCCCCCATATAACGGTACCTCCCCACATTCGGTATTTTGACGATTTTAGCGACATTATTCTCCGGAATTGTTTCAAATTTGGTATTTGAAGTTCGAAATGAATAATACAGAATATGACAGAAGATTGTCTGTGCAGGTTCACGTCTTCGTATAGCCCCCATATAGCGGTATGTCCCAATATTCAGTATTTTGATAATCTAGCGACGTTATTTACCGGAATTGTTTCAAATTTGTATTTGAACTTTATAATGGATACTACTGCCTATGACAGGAGATTGTCTGTATAGGTGCAAGTTTTGGTATAGATCCCATATAACGGTACCTCCCGATATTCTATATTTTGATGATTTTAGGAATTGTTTCAAATTTGGAATCATGTTCGTAATGGATACTACAACCTATGACACGAAATTGTTTGTGCAGGTTCACGTTTTGGTATAGCCCCATATAATAAGTACCTCCCGATATTCGGTATTTTGATGATGTAGATCAACTTCGTCGTATAGACACTAATATAACGGCTACATTGGGTAGTTTTAAGATTTCAAGAGAATTTTTAACGGATCTTACTTTTTTGAAAATTGCAGAATTCCTTCCAAGTAGTGGAGGGCACTCAAAGTTCGGCCCGGCCGAAAAAAATAAAAAATATCTTTATAATTTTTTCCTTTTGTCGTTTTTATTGAAGTTTTCATTTCAGATTTTCATAGAAAAAGAATTGAGGACCTGTGTTTTGCTGTTGGAAATTAGCCAGGCTTAAGACCATTGTTTTCTCAGGTGGTTCACATGCGGACATTAAGAATTATAATAAACTTGACCAATATTCAATCACCGCATTTCTGTCAAAAACTGTTATTATTTGCCTAGATTTACAACTTATAAAAGTATGTCATACGCTCATCATTATAATATCATCATAAAAATACCGGTCACCATATTTCTCACACTTACGGACTGCGAGCCCAAGCTGAATGCATTAGCGAAAGTCACAAGTATAATAATTGTATATATGTCACATAACTTTCCCAGGCTTGTTTAAAGCTCAAGAAATCATTTTCGTAGGTAATAAAAGTTAATTAGAATTTTTTTAAACAGTTAACAATTTGTATTTGTTGTCTCTCCAAAAAAACCAACTCTTTTTCCTTTCTACCCAGACGGCTGGGTGGGCATTTGTCAAAATCTTTCCAAAAAATCTGTGTCATAAAAATTTAAATATGAATGGACGGATGGATGAACGGAATCTTGATTTCATCATCATCATCAAAATATAAAATATGAAACTTTTGCTTATTTTTCCCATTTCATTTAATTTCATATTTTGTTATTTTTTTTCTCATTATAAATTAAATCCGTCTACATTTAAGTTGAGGTCCATAAAACGGTCATAAAACTCAGAAAAGAAAAAACGCAATAAGATTAGTTACCAAAAAACAAAAAAAAAAAAAATTCTAACAACACATTTGGTGTTAATTTGTTGTACTACCGAATGAACAGCAACAATAACAAGCCACAACAACTATAGCAACAACATCATAATCATCAGAATGGTAATCAACCGCAAAGTCATGGCATTGTCATCCAGCCCCCCAAACTTTGAGGTAGATCTCCAATGGAATCCCCACAATAGCACCCCATCGTTGATGATAGTAATAAAAAAAAACCTTCCAATTCCGTCTAACATTCGTTGAATACCTTCCTCTAATTTGAAATGCCCATAAAAATATAAATGATTTGAGATTTTATTATTTTATTTTAGTTTTTTATGGCGATCTAAAGGAATTCTCCTCCAGTTGGCTCATTAAGAGATTTGTCAATTTGTTTTTTTTTTTTTTTTTGTTTTGTGATTTGATATGATTTTGTTTTCAGATAATTGGCTATTGTCTGGTCTAGGGTGTTGAAAGCTCTTGATTTTTTTATATTTTTATATACATCCATAAAATTAATTAAATGTTTATAAGCTGGCCGCGAAGTGCCATATGTTTTTAATAAAAAAAATGGTAATTAAGGAGATAATTCCCAGATAATTGGAATAATGGTAGAAGAGATACGATTTGTTTGAATCCTTGTCAAAATCCTATATAGCATTAATTTTCAGAAAAAAAAAATAAATAAATAATAAGACAAAATATTTCTAAACAAAGCCCTACCCTCCAGAATATTTTCGCGATAATATTCGGCATTTATTCAGATGCCACGATCGATTAATACGAGCGGAGAGCGACCATCGGCTTTTATGGCGGCCACACCATCACCATGGCCCGCGCTTGAGTTCTTGTGGCCAACCAAAGGTGCACATTTTCAGCTGACGTCTTCGGCACGTAAGCACAAACTTCTCGACAACAAATGTTTTCTCATCGAAGAAAACCAAATTCGGCAGTTCACCACTTTCGGCCAAGCGACTCAACTCTTTTGAATCTATTTTCTTTATGATGCGGTGTAAGTTCTTGCACTTTTTGGAATTTCATGGGCTTTACCCCGACCTCATGTTTCAATATTTGCCGAATGAAATATTGCAAACTCACGAGCCATTTTTCCGCCACTGTGAGACAACCAAATTCGGCAGTTCACCAGTTTGTGCCAAACGAAGCAACTCTTTTACCCCTTTTAAGTCTATTTTCTTTCTGTTGCGGTGTAAGTTCTTGCACTTTTTGGAATTTCAATGGCTTTAACCCGAGCTCATTTTTTCAATATTTCCCGAATGGAATATTGCGACATGTTCAGCTCACGAGCTATTTTTCTGCCACTCCGACGCGGGTTTCGATCAAGTCTCTTCTTTACTTTTCGAACCATTTCCGCTGACGTTGCTATTTTCTTCCCTCCATTTTCTTTACTACGCTACCAATATCACGGTAACGAGCGATGGTACGAGACACAAAAGGTGTATTCACATTTAAATGCTAGGGTGCTCTAACGATAGCCACTTGTTGTTTTCCAGCCAAATATAAAGAAATCACACTATCACGCTTGAATTCCACCACGAATAACTTTTTTTTCAGGAAAATTCCCACCAATATGCTTTTGTGCGCTTGTAAACAATATAATGGGGTGTCACTGGAATAATTTTAACAACTGTCGGACGAGTGGCTTAGAAACGATAGCAGTCTGAAGTTGGTTGCAGTTTTTTCATCTCATCCTGTATGTGACAATATATGCTTCAGTGTCTCACAGAGAGGCTCAAATACACATCCATTTGATTCATCGATCCGTTTCTCGTTCGTTTCTTCAAACCGTTTCTTCTAAGAGAGGCTCAGAGATACCTCCATTTGATTCCTCGGACCACACTATCCCACTAGCAAAATGTGTATGGATGCAGGACGAATATTTCCAAATCTGAAATTAAGTTTGAGCCGCTGAAAACTCACAATTACCACCATTCCCATTGACCTACGGCTCTATGACTACGTATTAAAATTAATATTTGTCAATTGGACAAAAACAACACTCCCAATTCCCTTTCCGTAAATCTTAAATATGAGGGCGTTGTTGCAAAATCCACGAAATCAAACATGCCTAACCACATAATGTTAAGCTTAGCAAATAATAACGCCAAATTCGTATCTAAAAAGAAAACCACAAAATCTCCACACTGGAAAACAATTCACACCAACAGCCATCAACGGAATGTCCATAAAATACAAATGCTGACAAAGCTCTTTAGAAAAAAAGCCAAAATAACAACACAATCGGACAACGGGAACTCAACCGGACATTAGCTGAAACTGAAAACAGAAATAAGCCAAAATGCTCACACACAAATCACTTTTCTTAGACAGCTACAGTAGGCAAATGCGCCGAAAACAGCACACAGTTGCTGTGAATTTTTTTTGTTTCAGGAATGTTAACAAATAAAATATTATACAATTAAATATTGTGTGAGCAAAAAAAAAAAATACAAAATAAAGTTTTAATGTCAGCTTAGCGTTATGTTTGTTAACGTTATTTTCGTTAAGGATGTAATACATTTTTTGTGAAATAAATATATTCCCATGGAATGAATTGGGTAACTTTGGAAAACTATCACACTTTTCCATTATCGCTCTTGACTTAAGTTTCATATAAATATTATCACGGACGAATTATTTGAGATATATATTCTTTCATCAAAATTTTTGAAGTTTTGGTGTAAATTACCAGGAAGAGTGGACCGATATATTACAATTTGCTCTAATGAAGGTAAATATATTAGAATGCTACAAAAACGTTGGACGTACTTTATTCAAGTTTTAGGAGATTATATTGAAAAATTAAAATATTTTTGAAAAACTAACTATCCTCTTTCATTGTAAGGCTGAGAAGTTTCTGAACCGCGTACAACAAGTCTTAAAAGTAAAAGTCTGCCGAAATGGTTGTCAAGGTGTTAATTACCAAATTAAACAAGTTAAGTAGTATCTGTCAGATTTGCCGACCGATGTATACCCATTGCCTTTAGTAATACATTTTTATACCCTACACCACAAGGTGGTCAGGGTATTATGTCTTTGTGCATTTGTTTGTAACAGGCAAAGAAAACGAGATAGACCCATAGTTCCCTTTGATGATCTGCACAGAATCACTTTCTGAGTTGATTTATGCATGTCAGTCCGTCTGTCCATGCATTCTTGTGAATAAAATGCATTTCGCATTTATTATCCGATTGAGATGAAATTTTCCAAAGAACATTTGTTTGGCCCAAGGACGAACACTATTGAAATTGGAGATAATCGGTCAAAATTTGGATATAGCTCCCATACATATTTTCGTCCGATTTGTCTTTCATTGTGCACCAAACGTGTAATATCAGCCCGAATAGTATGGAATTTTGCACATACAACCAAATTAGGCCTGAAAATAAGTATGCCAAATTTGATCGAAATCGGTTCAGATATAGCTATAGCTCCCATATATATTGTTCATCCGATTTGTTATTTTTGTCCACCGCCGCCGTAATATGCACTCTGTAACAACAATATTTGGGGAAATATATCAAATGCAGCTCAGAAATACCTTTGCTAAATTTTATCGAGATCGGTTCGGATTTGTATATAGCTCCCATATATAACCTCGTCCGATTTAATTTTTATTGTGCCCCATACGTCTAATATTTGTCCAAATGGGATGGAATTTGGCACTTATGACCGAATTGAGTCTAGAAGCTAGTATGTCAAATTTGGTGAAGATCGGTTCAGATATAGCTATAGCTCCCATATATACTGTTCATCCGATTTGTTATATTTGTTACCCACAGCCGTAATATGCACTCCGTAACAACGATATTCAGGGAAATATATCAAATACAGCTCAGAAATATCTTTGCCAAATTTTATCGAGATCGTTTTCGATTTGGATATGGCTCCCATATATATCTTTATCTGATTTCAAATTAATTTTGGACCAAATGGGCAATACAAGTCCGAATTTAACAGATACAAATGCTTCGGCATATTTAGTTATCAGTGTTAAAATTATTGACCCCCTATGGAGTAGGTTCCGAGAAATAGGCCAATATTCTCCATTTCGTATCGGACTTAAATATAAATATGATGTAAATATTGCGGCGTACTAGCCTTGGACTATATTGAGATATGTGATAATTTTTAGAAAGTGTTAAAATGTGCGTGTGGTACCGGATAATACAGATGGAAATATTGGCATGGGCAAAATTACAAGAAAATTGAACATTTATACCTACTTTTATACGAAATCATAAATTCCATATTCATGACAGGTTGCCGCTAAAGACAAATATTTAGATATACCAAGTTGCAAAGAACACAAAGAACCAAATTGTGAGCCTTTGTGGCTGAGGTGCCAGAAAGGGATCGTAGATGTATATCATCTTCACAACAGATCTTGTGTTAGCAAAAACGTTTCTATATGTGAAATTTGAATAGAGTTGGATGCTTATTTCGCTTTCTTTGAGCTTTTTGTTTTTCAAAATCTTAAACCCTCTGAGGGGGAAATACCAGAAGGAATTGTCCGATTTCTGCCGTCTTTGCAACAGATCCTGTGTTGTACAAATGTGCAAAGTCCGAATGGAATCGGATTTTGATTTCGCGTTTTATGAGCTTCATGGACATTCATAATTTGGACCCTTTGTGGGGGAGTTACCGGAAGGAGTGGACTGATATATCCCAACTTCTCGGCATATCTTGTGTTAGTAGAAATAACAGGATATGTGAAATATGAAGTATACCGGATGAATATTTCAGATTTCATAATCGTTTTGGTTATTGAAAACATAGACCCTTTATGGGGGAGGTACCAGCAAGAATGGTCAGATCTCTTTATAACAGATTTTGTGTTAATTGATATATTAGGATGTGCCAAGTCAGATGCTAATTTCGCGTTTATGACCATTTGAGGGCCAGGAGGAGTATACCGATATATTCCATCTTCACATGTGATGTGTGTAAATTGACGACAATCGGACACTTACATCACATTTTATAAGGGTTATAATTATTCAAAATTATGATCCTTTTGATACTTGATGGAGTGGACCGATATTGTCTATCTTCGTATTTAACCTTGCACTGATGCAAATATATGGATGTGTAAAGTTGGAGAAAAATCGTATTTCCATTTCTCTCTATGTTTGAAAATTTCGATCACTTGTGGGGCAGGTACCAGAAGGAATGGACTGATATTGCCCATCTCCGAAGTCGATCTAAGTTTAATCATAATGTTAGGATGTAACATGTTTGGACCCAATCAGATACTTCCTTCGAGAGTTATCGTACGGACACTCCTAGATCGACTCCAAATGTCCTGAAACCGATTTGGTCCAAAGAGTCATAGGTTCGAAAACCGTTATTACGATGATAAACGTTTTTGCCACATCAAATGATATATACCATCTCTAGCCATACGCTTCTTCTATTTTCCTACGAAGCTCATTTTCAATTCACGTCGAAGCTCAATAGGTACGTAAATTATCTAAATTGTTGATTCTGGAGTGAAAATCAGTCAAAACCATAGAAAAATCTGTGGCTTATGGGCTGATTGAATTTTGGTCCACGTTCGGGACCGGTCAATTGCCGACCAAGATCGTGCGATTTAATGCTTTTAGACTGTTTTTTGACTAGGTATGTTAAGGTTTATGTCTATACAGACAAGCCGGCTTTAATTGTGATATACCGGCCGGAATGTTGGAAAAGCTGGACTAAGCTGAAGACTCATTTGAGGCTCAATGTATTTTTCTGAATTTATTTTGAGTTTTTATACCCTCCATCATTCTATGGAAATATTTACAGTAGACCGTACAATGTAAATATATATTCCGTATCAGCGTTAAATTCTAAGACGACCTATCCGACCTAACCTAGAAGGCTAAAATTTTGAATACATGCATAGTTTACCATTAGGCAGGTCAAGTTCGAAAATGGGCCATGTCTGTCAACGTTTTCGTATAGGCCCCATATAACGGTACCTACCGATATTCGGTATTTTCATCATTTTAGCGACAGTAATTACCGGAATCATTTCAAATTCCATATTAAAAGTTTTTAATGGGTACTGCAGCCTATGACAAAAACTGTTGTATGCAGGTCCACGTCTCTATATAACATCTATATTACGATACCCCCGATATTAGATATTTATGATGCTTTTAGAACATTATTTACCGGAATTATTTCAAATTTTGTATTTAAAGTTCGTAATGGATACTGCAGCCTGTGGCAGAAAATTGTCTGTGCAGGTCCACGTTTTAAAACCCCCATGGTACCTCCCTATATTCGGTAGTTTGATGATTTTAGCTACATTATAAACAGATTATTTTTCAATATTGTAATAGCTTATGACAAAAGTTGCCTATGCAGGTCCACGTCGCCGTATAGACCCTAACATACGGCTAATTTCGATATTTTCAAGATTTTAACAGAATTTTAACGGATTTTTATTTATTTATTTATTTATTATTATTATTTTTTTTTTTTTTTTTTTTTTTTGAAAATTGCCAAATTTGTGCCGAATGGTGGAGGGTATTCAAGCTCTTTTACTTGTTTTAATCTAGATATATATTTTAAGCTTTTTTCCCAGCTCTAGTGGCTCATTATAACTTAGTTTTACCATAGGCGCATTAACTACATTCGCTATGCTAGTTAAACAAAAAAAATCTCTCATAACTCTCAGTAGACCCTGTGGCCAGCAATAGAGTTCATAGTGCCCAGACACCAATTAGGCATTTTAAATTGGCTATTCCCGTATATATCATATCAGATACAAAATATTATTATCAATGCAATGCACAGCCTTACTCTAAGGCCGTTTTATATACCCCAAAAATATATATCTCACTTTCATAATGAATACAAAATTCGATGATGGATGTCTTCATTTTATAATCCGACAAATTTTCTCATATTTGTCATCATTTCCATTTGTCATTCTCCCACCATCAAAAAAATGTATATTTTTTTAAAAATGAAATGCATTTGCAGTACCAGCAAATTTAAATAAAATTTGTTTCCCCCCAGATGTTTACTGACACAATGTATCTTTTATCTCTCATTCCCCTCCTCCGCCGAAGTTGCATAATTTACACAAAAGCCTCTTTTCCGTTTAACTTAAACCTCCCTCAACTAATTTGCTCAAAAACACAATATCGCATCACATCAGGCAGCCGTCGCGCTGTGTGATGTCGCGGTTGGTTGACTGATATCAAGCGGAGGAGTCAGCCCACATAAACCGGATATCTGGTAAATGCGATCAAGGCATCTATCTCGGTGACCCTCTTCAATTCATTTGCCAGCCAAAAAAAAAAAAGAGCAAGGGAAATCCTTCAACGCATCTTTCGTTTTACACACTTCAAATGATTGCCATTAATGTCGAAGCGGAAGAAAAAGTTTGCTAACAACTACAAATACAATATTCAGAACCAAAAAAAAAACAAACAAGTTACAACAATTTACCAACCAGCAAGCTAGCTAGTCCATACATATGTTAGGGTTTCCATTTCGACGAAGGTGTTTTTGCGTCTGTGAGTGGTTGGTTGTTTAAAAAACATGGTTTCTGTTTTTCGTCAAGGAACGGGGTTGCAAAGAGAGAAGTGGAGAGAGGGGGGTGGGGGTCAATATAATATTTTGCGTTAAGAAGTGAATTTGATTAATGCAAAACTGTCACTGATATGTCACATGCATGTCAAACGTTGACATTTGACATTTTACCAGTAGCTCCGTTTCGCTCTCTGACTCTGCCAAAGAATTTCAGCACCACCAGTCCTTGTCCCGAATGGTGGCTGGTTGGCTGGAAATAGTATCGTCGTAATGAGAGCACAGGCAGGCGTAACGCGTATTGTCGTAACACTTTTTATTTTTAAATGGAAAAAAGGGCAATTTCAATACTTGAAACCCTCGCCGTAGAGGTTTTTTGTTCATTTAGGGAAACAATATTTTACCCGAACACATACAGCCATATGTGTATATTGGGGGGAATGGCTTTCCTAAGGGCATTCGTACTAATGTGCGTGTGTGATGTTTTTGAGTGACACTTGTGCCATTTTGTAAAGTGTTTCTCGGTTCTTGAAGTCGACTATTTGGGATTTCAATTTTCTGCGATTGTACTTTCACAAATGGAAATTATTTGCAAACCAAGTGGTGGAATCCTGGTTATATGCTCCACCATTGTTCATTATTTATAACCTCAAACTCATGACTGCAAAGGTATATATAATTTCAAAGGGTCAACATGTGACTCATCGAAATAACGTGGTTTGAAATTCGTTTCAAGGCACTCGAAGTCGATCCAACTACGCCACTTGTAAGTGCTAAATCCTAACTCTGTACGAAGTAATGTAATTCTTGAAGGGGCGACATAAACGGTCCTACATCTGGGGCCTATCTTACGAAAGTACAAAATTTTCCGAAAATTAGATATATACATATAACGATACCTCCTGAATATCGTATTGAAAATGTCCGATGTTTATCCAAATTCTGAAAAAGTCGCCATATAACGATTCCGCTTGATTTTCGTAAAGGAAAGGCTGAAAGGTGTTTTAAAGGTATTGCTTTAAAATTCAAACCAATGCTGCAATAATTCGACATTTCGGTCTCTTACGAAAAATATTCGAAAAAAGGTCAAATTTTTGCAATAACCTTAATATTTAAAAGTACGTCCTAATTTGTTATACTTGGAAATTTGGGCGTCAATTTACAAACAAAACTATCTGACATTTAACATTCGACCCAGCTGAATTTTACGTCGTTATTGCTTCTTAAAGAATATTTTTTATACCCTCCACCCTACTATGGAGGTTATATTAACTTTGTCATTCCGTTTGTAGCTCCTCGAAATATTCATGTCAGACCCACCAAAGTATATATATTCTTGATCAGCATAAAATTCTATGTCGATTTAGTGATGTCCGTCCGTCTGTCTGCCTGTCCGTCTGTCTGTCTGTTGTAATCACGCCATCTTTCGAACGAATTGAGATAGAAGGCTAAAATTTTGCACACATGTTTATTTTTCCAGTAGGCAAGTTCGTAAATGAGCCATGTAGGTTCGCGTTTTCATATAGCCCCCATATAACGGCACCTCCCGATATTCGGTATTTTGATGATTTTAGCGACATTATTAACCGGAATTGTTTAAAATTTGGTATTTGAGGTTTGTAATGGATATTACAGGCTATGACAGAAAACTGTATGTGCAGGTCCACGTCTTCATATATTTTGATGATTTTAGCGACATTATTATTAGCCGGATTTGTTTCAAATTTGGTATTTGAAATTCGTAATAGATACTAAAGCTTATGACAGAAAATTATCTGTGCAGGTTTACGTCTTCGTATAGCCCCATATAACGGTACCTCCCAATATTCGGTATTTGAGGTTCGTAATGATGACAGAAAATTGTATATACAGGTCCAGGTCTTCGTATAGTTCTGATATAACGGTACCTCCCTGTATACGGTATTTTGATGATTTAAGCTACATTATTCACCGTTTATTATTAATTTTGAATTTGAATATGGTAACGGCTTATGACAAACAATGCGTGTGTTTGTTCACGTCGTATAGACCCCAATATAACGGCTGAATTCGCCATTTTTAAGATTTTAACAGAATTTTTAACGGAGTTTATTTTTTGAAAATTTCTAAATTCGTTCCAAATGGTGGAGGGTATTTAAATTTCGGCCAGGTCGAACTTACTGCTTTTTAACTTGTTTAATATAATCATGCACTATACAGCAAAGTTATTTGGTCCTTCAGGTACAAAAGCCTCCGTCGAATTTGTTGAAAATCGGTTCAGGTCCCAAATTATGACTACTATAAAGCCATGAAACGCATTCAAATAAGGTTAATAGTTGGTATGATCTACTTCACTTAAATTAATAATATAAACTTTTTTACGACAGCTCTACTAAGTACGCATAGTGGTGTAGGGTATCATATAATTGGCCCAGCCCGACTTTTGACTTATACTTACCTGTTTTTTGTACTACCCTTCTAGTACGAAATTCAAAAAAACCCAGCCTTATCTCATACCTTGGCCTCAAAGTTGACCCTCAGCCAACATTTCAAGATTATAGATTTAGCTGTTTCGTCCGGATTCATAAGTCATTCAGTAAGTCAGTAAATCGGCCAGTCAAACAAATCAATCATTAATACAGATATCGCAAGAATACCTTAAATCTGGTTATGGGTGATAGAGTAATAAGTTATGGCACATCTTCGAATTCCACCTGACTGCAGAAAACAATGTCCCTTCTATTTATGACAAAAAGCGTCAGACTTTTCGTCAGAGCTTAATATGATAATTGTTTTCAATAATATAGTATATTTATACTATTTATATTTTTTTAACCCAAGGTCTGGTGTTAAAATGGAATACACTCCTTCCGGTACACCACCCCCCCCCCCCCCCCCCACAAAAGGTCGAAATTTTAAAAAATATATTTTTGCACAGAAAGATAAACGATAATCCGATTTTGCTTCAACTTTGCAAATCCTAATATTTGCGTCAGTGCTAGGTCAGGTGCGAAAATGGACAGTATCGGTCCACTCCATCAAGTACCTCCACCTCCCAATGTGATGTAAGAGTCGGATTGTCTTAAAATTTCACACATCCCAATATTTTTATAAACTCAAGATCTGGTTTTAAGATGGAATATATCGGTCAACTCCTTCTGGTACCTCCCTCACAAAAAGTCGAAATTTTGAATATCCATTAAGCTCAAAAAACGCGAGTTAACATCCGTTTCCATTTACACTTGTCACATCTGAACATTTCCATCAACACAGGATCTGTTATAAAAACGGTAGAGATCAGACCATTCCTTCTGTTACCTCCCATACAAAGGGTCAGACTTTTTAAGGGTCGGCAAAACCGACCGATATTTTCTAACTTCTGGTCGCATTAATGCATTTATTCTGAGCACCTGAAATCCGTATCAATGCCTTGGTAAAACAACAAATCTTTCATCACAGTTCTTCTTTTGAATAGCTGGTAACTTTGACATTGATGTGCACAATTTTAATCCCAAAAATATTCTGAAAAATTCAAAAATTATGAATATGAAATATAATTGAATAGATTACATTTGGCTAATCCGGTTTTTGTGTGAACATAAAATCAACCTTTTTTTTTTTAGGATTTCATTGATATATTCATTTGTTTTCAGAACTCATTATTAACAGTCTTATTTCATATATATCCCATGCATTCAGACATGAGAGCCACAAAAAGATCAGTCATATACGTCACTCACTCTCACACATCGATATGAATAGTGTGCGTGTGTGTGTGTGTGTGGTAAGCGAATAGAAAAAAAGTCAAATCCTGATGAATAGCGTGTTAATTGCTGACAGACCAAAAAGTGACAGATTCACTTGAACACCCTAATCGCACGCACATTGCTACCTTCTTTCGGCAAACAGGATTTGGTTCGCATGCCTATGTGCGTGCATTGCTCTGCACAGACTACGATATTCCCTTGTGTCTGTGTGTGTGTGTGCAAGTCCTTTGCTTGATATTTCAATGCTTGATTATTCCATAAAATGTTTTATTCAAATCTAGTTTTTGTTTTGTTGTTTTTTTTTCCTTTGTCCCTGCTCAGAAAAGATCCTTTATATCCTGCCATACAAATTGCAACAAATATGACATTTATCCCTTTTTCTCTCCATTTTCGTATTTGGTGGTTGACTTTATCAATTGTTGTCATTCAATGAACATGTGTGCGTTCGTGTGTGTGTGCTGTAATGTTTTGTCCTTCTGAAGTCCTTTTTTTTTTGTTTTATTATTTTTTGTCAAAATGTTGGAAATTCATCATCTGCGCTTAGCTGGTCCATCATCATCAACGTTATCGTTTTCGTCAGCAGGGTGATTGTTTGCTTGCCCTCCACATTCACACAGCCTCATCAACAGCCATGTATGTCCTTTTCTATACTTGTCCTGTGATAATCAACAACTCAGCTGTTGTTATTGTTGCCTGATTTTTGGTGTTATCGTCCCCACCCTTCAAAGTCATCAAATTAAATCGCTTTGTCGTATTATTTTTTTTTTTGCTTGGGAAACCCTTTCGGCCTTCGTTACGTTCCATTTGAAGAGCAACTGTTTTTCCGCTTCTGCAGGAAATTGACTTTTTGACAATTATTAGTTTTTGTTGGCTAAATTGTTTGTTATTCTTGACGGGATGTACTATTTCGATACTGAACTAGAATTTCTCCCCTTGTTTAAACCAGAACCGTACGGATTATATGCTAGTGGTTTGTTATCAGTCTATAGATGCATTCATTTCGATTAGAGGAATTATGGGATTAAAAACTATGTACCCATTGCCATATTCAGTTGTGCCAAGTCTAAATGGAATCAGATGTTTATTCGCGTTTTATGGGCTTAATAAATATTCAAAATTTCGTACTTTTGTGGGGGAGGTACTTGATGGAGTGGAACAATATTGTCCATCTTAACACCAGACCTTGGGTTAAAAAAATTATGGGGATGTGTGAAATTTGAAGACAATCGGACTCTTCCATCACATTTTATAAGAGTTGTAATTATTCAAAATTTGGTAGTTTGTGGGGGAGGTACTTGATAGAGTGGATCGATATTGCCCATTTTCGCAAATATTCGAAATTTGGAGTAAAATCGGATTATCGTTTCTCTTTCGGCGCAGAAAATATTTTTTTTTTTTTAAAATTTCGGAGGGGACCGATATTGCCCATCTCCGAACTCGATCTAAGTTTGACAAAAATATTACGATGTACCAAGTTTGGACCAAATCGGATACTTCCTTCGAGAGTTATCGTGCGCACCAGCCAGCCAGACAGACCGACGGATGGACATCGCTAGATCGACTCCGAATGTCCTGAAACGGATTTAGACAAAAGATATCTAGGGTCTAAACCCCTTATTTCGACTAGGCACTTTTTGACCCTATCAAATGATATACACCCTCTCTAGCCATATGACTGAGGGTATAATAAATATATGTTTTCAATCTCCGCCAATTCGTGGACAGAACAACGAATCTGCATACAGAATAGAATATCCCATACATTAAAATTAAACTAAGGCTCGTGAGTGAGTTAAAAATAATTCTTCCGGAAACTAGGGATGGTCCCACCAAAGCTCAGAGAGCTACGATTTTGCACACCAAAAAATCTGAACCTTGAAAGGTAAACTCATCTAGTCCGTCTGCGTCTACGACTAAGCGTTCAGGTTTGCCCAAAATTCGAGAGGCTGTGTCCTGTTTAACAACAAGTGTGAAAACAAAGGACAAGCAATCTGTAGCTGCTCAGAACAGCAAATCTTTGCTCTGCAAATTTGGACAGGCGTAGAATCTGGTTGTTAATGTTAATCGGTCTGGCCATATTCTCAAATGGATCAAAGTTGGAAAGAGGCACGGGAGCCGAAGCAAATGAGAAACCTAAGAAACTAAGAATGTCCTAAAAGTTGAATGGAAGGTGCAGTGCCTTTAGGCAGAGATTTTGGATCTTAGCCTAAATGCAGTAGATTTGATTAAAACTTTGCAAGATAAAATAACTAAACCGGTAACTATACATCGCCTATCTATTTGGATTGTCAAGCGGCTCTCAAAGGTCATTGAAACATGGATCAATAACGTCCAATATTTTACTCAGCATTTTTCGACTTCATCGAAATCCGCGTCGCAGTTTCAGAAAATGGCTCGTGAGCTTAACATATCGCAATATTCCATTCTGCAAAAATTGAAAAATGAGCTCGGGTAAAGCCATTGAAATTCCAAAAAGTACAAGAACTTACACCGCAACAGAAAGAAAATAGACTCAAAAGAGCTAAAACGTTATTTCGCTTGGCCGAAAGTGTGAACTGCCGAATTTGGTTTTCTGCGATGAGAAAACATTCGTTGTCCAGCAGTTTGTAAACAAACATCGTGTTTACTTGCAAAAGTGGTTAGCTGAAAATGTGCACCTTAGGTTGGCCATCAGAACTCAAGCGCCGGCCATGGTGATTGTGTGGGCGGCCATAACAGCCGATGGGCGCTCTCTGCTCGTATTAATCGGCCGTTGGAATCAGAATAAATGCCGAATATTATCGCGAAAATTTTGTGGAGGGTGTATTAAATCCTTGGGCACGCAAATATTTTGGCCGCAGACTTTGGACATTCCAACAGGACTCAGCACCATCGCACTCAGCACGCAACACTCAATGGTTACAAAATGAGGTTCTTCGCTTCGATGGACTATTGTGTCTGGAGTACAGGGTTGCCCACATTCGACGGCCCTTTGGGCCCATTCCAATCGACGAGGCTTGTCCGCAGGCAACATTCTTTGTGTCAATTGAATTTTTTACGGAAACATCAATCAATGTGAATAATCCGTTGTAAAGTGGACCAAGCCATGCCCAACTGCTGAGAACGGCGTTTTTGGGATATTCTTGGGGACCTCTCAACACTGGCTCGTACGGCAGCGATATTCTCGGCCGATCGCCTTGGTCGACTTTTATATGGCCTCTTCGGATTAGAAAGAGAATTACCAGTCGAAAATGGTGTTCTTAGAAGGCGCACTTCTCACATTTTTTATTGTTTTAAAAGCACGTCGAGTTTTCACAATTGACTTTTTCTGTTGAATGTAAACTCAGAGCGCTCGCGTGGCATGTATTGGTTCATGGTAAAAATCTGCTTGGACTGACGCTTCAAACGCGGTATGTCATTAAGCGATGTGACATCTCTGTCAAAAGTTACGGCGTTGCCAGATGGGTCCGTCGAATATGGGCAACCCTGTACTACCTCCAGATGTTCCGTATTTTGAAGGTTTCTGCCTCCATTACCAATCAAACCAGCTGAAACTTGACAATTGAGGTTCCTAGTAGGTCAGTTCCCTGCCTGCAAAAATGTCCAATTCAAGTCCACTAATTGGTCCAGAAATAACCGATTTTCTGTATTTTTTGTATTTTTTTCCTGCCACAATGTCTAACTTAATTAAATGAAGCTTGGCAATTGGAGTTGCCGGTAGTTCTGTTCTCCCCTTTATTTTTTGGGTTATTATAATTATTATTATTTAGTTTATTATACCATCCACCTTGAAAAAGAGGGTATATTAACTTTGTCATTCCGTTTGTAACATCCCTAAATATAGTGGAAGGTATAAAAAGTTCGGCTGGTCAAAATTAAAGTCTTTGTTACTTTCTACTTTTTTTATACCCTCCGCCATATGGGTAGAGAGGGTATATATTATTTGATAGGGCCAAGACGTGCCTCATCAAAATATCGGTTTTAGACCCTTAGTCTCTTTGGACGAAATCCGTCTGTCCGGTTGGTGCGCACAACTGTCGACGGGAGTATTCGATTTGATGTAAACTCGTAATATTATTGTCAAACTTAGATAAAGTACCTCCCCCACAAGGGGTCAACATTTTGAATAATTATAACTTTTATAAAATTTGATGTAAGAATCCGATCGTCTACAAATTGCACACATCACAATATTTTTATCAACCCGAAGTCTGGTGTGGAGATGGAATATATCGGTCCACTCTTTCTGGTTCGTCCCCCAAAAAGGATCAAAATTTTAAATATTCATAAAGCTTAAAAAACACGGCATTTACATTTACGATTCCCTTCCGATTCGGTATCACAATATTTCCATAAACAAAAGATCTCTTATAAAGATGGTAGAGATCGGGCCATACCTTCTGTCACCTGCCACACAAACGGTCAAAGCCTTGAATAACCAAAACGATCATAAAATCTGAAATAAGCATCCGGTTCTCTACAAATTACACACATATTTTTATTAACCCCAGATCTGGTGTGACCATGGAATATATCGGTACACTCCTTCTTGTACCACCCCCCTCAAAGGGTCAAAATTTTGAGTATCCATGGAGCTCATAAAACGCGAAATTAACATCCGATTCCATCATGACTTTGTACATTTCAATATTTCTATCAACTCAAGATCTGTTGTAAACATGGTAGAGATCGGATCATTTCTTCTAGTACCTCCCCCACATAAAAATATTCAAATTGCACACCATACCAACATTTTGGTAAAAGGAAATCGGTTGGATATAAATGTTCGATTTTATTGTACCAATATTTTTATCTGTATTAGACGAAGCATGTAATTTCAATGTTTCGGTCGATTATATCTGGTAGCTGTCGCACATTTTAACATTTTCTAAAAAATTATCGCATGTCTCATATAAAGTGAAGGAAGTAACCAATATAGTCCACACCTTGCATGTCGCAATATTTATATCTTATTTCTTTAGGTCCAATACGAAAAGGACAATATTGACCCATTTTTGGAACCTACTCCATAGACGGTCAACAATTTGAATAATCACAACAGAAGTCATAATATATTTAAATAATCGGACATTGGCTGAGGGTATACCTCTGTCGGCAAATCTGACTGATACATTTTAGCTTGTTTTTTTAGATTTCTTTTTTTGGATTGAGAGGTGAGCACCTACACTGGCCATTCGCGACCTCGGTCTAGGTTAGATAGCAATATAAAAACATAAAAATATTACAATATGCAAAGATTTAGCCTGACATGTGGTGGCTAACATTTTGATTGGAGTGTCAAATATGCCCCGAAAATTGATATAAAGGAAATCTTTCCCAACTATTTTCTTATTGCTGGATCCGCAAATTAAATAACACATTCGCTGCAAAAATTATTTAAAAAATAGTGTTATTCATTTTCTCGCGATCCATAACTCGCCAGCGATTTGTTTATTTTAATTCGTGTTGATTTGTTGAGCTATGGCAACATTGAAAGAAGTGAAATGTGAATTTCTACTCTAATCTAAACAACAAATTGCCAATGTTGGCAATAGCCAGAATAAGAGACACGACTACAACGAATGGATTTTTTGTATGAAATGAAATGTGTGTACTTTTTTGTTGTTATTTTCAAGTTATAAACATTATTCGGATCCGATGATATTGCATTGCTAGATTTATACGCTGTAACAATTTGAACATTAGAACTTATTGTTATTCATTCCTCTTCGATTGTGGCTCTTTCTAGTGGTTGGCTGGATCGGTCGATACTTCGACACCAGGAAATAATTTCTCAAAACTTGGCGCCAGCAATTATTCATTGGCCCAATGCCGCCATTTATGAGACTGACGATCGCAAAGTATGTTTGGTAAATAAATTTTCCCAATCAAAATGATTATTTTTGTTTACGTTACGCTCTGTGATTTGATTTAATGATAGAAGTTGTGGTTTGGGCTTTTTTATTTATTCTCAAAACAAAAAAAGAAAAACAACTTCACATTCCCTTTACAGATTGAAAGAATGTATTTACAAATGGATCATGCATTGTTACAATGTTGATTGAATATTTCTTATAAGTTTTAATTATAAAATTGTTTTTAAAGAAATATATGTGTATTACTTATTGCATGGGTTTATATGTGTTAGGAAGTAGGCAAAAAACTCCCCATAAAAATCTCAAAAAATCTTTAGAGCACTGGAGATAGACATGTTACAAAATTCAAGATTTTAGGATAAAGCTTTTGGAAAAGCACGAACTTTGGTTAGAAGTTCTTGAAAAATTAATATGATGAGATAAAAAAACTGCAACAAAGTTTTTTTTTTTTTTGATTTTTACATTTTTTTTAAATTTCATTGAATGATATCAAAAAATGTCGGAATTAGCATCAAATTTTAGAATAAGTTTAGATGTGTTAGAGTTGGTCACCTTTGGCACGAATTATGACCTTCAAACGGCCAATGAAACACACGCTGCCCAAATGTTGCTCTGCGGTGGTGCTAATTTCTGTTGGAATGTCCAAGGTCTGCGGCCAAAATGTTTGCGGGCCCAAGACATTAATACACCCTCCATCATCATGGCCGGCGCTTGAGTTCTGGTGACCAACCGAAGGTGCACATTACAAACTGCTGAACAACGAATTTTTGCTCATCGGAGAAAACTAAAATTGGCAGTTCACCACTTTCGGCCAAGCGAAGCAACTCTTTAGGTCTCTTGAGTCTATTTTCTTTCTGTTGCGGTGTAAGTTCTTGCATTTTGGAATTTCAATGGCTTTACACCGAGCTCATTTTTCACTATTTGCCGAATGGAATATTGCGATATGTTAAGCTCACGAACCATTTTTCGGCCACTGCGATGCGGGGTTCGATCAAGTCGCTTCTATACTTTTCGAACCATTTCTGCTGATGTTGCTGTTTCCTTCCGTCAACTTCCTTGACGTCAGGCTACGCTACCAGTATCACGGTAACGAGCGACGGTGCGAGACACAAAAGATTTATTCACATTTAAATGCTGAAGTGCTTTAACCACTAGCCACGTGTGGTTTTCCAGCCAAATATAAAGAGATTACACTATCACGCCTGAATTCCATCACGAATATTTTTTTCCTGAAAAATTCTCATCTAAGTGCTTTTGTACGCATGTAAACAATATTATGAGCTGTCACTGGAATAATTTAAACTACAGTTGGACGAGTGGCTTAGAAATGACGGCAGTCTGAAATTGGTTGCAGTTTTTTCATCTTACCCTGTATATTATTTGATAACACAAAACGTGTCTAATCGGTCCCAAGGTCTCTTTGAACCAAATCCGTTTCAGGATATCTGTAGTCGATCTAGCGATGTCCGCCCGTCCGTATGTCTGGCTGGTTCCCACGATAACTTTCGAAGGGAGTACACGATTTGGTCCAAACTTGGTACATCGCAATATTATTGTCAAACTTAGATCGAGTTCGGAGATGGCTAATATCGGCCCACTCCTTCTGGTACTCCCCCACAAAAGGTCAACATTTTTAATATCCAATAAGCTCATAAAACGCGAAATTTACATTCGATTCCATTCAGACTTGCTACATTTCTATATTGCTACCAACACAAGATCTGTTATAAATACGATCGAGTTAAAACCACTCCTTCTGGTACATCCCTCAAAACGATTATAAAATCCGAAATAGGCATCCAGTCCTCTTCATATTTTAAGATTTTGAAAAACAAAACTCTCAAAAAATCGAAATAAGCATCAAACTCTCTTCAAATTTTACACACAAACATTTCATTATTGTGAAGGTCTGTGGTGAAGATGATATATTTCTGCTGAGTCCTTTTGGAGTCTCAAGAGCAAAGAATCACAAATTTCAATATTTTTATCTGTCATAACTTGCAGGACAAGTCAGCGATTTTTTACAACTTGCTATATTTTAATAATTCTCTCAACCAGGAACCTGAGATGAATATGGAATTTATGATTTCGCATGAAAATGAAAATAAATGATTGTATTTCTGATTTCCAATTTTTTTTCTGTATTAGATGAAGTGTGAAAATGGGACACTTCGGTCTACTTCTAATTTCTACATATTATCACATATCTCATATAAGGCGAAGGAAGTATATATAATTTAAACCTGGCACGTCGCAATATTTGTATCATATTTATTTACGTTCGATACGATATGGACAATAATGACCTATTCCTTCGGAACCTACGCCACAGATAATAACAACTGTTTGAATAATCATAACAGAAGTCAAAATAATAAATAATCGAGAGTATACATCTGTCGGAAGAACCGACTGATACATTTTATATCGACTTTTTTATGCAATTCAGCATTTTCCATGCAGTTTCCCTAGCGCCAACACTACTCTGGTTATTCGTCCTCGTCGGGAAATTGTGTCATTTTCCTGTTAAATTAATTTAATTTAAATTAATTTAAAAATACGTTGATTTATCTAAAAAAAAATGATAAAAATCATTAATATTAAAAAAAAAAACTATTTTTTCAATTAACCCCTTGCGCACCAACACAAAATACAAGTGACTTGTGTCGTTGCATTAATACTTTAAAATTTATCTTCACAGGCATCTTTCTGAGTCGATTTATGCATGTCAGTGCGTCCGTCTATGTATTCTTGTGAACAAAATGCAGGTCGCATTTATTATCTGATTGAGATGAAATTTTACTAACAATATTTGTTTGGCCCAAGGACGAACCCTATTGAAATTGGTGATAATCCCATATATATCTTTATCCGATATCAGGTTTATTGTGCACCAAATGGCTAATATTCGTCCCAAATGGATTGAATTTAAGCAATTACGACTGAATTCATCCTAGAAACTAGTACTTCAAATTTCGTGTAAATCGGCTCAGATATAGCTATAGCTCCCATACATATGTTTTATCTGATTTGGGGTTTAAGGTCCCTCACACGCATAATATTTATTCCACAACAATGATCTTTGGTACCAGATATCAGATACTGCTCTGAAATTTTGTCAACATCTGTTCAGATTTGAATACACCATATATATCATCAACCGTTTTCTGGTTAATTGTGCACCAAATGACCGACATCAGTCCAAATGACCTGAATTTTGGCATATCCGACCGAATTCAGTCTAGAAGTAAGTACATTAAATTTGAAAATAGGTTCAGATATAGCTACAGCTCCCATATATATGTTTCATCCGATTTGGTGTTTAAGTCCCTCACATTCGTGATATGCATTCGGCAACAATGCTATTTGGTACCAGATATCTTATAGAACTCGGAAATACCTCCGCTAAAATTTATATTTTTTTATTTTATATATATATTCAACCGATTTCGGGTTAATTGTGCACCAAATGGCGAATATCTACCCAAAAGTCCTAAATTTTGGTACATCCGACCTAAATCAGTCTAGAAGCATTTACATCAAATTTGGAGAAAATCGGTTCAGATATAACGGAGGAAACATTTATATGGAAGCTATCATATATATGTTATTTGGCATAAAACATTAAAATGTCTCCGTCAAATTTAGTGAAAGTCGATTCAGAATTCCGGGAGCTCTACTAAATATACATAGTGGTGTATGGTATCATATAGTCGGCCCCGCCCGACTTTTGACTTTTCCTTACTGATTGTCGATAGTATACAGGGTTGCCCATATTCGACGGACCCATCTGGCAACGCCATAACTTTTGACTGAGACGTCACATCGCTTAATGACATACCGCGTCAGTCCAAGCTGATTTTTACCATGAACAAATACACGCCACGCGAGCGCTCTGAAATAGTTGAAATTTACATTCAACAGAAGAAGTCAATTGTGAAAACTCAACGTGCTTTTAAAACATTAAAAAATGTGAGAAGTGCGCCTTCTAAGAACACCTTTAAGCGTTTATATGAAAAATTTTCGACTGGTAAGGTTCTTTCTAATCGGAAGAGGCCATATAAAAATCGACCAAGGCGATCGGCCAAGAATATCGCTGCCGTACGAGCCAGTGTTGAGTCCCCAAGAACATCCCAAAAACGCCGTTCTCAGCAGTTGGGCATGGCTCGGTCCACTTTACAACGGATCATTCGCATTGATTTGCATTTGTTCCCGTACAAAATTCAATTGACGCAAAGAATGTTGCCTGCGGACAAGCCTCGTCGATTGGAATGGGCCCAAAGGTCCGTCGAATATGGGCAACCCTGTACCAAATATTGAACCTGCACAAACCACTTTAGGTTGGTATATATTTTGACTTTCAAGTACCAAAATTGAAACACTTATATTGAAAATGTGGCAAAAATCATGAAAATTCACGATATCAGGAAGTACTATAACGGTACGGGGAAGTACTATATAACGGGATATAAATATACAATTTTAAACAAATCCGTTAGAAAAAGTGGTTAAAACCCTGAGGTACCGTCATATGGGGACCATAGGAAAACGTGGGCCTATATAGATAATATTCTGCCATGAAGATGTAAAATCTATTACCATTTCCATATATGAAACAATTCTCTTAGAAAATCGTCAAAATACCGAAAATTGGGAGGTACCGTTATATGGGGGCCTATACGAAAACCTGGATGTACCTTTCTAGTATTTGGTCGTCGACATAATAAGCAAACAATATACAATTGTACCAAAATTCATCCACTTCTGCCAACTCTTTCTATTTTTGGCCATCACTTATATGAACTCGCGTCATAGTTCATCATAGTTTGTACACGAGTGATTCACCCTCTTATCAAAAAGACATCGTACAACTCCACTTCGAATTCCCAAGCACCTACGAAGCCAGTTCGCCATCGTATGTTCTATATTCATCTTATCATATTTCAACGCTAGTAGTTTACAATTTAGCATTTAAATCAATAAAACACCTGATTTACGCTTCACAAAAGTAAGAAATCTACTCTTCTTATTTCATAAGGTTGATTAGGTTCCTAATGAGATCCTGGATACAGTTGAGCTTACCTCCTCCGCAGTGAAAACCACAATAAAAATATAAGGGTAAAATATTTGGCTCCGCCCGACTATAGCCGATATATGTGGTTAAGGTCTGTAATTTGCTCCATTGCTATTTTGAATAAAACTGTGTCATATGATTTTTTATGCATTGTCCCCACCATTTAAAGGAATACCTTTAGCTCCCAAACAAGGTTATATGGCTTTCTTTTTGCATAAAATTATACAAAATTTCTGTCGGTGTCCATCAAACAATTTCGAACAAAATATTCAAATAAAAAGGAATAGAAATTTTTGATGATATGACAGCCATCGGACATTTAATTGAATTAAATCCCAATGATATGTCATCATCATTGCTTTACACAAAACCCATCAAAAGTAAGACTTCTTTATCAATTATATGGATATGACCTATCTAAAATATATTTTCTCCAATCATATTTTCAGTTTTCTCCCTTTCCATTTTTATTTTCCTTTTTTGCACTGTCATAATTCATTTGTTCGACATTGTCTGTATAAATATGGAAAAAAAATAATAATAAAAGGAAAAGAAAATCTAAATTCAAAGTGATCGAGCGGGAGAGAGGTGGAGATCAACAAAGAACGTGAAACCTATTAATGAATTATGAAAAATGATTTTCATTGCGCACGCGTGCCATCTGTCAAATATATTTAAAATGTCACTATTTCTAACATTGCATTGTCAGGGAGTGAGTGTCCGTCTTTCCGCCGGCTGGCGTATGACTGCCGGCCTGCCTGCCTGGCTGCCGCCTTCCTGTTTGTTTGTCCGTCATCATTCTGTTGGGTGTTTTGTTTTTTTTTTTTTTTTTCTTTTTGTGAAATGTATACCCACCATTTTAATAGAAATCAAATTCTCATAAATGTGCCACGCTAATAAACAATTTTTGATTTATGATCGCATACACGTACTGCTGAATTCAATCCAGAGCTTGCCACGGTTTCCAAACGCTTGTTCAATCATCCAAAAAAAATGAATGTTGCATGAATGTGGCATATGGAGTCATATGTCGGTATCTTATGAATGTATCACTCGACAATTTTTTTCTTATTTCGAAAAAGCTATTTATGCTATTGGATATGAAATTTGGATCCAACTCAAATACCTTCAAAATACACACATCCATCCATTCACAAGGAAACGGAGAAGGCGTCACTGTTTTTCGTTAGAAGTCATTGCAGCAAAAAACATGCCATGTCATGACACAAGGTGTTGATTTGTAGCCGTTTTAATAAAGAATAGTGGAATATGCTACACTCACCAACCGACCGACCGACAGGGAGAGAGAGAGGTACTAAATGTGCATTTGTATTTATTTTGGATTTACATAAATGTCGTATCAAATCGTCGCTGATCGCATTCAATTTGAGATGTTGATGTTGTTTGGCCGTTCTATTAGAATATCGTGTCTGACAGCCATGCTTGATGTATGATTTGCTGATTTATTTGTTGTCTCAAATGTCAGAGACCAATGAAACGACTCCATCAAATCGGTGATGGATGACGATGACGATCGTGAGAGGCGTGAACTCAATTATGGAAAACAACAGATGAAAAGAAAAAACTTAAATTTTACAAATTGTTTATTTGTAAGTTGAGGTATTGAAAAATATGTTGGGACTAAGGAATGAGACTTCAGCTTGAGAAAATATGTAAAAAAAACTTCTCCAAATTGAAACATAAAAAAGGCTAAACAGAGGATCAGAACTCCAGCAAAATAAACAAGTAAAAAACATTGAGTTCGGCCGGGGCGATCTTTACATAACCTCCACCTTAGGGTAAGGGAAACGTTAGAATCCATTAAGACCCACAAATACCAATTTTTAGACAAATTCGTGGGAAATGGTGGCAAAAATCATCAAAATACCGAATATTAGGAGGTACCGTAATATGGGGCCTATTTCCAAAACGTGGACCTATACATACAATGTTTCGCCACCGAAACTAAAACCCATTATGACCTACAAATATCCGCTTTAAGACAACTCCGTGTAAAAATGTGGAAAAATCATCAAAATACCGAATGTGGGGAGGTACCGTTATATGGGCGCTATACAAAAAAGATGGACCTATAAATACATTTTTTCGCGACCGGAGCTAGAATCCATTATGACCAACAAATACAAATTTTTAGACAAATACCTGCAAAAAATTTGGCAAAAACAATCAATATATTGAATACCGTTATATGGGGACTATACCAAAACGTGGACCGATATATCTCATTTTCAATACCAACCATCCTAGACACAATACAAATTGTTCTGCTAAATTTTGACGCTCTACGTCAAATAATGTGGGCTGCATCGTGATAGAAAGAATATAGAAAGACATGGTTACATCGACTTAGATTTTTATACAGGGTGAGATAAAAAAATTGCAACGAAGTCAAACGCCATAATTTAAATTTTTTTTTCTTAAATTTTATTGAATGGTAGAAAAAAAAGTCGGGAAGAGCATCAAATTTTAAAATAAGTTTAGATTTGTTAGAATTGATCAGCTTTGGTGCGAATTATGGCCTTCAAACGGCCAATAAAACCGTCACACGCTGTCCGAATGTTGCTCTGCAGTATTTTGACACATTCCCGGCGAAGCGCTTGCTTGAGGTGATCGACACTTTGGTATTTTATAGTGCCAACCTTGCCTTCCAAAATTCTCCAGACACAATCGTCCAACGGATAGGTATCCGGAAATTTTGGTGGCCATTGTGCCCTGGAAATGAAGCGAGGAACCTGATTTTGTAACCATTCTTAGGTGGCGCGTGTTGAGTGCGATGGTGCAGAGTCCTGTTGGAATGTACAAGGTCTGCGACCAAAATGTTTGCGTGCCCAAGTCTTTAATACACCCTCCAGAATATTTTCGCGATAATATTCGGCATTTATTCTGATGCCATGGTCGATTAATACGAGCAGAGAGCGACCATCGGCAGCCCACACCATCACCGGCGCTTGAGTTCTGGTGGCCAACCGAAGGTGCACATTTTCAGCTGACCTCTTTGGCAAACAGCTGGAAAATCAATGTTTTCTCATCGGAGAAAACCAAATTCGTCACTTCACCACTTTCGGCCAAGCGAAGCAACTCTTTAGCTCTTTTAAGTCTACTTTCTTTCTGTTGCGGTGTAAGTTCTTGCACTTTTTGCAATTTCAATGGTTTTACATCGAGCTCATTTTTGAATATTTGCCGAATGGAATATTGCGACATGTTCAGCTCACGAGCCATTTTTCAGACACTGCGACCAGGGTTTTGATCAAGTCGCTTCTTTACTTTTAGAACCATTTCTGCTGATGTTGCTGTTTTCTTCCGTCCACTTCCTTGACGTCGGGCTACGCTACCAGTATCACCGTAACGAGCGATGGTACGTGACACAAAAGATTTATTCACATTTAAATACCGGAGTGCTATAACGAAAGCCACTTGTGGCTTTCCAGCCAAATATAAAAACATCACACTATCACGCTTTAATTCAATCACGAACAACCTTTATTCTTTAAAATTCTAACCAAAATGCTTTTGTACGCTTGCAAACAATATAATGAGCTGTCAAACAAACAATATAATTTTAACAGCTGTCGGACGAGTGGCTTAGAGATGACAAAAAAAATTGTAAGTCGATTTAACGATCTCCGTCTGTCCTTCTTCCGTCTGTCTGCTGAAATCACGATACAGCCAATAAAAATTTAGCAGTACAATTTGTATTGTGTCTGGGTTTCACGGATTTATCTAAAAATTGGTATTTGTGGGTCGCAATGGGTTCTAGCTCGTGTGGCGAAACTTTTTATGTATAGGTCCACGTTTTGGTATAGCCCCCATATAACGGTACCTCTCGATGTTCGGTATTTTGATGGTTTTGGCCACATTTTTTCGCGGATTTGTCTTAAAATTGGTATTTGTGGCTCATAATGGGTTCTAGCTCTGTTGGCGAAACATTGTGTGTTTTTGTATAGCTCATACGGTATAGCTATAACGGTACTTTCCGATATTAGGTGTTTTGATGAGTTTTGCCACATTTTCCCACGAATTTGTCTAAAAATTTGTATTTGTGGGTCATAATGCTCCTTTTACCCTGAGGTGGAGGGTATTGGAAGTTCGACCGGCCGAACTTAATTTTTTTACTTTAAGTGATTGTTTTCTCTTTCGAGACGAGCTTAATGATCTGAAATTTGCAGTTTTTTTTATGCCATTAATTCAAAGTTTAGTGTTGTAGAACTTAAAACCTGAAGAAAGGTGAAAGCGTTGTTTTTCTACGAATATAGCTGAGAGTATCGTCCTACATCCCATTATAGGAACCTTTTTTTCACTTGTCTTGACTTATTGTTGAATATTACATACCTTTTGTATCTTCTGCTTGACATCTGAAAATATACAAGAAAATTATCTGTTAAGATATTTTGAAAATGAGATAGAGAATATTCGTACTTTTGAAATTTAGGAACTATTCGGGGAAAATGTAAGTTTTCAATATATATTTTTTTTTAAATACTAACCATATGGTGCATAATAAACTTGTAATCAAATATAGATGGGAGCTCTATCCAAATCTGAACCGATTTCGATAAAATTTTCAGAAGGTATTTCTGAGCTGTAGTTCATATATTCCCCCCGAACTGGGGAGGACAAATTAAAAAAAAATGGGGAGCTATAGCTATATCTCCACCAAATTTTGACATACTTGTTGCTAGGCTCCTTCTTGTCGTATGTGCCAAATTCCATCCCATTTCGAATAATGTTACACATTTGGTACACAATAAAAGGCAAATCGGGCGAAGATATATATGGAAGCTATATCGGATTATCAGTGAAAAATTTTATCTCGATTAGGCAATAAATACGATTTGCAATTTGTTTAAAAAAATACATGGACATGTGGCTATTGGACGGACATGCATAAATTGACTCAAAATGTGATTCTATGCAGATCATCAAAATGAACTATGGGTAAATTTCGCTTCCTTCTATATGTTACAAATAAATGCAGAAAGTCTTAATACCCTGACCACATAATGGGGGAAATTGAATACTTCTGTACGCTGCTAATTTTCAAATATGTTCGAATTTACAGGGTGAGATGAAAAAACTGCAACTTCAGACTGCTGTCATTTCTAAGCCATTCGTTCGACAGCTGTTAAAATTATTCCAGTGACAGCTCATTATATTGTTTACAAGCGTACAAAATAATTTTGGTGAGAATTTTTCAAAAAAAAAAGTTATTCGTGATGGAATTCAAGTCTGATAGTGTGACTTCTTTATATTTGACTGGAAAACCACAAGTGGCTATCGTTAGAGCACTCCAGAATCTAAATGTGAATAAATTGTTCGTGTCGTACCATCGCTCGTTACCCGACGTCAAGGAAGTGGACGGAAGAAAACAGCAACATCAGCAGAAATGGTTCGAAAAATAAAGAAGTCGATTTTCGAATCAAGATCGATCAAGTCGAAACCCGCGTCGCAGTCGCCGAAAAATTGCTTGTGTGCTGAACATATCGCAATATTCCATTCGGCAAATATTGAAAAATGAGCTCGGAGTAAAGCCATTGAAGTTCCAAAAAGTGCAAGAACTTACACCGCGACAGAAAGAAAATAGACTCAAAAGAGCTAAAGAGTTGTTTAGCTTGACCGAAAGTGGTGAACTGCCGAATTTGGCTTCTACCGCAACAGAAAGAAAATAGACTCAAAAGAGCTAAAGAGTTGCTTGGCTTGGCCGAAAGTTGTGAACTGCCGAATTTGGTTTTCTCCGATGAGAAAACATTCGTTGTCCAGCAGTTTGTAAACAAACAAAATGATTGTGTTTACTTGCCAAAGAGGTCAGCTGAAAATGTGCTCTTTCGGTTGGCCGCTAGATTTCAAGCGCCGGCCATGGTGATGGTGTGGGAGGCCATAACAGCCGATGGTCGCTCTCGGCTCGTATTAATCGACCGTGGCATCAGAATAAATGCTGAATATTATCGCGAAAATATTCTGGAGGGTGTATTAAAGCCTTGGGCATGCAAACATTTGGGCCGCAGACCTTGGACATTGGACATAATTCGTGCCAAAGGTGACAAATTCGAATAAATCTAACCTTATTCTAAAATTTGATGCTATTTCCGACATTTTTTGCTTTCATTCAATAAAATCTAAAACAATGTAATAATTATGGTGTTTGACTTTGTTGCAGTTTTTTATCTTACCCTGTATATCCTCTCAATTGAAGACATAATAATCCACAAGAAGAATCAAAGTTTTCCATTTTTTTAATTACAGTCAAAAAATACCGAAAGTTTACTTTTGTGTCACCTTGTACATATAATACAAATAAATGTTGCCGAAATACTTAGAGGGAACGCAGATTTCAAGTTCAACATGTCCAATATTGACAGTAAGAAAATATAACAGCAGGGTGAATTTTGAAAATAATCAATTTTTACAACTTTGTTAGTTGGTAGATTTTAAGACATGGAAATGGAGTATTTGGACTGACGTACAAAAAAAATTGGAAAAAATCAAGTTCTTTGTATAAATTTAAGAGACCAGATCACAAGAATACAACAATACAAGAAAAATGGCTGCAAGTAAAATTATGATAATATCATATGCTTAAATTTAGGTAATAATTTCGAAAATAAAGAGGAATTATCAATGTTAGTAGCAAAACTAAGCCAATCAGCAACATAAGCGGTACAATAAAATTATATATAGGTGTGAGATATAATGTGTATTTCATGTTTATTCCCTTATATTCAAAATTGAAACGAAGATTTCATTTAGTATTCTCCTCCAGAAGGAAAATCTTGTACCTAATCCCTTTCCCCCCAATTTGATCTCAATAAATAAATTAAATATTCTTAAGTTTTGTGAATATATATTTCATCTGCATACATTTTCGTATGTATGTATAAATATGTATGTACGTAACATTCTTACAACAGGCATGTTCGAGTCGGGTAACAAATAAACTTACATATCCAATGACATATGAATGTGTGTATTTAATATTTAAAATTTCATTCAAATGTCAGCAGTGTTGACACAAACATGACAAGGACTTACACTTTTGGATTACAAGTGGATGAATATTGTCGTACTCTTCGCCATAGCTACGAACGGAGTGGTAGCCTTGTTTTTTGCATAACTTTTTTTTTTTGTGTACCTATAGGAGGAGGGTAAAACGAACCGTAGGACGGCAGTGAATGAAGGAAGAAAAAAAAACAGGGAAACATACGGAATTGACAAAAAATGGAAAACAAACAACTTCCGGGTAAATTGAAAAATGGCGTAAAATGGTTATTGTTTTCTTCATTCATTCATTCAACCTGCCCGTCAGCCAGCCAGTCCCGCCAGCTATCCTGTTTATCTGTTTTTTTGTTTTTATGGAAACATAACAGAACCCCTCGCAAAAACACACACACACACACACACAACTTCAACGAAACACATGACATTTTATTATTGTCGTTTGTTCATGTTGCCGTTGCTGCTGTTGTTCAGTTGCTAAAGTTGAGTATTTTTTTATGCAGCGTTTTTTCGCTGGCTCTTTTGGCATTTCTTTGCGAAGATCATGTGTCAGAAAATCATGTCAACACTTTTTCCATGCGGATACATTATTCCTGCATAAATATTTCATTTAATCAATTTTTGTTGTTAATTTAAATGTAATGAAGATATGCAGGTTGGTTGTAGCCTATGGATGTGCTGTGTAATATTTTCTGCATTGCGATGAAACTTAAAAGTGTTTATACCCTCAGTTATATGACTGAAGACGGTATATATCTTTTGATACGACCAAAACGTGCCTTATCGACAGTTTTAGACCCTGGGTGTCTTTGTACTAAATCCTTTTCTAGTCATTTCCGTCCGTCCTTTTGTCTCTCCGGCTTGCTTGTGCGCACGACTCACTCAAGTGGGCATTCCATTTGGTTTAAACTTGGCACATCATTATATTATTATAAAATTTACGACGAGTGCGGTCAATGGCAATATCGGAACACTGCTTCTGGTACCTCCCCTACAAAAAGATCAAAATTCTCAAAAAAATAATTTGACCCATAGGAACATGGAACTCAAACTTTGCAAATCTTAATATTTGTATCAGTGCTAGAAAGGGCAACATAGGCTTACTCCTTCTAGTGCAAGGCTAGGCAAAGAGTATCCCTTGGGATATCTGTGTGTTCACCAACACAATTGTAAAAAATAAATTGTTTTGAATTTTCTTTCAAATTGGTTTTGGGAGAATATTTAGTTTTGTTCGAGCAGTCGATGAGGAAGGTGCTGTCGGATATTTTTATGAATACACCGTAAGAAATTTTGGAGCACAAATATATTTTACTACATATTTGGAACAAATATTTCCGAAATTGTGAAAATTAAAACTTTTAAGATTTATCTTTTTTGATTGAATTATATTTGACAAAATCTGCATACGAATTCACATGTTAGGAATATAAATTAATTTTATATTGTTAGACAATTTTATTGCCCTTCCAAATTAATGGACATTTTCATATCCCTTGATTTCTCTGACATGATATGTACGTTCTTAGACAATATTGGGAAAAATAAAAGGATGTGATGTTTGTCATTCTGTTTGTAATTCATAGAAATAATATTTTAGGACCCAACGCAGGATATCAGCATAAAATTCTACGACTATTTGCGTACGCCTGTATATCAGCCAGTAGTAATCGGTATTACTTTTTAAAGAGTCAACTTGGAGGGTTAGCATGTTATGTCCGAAATTATTAAACATGAATTTCATCACAATTATTTAAAATTTCTGAAAATATCAAGTTATATATTTTTGGAGGGTATTTATATGATCTTTTTTTAAATGAATCATAATTGAAATAATTGTGTGAATATAGCTCCTAATTTCCACCAACGAATTCAGATTACAAATTGACGTTAAAATCAAAGCAAACTTAAACAATAAAATATAAAAGTTGGGGTTGTTTTGAAAAGAGAAATTGATAACTGAAATCTTACATTAAACAATTATTTCTCACTGTGTAAAGAGAGGCAAAAAAACACTTGCAATATTTTGTCATTTTAAAACACATACAATCACAAACAATTTTTGAGGCTCTCTGCCTTGTCCTGTTCTAGTGCCTTCCTCACAGAAATTCAAAATTTTGAGTTACCTAAAATTTATAAAATGTGAAAGAGAGGTTCGATTGCCTTCAAATCTAGCATATTGCAATATTTCTAACAACCCTGAGTCTGGTATGAAGAAGGGTATTTCAGACAATATCAGTTGTGAATATAGAATGTATTGGCCAATTCCTTCCGATACTTCCGCAACAAGGCACCAACACTTTTAATAATTATAAGTCTCATTACATTCGAAACATCCATATACATGGTGAGACAAAAAAACTGCAACCAACTACAGACTTCCGTCATTTCTAAGCCACTCGTCCAACAGCTGTTAAAAGTATTCCAGTGACAGTTCATTATATTGTTTATAAGCGCAAATTTTGATGATAATTTTCCAGAAAAAAAAAAATTATTCGTAATGGAATTCAATCGTGATAGAAAGATTTCTTTATATTTGGCAGGAAAAGCACAAGTGCCTATCGTTAGAGCACTTCAGCATTGAAATGTTAATAATTCTTTTGGGTCTCGTACCATCGCTCGTTACAGTGATACTGGCAGCTTAGCCCGACGTCAAGGAAGTGGGCGAAAGAAAACAGCAACATCAGCAGAAATGGTTTGAAAAGTAAAGAAGCGACTTGATCGTAACCCGCGTCGCAGTGGCCGAAAAAAGGCTCGTGAGCTGAACATATCGCAATATTCCATTCGGCAAATATTAAAAACTGAGCAGAGCAACATTCGGGCAGCGTGTGACGGTTTCATTGGCCGTTCAAAGGCAAAAATTCGTGCCAAAGGTGACCAATTCGAACAAATCTAAACTTATTCTAGAATGCTTTCATTCAACAAAATTAAAAATTGTCCCTGTAGGGCCAATACCTGCCTAGCTGCATCTCGAAGAGAGTATCTGACTTTTTCCAACCAAACTGAGTACAGTTGATATAGGAATGTTGAATAAGGAAAGCAGGCATTAGGTTCGGCCGAATTAACTTTTGATGCCCTACCTATAAAAAATAAGTCCGAAAATTTATAGGAACTTTTAATAACCTACCCAGAGTTACTTTTGAGGATCTTCATAGAACCACTCTCTGGGTCGATTTATGCATGTCAGTCTGTTCGTCCGTCCAAGTATTCTTGTGAAAAAATGCAAGTAGCATTTATTATCCGATAAAGATGAAATTTTCCAAACAATATTTGTTTGGCCCAAGGACGAAACCTATTGCAATTAGTGTTAATTGGATCAGATTTAGATATAGCTCCCAAATATCTTCAACAGATTTCGGGTTAATTGTGCACCAAATGGCCAATATAAGTCCAAATGACCTGCATTTTGGCACATCCACACACACATCCGAATTCCGTCTAGAAGCGAGTCGAGGTCGGCTAAGATTTGGATATAGCTCACATTTATATCCTTAATCCGATTTCAGGTTTAGTGTGCAAATAATGGCTGAATTTCGAGACGTACGTTTCTATTTTGTGGCTCCGATATACATTTTAGACCATCCACCATACATAGTATGTAGTTTATATTAAGTTCGTCATTCCGTTTGTTATTAAGATAGACATTCGGTATTTCGATGATTTTAGCAACATTTTTCAATGGAGTTGTCTGAAATTTTACACAAGGAGTTCTTTATGAGTAATTTACCCCCTGGAAGAGTATTTTCAATATAGGTCCACCATATCGTATAGCCCCCATATAAGGGTACCCCCGATATTCGGTATTTTGATGATTTTTAGCCACATTTTTTAATGGCATTGTCTTAAATTCTACACAAGTAGTTCTCTGTGAGTACATTACCTCCTGAAAGATAATTTTCTATATAGGTCCACGATATCGTATAGCCCTCATACAATCGTGCCCCTCCCCCCAATATTCGGTATTTGTATGATTTTACCCACATTTTTCAAAGAAATGGCCTGAAAATCCACACAAGGTGTTCCTTCTGAGTACTTAACTCCCTGGAAGAGAATTGTCTTTATAGGTCTGCATTTTAGTATATCATCCATATAACGCTACAATGTATGACGGAAAATTGTCTATGTAGGTCTACGTCTTATAGTAGGCCCCCTTTATTCGGTATTTTGATAATTTTTACCACGTCTTGTTGTAGCCCCCATAAAAAGGTTTTCATTTGAGCGGTATTTTTCGACTGATTTTTTTTTAATATTTCAAGTTCCTTCCAAATGGTGGAGGTTATAAAAAGTTCGGCCCGGCCGAACTTGGCAGCTTTTTTATTTGTTTTAATATAATCCTTCTCGAAGTAATAGCATCCACTCTATGGCAATGTTAGTTGGTATAAATATTAAAATCTCTCCTTTAAATTTAATGAAAATCGATTAAGACTTGAATGGCCCCCTAATATATGGATGGCCTCCCATATATTAGTTCCCTCTGCTCTAAAGCCTCTAACTGCTATAAAGCCATTCAACATTTGGTGGTATATTATACTTGAAATAAATTCTTTTGTTACGGGAGCTCTACTAAATATGCATAGTGGTGTAGGTTATCATATAGTCGACCCCGCCCGACTTTTGACATTTCCTTACTGGTTTTATCTGAATTAGATAAAATATGAAAATGGAACACTTCGTTCGATTTTTTCTGAAAATTATCATATGTCTCATATAAAGTGAAGGAAGTTACCAAACCTGGCACGGTGCAATGTTTATATCATATTTATTTTGGTCCTGACAATATTCCCTCGGAACCTACTCCATAGAGGGTCAACAATTCGAATGATAATGATAGAAGTTAAATAATCGAACATTGGTTGAGGGTATACATAACGGCTAGCCAGCCGATACGTTTTAACTTGTTTTGTACTGATATTAGTATTATTTGAAGGGTGGTTGGGGAAGAAAGCAGGACATACTCGTCGATTGTTGGAAAGAGCAGACAAACAGTGGAACGATATACATTTCCTTTCAAGTTCTATACTCAAAAAAAAAAAGCTTGCAAAAAATCCCCATGATAATAATGAGCATCCCATTACCAATGCTTTTCTAAACAAATAACAATTTGCAAAACATTATTCTTTCAGTTAGTCATCGCTGCATACCCTGCTAGAGAGTATGTATGTGACTGTATCTTTCGGTGATGTGCTAAGTGTATTTTAATTAAGCCTTCATTTGAATATTTAATTGGCAAATGTTTAATTTTTAATTTCGAAAATAACAAAAGGTAACATCATCCGCACAGATTTTGAAATTAACAACAAAATTAGCAACAAAATTTATATGAGAATTACTAATTAAGCAACAGCAGCAGCGGAGCAGATGTGAGAAGCTTTAAATGATTAATTTTTAAAATTAGCTAAATGGAACAAACACCGTCGTGGCCCCAAGTCCATTCGCTCGACCCTCACCTTTGACATAATCAAATTGATTCTCACACTCCACAACCGGGCGAGAAGCCGGGCCGGTTCATTCTGCGACTAAATTTAGAATGTTATCGGTCAAATGTGTATTTTTTTTTGTGAGGAATGCAGAATTTATGCAAAACATTTACGAGTTTTTTTCTTTATTTTTAATTTTGTTCTATTGTTTTAGTCGTTGTTGGTTTTTCGTATGTGACGCAAACATTTTCAATATTAACGATGTTGGTCGAGATTAAATGCCATAGGTAAACGTGCCTAGCTCGTTTTAAAATAGTTTACTTTAGTTACAAAAATGGTTTATCTCAATTTTACGAATTAATTATGCATTCAAATATTTAAACATTCAAAAATTTTGTTTGAAATCGAAATATTATTTAAATTAAACCGAAAATGTTTGGAACTATCATTTTTTGTTTGTTGTTACCAAACATTTTATTTATGAACTTTGTTTGTCGTTACGAAATAGATGGTGTAAAAATGTTTGTTGCGTTTTAATAGATCACAGATGTTATTTTTTTAGTAACTTCGACATTTGTTTTCTGCCTGCTTCCATAAATTTGAATTAATTTCTTATCTAATATTCATCTAATAATTCATCGAAATTTTTAGAAGTTTTATCACGTAATTGGCAAGATATGATTTCTATAATAGAAATAGTGCTATAGCTCTAGAAAAACTCCCAATAGGCCAGATGATTGAAGCCTTACTGTTTCACTACTATTGGAACACCTGCCACCTATTTTCGGTCATTTACTTAAAGAACAAGTAGAAAAACAGTAAGTTCAGCCGGGCCGAACTTTGGAACAAATTCTCAAAAAAAAAAAATAAAATAAAATTCGTTAAAATCTTAAAAATACCGAATATAGCCATTATATTGGGGTCTATACGAAGAAGTGGACCAGCATAGGCCATTACAATATTCAAATACGAAACTTAAAAAAAAATCGGTGAAAATGTAGCTAAAATCGTCAAAATACCGAATATAGAGAGATACCATTACATGGGGGTTATACCATATAATGGTATCTCTCTATATTCGCTGTAAGGAGCTTCAAATACGTAATTTTGGTGAATATTGTACCTAAAATCGTCAAAACCAAAAATGTAGAGAGATACTTACTGGCTGTAGTACCTTTTAGGAATTTTAAATTTCAAACAATTTCGGTGAATATTGAACCTAAAATAATCAAGATACTGAATATGGGGATAAAATACTAGCTTCCTATCTTAATTCGTTTTGAGGCTACCGCAATTATACTGACGGACAGACGGACGGAAGGACAGGTCTAAGTCGTCGGCTGATCAGGGATACATATACATTTTGGCAGCTCTAAAATGTTTATTTCAATGAGTTACGAACGGCATGACAAACTTAAAATACCCTCTATACTATGCATGATGGAGGGTATAAAAAAACAATTTAGAATATTTCAGTGGCTACGAGTCTCATCGAAATAAAGATTTAAGACCATAGGTCCCATTGGATGAAATCCATTTCAGGACATTTGGAGTCAATTTAGCGATGTCTGGATGACTAGTGCGCCATAACTCTCGAAGGGGGCACCCGAGTTGGTCCAAACTAGGTACATCGTAATATTCTTGTCAAACGTAGATCAAATTCGGGGATGGGCAACATCGGTCCACACTTTATAGTACCTCCCCCACAAAAGGTCAAAATTTCCAAAGAAAAATTGAATGATCATTATCATTAATAAGTGCAGGTGCGGGAATTATCAATATCGGACGACACCAACCCACGGGTTACTGGTATCCCCACAGAAGTTAAAAAATTTGAATATCCAAAATGCTCTTAAAATATGAAATTAGCATCCGATTGTCTTCAAATTTCACATATCCCAATGTTTCAACCAACACGAGATCTTGTGTAAAGATACGATACATCATCCTCTCTGACCTCTAAACTCTCTTGAACCTCCTCCACAAAGAGTTCAATATAATATGAATATGAAATGTATGGGCCCAATCCTTTCGGCGCCTCCACCACAAAGGTCATATATTGGTTTCTTATTTCTCTTTTAAAAAGAGTTATAATTATTCAAAATTTTGACCATCTGGGGGGGAGTACTTGATGTGGTAGGCCGATATATCCCATCTCCGTAACAGATATTGTGTTGGTAAATATATTAGGATTTGCTGAGTTTGAAAATAATAGGTTCTAATTCCAAATTTTATAATATTCATGGTTATTTAAAATTTTGACCCGTTGTGGAGGAGGTGCCAGAAGCAGAATGCCCATGTAAACCATCTTTACCACAGATATTGTGTTGGTGGATATATAAGAACTAGCTGAACCCGGTGCGCTTCGCTACTCATTTTGATTTATATGCATTCAAAATTTTATATACAGATATTTGTTGGTTAAAAACAAATCGCTCGGTCTACCAACGCTTGAACATGCCAGAAGTAGCTGACCATGAGAAAAGCAGAAACATGCCAAATCTGTCTTCGGATTTACAGGGTGAGATAAAAAACTACAACAAAGTCAAACGCCATAATTTTAATTTTTTTATTTAAATGTCAAATTTTAGAATAGGTTTAGATTTGTTCGAATTGCTCAACTTTGGCACGAATTATGGCCTTCAAACGGCCAATGAAACCGTCACACGATGCCCGAATGTTGCTCTGCGGCATTTTGGCCCATTCGCCCTTGCTTTCCAAAATACTCCAGAGACAATAATCCAACGGATTAGTATCTGGAGATTTTAGTGGCCATTGTGCGCTAGAAATGAAGGAGGAACCTCCTTTTGTAACCATTCTGTGATGGTGTGTGCTCAGTGCGATGGTGCTGAGTCCTGTTGGAATGTCCAAGGTCTACGGCCAGATGTTTGCGTGCCAAAGGCTTTAATACACCCTCCAGAATATTTTCGCGATAATATTCAGCATTTATTCTGATGCCACGGTCGATTAATACGAGCGGAGAGCGACCATCGGCTGTTATGGCGGCCCACACCATCACCATGGCCGGAGCTTGAGTTCTGGTGACCAACCGAAGGTGCACATTTTCAGCTGACCTCTTTGGCAAGTAAACACGATCATTTTGTTTGTTTTCTCATCGAAGAAAACCAAATTCGGCAGTTCACCAATTTCGGCCAAGCGAAGCAACTCTTTAGCTATTTTGTGTCTATTTTCTTTCTCTTTCTCGATGTAGGTTCTTGCACTTTTTGGAATTTCAATGGCTTTACCCCGAGCCGATTTTTCAATATTTGCCGATATAAGTTCTTGCACTTTTTGGAATTTCAATGGCTTTACCCCGAGCCGATTTTTCAATATTTGCCGAAAGGAATATTGCGATATGGTCATCTCACGGGCCATATTTCGGCCTCTGCGACGCGGTTATCGATCAAATCGCTTCTTTACTTTTCGAACCATTTCTACTGAAATTTCTGTTTTTTTCCGTCCACTTCCATCACCAGCATCACGGTAAGGAGCGATGGTACGAGACACAAAAGATTTATTCACATTTAAATGCTGGAGTGCTCTAACCATAGCCACTTGTGATTTTCAAGCCCAATATTAAGAAATCGCACTATCACGCTTGAATTCCATCACGAATAACTTTTTTCTGGAAAATTCTTACCAAATAAATAAAGAGCTGTCACTGGAATAATTTTAACAGTTGTCGGACGAATGGCTTAGAAATGACAGCAGTCTGAAGTTGGTTGCAGTTTTTTCATCTCACCCTGTATACACTCTCTATCCATATGGCTGAAGGTATAAAAAAAGTAAAAATAAACGGTTAGAGTTTCCTTCTCATTTGCAAGAAAAAACAAGTAAGCATAGTCTATAGTCGTGCGGATCCGACCATGTGATACCCTACAACACTACAAGCCTCCTTATATCCAAATTTATTTTGGAAGATTTCGTTTTTTGAATTTATGTCATGGAGTACAGCCCAGATATTACCATTAGCATTTTGATTTCGCCGAGATTAAAAATATACGCGTTTTAATGGAAAATTTGACTTTTATTTAACACAAATGTTATGGTCTATTTCACCCACTAAATATTACCCGGTGACCATCCAAATTGGAAGGTTTCTGCCCAGCCGTAAGCTCTAGCCCCACGCTAACTTCTGCGTCGATAGGTCTATAATTGCGACATGTAGAGTGATTAGAAATTAACATGGATAGACGGACGGACATACATTGCTAGATCGACTCAGCTCGGCGAGAAAGGAAAATCAATATTTCGAGGTGTTACATAATTTTTGACCCAATCAAACTTATAATACCCACAACACATAGTGTTGTAGGGTATAAACTTTATTCTAAACTTTATTCTATATAAAATTGCATCATGTGAAACAAATGAAAAAATAAGTTTAAATCAAATTAAATTTAGAAATGAAACTCAAGTGAAACCAATTGAATTTGCCACTATGCAAATATAATTTCACACACGCACACACACAGATACACAAGATAAACGATGTTGTCGATGAAGTCTAAGGAATTTTGAAATAAAATTTATTACGACAACGAAAAATGCTAAACAATTCTCCGCATTTGGTCGATGAATTCGAATGCCAAAAACCAAAATCTTTTTGAATGATCGGCAATTTTTAGATCAGAATGTTGTCTGAAAAGAGAGTGGGGATGGGGACAAGACATAAATTTGACGTTAATGCCTCAAATGCAAATTAAATGATATTGTTTTGGGGAAAATACACATTTTCACGTATGTACATATATTTCAACATTCGTTCATACATCCATTTGCCATGTTATTTTAATTAGAACATTAATGCTTGTTAACATTAATAAATCTTCGGTTCACACGTAAATAAAAAATATTTCACGTTGCGATATGATTAATGGGACATGAAGAGGTGATACCTTCATAAATTGTCTCTCGGTCTCTCCCCATAGCTCGGTTTCATTTGTTGAAAATGAAATGTCAAACTGTGTTAAGTATTGCAAGTAAAGTGAATATATGTGCGGATTAGGATGTCTTTTGTAGTAAATCAAGTTGAAAGGGAAATATTCTTTGGGAAGTTTTGCTTTTATTCGGAAGTCTTTAGTTTCGTGGCGAAAGTCAAGTAATTCAATTTTCATATTTTTATACCCTACAACACTATGTGTTGGGGACATTATAAGTTTATTGGGCTAAAAATTATGTAACACCTCGAAATATTGGTTTCCCACATAGGAAAGAATATATGGATCTTCCTATCTCGCCGAGCTGAGTCGATCTAGCTATGTATGTCCGTCTGTCTGTGCGTCTGTCAATGTTAATTTGTAATCACTATACAGATCGCAATTATGGCCGGATCATCACGAAATTGAAAATGGAGGTGGGGATAGAGTAAGAATAGAACCCTATTGTTTTTGGAGATGATCGCATAATATTTATGGGTTGAAATGGAGCAAAAAATGAATATTTTCCTGATTTTGAAGTTGCTCTACAGGTCGCAATTATAGATCAATCGACGCGGAAGTTAGCATGGGATTAGAGCTTAGGGCTGGGCAGAAGTCTTCCCATTTTGATGGTCATCGGGTAATATTTAGTGGGTGAAATAGACCATAACATTTGTGTTAAATAAAAGGCAAATTTTCCATTAAACCGCGAATATTTCTCTATCCCGGCGAAGTCATAAATAGTCATAAATAGTCATAAATAACGGTCAATTCTGACCGTTACGTAGATGACGATAGTAAATATATCGGATATATATATAACGAAATATATACGCTGTGTATATACAAAGGAAGGAGATATTAAGTAGAATGCTTATGTCTAAAGAATGCCTGGAATGATTTTGACAAATTTTGTCAATTCAGAATGCCCTCTTGGCATAAAAGAATAAAATCTAAAAAAATCGCATAAAAAGATGCCAATAATGATGTTAATATAGATTTTGTAGTATTTTGTGACATTTGTTTTTATTTTTTCATATTTTTATTGCATGCGATTTTTTTATATTTGACTCATAATATTGAAATGGATATTTTGGGGTTATTATATACAGATTGCAATTATCGTCCGATCCTTACGAAAATCTTCACAAGGGTAAGGCTAGTCTTAGAAGGGCTAGGCATATTGATTTAAATAATATCCGCCATATATTTAGGGGTTGAAATGGACCAACAACTAAAAATGTTCCTGATTTTGCAGCTGTTAAAAATGTCACCAATAGAAACCAAAGAACCCGAAATCTCGCATGAAGTTAGAGTGTAGGACAACGGGTATACTGGACCACTACTTTTGTGTGAAAAATACTAAAAAATACCGCTAGTGTCCCTGGTCAAAAAGCTAAGAGTAATATCTGAGCAATGCTCTATGACAAAGCGAAATCTTCCAAAATGGATTTGGACATAAGGGGGCTTCTAAAATATTTTTGGGTTGCAGGGTATCACATGACTATAGCTTTTTCTTACATGTTTGTCAGTATCATAGATAACGTAATTTTTTATAAACATACCCAAGTCTGGGTTTGAAAATAAAACTCTCAACTTGACTAAAAGTGGGTTTGGGAATAATTGTATACGTTGATCGTATTTGACTACATGTTGCACGGACCAGTTGAAGTTGACCTAGTCATATCCGTCCGTTCGGCTGGATGGTACGCCTGAAATCATTCGAAGGTTGTGCCGATTCGGTTCAAAAATTGTTACACAGCAATAATCCCTCCAGACTTGCGAAGATGGTGAATATCGAAACACACCTACAGCAAAATCCGGTTACAATTGTGACTAAAACACCCAAAAAACGTTAAATCTGTCGGTACAGTTAAACGCTCATTTCAATACCAAAAGTCCTGCAGACCTAATACACATCTCAGTATAATTTTATTAACCTGCTTAATTTCTTTCGGACATCGCTTAATCGACAAATAATCATGTGTGCGTTCGAATTTCATAATGTGTTCTGTCCCCAGTGACATAACACTCGCAAAACAGATTCTCTTTCTCCTATAGACCCATATAAGAATATTTTCGGATATTCGGTATTTTAATGTCACATTTCTATTGGATTTGTACAGGTTCTACCAACGGTGTTTGAACATTGTCTATACTGAATCACGGTTTTCTGTTCCCCGCCTGTACTGGACCAAGTTTCGCCAAATGGAAAAATTCGGATGGATATGAAAAAATCTATCCAACGCGGGCTGATATTACATAAAAGGTGGTCAATAACCGTAAAATCGGAAGAAGACGTATATCGAAGGTGTATAAAAATCTGAACCGATCTCGATAAATTTTGGCTGAGGTATTTTCGTGTTGTATCTGATGTCCAATATCAAAAATCATTGTTGTGGAGTGCAGATTACGCCTGTGAGGGGCTTTAACGCCAAATCGGATGAAACATATACTATATGGGAGTTATAACTATATCTGAACCGATTTTCACCAAAATTTAAAGTACTAGCTTCTAGGCTGAATTCCGCCAAAAGCGTTAAAAACACAGTCCATTTGGGCTGATACTATCCATTTGGTGCACACAAAGCCAGATATGCGTGGGTGCCATATCCAAATCTAAACCGAAACAGAAATGGTTCGAAAAGTAAAGAAGCGACTTGCCATTGAAATTCAAAAAAGTGCACGAACTTACACCGCAACAGAATGAAAATAGACTCAAAAGAGCTAAAGAGTTGATTCGCTTGGCCGAAAGTTGTTAACTGTCGAATTTGGTTTCCTCCGATGAGAAAACATTCGTTATCTCGCAGTTTGTAAACAAGCAAAATGATCGTGTTTAGTTGCCAAAGAGGTCAGCTGAACATGTGCACCTTCGGTTGGCCACCAGAAATCAACCGCCGGCCATGGTGATGGTGTGGGCCGCCATAACAGCCGATGGCCGTTCTCCGCTCGTATTAATTGACCGTGGTAGCAGAATAAATGCCGAATATCAACGCGAAAATATTCTGGAAGGTGTATTAAAGCCTTGGGCACGAAAACATTTTGGCCGCAGACCTTGCACATTCCAACAGGACTCAGCACCATCGCACTAAGCACGCGACACCCAAGAATGGTTGCAAAATGAGATTCCTGATTTCATTTCCAGCGCACAATGACCATCAAAATCTCCGGATACCAATCCGGAGTACTTTGGAAAGCAAGGTTGGTACTAAAAAATACCAAAGTGTCGATCACCTCAAGCAAGCGCTTTGCTGGTATTGGGCCAAAATACCGCAGATCAACATTCGGGCAGCGTGTTTCGCTTTCATTGGCCGTTTCAAGGCCATAATTCGTGCTAAAGGTGTCCAATTCGAACAAATCCAAACTTATTCCAAAATTGTATGCTATTTCCGACATGTTTTGCTTTCATTCAATAAAATTTAAAAAAAAAAAAATAAAAGTTATGGCGTTTGACTTTGTTGCAGTTTTTTATCTCACACTGTATATTCTTGATCAGCATAAAATTTAATGTCGATTTAGCGACGTCCGTCTGTGGAAATTACTCTAGCTTCCGAAAGAAATGAAGTAGGTAGACGAATTTTTACTCAAATGTATATGATGTCTGCATGACTTTTAGTATTGGAAATGGGCATTGTATGTCTACATCTTGCCCCCATAAAATGGTACCTCCCTCTTATTTAAGCGACATTATTCACCGGAATTGTTTCAAATTTGGTATTTGAAGTTCGTAATAGATAGTACAGCCAATGGCAGAAAATTGTCTGTACAGGTCCGCGTCTTCGTATAGCCCACATATAATGTACCTCCCGATATTCGATATTTTATTGATTTTAGCGACATTAATCACGGAAATTGTTTCAAATTTAGTATTTGAGTACATTCGGCATTTTTAAAATTGTATGTGAATTTTTAACGGATTTTGTTTACTTATTTTTTATTTTATTTTCTTTATTTATTTATTTATTTATTTTTTTTTTGTATCAAATTACAATTAATACAAATAATTTGAATTGCATAACTTTTCTTAATCCGAGAATAAAACTCGTTGTTGCATAGGACATGCAACTGTACGCATAATACGTTGTAACAAACGGCCTGGACAAAATATGTATGGCTAACCAAGTCTAATTCAATTCAATTTCCATGAATGGTGGATATGGTTGTTAATACCTAGACTTTAGATAAACTGCGTGTGCGTTCGTTTCTCGCAAAACCTGCAAACCGTAAATAGTGTCGTGAATTATTTCCCGCACAATAAATCTAAATCCATGCTAGGCACAAGAGTTCTCTGACTTCTCAGAGTGTGTGAGTGAGAACTACACACCTCCACACATGTATATATATGCATTACGAACCAAAAAAAAAAAAAAAAAAGAAAGCTGAACTCTAAACTAAACTCTGAAGGCAATGATTTAATTTATGGCAAATTTACAATAAATTAAACGGCCTTTTTTCGCTCGCAACTTCCACGTCAAACACGGGGAAAATATGTGTGATTACGTGTGTTCATACATCTCTCTTGGGTAGGTGTTTTCGAGTGCGTGAAGGAGGAGGTTATGTCACTGGATGGTAAGTAACATAGTTATGCTAATCAAGTGAAATCCTTTAGATTCAAGCGGGGCTATAATTTGGCTTAGATACTGATTTCAACAAAAATGCAATGAACTGATGTTGCATGCAATTTTACTAATGGCCATTTAGTTTGCAACCAAAATAAAGCTACGAATTGGCGTTTTAAGTCGTAGCTCGATTTTTGCTGCTGCGGTTAATGTGGATTAAGATAATAAATTATGTACGAAGTGCTAGGTTTGGAGATGAATGGTATACTATGTGATGAGAAGTACCCTACTTCTATACGATAAAATATAAGAAATACAAAAGTGTATTTTTTACAGAACATTTTTTCAAAGAACCAATAACGTGGATTTTTTAAAGGACTAACAAACGAGGAATTTTTAAAGAATATTTTATCAAATGACAATCAAATATGGATTTTTTAAAGAATATTTTTTCAAGGGACCAATAGACGTGCATTTCTTAAAGAATATTTTTTCAAAGGACCAACAAACGTGGATTTTTTAAAGAATGCTTTTTTCAAAGGACCAACAAACGTGGATTTTTTTAAAGAATATTTTTTTTTCAAAGGACCAACGAAAGTGGATTTTTTGAAAAAAATATTTTTTCAAAGGACCAATAAACGTGGATTTTAAAAAAAAAATTCAAAGGACCAATAAACGTGGATTTTAAAAAAAAAATTCAAAGGACCAATAAACGTGGATTTTTTAAGGAATATTTTATCAAAGAACCAATAAACGTGGATTTTTTAAAGAATACTTTTTTCAAAGGACCAATAAACGTGGATTTTTTAAAGAATATTTTATCAAAGAACCAATAAACGTGGATTTTTTAAAGAATACTTTTTTCAAAGGACCAATAAACGTGGATTTTTTAAAGAATATTTTATCAAAGAACCAATAAACGTGGATTTTTTAAAGAATACTTTTTTCAAAGGACCAATAAACATGGATTTTTTAAAGAATATTTTATCAAAGAACCAATAAACGTGGATTTTTTAAAGAATACTTTTTTCAAAGGACCAATAAACGTGGATTTTTTAAAGAATATTTTATCAAAGAACCAATAAACGTGGATTTTTTAAAGAATACTTTTTTCAAAGGACCAATAAACATGGATTTTTTAAAGAATATTTTATCAAAGAACCAATAAACGTGGATTTTTTAAAGAACACTTTTTTCAAAGGACCAACAAACATGGATTTTTTCAAAAAAAAATGTTCAGAATTTAACAGATGTGGATTTTCCAAAAAAAAATTCAACTGACGTGGATTTTTCAAAAATCTTTTTTCAACAGATGTGGATTTTCCAAAAAAACTTTCAACTGACATGGATTTTTCAAAAATCTTTTTTCACCAGATGTGAACTTCAAACCCTTGAAAGACGTGGATTTATCAAAAAATATTTTTAAAGGTTAAACAGATGTGGATTTTTCAAAGGTATTTTTTCAAAGGTTTAACAGACGTGGGTTTTTTCAAAATATATTTTTTCAAAGGTTAAACAGACGTGGGTTTTTTCAAAAGATATTTTTTAAAAGGTTAAACAGACGTGGGTTTTTTCAAAAGATATTTTTTCAAAGGTTAAACAGACATGGGTTTTTTAAAAAGATATTTTTTCAAAGGTTAAACAGACGTGGGTTTTTTTCAAAATATCTTTAAACAGAAAATATTTTCTAAAAAAATATTTAAATAGAAATATTTTCAGCGAACGTGGATTTTTCAAAAAATATTTTTTTAAAGGTTAAGCAGAAAATATTTTCCAAAAAAATATTTTTAAAAAAATATTTTTAACAGACGTGGATTTTTTCAAAAAATATTTTTTTAACGGTTAAGCAGAAAATATTTTCCAAAAAAATATTTTTAAAAAAATATTTTTAACAGACTTGGATTTTTTCAAAAAATATTTTTTTAACGGTTAAGCAGAAAATATTTTCCAAAAAAATATTTTTAACAGACGTGGATTTTTCAAAAAAATATTTTTTTCAATAGTTCAACAGACGTGGATTTTTCAAAAAAATATTTTTTTTCAATAGTTCAACAGACGTGGATTTTTCAAAAAAATATTTTTTTCAATAGTTCAACAGACGTGGACTTTTAGAAAAATATTTTTTCAAAGTTTCAACAGATGTGGATTTTCCAAAAAAATATTTTTTCAAATGTCCAACATTCCAATTCCAGTTATCAATCCCAATACTACCTTCGTTAGTCGCCTTCACCACGCATTTGCATAAATAATTTCGAAACTGACCTAACTTAATCTCGAACCTCTGGTTAGGTTAAAATTTATTGTTGGCCTTAATTCATTTGCATTGCGTTCTGGTGGTGGCAGTGATGGTGGCAAGATTGGTGGTTATTGTTGTTGCTGATGTTGTTGAGCGCCGCCGCCAACATGGCCACATTCGATGTTGGACTACGACGATGTTAAATAATTGAGGCTAACGTGAGGAACAACCTCCAAAAATTTAAATGCCACAAATCATGTGAAACATTCAACACGGTAATAAAACAAAAGTAACAACAACACCAACAACAACAACAACAACAACGCCATCATCACCGTCATCAGCGTGCGACGAGGCGACATAATAACCAGCAAAAACAACAACCGGGAAATTTCGAATTGTTAAATGCAGGCACTTTTAGTTGGTCCTGTCGTGCAAAATTTTTCCTCCTGCTGCTGCTGTTGTTGTAGGAGTTGCATTGCAACGCTCGGCGATGTATCCTCCATACATTCCAACACACGAAACACGGAGTCATAATTTATGCCAACGACACATGCAAAAGTCCTGCTTAAGCAAAAATTGACTTCATGACAACCATCCCGAATCCTCTCACCCCCCTCTCTCTCTCTGTCTACTCCTCGCAACTTTGTCAAACCAAATCCAAGAGATATACTTCATATTCCAATTTTTAATTCATTAGTTCCTTTATGGATATGGCCTGGCGAACTTAGTGGCCACCAAGCAAATATGTACTGCAACAATAACAACAACAACAACAATGGTAATGACAAATAAAAAGTGTTTAATTACTTGAGCGTGCCGGGCTAAATGCGTAGACATGTGTGTCCAAAAGGGAAGTACATGGCGAACCTGCTCCTCTTATGATCTCCAACTTTGACTTTTGTTTATGAAAATGTTTACAACAAATTAGTCCACTACAACTCCGGCATAATAGCAACTTAAAACAGGACAGCGACAAAGTGTGAACAATAAATGTCACCGGATGGCTTCAGTGGCGCGTTTGGCGGGCGACGCATATGGAAACCACAGAGCTACCCAGCAGAATATGAACCATCCTCGTGTTGTTTTTTGGTTTGCTGTTCCCGTATAATTTATGACTTTCACACATAACAGTGACAATTTTCGTAAATAAATCAATTTTTGAATGCGCAAAAGGAAGCACTTAATTTGTTGGGAAAAGGAAGAATTCCAAGGGAATTTACAGAAGAGATTCAAAGCAAAAGTTCACGGAAATAATTCGACCACTTCTTAAGGCACATGGAAAAAAATAATTTAAAAAAATCCAGGTATGTGGGGTATTAAAAAATTCTGTGGACATCACTCTAGCTTCCGAACGAAATGAAGTAGGTTGATAAAATTTTACCCAAATGAATATTATATCTGCAGGACTTTTGGTTTAGAAAATCCACGTTTATTTTGTCCATTGAAATTTTTTTTTAAATCCACGTTTATTTTGTCCTTTGAAAAATATTTTTTTTTTAAATCCACGTTTATTTTGTCCTTTGAAAAATATTTTTTTAGAAAATCCACGTTTATTTTGGGCTTTGAAAAATATTTTTTCCGAAAATCCACGTTTATTTTGTCCTTTGAAAAACATTTTTTTAGAAAATCCACGTTTATTTTGTCCTTTGAAAAATAATTTTAAACAAATCCACGTTTATTTTGTCCTTTGAAAAACATTTTTTTAGAAAATCCACGTTTATTTTGTCCTTTGAAAAATAATTTTAAACAAATCCACGTTTGTTGTTCCTTTAAAGAAATATTATTTAAAAAAGCCACGTTTTTTCTTCCTTTAAAAAATTATTATTTAAAAAAGTCACGTTTTTTCTTCCTTTGAAAAAATATTATTTAAAAAATCCACGTTTGTTTTTCCTCTAAAAAAATTATTTAAAAAATCCAGATTCGTTGGTGATTGAAAAAAATATTTTCCAAAAAATTCACGTTTGTTGGTCCTTTGAAAAAAGTATTCTTTAAATAACCACGTTTGTTGGTCTTGTGAAAAAAATATTCTTTAAAAAAAACACGTTTGTTGGTCCTGTGAAAAAAAATATTCTTTAAAAAATCCACGTTTGTTGGTCCTTTGAAAAAATATTCTTAAATTAATCCACGTTTGTTGGTCCTTTGAAAAAAGTATTCTTAAATTAATCCACGTTTGTTGGTCCTTTGAAAAAAGTATTCTTTAAAAAAATCCACATTTGTTGGTCCTTCGAAAAAAGTATTCTTTAAAAAATCCACGTTTGTTGGTCCTTTGAAAAAAGCATTCTTTAAAAAAATCCACGTTTGTTGGTCCTTTGAAAAAAGTATTCTTTAAAAAATCCACGTTTGTTGGTCCTTTGAAAAAAGTATTCTTTAAAAAATCCACGTTTGTTGGTCCCTTGAAAAAAGTATTCTTTAAAAAATCCACGTTTGTTGGTCCTTTGAAAAAAGTATTCTTTAAAAAATCCACGTTTGTTGGTCCTTTGAAAAAGTATTCTTTAAAAAATCAACGATTGTTGGTCTTTGGAAAAGTATTCTTTAGAAAATCAACGATTGTTGGTCCTTTGAAAAAAGTATTCTTTAAAAAATCCACGTTTGTTGGTCCTATTCTTGAAAAAAGTATTCTTTAAAAAATCCACGTTTGTTGGTCCTATTCTTGAAAAAAGTATTCTTTAAAAAATCCACGTTTGTTGGTCCTATTCTTGAAAAAAGTATTCTTTAAAAAATCCACGTTTGTTGGTCCTATTCTTGAAAAAAGTATTCTTTAAAAAATCCACGTTTGTTGGTCCTATTCTTGAAAAAAGTATTCTTTAAAAAATCCACGTTTGTTGGTCCTATTCTTGAAAAAAGTATTCTTTAAAAATCCACGTTTGTTGGTCCTATTCTTGAAAAAAGTATTCTTTAAAAAATCCACGTTTGTTGGTCCTATTCTTGAAAAAAGTATTCTTTAAAAAATCCACGTTTGTTGGTCCTTTGAAAAAAGTATTCTTGAAAAAATCCACGTTTGTTGGTCCTTTGAAAAAAGTATTCGTTTAAAAAATCCATGTTTGTTGGTCCTTTGAAAAAAGTATTCGTTTAAAAAATCCATGTTTGTTGGTCCTTTGAAAAAAGTATTCTTTAAAAAATCCACGTTTGTTGGTCCTTTGAAAAAAGTATTCTTTAAAAAATCCACGTTTGTTGGTCCTTTGAAAAAAGTATTCTTTAAAAAATCCACGTTTGTTGGTCCTTTGAAAAAGTATTCTTTAAACAAATCAACGATTGTTGGTCTTTGGAAAAGTATTCTTTAAACAAATCAACGATTGTTGGTCTTTGGAAAAGTATTCTTTAAAAAATCCACGTTTGTTGGTCCCTTGAAAAAAGTATTCTTTAAAAAATCCACGTTTGTTGGTCCTTTGAAAAAAGTATTCATTAAAAATTCCACGTTTGTTGGTCCTTTAAAAAGATATTCTTTAAAAAATCCACGTTTGTTGGTCCTTTGAAAAAAGTATTCTTTAAAAAATCCACGTTTGTTGGTCCTTTGAAAAAAGTATTCTTTAAAAAATCCACGTTTGTTGGTCCTTTGAAAAAAGTATTCTTTAAAAAATCCACGTTTGTTGGTCCTTTGAAAAAAGTATTCTTTAAAAAATCCACGTTTGTTGGTCCTTTGAAAAAAGTATTCTTTAAAAAATCCACGTTTGTTGGTCCTTTGAAAAAAGTATTCTTTAAAAAATCCACGTTTGTTGGTCCTTTGAAAAAGTATTCTTTAAAAAATCCACGTTTGTTGGTCCCTTGAAAAAAGTATTCTTTAAAAAATCCACGTTTGTTGGTCCTTTGAAAAAAGTATTCTTTAAAAAATCCACGTTTGTTGGTCCTTTGAAAAAAGTATTCTTTAAAAAATCCACGTTTGTTGGTCCTTTGAAAAAGTATTTCTTAAAAAATCAACGATTGTTGGTCTTTGGAAAAGTATTCTTTAGAAAATCAACGATTGTTGGTCCTTTGAAAAAAGTATTCGTTTAAAAAAGCCATGTTTGTTGGTCCTTTGAAAAAAGTATTCTTTAAAAAATCCACGTTTGTTGGTCCTTTGAAAAAAGTATTCTTGAAAAAATCCACGTTTGTTGGTCCTTTGAAAAAAGTATTCGTTTAAAAAATCCATGTTTGTTGGTCCCTTGAAAAAAGTATTCTTTAAAAAATCCACGTTTGTTGGCCCTTTGAAAAAAGTATTCTTTAAAAAATCCACGTTTGTTGGTCCTTTGAAAAAAGTATTCTTTAAAAAATCCACGTTTGTTGGTCCTTTGAAAAAGTATTCTTTAAAAAATCAACGATTGTTGGTCTTTGGAAAAGTATTCTTTAGAAAATCAACGATTGTTGGTCCTTTGAAAAAAGTATTGTTTAAAAAATCCACGTTTGTTGGTCCCTTGAAAAAAGTATTGTTTAAAAAATCCACGTTTGTTGGTCCTTTGAAAAAAGTATTCTTTAAAAAATCCACGTTTGTTGGTCCTTTGAAAAAAGTATTCTTTAAAAAATCCACGTTTGTTGGTCCTTTGAAAAGATATTCTTTAAAAAATCCACGTTTGTTGGTCCTTTGAAAAAAGTATTCTTTAAAAAATCCACGTTTGTTGGTCCTTTGAAAAAAGTATTCTTTAAAAATCAACGATTGTTGGTCCTTTGAAAAAAGTATTCTTTAAAAAATCCACGTTTGTTGGTCCTTTGAAAAAAGTATTCTTTAAAAAATCCACGTTTGTTGGTCCTTTGAAAAAAGTATTCTTTAAAAAATCCACGTTTGTTGGTCCTTTGAAAAAAGTATTCTTTAAAAAATCGACGTTTGTTGGTCCTTTGAAAAAAGTATTCTTTAAAAAATCGACGTTTGTTGGTCCTTTGAAAAAAGTATTCTTTAAAAAATCCACGTTTGTTGGTCCTTTGAAAAAAGTATTCTTTAAAAAATCCACGTTTGTTGGTCCTTTGAAAAAAGTATTCTTTAAAAAATCCACGTTTATTGGTCCTTTGAAAAAAGTATTCTTTAAAAAATCCACGTTTGTTGGTCCTTTGAAAAAAGTATTCTTTAAAAAATCCACGTTTGTTGGTCCTTTGAAAAAAGTATTCTTTAAAAAATCGACGTTTGTTGGTCCTTTGAAAAAAGTATTCTTTAAAAAATCGACGTTTGTTGGTCCTTTGAAAAAAGTATTCTTTAAAAAATCGACGTTTGTTGGTCCTTTGAAAAAAGTATTCTTTAAAAAATCCACGTTTGTTGGTCCTTGGAAGAAAAATATTCTTTAAAAAATCCACGTTTGTTGGTCCTTTGAAAAAATTATTCTTTAAAAAATCCACGTTTGTTGGTCCTTTGAAAAAAGTATTCTTTAAAATATCCACGTTTGTTGGTCCTTGGAAGAAAAATATTCTTTAAAAAATCCACGTTTGTTGGTCCTTTGAAAAAATTATTCTTTAAAAAATCCACGTTTGTTGGTCCTTTGAAAAAAGTATTCTTTAAAAAATCCACGTTTGTTGGTCCTTTGAAAAAGTATTCTTTAAAAAATCCACGTTTGTTGGTCCTTTGAAAAAAGTATTCTTTAAAAAATCCACGTTTGTTGGTCCTTTGAAAAAGTATTCTTTAAAAATCCACGTTTGTTGGTCCTTTGAAAAAAGTATTCTTTAAAAAATCCACGTTTTTTGGTCCTTTGAAAAAAGTATTCTTTAAAAAATCCACGTTTGTTGGTCCTTTGAAAAAAGTATTCTTTAAAAAATCCACGTTTGTTGGTCCTTTGAAAAAAGTATTCTTTAAAAAATCCACGTTTGTTGGTCCTTTGAAAAAAGTATTCTTTAAAAAATCCACGTTGTTGGTCCTTTGAAAAAAGTATTCTTTAAAAAGTCCACGTTTGTTGGTCCTTTGAAAAAAGTATTCTTTAAAAAATCCACGTTTGTTGGTCCTTTGAAAAAAGTATTCTTTAAAAAATCCACGTTTGTTGGTCCTTTGAAAAAATTATTCTTTAAAAAATCCACGTTTGTTGGTCCTTTGAAAAAAGTATTCTTTAAAATATCCACGTTTGTTGGTCCTTGGAAGAAAAATATTCTTTAAAAAATCCACGTTTGTTGGTCCTTTGAAAAAATTATTCTTTAAAAAATCCACGTTTGTTGGTCCTTTGAAAAAAGTATTCTTTAAAAAATCCACGTTTGTTGGTCCTTTGAAAAAAGTATTCTTTAAAAAATCCACGTTTGTTGGTCCTTTGAAAAAAGTATTCTTTAAAAAATCCACGTTTGTTGGTCCTTTGAAAAAAGTATTCTTTAAAAAATCCACGTTTGTTGGTCCTTTGAAAAAAGTATTCTTTAAAAAATCCACGTTTTTTGGTCCTTTGAAAAAAGTATTCTTTAAAAAATCCACGTTTGTTGGTCCTTTGAAAAAAGTATTCTTTAAAAAATCCACGTTTGTTGGTCCTTTGAAAAAAGTATTCTTTAAAAAATCCACGTTTGTTGGTCCTTTGAAAAAAGTATTCTTTAAAAAATCCACGTTTGTTGGTCCTTTGAAAAAAGTATTCTTTAAAAAATCCACGTTTGTTGGTCCTTTGAAAAAAGTATTCTTTAAAAAATCTACGTTTGTCGGAACTTTGAAAAAATATTCCTCTGAAAGTCCACGTCTGGAAAAATATTTTTTGATGAACAAATATTCTTAAAAATTCACTGATATAGTGACCCTCGGATAATTTAGTTTATCAGCATACGATGCTGATGGAAGAAATTCGTTTTCTCTAGTCATTTAAAAATAATTGTTAATTACCCAAAGGGAATTCCACAACCGCACCCTGTTATCTATGTTTGTAGCAATGAACATACCCCCATGTATCCGAAAATGTATTGTTAATTGAAATATAAACACCTCACCATTATCAGACGATTAATAAACATATATCCGCAGCACCATTTAATGTTGCTGATGAAGATTTTTCTTTCCGCTGTTGCTCTTTTTTCCAATTCCATCATTTTCGTCTTTGTTAGTGTTTTTAATCATTCATTCATTCACTTAGCAGCGAGAGATGAGTTTGATTGGTAAATAAATCGGTCTGTCAATCAAGAAGATTTCCATTTTCATGTTTCTAATTTCCGAACGGTTAACAATTCTATTCGAACCCAAAACATTCGAATGGATTGACATCAGCTGACAAGTGATGGCAAATGATGCTGCTACTTATGGTGGATTTTTTTCGATTTAATTTTATTATTTGGGGAATTTATGCGGGTCAGTGGGGTTTTTGAAAAATGATATTGAAAAATGGGCATTCATCATACAGGCAGGTCTACGAGGAATTCATAGGGTGGAATTGTAAAAATGGAAGTCAGGATGGGTTCTAATTATCTAGACAACCGTGTCAAAATACTGTTTCTATGATGGTAGTTAAATTCCATTTATATAAATGGTCAGTTGACCCTTGACCTTAACAAGCACCCACCCAACTTAAAGTTACAAAGAAAAAAATGCCAAATCTTCTGATCTATAAAACTTTATTTTTAGTGAACCTTAAAAATCTGTCGGTATATTTAAAAAAAAACAACGCAAATACATATTTGTGGACACATTTCGATCTTGTCGGCTATCTTCTTTGTCCCATTTCGCAAGCTCTCCCTGTCCCACCAGTCATTTAATGTGGAAATATGATTTTGTTCAAAATCATGACGTATTTGACTTTATCTCATTTAAATATCACCGGTTTTCACAGCGGGTTGTCGTCTTAATTTTTATTTGTTCCCTCTTCTCCTTCTTTTGCTTTGCAAGGAATGGTGAGGTTGTGTCGCATTGATCTCACATATCCGATACGATTGTGTCGCTTTAAGCACCGATATGCACCGCATGGGGTTGTGTTCGACAATATTTGTTTGTGACTAAATAACTTAGGTTTTCTCACATCACAGCTTTTGTAAAGTGCAGAACTTGGAAGATAAGGGATATTTGAAAAAAAATTAAAAGATCTTCTAGGAAATATTTTTTTTTCATCGGGACAACAACCTTGGATTTCTGAGCGATTTTTTTCATAGGACGAACGAATTTGGACTAAAAAGAAAAAGAAAAGAATCAAGGACCAACTGACCAACAAACGTAGATTTTTAAACAATAATTTTTCAAAGGACGAACAAACGTGGGTTTTTAAGGAATATTTTCAAAGGATATTTTTTCATAGGATATTTTTCATAGGACGAACAAATGTGTTTTTTTAAATATTTTTTTAAAGGAAGAACAAACGTGTATTTTTAAAGAATAGTTCTTTGAAGGACCAACAAATGTAGATTTTTTAACAAATATTTCTTCAAAAGACCAACAAACGTGGATTTTTTTACAATATTTTTCAAAGGACCAACAAACGCGAATTTTTTTTAAACAATATTTTTCAAAAAACAAACAAACGTGGATTTTTATTAAACAATATTATTCAAAGGAACAACAAATGTGGATTTTTTAAATTTCCAGAAAAAAAGATATTTGTGATGGAATTTAAGCGTGATAATGTTATTTCTTTATATTTGGCTGGAAAAAAGCAAGTGGCTATGGTTAGCGCACGCCAGTATTCTCTCATATCCCACATCATCGCTCGCTTCCGTAATACCGGCAACGTAGCCCGACGTGAAAGAAGTGGACGGAAGAAAACAGCAACATCAGCAGAAATGGTTCGAAAAGTAAAGAAGCGACTTGATCGAAACATACGTCGCAGTTGCCGAAAAATGGCTCGAGAGCTGAACACATCGCAATATTCCATTCGGCAAATATTGAAAAATGAGCTCGGGGTGAAGCCATTGAAATTCCACAAAGTGCAAGAACTTACACCGCTACAGAAAGAATTAGTTAAAAAGCAGTAAATTGGGCCGGCCCTCCACCATTTACAACGAATTTGGAAATTTTTAAAAAATGAAATCCGTTAAAAATTCTTTTAAAATTTTAAAAATACCGAATATAGCGCTTATATTTGGGTCTATACGATGTGGACCCACACAGGCATTACCATATTCAAACTTGAAATATTCAAACGAAACTTGAAATAAACGGTGAATAATGTAGCTAAAATCATCAAAATACCGAATATTGGGAGATACCGTTATATGGGGGCTATACGAAGACGTGGACCTGCATAGACAATTTTCTGTTATAGGCTATAGTATCCATTACGAACTTCAAATACCAAATTTGAAACAATTCCGGTGAATAATGTCGCTAAAATCATTAAAATACCGAATATCGGGAGGTACAGTTATATGGGGGCTATATGATAACTTGAACCTGTATGACCCGTTTACGAACTTAACCAGCCTACTGGAATAATAAACATGTCTGCAAATTTTTAGCGTTCTATCTCAATTCGTTCGAAAGATAGCGTGATTACAACAGACAGACGGACAGGCACACAGACAGACCGGTGGACACCGCTAAATCGACTTAGAACTTTATGCTGATCAATAATACATATTCTTTGTTGGGTCTGACATGAGTATTTCGAGGAGTTACAAACGGTATGACAAAGTTAATATACCCTCCATAGTATGGTGGAGGGTATAAAAAAGACTCAAAACAGCTAAAGAGTTGCTTCAGACGCAGACCTTGGACATGTTCAATGATGTTCCTCGCTTAATTTCTAGCGCACAATGGCCACCAAAATCAACGGATACCAATCCGTTGGACTATTGTGTCCGGAGTATTTGGTATTAAAAATACCAAAGTGTCGATCACCTCAAGCAAGTGCTTCGCCGGGATTAGGCCAAAATGCCGCAGAGCAACATTTTGGCAGCGTGTGACGGTTTCATTGGCCGTTTGAAGGCCATAATTCGTGCCAAAGGTGACCAATTTGAACAAATCTAAACTTATTCTAAAATTTGATGCTATTTCCGAAATTTGTTGCTTCCATTCAATAATTTAAATTTTATTTTTACAAATTCAAATTTAATAAAAAATGAGCTCGAGGTCTTTGTTGTTGTTTAATTATTTATTATTTTCGATATTTCGTCCTCCAACGGAAGACATCATCAGGAACAATACTGTTTAAACATATAACAAAATTTTACAAAATATCGCTGAGCTTCGACGCCGACCTTGTGTTGCTGCCATCTGTTTTGTCACTGCAACACAAGGTCGGCGTCGAAGCTCAGCGATATTTTGTAAAATTTTGTTATATGTTTAAACAGTATTGTTCCTGATGATGTCTTCCGTTGGAGGACGAAATATCGAAAATAATAAATAATTAAACAACAACAAAGACCTCGAGCTCATTTTTTATTAAATTTGAATTTGTAAAAATATATAATAAAGGTCGAATTAAATATCTAAAAATCAAATAATTTAAATTTTATTTAAAAATTAAAATTTAAATTTAAAATTTATGGCGTTTGACTTTGTTACAGACCTGTTACGTTTGACCTTTATGTCAGATTTAAGATTATATACGAATTGGATTGTCCATTAGCCCAATCCTTATAATATTATTTATCGATCTCCCTATCTCTCCGAGTTGAGGCTATTTAGCTATTTTATTTTACAGGTTTTGCATGTGGTAAGAGTTTAAGATAGGGCAGAGGCCTACCAAATTGGATGGTAATCGGCTAAAGGATAAAAATAGCCATATCTCTTTCCATTTCCATGCAACCTCGAATATTTTTAAAGCTGAAAGTCACTTCCATGCCGATTCACATTCACAAGAAAATATGACTTCTGGTCTTTACTGATTTCGTGGACTTATATTCACAGGAATCAAAATACTGTTTAATAAGGCGCAATTGCCACAAAATCCTTCATGTTCTCGCGGGCACGTCCCAAGATAGTCCTTTTAATGGAATGAAATGAAGCATACATGAAATTTTCTCCTAGCAAACATAGTTTTTTTTTTGAAAATATTGGTTTCAGATCTATCAGAACGAACCTTGCGTTTTCGTATTATTTTCTAAATTGTTGTTATAGGGCTATACGTATCTTGTTTGTTTGTTTGTTAGGTGGCTAGATACAGACCATTTGTTCCATAAGCCGAGTTTAGAAAAGATTTCAAGGCGCGTCGGTCTTGTGTGCAGTTTTTCCCGTTTGAAAGACCATGTTTCGATATATAGTCTTCGACTTGATCTTTCCATCTAATCCTTGGCCTTCCCTTTCTGCGTGAACCATCAGTAGGCTCGATCTTATATACCTTATAAGCTGGGGCATCCTCATCCATTCGCACTACATGGCCTAGCCACCGTAGTCCCTGCAGCTCGATACGTCTGACTATGTCGATGCAGATCGGCCCGTAGATCTTTAGGATAAGTTTTCTCTCAAACACTCCAAGCGCTGTCTCATCTGCTTGCGCAAGTACCCATACTTCAGATCCATACAACAGCACGGGTAGTATCAGTGTCTTGTAGAGTGTGAGTTTGGTCTGGCGAGATGCGGCCTTGTTTCTGAACTACTTACATAGACCATAGTAGCATATATTGGCCAACACTATCCTTCTCAGAATCTCAAGACTGATGTCATTTGTTTTGTTTATGGCGGTACCGAGGTAAATAAAGTCACTGAGTACCTCAAATCTGTAGTTTTCAAGTTCCACAGTTGGTCCGAGTCTACTGGACGTCTTGCGCGTTGATCAAAGGTGGCTGTTACCGCTCTCAATGTTCGACCCATTATGTCGATTTCATCGGCGTAGGCGAGCAACATGTGTTTTTTGGTGTACAGGGTGCCATTTCTGTTAAATAGGTCACACGAGAGGCTGCCACCTTGTCTGAACCCTCGTTCGGTATTGAAGGGCTTCGAGAGGTCCTTTCCGACTCTAACTGCTGACCTTGTGCCACTTAAAGTAATCCTGCATAACCTTATTAATTTTGCAGGAATGCCGAACGCAGACATGACTTTAAGCACCTCTGAGCGGATAGGGCTGTCAAATGCGGCTTTATGAAGAGGTGGAATGTGTCGATATGTTTTTCTTGGGTCTTTTCCTGGATTTGACGCAGAATTAAAATCTGGTCTATGGTGAATTTGCCAGGTCTGAAACCGCATTGGTATGGTCCAATAATGTCATTGGCCATTGGGGCTTCAGTCGTTCACACAACAAGCTGGAAAGCACTTTATACCCGATGGGAAGGAGACTGATTCCTCTATAGTTGCCGCATATCGCCCTGTCTCCTTTATTGTGAAGGGATGCTGAGGTTCCAATCGTTGGGCATACATTCCTCTAGCCAAATTGTTCTAATCAGCTGATGCATGCTCCTAATCAGCTTTTGACCACCGGTCTTGAATAGTTCATATCTTGAAGGCTTCGTTTATTCTCGTCTAAAGGGTTTTAGTTCTACAGAAACTTTACGGCACATTAGTGTCGTAGAGTATGACATGGTCGGCCCTAGCCGACTATAACCTTTGCCCACTTGTTTAAGAAAATCGTGTAGATTTTAACAATTATACATCCAACAAATGTTTTCCTAGAAAATTCCAATGCTAATTTCTGTGACGTCCTACAGATAATTAAAATAAAATATATTTCTCTTAGCTTTTCATTATCAGAGTTTGTCTAATGTAATTATGGCATGGCATGTAAAGTTACATACACACACACACACATTTCTGCTTTAAAATGCATATCGAATAACATAGTTTTTTTTTTTTTGTTTTCTTCGCTTTTTTTCTCAGCAGCAATTTTCTCCCAATGTTCACAAATTAGTCATCCCGTGATTTATGATTTCTTTATTAAAACGCCGTTTTATCATAGTTTTCAGTTTTCATAATAATAATTTTTGTTGTTGTTGCCGTTGTTGTTGTTATTTCGAAACGAAGCAAAGCGAAAAAAGCAAAACGGTGGCGCCATTGCCGCTATGCCGCCTTGTAATGGATGTAACAAATAAATTTTCTACGCCTCACCAGCTGGAGAAGACGGTGGCACTGGAGAATAGCTATTTGCGCCGCCGCCACGTTTAAGCCCGAAGTCAAGAGTGTAGCCATCGTATGCCTGGTTTTACGATACGTTAAGCTTAATTCGTCTTGATCGTCGTTTAGTTTATTGTTGGTATTTGTAGTTAATTAAAAAAGCTGCAGGGTGTTCGGTGTTGTTTTTGGGTTTTTTGTTTTCGGATGGAGTATGGAATGGGTTGGATTGGTGTTGTTGTTGTGGAGTATTGTTAAATTATGATTGTGATTCTATTGTTTATCTTTTCTCTCGGAGTCTAAGTGCTACTTAACTTATTTTTCTTTAGGGAAAATGGGGTGGAGATCCCAGCTTAGAGGCACTTTCACATACAGTGGCTATTGATATACAACATGGCGGAGATTTTCTAATTTGTAGCGTCATTGGGGCCTTAAGTAAGGAAGAAGAACCATAGAAGCTATATTTTTGTTTATTTTCGTTTTATCTGTTCGAAATGTATTTTTGTTCCTAGATTTTTAGACAACATTTTGAAGGACTAGGGAGGATTCTAAATCACTTTTTTGGAAAGACTGCCACAATCGTAATCGTGAATTTTAAGACATTTTTGGTGATATATTTCTGAATGTTAAAGGTTATTCTATGAAGGGATTATCAAAGTTTTAAAAGAGCATTTTTAAAACAATTTTTGGAGAGACTCTCAGAGCAAAAATCGTATAAATTTAAGACAAGTTTTTTGGGGGAATATAAGAGCAATTTTGAAGAGAATTCCGGAGCAATATTTGAGGATTTTAAGAAAAATTTTTGAAGATACTTGTAGATATTAATGTTGGATATTTACAACCTTTGCGGATTTTAAACATATTTTAAAATGGCTATCAGAAGGAACCATTTTCCTAATCATCAGAGTAATATTTGTCGATTAGGACACTTTTTTTGGAGGAAGTATCAATAATTGTGAATTTTTTATAGGGACCATCAAAACAATATTCTGGGGTTTTAAGACAATATTTTTAAAGGACTTTCCGAGCAATATTCCTGGATTTAAGACAATGGTTTAAAAAGGCCATCAAAGCAATATTTGTGGATTAGTAAGACAATTTTTATCCAAGCAATATTTCAGGATTTTTAGCACAATTTTTGAAGCAATATTTATGGACTTAAACATAGTAAAGTCTATTTTTAAAGGAATCGTCAGAGAAATACATGGTGAGATAAGAAAACTGCATCAATGAAAGCAAAAACTGTCGGAAATAGCATCAAATTTTTTAGAATAAGTTTAGATTTGGCCACCTTCGGTATGAAACCTTCAAACACTGACCGAATGTTGCTCTGCGGTATTTTAGTCCATTCCTGGCGAAGCGCTTGATTGAGGTGATCGAAATTTTGGTATTTTTTAGTGCCAATCTTGCTTCCCCAAATACTCTAGACACAATAGTCCAACGGATTGATATCCGGAGATTTTGGTGGCCATTTTGCGCTGGAAATGAAGCGAGGCACCTCATTTTGTAACCTTTCTTGCGTGGCGCGTGCTCAGTGCGATGGTGCTGAGTCCTGTTGGAATGTCCAAGGTCTGCGGCCAAAATGTTTGTGTGCCCAAGGCTTTAATACGCCCTCCAGAATATTTTCGCGATAATATTCGGCATTTATTCTGATGCCACGGTCGATTAATACGAGCGTAGAGCGACCATCGGCTGTTATGGCGGCCAACACCATCACCATGGCTTGCGCTTGAGTTCTGGTGGCCAACCGAAGGTGCGAATTTTCAGCTGACTTATTTGGCAAGTAAACACGATTACTTTTTTTTTATTTTACAAACTGCTAGACAACGAATGTTTTCTAATCGGAGAAGCCAAATTCAGCACTTCACCACTTTCGACCAAGCAAAGCAACTCTTTAGCTTATTTGAGTCTAGTTTCTTTCTGCTGCGGTGTAAGTTCTTGCACCTTTTGGAATTGCAATGGCTTTACCCTGAGCTCTTTTTTTAATATTTGCCGAATAGAATATTGTGATATGTTTAGCTCACGAGCCATTTTTCGGCCACTGCGACGCGGGTTTCGATCAAGTCGCTTCTTTACATTTCGAACCATTTCCGCTGATGTTGCTGTTTTCTTCCGTCCGCTTCCTTCATGTCGGGCTACGCTACTAGTATCACGGTAACGAGCGATGGTATGAGACACAAAAGATTTATTCACACTTAAATGCTGGAGTTCTCTAACGGGTGGTTTTCTAGCCAAACATAAAGAAATCACACTATCACGCTTGAATTCCATCACGAATACTTTTTTTCTGGAAATTTCTCAAAAAATGCTTTTGTACGCTTTTAAAAAATAAAGTAAGCTGTCACTGGAATAATTTTAGCTGATGTCGGACGAGTGGCTTAGATATGACAGCAGTCTGATGTTCGTTTTAGTTTTTTTCATCTCACCCTGTATGTCGGTCCACTCCTTCTTAAACCACCCCATAAAATGTTAAAATTTCGTTTAACAATTGTTTGATGAATATTTTCCAAGACAAATCAGAAATCTAATCTTGAATACTTCTAAGAAGAGTTTTTCCAAGACTGTCGGAGCAGTGATGGATAGTTAAAGAGATATAACAGAGAATATTTTCAAGAATTCATTTTTCAAGGACAATAGGTGTTGTAAAAAAGCAGTATTTAGTGACTATTTTAAGTGGTCCAATTAATAAAAAATTTTGAAGAACATTTTCAAAAGCTCTCAGAGCTGCACTTGTACATATTTTTTGGAACAACTTTCAGAGCTCTTGTCGCAGATATTGTATTTATTTATCAAGGACTAACTCAACTCTCTTAAATATATTTAATATTTTAGACCATTAGGTGTATCAGATTTATATTAGCACTCAATTCGCCTTTTAAGAATTTTTTACTGGCAATTTTCAAATAATCAATAAAAAGATCCACCTGATTTTGTTTTTCTGTTAAAATCCCTTCTAGTTTCCAGGCCAGGCATCAATAAGGAATCCATTCTGGTTTTTCTATTTGTATTTCCTCATGGTTGTCAACAAGACAATCTACATGCTGTCTATATATTCATAAAATGAAAATTCTTTGTTGATGGACTTGATCGGATTTTTCTAAAAAGGCCCTTCATTTCGCCCTTGCCTCTCTTCACTTACTATGATGCACACTGGTCACACTATGACTTGTTTTCCCCACCACCCATAAAATTTTTCTCCATCGATAAAAAAATCAAAAAATCTAATTTTTGTTTCAACTGCTTCTAAAATATAACTTTTAACAATCGAACAAAAAAACAGTAGTCGTTGCTAACGGCAATGTTCGTTTCCTAGTATTTTTTCCCAAATATTTTTTTTTATTGCGTGTGATGTTATTATTGATCATTGTTCATTTGTGAGATTATTAACGCATTCCAATCTCATGTTCGATTTATACCTGATACCTTGTCTGCAGCTAGTAAATAATAGTCAGATCTTTGTTCATCTGCTGCTGCCTACGACTAATGGTAAGAGAGCACTTTTTGGTATTTTCAAATAATAGCCATGAAAACAGCCACAGAGTTTGTAAATTAATTTGATTCATAATTTGTAATGTGTGTGTGTGAGACAAGTTACCTGCCTACTAATCAGTGGCGTGAGATTTAGTTTCTGTTTCGTTTCTGTTTTTTTTTTTCAAAAGTAATTTATTTTAAGGTTGTCCAAAAGCAAAAAGGTTTTCTTTTTTTCTAGCTGTAAACACGAAAAAATTTGTAGGACGAGTCCAATACGATTGCAATTAGTTGAAAATTATGAATCACTCAACTTTAAAGGGATATGTCGTATCAATTGGTATATAATAATGTTTTGCCCTTTCTGCTCGTGGCAAATAAATGTCATTTCCTTAATTTTGGGAATTATAGCAAGGAAATTATTTATTTTAGAGTCCGTTATACATATTTTAAACTTTCAACTATATGGCTCGAGAGGGTAATACGGACAAAAAATACCTCAACGAAATAACGGCTTTAGACACTAGGTATCCGTCCAGGATATTATTACCAATCTTAGATCGAGTTTGGAGATGGGCAATCTTCTCTTCATCTTCTAGAACACCCACAAAAGGTTCGAAATAGGATGGGAGTACTATATTGTGGACCTATATTGAAAATACTCTTCCAGGGGATAAAGTACCCAGAAGGAACACCTTTTGTTGATTTTCAGACAATTTCAATGGAAAATTCGGCTACAATCACCAAAATTCCGAATATCGGAGGTACCGTTATAGCCCCATATAACGGTACCATATCGTAGCCCATCTAAAATTATTATTTCGGTGAGTTACAAATGGAATGACAAACTTAATATAACCTCCGTACTATATATGGTGGATGGAATAAAACAATAATTAAGCAAGATTCAAAAACTAAAAAATTGGTTTAAAGACCCTCAACAATTTAAACCTGTCCATAATTATATAAAAATAAAAAGAGTTAAAAAGTATCAGTCGGTTTTGCCGACAGATGTGAGGCCATAAATCCAATGTTTGATTTTTTAAATATAGTTTGATCTCTGATATGATTTTTCAAATTGTTGGCACTCTATGGAGTAGGTTCCTAAGAAATGGACCAATATTGTCCATTTCGTGTCGGACTCAGATAAATATGATGAAAATATTGTGACTCTTCTATTGAGCTTACGATCTCGTCACTTGGGTAAAAATAGTTTTTTTTTGTCATATGAGTTATTTTTAAAATAACTCCTGGGGAGAATATCCCAGACAAAAACAAGGGAACTGAAGAGGATTGATGGCTCTTTCCGAAACCAATTTATTTCCTGCCATACAGCCTGATAATCATTACCATAATTCTCCACTAATAAACAAACGTTGTTTTTATAAAAACAACAACAATGGGATCCCTGCCATCTTTATAACAGATCTTATTTTGATGGAAATTTTGAGATGTACCAAGTCTGAATGGAATCGTATGTTAATTTCCCTCCTTATATCTCCTTATCTTGTCTCCGTCTTCACAGCAAATGTTGTGTTTTTAGGAATAATGGGATGTGTAAAATATGAAGAGATCTGGAGGCTTATATCGGATTTTATAATCGTTTTGGTTATTTAATCCGATGTACCCGAAGGAATGGTCCGATCTCTACCATATTTATAATAGACCTTGTGTAGATGGAAAACATTAAGATGTACCAAGTCTGATTGGAATCAGATGTTATTTTTCGCGCCTTATGAGCTTCAAGGATATTAAAAATGTTGACCCTTTGTGGGGGATGTCTGAGAATAAGTTGACCGATATAATTCATCTTCGTCATCTTGGGTTAATAAAAATATTGTGATGTGGGCAATTTGAAGACATTCGGATTCTTACATTACATTATATTAGAGTTAAATTCATTCAAAATTTTGACATTTTGTGGGGGAGGTACTTGATAGAGTGGACTGATGCAAATATTAGGATTTGCACTGTGAAAACAACATCGGATTTTCCCTCCTCTTTCTGTGCAGTTTTTTTTTTTTTTTTTTTTTTTTTTTTTTTTTTTTTTGAAAATTTCGACCTCTTGTGGTTGATATAACAGAAGGAGTTGACCGATATTCGTATAGCCTCCATATAACGAAACCTTCCAATATTCGATACTTTCATGATTTAGCCACATTATTCACCGGAGTTGTTACAAAACTCCCATTTAGAGTTCGTGATGGGAATTATAGTCTATGACAGAAAATTGTCTATGCAGGTCCAGGTCTTCGTATTAGCCCCATATATCAGCACCTTCCCATATTCGGTATTTTGACTATTTTAAGTACAGAGAAATAGTTTGAAATGTCATATTTGAAGTTTCTATAGGTACTACAGCCTATGACAGAAAATTGTTTTATGAAAATGTGAAATGAAAACTTTTATAAAGGAAAGAAATGCAAATGAAAAATTTTATAAAGGAAAAATCTTTCATTTCATATTTTCAGGTCCGATATAACGGCACATGTCTATATTCAGTATTTTGATGGTTTTAGCTACATTATTCACCGTTTGTTTTTCAAATTTCGTAGTTCAATATTTTCCAGGTCTTCGAATAGACCCCAATAAAACGACTGTATTCGGAAATTTTAAGACTTTAACAGACTTTTCAACGGATGGAGGCATTCAGAGTTCGGCCCGGCTGAACTTACCGTTTTTTTTTTCATGTTTAGATTTTCAAAATGCCAAAAATTATTAACCTCTAACATTCCCCAATAACATTATATTCTCTCTCTCTCTCTCTCTCTCTCTCTCTCTCTCTTTCTATGCATAAGAATGTGTATAATTTCAAAATATGCCCTTTGGAAATTTCAATATGCACCGATACGAACGAACGGTTTCTTATCGAAATTTATGTTCGAGTAATTTAGAATTGCACAAAATTACAATTTTCTCGCATTCGAACAATGCCTCCTACCACGCACAACCCGATGACGAATGATGGCTGCCACAAATAGTGAATTACATTAACTATTTTGCAGTTACATTTTGCATTTTAATCTGTAATAATAAATATTTTTATGCACAGCTATTTACAACTGCCAAGTGTTACAAAATGCCAGCGCAAGGGAAAAAGGCACCTGTTTGCCTTCTCCTTATGGTTAGACCGACCATGACCACAGACGAAATTATCTCTCCACAACACAAATGGCACCCAACAGATAAAATTGCAATAAAATAAATATTTCCGTTTTTAAATTGTTTTTAAATTTATGTAAATTTAGTTCGTTGCAATTGTTTGTCGGTTCGTTCGTACAAATAAACATTTTTACCTTTATTTCGAATTCACACAGATGTCCAAATGCCCTGGATTCTGAAAATGGAATATGAAACAGGGCAGGGCAGTCAAGAATCATTTACAATGATGATGATGATGACGACGAGGATGGTTATGGTGATGGCAATGACGATGACTGGCAATGGTTCCCTACTCATGGCACATGTTACACGCTTATATCAATATTTTGATATACTGCATTGGGAATTAGCTGCACGCATGTTGCTGTTGTTCGACACATAAAGAGCAAACATAAATAATGCCGATGATCGTTGGTCGTTGATTCCGGGGTCATTGATCAGCCAGCCATCCAACAAATAACACTTGCAGCAATGAGAGGAATCCATACCGGCTGCATATCTCTTGCTATCTCTTTTGAGAATTTGTTCCCTCCATCGATCGAATGAATGTAAAGCCTTGATCCTTGTTGTCATTTTTGGGTTACCTGACATGCTGATGTTGCTGCCCCGACCAGCCAACACTCATGTTCCAACAAAATGAATACATCAATTTACATGATGTGTTAAAAAGGCCATGCATTGTCAGCTACAAAAGTGGGTAATGGATTCTTTGTAATCCAAAGAACAGAACACAAATGTCGAAAAGAATTGACCAGTCATCATGATAATCACAATATCAGTTATGGAGAAAGATCACCTTCAAATTGCAGCACAGTGGGCTTAAATACTTAATACACTCCGTCCTTTCTCACTGAATTTAATGACGAGAGTATAAACATATTTTGAAATTAGGCTGAGTCTTGGAAATTCGATTTATGGCTGCCCTTAAATTATAGTGCCATTAATACAGAATTGCAAAAATTCCGTGAATTCGGAAATTTCGATAAGAAAACCAGCGAGGAAAAGTCAAAAGTCGAGCGGGACCGACTATATGGTACCCTACAACAATATGTATATTCAGTAGAACACCCATAGCAAAAGAATTTACTTGAAGTAGATTATACCACCTTTCAACATTTGGCCTTAGATCAGTTATAGTTTGGTTCCAGAGGAAACCAATATAGGGGAGGCATATTCCATTCTGAATCGATATTAACTAAATTTGACGTAGTCATTTTAATCTTTTATACTAAATAACAATACTATAGAATGCATGATGTCACGAGAAGGATTAATTAAACAATATAAATGAGAGCCGAGTTCCACAAAATTGAAACGTACGTCCGAAATTCGCTCCACATTAGCTTATATTAGCCATTATTAGCACAATAAACCTGAAATCGGATTAAAGATATATATGGGAGCCGATCTCGATAAAATTTGCAAAGGTATTTCCGAGCTCTATGAGATATCTGGTACCAAATATCATTGTTGTGGAGTACATATTACGAATGTGGGGGACTTAAAGACCAAATCGGAACAAACATACATATGGCAGCTATAGTTAAATCTGAACTGATTTTCACCAAATTTGATGTACTTGCTTCTAGACTGAATTTGGTTGAATGTGCAAAAATTCAGGTCATTTGGACTGATATTAGCCATTCGGTTACAATCAACCCGAAATCGGTTGAAGATATATACAGGGTGAGATGACAAACTCAACCAACTTCAGACTGCTATAATTTTTAAAGCCACTCGTCCGACAGCTGTTAAAATTATTCCAGTTACAGCTCATTATATTGTTTACAAGCGTACAAAAGCATTTTGCTAAGAAATTTCCACTTCCCAGAAAAAAAGTTGTTCATGGTGGGATTCAATGCCGCAGAGCAACATTCGGGCAGCATATGTCAGTTTCATTGGCCGTTTGAAGGCCAAAATTCGTGCCATAGTTGACCAAATCGAACAAATCTAAACTTATTCTAAAATTTGATGCTATTTCCGATTTTTTTTTGCTTTCATTCAAAAAAAAAATTAAAAAAAAAGAAAAAATGATTATATTGTATTATACCCTCAGCTATATAGTTACAGAGGGTATATATCATTGGCTGGAGCGTGAAGGAAGTAAACCATTTAATTCCAACTAAGTACTTCGTAATATTATTATCGAGCTTATATCAAGTTTGTAGATGGACAATATCAGTCCACCCCTTCTGTACTTCCCCTACAAAAGGTCAGCAATTTCATAATAGAACAATAAAGAATTACACAAAAATGGACAATATCGACCCACCCTAAATTTGGTTAAAATTTGGAATAATTATATCTTTAATAAAATTTGAAATAAAAGGCCGTTTATCGTCAAGCTTCGCACATCTCAATATTTTACCAACACAAGATCTGTTAAGGAGATTAAATATATCGGACCTCTCCTTCTGGTACCGCCCATACAACGGGTTAAAATTCTGAATAATTATATCTCTCATCTAATGAAAAATAGGAATCCGATTACATCTAACTCCACACATTTTAAAATTTGTACTAACTAAAGATGCGGTGTGAAGATGGGATAAATCGGCCTACCCCTCAAGGTACCTCGTCCATAAAGGTACCTCGTCCAATATTCAATTCTTATATCTCTCATAACTTGCGATATATTCACGCGAAAAACTTGGCTTGTCTTAATATTTTTCTTAACAAGAGGCCTGATGTAAATATGAAAATTATCAGCCCAATCTTTCTTGTACTTCTCCCACAATTATTACTCTCATAAAATGCATAGTAAGTATTCGATTCGTAATTAGGACATCTCAATACTTATACCAACAGAAAATCTGGTATGAAGATTGAATATATCAACCCACTCCTCCTGGTATCGGCGATAAAATGTGACAAGATACTACAAGATTTGTTTTGAAGATGTCAGATATCGACCCACAAATGTAAGTATTCAAATATCTCATAATCTGCGAAACAAGTCAGGGATGCTTTTCAAAATTGGTATCTCTAAATATCTCTCAATCAGAGATCTGATATGAACATGGAATCTATCGGCAAATTTATATCCTCCCGAAAATGTTTTCCAAGTCTTTAAAATGCCTTAGTGAGTAATAGTCAATGCGGTGTAGGAAATTCTACGCGAAGGTTGTAGTTTTCGGTCAGTAGATCAAACCCCCAAAGGGTTTTAGGTTTCCAGGTCAATTTTTTAGGTTCCATTATATAGCCTTAATCATACACAAAAGGCGTCAAATGTTTTGTACAAAATATAGGTCATGTTGGTTTTGGTATATCACTCATATAAGGGTATACCCCGATTTCAAGTATTTTTCGGCCAATTTGGTCACTGGAGTTCTTACTAAGAATGAACCCCTATATCGCTTGATTTCAGCTATTTCCGAGGTCTTATTTAAGGCTATATAAAATCGAATCTAAAAGAAAATTGGGTTAGGAACACAAAACAAATCTGTTTTAATAAAAGGACGTTGGCATAGGGTATATATCTGTCGGCAAAACCGACTGATACTTCTTAACTTGTTATCAGTGACGCATATAAACATTCAGAGCTCTAATTCTTCCTCATAGTTCCTGTCTGTATGTTCGTACCATTTTAGAAACGAACTATTTGAAGTAGGAGAGAGAAAATTCTTAGAGTACTGACACTAGCAATTCAATATTTTGTACTTAGTATCTTCAAGCAGACATGTTTTAAAATCTATATTAGTACCGAAGGCTCAGTATTAGATACTTTTAGGGACTTGGTGCTTTTGATAAAGTTCTATCTCGATTAAGCGATGTCCGTCCATCTGTGGAAATCACTTTAGCTTCCGAACGAATTGAAGTAGGTTGATACAATTTTACTTAGATGTGTGTTTTTGTTCTGCAGGACTCTTGGTATTGAAAATGGGCTATATAGGTACAGCTCTCATATAACGGTACTTCCCTATGTTCGGCATTTTGGCGATTTTATCGACATTATTCACAAGAATTGTTTCGAATTTCGCATTATTCATCGCATTTGTTTCAAATTTCGTATTTGAAGTTGCTAGTGGAAACTACAGATTGTGAAAGAAAATTGTCTACGCAGGTCCAGGCCGTCTATGCAGGTCGTATAGCCCCCTTATATCAGTACCTCTATATAGTCTGTATTTTGACGATTCTAGTTACAGTATTCACCGAAATTGTTTCAAATTCCGTATTTAAAGTTCCTAATGGGTACTACAGCCTGTGACAGAAAATTATCTATTCAGGTTCAGGTCTTCGTATACCTCCCTATATTCCGTGTTTTGATGATTTTAGACACATTATTCACCGACATTTTCTAAGGTTTTTTATTTGAATATTGTAATGGCCTATGGAAAAATTGTACCATCCAGGTCCTCGTCTTCGTATAGAGCCTAATATAACGACAACTCCCTATATTCTGTAATTTTTAGATTATAAATTTTTTTTTTAAGGATTTAAAAGATTTTTTTTTGAAAATTTCTAAATTCGTTCTAAGCGGTGGAGGGTATTCAACTTGTTACTGTTCTGCAATATTTCCAACTTTTTTTCAATTTTACCACTGTCCATGAATTTAACCTCAAACCTTAATCTGCTTTCGTCGTAAAAAAATAGCCAATCACTCCCCCCTACTCATCATTCTTTACATTTGATGATGTCTCATCAGTTTTTACCCATTTCAATGCTATTTAACCAAAAATGAAAAATTATTTTGGACATTCAGGCCCTGTTGCTATTGTTTTCACATCATTGAAAATTCATTAATTTTCTTTAAAATTCTATTCCATGGAAAAATATGGGGCATTTGCTGGTGGTTTGCAGCTTGCCGCTGAAATGCGACAATTTTACTTGAGTAGCCAGACTACCACTACCACCACCTGAATGCAATGTTGTCGAGTAATTGTTTTTCGTGTTTTTTTTTTCTCATATATTTTAGACATTCATAAATCATAGGTTTGTTAGGACAAAATGTTTGAGATCACAGTAAAATGTCTGAGATCCATCAACGCAAGATCATCAGAAAAAAAGGTGTTTATGTTAATCAGAAACCACAATTCAGGAGAAGAGAATAGAAACAATGCAGTAGAACACAAAACGAAACAAGTGTTTTTTTTCGGTTTTTGTGGAAGTGTGTTCAACATAAATATTTAAGGTGAAATTTAGATGTTACAAATCATGATGACCTTTCGAAATGTTAACGCAGATCATCTGCTGTGTGGGACACCTGACAATGCATATTTAAATGTGAATTATAATTGGGATCAGATGTGTTAAAAAGCGTGACCTGGTAATATTGTGCCATGCATTTAAGTCATAATCATTGGATGCAGGACATTCTAAAAGAAGATGATTTAAGCATTACATAAAGTTGTTTTAATGCGAAAATTAAATCTGCTTAATAAAACTAGTTGTATATCAAAAGATGGTAGTGCAAGCTCAGGATGGCCGATGGCTAAGATCAACAAAACACCACGATCTATGTTAAATGAACATAAGGATGATGCTCTCCTTGTGATGGGACTGGATAACTCTTCATTAAAAAGCTTAAAAGGTATGGTAATCATAGGAAGTAGTATCCAAATACCACCTTTTAAATAATTCCGTTGAACAATGCCGCTAAAACGACCTAAATACCCAATATAAGGAGAAACCATTATATGGGGGCTATTCCAAGCCAGGGACTTGCATAGAAAATTTTCGGTCATTCGAAGTAGTATCCATTGCGAACATCAAATGCTATATTCAAAACAATTCCAGTGGAAAATAAAGCAAAGGTAGAGCTATACAGGGTGAGATGAAAAACCTGCAGCAAACTTCAGACTGCTATCATTTCCAAGCTACTCGTCTGAGAGCTGTTAAAATTATTCCAGTGACAGCTCATTATATTTTTTACAAACATGCAAAAGCATTTTGGCGAGTATTTTTCAGAAAAAACTTATTCGTGATGGAATTCAAACGTGATAATGTGATTTATTTATATTTGGCAGGAAAACCACAAGTGGCTATCGTTAGTGCACTTTAGCATTTAAATGTGAATAATTCTTTGGGTCTCGTACCATCGCTCGTTACAGTGATACTGGTAGTGTAACTTGACGTCAAGAAAATGGACGGAAGAAAACAACAACATCAGCAGAAATGGTTCGAAAAGTAAAGAAGCGACTTGATCTAAACCCGCAGCGCAGGGGCTGAAAAATTTCTCGCAATATTCCATTCGGCAAATAATGAAAAATGAACTCGGGGTAAAGTCATTGAAATTCCAAAAAGTACAAGAACTTACACCGCAACGGAAAGAAAATAGACTCAAAAGAGCTTGGCCGAAAGTGGTGAACTGCCGAATTTGGTTTTCTCCGATGAGAAAACATTCGTTGTCCAGCAGTTGTAAACAAACAACTGGACTTGTGCACCATCTCACTCAGCACGCGCCACCCAAGAATTGTTACAAAATGAGGTTCCTCACCTCATTTCCAGTGCACAATGGCCAACAAAATCTCCGGATACCAATCTGTTGGACTATTTTGTCCGGAGTAATTGGAATGCAAGGTTGGCACTTAAAAATACCAAACAAGAGCTTCGCCGGGAATGGACCAACATTCGGGCAGCGTGTGACTGTTTCATTTGCCATTTTAAGGCCATAATTTGTGCCAAAGGTGACCAATTCGAACAAATCTTAACATATTCTAAATTTTGATGATATTTCCGACATTTTTTCTTACAATCAATAAAATTTAAAAAAAAATGTAAAAGTTGTAGCGTTTGGCTTTGTTGCATTTTTTAGCTCACCCTGTACATGCAATATCTGAACCGTGTTTCTTAAAATTTGATGTACTTGCTTCTAGACTGAATTCGCTCGGGTATGCCAAAAATCTGGTCATTTGGACTGATATGGGCCATTTGGGGCAAAATTAACCCGAAATCGGTTACAGATTTATATGGGAGCTATAGCTAAATTTGAACCGATTCCTTTATCCATGTTGCAAACAAATGCATAAAGACACTCTTACCCTTACCACTTAGTGTTGTAGAACATAAAAATGAATTAAAAACAAGTAAAAAAGTATCGGTGGGTTTTGCCGACAGATGTATACCCTAGGCCAATGTTCGACTATTTAATAATATTTTGACTTCAGTTACGATTATTCAAACGCTTGACCCTTTATGGAGTGGGTTTTGAAAGAATGGGCCAATATTGCCCATTTCGTATCGGACCTAATTAAATATGATATAAATATTGCGACGTGCCAGGTTTGGAATCTATTGGTAACTTCCTTCGCTTTATATGTGAAATATGTAATAATTTTTAGAAAATGTTGACATGAGCGTGATTTACCAGATATAGTCGACCGAAGTATTCCATTTTCAAGCTTTATCTAATACAGATAGAAGTATTATTTTGGGCAAAGTTACAAGAAAATCGAACATTTATATTCAATTTTATGCGAAACTATAAATGCCATATTCATCTCAGGTTTCTGGTTGACAGAAATATTTAGATATAGCAAGTTGTAAAGAATCGCTGACTAGTTTCACAGGTTATGACAGATAAAAAATGACAATTGTGAGCCTTTGGGGGTGAGATAGCAGAAGGTATTCGCAGATATAAGTCACTTTCACAACAGATCATGTGTTAGTATGTGTGAAATTTGAAGAGAGTTGGATGCTTATTTCGCTTTTTTTGAGCGTTTTGTTTTTTCAAATCTTGAACCCTATGTGGGGGAGGTACCAGAAGAAATGGTGCGATCTCTACCAGATCTTGTGTTGATAGAAGTATTAAGATGCACCAAGTCTGAATGGAATCGGATTTTAATTTCGGGTTTTATGAGCGTAATATATATTTGTGGGGGAGGTACCAGAAGGACAGGACCGATATATTCCATCTTCACAGTAGATCTTGTGTAAGTAGAAATAATGCAATGTGTGTAATCGGATGCTTATTCGGATTTTATAAACGGTTTGGTTATTCAAAACTTTGACCAATTGTGGGAGAGGTACCAGAAGGAATGGTCCGATCTGTACTATCTTTATAACAGATCCTGTGTTGATGAAAATATTAAGATGTCCCAAGTCTGAATGGAATCGGATGTTAATTTCGCATTATATGAGCTTCATGGATATTCTAAATGTTGACCCTTTGTTGGGGAGGTACAAGAAGGAGTGGACCAATATATCCCATCTTCACACCAGATCTTGGGTTAATAAAACTATTGTGCTGTGTGTAATTTTAAGAGAACCGTATGCTTATTTCGGATTTTATGATCGCTTTGGTTATTCAAAACTTTAACCCTTTGTGGGAGAGGTAGCAGAATGAATTGTCCGATCTCAATCATCTTTATAACAGATCTTGTGTTTATGGAAATATTGAGATATGCCAAGACTACATGGAATCGGATGTCAATTTCTTGTTTTATAAGCTTCATGTATATTCGAAATTTTGAAATTTAGTGGGGGAGGTACAAGAAGTAGTTGACCAATATATTCCATCATCGCACCAGACCTTGAGTTAATAAAAATATTGGGATGTGTGAAATTGAAGACAATCGGACTCTTACATCACATTTTATAAGAGTTGTAATTATTCAAAATTTCGACCGTTTGTGGGGGAAGGTACCAGAAGGAGTGGACCGATATTGTCCATTTTCTCACCTGACCTAGAACAGATGCATACATTAGGATATGCTATGTTGGAGTAAAATCGGATTATCCTTTCTCTTCCTTGGCAGTATTTTTTTTTTTTTAAATTTTCGACATTTTGTGTGGGAGTTACCAGAATTGCCCATCTCCGAACTCGATCTATGTTTGATAATAGTATTACGATGTACCAAGTTCGGACCAAATCGGGTACTCCCTTCGAGAGTTATCGTGCGCTCCAGCCAGCCAGACAAACAGACGGTCGGAGGGACGGACGGACATCGCTAGATCGTATCCAAATGTCCTGAAACTGATTTGGTCCAAAGAGACCTAGGTTCTAAGCCCATTATTTCGACTAGGCACGTTTTGACCGTATCAAATGATATATACCCTCTCTAGCCATATGGCTGAGGGTATAATAATGGGTTGTCAACCCGATTTGTTAGCATTTTCCTTGAACTTTATCTGTATGGCGAACTATGTCCGCATTGAACGCAGCGATGCACTTCCTCGAATATATAGCTCCACTATTTAAGATTTTTGTGCGTCCATTAAGAATTTTGAAAGAATGAACTAATTATAGCTGACGCATTTTCCATTGAAATATATTCCAAGATGTAACTAGATGCCTTATTTATTTCCTAAATGACAATTTTAACACCTTATTTCCAAAGAACCCATTTAAGAACACACTTCGGGGTGGCCGAAAAGCCACACACTTGCCACCAGAATTTTACAATGTTTACAACGACAAGGTGAAGAGGTTAGGTTCTAGAAGCTACTAGGACACCCATGGAAAAAGGTCATTTAAAGTGTTTTTCCGATTTGTAATTTTATGAGTTTACAAGCTAAGCTACAGAGCCATAAAAAATGTTTATTAAAATTCTCGAAAAAAGATTAATAATAAAAAAAACAACATTAAAATGTTGTTTTGGACATTTCCAGAGCTGTTGGAATTGACGGTTAAACATTTGGAGATTTTAGATGTTTTGGGTTTTTTGTGGGGTGTGGGTCATGTAAATTACAAACTTGTGCCGGTCGGTGTAAAATCTTATCGACGGTCAAAGAAGTCATGGACACATCAAATTACCAACAAACAGGTGAATTGTGCGACAAATACAAAATGTTTTTTTAAGGGAAACCTTTTCGTTGGAAACCCCTCTGCCGCGGTGCTGTATTGGATTTTTTTTTTTCAGATGAAATGTCTTTGAAAATGTGATTTATGACTTTTTTGGATTTTATGGACACCCAGCTTCCCTTTTCGGATTGTCGTTCTCTGGCTTTGTGTTTTGGGACTTTGGCGAAAGATGACAAGACCTGACACCGAGACTGCTGTTGTTACTATTGTTGTCATCGCTGTTGTTGTCATTGTCAATGCGGGACGTTTTGTTGCTGGTCTGACCGGCCAGCCTGCCCTGAACATCAAATGTCAAATAAGTGTCACGGCGCATGCGTAAATGTTTGTTATTCACCGCATTGTTCGCGATAACCGGCCAGTCAACCTTGTACAATTGCTACATATGTTTGTGATGTTTTTCGGCGGAGGCTACAAATATACGACTTCCTATATGATGACCAAGGGAAAGGTAAAGCTGCTGGGAAGAGGGGGAATGGGGATGACATTAATAAAAAATAAAACAATTTTGGAATTTCAAATTATAACAGCGGCATATATAAATGGAAATCTTGCGAGAGAGAGATACCGGCAAAGTTAAAGAAAACGCTCAACGTTTTGAAGTTTTCATCAGTCCCCATCCCCAGAGAAAGCAATTCTCCCAAAAAAAAAATGACAAAAAAGACAAAAATTCTCTGGAACACTTGATGCGAAATGCAACAAATGTCGATAATCTGTTGCTTCGGGGTAATCTGGTTCTTTGTAGTTATGATTACTTTTTTTTTCAGTTCAAGTGGTTTTGAAACTTTTCCTCCTCTGCCTCTCCTTTTTTGTTTGGACAAACATTTTGACCTCTTGCTGGTTTTCAATTGACCGCCATGGTTCCTCGAATGATGGTTGCTGGAAATTGTTGCGTAATATAATCATCTGCCGTATATTTAATCTGAAAATTGGATTGTTATTCCAAAATGCACACGAGACCCACTTGTAACTGGTTATTCCATTTCATTTCACTTGTTGTTGTTAATTTTTGTGTTGTTTCTTAATGTCGTCATTTTTGACATCTTTTCGGTAATTTCTCTGTGATATTTGCCGTTCTCTTCTTCGTCGGCTCATCTCATTTCGTTTTGTCTTGAGTTTCATTTTTCAATTGTTTATCGCCTTTTGATCTTGTCGGCGGCATTTGTGTAATCAATGGTTAATCCTTAGAGGATTTTGGGTCATTGCTTTCACCGGACAACAAATACACACACACATACCCATGTGGACACTGATATATTTGTGTCACTTGAAATGTTTGTCGTCTTTAGGAATGTTGCTCGTCATGTTTTGAAATGCTAACCGTTTTGGGTCAATAATTCATAGCTGAAATACATTTTCACAACCTGAAACCCCTTTTCAAGGCTTTCAAAGGTGGATTTTTAATGAAACGTGGATTTTTTAAAGAAATTTGAAGCTCTTCAAACGCTGAATTTTTAAAGATTTTTGGGTCTTTTAAAGATTTTTTTGAAGTCCCTGAAACGTGGAATTTTTAAAGAAATTTGAAGCTTTTCAAACGCGGAATTTTTAAAGATTTTTTTTAGATTTTTTGAAGTCCCTGAAATGTGGATTTTTTAAAGAATTTTGAAGGCCCTGCAATGAGGATTTTTTAAAGAATTTTTCAAGGACCTGAATCGTTGATTTTTTAAAGAATCTCTCAATCCCTACAACGAGGATTTTTTAAAGAATTTTGTAAGGCCTTCAACCGTGGATTTTTTAAAGAATTTTCAAGGCCCTAAAACGTGGATTTTTAAAGAATTTGTCAAGGTCCTGAAACGTGGATTTTTTAAAGAATTTTTCAAGGTCCTGAAACGTGGATTTTTAAAAGAATTTTTCAAAGCCCTGAAACGTGGATTTTTTATAGAATTTTTCAAAGCCCTGAAACGTGGATTTTTAAAAGAATTTTTCAAAGCCCTGAAACGTGGATTTTTAAAAGAATTTTTCAAAGCCCTGAAACGTGGATTTTTTATAGAATTTTTCAAAGCCCTGAAACGTGGATTTTTCATAGAATTTTTCAAGGCCCGGAAATGGGACTTTTTTCCACGTTCAAACGGTGACTTTATAATTTTTTCTACGTCTCAAACGTGGATTTTTAAAGAAATTTGAGGGTATCAAACGTGTTTTGTTAAAGAATTCTAAAGGTTTTCCAATGTGGATAATTTAAAGATTTTTTCCAACCCGAAAAGTGATTTTTTAAAGAATTTTTCCGGGTCCTGAAAAGTAAACTTTTTAAAGAATTCTGAAGTTCTCCAAACTTGATTTTTTTAAGGATTCTGAAGTTATCCAAACTTAGATTTTTTAAAGGATTATGAAGCTCTTCAGAAGTACATTTTTTAACGAACTCTGAAGCTCTCCAAACGTAGATTTTTTAAAGAATTCTAAATAGAATTCCAAACGAGGATTTTTTTAAGGATTCTAAAGTTTTCCAAACGTAGACTTTTTAAAGAATTCTGAAGATATCCAAACGTAGATTTTTAAAAAATTCTGAAGATCTCCAAACGTAGATTTTTTAAAGAATTCTGAAGATCTTCAAACGTAGATTTTTTAAAGATTTCTGTAGATCTTCAGAAGTATGTTTTTCAAAGGATTCTTTCTGAAGCTCTCCAAATGTAGATTTTTTAAAGGATACTGAAGCTCTCCAAACGTAGATTTTTTTAAAGAATTCTGAAGATCTCCAGAAGTATATATTTAAAGAAATGAAGTTTTTAAATCTAGTCTTTCAGACGTGGATTTTTTAAACAAATTCCAGGGCTTTCAGACGTTGATTTTTTTAAACAAATTTCAGGGCTTTCAGACGTGTATTTTTAAAATCTTTTCAAAGCTTTCAGACGTGGATTTTTAAAGACTTTTTAAGGCTTTCAGACGTGGATTTTGAAAATCTTTTCAATGCTTTCAGACGTAGATTTTTAAAATCTTTTTAATGCTTTCAGACGTAGATTTTTAAAATCTTTTCAAGACATTCAAGATTTTTTCAAGGCCTTCAAGATTTTTTGAGGTTTTCAAACGTGGATTTTTAAAGACTTTTCAAGGCTTTCAAGATTTTTTCAAGGCCTTCAAGAATTTTTTGAGGTTTTCAAACGTGGATTTTTTAAAATTTTTCAAGACTTTCAAGATTTCTCAAGGCTTTCAAACGTGGATTTTTAAAAGATTTTTCAAGACTTTCAAGATTTTTTCAAGGCTAAGGATTTCAAGATTTTTCAAGGCTTTCGATTGTATATATTTAAAGCATTTTTTAAGGTTTTCAAGATTTTTCAAGGCTTTCGAACGAGGATTTCATGATTTCTTAAGGCTTTCAAGCGTGGATTTTTAAAGATTTCTCAAGGCTTTCAAGATTTGTTGAGGTATTTAAACGTGGGTTTTTTAAAGATTTTTTTAAGGATTTCCAGATTTTTCAAGGCTTTCAAACTTGGATTTTTTAAAGATTTTTCAAGGATTTCCAGAATTTTTAAGGTTTTCAAACGTGGATTTTTTAAAGATTTTTTAAGGATTTCAAGTTTTTTCAAGGCTTTAATATTTTTTCAAGGCCTTCAAGATTTTTTGAGGTGTTCAGGATTTCAAGATTTTTCAAGGCTTTAAAACGTGGATTTTTAAAGATTTGTTTTAAGGAGTTCAAGATTTTTCAATGATTCCAAAGCTTTCAAGATTTTTAAAGGCTTTAAAAAAACACACATTTTTTGAAAAATTACAAGGTTTTCAAACGTGGGTTTTTAATATATTTTCCAGAGCTTTCGAGATTGTTCAAGGCTTTTAAACGTGGATTTTCTAAGACTTTTCAAGGCTTTAAATCGCGGACCTTTTAAAGATCTTTCAATTTTTTTTTAGGATTTTTCAAGCTTTTCAAATGTGGACTTTTTAAAGAACTTTTAAAGTCATTCGTTCTTAAAAAGAGCGCCTTCAAAAGTCGATTTTCACAGTTGTTTGGTCCAAGGACGAACTCTAAAAGACGTAATATGAAGATAATCGGTCAAAATTTAGATGTAGCTTCCATATATATCTTCGACCGAATTGCCTTTTATTGTGCACCAAATGTGTAATAGGATGGAATTTGGCACATATAGCCATACTGAGCCTAGACACAAGTGTATCAAATTTGGTGGAAATCTGCTCAGATATAGCTATAGCTCTCATACATATTCTTCATCCGTAATATACACTCCGTAACAACGATATTCGGCAAAATATATCAAATACAACTATGAAATACTTTTGCCAAAATTTTATCGAGTTCGGTTCAAATTTGGATATAACTCCCATACATCACTCGATTTCAAGTTTATATAAGCCCAAATTGAATAGATGTTGGCTTATACAAACGAATTCCTCATGGAAGGAAGTGTATCAAATTTGGTGAAAATCGGTTAAGATATAGCTATAGATCCCATATATATTTCATCCGATTTTGTATTTAACTCCCTCACACCCGTAAAATACTCTCCACAACAACGATATTTGGTGCCAACTTTCAACTACAGAATTGAAATAACACTGCTTTTATAGAAATCGGTCCAATTTGAATATAGCTCCCATATATATCTTCATCCGATTTCGCGTTTATAGAAGACTGTTTTTTCGTGAAATTCTTCTTTTTCACGAAAAAAACAGTATTTTCTCTAACAAGATGACATTCTTCTCTTTCCTCAATGAGAATGGAAATTTTTTCATGGACGATGACAATACTCCTCTTATCACTGAAGAAAAGAATAGTAATTTTGCAAGTCCCTAAAAGATTGTATTCTTGTAACCTTATAAAAGACATGAAAAAATACTTTTTAAGGCCTTAAAACCTAGATTGTTTAAGGTCTTCAAGTACTGATTATTAGAGGCCTTCAGTTTATATTTCCTTGTAACAAAATATATATTTTGAGTTTACCTATGAAATCAATTAACGTAACAAATATTATTCAATTGCTTTCGAATTTCAAATAAATATTCAATTAATTGCAACGCCAAATTATCCACACACCTATAATTTTTCTTTCGCCTAATACCTCGCGAATATTAGTCAAACACACAGTCACATTGTTGTTGACCAATTTCACAAAGTCAGTCAGTCATCAACACTTCGCCATAAACTACGCCATTTTATAGCGCCATCATTCATTTTCGGCCTTTAGCTTTTAATTGCTTATGTCCAAGTCCAGTGTCCATTACAGTGAGAATGGTGCGCCGCTGGTGCACATTGGTGGCACTGTCAGCCTTGTTGGTTGGCTGGTTGGTTGGTCGGTTCGCTGCATGTTTGACCAACACTTATTTATCTTTGAATCCAGCCTTAAGTTAACACTTGCGTCATATGCACATCAAGAATAACGTGTTCGTCATCATCAACAACGTCATAACCATCGTCGTCTTCGTTGTCTTTGTCGTAGTCATCACCATCAACGTCACAATCAACAACATCAACGCCAAGAATAGCCGTTGCACATGCGCTCAAATCCCAATGGCTTTGCTGCTGATGTTGGCTGGCTGTTGCATTTCGGCTCCTCGCCTTGTGTGTGTGCAAAAATTGATTTTGTTTCTTGTTTTTTTTTTTTTTTTTTTTCACTTCACTTGAATATTAGTTTCAATTACAAAACCTGTCTGTTTCACCATTTTTGGAAAGTCTTTGCAAATATGGGAAAATATTAATTATTAATTTTCTTCCGTAGGAAAAATTATGTGCCAAACGGAGGTGTCTCACTTCTTCTTGAGAAAAATATGCTGAATATGGGTGTTTAACTTGTTTTCATCACCTGCTGGTATTTGACATATACTAAGCGTTTGCCGTATGGAATGTATGTTGGCGAATATTTTATACCTAATGGAAAATTAATGAATAAAGACATTAAACAACAAAACAAAAATTGATAAAATTAAATATTTCTTAAATCAATATCCTGTGGACAGGTAGCAATTCATACAAATTTATTTTTAAAACTGTGAGAAATATCAAACTCTATTTGTAAATCTTGAAGCAAAAATACGGTTTAAGACAACGTGTTCGCTCCTAACCGGTGCATCTTTAAACTAACCGTGATAAATATAGACAAAATATTGGGCAGTAAAAAATTTGAAGAAAATCTGACATTGATTTTCCACTTTAAGCTAGTTAATATACCTCACATAAATTAACTGATTACAAGATTTTTGTGGCGTTTTCGTCACAATTTTAATCCGAGTTTGATGTAAATTGGCAGCACGTGTTCCCATTATGTAATAAACATCCTTCATAGAAATGTCAATATAGCCCTGAGTTTTGGTATAGTCCCCATGTATCGATAACTCCCTATATTCGGTATTTTGATAAAACTAGCGATTTTTTACCAGATATAGTCGACCGAAGTATTCCACTTTCATACTTCATCTAATACAAATAAAACCGGTAAGAAAGGGTAAAAAGTCGAGCAGGGCTGACTCTATGATATCCTACACCATTACAAAACAAGTAAGCAAAGGCTATAGTCGTGCGGGGCCGACCATGTGATACCCTACAACACTACAATATATTAGAAGCCCCCTTATATTCAGATCGATTTTGGAAGATTTCGCTTTTGAAATTATGTCACGAGACATTGACCAGAGAAATTCGCCCAATATTTAAGCACTCCGTCATAGTGTTGGTTGTTGTGGTCCATTTTTCATCCAAAATGTTAGAATAATTCCCTGTCCTTAACTCTCTTCTCAGACGTGTCGATTGGCTTCAATTGTGTGATCAGGAAGTTTTTTTCAGTTTCTTTCATTTGAACCCCTGAATATTTTGCGATCATCTCCAAAAGGAAGAGGCCCCTCTGTGTCTCTAAATTTAGACCCATTTATATGATTTAATTGTCTACAATAGCATAAAAAATTCAGAAGTTCGGCTTTTGTGTATTTCGGATATCGCCTGTAAGTAATTCTGGTATTTTTTCACACAAAAGTAGTGGTCCATTCTACTCGCTGTCCTAAACTCTAACTTCATGCGAGATTTCGTGTCCTTTGGTTTCTATTTGTCACCTTTATAACGGCTGCAAAAAGGAACATTTTTAGATGTTGGTCCATTTCAACCCACAAAAATATTGCGGACATCTTTAAAACCAATAGGCCTAGCCCTTTTGAGTATAATCCTGCACTTATGAAAATTTTCGTGAAGATTGGACGATAATTGCAATCTGTATATAATAACCCCAACCTGTGTTGTAAGGTGAAAAAGTATTACAAAATATATACTTCAATATTAAAAGTCAAATTGAAAAAATCGCATGCGATATGAAAAAATAAAAAAATGTCACAATGAATGATTGATTTGTGATTTCGACGGGATTACAAATATTCGCGGTTTAATAAAAATTTTGACTTTTATTTAACACAAATGTTGTGGCCTAATTTACCCACTAAATATTACCCGATGACCACCAAAATTGGAAGGCTTCTACCCAGCCCTAAGCTCTAGCTCCATGCTAACTTTCGATTGGTCCATAATTGCGACCTGTAGAGCAACTGCAAAATCAGGATATTTTTCAGTTTTTGGTCCATCTCAACCCCTAAATATTATGCGATTATCTCCAAAAGAAATAGGGTTCTATTCTGATCATAACCCCACCTCCATTTTCAATTTCGTGAGGATCGGACTATAATTGCGACCTGTAGAGGGATTACAAATTAAAATGGACGGACGGACATACATAGCTAGATCGACTCAGCTCGGCGAGATAGGAAGATCCATATGTACTTTCATATGTGGGAAATCAATATTTCGAGGTGTTACATAATTTTTGGCCTAATCAAACTTATAATACCCCCAACACATAGTGTTGTAGGGTATAAAAATATTATATTGCGTATCATGGTATTATAGTCAAAATTTGGAAACTATATCCAACTCTTAATCGATTTTCAACGAACTTGATAGAGGCTCTCTAGTACCAAATAACATTGCTCTATAGTTCATGATATCTCTTCGATAAGGATTATGTTAGAAAATATTTATTGGAGCAATAGATACCGACTTTCACCAAATGGAAAAATTCGGTTGAATACAAAAAAATCTATGCAATTTGGGCTGATATTACACATAGATGTATGTCGAAGCTAATAAAAAAAATCCGAACCAATCTCGATAGAATTTGTCGGAGGTATTTTTAAGCTGTATTTGATGTCCGGTATCAAATATAATTTTTGTATAGATATGTTGGAGCTATATCCAAATCTGATCCGATCTCGACAAAATAATAGGCACTTATTTCTCAGCGTACATATTACGCATATGACTTAAAACACCAAATCGGATGAAACATACGAGGGCAGTTCGGAAACATCTTAGCCTAGCACAAAAAGCGCGGTATAAACAGAAAAAAGTTATGTGTTTTGGAAACTTCCATCTTCCTTCATGCAGGGTGAGTTGCAAAACTACAACCATCTTCAGACTGCTGTGATTTCTAAGCCACTTGTCTGACAGCTGTTAAAATTATTCCAGTGACAGTTTATTATATTGTTTACAAGCGTTTTAGTACGCATGTTGGTGAGAATTTTTCAGAAAAAAAGTTATTCGTGATGGAATTCAAGCGTGATAGTGTAATTTCTTTATATTTGGCTGGAGAACCACAAGTGGTTATCGTAAGAGCACTCCAGCATATAAATGAGAATAAATCTTTTGTGTTTCGTACCATCGCTCGTTACCGTGATACTGGTAGCGTAGCCCGTTGTCAAGAAAGTGGACGGAAAAAAAACAGCAACATCAGAAAGAATGGTTCGAAAAGTAAAGAAGCGACTTTATCGAAACCCGCGTCGAAGTGGACGAAAAATGGCTCGTGAGCTGAACATATTGCAATATTTCATTCGGCAAATATTGAAAAATGAGCTCGGGCTAAAGCCATTGAAATTCCAAAATGTTTAAGAACTTACACCACAACAGAAATAAAATAGACTGAAAGGAGCTAAAGAGTTGCTTCGCTTGGCCGAAAGTGGTGAACCTCCGAATTTGGTTTCCTTCGATGAGAAAACATTCGTTATCCAGCAGTTTGTAAACAAACAAAATTATCGTGTTTACTTGCCAAAGTGGTCAGCTTCGGTTGCCCACCAGAACTCAAGCGCCGGCCATGGTGATGGTGTGGGCCGCCATAACATCCGATTGTCGCTCTCCGCTTGTATTAATCGGCCGTGGCATCAGAATAAATGCCGAATATTATCGTGAAAACATTCTGGAGGGTGTATTAAAGCCTTGGGCTAGCAAACATTTCGGCCGCAGACCTTGAACATTCCAACAGGACTCAGCACCATCGCACTCAGCAAGCGCCACCCAAGAATGGTTACAAAATGAGGTCCTACGCTTTACAGCGCAAAATGGCCACCAAAATCTCGGGGTTACCAATCCGTTGGACTATTGTGTCTGGAGTAATTTGGAAAGCAAGGTTGGCACTAAAAAAATACCTAAGTGTCGATCACCTCAAGCAAGCTCTTCCCAGGGAATGGACCAAAATACCTCAGAGCAAAATTCGGGCAGCGTGAGACGGTTTCATTGTCCGTTTGAAGGTCATAATTCGTGCCAAAGTTGACCAATTCGAACAAATCTAAACTTTTTCTAAAATTTGACGCTATTTCCGACATTTATGCTTTCATTCAATAAAATTTAAAAAAAAATGAAGATTATGGTGTTTGACTTCGTGGCAGTTTTTTTAACTAACCCTGTATACCATATTCACAACAGATTTGTGAAAAACAAGTGGAAAACAAGATTTGGGTGCTTATTACGCATGCTTTAAGCGATTTGTTTTTTAAAATTTTAAACCCTATGTGAGAAGGTACCAGAAGAAATGGTTCGATCTCTACCATTTTTATAACAGGTCTTGTGTTGATAGCAATACTGAGATGTACCACTTTTAAATGGAATCGGATTTTAATTTCTCGATTTATGAGCTATATGGATATTCAAAATTTTGACCCTTTGTGTGGGAGGTACTTAGAAGAAATGGACCGATATATTCCATCTTTACAGCAGATCTTGTGTTAGTAGAATTAATGGGATTTCTGAAATATGAAGAGAACCGGATGCTTATTTCGGATTTTGTGACCGTTTTGTTTATTCAAAACGTTGACCCTTTGCGGGGGAGGTACCAGTAACAGAAGCATTGCTTCATGAATATTCAAAATTTTGACTCTTTGTGTGGAGGTACCAGAAGGAGTGGACCGATATATTCCATCTTCACACCATACCTTGAGTTAATAAAAATATTGTGATGTGTGTAATTTGAAGACAATCGCATTTTTTAAGTGTTTTAATTATTTTGAATCGTTGTGGTGGAGGAACTTGATGGTCCTGTCCTTTTTCGCACCTGATCTAGAACTGATGCAAATATTAGGAGTTGCAACGTTGTGGAAAATCAGATCATCCTTTCTCTGTGCAATAAAATATATTTCTTTTGCGAAAATTTCGACCCCATCTCCGGACTCAATCTAAGTTTGATGATATTATTTCGGATTATACTCGGATGAAACATATATATGGGAACTATAGCTATATCTGAACCAATTTTCCAAATGTGATCTACTTGCTTTTAGACTGAATTCGGTTGGATGTGCCAAAATGCAGATCTTTTGGGTTGATATTGGCAATTTGTTGGATAATTAACCTCACATCGGTTAAAGATAAATTTGGGAGCTATATCTAAATTTTAACCGATTCTCACTAATTTCAATTGGGTTTGTCCTTGGGCCAAATAATTATTATTTGGAAAATTTCATATCAATCGGATAATAAATGCGACCTTCATTTTGTTCACAAAAATACGTGGACAGACGGACGGACTGACATGCATTAATGGATTTAGAAAGTGATTCTATGAAGATCCTAAAAAGTAACTATGGGTCTGTCTCGCTTCCTTCTCCGTGTTACAAACAAATGCACAAAGACATAATACCCTTACCGCATTTGGTGCAGGGTATAAAAATGCCGATGGAAACTAATTTGAAAATCTACATTTAACTTGATTTAATTAAAAACTTAGAATTGACTTAATACGATATGTTAGAGGATTATATTTTAGATTTAGATTGGAATTTATTTGATATCGAATGTGAGAATTTGGCCCTAGTCAACATCTTCAAGGGGCGATCAACAGCTGAGACTATAGCTAAGGAAATCTGATCAACAATTTGAATGATTACGATTATCTGCAATATATGGCCATAAAAAATAATTAGAAGGAGATAATACTAAGTTCTGTAGGTTCTGTTATCATGCTGCTTAACAAACGGCCTTGGCTTATGAAAGTGCTCAATCCGAAGCGGTAGCCACAATATGTCCTTCAACTACCAATTGCACGCTGATTAATAATTCTCGATTCATAACATCGCATTTGTCCTCATACCTCAAATTTCTATTTATTCATCTTTTTAGGAATTTATAATTCCTTCGAAACTTATTTTGTTCAAAATGAATACAAAGGATCATGAGGCCTCAGAGTGAAGTAATTACCTTTTTTTGTTTCAAACATTTTTAATGATACCTTTCACCCTCCTGTTATGGACTTTGATAAAAATGGAATAAAAACCATATTTAACCGTCGTTTAGAAAATACTCTTCTCGAAAAAAAAATATTTTTTCTAATTTTCTGGCTTTGATTTTTTCGTAGTTGAAAAAAAAACTCAAAAATTCCCAACATTCCTTGCTGACAGGCAAGAAAAAAATAATAGAAATATTTCCAAAATCCTATTCAAAAAATTGTTGCATTTTAAATATTTTGGAGGCATTTTCACATACAAATAATAAACCGCATAGCAAAACGGTAAGGCCTGCTCCCGGAAAACAGCTGAAACCATGGTAAACGGCTGGCCGGATTGTTGCTCCCCTCGAGATATTTGCGTGTGAAACTAATACGTCAAACTAGACATTGGAATAATCTATTGTCTGTTCGAACGGCGAACATGTTAATGTCTAAACATTGAAAAGAACCAAATGAACGAACGAATGAAAGAAAGAACAAAAAACAACAACAGCAACAACAAACTACAAAGAATGAAGAAAAAGGCAGCCGACATGGACAGACGGCTGCAATGCTGTGGAATATGGTCAAAGCACCGCCTAGATATGAGAAAGACACTAAAGCCCGACGAAGTGAAGTGGAGTGCAACAATAACAGAAACAACAACATCGGCAGCAGCAGCAGCAGCAGCATGAATGCGGCCGCCAAGTGGCGAACCATTCCCGGTCACAGACTATTAGACTGGACTGCCGAACCATATGCATACCATGAAATCGACAGTGATTATATGGATCTCTTTCCAAGTTGCTATGCCCCAGTGGACCAAAAGGAGATTAGGGGTGGGGGCATAGACGACCAAATGAACGAACATTGATTTATTACAAATAATTTATCACTCATTAGGGTATGCATTTTAGACAAAAACAAAACCAAAAAAAAAAAAATATAATGCCCAAGAACACAAACAACAACAAAACCAACTATTTAGAAAATCCATTCAAACCCAAGAGATTACAAGATTTCTTTAAGTTTTGATTTTATTTCATTCGTTTTTTTTTTTCTTTCTAGATTTTCAGTTGCAACAACCCAACGGCAGCAGCACTCGCCGCGGTATGGCAACCAAATCGAAAAAGGCGTTGAAAGGCTTTAACTAAAATATTTGTGAATGCAAGCGTTCTACACAGCAGTCAGAGGTGCAATATTCTCGTCCCGATCTGTGTAGTCGAACAAATAGCAACTCAAGTTTCTTTCAGATTTCGATTTTGCTTGTCGTCCAGGTATGTTAATTTATGTCATGAAACCTGTTACATTGACATTTATATCATGACCGGGGTAGAGTTTGATTCAAATCCCAAAGGGGATGCTAACATCAGGATGATGGATATTCTGTAGCTGGCAATGATGTGGAGAGGGGATTTAATGATGTGTAGGAAACAGTAGGGAATCAAGATGAAGGAAAATTTCATTTGAGTGAATTAGAACGAATTAACATTATAATTGGAATATTTTATTGACCCTTGGTTATCTTCTTAATTATAAGTAATTAACTAATCGGTCCCACCGCTATGGAAAGTGCGATATATTACCAATATTGCTATAATAATTCTGAATCATATGAAGTTCTCTGCAATAATTTGGAGGAATTTTCTTCAAAAATAGTCCCAGAAATATATTTTTAAGAAATCTATGATTATAGCTTTCATAGTTCTTGGGAAAAATTCTAGGAAAAAGTAACAGTTATATCTGCCAATTCCAATCGGTTAAATTCTTAAAAATTCACGATAATATCTGTGATGGTCCTCGGGAAGGCTTTAGTGATATATATCTATTTTTTTAAAAAATCACTACAAGGCAGATAATAGGAAAATGTTTCGACCTTGAAAAATATATATTAAAAACAAGTAAGCAAAGGCTACAGTCGAGCGGGGCCGACCGTTGAATACCCTACAACACTACAATAAACGATACAGTTTATATAGGCGAGATACTCGAAAGAATTCCACAAGATATTGTAACAAATATTAAAAGAAAACCACCAGGTTTCGCTCTCTAATTTTCGAATAATAGCAACTTAAACTAATTTGCTCATTTCCAATTTATTGGTAGATGTTGCACGTAAATGGTCTTCCTAGATCTGGAACCAATATTTCCCAAAGACCTATCATATCTAAGAAGTGGCAAAAGATTAACATTTATTATTGGTTTTTGACTGAAACGCATCTTTATGAGATACAGACATTGGACTATATTCTTCAACGAAATCAGCGTTAACGAATTTGTGAATTCTCCAAGAAGTCACTGTAATGGACATTTTCGTATTTTTTCTACAAAAGTTGGCAAACTATTTCACACATTGAATATTTTTGGATGGCCATTCAAAACTGCTTGGCTTTTGCAATGTCCGGTAACCCCCATTCAAATGTGCCTGAGGATCGGGCGATGATTACGACCTGCTGACAATTTTGTAGTTTTTTGGTCCATTTCAACCCCTAAATATATGGCGATCATCTCCAAAAAGAGTAGGCTTCTATTCTGACCCTCATCTTATCCCCATGCAAAATTTCGTAAGGATCGGGCCATATATGCGATCTGTATATGATATCCTGATATCCTAACTACTTAGTTTTGTTAGCTGTAGAAATATTACCAAATGTTTAATTCAAAATGAAAATATGCCAAAAATATGACAAAATTGAAAAAATATGAGAACATTTTACAAAATTAATATTTTCATCTTTAGAGAGATATTTTTATGCGATTTTTTAGACGTTTTTTCTTTCCTGCCAAGAGGCCATTCTGAATTAATGAGAACTGCCGAAATCAGTTCAGCCGTTCTCGACATATAAGAGATCTTTCAAGCATATCTTCTTTCATAGACATATATGTCGCATATATTTGCTATATATTCGATTTTTTGGATCTTAACATCAATGTAAAGATCAGAAGTAACCTTGTCATGGGTTTGTGATTTCGCCGGGATTTAAAATATTCGCGGTTTAATGAAAAATGTTGAATTTTTTCAACAAAAAAGATATGGTCTATTTTACCCGCTAAATATTATCCGATGACCACACAAATTGGTAGGCTTCTTCCCATGCGAAATTCCGCGTCGATTGGTCTATAATTGCAACCAGTATAGCTACAGCAAAATCCGACATTTTTTCAGTATTTGGTCCATTTCAACCCCTAAACATTTGGCGATCATCTTCAGAAGAAATAGGGTTCTATTCTGACATTAACCCCACCATTTTAAATTTCGTGAAGATCGGGCCATAATTGCGACCTGTAGAGTGATTACAAATTAACATGGACAGACGGACAGACGGACGGACGGACATACATAGCTAGATCGACTCAGCTCGGCGAGCTAGGAAGATTCATATATACTTTCCTATATGGGAAACCAATATTTCGAGGTGTTACATAAATTCTGGCCCAATCAAACTTATAATACCCCCAACACATAGTGTTGTAGGGTATAATTAAGATTAAAGTTGTGACGGTCCCTGAAAAATGTTCTAAATAAAACCCCGATTGTAGTTTTGATGACCCTTCGATAAAATATTCCTTAAATTCACCAATACTATTGGATTGTATGCTTTTTATTATTTACAAAGTTCAAAAGGCAAATGAATATTTCCAAAACTCTATTTTTTATCATGTAGGCAAAACTTTATCAAAAATATTCTCTTCATCCATCATTTTGTCCCTGAAAGAACATATGAAAAAAAATATGAAAGTATTTCAAAAATTAACGATTTATGTATCCGGAAGTTGATTGACCAAAAAATCATTAAAACTATTTATAACAAAAATCCAAGATTTTTGAACAGAAAGGTTACTGAATAATTCATAGTCCTTCAAAAGACCTTTTATAAAAAATCCACGATTTCCTGCAAGTGTCCTTGAAACAGTACTCTTAAAAATTCAAGTTTCAAGATCCACGATAAGAATCATGTCTTAAAATCTTTCTTAAACAAATCCTTGATTTTCTGTTTTGGTCCATGTTAATCCAAAAATAATTTGCGATCATCACCAAAAACATTAGACTTATATTATGACCCTAATTCTATGCAAAATTTCGTGAATTCGCGTTATTACAAATTAATATGAACGGACGGACACATATGACATGATCGACTAAGCTCGGCGAGATAGGAAGATTCATAAGTTACAGCGTGGATGTAGGACCAATATTTCGAAAAAAACTGCGCTATAACCACACGCTAGTTCGACTCTAAATGTCCTGAAACGGATTTCTTCCAAAAAGTAAGCTCAACCTTGAAAAATTTTTTTTTAAACTAGTTAACAGCTATCAGTCGGTTTTGGCGGCATATGGATACCCTTAGCCAATTTACGATAATTTAATTATATTATAATTTAATTATATTATAATTTAATTATATTATAATTTAATTATATTATAATTTAATTATATTATAATTTAATTATATTATATAAAAAATTCGGTGAATAATGTAGCTAAAATCACCAACGTACCGAATATAGGGAGGTACCGTTATATTTGGGCTATACGAAGACGTGGACCTGAATTGACAATTTTCTGTCACAGGATGTAGTACCCATTACGATTTTCAAATTCCAACTTTGAAACAATTCCAATGAATAATGTCACTAAAATTATCAAAGTACCGAATATCGGGAGGTACCGTTATATGGGGGACTATATGAAGACGTGGACCTGCACAGATAATTTTCTGTCATAGGCTGTAGTATCCATTACGAACTTCATACACTGAATTTGAAACAATTCCGGTGAATAATGTCACTAAAATCATCAAAGTACCGACTATCGGGTGGTACCGTTATATAGGGGCTATACCAAAACGTGGACCTGCATGACTCAATTTCAATACCAAAAGTCCAGCAAACATAATATATATTTGAGTAAAATTTTATAACCTACTTAATTTCGTTCGGAAGCTTCGTTCGTTAAATCGACTTAGAATTTTATGCTGATTATGAAGATACATATACTTTATGGGGTCTTCGACGAATATTTAGAGATGTTACAAGCGGGATGACAAATTTAATATACCCTCTTTTCCAAGGTGGGGTATAAAAATAGTCCACATTTACAGGACTGCTGGTCGTGGAAAAATAGTGTTTACAACCTACACCACATTGTGGTAAGGGTATTATGTTATTGTGCATTTGTTATCAGTCCAAATGGTGTGAATTTCGGCACTTCCGACCGAATTTAGTATAGAAATAAGTACTTTAAATTTGGTGCAAATCGGCTCAGATATAGTTACAGCTTTCATATATATGATTCATCCGATTTGGTGTTTAAGTCCCTCATTTTCGTAAAATGCACCAAGATATTTGGTAACAGATATCAGATAATGCCCACAAATAGTGTTTCAACTGTTGTCACGATCGGTTCAGATTCGGATATGGCTCCCATATATATCTTTATCCGAATGGAGTGAGTTTTCGCAATTCACACATGGTGCTAAGGTTATTATGTCATTGTTCATTTGTTATCAGTCCAAATGGTGTGAATTTCGGCACTTCCGACCGAATTTAGTATAGACATAAGTACTTTAAATTTGGTGCAAATCGGCTCAGATACAGCTCTCATATATATGTTTCATCCGATTTGGTGTTTAAATCTCGTAACTTTCGGAATATGCACTCTACCAAAATGATACTTTGCACCAAATATCTCATAGAGCTCAGAAATTTCAATATAAACCTTTCTTTTACGAGAGCTCTACTAAATAAGCATAGTGGTGTAGGGTATCATATAGTCGGTCCCGCCCGCTTTCCATGTTTTTTTTTTTTTTTTTTTTTTTTAAATGAAGGGGTATGTATGCCTAGGGTGGTCCTTGAAAAATATTCTCAAAAATCAACAGTTATGACTTTGGATGGAGCTTTAAAAACATGTTTACAAAATCTCATTAGTTGGCTTGGATCGTCTGTTAATTTATGTTTATGGCTTGGATGGCCCTTGACAAATAATTCTTAAAAAGCCAGGTTTATAGCTTGGATTGTTGACATGCCATGTAACGTTAAATTTAAAAATTCACGATAATGACTCTTGTTTACTTTATTTCTTTTTTTCAGTCCATAATTATGTCTTTGATAATCCTTTCTATTTTAATTCTTAAAATTACAAAAACCCGCAATTATAGTTGAGTTGGTACTCGAAAAATATATTTACAAATCCACGTATAAGGATTTTAAAATTTTATGATTATTCCCCTATATGCCTTAGGTTATGTATAAAAACAAGTTAAAATATAAGTCGACATCAGCCAACACATGTATACCCCCAGCCTTCGGCTATGATTATTCAAACAGATATTGTCGAGCGAAGTATTCCACTTTTCATACTTCATCTAATATGGATAAAAATATTGGTATGCGCAAAAGTCGAAGGAAATCGAACTTACATATTCATACATACTCACATATACATATACATATTCATATCAGATTACTGGTTAAGATAAATATTTAGCTCTAGCAAGTTGTAAAGAATCGACGATTTGTTTCGCAAGTTATTACATATATAAGTATTGGAAATTGTGACCCTTTGTGGGTGAGGTACCAGAAGGGGGTTTGGAGACGTATATTAACTTCACACCAGATCTTGTGTTAGCAAAAATGTTTGTATATGGGAAATTTGAGGAAATGGATGGATGGATTTGGATGCTTATTTCGTTTTCTTTGAGCGTTTTGTTTTTCAAAATCTTGAACCCTATTTGGAGAGGTACCAGATTAGGTGGTCGGATCTCTACCATCTTTATAACAGATCTTGTGTTGATATAAATATTTAGATATGCCAAGTCTGAATGGAATCGGATGTTAATTTCTTGGCAGAAGATCTGGGGTTTATAAAAATATTATGGTGTGTGAAATTTGAAGATAATCGGACTCTTACATCCCATTTTATAGGAGTTATAATTATTCCAAGTTCTGACCCTTTGTGGAAGATTTTCGCACCTGGCCTAGAACTACCGCAAATATTAGGATTTGCAAAGTTAGAGCAAAATCGGATTATTGCTTCTTGTATTATCCCTTCCCTCCGCCACAAAGGAGGTACCAGAAGAAGTGGACCGATATATTCCATGTTAACACCATCCTTTGGGTTGATAAAAATATTGGGATGTGTGAAATTTGAGAACAATCAGACTCTTACATCACATTTGATAAGAGTTGTAATTATTCAAAATTTTGACCCTTTGTGGGGGAGGTACTTGATGGAGTGGACCGATATTGTCCATTTTCGAACCTGACCTAGCACTAAAATATATTTTTTGAAAATTTAGAAAAATTAGAAAATTTAGTGGGCCGATATTGCCCCTCTCCGAACTTGATCTAAGTTTGACAAAAATATTACGATGTACCAAGTTTGGACCAAATCAGATACTCCCTTCGAGAGTTATCGTACGCACCAGCCAGCCAGATAGACGGACGGACGGACATCGCTAGATCGACTCCAAATGTCTGAAACGGATTTGGTCTAAAGAGACCTAGGGCCTAAAACCGTTATTTTTTTAGCGGAATCCATGAATATGGCTTTGGTAGTTCTTTAAATTCATAAAATCCTTAATTGCGAAAACAATATTTAAAATATTCATATTTCTTAGAACCAATTTAAAATCTATCACCCTCTTGACGGCATGACCCTTTGACATTCCAGTTGACCATTTCTATAGGCAATAAATTTTACTTACGCAAAACTGACGCTTGATTAGGCATCTATTATTTCAGCTTTTAGCGAGAAAATGTCATTGTAATAATAATCATTAACAATTAAGATAATTTGTGGTTATTCGATTTTCTCAGCTTCAACAGACCATCATGCAGACATATTTAGCGACCAACTTTAACAACAAATGAAAATTTTGCCGAAAGGAAAATATTTCACGAAAAATCAAACTTCAGGCTTTCGATGATTTTCATCAGAGGAATAAAAATTACCTCTCAGGAATAGTGTTCTGTTCTGTGCCCTTAACAACTCAAAATCTCTTTTAAAGAATAAAAATTTTTAGTTCTCATTGGCGAAGAGAGAAAAAAATATGCTAGATTGATGTCAACAGAGCTGTGAATATTTTTAGCCATGAAATAGCTTTAAAATATAACAATACCTATGAATATACTTATGTACACCCATGTTACTCATAGTTATTTCCCTTTTTTTAATTATCTAGAACCATCGACATCGTATTTTGGGTGATTATCTGTCGGTGGTGACGTTTATTGTGTCTTTCCTTTGTCCGTCCGTCCGTCCACCCATCCAATGCTAGGAAAACAATCAACAGCATGTCTTGGATTTAATGGACAAGTGGCATTGTTAATATGACATTTTGATTGACATTTAGCTTATTTTGTGTTGGGAATATATTGTTTTTTTTTTTTCGGGGGTATTTCGTTTTTAAATGTTTGGGAGAAACAAATGAAAAAAAAACGCATTCCATAACTGTAAATGTTTTCTTTTAGAGATTTTTTTAATTGCACCCACTTACTGGTGCTGGCTGCCAGGGCGGACACATGTTCGTTGGCTTTGTTTATTTTGAAATTTCTACCACACATTGAATCGTTGGTTGGTTGGTTGTTTTCTTAGCCTCAATGTGGTTTACATGTGTGGTGACCAAGAAAAAGTAAGACATGCATGTGTATAAATAGGAAAGTTTATTTGATATGCTCACAATAGTATTATTACGACGGCGTCGAAGAAAATAAATGGTTGATATCAGATATTGTGCAAAAATTCACATTTCAGATAAGTCTACACATGGGAATAATTTTAGCTATTTTTTTATCACAAGTTCTCACATAAATAAACCAATGTGCAATTAAACGTTCATCACAAATCAAAAGCAAACATCTTATCAAGCAAGATGGTCCCTATCATTTGTAATTCTTCAGCATCCGTGGATTAAGGTGTGAAGTTGATAGCATTATTTAGAATCTCAGCATTGGAACCACCATAATTTATGTGGAAATATTTGAAGGATATATTTAATGTTTTACATTTCTTGGTCTAAAAGTTTTTGAAACGTATTCTTAAAAATTCAAATATATTTACAACCAGTAAAAAAAGTCGTAAAGTCGGACGTACCGGCTTTATGATACCCTACACCACTTTGCTAATTAAGTAGAGCTCCACATAACAATTAAAAGTTTTATGGGAGAATTCAATCATATACGCTTAGATAATAATTATAATTTAAAGTTCAAACGACTAAATATGCCGAAGCATTTGTATCTTTTTAAATTCGGACTTGTATTGCCCATTTGGTGCAAAATTAATTTGAAATCAGATAAAGATATATATGGGAGCTATATCCAAATCTTAACCGATCTGGATAGAATTTAGCAAAGGTATTTCTGAGCTGCATTTGATATATTTCATCAAAAAATTTTTGTTGTTACGGAGTGCATATTACGGCTGTGGGTAACAAATACAGCAAATCGGATGAACAATATATATGGGAGCTATAGCTACATCTGAACCGATCTTCACCAAATTTGGCATACTATCTTCTAGACTCAATTCGGTCGTAAGTGCCAAATTTCATCCAATTTGGGCAAATATTAAACGTTTAGTGCACAATCAAATGTAAATCGGACGAAGTTATATATGGGAGCTATATCCAAATCTGAACCGATCTGGATAAAATTTAGTAAAGGTATTTCTGAGCTGCATTTGATATATTTCCCCAAATATTGTTGTTACAGAGTGCATATTACGACTGCGGAGGACAAGAATAACAAATCAGATGAACAATATATACGGAAGGCCCAAAGTCGGGCGGACCCGACTATATGATACCTTACACCTCTATGCATATTTAGTAGAGCTCCAGTAACAAATAAAAGTTTATATTGGAAATTTATGTAAAGTGGACTCAACCAACTCTGCACTTTATTTGAAAGCGTATTATGGCTTTAGAGTAGTCAGAATTTGGGAACTATATCCAACTCAGAATCGATTTACAAATAATGTGAAAGAGGCTTTTGTACCTCTAGTACCAAATAACATAGCTGTATAGTGCATAATTATGTTAAAAAATAATTATTGGAAATGGAATAATTCCGTTGAATATGAAGTAATCTATTCAATTTGGGCTGATATTACATATATGGAGGACAATAACCCTAAAATCGGATTAAGATGTATATCGAAGGTACATAAAAATCCAAGTCGATCTCGACAAAAATTTGGCAGAGGTATTTTGGAGCTATAACTGATTTCCGGTATCAAATGTCATTGTTTGAAGAGCCTATTACGCATGTGAGGGACTTTAACACCAGATCGGATGAAACATTGTATGGGAGCTATAGGTATATCCGAACCAATTTTCACCAAAATTTTAAGACCTTGCTTCTGGGCTGTCAGAAGTGCCAAAATGCAGTCCATTTGGATTAATATTGGTCATTTGTTGCACAATAAACCTGAAATCGGATAAAAATATGTATGGGAGTTATATCCAAAGCTGAACCGACCTTCATAAAAATTTAGGCACTTATTTCTGAGCTGTATCTTATATCTGGAACCAAAGAACATTGTTGTGACGTGCATATTACGCATGTGAGGGACTTTAACACCAAATCGGATGAAACATATATATGGGAGGTATAAGTATGTATATCTGAACCAATTTTTACCAACATTTTAAGATCTTGCTTCTGTGCTGAATTCCGTCGGAAGTTCCAAAATTCTGTGCTGTATCTGATATCTGGAACCAAAGAACATTGTTGTGGAGAGCATATTACGCATGCGAGGGACTTATAACCCCAAATCGGATGAAGCATACATATGGGACATATACATCTTAACCGATTTTCACCAAATATTAAGTACTTGTTTCTAGACTGAATTCGGTTGGATGTGCCAAAATTCAGGTTATTTGGACTTATATTGGCCTTTTGGTGTACAATTAACCCGAAATCGGTTGGAGATATATGGGAGCTATATCCAAATCTGAACCGATCTTGATAAAATTTGGCAGAGGTATTTCTGGACTGGATCTGATAATAAAAATATCATTCTTGTGAAGTGCATATTACGAATGTGAGGGACTTAAACACCAAATCGAATGAAACATATAAATGAGAGCTACATATGAACCGATTTTCACAAAATTTGCTGTACTTGCTTCTAGACTGAATTCGGTCAGATGTGCCAAAGTTCAGGTCATTTGGACTGATAGTGGCCATTTGGTGCACAATTAAACCGAAATCGGTTGAAGACACATATATGGGGGCTATATCTAAGTTTGAACCGATTCCCTCCAATTTTAATAGGGTTCGTCTTTGGGCCAAACAAATATTGTTTGGAAACAAATTTGTTCGGATAATAAATGCGACCTGCATTTTGTTCACAAAAAAATGGACAGACGGACTGACCTGCATAAATCGATTCAAAAAAGGGATTCTATGAAGATCCTCAAAAATAACTATGGGCCTTTCTCGCTTCCTTCTCCATGTTACAAACAAATGCACAATGACATAATAAGGGTCACTATGTGGTGTATAGCGACACTCGGTCTTTGAAATCTTGGACTTTTAATAAAAATTTTTGATGCCCTGTGTTGGTCGTACTATAAGTTTGATTGGGCCAAAAAGTGTGTATCGATCTTCCTATATCGTCGAGCTGAGTCCATTTAGCTATCCGCCGTCTGTCCATGTTAATTTTTAATCATGCTACAGGTTTCCATTATGGTCCGATCTTTAAGGAATTGTGTATGAAGGTGAGGTAATAGAAAGTCATTGTTTTTGGAAAGAAAATCGCAAAATATTAGGGGGTTGAATTTGGATGGTAATCGATTAATAGTTAGCGGTTAAAATAGTCCATAGCTTTCAGGTGAAAAAATACGAAAATTTGCATTAAACCGCAAATATTTTTAATTCCAACATACCCACGTACGGAAAGGTCACTTCTCACCGTTACATTGATGCTGATATACACGATATCGCAGGGTGAGATGAAAAAACTGCAACCAACTTCAGATTATTCCAGTGACAGTTTACAAGCGTACAAAAGCATTTTTGTGGAAATTTTCCAGAAAAAAAAACTTATTTTGTTGTTGCAAAATGGTCAGGCTTAATCCCTTTATTGTTGTTTTTATAAAAACAACGTTTATTAATTAGTGGAGAACGATGGTAATGTTTTTTTTTTTTTATTAATAGAGAGGCACGGTGGACGAAGGTTTCCTCCGAATTAATCAACATTCGGGCAACATTTGACGTTTGAAGGCCATAATTCATGCCAAAGGTGCCCAATTCGAACAAAACTACATTGACTTAGAAAGTGATTCTATGAATATAGTCAGAAGAAGTATGATCTGTGCAAAATTTTACCTTCCTATATTAATGTCTGAAGCGTGATTAAAAGAGACGGATAGACGGACAGAGGGACGGACAGGGCTAAAACCTCTTAGTATTTTAAGCTGATCAATAATGTATATACTTTGTTTGGTCTAAAATCATTATTTCGATGAGTTACAAACGGAATGATGAACTTAATTCATACTATGTATGGTAGAGGATATAAAATGTATATCTTCAATCCCTTTTCTTCATACAAATGTTAACAACAAAATTTCCTATACGAGTGTAACATGTTCTCTCTTCAGAAACAAAACAAAAAAAAAACGTTTTCATATTTTAAAGGTTTATCGTATCTTATTATCTAAAAGAATTACAAAATCAAACGGATAATGTGTCCAGCATTTCTAAGGAAAATCCAGTTAATCCAAAAACCGAAAAAAGAAGAATTTGAAAAAAGGGTCTCTTTAACTTTTACATAATTTTCTATTTCTTTCAAATCAATTTAATTTGTATTTTCCTATGATAACCATGACAGCAACAACAACAACAACAACGGGAACAAAGGCGATGAAAATAGAAAGCAAGAAATCATTTTGATGGTATCGCCGTCATCTAAATGTAACCATTAGAATTGTCTATGCCATCATCAGGGTGGTGTATGGGTAAGGGACAGCCATGGCAAGGCTGGCTGATTGGATTGCAAAGCAGGTACCTTTCAATGATTTGAATGGTAGATGATCGTCTGACTGAGTGTATATGTGTGTGAGTTTGAATTCTTAAAACAAGGCAAAAAAGGCGTTAACGGATTAAGGTTTCTGCTTCTCATCCAACAGACATTTGGAATCCTAAATTACAGTTGTTTTTGTTTTACATTAATGGAAAAATAGCTAGACAATCAGACAGTCTGTCGGTTGGCAAGGCCCTGATGATTTTCCATAGAAATATGCACTTTTGGTGTCAATTGTCTTTTCACATTCACCCGGGAAAGATTTAAATGAAGTTATCGCCCGCAATTTTCCGAATTTCTCTCTTCTCAAAAGGTCAATGGGTGGATGTTTGAATTCCGACCATCAAAAAGTCATCAAAGTCAGCATGTCCTACATTTCATCAAGGCTATGTTCCATTATTGCGGACAAAGTGTTCATTATGGACACGCTCGTTAATATGCTTGACCACGCAGTGGTGGCTATGCATGGTGTTCGCTGCCGCCATAATTATTTTTACGATGATGATGATGATGTTGAGAAGAAGGACACTCACTGGTGATCTACTACCCTGTCATGTACATCGTAAATACGTAAATGATCAGGGTGATTTCTGGTGATTTTGGTTTTTGGTCATTCTCGACATTGTTCCAGGGAAAATGAAAGGTCGACCGGCATCACCACCCTTATGAAGGTTGGTGCGTGCATCTGAAGTGCATTTAAAAACATTTTACATTCGTTGTTGATGATCTGCTGATATTCGGTGGTGATGCTGGATAATTTGATGTTCTTTTCTCAAATGTCAATTTTTGTGTTGACTGTTTGATGGATTTCGTGGGAAACAATTATTTCTTTTTAACTAAATGAAAAGCGTCCATTGTTTTGAGAAAACAATTATAAGGGCCAGCGTTCTCTGTACTGATGCCGACCGAAGATATCAGCAGGTTGAAATCTACATTTGTAATGTGCGACATTACCTCTTCGGGATTTTCTCAGTATTTTTGAATAAAGTTAGTTTGGAATAAGATGTTTGCGTGTTTCGAAATTGTACGATTCAGAAGAAAGAGATAATGATGCGGTTGACTATAAGACACAATTTTGAATTCATAATTATGTATTTATGAAAACATTTTAATATTGGCTGATGTCGTGGACTTTTTATACCGTCCACCATAGTATGAAGCGTATATTAAGTTTTCCATTCCGTTTGTAACACCTCGAAATATATATTTGAGACCCCACAAAGTATATATATTCTTGATCAGCTTCCGAACGAAATGAAGTGGGTTGATAATTTTATTTTTTCAAATGTATGTTATGTCTGCAGAACTTTTGGTATTGAAAATGGCTCATGTAGGTCCACGTTTTGGTACGGTTTCGGTATTTTGTTGATTTTAGCGACATTATTTACCGGAATTCTTTCAAATTTAGTATTTGATGTTCGTAGTGGATACTACAGCCTATGACAGAAAATTGTCTGTGCAGGTCCACGTCTTCGTATAGCCCCCATATAATGCTACCTCTAGATATTCGATATTTTGATGATTTTTGCGACATTATTTATTTTAGCATTTGAATATTGTAAAGACTTATGACAAAAGTTGCCTATGCAGGTTCACGTCGTCGTACAACCCTAAAATAACGGCTATATTCTGCATTTTTAAGATTTTAACAGAAGTCTTAAAGGACTGTATTTTTTTTTTTTTTTTTTGAAAATTGCCAAATTCGTTTCAAATGGTGGAGGGTATTCAAAGTTCGTCCCGGCCGAACTTTACAGCTTTTTTGAATATTACTCATGTAGACATTTGTCTCTGTTATCCTGAACTGAAGCCTGGTTAGACACCGTAATTTTCTAAAATGCTAATTGAAATACCTATACAACTAATTTAGCAAAACACCCACACAAAGGCCGGATACATAGAAAAAGTATGAAATTGAGACAAAAAATTTAGGAAGAAATAAGATTTCGTATTCGGTGTTGGATATACCCTGAAAGAGAAAATCTCACGCCCCGACCTTCGCTATGTAGATAAAGCGTCAAAATTTCAAACTCTTGGGATGGTGTAGTCCGTTTTGAACATATCCTAAAGAAGACAATCTAATAGCCCTGCCTGTTAATTACAAACATTCCTCTCCAGACCTGAGGAACCGATTTTTTTAGAAGTGTATAAGAATATTAATGTTTTCATAAAATAGATAAAGAGAAAAAACTAATAAGATTCTAATGATGAAGGCTATTTTCTCTGGCTTGTTGGAAGATATAGGCGCCTACAGCGCCATTCTGTAAAGACTAGAGTATAAACTAAAAAGTTGCTGTTCTTTATTACTTTCTATGATAGAAAAAATTCCATGTTTATACCATCAGTTACAGAGGGTGCAACAGAGCATATTTGTAGTTGATTTAGAGCAGTCCGTCCGTCCGTCTGTCTGACTGGTGCGCATGACAACTATCGAAGGGTATTCGAAGGGATTATCAAAATGTGTGTGCTATAGAAAAACGTGGAACTAGATATTCAATGTTCTGCAAAGGAGTGACCGTTATATGGGGTCTATACGAAAACGTAAACCTTAATATATAATGTTCGGCCACCGGAACTGGTGCCCATTACGAACAATTTTTAAGCAAATTCGTGGAAAAATATAGCAAAGACAATAAAAAATACCGAAAATCGGGAGGTACCGTTATATGGGGCCTATACCACATAGTGCTCCTGAATTGAACATTTTTTGCAAGGAGAGAACAGACCTACCGAAAGTTCCATATGAGAAGTTTCATCCAATTTAATTGGAAATTGTGGCAGAAACCTTCAAAATACCAAATATCGGAAGGTACGGTTATCAATGAACCTGTAGCAAATATTTTCTGCAGGAGAAAACAAACCTACCAAGAACCTCAAATGTAACTTTTCGGATGATTTGATTGGAAATTTCGAAAATCAGGAGGTACCGTTATATGGGGGTTATACCTGAACGTGTACCAATATAGCTCATTTTCAATAGCAATCAGCCTACATAGAATATAAAACTTTGTTGCTAATTTTAAACCTCTGGGTTAAATAATGTGGACTTTATCGTAATTATAACAGACAATCGAATTAGAATTTTATGTTGATCATGATTATATATGCTCCTTTCCAAGGTAGAGGGTATTAAAATAAGTTATATAAACATTTGCATAAAGATTTGCCATTAATGGAACTTAAAATACATTTTTGTTCTAATACGAAATTTCATAAATTTCATATTTCCATCCCTGCATTAAGAACACCAAAAAAAAAATATTAGAAAACTTTTACAAAAATTAACTCATGTCTCATCACCTTCTCTTATACTATTTTCCATCCTCTCAGAAGCTCGTGAGAACAGAAGAGCATGCAGTTGGGCAGAGATCGAACGAGAGCGACGGCGACGCAACCGAATAACGAACGACATGCATAAACCGAAGGCAGCGAAATATTTGAAGCAAATTGAAATTATGAAAATTGATTTAATTTTAACAGATTCTTTTATAACAACAACTAAAATTATATAAAAACCCAAGGACAACGAAAATCATTGAAGAGGCTATGGATAAGTTGACGCACACGTCTGCAATGACATCGGCAGCAACTAAACACACGAACTCAACAAAGAAGAGCACAACACTATATACTCGATTTGCAATGCAAGTTTTAATTAATGTTATGACCTTTATAAGCACCTGCGTAAAGACAATTAACTTGTATTTAAACTTTAAACAATTAAGTATTAACAAGTGTCGCAATTCGGGTAATAAAATAAGTTTTTTGCACACCTGTGTAGGTTTTAACTATCGATATAGATATGTAAACCTCAACGCACAATGTTGTAAAAACAATTGAGAGATTAATTTTAATAGACAAAAATTGAATTTGTCAAGCCCCAAAATATACGCATAAGAGTTACGAAAAGTTTCTTTATAAATATATTGTTAAGAATATAATTTTGGTTTAATAGGAGATTTCATATATTCCACATTGTCATCCCTGTCATAAGAACACCTAACAAATATTAGAAACCTCTCATAAAAACGACTCACCTTCAATATTCCTTGTATTAATTTGTCTCCTCTCAAAAGCTCGCGAGAATAGGAGAGAATGCCGTCGCGGTCACAGATCGAACGACAACGACGACGCGTATGTACCACCAACCGAGTAACGAACGAGGCGCATAAACCGAAGGCAGCGAAAAACATAAATCAACGACAATTGAAATTCAGAAATTTCATTAAATTTTTAACACATTCTTTTATAATAACACAATGATATAATTTAGCAATTGAAATAAATAAAAACGCAACACAAACACACTCTTTTATTTTAAAAGGAAATATAAGAAACTTGACTTAGCAAAGGCTATGTTGACGCACACACACGTTGCTGCTGCTGACGTCGGCGGCGACTAAACACACAAACTCAACAAAGAAGAGCACAGCAATAGATACACATTTTGCGGAGAAACTAAAAGTTAATTTTAAGACCTTTTTAAACACTTTTATTAACAAATTTTAATTCACAGCACTGACTTAAACTACCCGAAACAATTATCTCATATTTTAACATTAAATAATTATGTTTTAATTACTGAAAACCCGACTCGCGACACTCCCGACAGAAAATGCAACTTATTGCAATAAAAGTACGAATTAACTAAATTGAGAACATTGGAAGGGTTGCCAAGATCAATGTGATTGCTCCAAATAAGGGATAATCAAATATAAACATTATTTATACCCAATCTATATTAATGAGGTGCATACAAGTAAATAAATTCTGAATAGAAGAAACTCAAGAAACGGCTTTAAATCAATGCAGATTTAAATAATATACACAAAAATTTAAATTTAGCAAATTAAACGCCCATTTTATGATACTTTACAATGAAAGAAATCCTTTTAAAATTGTTTTTAATATACTAGTAAAACCGGCCCATTGTTTTACTGTTTAATGCATATTTTTTATGAACTACAAATATTTCTCATATAAGCTGTAATTTTGTAGCTTTTTTCTTTGGGAAAACATTACTTTTTTTCTTTGAACTACAATCGGTTTTTTTGGTTATTGCTCAGCAAGTCTTGATATTCGGACTTCACTTACCTTTGTCTCGATATCCGGCAGAATGGATTACAATCTAGCATTCTATTTTCTTGTCAGAGAGAATTTGCCATACAAAAATGAATTCCACATACTGATATAAGAAAGATAAAGCTATGTGGGCAATTTAAGATCGAAGTTACAACTATAATATTATTGTGAACCAGCCGATTATTCCAAATGAAGGCGAATTCTCAAAATCAGTACAGCCGTTAGTTATAAGGGCAGTAAATGACATAATGCGATAACATGCACATTTTCGTGTTTTTTGTCGGAATTTCAGAGTCAACTACGAAAGCAATTCTGGTGAATAAGCAATTCTGGTGAATAATGTCGCTATAATCACCAAAATACCGAATATCGGGAGGAATCGTTATATAGGGTTTATACGAAAACGTGCATTTGCATACTCGATTTTTAGTTAAAAGATGTAGTACCTATTACCAACTTAAAATACAACATTTGAAATAATTCCGGTAAACATATCGCTAAAATCATCTAAATACCGAATATTGGGAAGTACCGTTAAAACGGGTCTATATGAAAACGTGGACCTACATGGCCCACTTACGAACTTAACCTGCATACTGAAAAAATACAATGTTCTAACGTATAATCCAGCGTAAAATTGTGCTTCGAACGCACTACAGTTAAGACTCATAGAGCGGGTGCAAAATTAGCTATTTCATCCCCTTAATATTTTGCGATCACCTCCCCCTACAATAGGCTTCTATTATAATTCCTATTATTCTTTATTCTAACTCCAGGCTAAATTTCAAAAGGATCGGACTATACACGTAGCAAGACCAACTCAGCTCGACGAGTTGGAGCAATATTTGTGAGGTGTTATAAATGTTTATCTCAATCAAACTTATAATATCCCCAATAAATAAATGTATAAAAGTGAAATGAACAACATCAGAAGAAACAGGAGTATTGAGACGAAATCAAAAAGTGGAAGCATTCTTACTTCGGACCAAGGCCAAGCCAAAACTAAAGACATAAATTGGTAAATACTAGACAAAATGCATTCTGAGAAAATGGTTTGTGTACATATGCAATATCTAGAGTGAAAAAGCTCACAGGCATGTTTATATAAAAAAGCAATTATAGTAAATAATGACAAATAAAAGTTTGAATAATTCAAAAATTAAGTTTCAAATACTACTCCAGAGACCTTCCCAATTAATTGCATATTACCCTATTGATTTCAATAACTAAACATTGGTACTTGTCCGACTTGTCCCATCTTTATACTACTTTGACTTTGCCAAAACTCATATATTTTTACTAGCACTGTAAGACAAGTATTGAGGGAACTTAAAACTAGTATTAGGCTCAACAAAAAAGACAATTTTGTCATTTTGGCAAATAGATAGAAAGAAAATTTAGATATTGGAGATAGGCAATAAAAAGAGAAAACTATACATAATTTTGAAAAAAAGAATATATGTATATATTTTTTGAGGAATAAAATCCTTAAGAAAATCTATATCTTTAATTAAAGACAAGCTACCAGCTGGATTTATAAGAAAATTACCATCCCCGGAATTTTGTGATGAATTGAAATTGCGTTATTTTTTTAATTGTGAATGCTATAAGAAGGATTGATCAAATAATTCAATTAACGTATCAGAAGATTTAAATAAAAACTAAAGCAAGAAGACCCTCAAGATACCCGCTGCTATATGTATTCAAGAAAATCATTTCGTCGCCTAATCTGTTTAAATTAACGTTGTAACCACCATATTTTCGTTCATCACAAAATTCAAATGAACGGTAAAAATACCGTATGGGGTATTTGGGTAAGTCCAATTCGTCATATATTTCATTTCATATCTGTTAGATATAAATCTTAATTTAATTGTTAAATTCTAAACTTTATTTCTAAATTTTCGTTTTTTATATGCTGTACTATCTCACTCTCATGTCATCGATATAAATATTGTTAAATACTTCCGAACAAAAATTTTTATTTTAATGATAATCTTTCTAAACTAAACTATTTGCTAAATACACGCTTTAATTTTTTTATGAATTTAAAGTCGGTTTATCTATGGCCCGAAAGGGAAGCATGTTCGATTAAAAAGTACTTTAGGGGATAATACATAATTAATCAATAATCAAAACAAACCAGCACCTAATATTGCTGACCTTTAATCATCACCATCTCCAAAACACAAAATAACACTACACTATCACACATAAGAAAAGCTACCTTAAATTTTACTTCTATACGTACGCATCCGAATTTATATCCAAAGGAAAAATAAACTGATCACTGCCGGGGACAGAAAGTAACGAGCTCTGGACAAAAGTCTTTACAAAATATTTACATCATTTTCTTTGAAGAATGTCAAGAAAATCTAACTTCCTTCTGAAACAACTTTAAACTTTGCATTTATTTTATATTATTTCAGCAATACCCAACATTTAATCTTATCCGAAAAATTTTAATATTTTGGTGTGAAATCGGTCGACAGGTTTAATTTTTAATAGTACATTAATGATGACCATCAAAACATTACTCGGCAACTCCTTTTCTTACTTTCCAGATATTTTGTCTAATTACACTGACCTTGGCAACTCTAATAATGTTCTCAAATCAGTTAAATTTCTCTTTCGTTGCAATCGGTTGCAAAAATGTCGGTATAGTCGGGAATCGCGGATTTAACAATATCGGGATTTGTTAAAATTTGAAGTATTTCTCGGTCGTGTTATATACGTTTACTCGGGGACTTTTGATTAAAAGTGGTAGTGCATCAATTGTTATTTGTGTTGTAATTGCATTGTTTCTATTCTTAAAATTGTCTGTATTTTTGCTGATGACGTCACTACCGGTGTTGCATCATCCTTTGTTGCTTGAAATTTTTGTGCAATTCATTATGTGAGAGTGTATGTGTGTAGTGTTAAACAATAGCCTGCTAGTTCGACAAAACATCAATTGACGGGTTTTCTATAGTAATTTCGTCGATTACTTCCTACAGTACTTACTTATGTATCCACTAGTATAATACGAATGATACTATTGATACTATTCATAGCATACACCATTAATGATTTTGATTTAAGGGTATGTACTTATTTCAGTATCCCAAAGTAAATGAACGGTTCGTCGATTGTATCAACTGCGCCTTACCATGGGATACTTAAGTAAGTTCACATATTCTTTTGTTTCTCTTTGTTCGATTCCGTTATTTTCTGGAATGTGTGTGATGCAAAAAAAGCTTGGTGGTTGACAAATTTCATTTACTCTTTGATCAACAATCCAAGTGTTTAGTCATAAATTGTGTGTGCTCCCACCAGTGAAGTAATAAAATATAAATTGGTTTGTAAAAAGCAAACATACGAAGAAATTCCGGTAATACAGAAGTTTCCAATAAAATCTGAAGAACAATTAATTGAAATTGACAAGGAAATAAATGCTGAAAATAGAAATCAATATGTAAGATATTTCATCATTTTTATTATAAATATGAATAGCTGTATATCAAGTTTATCTTTAGATAAAAGCAATGAAATCAATGCTAGAACCAGCCGGGGTTCACAAAAACTTAAAATGCATCCTAAACGACAATGTTACCATGGCCTACAATGTCGACGGTGTTCAAGGGAAGAAAAGTTTTAAACAACTTAAAAACTTTATGGTGTTCTGTTAGGTAAGCATAATTATAGTCTTAAAACCCGATATAAATAATACATTTATATTTTTTTCATTTTCAGAAGCGGTCTCAATGGCCAAAACAAATAATATTGGTCCAGCGGATGACCAAATTCGGAAGGCAATTCAATTGCAGAAAAGGAGAATTTTTAAAAATATGTCGGTGCAAAGACATGCTGATCAAAAATAAGCCAGACAAATAAATTTCAGACGTTTATTTTCATTATTTGACGTATTTTGTTTTTGTTTTAAATAAATAATTTTGTATTTTTTGAATTAAATATGTGGATTTTGATTTCATAGGGATCTTCTGCACAGTACTGCGTATGCAGAATTCGCTTATTATTAATCATTAACGAAGTAGATCATTACTCATCGTTAACGATAACTTATTATTCATTGTTAACGAAGTAGTTCATTATTAATGATAAACGAATAGTCACTGAACTTGTCATTACTGTTTTCGTTAATGGAAGGTAAACGAGAGGGTGACGATTACATACCTCCAATGACATCCCCATGTTAAATTCGTCACTCAAACGCGTGGCTAGTGTATTGGCGAGTAGGTACTGGTACTTTCTTTTGGAACAATGGTATAAGTACTTATGTAGTGCTTACCCGAACAAGCGGGAGGTTTTCTACGATTAGTTGTTGTTGCGTTTTCTCACTTCATTTCTTTCCGTTTTAATATTTATCGGGCTCATCTCGGTCGTCGGAAGCGTCGTCGCCTTCATAAACGTCTTTTGATCTCCTGCATAGTTTCTCTTTGTCCGTGCGAGCTTTTGAGCGAATCCTAGACAATGCGAATTCAAAGGTGAGAGTAATTAATTTTAAACTCCTAATTTATTGAAAATAGAAATCTCATTGTTTTATTATTCTCTGCTGGTGTCTTCATTAGTTTTTCTCCCGCTCAATTCTATGCTCTTTCTCAGCTATTTTTTTTAATATTCTTGGCCCTTTTATTAGTATTTCGTTATGCATATTTTACTACAATAGGGTTGTCTATGCAAATAAAATTTGGTGCAAAATAATAATAAATCAAAATACGCACTCTCTTCTCAAATAATATAATTGCTATTGAAATATATACCTAAAATTAATCAAAAGAAATTGTATTACAATTTGAAGACTTTTGTCAAAAATCGTATAGGGAAATGGGTAAGCGCTTCTATGGTCGAATTTCCCCAGTAATCGGTACTCTGAGGTTTTGAAATTCTGTTGAGCAATTCTTTTTCTTTATATGCCAGATATTTAAGTTTATTATATTGACCTTGGCAGCTCTAAAAATATTCTCAAATCAGTTTTCCTCTTTCGTGACAAACGATTGCAAAAATGTCGGTAAAGTCTGAGAGTTCGCGAGTTAAGCTATTTTTCGAACGTTTTTTATAATGTAACTCGGTTGGTGAAATTCGAAAAAAAGTGTTGAATTAGAGCGTCCAATTATATTTGCATCTTCTTTTATCATTGTTTCTATTCTTATAAATGTTTTCATTTGTTGCTGATTACGTCACTACCGGTGTTGAATCTCAATACGTGAGAGTGCATATGTGTAGTGTTGGAGTCCAACAATTTTCTAAGATTTGATTACAACTCTTCTAAGATTTGTTTTTGTTTTGTGTTCTCAGTTAATTTTGTTCCATTTTTATATTTGTCGTGAGTCGTTTGATCTCCTGCGTATTTTCTCTTTGGCACATGCGAGCTTTTGAGATAATCCAAGACAATGCGAATGTAAGCTAAGAACATTTGAAGTAAAGGAATTTCCTATATTTGCCTTTCGCTCATGCTGATGACGTCACTACCGGTGTTTTTGTTTTCGAGTTCTCAGTTCAGTTCGTTTCCGTTTTTTTTTATATTTGTCGTGCTCATCTCGGTCGTTGGTGGCGACGTCGTCTTCGTCAATGTTCTCAGCTCTATTGTATAGTTTTTCACTGGACCATCCGAGCTCTTGCGAGAATCCTAAATAATAGGGAAATAGAGTAAGAACTTTAAATTCAAAACTGTTATGTCTCTGCTGGTGGCATTAATTTTAGGCTTTTTATACCCTATACCACAAAGTGGTAAGGGTAGAAGGAAGCGAGTTAGACCCATAGTTTGTTTTGAGGATCTTCATACAATCACTTTCTGAGTTGATTTATGAATGTCAGTCAGTCCGTCCGCCAATATCAGCTAAACAAAATGCAGGTCATATTTATAATCCGATTGAGATGACATTTTCCAAAAAAAAAAAAAAAAATATTTTTTTTTTTTTTTGGCCCAAGGACGAACCCTGTTGAAAGTGGTGAGAATCGGTTCAAAGTTAGGTATAGGATCAACCGATTTCGGGTTAATTGTGCACCAAATGGCCAATATCAGTCCAAATGACCTGAGTTTTGGCACATCCATTCGAACTCAGTCTGGAAACAAGTAGATTAAATTTAGAGAAAATCGGTTCAGACATAGCTATAGCTCAAATATATATGTTTCATCCGATTTGCTCCTGAAAAATGATATTTGGTACCGGACATCAGATACTGCTCGAAAATACCTCTGTCATATTTTATCGAGATAAGACCAGATTTGGTTATAGCATAAGACCAGATAGGTTTATTGTGCACTAAATGGCTAATATCAGCAATGGCGACTGAATTCATCCTAGAAAGAAGTACTTAAATTTTGGTGAAAATAGGTTCAGATATAGCAATAGCTCCTATATACAGGGTGAGATAAAAAACTGCAACAAAGTCAAATACAATAATTTTTATATATTTTTTAAAATTTTATTGAATGAAAGTAAAAATGTCGGAAATAGCATCATCATTTGGAATAAGTTTAGATTTGTTCGAATTGGTCATTTTGGCACGAATTATGGACTTCAAACGGCCAATGAAATTGTCGCACGCTGCTCGAATGTTGCTCTGCTGTCCGGCGGACCATTTCTGGCGCAGCGCTTGCTTGAGGTGATCGACAGTTTGGTATTTTTTAGTGCTAAACTTGCTTTCCAAAATACTCCAGACACAATAATCCCACGGATTGGTATCCGAAGATTTTGTTGGTCATTGTGCGCTGGAAATGAAGCTAGGAACCTCATTTTGTAACCACTCTTGGGTGGCGCGTTCTGATTCCCGTTGGAATGTCCAAGGTCTGCTGGCAAAATGTTTGGGTGCACAAGGCATTAATACGACCTCCAGAATATTTTCGCGATAATATTTGGCATTTATTCTGATGCCACGGTCGATTAATACGAGCGGAGAGCGACCATCGGCTGTTATGACGGTCCACACCATCACCATAAACACGATAATTTTATTTTTTTACAAACTGCAGGACAACGAATGATTTCTCATCCGAGAAAACCAAATTCGGCAGTTCACCACTTTCGGCCAAGCGAAGCAACTCTTTAGCTTTTTTGAGTCTATTTTCTTTCTGTTGCAGTGTAAGTTCTTGCATATTGTGATATGTTCAGCACACGAGCCATTTTTCGGCCACTGCGAAATGACAGCAGTCTGAAGTTGGTTGCAGTTTTTTCATCTTACCTTGTACATCAACGTTATTTGGTACTAGAGGAACAAAAGCCTCCGTCTAATTTAACATAAACTTTGTCTCATAACATTCTTAAATAATTTGTCTATTCACGAATACTTTTTCGAAACTCACTTAAGAATCATTTACATGACATAGATAAACAAAAAAACCGACACCAAACCCGCGTCATTGTCTTTAATGTGTGTGTGTGTGTCGTTATCACCATCGTCATCTTCATCATTCGAAACACAAGCGTCAACGCATGCCTGCATTTTGCCTATGAGCGGCTGGCTTTTATAATTTCAATTTCAACTTCAACAAAAGGGCCATTGAAAAGAGTTAAAAAGAAATGTTGTTTTTAATTGATTTCTTAACACTTTAAAAGATCTCATTCTTGGGGCTGTTTTCGTTCCTTTATCGGCCTGGATGGCTTCAAATGTTTTTTGCACTTAAGTCAGAATAACAGAAGATGAAAAACGAAAAAATGAAACGAAACACTTTCATAAACGCCTGTCTGTCTGCCATGAGTATTCATAGGAAATATTTATATCTTTGGCTCGCTCCGCTCGCCTCTATTCTCCTCGGGTCCACTTATCTTCTTAAGCTGAAAGTAATGAATATGAATCTGTCCTTTTGCCAGTTATGACTTGGCACATTTTTGAGGCTTTGATGTTTTTTTCTGTTGAATTTTTTATTGCCGGTAACAAGAATTGAATTTATGATCTTTTGTTGTAGTTGTTATTTATGTTTTTATTACTGCTATCGATCAATGATCTATGATAGGGCTTTTTGTTGAACATTTTGTTTCGTGGTGTTTTTGTATTCAAACAATATTCAATTAACCATTAATGCTTACATGTTTTGGGTGTTATGGTCAGATAAATGATAGGCATTGCGCTATAGTCGGTGTTTTAATTATTCCAATGTGTTCGAAAATAAATAAGACCTTGCAAAAAAGCTCTCAAAAATCATAGTCCTTGAAAAATTCACGTTTATAGCTCTGCTGGTCCTTGAAAAACTTAATATTTAAAATACACGCTTATAGCTTTGTTGGTCCTTCAAAAAATATTCTTTAATAATCCACGTTGAAAGCTCTGTTGGTCCTTGACAAAATATTCTTTAAAAATCCACGTTGAAAGCTCTGTTGGTGCTTGAAAAAATATTCTTTAAAAATCCACGTTTATAGATCTTTTGGTCATTGAAAAAATATTCTTTAAAAATCCACGTTTAAAGCTCTTTAAGTCTTGAAAAAATATTCTTTAAAAATCCACGTTTAAAGCTCTTTAAGTCTTGAAAAAATATTCTTTAAAAATCCACGTTTATAGATCTTTTGGTCATTGAAAAAATATTCTTTAAAAATCCACGTTTAAAGCTCTTTAAGTCTTGAAAAAATATTCTTTAAAAATCCACGTTTATAGATCTTTTGGTCATTGAAAAAATATTCTTTAAAAATCCACGTTTAAAGCTCTTTAAGTCTTGAAAAAATATTCTTTAAAAATCCACGTTTATAGATCTTTTGGTCATTGAAAAAATATTCTTTAAAAATCCACGTTTGAAGCTCTTTAAGTCTTGAAAAAATATTCTTTAAAAATCCACGTTTATAGATCTTTTGGTCATTGAAAAATATTCTTTAAAAATCCACGTTTAAAGCTCTTTAAGTCTTGAAAAAATATTCTTTAAAAATCCACGTTTAAAGCTCTTTAAGTCTTGAAAAAATATTCTTTAAAAATCCACGTCTAAAGATCTTCGAGTCCTTGAAAAAATATTCTTTAAACATCCAAGTTTAAAGCTCTTTGAGTCCTTGAAAAAATATTCTTTAAAAATCCACGTTTAGAGCTCTGCTAGTCCTTGAAAAAATATTATTTAAAAAAGCACGTTTAAAGCTCTGCTGGTCCTTGAAGAAATATTCTTTAAAAATCCACGTTTAAAACTCTGCTGGTCCTTGAAGAAATATTCTTTAAAAATCCAAGTTTAAAGCTCTTTGAGTCCTTGAAAAAATATTCTTTAAAAATCCAAGTTTAAAGCTCTTTGAGTCCTTCAAAAAATATTCTTTAAAAATCCACGTTTTGAGCTCTGCCAGTCCTTGAAAAAATATTCTTTAAAAAAGCACGTTTAAAGCTTTGCTGGTCCTTGAAAAAAATGTTCTTTAAAAATCCAAGTTTAAAGCTCTGTAGGTCCTTGAAAAAATATTCTTTATAATCCATAGATCTTTGGTCCTTGAAACAATATTCTTTAAAAATCCACGTTTAAAGCTCTGATGGTCCTTGAAAAATTATTCTTTAAAAATCCACGTTTAAAGCTCTGTTGGTCCTTGAAAAACTTAATATTTAAAATACACGCTTATAGCTTTGTTGGTCCTTCAAAAAATATTCTTTAAAAATCCACGTTTAAAGCTCTTTAAGTCTTGAAAAAATATTCTTTAAAAATTCACGTTTATAGATCTTTTGGTCATTGAAAAAATATTCTTTAAAAATCCACGTTTAAAGCTCTTTAAGTCTTGAAAAAATATTCTTTAAAAATCCACGTTTAAAGCTCTTTAAGTCTTGAAAAAATATTCTTTAAAAATCCACGTCTAAAGATCTTCGAGTCCTTGAAAAAATATTCTTTAAACATCCAAGTTTAAAGCTCTTTGAGTCCTTGAAAAAATATTCTTTAAAAATCCACGTTTAGAGCTCTGCTAGTCCTTGAAAAAATATTATTTAAAAAAGCACGTTTAAAGCTCTGCTGGTCCTTGAAGAAATATTCTTTAAAAATCCACGTTTAAAGCTCTGCTGGTCCTTGAAGAAATATTCTTTAAAAATCCAAGTTTAAAGCTCTTTGAGTCCTTGAAAAAATATTCTTTAAAAATCCAAGTTTAAAGCTCTTTGAGTCCTTCAAAAAATATTCTTTAAAAATCCACGTTTTGAGCTCTGCCAGTCCTTGAAAAAATATTCTTTAAAAAAGCACGTTTAAAGCTTTGCTGGTCCTTGAAAAAAATGTTCTTTAAAAATCCAAGTTTAAAGCTCTGTAGGTCCTTGAAAAAATATTCTTTATAATCCACGTTTGAATCTCTGTAGGTCCTTGAAAAGCTGGTCCTTTAAAACTCGGCTTTTAAGGCTCTGTTGGTCCTTGAAGAAATATTCTTTGAAAATCCACGTTTAAGCTCTGTCGATCCTCGAAAAAAAATTCTTTAAAACTCCAAGTTTAAAGCTCTGCTGGTCCTTGAAAAAATATTCTTTAAAAATCCACGTTTAAAGCTCTGTTGGTCCTTGAGAAAATATTCTTTAACAATCCACGATTAAAGCTCTGTTGGTCCTTGAGAAAATATTCTTTAACAATCCACGTTTAAAGCTCTGTTGTTCCTTGAAAAAATATTCTTTAAAAATTCACGTTTAAAGCTCTGTTGGTCCTTGAAAAAATATTCTTTAAAAATCCACGTTTAAAGCTCTGTTGGTCCTTAAAAAAATTTTCTTCAAAAATCCACGTTTAAAGCTCTGTTGGTCCTTGAAAAAATATTCTTTAAAAATCCTCGTTTAAAGCTCTGTTTGACCTTGAAAAAATATTCTTTAAAAATCCACGTTTAAAGCTCTGTTGGTCCTTGAAAAATTATTATTTAAAAATACACGTTTAAAGCTCTTTTTATTTTTCCAATACTACCTCTGTCAGTCTGCCAACCTCAATTTACTTTTTTTGGCCTATTTGTCAAACGCATATCATGCGACTTTGAAATATTTTTCTTCGACTTTTTTCATTCATTGCCGTGGACAATAGACATGATGTTGATCAAACATGCTTTTTTCTACAAAGTAGACAAAGTCCCAAGCGCAAGCTATTCCACTTTGTAGCCTTAAGTGCCGCTTAATAATAGAAATATTCAAATATTTGTCAAGTGAGGGGGAATTAAGGGCGTTCTTTTCTTGAGGAGAAAAAAAATGACGACGAAACCTGAAAAAAAAATATTTCAAAATTATGTTCAACATTTTGTGGCGGCAAACATCAATGTCTCGCGTCTAGCTAGACATTGTGTATCGCCGTCACAAAGGAGGCGCGATCGCATGAGTTGAGCTTTTTTGGGGTTATGCTGTTCGGGATTGAAGTGTTGTTGATCGTTTTTTGTGTGTCATATTCTCGGTTGTTTTGGTCTGAAATAATTTGCATACAGATTGATTTCGGTTTTAACATTTTTAGGTGAGCTATTCAAAAATGTTTGTTGGCCACGACCAAACCAAATAAAAAATATGTTTGCTTACCCCCAAAAAATAATATTTTTTAAGTAACTAATCACGAAGTTAGAGACATTCATCTGGAGAATTCGATTTTTTTGTTTGAATTTGAAATTTTGTAAGGTCGGTTTCTTTTTGATATCAATATCATAACGGAATACAAACTTGACCTTACATATTGTTTGGGTTTGTTGTGAATATTTTGGCATTAACATTTCTTCAATGTGGTTCAAATGACATATATTTTTAATGACATTGTAAAAATAATGTTAAATTCATTTAAGAGTTAAATACAAAGATTCTGGCGGCAAAATTCGATTATATGTCATACTGTATGTATCGTTCGTTTTCTTTGCCATTTACACATTTATCTTACAAAATTCCTGTGGTTACCCACAAATACCAATTTTTAGACATATTTGTGGGAAAATGTGGCAAAAATCATCAAAATAGCGAATATCGGGAGGTACCGCTATATAGGGCTATACAAAAACGTGGGCCTATACATACAATGTTTCGCCAACGGAGCTACAACTTACAACCACAGACGCACGGACAAACAGACGGAATTTTATGCTGATTATGAATATCTATACATTATGGGGTCTACGACGAATATTTATGACAAAGTTAATATACACTCCTTTCCAAGGTGGAGGGTATAAAAATCAGTGTTATATTTGAAAGAAAAAAAAAATGAATAAAAAAGACTAACTCTGATAGTTAAAAACATTATTTTAGTACCTACCATTGATTTCAAGTGTTGACGGCCTAACCATTGGATACAACTTTCAACCGAATTGGACCCATACCTCTACAGGGTGAAATGAAAAAACTGCAACCATCTAAGTCATTTCTAAGCTACTGATCCGACAGCTGTTAAAATTATTCCAGTGACAGCTCATTATATTGTTTACATGCGTACAAAAGCTTTTTGGTGAGAATTTTCCAGAAAAATAATTATTCGTGATGGAATTCAAGCGTGATTTCTTTATATTTGGCTGGAAAACCACAAGTGTATATCCTTAGAGCAATCCAGCATTTAAATGTGAGTAAATCTTTTGTGTCTCGTACCATCGCTCGTTACCGTGATGCTGGTAGGGTAGCCCGACGTCAAGGAAGTGGACGGAAGAAAACAGCAACATCACCAGAAATGGTTCGAAATTAAAGAAGCGACTTGATCGAAACCCGCATCGCAGTGACCGAAAAATGGCTCGTTAGCTGAACATATCGCAATCTTCCATTCGGCAACTATTGTAAAATGAGCTCAGGTTAAGCCATTGAAATTCCAAAAAGTGCAAGAACTTACAGCGCAACAGAAAGAAAATAGACTCAAAAGAGCTAAGGAGTTGCTTCGATTGGCCGAAAGTGGTGAACTGCCGAATTTGGTTTTCTCCGATGAGAAAATATTCGTTGTCCAGCAGTTTGTAAACAAACAAACAAAATGATCGTGTTTACTTGCCAAAGAGGTCAGCTCAAAATGTGCACTTTCGGTTGACCACAAGAACATAAGCGGCGGCCATGGTGATGGTGTGGGCCGCCGTAACAACCGATAACAACCATCAGTATAAATGCCGAATATTATCGCGAAAATATTCTGGAGGGTGTTTCAAAGCCTTGGGCACTCAAACATTTTGGCCGCAGACCTATGACATTCCAACAGGATTCAGCACCATCGCACTCAGCATGTGCCACCCAAGAATAGTTAGAAAATGAGGTTCTTCCCTTCATTTCCAGCGCACAATGGCCACCAAAATTTCCGGATACCAATCCGTTGGACTATTGTGTCTGGAGTATTTTAGAAAGCAAGGTTGGCACCAATTCGAACAAATGTAAACTTATTCTAAAATTTGATGCAATTTCCGACATTTCTTGCTTTCATTCAATTAAAAAAGAAAAAAATATGTAAAGATTATGGCGTTTGACTTTGTTGCAGTTTTTTATCTCACCCTGTATATATTCATGATCAGCATAAAATTCTAAGTCGATTTAACAATGTCCTTCTGTCTGTCATTATTTGACTTAGAGCTTTAAAATTTGGCAGAACAATTTGTATTACGTCTAGGAGGGTTGGTATTGAAAATGTGACACTCCGGCCCACGTTTTGGTATATATAATGGTACCTCCCTATATTCGGTACTTCGATGATTTTTGCCACATTGCCCCACGGATTTGTCGAAAAATTGTTATTTGTAGGTCATAATGGGTTATAGCTCCGGTGGCAGAACATTGAATATTTAGGTCCACTTTTTTCTATAGAGCAATTATAACGATACCCACCGATATACGGTATTTGGATAATCCAAGTCACATTTACCCACGAAATGTTTGGTATTTCAGAAGAATTGGTAGATGACAATCCTTGAAATATAAAATTGTCTGCAGAGGATCACGTTTTGGCTCCCATGCAACGGCCTCACCCACATTATGGTTTTTTGAAAAATTTAACAGCATTATCCAAACGGCCTTACTGATATTTGTAGTTTAATATGGAACACATTTTAATGCAGATAATTTTATATGATAATGTTTTTTTACCCAATGGTGGAGGGTATTAAATGTTTTTTATTAAAGCTTAATAGTTATTACGTCCTTGGATTTTTTTTTTTGCAACTTAGAAATTGCATTTACATATCGTTTCATTCCATTATTTAAAATCCATGATAAGAGGTCAATTTTCCCAAATAAAAATGTTTTTCAAAATCCGTGTTTGGAGTATTTTAAATTCTTAAAAGAAGTATTCTAAAAATGAATTAAGGCGGTTGGTTGATACTTTAAAAATAGTCTCTGAAAATTCAATATTGGTGGTCAGTTGATCTTGGGATTTTTTTTTTTTAATTAAGGTTAGAACACAGTTTGTAGTTGAAAAATATGCCAAAATATCACATTTAAAGATATTTTGGCCTTGAAAAAATATTCTTAAAATGTTCGCCTTTTAGTCAGTTAGTTGACCCCTACAAAAATATTCTTAAAAATCCAAGTTTGGAGGTCAGCTGTACCTGAAACAAATGACTCTTTCACAGCGTATTAATCCAACCTACAGAGAAATGTAAAGTAAGTAATAAATTTCACGAAATATTCCATATCGCCTTCAGGTACTTAAGTATGTAAGTCAAATTCAAACTTCAGTGGACCTTTGCAGTGTCTGGGTTATACATTTAAGATGCCATTAATTGGGATATTAGGATATACATAGTATGGAGGGTATATTAAGTTCGTCATTCCGTTTGTAACTCGTCGAAATAATCATTTTAGACTTAACAAAGTATATATATTCTTGATCAGCGAAAAATTCTAAGACGATTTATCCCTGTCCGTCTGTCCGTCTGTTGTAATCACGCTACAGTCTAAATGAATTAGGATAGGAAGCACAGATCTCTCTTTTGTCTGCAGGCAGGTCAAGTTCGAAGATACCCCCGATATTCGGTATTTTGATGATGTTAGCCACATTTTTCATTGGAATTGTCTGAAATTCCACACAGGAAGTCCCTGGTGAGTATTTTATCCCCTGGTATAGAATTGTCTATATAGGTCCACGATATCGCATAGCCCCCATATGACGGTACCCCCCGATATTCAGTATTTAGAAGATTTTACCCACATTTTTTAACGGCATTGTCTGAAAATCCACACAAGGAGTTACTTGCGGGTACTTTATACCTCGGAAGGGAATTATCTATATAGGTCACGATATCGTATAGCCCCATATAACAGTTCCCTACGATATTCGCTATTTTGATGATTTTAGCCACATTTTTCAACGGAATTGTCTGAAATTCTACACAAAGATTTCTTTGTGAGCACTTTATCCCTTTGAAAGGGAATTGTCTATATAGGTCCACAATATCGTATAAACCCCTATACAACGGTACTCGATATTCAGTATATTTGATGATTTTAGCCACATTTTCCAATAGTATTATCTGAAAATCCACACAAGGAGTTCCTTGTGAGTACTTTACCCCCTGAAAGAGAATTGTCTATATAGGTCCACGATATCGTATAGTCCCCATATAACGGTACCCCCCCCCCCCATTATGGGTATTTTGATGATTTGAGCCAGATTTTTCAGCGGAATTGCCTGAAATTCTACACAAGTAGGTTAACGATATCGTATATCCCTGATATATCGGCACCTTCCCATATTAGGTATTTTAAAGATTTTAACTGAATATTTGATGGATTTTATTTTTTTGAAAATTTTTTAATTCATTTCAAATTCTGGAGGGTATTCAAAGTTCGACCCGGCCGAACTTACCGCTTTTTTACTTGTAGCTATTAGCGGGGTCTTGGGTACTTTTTTGGTTCTTATTTGTCATTTTTGTTTCTAGGAGGATAAAGAACCTATTCTCATAAAATTTTCAATTTTCGGAGTAGGGTCAATTTTGGTCTTGACCACATTCATCAATATATTTGGCTAAAATATTGTATTTGGCTTCTCTGGGGTAGAAAACCATCTTAGAGATAATTGTCCACAAAGGCATTTATTTAAGTATATTCCCCACATTAATGTACCCCACTCCACTTTTCCAACCAATGTGTGATCAGAAAATTTTGTATTCTATTGAATTTGTAACCCCCAAGAAAATATTGGAACGCAGATTTTGGGATGTACGTCTGAAATATGAAGAATATGAAATAAACTCCGAAATGCCAAACTGGGACTCTTTCAGTCGGAAATTGTGCCGCTTACATAAAAAACATTAAAGACTAAAAGTACGGGCCGGCAGCGCAGACAGGGCCAGCTAGTATAAACATAAAATAAATAAGGAAACTGAAAACAAGATATTGGACCCTTTTAACATTTGGCGGACTCTGCGCCCATGGAAGAAATTCTTTGTTATTTCGTAGAATAAAAAACCACCCAAACAATATTATTCACCCATTTCCCCAACCCCCTACGAATAACGTAATTTGTTTGAAATAGTAAAATAACTTATCAACATTTTTCAAAACACTTGCAATAAGTTCTGTTCCATTTCAAAACTATTTTTTTATCATCATTCCAACACATATGATCACAAATTAAACAGACATTTCTAAACGCAAGTCCATCGTTCAGCCAGCACTGAAACGTGAAAAACTACCATTTCAAATTACACTTTTGAATTATTTATTCCAAATGAATTACGATGTTGGGAGAAACATGAAAATTTACGCTGCTGTTGAAAAATCTAATTTTGTTATGATTGAAATGAGCCACTCAATGGATTTACGATATCGCCGCAATCTGAGCAACGAAGAATGACAAACCCCATACCAATATCGAATAACGACAACAACAAAACTTTCATGCATTTCAAATGTGTCGATGATGATTTTGATAATTTTTTTTCTTTTCGAAAATTTCTTGGGCTATTTGTGGTCTCATATTAAATTATGACAATGTTCATTGTGAACATTAACATGTTGCTCCGAACACGAGTGTGTGTCTCTTTGTGTGCTTGTGTGAAGAATGGGATCGCAGTTATGCATATCGCCACCAGCTATCACTTCGTCTAATGGCTGGCTGATTGAGTTTTTCATTTCTTTTGTTTTGTTATTTGGAATTTTCTCATATCGACCAGATAAGCCAACGAAATTTAAGACCTTGCATATGATTATTATAATGGCCTACTCCGATGTACATATATGGGACTTGTGATAAACACTTAACTACAAAACTCATAAGTTAAGGGGCTTTTAACTGCGAAGAAGAAGAACATGAAAAAGGCGAAGAAGAGAAAGAAAACTTAACAAAATGCTGCTCCAGGGGTTATGATAAGATTTTGAAAATTCTTTAAATTTATTTTATTCGATTGCCAATGAATCTTTCATTGTTAAAGAGGCCACATGTGAATGTCATTAGTGGAAGAAAGGGTGCCAAATGGATGAGTTAATTGCCTCTCCATTAATCGAGTTTTTCTTAAAAAGCTCCATTAAGATTTTTCTCCCATATATGAAAATTTACACTAAAAATTATTATATTCCGAATAAATTATTTAGCCCAGGAATTTTCGTATGATTCCATTTGAACATAGAGGGAAATATATAGAACAAGTAAAAAAGCTGTAAGTTCGACCGACCGACCGGCCGAATTTTTAATACCCTCCACCATTTGGAACGAATTTGGCAATTCTCAAAAACAATAAAATCCGTTAAAATCTTACAAATACCGAATGTAGCCGTTATATTAGTGTCAATACGACGACATGGACCTGCATAGTTAATTTTTTCCTAAGACATTACAACATTCAAATGCGAAACTTGGAAAAAAATTGGTGAATAATGTAGCTACAGTCATCAAAATACCGATTATCGGGAGGTACCGTTATATGGGGGCTATACGAAGGTGTGGACATGCACAAACAATTTTCTGTCTTAGGGTTTAGTATTTATTACGAAATTCAAATACCAAATTTGAAACAATTCCGGTGAATAATGTCGCTAAAATCATCAAAATACCGAATATCGGGAGGCACCGTTATATGGGGGCTATACGAAGACGTGGACCTGCATAGACAATTTTTCTATCTTAGGCTGTCATATCCCTTTGGAACTTCAAATGCCAAATTTGAAACAATTCCGGTGAATAATGTCGCTAAAATCATAAAAATACCGAATATCGAGAGGTATTGTTATATGGGGGCTATACGAAGACGTGGACCTGCATACAAAAATGTTTGTCATTGGCTGTAATACCCATTACGAACTTCAAATATGAAATTTGAAATAAATCCGGTAAATGATGTCCCTGAAATCATGAAAGTACCGAATTTCGGGAGGTACCGTTATATGGGGGCTATACGAAGACGTGTACCTGAATACAAAAAGACAGACAGACGGACATCTCTAGACCGTCTTAGAATTTTACGCTAATCCAGAATATATATACTTTGTAGGGTCTATTATGAATATTTCAGGGAGTTACAAACGGAATGGCAAAGTTAATATACCCTCCATAGAATTGTGGAGGGTATAAAAAGGTCCGAAGGTATCTCAATTAAGTACATTTTTAGCCCATCACATAATAACCCTAAAGTTCGAGAGTCTTTTTCCCAAAAACAAATCGATTAAAACGTAGAAACCCCTCTATGGCTTTCTTAAGTTATTTATTTTAAAATCTTTTAAGACATAATCTATTATTTCATCAACAACAAAATTCCAAGCGGGATTTATGATAAAAATAATTATGCCTGCCTGCATCTCCTCACCAAGCAATCATTGGAATTTTAAATGTCATCTTTTAAATCTTCACCAGCCAAAATCCAATTATAAATGTAAATTTAAAGCAATTATTCTCAATAATCTTTGGAAAAAATTTCATAACTCATAAATATGAATAGCCAAAAACAAAAATGCTCTATGACCGGTCATAGATGACCAGGTGTGTGGCTTTTGTCTTTTGGCTGAGACATTGTCATTATAGATTTCAAAGTAAATGGCATAAATTGACCACAAAATGTAGCTTTTGTTTTATTTATTTTTTTTTTCTTTTGGACAATTCTTCAAATTCTTCTTTTGATTTCATTTCCATAGCCATAGACGGCTATTAGTTGGAACGGCAACACATGTTAAAAAATGCACAATTAATGGTGAGACACAAAGCCAAGGCATCGGTTTCGGCATAAAACCTCTCAAAAATAGCCATAAACTCGACATCGGAGAGCTACCGCTGGCGGTGATGATAATGCCAAGCATCGGCCATAAAACTAATAATCATAACGATTATTGGCATCATAAAAATGGGCCATCACTGGCGAGCGCATCATTATTTGTTTCTTTTTGATGGTAACAAAAGTCCAGAATTGTCAAATTAAATGACCAGAGCCAGGGTCGCGGACACACGTGATAGCTCCAAGTTATATGTCATAAATTTATTTATTTAAAAACACAACAAATGTGACAACCATCAAAGGGCAACAATATTTAAATAACAAAATAAACAAAACAAACAAATGAATGACTATTTTCGTATTTTCACTTCAAGCGGTTTGTTTCTATTCAATCAAAAGAGAAGATAAAACCAGAGATTTGGTCGTAAACTTGGGCAACATTTCAATAAAAAGAACAGTAAATTGAAAACAAGTGGCAGACACCAAGATTGGATCATAAACTAAAACAAAGGGGCAGTAAAAATATGAAAATAGCTAAGCGAAAATCAAAGTAAAATACTCCCAAAAGGCCTTTCGAAAAACGGCCAATGAAACAATAAAGTTCCGTTGATATTAAATAAATCATATTGAGTTTTTTATATTTACACGTTTATACCACTGTGGATTATAAGATTAATACCTTAAAAAATGATCGGCAATTTTCTTCAATATTTGATCAAAATTTCCCTATTTCTGCGTGGAAGTTCCAAAAAATTAATTAGAAAGTATTAGTCTTTTTGCTGACACTCTCATCTTATCGAAGATAGAAGAAATCGAAAACCCAATTCATATTTATTTTTAAATAATTTTTAATGTTTTCAGAATTAGGAGTAAACCATGCATCCGATTTTCGCCCTAGACATGTTTGAATGTGCCTAGTTTAAAAAATTAGAATTATTTAACATTTCGATTTTTTTGTGTGGAAGGTAGCAGAGGGAATTGTATAATATATCACATTTTAAACCTGTATCCGGCTAACCTAAAAATCTCCAAATGTTTGAAAACGGATTAAAGAGAGCTATACCAATTTTTTATACCCTACACCACATAGTGTTAAGGGTATTATGTCTTTGTGCATTTGTTTGTAACAGGGAGAAGGAATTAATTGTGCGCCAAATGGCCAATATCAGTCCTAATAACCTGAATTGTGATACATCCGCCCGAATTCAGTCTAGAATACTTTTGCCAAATTTTATCGAGAACGACTAGTTCTTAATCCGATTTCAGGTTTATTGTGCAAATAATGGTTAATATCAGTCAAAAAAGAGTGACTTTCGGCACGTACGTTTCCATTATGTGGAACTCGGCTCCGATATAATATTTTATACCATCCACCACACTCTGGAGGGTATATTAACTTTGTCATTCCTTTTGTAACTCCTCGAAATTATACTCATGTAAGACCCAACAAAGTATATATATTCTTGATCAGCGTAAAATTCAAAGTCGATTTAGCGATGTCCGTCTGTCTGTATGTCTGTCCGTCTGTCTGTTGTAATCACGCTATCTTTCGAACGAATTGAGACAGAAGGGTAAAATTTTGCACACATGTTTCTTTTGCCAGTAGGCTGGTTAAGTTCGTAAATGGGCCAAGTAGGTCCACTTTTTCATATAGCCCCCACATAACGCTACCTCCCGATATTCGGTATTTTGATGATTTTAGCGACATTATTCACAGGAATTTTTTCAAATTTGGTATTTAAAGTTCGAAATGGATACTACAGCCTAAGACAGAAAATTGTCTTTGCAGGTCCACGTCTTCGTATAGCCCCCATATAACGCTACCTCCCTATATTCGGTATTTTAATGATTTTAGCGACATTATTAACCGGAATTGTTTCAAATTTGGTAATGGATATTACAGCCAATGACAGATTTATTTTTTGAAAATTTCCAAAGTCGTTCCAAATGTTGGAGGGTATTCAAAGTTCGGCCCGGCGGAACTTACTGCTTTTTAACTTTTTTTAATACAATCCTTCTCGAAGTGATATCATGCACTCTATAGCAATGTTATTTGGTATAAAAGATTAAAATGTCTCCATCAAATTTAGTGAAAATCGATTCAGAATTGGATATGCCTCCTCCTCAAAGATTAGATTTTTTACTGCAAAATTCACTTCAGCCTTTGGGCTGATTACGAACATAAATTTCGGTGAGGTCATTCTAATTTGGATTGTGCTAAAAACGAAGACTAGCTATGAACTTAAAGATTAATAAAATGTTGAAGCTGACTTTGAGCTTGGATTTAGCTTCGAACTGCTAGCTTACTGATAGATTGGAGGATTTGCTAACGAATTTCAACAAATTCTGTAAAGTAAATTTGTAAAAGATCTTCAACCAAATCATGACCTGTCACTGGAATAATTTTAACAGCTGTCGGACGAGTGGCTTAAAAATTTCATCTCACCCTGTAGATTGAACACTTTTACGAAAGTCTAATGCAGGATATTGTTTTGATAGAAAATGGAAGCCATGTTACACATATGTTTATTTAGTCAATTATTTTATAGCGTACATGTAGAAGAGCCCAATTTTTTTCTTGTTACACAAGACCGGATAATAATTCGTTAATGTTGCAATAAGAGAACATTCCAAACAGTCATTTGTAATTATTGTATTATTATGAAGCTGTATTTCTGCTTTTGACAACTTTCCAGTTTCTACTTTTATTTCTTCAATTAGATCAGTTTTTAATTTTAATTTATATTATTATTTAAATATTTTTCATTGATAATCCCCTATCGTAATCCATTACCTAGTTATGTGAAAATAGTGAATGTAATTTGTTGCTCAGCGATTTTATGCGATTGCGTATTTTATTTTATGACTATTTCAATAGTCATAAAAAACTATAGACTTTATCATAACCATATATATGCTCTACCAACACATTAGCTCCTATGATGATGATATCGTTGCTCATCATACTGATTACCATTTCAATAACAAGATGTTTAATAATAACAATATTTGAACATGGAAGATGCATTGTTCCTTTAAAAACAGCTATGTTGATATTTTAAAAGAATTTTTTGTTATAATTGTTTACCCAAGATTAAAAATGATTTTATTATCGTTTTGATTGTATACATTTTTCAGTTTTTTTATTAAACTTGGAAAGCGGAATATTGTAAAGATCTTTGGTTTGTAGGATTATGATTTAATTCCAATTTTTCATAGAATCAAATTTAATAAGGTTTAACATTGAATGGATAACTACTTACAAGACAATATTTAAGCTAATTTCTATAGGATGAAACCATTTTCTTTGAAACTAAACACCTTGTGATGAGGTGCTAGAAAAATTCCTACTTGAGTAATGGTAAAATTTTCTTTTGTTATGGGTCATGGAAAAATACTTTGCGCCTGACAATACGAAGACATATTTAAAGAAAAAACTCAATTTTAAAACAAATGCAAATCCAAAATTTATAAAATATGCAAGTCAGCGAAAATTCCACCTTAAAATATAAGGTTTGTATTAAATTTTCAAACTTACAAGGTTTTATGCGTTACATCATGTTTTTCCTTTTTCGGAAAATATAATAGGTAGGGTAAGTGCGCTTAATTTCGGCATATCCCAGTAGTCGGCAGTTTTGAAATTTAAACTTAAATAACTAAGAATAGAATGGAACAAATAATGAAATAATTGCAAAAAAAAAAAACGTCAACAGTGATCTCTGCTATCGTTATGTAAAAAAAACAATGATCTCCGATCATTTATTACGAGAGAATAACGGTTTTCTTCAGTGAGTGTCTTCCAACGCGTGCGGTAGTGCTTGCTGTTAAAGAAAAAAATAGTGGAGGCGCCAATTTAATAATCGATTTAAGTAAATTAAATTTAATACTTTTAGAATCAGAAATATTTTGTAATAGTAAATAACAGTCTAAAGATCATTTTATAACTTAAAAATATACAAATCAATCATTTTTCTGTTATATTATTTAATGTTGACATTAGGAACAGAAAAAAAAAAGATTTGCCAGTAGTCGGCAGGGGGTGCCGATTATGACATTGACAAATTTCAACAAAATATGAGAAAAGTATTAAAAAGTAATCCAAAAACTACTCAATTAAAAAGATAGTTTCGGGTCGGTAGTTGCTTTTATTTGTGCTTTTGACCAACTTTTCTAAATTAAGTAGGTTTTTTACATCAGCTATTTGACGTTTTACACAGCGGTGGCATTTTTGAAAAAAAAAATGTTGGCTATCTAAAGGAAAAAGATCAATTCACAAATTCCAAATGTAAGAAAGACACTTTTTTCTAATGTTTATTTAACTGAAAATCCATACGTTACTGAAGGTAATGATAATTAAATAAAACGCTATTTAAAAACGAAATTAATTTCAAATTCTGAATTAAACTGTGAATTAGTAATATAGCATTTTTTATACTATTTGAAATAAAAATATATACAAAATAATATTTTTTTACTGAAATACCATATGCCGACTACTGGCAAATAGACATACCGAGCATTGGAAAATGGTGCCGACTATTGGCAAAAAAACTACTATTTTAGTAAAATTGCAAATTTTGCTAATTTAATAAAAACAAATTGAATTTTGTGTATTATTTCGAAAACTAAACAAAATTTGGAATCTGAACAACTTTATTTTTTAGCAATTGAAAGATTTCACTCAGAATGTTGAAAGATTGAAAAATCGAAAATCCTAAAAGTGCCGACTACTGGCACACTTACCCTAAACGTTGTTAAACTTTTACACCAAATTTACCAAGTAGGATGTTAGTATCACCACAAACCTCCAGTTTTTCTGACCATATTTTGCAAACAATATTTGTTTGGCCCAAGGACGAATCCTATTGAAATTGGTGATAATCGGATCAGATTGAGATATAGCTCCCATATATCTTTAACCGATTTCGGCTTTATCCGAAATGGTTAAGCTTAGCCCAAATGATCTGTATTTTGGTACTTCAGTCTGGAAGCAAGTACATCAAATATGGTGAAAATCAATTCAGATATAGCTATACATCCCATATATATATGTTTTATCAGATTTTGTGTTTAAGTCGCTCACATGCGTAATATGCACTCCACAGCAATAATCTTTGGTACCATATAACTTATGCCTCTGTCAAATCTCACCGAGATGTGATCAGATTTGGATATAGATCCCATATATGCCTTATCAGATTTCAGTGTTTTTGTGCAACAAATGGCTAATATCAGCCTAAATGGCAATTCCGACTGAATTTATCCTAGAAACGAATACTTCAAATTTGGTGAAAATCAGTTCAGATATAGCTATAGCTCCCATACATATGATTCATCCGATTTGGTTTTAAAGTCTCTCACATGCGTAATATGCACTCCGCAAACAATAATTTTTGGTACAAGATATCAGATACTGCTCTGAAATACGTGGTTCGTCAAAATCGATTCAGATTTGGATATAGCTCTCATATATCTTCAAATATCGATTTTGGGTTAATTGTGCACCCAATTGCTAATCTAAGTCCAAATGACCTGTATTTTGGTACATCCGACCGAATTCAGTCTAGAAGCAAGTAAATCAAATTTAGAGAAAATCGGTTCAGACATAGCTATATCTCCTATATATATATGTTTTATCCGATTTTGTGTTTAAGCCCCTCACATACGTAATATGCACTCTAATAATCTATGGTACCATATAATTTATGCCTCTATCAAATCATAACGAGATCTGATCGAATTTGGATATAGCTCCTATATATGTCTTTATCAGATTTCAGGTTTTTTGTGCACCAAATGGCTAATATCAGCCCAATCGGACTGAATTTTGGCAATTGCTTCAAATTTGGTCCTCACATGCGTAATATCCACTCCACAACAATATTCTTTGGTACCAGATATTAGATACAGCTCATAAGTAATTGTTTACTATTTTGTCAAGATCGGTTTAGATTTGGATATAACTTCCAAATATATCTTTAACTATGGCTAGGGTCAGCCCAAATGGACTGAATTTTTGCACATCCGACAGAATTTATCCTTGAAACAAGTACAAGGTGATAATCGGATAAGATATAGCTATAGTTCTGTCAAAATTGTTAAAAATCGATTCAGAATTGTATATATAATTGCCAAATTGTGACAACTGTAAAGCCGTGTTACGCATTCAAATATGGTTCATAGTTGGTATGATCTCCTTGACATAAATTCGCAATATAAACTTTTTTGGTTACGGGAAAATTTTTAAACTTTTTTTTGTTAAATACGCACAGTGATGTCGGCTCCGCCTGATTTTAGATTATCCTTACTGTTTTTATCTGTACAGTATCCATCCACAAATGACCTTAGTCGAAAAATTACAAAATTTTCAAATTAAACTATTTGCAGGACAATCGAAGCCATATTACCGGTTCTGTTAAAACACTTTTTATGAATACATTTTCAAAGCCTATCAGAGCTATATTCCCGTATTTTCGTATCAGAATATTTTCCAAAAGATTGATTGTAGCACCCCCCCCTGGTCGCTTGATACCGATCAAATTATAAGCAATTTCATTTAGTTAAATTGTTATTCTTAATCTATTTTTGACAATGTATCCGCCAGAGTGATCGTTGGCTGGCCAAAAAAATTAAACAACCAAACGAAATACAAAACAAGCAAAAAGAAATGAAACGCTGAGAAAACAACAGTAAAGAAAACACAGCCCCATGGCGATTAACAGCGGGCGGACGGCTATCACACTCTATCACGCAACTCAAACAACTCTGGGGCAAAAGGAAATGAATTGAAATTTGGCCAGATTTTGAAATAATATGTCCTGCTGTGCCAAATTTGCGTTCAGATCAGGTCGGGCGGCCGCCAGTGCAACGCTGATGAGGCGGATGAGGATATGGATACAGATGATGATGACGACGACCTAGCGATTAACCAGGTCTCCATCGTTCTGTATGTCTGTCTGTCCTCCCTCGTGTTGGTGTGCAATATTCAAATCAAATTGTATTCACATCCAATGGCAACAGCATCGATTATGAGCGGCATGCGTTCTGGGTGAAATGCGGGTTCGTTGTTTCTCCTGGCTGTCGGTGTTGTAGGGGAGTTACCCTTCCTTGCGATCTCACTGTGTGAGTGCGCCTTGTGTTAATAAAATCAATTCGAAAATTATTATTTATATCCCGGCAACCTTAATTTAAATGTATTACGTTGGGTTTTTAAGTGACGATTCCATGTTTTCGATTTTGTTCGAGAGGTTGTCGTTGCTGTTGTCGGGTTCTTTGGGTTAGCGTATCTTGTGGCCGGATTGTTATTGCTCTGCTTTTTCATTTTTTGTTCTTTGCTTTGGGATTTTGCATTTCTATATTTTTGTATATCACATATACGTTCGTTTGTATGTATATGTGTGTGTATTTGTGCGTGAGTGATTTTTCGATTTGTTACCAAATTCCGGGTGATTGCTCTGTTCAATCCAACTGTTTTAGGAATTTATTGCTTATGTTGTATGATTGGATTCGTTCGGTCTTTGATTTTGTTTGCTTCAATATTTTTTTATTTTAATTTTTTCTCAGATCTTTTTGATTACTTTGCTGTTGCTGGTGTTGTTGTTGTTGCTGTTCGGTTTCGCTGATTTGTTATTATTTAGTGAGAATTTTCTTTCGAATATCTTTTGCGGTCTTTTGATTCTTTGTTTATGCAAAGCAGCTGGGGACACTCGGCTGGTAATTAAAGGAATAATCGAAATTTAAGTGTTGCCAATTAATTAGAGAATCGTTTCTGTTTGTACAGCGGCACGGCTGCTGTGCAAAGAGAAGGTCGTTGCGCCGCCATGCCGCGTTTCTTCATGTGTGTGTACCGTGCCGGCTTCATTTGTTACGTTTTACATCTAATCGGTGGGTATTTCAAACGATTCGAATTGAGGAATGAAAAATTACATGATATCAGCAGGCGGTTTATAGGGTGGACAAGCGATTAGTGGGAGCTGCAATTAAATAGACCAAAATTTATTAATATATTATGAACACAAATAGCAAAATCGGATGAAAAAGAAGAATAATAAGATTTTCCGATTGGGTCCAATTTCGGATTTTGAAACTGTTACAGACTTCATGTATATGTATCAAACTATAGGATTATATATTTTAAACACTCAAACGTGGGGAGAGAAGCAATTAATAGTTTATAGAGATGATGAAACCGTTTTTCTACAAGAAGTGTCCTTACCATAATCGTGAAAAAGATCGTCGAAATCTAGCGTACAACGCATGCATGTATTGCGATTATTTTTATTGCCATTTCATAACAGATTTTTCATGATATCAGCAGGCGTTTTATATGATGGACAAGCGATTAGTGGGAGCTGAAATTAAATGTGCATTTCAATATTAATACATATATTACCCTCCACCATTTGGAACTAATTTGGCAATTTTTCAAAAAATAAAATCCGTTAAAAAAACTGTTAAAATCTTAAAAATACTAAATGTAGCCGTCATATTAGGGTCTAAACGACGATGTGGACTTTTGTCATAAGCCATTACAATATTCAAATGCGAAACTTGAGAAAAAAAAAGTCGTAAATAATGTAGCTAAAATCTGCACAGACAATTTCCTGCCTTAGGCTGCAGTATCCATTGCGAAATTCAAATACCAAATGTCAAACAATTCTGTTGAATAATGTCGCTAAAATCATCAAAATACCGAATATCGGAAGGTACTATTATATGGGGGCTATACCAAAACGTCGACCTACATGGCCAATTTTCAATACCAAAAGTCCTGCAGACATAATATACATTTGAGTAATTTCCACAGACGGACGGACATCGCTAAAGCGACATAGAATATTATGCTGATCAAGAATATGTATACTTTTTGAGGTCTATAATGTATATTTCGAGGTGTTACAAACGGAATGACAAACTTAATATACCCTCCATACTTTGGTGAAGGGTATAAAAAGCACAAGGTTATAGAGTAGAATAAAAATATGAACTCAAATTACAAAATCAGGTGAAACAAGAAGCATAATAAATTGTCCGATTAGGCTAGTTTTACGGATTTTAAAACTTGAGCTTGGAGAGAAAAACACCCGTTGAAATATATCGTAAAACACATGTACATATTCGGATTTTTTATACCCTCCAACTCTAAAAGGGGGGTGTATTAACTTTGTCATTCCATTTGTAACACCCCAAAATTTTCGTCGTAGACCCCAAAAAGCATATATATTGATAATCAGCACAAAATTCTAAGCCGATTTATTGATGTCCGTTTGTCTGTCTGTTAAAATAACGATGCAGCCCTCATTATTTGACTTAAAATTTGAAAATTTGGCGGAAAAATTTTTATTTTGTTTAGGATTAGGAAAATTAGACATATCGGTCCACATTTGGTATAACCACCATATCAAGGCCGATATTTGGCATTCTGATGATTTTCGCTACATTTGTCCACGGATTTGTCCAAAAATTGGTATTTTGTATTTCGTAATGGGATTTTAACTCCTGTGGCGGAACGTAGTATGTATAGATATGTGTTTTCGTATACACCCCACATATTTTATTTTAATGATTATTGCCACATTTTTCCACGGATTTGTCTAAAAATTGGTACTTATACTCAATAATAGGTTCTAGTATGGGTTCCGGCGGCAGAACATTAAATATTTAGATCCACATTTTCCTGTAGCGCACATATAACGATACCCACCGATATTCGGTATTTGATAATCCTAGTTACATTTATCCACGAAATTGTTTCAAATTTGGCATTTAAGAAGATTTGGTAGATGACAATCCTTGAAGTATAAAATCGTCTAACGGAATTTACAAATGTACACCAAATGTTGCACAAATTTGTTATGCAATTACAACACCAGTATCCAGCTCAAAGACGGACAATATCGACCACTCTTAATTTGGTTATGTAAATCACAATTTCTTCACCATTTCTCCTAATACCTGTCCCCAAAAACAGGCATTGTTTTACGAACTATCCACTCTTTCTTGTGCCTCCCTCACGAATCGTCAAAATTTTAAAACATACCTCTCATTAGAATTGAAATAAGTCCGACAATTATATAAGGGACCATAAAGTACCTTCCCACAAACAACAACACTTTAGAATAAGTAATGGTCAAAAGTCAGGAGGGGCGGACTGTATGATACCCTACATCACCATGCGTGTTTAGTAGAGGAAATATTGGAAATTTATGTTAGGTAGATCATACCAACTATGAACCTCATTTGAATATTTATCACGTCTTCACTGTGACTACTCACAATTTGGGAACTAAGTCTGAACCAGGATCGATTTTCATAAAATTTGACGGAGGTACCAAATAACAGTGCTGTATAGTGCGTGATTAATTTAAAAAAAATATTTATTTTAGAAATATATATATATCGGACAGAGTCTCATCAAATCGAAAAATTCGGTCGAATATTAAAAAATCTGTTCAATTTTGGCTGATATTACATACAGGGTGAGGCAAAAATGTCGGAAATAGCATCAAATTTTAGAATAAATTTAGATTTGTTCGAATTGGTCACCTTTGGCATGAATTATGGCCTTCAAACGGTCAGTGAAACCGTCACATACTGCCCGAATGTTGCACTGCGGTATTTTGGCCCATTCCCGGCGTAGCGCTTGCTTGAGGTGATCGACACTTTGGTATTTTCTAGTGCCAACCTTGCTTTCCAAAATACTCCAGGCACAATAGTCCAACGGATTGGTATCCGGAGATTTTGTTGGCCATTGTGCGCTGGAAATGAAGCGAGGAACCTCATTTTGTAACCATTCTTGGGTGGCGCGTGCTGAGTACGTGCGATGGTGCTGAGTCCTGTTGGAATGTCCAAGAACTGCGGTCAAATTGTGCCCAAGGTTTTAATACACCCTCCTGAATATTTTCGCGGTAATATTCGGCCTTTATTCTGATACGGGATCCACCATCGGCTGTTATGGCGGCCCACACTATCACCATGGCCGGCGCTTGAGTCCTGGTGGCCAACCAAAGGTGCACATTTTTAGCTTACTTTTTGGCAAGTAAACACGATCATTTTGTTTGTTTACAAACTGCTGGACAACGAATATTTTCTCATCGGAGAAAACCAAATTTGGCAGTCACCTCTTTCGGCCAAGCGAAGCAACTCTTTAGAGTCTATTTTCTTTCTGTTGTAGTGTAAGTTCTTGCACTTTTTGGAATTTCAATGGTCTTACTCCCCGCTCATTTTTCAATATTTGCCGAATGCCGAATATTGCGATATGTTCAGCTCACGAACCATTTTTCGGCTATTGCGATGCAGGGTTTCGATCAAGTAGCTTATTTACTTTTCGAACCATTTCTGATGATTTTGTTGTTTTCTTCAGTCCACTTCCTTGACGTCAGGCTACGCTACCAGTATCACGGTAACGAGCGATGGTACGAGACACAAAGGATTTATTCACATTTAAATGCTGGATTGCTCTAACGATAGCCACTTGTGGGTTTCCAGCCAAATATAAAAAAATCACAGTTTCACGCTTGAATTCCGTCGCGAATAACTTTTTTTTTTTGAAAATTCTCAGCAAAAAGCTTTTGTACGCTTGTAAACAATGTAATGAGCTGTCACTGGAATAATTTTAGCAGCTGTAGGACGAGTGGCTTAGAAATGACAGCAGTCTTAAGTTGGTTGCAGTTTTTTTCTTTTCACCCTGTATTTGAACCGATTTGCACCAAATTTTATGTACTTGCATCTAGACTAAATTCGGGAAGATGTTGTGTTTTTCCACCAATTTCAGTAGTGTTTTTCCAATATAGTTTGGAAAATGTCATCTCAATCGGATAATAAATGCGACCTGCATTTTATTCACAAGAAGACTTGGAGAGAAGCACGGACTGACATGCATAAATCGACACAAAAAGTGATTTTATGAAGATCCTCTCGCTTCCTTCTCCATTTTTCCAAAAAAAGGCACAAAACATAATACCCTTTTCACTATGTGGTGTAGGGTACAAAAGCTGAATGTTGACGTGGGACTTCAAATTCCTTAGGAGCCACTGGAACCCTATTTATACACTACACCACAAGGTGGTCAGGGTATTATGTCTTTGTGCATTTGTTTGTAACAGGCAAAAGGATACGAGATAGACCCATAGTTCCTTTTGATGATCTGCATAGAATCACATTCTGAGTCGATTTATGCATATCCGTCCGTCTGTCTGTCCATGTATTTTTGTTCGCATTTATTGCCCTATCCAGATGAAATTTTGCACAAATCATTTGTTTGGCCCTAGGACGAACCCTGTTGAAATTGGAGAAAATCGGTCAACATTTAGATATAGCTCCCATATATATCTTCGTCCGATTTGCCTTTTATTGTGCACCAAACGTGTAATATCAGTCCGAATAGTATGGAATTTTGCACGTACGATCAGATTGGACCTGAAAATAAATATGCCAAATTTGATCGAAATCGATTCAGATATAGCTATAGCTCCCATATATACTGTTCATCCGATTTGTTATTTTTGTCCTCCGCAGCCGTAATATACACTCTGTAACAACAATATTTGGGGAAATATATCTAATACATCTCAGATACCTTTGCTAAATCGAGATCGGTTCAGATTTGGATATAGCTCCCATATATAACTTCGTCCGATTTACTTTTTATTGTGCACCAAAGGTGTAATATTTGGCCAAATTGGATGAAATTTGGCACTTACGACCAAATTGAGTCTAGGAGCTAGTATGTCAAATTTGGTGAAGATCGGTTCAGATATAGCTATAGCTCCCATATATACTGTTCATCCGATTTGTCATATTTGTTACCCACAGCCGTAATATGAACTCCGTAACAACGATATTCAGGGAAATATATCAAATACTGCTCAGAAATATCTTTTCCAAATTTTATCGAGATCGATTCAGATTTGGATATAGCTCCCATATACATATATCTTAATCCGATTTCGAGTTAATTGTGCACCAAATGGGTAATACAATTCCGAATTTAAAAGATACAAATGCTTCGGCATATTTAGTCCTTTGAACTTTAAATTATAATTATAATCATAGCGTATATGATTGAATTCTCCCATAAAAACTTTTAATTGTTATGCACAGCTCTACTAAATTGCAAAGTGGTGTAGGGTATCATAAAGTCGGCCCCGACCGACTTTAAGACTTTCTTTACTGGTTTTAGAGGTATTTTAGTAGGAAAGCTTTATAAAAATATTTATCAACTTCATAAGTATAGTCCAAAACTGATTACAGAATAGCAATATACGACATGATAATGCAATTCAATTAAAACATTTCAAATAACATCCTGAAGATAAGAAGGAGATACTCTGTAATGACAGGTCATTTATTTCAACAACCTCTCACAGCCAATATATACCACTACACCCTATTTTTTTCCTTCAGCCTTTCAACCACTACAACAATTTCAAACTTTAAACTAATTCAAATAAAATTATTAAAACAGAGTGACAAAAGCTAAAAAGCATCCGACATGGACTTAATTAACTGTATACAAAAACGACGATGACATAATCTAAAATCTCCATTTCGAATTGATGGCAATAATTTAAATTCAAACAAATTCTACGAGATCTGATGAAATTTATCAAAATTAAACATTTGAATTTGAAAGGGGGGACACTGAAACCTAATTAGAATTAGAAATTTAGATTTCAATGGTCAAAACATTGAATTTCTTTGGAATAAAAGGTGATCCAATCAGAGATCCAAAGAAAACAATTTAAATTAAACCTGAATTTTGGGAATAAAATTTGTTCACTTTTTTCAAAGACAGTAGATATACAAAATGACAATTTGTTTGTTTACCTGCCAAAACAACGAAGGTTGAAATAATCTCTTCCCCAAAAATACATATCTAGGTTCACATACGAAAAAAAAGCGACAGACCCTAGACACTGCTGACATGTCACTAAAATATGTTTGTCAACACCTTGAATGAGACATGAATTTCAAAATCGAAACGTTCGCATGCACCACGCATCACATCACGAACATGTCTTCGGGTCGGTGCTGGTGCAACAGGAACCGCAGCGCCGTCACAGACAACTACCATCACCACCACCACCCTGAAAGGCAATTTAAATCAAAACTTAATTACCATTAAAACTGCATAAAGATCCCTCCATTATAAATTCTGTCAAGGAAATGCCTTGGAGCCCCATGGCCAAACAACAAACGTCAATGGGAAAGGAAAACCAAAAAAAAAATCGAGTGGGAAAAATATCATAAATTAGTTTTATTTTGTATCCAAAAAACACACTCACACACACACATTTCGAAAAACGGTTAGCTAGAAATTTTGTTGGTTTAAAACGTTGATTTGAGTTTTTTTGGTTTTTCTGTTTTGACTTCGACCAGCGCATACTTAAACAGTTGTCCCCAGGAGTTATTTGAAATGGACTGTTCTGTTTGAAATTGAAACAAATTATATGACAGCTCAGGTGTTTTCAAATGTTGTGATAAAGAGATGGAATCAGTGGTATGGATCAGTGGAAGTTATCATTTTATATCCGACTGCAATAAGGCACTACTGCATGTGTATAAAATAGAAATTCTGAGAAGAACCAAGTAGGGCAACTTTAAATTCGGCCGGGCCATATGAAAACTAGAATTACTAGATCTGACATAATATTTGAGGATGATCTTTACTTGAAGATTTTGGTATATTATATATATGTCGTAGCTACAAGACTGCGGGTATACGTATTTATGTCATTCGCAGTTGGTGGGTTCCACACCTTCGGTATTATTCAACGTTTGAATTAAACATCTTTTCATTTCGAGATTATCATATTTGGGTAATAAAATGGATATACTGAAACAGAGGAAGATTATATGTCTTATGAAAAAATATTTGATAAACGCGTTAAGAATTTAACCAGTAAAGACTTTATGATACCCTACACCACTTTGCTAATTTAGTAGAGCTCCGCATAAAAATTAAAAGTTTTTATGAGAGAATTCAATCATACATGCTATGATTATAATTATAAGTTAAAGTTCAAAGGACTAAATATTCCGAAGCATTTGTATCTTTTAAATACGGACTTGCATTGCCCATTTGGTGCACAATTAACTCGAAATCGGATTAAAAAATTTCTGAGTTGTATTTGATATATTTCCCTGAATATCGTTGTTACTGAGTGCATATTACGGCTGTGGGTAACAAATATAACAAATCGGATGAACAATATATATGGGAGCTATAGCTATATCTGAATCGATCTTCACCAAATTTGACATACTAGCTTTTAGACTCAATTCGGCCGTAAGTGCCAAATTCCATCCCATTTGGACAAATATTACACGTTTGGTGCACTATAAAAGGTAAATCGGACGAAGATATATATGGGAGATATATCCAAATCCGAACCAATGTCGATAAAACTTAGCAATGGTATTTCTGAGCTGTATTTGATATATTTCCCCAAATATTATTGTTATAGAGTGCATATTACGGTTGCGGAGGACAAAAATAACAAATCGGATGAACAATATATGTGGGAGCTATAGCTATATCTGAACCGATTTCTATCAAATTTTGCATACTTATTTTCAGCCCTAATTTGGTTGTATGTGCAAAATTCCATACTATTCGGACTTATATTACACGTTTGGTGTACAATAAAAGGCAAATCGGACGAAGATATATATGGGAACTATATTTAAAATTTTACCGATTACCTCCAATAGGGTTCGTCCTTGGGCCAAACAAATGATTTGTGCAAAATTTCATCTGGATCGGGTAATAAATGCGAACTGTACTTTGTTCACAAAAATATATGGACAGACGGACGGACGGACATGCATAAATCGACTCAGAATGTGATTCTATGCAGACCATCAAAAGGAACTATGGGTCTATCTCGTTTCCTTTTGCCTGTTACAAACAAATGCACAGAGACATAATACCCTGACCACCTTGTGGTGTAGGGTATAAAAACGAAAGGACCATCCAATTTTGTTCAAACTTTGCAAATCCTAAGATTTGTATCGGCGTTAGTTCAAGTGCGAAAATGTTCAATCTCGGCTTATTCTACTCTAGTTCCTCCCCCACAAATGGTCAAGTATGAGTCCCATTGTCCTCAAATTACGCTAATATTTCTATCACACCAATATTTCTAATAATTCTAGATCTTCTGCTTCTGGTACCTTCCCTACAAAGCATCAGCATTTTGAATAGCCAAACGCTCATAAAAGTCGATATAAGTGTCCAAGACTTTTAGAACTTCTCACATTCCAATGCAAACACAATATCTGGTGTGAACACGAATTTTATTGGCCCACTTCTTCTGGCATCTTCTCCACAAGTAGTCAAATTTTTTAATAATTATATCCCATAATACATATGACAAAATTAGTATATATCCCCCAAACGGTTAACAATTTAATTAACAATTATTTGCATAAAATTGGAAATAACTGTTCGATTTTTTTAAACGATGCTCGGTGACATTTTTGACTAGTGATAGATGTAGTGTGAGTATGAATCGGTATAATATTTCAGATACTTTCTGAATAAATGTTCAATATCATCAAAAACAAATTTGTTTTCTTATAATACAAGCCTGGGACGGTTAAATATTAATACCATACTTAGGTCAAATGCGACATGGACAATATTGGCCCACGCCTTCAGTATCATTCCCAACATTTTAAAGAATTATCATGCAAGTCAAAATATATTCAAGTAAACGGACATTGTCTAAGGGTATGCATCTGTTGTCAAAACCGATCGATCAGAGCTTCCACGCAAATAAATTGTAAATGTCTCTACTGCGGGCCCAATTTGCCTCAAATACAATCACAATTTTCGTATCATAAAGGCCAAAAACTAGTATTTTTAAACCAGGAAGTAAAAGTAAAAAGCCGGGCGGGGCTGACTTTATGATACCCTACACCACTATGAATATTTAGTAGAGCTCCAGTAAGAAAATAATTTATATGAAGTATATCATACCACCTATCCACATTTGGCTTTAGAGCAGGTATAATTAGGTTTAAGAGGGAACTAATATATGGAAGGCATATCAAATTCTGAATCGATTTTTACTAATTTGACGGTGACATTTTAATCTTTTGTAACAAATAACATTGCTATGGAGTGCATAATATCACTTCGAGAAGGATTATATTAAATCAAGTAAAAAAGCAGTAAGTTCGTAAGTTGAATACCCTCCACCATTTGGAACGAATTTGGCAATTCTCAGAAACAATAAAATCCATTAAAAATTCTGTTAAATTATTAAAAATACCGAATGTAGCTGTTATATTAGGGTCTATACGACGACGTGGATCTGCATAGGTAACATTTGTCATAAGACATTACATATTTCAAATGAGAAACTTAAAAAAAAATGGACCAGCACAGACAATTTTTTTGTCATAATCTGAAGTATCCACTGCGAACATCAAATACTAAATTTGAAACAATTCCGGTGAATAATGTCGCTAAAATCATCAAAATACCGAATATCGAGAGGTACCGTTATATGGGGGCTATACGAAGACGTGGACCTGCACTGACAATCTCCTGTCATAGGCTGTAGCGCCTATTACGAACATCAAATTCCAAATTTGAAAGAATTCCGATGAATATTGTCGCTAAAATCATCAAAATACCTAATATCATAAGGTACTGTTATATAGGGGCTATACCAAAAAGTGGACTTACATCGCCTATTTTCAATGCCAAAAGTCCTGCAGACATAATATACATTTAAGTAAAATTTTATCAGTCTACTTCATTTCGCTCGGAAGCTAGAGTGACTTCCACATATAGACAGACGGATAGACGGACGGACATCGCTAAATCGACACAGAATTTTATGCTGATCAAGAATATATATATACTTTGTGGGGTCTAAAATGTATATTTCGAGGTGTTACAGACGGAATGACAAATTTAATATACCCTCCATACTATGGTGGAGGGTATAAAAATATATATCGGAGCCGAGTTCAACAAAATGGAAATGTACGTCAAGAAATTCACTCTATTTGGCCTGATATTAGCCATTATTTGCACAATAAATCTGAAATTGGATTAAGGATATATATGACAGTTATATAATCTTAGCCGATCTCGATAAAATTAAGCAAAGGCATTTCCGAGTTCTATAAGATATCAGTTTGCAAATATCATTATTGTCGAATGCACATTACGAATGTGAGGGATTTGAACAGAAAATCGAATGAAACATATATATGGGAGCTATAGCTATATCTTCACCGATTTTCACCAAATTTGATGTACTTGCTTCCAGACTGAATTCGGCCGGATTTACCAAAATTCAGGTCATTTGTACTGATATTTCCCATTTGATGCGCAACAAATCTAAAATCTAATAAAAGTATATTTTTTAGCTACATCCAAATTTAAGCCGATACCGATAAAGTTTGGCAGATGTGTTTCTGAGTATTATAAGATATCTGGTACCCACTATCATTGTTGTAGAGTCATATTAAAAATATGATGGACTTAAATGCCAAATTGGATGAAACGTATATGGGAACTTTGTATATGGAGTATATGAACCGATTTTCACCAAAGTTGAAGTTCTTGTTTCAAGGCTGAATTCGGTCGGATGTACCGAGATTCATTAGAAATTAATATTACGAAAGGTGATAAAACAATGCTAAACATCTAAATAACAATAACTATGTTATTCCACGACGCTATTCATTTTAATTCTTCAAAACAAAGCGTTTCATATCGTATTGTTCCTTATAATTGCGATGGATTACTTTTGTTAAAATTTTGGATATCTCCATGGATATATGAGACATAAATACAAGACTTGTTCCCCCATGTGATTTTTTGTATTTCTTTAAAGGTCTGATGACAGGTAATTTAAGTTGCACATGGCATAGCTTAAGTACCTGTTAGTAATATTTCATTATGCGTTAAGCATTTTAAATTCAAACATCGGTCGTCGGTTGTTGCCACAAACAAATTAGAAATTCAATTTGAAATTTCTTAGTACGGAGCGGTTGCATTGGTTGATGTTGGTCGTCGTGTTTTTTTTAGTTTGTTTTGTTTTGTTTTGTCTGCATTTAATTTCTTGTATTTTCCATTTCATTCTGAGGCACGCAGATACTAACATGGTTAACCGTTTCTAAGCGTATATACATATGTCTGACTTGTATCCGATAATACCATATAGTGCAATTAGACAATGGTTAAGTTAAAGGCATATATCCTCATCCATCCTCCTCCGTCCTCCATCTATATGCTTAAGGCAATAAGACAGTGAATTAAAAGAGTAAACGTTAATTGTTGTTATATTAAAAAAATTAAAAAAATAAAAAATAAAAATAATATGTTCCCAAAAATTGCACAATTTTTTGTATACCCTCCACCATAGTATGGAGGGTATATTAAGTTTGTAATTCCGTTTGTAACACCTCGAAATATACATTTTATACGCCACAAAGTATAGATATTTTTGACCAGCATAAAATTCTATGTCGATTTAACGGTGTCCGTCCGTCTGTGGAAATCACTCTAGCTTCCGAACGAAATGAAATATGTTGATAAAATGTTACTCAAATGTGTATTTTGTCTGCAGGACTTTTGGTATAGAAAATGGGTCATGTAGGTCCACGTTTTAGTATAGCCCCTTCCCTTTTTTTCGATACTTTGATGATTTTAGCGACAATATTCACTGGAAATGTTTCAAATTTGGTGTTTGAAGTTCGTAATGGATACTACAGCCTAAGACAGAAAATTGTCTGTGCAGGTCCACGTTTTCGTTTAGCCCCCATATAGCGGTACCTCCCGATATTCGGTATTTTGACGATTTTAGAGACATTATTCGACGGAATTGTTTCATATTTGGTATTAGATGATCGTAATAGAACTACAGCCTAGGACAGAAAATTGTCTGTGCAGGTCCACGTCTTCTTATAGACCCCATATAGTACCTCCCAATATTCGGTATTTTGATGATTTTGGCGACATTATTCACCGGAATTGTTTTAAATTTGGTATTTGAAGTTCTTAATGGATACTACAGTCTAAGACAGAAAATTGACTGTGTAGGTCCACGTCTTCATGTAACCCCCATATAAGGGTACCTCCCGATATTCGGTACTTTGATGATTTTAGCGACATTTTCACCAGAATTGTTTCAAATTTAGTATTTGAAGTTCGCAACGCATACTACAGCATATGGCAGAAAATTGTCTGTGCAAGAACACGTTTTCGTACAGCCCCCCATATAGAGGTACCTCCCGATATTCGGTATTTTGATGATTTTAGCGATGGTGTTCACTGGAATTGTTTCAAATTTGGTATTTGAAGTAAGTAATGGATACTACAGCCTAAGACAGAAAATTGTCTGTGCAGGTCTACGCCCCCCTACGTACCCCATATATTCGGTATTTGGATGATTTTAGCGACATTATTCACTGGAATTGTTTGAAATTTGGTATTTGAAGTTGATAATGGATATTACAGCCTATGACAGAAAAGTGTCTGTGCAGGTCCCCGTCGTTGGATACATTCGGTATTTGTAAGATTTTTACAGAATATTTAACGGATTTTCTGTTTTTGAAAATTGCCAAACTCGTTCCATGTGGTCCAGCCGAACTTATAGCTTTTTTACTTGTTTGTTGTTTTACAAGAAACTCCTAGACAACATAGCCGTTGGAACTTATAGTGCTTGAATTTTGCCTTTTTAAACCACTGTGCTCCACTATTCACATGTTGTACATCGAAGCAACAACAGCATATTACCCATAGATTGCACGCATTCAGTCAGTTTTCAATTTTCAGTTATGTGTGTAAAGCGTCACTGGAGTTTCTGTCGTCTGGTAGACCATTTCTAAACACTTTTTTTTTTTTTTTTTTTTTTTTTGAAATTAAAAAAAAAACAGTTTTGTCTCCTACAAAATGCCGCCACACGGACAGACAGCGAGTCAGCCTGGCTGGGTGACAACCCTAGACGTAGACAGAGACAAATAAGTTTAGCCTTTTGGTCAATTATGCTAACGCATGTATGTGTGCGCGGAGTTTACAGGAAGACCTAAACGAAGCAGCAGACGAAGACGAAAGGCCAAAACAATTGAATGGCAGTCGTATGTCATTTAAGCCATTTCGAAAAGTACTTCTCTTTTTTTTTTGTTGTATAATTTTACCATGTTTATGCGGCCAGACATATCATTATTATTGTGGCCATGTTGCCTAGATTGGTCGCTAGCTTTAAGTTTTACCATTTCTGGATTGTCCGATACGTTTTCTGTTTTAATAATTAATATTAATAGCCCGTGTACTAAGAGAAGCATGGGAACTTTTTTGATTTTGTGGTACAAATATTTTTATATTCATGTAAATATGTTAGGACAATCGGTAACGATGTCATTGTTAAATAAAAAAATGAAATTTCGAGTTGTCACTTAAATATGAAATTAAAATAAATCGAATGTGGGTGGGCGAAACGAATAGGAATTCCAGGAATGTAATGAGATCGAAACGGAGAATGAAGGGTACTCTGAATTTTAAAATATCAATAATTGTATTTTATATACCAAATATCACCACAATTGTTTTGTAACCTCTATATGGTGAAATCCTTATAAGGACAATCGTAGTCGATAAATCAAAATAAAAAATATATATATTCAAATATTTTTCGTAATATTTCCACCACATTATGATCAGGATAATATTAGTCCACTCGAACCCCACATCCCACATTAATATTTCATGTCAACGATTAAAAACATAAGGGTTACTCGGTCTTGGTTACTTCTGCCCAAGAATCTTAAATTTTAAAAAACTCCAAATCTCTCTTGGCGAGAAAAAATGGATAGTTAAAAATTTACTTTTCAAAGACTCGTTACCAAAGAGGATGGATGTTTTACCATATTTCTCAAAGACTTTCTGTCCAAGAGTCTTGAATTATTTCAATTTTTTAAGAAATCTTAGGACGAGAAACTTAAAAGTAACTTGTTCGATGACTCCATGTGAAGGATGGTGGATTTTTAATGCCCATTTGTGGGTATTTACGCTCAAGAATCGTAAATTATTTGTTTTTTCACGAAATCCTTGGGTGAAAAACATTATTTTTAATATAGTTTTCAATATTTTTCAAAAGATTATAAAAATATCTTATATGGTCAAAGATTGAGGTTTTATTTAAATATTGTTGGCCATTAATCGTGGATTTTTAAGGAAATATTTTACAAGGCTTTTTCAAAAATAATTGTGAAGGACTTCCTGGCCGAGAATCGTAGATTATTTTAAATAATTTTCAAGAAAACCTTTCCAGAAAACCTTGAGGAACTACAAAGTGAAAATTCCTGGATTTTTAAATATTTTGAGGAACTACATAGCGAAAATTCGTGGATTTAAAAATATATTTGTATTCCCTGGACAAGAATCGTTAAATTTTAATATTAATTTTAAAATACTTCCTTGATGAGAATAGTTCACTCTAAAAAAATTGTTTCAATGTTTCCTTGACCAAGAAACGTAATACATTTTTAAATATTTTTCAGGAATCCCTCCTAAGAAAGAGGGATTTTCAACATATTTTTCAAGAATAAATTTTTGGGGGCCTGGTCATGAATCGTGTTTTTCCTGCTGGCTACAAATCAGGTATTTTTCAAAAATATTTCTTAAAGACTCTCATTAATTTTTAAATTTAATTTCAAAAAACCTGAATAAAAAATAATAAATTAATTTAAAAAAATAAATTCCTTGGTCAGCAAAGAAGATTTAAAAAAAATAACATTATCTTTGCTTAAATTCGTGAATTCTTTGAGACATTTTTACAGGACTTTCTTTCCAAACATCGTAAATTTTGTTTGATTTTTCCTGAACCAGAACATGGATATTTTTAATTTTGTTTTTTAAATGACTTCTTGGCTACGAATCATCGGATTTTTCAAAATATTTTTCATGGACTTGTCCGGTATTTTTAAAAAATACCTTTCATGGACTAATTTTTTAAATATTTACATATCTTTTATCCGATCCGAAATCATGAATTTTTAATAAATTCCATGACCAAAAACATTTAGATTCCTTCAAAGACCTCTGATAACATTTCGATTTTTTTGTAACATGGAGAAGGATGCGAGATAGACCCATTGTTCCTTTTGACGATCTCCATGCAATCACTGTCGGAGTCTATTTATGCATGTCCTTCCATCTATCCATATATTTTTGTAACCAAAGTACAGGTCGCATTAATTGTTCGATCGAGATGAAATTTTGCCCCAAGGCCGAACTATGTTGAAATTGGCGATAACCGGTCCAAATTAAGATGAAGATGTCATATATATCTTCTTCCGATTTCCATTTTATTGTGCGCCACATGTGTAATATTCCTCCAAATGGAATGGATTTCGGCACATCTGGTCAAAATTGAGTGTTTCAAATTTGGTGAAAATATGGCTAAAGCTCCCATGTATGTTTTATTCATTATATGTGCTCCATATTTTGTATATCAGAGACAGCTTAGAAGTTCCTCGGCTAAATGTTATCAAGATCGGTTCAGATTTGAATATATTTCCCCTCCCATATATACCTTCATATCATTTCACGTTTATTGTGTACCAAATGGTTAATATTAGCTCAATATCATACAACCAAATTTATCCTGGAAGCATATATCTATAACTCCGATAATTTAAGCCTTCTCGAACTAGCAATAGCATCCGTTAAATTTGGTGGAAATCGTTCAGTGTTCCTTCTGAGTCCAAATTTTAACTGTTCTAAAGTCATAATATGCATTCACCTAAATATACATGGTGGTCTAGGGCGTCATATAGTCGGCCCCTCTTGACTTTTGGCCTTTTTATACCCTACACCACAAGGTGGTCAGGGTATTATGTCTTTGTGCATTTGTTTGTAACAGGCAAAAGGAAACGAGATAGACCCATAGTTCCTTTTGATGATCTGCATAGAATCACATTCTGGGTCGATTTATGCATGTCCGTCTGTCCGTCTGTCCATGTATTTTTGTAAACAAAGTACAGGTCGCATTTATTGCCCGATCCAGGTGAAATTTTGAACAGATCATTTGTTTGGCCCAAGGACGAACCCTATTGAAATTGGAGATAATCGGTCAAAATTTAGATATAGCTCCCATATATATGTTCGTCCGATTTGCGTTTTATTGTGCACCAAACGTGTAATATCAGCCCGAATTGTGTGGAATTTTGCATATACACCCAAATTAGGCCTGAAAATAAGTATGCCAAATTTGATCGAAATCGGTTCAAATATAGCTATAGCTCCCATATATATTGTTCATCCGATTTGTTATTTTTGTCCTCCGCAGCCGTAATATGCACTCTTTAACAACAATATTTGGGGAAATGTATCAAATGCAGCTCAGAAATACCTTTGCCAAATTTTATCGAAATCGGTTCAGATTTGGATATATCTCCCATATATAACTTCGTCCGATTTACCTTTTATTGTGCACCAAACGTCTAATATTTGTCCAAATGGGATGGAATTTGGCACTTACGACCGAATTGAGTCTAGAAGCTAGTGTCAAATTTGGTGAAGATAGGTTCAGATATAGCTATAGCTTCCATATATATTATTCATACGATTTGTTATATTTGTTACCCACAACAGTAATATGCACTCCGTAACAACGATATTCAGGGAAATATATCAAATACAGCTCAGAAATATCTTTGCCAAATTTTATCAAGATCGGTTCAGATTTGGATATAGCTCTCATATATTTTTTTATCCGATTTCAAATTAATTGTGCACCAAATAGGCAATACAATTCCGAATTTAAAAGATACAAAGGCTTCGGCATATTTAGTCCTTTGAACTTTAAATTATAATTATAATCATAGCGTGTGTTATTGAATTCTCCCATAAAAACTTTTAATTGTTATGTGGAGCTTTACTAAATTAGCAAAGTGGTGTAGGGTATCATAAAGTCGGCCCCGCCCGACTTTAAGACTTTCTTTACTGGTTTATCTTCTAAGTTATTGTAGATTTTCTAAGTATACTTTTCAAGGCCACGTAAGGTATTTAAAAAAAGTTTTAAAGGTATGCCTCTCAAAAGAAGTTTAACATTTTTTATTTTTTTTATGCCCTCCACCATAGTATGGTGGAGACCCAACAAAGAATATATATTCTTAATCAGCATAAAATTCTATGTCGACTTAGCGAAGTCCATCCGTCTGTGGAAATCACTCAAACAAAATGAAGTAGGTTGATAATTGCCGAAATTGTTTCAAATTTGGTATTTGTAGTTCGTAATTGATACTACAGCCTATGACAGAAAATTGTGTGTGCAGGTCTTCGTTAGCCCCCGTATAACGGTACCTCGAAATATTAGGTATTTTGATGATTTTAGCTACGTTATTCACCGATTTGTTTTTTTTTTTTTTAAGTTTCGCATTTAAATATTCTAATGGCTGAGAAAAGTTGTCCGTGAAGGCCCACGTCGTCGTATATACCCTAATTTGACGGCTGCATTTGGTATTTTTAAGATTTTAACATAATTTTTAACGATTTTTTTTTTTTGAATTGCCAAATTTAATTTAATTTTTAATGGTGGAAGGTAATCAAAGTTCGGCCCGGCCGAACTTACAGCTTCTCCAACGACTCCTTGGCTAAACATTTTTCAAGAACTCGTCTAGGATTTTTAAAAATAATATTCCAAGGACTAATTCCAGATGTTTTAGGAATTCTATTTCAAGGACTAATCGTAGTATATTTTTGAAATACTACTTGAAGATTTTTATAAAATAATTCTCATGGATTTTTCAACAAATTTGTCGAGCGGCCACCTAATTCTTCTTTTTGTCATCACATTCTGATAAAAAATCCCACGAAGTTTGGTTAAGAAAATGTTTTCAAGGACTTTCTCGTTGGTTAGAAAATGTTTTTAAACACATATGACAACAAATCCTAAATCGCGAATCTTTTAGATTTTTTTCCGATTTAAGAGCGTGAAGGTATTCTTTTTACAATTAAAAGGCTTCCTGAGGGTCTTCTGACAAAAATTGGGGTTTTTTTAAGAATATTTTAAATTTACAGTTTTCATAGTTGAAATTAATGGATGATCAAAATTGTTTAACAAGATTTTTTTTTATAACGGCGTTAGTCTGAAGATATTAAGAACTTTCTAGCCTCAAATTATAGATTATCAAACATGAAACATGGAAAATATTTTTTAAAATATTTGGCCAAGATCGTAAGTAAAAATAAAATTTTACAAACTTCTGGACAAGAAATTTTTTTCAAATAATTTTTTTTCCAGCACTTCCACTCTGAAAATATTACAATTTTTAAAAATAAACTTTTTTTCAAGGAATTTTTTTAAGAGCTCTTAGAAAATTGTGGATTTTTAAATAACTTATTAGTAAATAAAGCATAGTTTGTAAAGAAGGATCGGCCCCGGTTTTTTTTAGAAAACTATTGAGGACCTCCTAGGAAAATACATTATTTTGTAAGAGTTTTCTGATAGAAAATCTTGTATTTATAATTGTTTTTGCTAGATTCTTTTCTAAGTCTTACGGCTGGACAACAAATTTCAAAAAATGCTAAAAAAAATCTCCTTTAAGAACCTCGTCGGTATTTCTATCTGGATTTAATGGAGGTCTTCTATTGATATAATATAGTTTGAAGGTCCTCTATTTATAAATTAGACCCCTTTTACGCTTTCTATAGAAAAAACCTAATTTACGTTTTTTCCATAGGCGGAATAATTTTTGTAGAAAATAAATCATATTTTCGATCACGAGATGACCAGTAATCTACCACATAAATAAGGCATGCTAATGGGTTAATATCTATCTCGACAATACCTTCATTAAAGGATATTTTTTTAATTAGGTCTTAAATAGTCCTCGAAAGTCATTGACCCAATCATTTGTCATTCAAAATGAACTCGCCAAATTTTTATTATCCCTACACAGAAGTACTAATTTTTTACTTCAAAATGTTTGATTTACATTCTAAACCTTACCATTCAAAAGAAACGGAACAATCACACACCGGACAATAGCCGACAACAGAAAAAACCGACAAATTCCAAATATTTTTCCACCGACTGACGATGAGAAATTTTCGCAACAATAACAATTGCCATAACGATAATGGCAAAGCAACTAACTGTTATTACTAAAGCATTTTAGCGTTTGTTTTTGTTGTTGCTCTTATTGAGACAACAAACAAACAACTGGACATTAAAGTCTTTTTCAACAGCAACAACAAACATAGCCAAGAAACAAACAGACAAAGACAATAGAAAAGAAAAAAACAGAAAAGTCTCAAATGATATTCAACAGCATTAACCCTCTGGGCAAAACAAACGGCTGAAAACGCGAAAACCAGGGTCAGCTGCACGGCCCGTTAAAACAGCCGGGGAGGCCAAATGCAATACCGAATTGTTGCTACTGACGACAACCAAAATTGCCAACTGCAACAATTGCTGCGGTAGCAGAAAAACATAAATTCCGGTAATGCGATATGGCACAGTGGCATCGGACAGATCTCCAAAAGATCCCGAAAAATCTAGTGTTAAAAATATTATTTTTTTTATCCCATGGAGATGTTATCTATGAATAAAAGGCTTTTTGGGGGTCATCCATAGATGGAGGTCCTATATCAGCTCTTAGAAGTGTTCCATAAATAGACCAACTCTTGGAAGTCTTCTACAAAAAGATGATCTTTTGAAGATTTTCCATAGATAGGGCACCTCTAGGAGTTTATCTGTACATAGATGACCTCTAGGAAGTTATATACAGATATAGGAATAGCTTCTAGAGGTCCTATTCTATGCTTAGATGACCTCTAGGAGGTAATCTTCAGATATAGGAAGAGGTCATCAATAAGAGGACCTGAGGACAAAGAGGATTTCTGTAGATGAAGGACCTCTTGGAAGTCATGTGTATATAGATGACCTTTTGGAGGACCTCTCGATGGCCTTCTAGAGAATAAGTACTTCTTGGAGATCTTGTATAAACAAAGGACATCTATAGATAGAGGATCTTTCGGAGGTCATCTAAAGATAGAAGAGCTTTTGGAGGAGATCTATATATAAAGGACCTTTTAGAGGACATTTAAACATAGAGGACCTCTAGAAGGTCATCTATAGATAGAGGACCTTTTGGAGGTCGTCTATAGATAAAGGACCTTTTAGAGGTCACTTATAGATAGAGGGCCTCTAGAAGGTCATCTATGGATAGAGGACCTTTTGGAGGTCACCTATGTATGAAGAGCCTGTAGAAGGTCATCAATAGATAGAGGGCCTCTGGACAATAGTATATAGATAAAGTACCTCTAGAAGGTCATCTATGAATAGAGGCCCTCTAGAAGGTTGTCTATAGATAGAGGACCTCTTGAAGGTCTACTACAGATAGAAAGCGTCTTAAAGGTCTTCTATGGATGTGGGACCTCATGAAGGAGTTATGTTCATAGAAGACCTATTGGAGGTCTTCTATTCATAGAGGACCTCATGAAGTTCTTCTGTCCATAGAAGAGCTCATGAAGGTATCCTATCCATAGAGGACTTTATGAACGTTTTCCATCTATTCTGAAATTACCTCTTAGAGGTCTTCTTTTCATAGAGGACCTCATGAAGGTCGTCTATCCAGAGATGGCTTCTTGGAGGTCCTCTTTTCATCGAGGACCTCTGGAGTTCTTCTTTTCATAGAGGACCCCTACTCATGGAAGAGCTCTTGAAAGTCTTCTGTTCTTCTATTCGCAGAGGACCTCTTGGAGTTTATCTATTCACAGAGTATCTTTTGGAGGTCATCTATTCACAGAGGGCATCTTGGAGGTCATCTATTCACAGAGGATCTCTTGAAGGTCATCTATTCATAGAGGACCACTTGGAAGTCACCTATTTGTAGAGGACCTCTTGGAGGACACCTATTCACAGAGGGCTTCTTGAAGGTCTTTTATTCACATAGGACCTCTTGGAGGTCATCTATTCGTAGAGGACCTTTTGGAGGATATATATCCACAGAGGAACTCTTGGAGCATTTCCTCCTTTTGGTCATCTACGGATAGATAACCTCTTGGAGGTCATCTATTCACAGAGGACCTCTTGGAGGTATTCTATTGCGGATCTCTAGAGGTTATCTATAAATAGATATCCTCCTTTTTGGTCATCTATAGGAAGTGGACCTCTTGAGGGTCATCTACAGATACAGAGCCTCTTGGAGGTTTTGGAGGTCATCTTTAGATGGAGAACCTCATGTAAGTGTTTATATAAAGGAGGTTCTGAAGGCCTCCCACGTGTATGGGACCACTGCAGGTTCTGCTTTCTTCATTGTTTCTCTAGATTTTTTTTTTTAATTGATTCCCCCGTCCCTCCATTATTTCGCCTTTATCCCACTGTACCATTCATGCGTTTCCCTCCATTTAAAATAGTTGCAATAAAGGTAAGCCTATAGCGACCATGTTAACCAACTAGCATTTGAAGTATTAGCCAAATGTGTTGTTAAGAGCCATATAAATTGAATACTCCGAGCCAGACACACACACATACACACACTAATGAAGGCATGCACTTGCACTCCGCACTATGAATAGAAAGAAGCTCTTTTTCTTTCACAAAAAAAAAAAAAAAACTACAAAAATAGCAAGAGTAAAACACACACATAGACACTAAGCCCATAATAAGCCACCGTTAACTAAACGCTCGCTCACTCTCTTTTTCCTTTTTGTTTCTTGCAGCTCCAACATGCAAGGTGGTGGTGACGAAAATAAAAACGTAGCAAAAATTTGCATTTAATGCATCCAATACATGCACCAGCCAAACGGCAGGAGCATTGCCACCGCCGCACCGTCACAATTGTAACGTCATCGATATCGGCGTTTTTCGTCGTTCGTTTTGTTTTCGTCGATTCAAATTAAATAAGCCTTAAATTTCTTTAAATTGGCGAATAGGCTGGGATTTGAGAGATGGCTCATCGGCGGCCAGACAATAAATATTTAAGGTAAGTAATTGACACCACAATTAATAACATTCAAGCCAAGCTTTCTCTATACCAAGTGAAGCTTTTCTAAGCCAAAATGCAAAATGGAAATGTTGAAAAATTATGATTTGGGTTGGTGCAACCAAAATATCTTACGCAGGTGAGCACGATAAGTATTGAAGGGTGTATCCCATTCCTAACATTTCCGTAAATATTATAAAAATTAAGAAAATTAAAAAAAATGTCGATCCGTGGCCAAAAATTATTAATTAAAAAAACAAGTAAAAAAGCTAATAGTTCGGGCGGGCCGATCCTTGAATACCATTTGGAACGAATTTGGCAATTTAACAAATAATAAAATCAGTTAAAAATTCTGTTTAAAACTTAAAAATACCGAATGTAACCATATGTATACGACGACGTGGTCCTGCATAGTCGACTTTTGTCATAATCCATTACAATATTCAAATGCGAAACTTGAAAAAAATAGTGGAATTATGTAGCTAAAATCATCAAAATACCGAATATAGAGAGGTACCATTATATGGAGGATATATTAAAACGTGGACCTACAATTTTCTGTCTTAGGCTGTAGAATCCATTACGAACTTCAAATTCCAAATTTGAAACAATTCCGGTGAATAATGTCTCTAAAATAATCAAAATACCGAATATCCGGAGGTACCGTTATATGAGGGCTATACGAAGTCGTGGACCTGCACAGAAATTTTTCTGTCTTAGGCTGTAGTATCCATTACGAACTTCAAATACCAAATTTGAAACATGTCTGGTGAATAATGTCGCTTAAATCACCAAAATACCGAAAATAGGGAGGTACCATTACAGGGTGAGATAAAAAAACTGCAACAAACTCAAACGACATAATTTTATTTTTTAATTTTATTAAATGAAAGCATAAAATATCGGAAATAGCATCAATTTTTGGAACAAACTTAGATTTGTTCGAATTGGTCACCTTTGGCACGAATTATGGCCTTCAAACGGCCAATTAAACCGTCACACGCTGCCCGAATGTTGCTCTGCGATATTTTGGCTTATTCCCTGCGAAACGCTTGCTTGAGGTGATCAACATTTTGGTATTTTTAGTGCCAACCGTGCTTTCCAAAATACTCCAGACAGAATAGTCAAAACGGATTGGTATCTGAAGATTTTGGTGGCCATTGTCCGCTGGAAATGAAGCGAGGAACCTCATTTTGTAACCATTCTTGGGTGGCGCGTGATGAGTGCGATGGTGCTGAGTCCTATTGGAATGTCCAAGGTCTGCGGCCAAAATGTTTGGGTGCCCAAGACTTTAATACACCCTTCAGAATATTTTCGCGATAATATTCGGCATTTATTCTGATGCCACGGTCGATTAATACGAGCGGAGATTGCTGCCCACACCATGGCCGGCGCTTGAGTTCTGGCTGACATCTTCTGACCGAAGGTGCATATTTTCAGCTGACCTCCTTGGCAAGTAAATACGATAATTTTGTTTGTTTACAAACTGCTGGACAAAGAATGTTTTCTCATCGGAGAAAACCAAATTCGGTTGTTCACCATTTTCGACCAAGCCAAGCAACTCTTTAGCTCTTTTGAGTCTATTTTCTGTCTGTTGCGGTGTAAGTTCTTGCACTTCTTGATATTTCAATGGCTTTACCCACACCTAATTTTTCAATATTTGCTGAATGGTATATTGCGATATGCCCATCTCACGAGCCATTTTTCGGCCACTGCGACGCGGGTTTCGATCAAGTCGCTTCTTTACTTTTCAAACCATTTCTGCTGATGTAACGAGCGATGGTACGAGACACAAAACATTTATTCACATTTAAATGCTGGAGTGCTCTAACGATAGCCACTTGTGGTTTTCCAGCCAAATATAAAGAAATCACACTATCACGCTTGAATTTCATCACGAATAACTTTTTTTCTGGAAAATTCTCATCAAAATGCTTTTTTACGCTTCTAAACAATATAATGAGCTGTCAATGGAATAATTTTAAAGAGTGGCTTAAAAATGACAGCAAGGCCAAGGTGAGATAAAAAAAACTACAATCAACTTCAGATTGGAGTTTTTTCATCTCACCTTGGCCTTGTTCGGTAAGGCCAAGCTTTTTATTCATGTATGTATAAACTTTTATATTCTTGATCTGAATAAAACACTATGTCGACTTAGCAATGTCCGTCCGACTGTGGAAAGCGATCTATCTTTCGAACGAAATGAAGTAGGTTGATAAAACTTTTCCCAGGTGTGTGTAAGTCCCGCATTTTTTTAAGGGTATTATATATTTTTGCATTTGTTTGTGACATGGAAAAGGAAGCGAGGAAGAGAGGAAGAGAGGATTTTCATAGGATCACTTTTTGAATCGATTTATTCATGTCATTCCGTCTGTCCATGTATTTTTGTGAACAAAATGGATGTCACATTTATTATCCGATTGACATGACATTGTTTGACCCAAGGCCAAACCCTGTTGAAACTGGTAATAATCGGATCAGATTTAGATATAGCTCTCATATATCTTCAACCGATTTCGGAATAATTGTGCACCAAATAGACAATATAAGTCTAAATGACCTGTATTTTCGCACTTCCAACCAAATTCAGTCTAGAAGTAAGTACATCAAATTTGGTGAAAACTAGTTCAGATATAACTATAGCTCCCTTATATATGTTTCAGTCGATTTCGCGTTTAAGTACCTCACATTTGTAATATGCATTCGACAACAATGATATTTGGTACCAGATATCTTATAGAGCTCGGAAATACCTCTGCCAAATTTTAACAAGATCGGCTCAGATTTCGATATAGCTCCCACATATCTCTTCAACCGAGTTCGGGTTATTTGTGCATCAAATGGCAAATATCTGTCCTAAAGTCCTGAATTTTGGTACAACCGACCGAATTCAGTCTAGAAGCAAGTACGATTTGGAGAAAATCTGTTCAGATATAGCTATAGCTTCCATGTATTTGTTTCATCCGATTTGGTGTTTAAGTCCCTCACTTCATAATATGCATTCACAACAATGATATATGGTACCAGATATCTTAAAGAGCTCGGAAATACCTTTGCAAAATTTTATCGAGAACGGCTAAGATTTAGATATAGCTCCAAACCCAAATATCATCATTGTGGAGGACATTACTAACGTCCCATATTCGGTATTTCAGCGATATTTGCAACTTTAAAACGATCTCTATCGAATTCTGAATATAAGTGCTGGCATTTTCTATGGCCTTCTTTAACCTCATGGTGGAGGCTATGCAGAATTCACTTCTTCCTTTTCCCTGGCTATAATTAACTCCTGCTTATTATTTGCCATACCATCTTTTCGAATTTTCCCAATGCTTATCCTTAATTATTATCATCATCTGCCCTTAAACATGCGATACAGACAAGTGAGTATTTTATTAACAATATCACCATAACTTTGCTATGCTAGCAAATTTATGTTTTTCCTCTTGCATTGCTGACAACAATCAAGTCTGAGATCCTGGAGATCAAGACGCTGGAGTTGCAATCAGTTAACCAGTTTTCTAAGTTTTGCAACAGAACACAATCTGAATACTATTTACAATTTGTTGTGTGTAAATTTTGTGTTTGGCATCCTCAAATGTCCTCCTCGGCCTCCTTCTCGCACATGCTTTTCTAGACTCCTTCTACGCATCTCCTACAACACCCATAGACGACACATAGAAAGAGAAAATCTTAAAATTTATCGTGAATTTTTGTAAATTAAGTTCACCTAAATGACAGCTGGATTTAAAAATGAAATTTATTTTCTGTAGCTGTGATGCTGTTCTTTTTTTCCTTCTTTCTTCCTTGTCTTTTTCTGCATTTCCATTAAGTTCCTTTTGCGGTTGGGCTTTTCTTGGTGTGGATGTTGCTGGGATGTTACTTCACAACATCGTGTTGTTTTTGTTTCGCATCTTATTTGGCTGGCAGCTTTAGGTCACTGAGCTTGTCCACTTAATCGCACTTTATGCGCATATGTGCACCCGCTCCTGCCGCAACATAAATTTACAATTTAACTGCTTTGCCATGCCATGAAAAAAAAGAAACGAAAAACAACTCACACACAGGAAAAAAACATCCATTCGCACACTCAATAGCTACAAGGAATTACAGTACCAAAAAACACATGTGGTTTCCAAACCAGACCATCATCTTCATCTTGTAAATAAGATTGTTTAAAATGTTGTCCTTGGCTAGATTTTACGTTTTTCGTTGCCGTTTTCAAACATCTGATATGGTCAAACTTTGTTGCAAGACAATGGCAAGGAATAATGAGAACTATTTCTAATATCAGCAGATTTCAATGCTGTTTTGAATTTTTACTCAAGAAGATACTTCTATAGTTGTTATTGTGTAGTTGGAAGTTATCAAAAGCGCATATCAACAGTTTCTTATATGAAACACCTGCTAATTTTTATACCCTACACCACAAGGTGGTCAGGGTATTATGTCTTTGTGCATTTGTTTGTAACAGGCAAAAGGAAATGAGATAGACCCATAGTTCCTTTTGATGATCTGCATAGAATCACATTCTGAGTCGATTTATGCATGTCCGTCCGTCTGTCCATGTTTTTTGTAAACAAAGTACAGTTCGCATTTATTGTCCTATCCAGATAAAATTTTGCACAAATCATTTGTTTGGCCCAAAGACGAACCCTTGGAGATAATCGGTCAAAATTTAGATATAGCTCCCATATATATCTTCGTCCGATGTGCTTTTTATTGTGCACCAAACGTGTAATATCAGGCCGAATGGTATGGGATTTTGCACATACAACCAGATTAGGCCTGAAAATAAGTATGCCAAATTTGATATATATTGTTCATCCGATTTATTATTTTTGTCCTCCGCAGCCGAAATATACACTCTGTAACAACAATATTTGGGGAAATATATCAAATATAACTCAGAAATACATTTGCTAAATTTTATCGAGATAGGTTCAGATTTGGATATAGCTCCCAAATATAACTTCGTCCGATTTACCTTTGATTGTGCACCAAACGTCTAATATTTGTCCACGTGGGATGGAATTTGGCACCTACGACCGAATTGAGTCTAGAAGCTAGTATGTCAAATTTGGTGAAGATCGGTTCAGATATAGCTATAGCTCCCATATATACTCTTCATCCGATTTGTTATATATGCTACCCACAGCTGTAGTATGCACTCCGCAATGACGATTTTCAGGGATATATATCTAATACAGCTCAGAAATGTCTTTGCCAAATTTTATCGACATCGGTTCCGTTTTAGATATAGCTCCCATATATATCTTTATCCGATTTCAAGTTAATTGTGCACCAAATGGGTAATAAAAGTTCGGCCTCGTGAGAATTTTCCAAAAAAAAGTGATTCGTGATGAAATTCAAGCGATGATAGTGTGATTTCTTTATATTAGGCTGGAAAACCACAAGTGGCTATCGTTAGAGCACTCCAGCATTTAAATGTAAATAAATCTTTTGTGTCTCGTACAGTCGATCGCTACCGTGATGCTGGAATCGTGGACTGACGTCAAGGAAGTGGACGGAAGAAATCAGCAGAAATGGTTCAAAAAGTAAAGAAGCGACTTGATCGAAACCAGTGTCGCAGTGGCTGAAAAAATGGCTCGTGGTCTGAACATATCGCAATATTCCATTCGGCAAATACTGAAAAATGAGCTCGGGGTAAAGCCATTGAAATTCCAAAATATAGACTCAAAAGATCTAAAGATATGGTTCGCTTGGCCGAAAGTGGTGAACTCCAGAATTTGGTTTTCTCCGGTGAGAAAACATTCGTTGTGCAGCAGTTTGTAAACGAACAAAATGATCGTGTTTACTTGCCAAAGAGGTCAGCTGAAAATGTTCGGTTCGCCACAGGAACTCAAGTGTCGGCCATGGTGATGGTGTGGTCGCTCTCCTATCGTATTAATCGACCGTGACATCTGAATAAATGCCGAATATTATCGGGAAAATATTCTGGAGGGTGTATTAAAGCCTTGGGCATGCAAATATTTTGGCCGCAGACCTTGGACATTCCAACAGTTCTCAGCACCATCGCACTCAACACACGCCACCCAAGAATGGTTGAAAATGAGGTTACTCGCTTCATTTCCAACGCATGATCGCCACCAAAATCTCCGGATACCAATCCGTTGGAGTATTGTGTCTGGATTATATTGGAAAGCAAAGTTGGCAGTAAAAAACACCGAAGTGTCAATCATCTCAAGCAAGCGCTTCGCCAGAAATGGGCCAAAATACAGCAGAGCAACATTCGGGCAGCGTGTGACGGTTTCATTGGCCGTTTGAAGGCCATAATTCGTGCCAAAGGTGACCAATTCTAACAAATCCAAACTTATTCTAAAATTTGATGCTATTTCCGACATTTTTTGCTTTCGTTCAATAAAATTTAAAAAAAAAATTATGGTGTTTGACTTTCTTGCAGTTTTTTTATCTCGCCCTGTGGGTCAAGTATTGGCAATAGGCCCCACATAAGAGCGAGTCTCCTGATTTTCAGAATTTTGGAGGTTTCTGTCACAACTTACGACCAAAATAGCTGAAATTTGACAATGTAGCAAGAAAAAAATCGATGCAGATTTGGAATCATTTTTATGTGTTTACCTCAATTTCCAACGGAATCAACTGTAGTGTAATTCCCGTCCGGGCTCTCGTTAGGTAGAATATCTCCTCGCAAAAAAAAAAAGCTACAACTGGATAAATGAGTTACAGTATCCCACCACTGGTCACATTTTCCAGGCGAAGTGGCAGGAATTTTGAGATAAGAAAATATTAAAGGTTGCACCGCCATTTGTGGGTATTTTTAAGGATTCAACCACATTTTTGAAATGATTGGACAACGACTCATTTTTCGATATCATGATTTTTGCAAATGATCGATGATCCTTTAAAAAAAGTGTCCACTCTTTTGTGTAGAAGGTAACGGAATATTTTGCAAAAATGCTATTATTTGAATCTAATAACAACAAAAATATTACGTTGTTCGAGGTTGGGATCAACACGGATGAGCTTTTCGCTCTCACGTATACTACTCAGGATCGTTGTTGGAAAAACGGCAGATGCACACCACATCTAAGACCACATTCGAACTATACTTAATATTTCATAAATATTGGGATGCGGGAAATTTGCAAAACAAAAAGAACTAAATTCGCCTAAAATACTGGCATATTTTCGCACTTGACATAAGCGTAATAGAAAGTTAGCTACCTTAATTTAAGTCAGCTACGGATATTCATTTTCTTATACCCTTTATCACATAGTAGTGGTAAGGGTATTATGTCTTTGTGCATTTCTTTGTAACATGTAGAAGGTAGCGAGATAGACCCACATTTATTTTTGAGGATCTTCATAGAATCACATTCTGAGTCGATTTATGCATGTCAGTCCGTCTGTCCATGTATTCTTGTGAACAAAATGCAGGTCGCATTTATTGTCCGAATGAGGTGAAATTTTGCAAACAATATTTCTTTGGTCCAAGGACGAACCCTATTGAAATTTGTGATTATAGAATCAGATTTACATATAGCTTCTGTAAATCTTCAACCGATTTCGGGTTAATTGTGCATCAAACTGCTAAGTCCAAATGACCTGTATTTTGGTATATCACACCGAATTCAGCAAGAAGCAAGTACCTCAAAATGGGAGAAAATCAGTTCAGATATAGCTATAGCTCCCATATATATGTTTCATCTGATTTTGGGATTTAGGCCCCTCACATGCGTAATGTGCACTCCAGAAGAATGATATTTGGTACCGGACATCACATACTGCTTGAAAATACCTCTGTCAAATTTTATCGAGGTCGGTTCAGATTTGGATATAGCTCCCATATACATCTTTATCCGATATCAGGTTTATTGTGCACCAAATGGCTAACATCAGCCCAAATGGACTGAATTTTAACAATTACGACTGAATACATCCTATAAACCAGTACTTCAATTTTGGTGTTCAGATAGCTCTCATATATATGTTTTATCCGATTTGGGGTTTAAAGTCCCTCACATGCGACAAGATCGTTTTAGATTTGGATAAAGCTCCCATATATATCCTCAGCCGATTTCGGGTAAATTGTGAATCAAATAGCCAATATCAGTCCAAGTAACCTGCATTTTGGCATATCCAACCAAATTCCGTCTAGAAGCAAGCACATTAAATTTGGTGAAAATCGGTACCAGACATCTTATAAAGCTTGGAAATACTTTTGCCAAATTTTGTCGAGAACTGCTAAGATTTGGATATAGCTTTCAATATATCCTTAGTTCGATTTCAGGTTTATTGTGCAAATAATGGCTAATATCAGCCCAAATGGAGTGAATTTCGGGACGTACTTTTCCATTTCGGCTCGGCTCGGATTCGTGAGCGTTGTTCGCTTGTAAGACAAGGCATCGCTAAATTAATCTCTTCTCTACCATTTCTTAAGTCACTAAGTCGTATATCATTCTGAGTACTTACATATCTGCATGAGAATCCCTCTATATATTTCATTGCGAGATTATGAAGTCCTCTTTGAGTAGTAGCCTTTATTATCTTTAGAGATCGTTCCTTGAGTTCTTTATAAAATCTCCTACAGTTGTAACTTTGCCCATTCTTGTAGATCTCTAAGTACTTATAAATGTCTCCTGCAGTAGTAGCCTTGTGTATCCATATAGGTTTTTGCTTGCGTAAATTTTAAGGCCGCTTTCAGTAGTTTCCTTACTTATACTTTCAGGTTCTTGCTTGATTTTTAAGATCTATTACAAGACAAGCCTTAAGGACTTTCGCAGCGGGTCCTTGTAGTATATAACCTTGCTTAGGTATTTGATTGTGTATTTATCAAAAGTCTCTGACTGAGTCCTTGTCGAGCCTTGTTTGTGTCTCATAAAGCATCATTGCATATACTTAGGTAGTACTGCTTTAATTAGTGTGGTCAACTAAAATAATTCTCATTCACTCCGTGTCACCTGAGCCTTTTGGGGAGAGGAGGAGGAGCCTGTCACTAATTTGGGTTAATGGGTGTTGTTAACGAGTTCTGGAAAGGCGTCCCTTAGTGAAAGCCAAATCAATACATAACACAGATACTTCGGTTTCTTGTTCCACATAGATACTTTGTTTTCCTGTACGCACAGAAGTTTCCGTTCCCACAGAGACTTCGGACTCCTGTTCCCCACGGAGGCCTCGGCTTTACGTCCCACTCACAGACTTTGGTTTCCTGTACTACACAGAAGCTTCTCCTTCCGTCCCACTCAGAGACTTCGGTTTTTTATACCCTACGGAGGTTTCCGATCCCCACAGAGACTTCGGTTTACTGTACCCCACAGGGGCTCTAATTCCTTGTTTGTACAATTACGGAGTAGTTTGTGATCGTAGCCCGTAGAAAAAGAGTTAATAACTCATCACATTGTCGTTCTCGTTTTTGAACCGAATTCCTCAACATCATCGCACCGTCGTTCCGGATCATCAACGAATTCCCGAACCCCATCGCATCGTCGGTCCCGATCATTATCCGAATCGCATCGTCATTCCCGAACATCACCAAGTCGTCGTTTCCCGACCATTTACCGGCATTCCGAACTTCACCGTATCATCGCTTCCCGACCATCAGCCGAATTCTTGAAACTCATCGTATCATTCGATCCTTGATCATCGGCCGAATTTACCGAATTACAACATTATCGTCCATCGCAGAACCCACAACTCAACACACTCCTGATTACCGACTGTTTCCGCCAGCAATCATCACCTGTATTATCGCAACAAGGTATAGTGGGTCCTTATGGCGACCCTGGACGCGACTGACCGTATCCAAGCCGACGACAAAAACACATTACTCTATGTCTCAGTCGAGGCATTCTATTGTCCTTGTAAAGTGAACTTAACAAGTTCTCTGGTTCGCCTAACCCCTTGTACGTGTCGAATCGAAAAATTCCTGTAGACCCTAAAGAGTCCCTTTACAGATCGGGGCAATGATAGATAGATTTCGTCAAATAAAATTATCTCTATTATTCTCTTGGAAATATGTAAATTACATCCATTTAATCTCTTGGAAAATAATTATAAACCCAGCCCAAGCACTTGTAGCTCTTACCCTTACTTATCCTTGGAGCCAAGCCATATTTTTCAACAAAGTTGGCTAAAATTTGGTATTATGGGTTTATAATAGGTATAAGACCATATAACGGATTTAATTCCCATTCTGGAGAATAACACAAGCCCGATTTGGTTCAAATTTTTTTTACTTCCTCTAAAATGCTTTTCTTAACATCCAACCCTCGTTTCTTTAAGAAAACTTTACTTTTTACCTTTCCGTCGTCGTTTTCGCTTATTTCCATTGTAAGCGAGAAGAATTTATGATCCGAAGTCACATAATTTTTGTTGGCAAATAACAAATTGCCAAGGAAGTAAGCAGATTTAGTGGAAATTGTTTAATTGTGTCTACCTCCCTGGCCAGATAAGAATCCGTTTGGTTGGCTGCGGCCGCCACACGCCCGATGTCATGAAATTGTGGAATCTGCTGGAGAATCACTTCATCGTAGTTATGGCAACTTCATAACGGACACCGTGTGTGGACTCGGGGACCTACACAGACATACCTATGTACATATGTACGAATGCATTGCAGAACAAGTAGATTCGACATTTTTATGCGTTAATACGCATGTAAGATTTTTTTCGTATTTTTTTGGCAACTTCATATTGAAGATATTCATTGGGGCAGTGTATTTGGAAGGAAACGAAATTGAGTATTGCCGAGATTTGGACATCATAGCATCTAAGGCAAGAGAGGTGGAAACAAAGAAAAAAAACAACAGCACCTTAAGAAATCAGCTTATGTAGGTGCTGCAAACTAGTCAAGTTTGGAGGACACTTCACTGCAAGACAAAAGGCGAGAAGGGAGGTGAAAAGTTGGTGTTGGTGGTGCTGTACAACCAAGTTTTAGGACAGACGTCGGACAGACATTTTGGACATTTTGCTTGCCAGAACTGCATGCCTGCCTGCCATGGGGAGAGACTTCATGCGTCGCACTTCATTGCATAAATTAAATTTGTATTGCAAATTTATGCGCCATGATGAAGTTGTTACCCGAACCAACATAATTTTTTGTCTTTTCGTTTCATTTGGACATTTGGGAGTGAGTTGGTGTCGTTCTGGCTGTTCGTTACTGTTCCTGGGCAGCAATTGCTGTTGTGTTTGCCTTGTCGGTGGTTTCCAATTGCCATCATCCATCCATCCCAGCAACCAACCAACCAACCAACCATTTACCATATGGTCGATCGCATAGTTCGTCTGATACCCTCTGTGTGGTATGGCATGGTGTGGGCTCAATGCGCTTGGTTGCAGCAACTTGGCTTGCAGTGTGTGGCATTCAGGTGGTGGATATCACTGCCGTTTTAAAGTTTTCGGTTTTTTTTGTTCTTGTGGTCTGTCTTATAATGTCTTTGAGGTTAACGCCCATTTTTCATTTCGGGAATCTCTTGCAAAAATATCCTAGGTTGAGGTTGTTTCTCCTTTTGGGTTGGCTTTCAACTAACACTCGTGCTAGGATTTTTACAAGTGTTGTATTACTTTTTGGCGGATTCTGTTTGAATTGATTTGTTGCAAGCCAAGCAGTGGCATCGAGCGTTTGGCCGATACCCAGTGGATATTAAATATGTCCACACACAAGTTGCAATGAATGATGACAGTATTGGATTTTGGGGAGTAGAGAAAGAAAAATATGTGTCAGTTTCTTGGTCATATAAAATTGTTAGAAGCAAACTATTTATGAATGACATTGAGAGATAAATATTTTGGTGAAATATTTTCAGGAAGGACAAAAGGAATGCAAGACAATTTTGATGCTTGCATAGACAATTTTAGAATGTTGTCAAAAAAATACGGAGATCTTTAGGGGCACGAATTGTTGGAATTGATAAAAAGAACGAAGGATGTTTTAAATTTTTTCAAGGACCAACAAACATGGATTTTTTAAGGAATACTTTTTTCAAAGGAACAAAAAACGTGGATTTTTCAAAGAATAATTTTTTCAAAGGATCAACATACGAGTATTTTTTAAAGAATACTTTTTTCAAAGGACCAACCAACGTGGATTTTTTAAAGAATATTTTTTCAAAGGACCAACAAACGTGGATTTTTTAAAGAATAATTTTTTCAAAGGACCAAGACACGTGGATTTTTTAAAGAATAATTTTTTCAAAGGACCAACAAACGTGAATTGTTTACAGAATAATTTTTTCAAAGGACCAACAAACGTGAATTGTTTACAGAATAATTTTTTTCAAAGGATCAACAAACGTGGATTTTTTAAGAATAATTTTTTCAAAGGACCAACAAACGTGGTTTTTTTAAAGAATATTTTTTCTAAGGACCAACAAACGTGGATTTTTTAAAGAATTGTTTTTAAAGGACCAACAAATGTGGATTTTTTAAGAATAATTTTTTCAAACGTGGATTTTTTTAATAATATTTTTTTTTCAATGGACCAACAAACTTGGATTTTTAAATAATAATTTTTTAAGGACCAACAAATGTGGATTTTTTAAAGAATACTTTTTTCAAAGGACAAACAAATGTGGATTTCTTTAATAATATTTTTTCTAAGGACCAACAAACGTGGATTTTATTAATAATATTTTTTCTAAGGACCAACAAACGTGGTTTTTTTAAAGAATATTTTTTTTTCAAAGGACAAACAAACGTGGAATTTTTAAAAGAATAATTTTTTCTAAGGACCAACAAACGTGGATTTGTTAAAGAATAATTTCTCAAAGGATCAACAAACGTGGATTTGTTAAAGAATAATTTCTCAAAGGATCAACAAACGAGGATTTTTTTAAAGAATACTTTTTTCTAAGGACCAACAAACGTGGATTTTTTAAAGAATAACCTTTTCAAAGGACCAACAAACGTGGATTTTTTAAAGAATAATTTTTTCAAAGGACCAGCAAACGTGTATTTTTTAAAGAATAATTTTATCAAAGAACCAACAAACGTGGATTTTTTAAAGAATAATTTTTTCAAGGAACCAACAAACGTGGATTTTTTAACGAATATTTTTTTCAAAGGACCAATAAACGTGGATTTTTTAAAGAATATTTTTTCAAAGGACCAACAAACGTGGATTTTTTAAAGAATATTTTCTCAAAGGACCAACAAACATGGATTTTTTAAAAGAATATTTTTTCAAAGGACCAACTAACTTGGATTGTTAAAGAATATTTTATTTTCAAATTATCAACCAACGTGGATTTTATTAAAGAATATTTTTTAAAAGGACCAACAAACGTGGATTTTATTAAAGAATATTTTTTCAAAGGACCAACAAACGTAGATTTCTTAAAGATTGTTTTTTCAAGGACCAACAAATGCGGATTTTTTAAAGAATAATTTTCTCAAAGAACCAACAAACATGGATTTTTTTAAAGAATATTTTCTCAAAGGACCAACAAACATGGATTTTTTAAAAGAATATTTTTTCAAAGGACCAACAAACATGGATTTTTTAAAAGAATATTTTTTCAAAGGACCAACAAACGTAGATTTCTTAAAGATTGTTTTTTCAAAGGACCAGCAAACGTGGATTTTTCAAAGAATAATTTTTTCAAAGGATCAACATACGAGTATTTTTTAAAGAATACTTTTTTCAAAGGACCAACCAACGTGGATTTTTTAAAGAATATTTTTTTTCAAAGGACCAACAAACGTGGATTTTTTAAAGAATAATTTTTTCAAAGGACCAAGACACGTGGATTTTTAAAGAATAATTTTTTCAAAGGACCAACAAACGTGAATTGTTTACAGAATAATTTTTTCAAAGGACCAACAAACGTGAATTGTTTACAGAATAATTTTTTTCAAAGGATCAACAAACGTGGATTTTTAAGAATAATTTTTTCAAAGGACCAACAAACGTGGTTTTTTTAAAGAATATTTTTTCTAAGGACCAACAAACGTGGATTTTTTAAAGAATTGTTTTTAAAGGACCAACAAATGTGGATTTTTTAAGAATAATTTTTTCTAAGGACCAACAAACGTGGATTTTTTAAATAATTGTTTTTAAAGGACCAACAAATGTGGATTTTTTAAGAATAATTTTTTCAAACGTGGATTTTTTTAATAATATTTTTTTCAATGGACCAACAAACTTGGATTTTTAAATAATAATTTTTAAGGACCAACAAATGTGGATTTTTTTAAGAATACTTTTTTCAAAGGACAAACAAATGTGGATTTTTTTAATAATATTTTTTCTAAGGACCAACAAACGTGGATTTTATAAATAATATTTTTTCTAAGGACCAACAAACGTGGTTTTTTTAAAGAATATTTTTTTTCAAAGGACAAACAAACGTGGAATTTTTAAAAGAATAATTTTTTCTAAGGACCAACAAACGTGGATTTGTTAAAGAATAATTTCTCAAAGGATCAACAAACGTGGATTTGTTAAAGAATAATTTCTCAAAGGATCAACAAACGAGGATTTTTTTAAAGAATACTTTTTTCTAAGGACCAACAAACGTGGATTTTTTAAAGAATAACTTTTTCAAAGGACCAACAAACGTGGATTTTTTAAAGAATAATTTTTTCAAAGGACCAGCAAACGTGGATTTTTTAAAGAATAATTTTATCAAAGAACCAACAAACGTGGATTTTTTAAAGAATAATTTTTTCAAAGGACCAGCAAACGTGGATTTTTTAACGAATATTTTTTTCAAAGGACCAATAAACGTGGATTTTTTAAAGAATATTTTTTCAAAGGACCAACAAACGTGGATTTTTTAAAGAATATTTTCTCAAAGGACCAACAAACATGGATTTTTTAAAAGAATATTTTTTCAAAGGACCAACTAACTTGGATTGTTAAAGAATATTTTATTTTCAAATTATCAACCAACGTGGATTTTATTAAAGAATATTTTTTAAAAGGACCAACAAACGTGGATTTTATTAAAGAATATTTTTTCAAAGGACCAACAAACGTAGATTTCTTAAAGATTGTTTTTTCAAAGGACCAACAAATGTGGATTTTTTAAAGAATAATTTTCTCAAAGAACCAACAAACATGGATTTTTTTAAAGAATATTTTCTCAAAGGACCAACAAACATGGATTTTTTAAAAGAATATTTTTTCAAAGGACCAACAAACGTGGATTTTTAAAGAATATTTTTTTTCAAAGGACCAACCAACGTGGATTTTTTTAAAGAAAAATGTTTTCAAATTACCAACAAACGTGGATTTTTTAAAGAATATTTTTTCTAAGGACCAAGAAACATGGATTTTTTTTAAAGAATATTTTGTCTAAGGACCAACAAACGTGGATTTTTTAAAGAATATTTTTTCTAAGGACCAAGAAACATGGATTTTTTTTAAAGAATATTTTGTCTAAGGACCAACAAACGTGGATTTTTTAAAGAATACTTTTTTCAAAGGACCAAAAAATGTGGATTTCTTAAAGAATATTTTTTCTAAGGACCAATAAACGTGGATTTTTTAAAGAATACTTTTTTCAAAGGACCAAAAAATGTGGATTTCTTAAAGAATATTTTTTCTAAGGACCAATAAACGTGGATTTTTTAAAGAATATTTTTTCTAAGGACCAACCAACGTGGATTTTTTAAAGAAGCATTTTTTCAAAGGACCAACAAATGCGGACTTCTTAAAGATGATTTTTTTAAAATACCAACAAACGTGGATTTTTGAAGAATATTTTTTCTAAGGACCAACAAATGTGGATTTTTTAAAGGACCAACAAAGGTGAATTTTTTAGAGGATATTTTTTCTAAGGAGCAACAAATGTGGATTTTTTAAAGAATGTTTTTTCTAAGGACCAACAAACGTGGATTTTTTAAAGAATACAGGGTGAGATAAAAAACAGCAAAGTCAAAGGCCATAATTTTTACATTTTATTTTAAATTTTATTGAATAAAAACAACAAATGTCGGAAATCGCGTCAAATTTTATAATAAGTTTAGATTTGTTCGAATTGGTCACCGAATTATGACCTTCAAACGGCCAATGATACCGTCGCACGCTGCACAAATGTTGCTCTGCGGTATTTAGGCTCATTCCCGGGGAAGCGCTTGCTTGAGGTGGATCGACACTTGGGTATTTTTTTGTGCCAACCTTGCTTTTCAAAATACCCCAGACACAAAAGTCGAACGGATTCGTATCCGGAGATTTTGGTGACCATTGTGCGCTGGAAATGAATCAAGGAACCTCATTTTGTAACCATTCTTGGATGGCGCGTGCTGAGTGCGATGGTGCTGAGTCCTGTTTGAATGTCCAAAGTCTGCGGCCAAAATGCTTGCATGCCCAAGGCTTTAATACACCCTCCAGAATATTTTAGCGATAATATTCGGTATTTATTATGATGCCACGGTCGATTTATATGAGCGGAGAGCGACCATCAGCTGTTATGGCGGCCGACACCATCACCATGACCGGCGCTAGAGTTCTGGTGCTTTTTGGAAATTTCGGTAAAGCCATTGAAATTCCAAAAGCCATTGCAAGAACTTACGCCGCAACAGAAAGAAAGTAGAATCAAAAGAGTTGCTTCGCTTAGCCTAAAGTGGTGAATTGCCTAATTTGGTTTCATCCCATGAGAAAACATTTGTTGGACGAGCTAATTTTTCAATATTTGCCGAATGGAATATTGCGATATGTTTAGTTAAAGGGCCAACAAACGTGGATTTTTAAAGAATGTTTTAAATATATAAAGGTACAATATTTTTTCATTCTTGCCATTGAACGCATTGTGTGTGACATGTTGTGACTTGGCATGCAATGGACCCCGCCAATTGCAACACTTGCATGTTGTTTTTTAGAAAAAAATGTCCACTTCAAGTATTACACCAAAATGAATAATAATGCAAAAAAAATACAATTCAATTTCAACATAAATTAGAAACTTGAAATCTCCCGCCGGGCATCCTCAATTCTACAACTAATTATGACGCTGTTCCACTTGTCGCTCAGGTGGTTTTTTTTCGAAATAAAAACATGTTGCCATATATACACACCACCAACAACCATCATTGAATATATATGTGGAGAGAAAAAAAATTCATTCAATAAATTGCTTTAATTTGTTTAATATGCAAATTCAAATGGCTTAACGAACACCATTTCATTGTTTAATAATTTTAACAATTATTAATGATTAATAATTTAGACAAATGTTGGAAGCAAATCAACAACAAAATACACAGAATGCAGCTGCTGCAGCAATGTCGGCAGCAGCTTCTGACTGTTTTTACCCCATCATCTTCAATGCCAACAAATTTAATATGGCAATGTATAATTAAAACGCATTGGGTCATGGGGTGGTGAGCGGGAAGTTTATGCGTTTCCATTGGAGTTGGTTGTTTTTTTTTTTTGCCACATCAATTCAAATCAACTGATGGTTATCCACTTAATTAGTTAAAACTGCAACCTATGCAACATGAATTGCAGTTATTTAATTATTTATAAACAATTTCATATACATGTCATTTTGTGCGTAGTTTCTAGTGGTTGCACCATACGTTTGTAATCTTCGAGAAGAATTTATGATCAGAAATTATTAGGAAATAATTTGTTGTATTAACCCTACCAGAAGGTTCTCAAGTTGATGAGTCATGATAGGTAAGGTAGGAAAAGTGAAAATTATATTGAGGTTTCTGCACCCTACTTTAAAGACCTACTCCTGACTAAAAAGCTGAAGTCCTTGATAGAAATTTATTTCTAGGGAAACTGTTATTAAGGTTTGGAAATGCGAATTATCATAGGAGTTAAGCCCCACACAACCTTTTTACGAAATCTGTGTTACGATATTTGGTCTTGATCTAGCTATTTGTTTGTCTGAATGGTTTTCACAAAAGCTCTCTGAGAGAGTATGCAATTTGGCCCCTATAGATTATTGAAAAATCCATTTGTTTTTGAAGCAAGCGTTTTGAAAAACATTCTTAAATAATACACGATTTACGTTAGAAGCCGCCAATAAGCAGAGAATATAATGAGCAGTGAATAATACAAAATTTTAATCAGGAGGTATTTTAATTACATTTAATTTAAGGTCCACGATATCGTATAGCTCCCATACAACGGTACCCCCCGATGTTCGGTATTTTGATGATTTTAGGGACAATATTCACTGGAGTTGTTTCAAATTTCGTATTAAGCGTTCGTAATGGCAACTACAGCCTATGACAGTAAATTGGCTATTCAAGTCCATACATAGGTATAGCCATCATATATCGATACGACGATTTGAGGTACAAAATTCACCGGAATTCTTTTAAATTCGTATTTGAACAGGTACTAAAATCTGGTACAGAAAATTGTCTATGCAGGTCCCAGTCTACGTATAGCCCCGATATAACGGTAAATTCCAATAGTTTCATATTTGAATATTGCAATGACCTATGACAAAAGTTACCTTTGCAGATCCACGTCTTCGCACAGCCCCCAATATTCGGTATTTTTAAGATTTGAACAGAATTTTTAACGGATTTTCTTTTATAAAAAAAATTCTAAATGCGTTCCAAATGGTGGAGGGTCCAACCGAACTTATTTCTTTTTTACATGTTTTTATTTTTAAAGACCTTTAGATAATAGTAAATTATTTTAGAATATTTTTTCAAGGATATTATGGATTAAAAAAATTAAATGTCACTGTGAACTATAATCTGCATTTTTTGAAATATTTCTACAAGGAAAGCAATTGAAAAATATTTTTTAAAAATCCAAAGAGTTCTCTTTGCTTAAAAGTCCTTTAAGAAAATGAATACAGGGTGAGATGAAAAACTGCAACCATCTTCAGACTGCAGTCATTTCTAAGCCACTCGTCTGACAGCTGTTAAAATTATTCCAGTGACAGCTCATTATATTATTTACAAGCGTACTAAAGCATTTCAAGCGTGATAGTGTGATTTCTTTATATTTAGCTGGAAAACCACAAATGGCTACTGCTAGAGCTCTCTATCATTTAAATGTGAATAAATCTTTTGTGTCTCGTACCATCGCTCGGTACCGTGATACTGGTAGCATAGGCCGACGTCAAGGAAATGGACGGAAGAAAACAGCAACATCAGCAGAAATGGTTCGAAAAGTAAAGAAGTGACTTAATCGAAACCCGCGTCGCAGTGGCCGAAAAATGGCTCGTGAGCTGAACATATCGCAATATTCCATTCGGCAAATATTGAAAAATGAGCTCGGGAAAAAGCTATTGAAATTCCAAAAGGTGTACGACCTTATACCGCAAATGAAAGAAAATAGACATAAAAGAGCTAAAGAGTTGCTTCGTTTGGCCGAAAGTGGTGAACTGCCGAATTTGGTTTTTTCGATGAGAAAAAATTCAATGTCCAGCAGCAACAAAATTATAGTGCTTACTTGCCAAAGAGGTCAGCTGAAAATGTGCACCTTCGGTTGACCACCAGAACTGAAGTGCCGGCCATGGTAATGGTGTGGGTCGGTGGTCGCTCTCCGCTCGTATTAATCTATCGTGGCATCAACATAAATGCCGAATATTATCGCAAAAATATTCTGGAGGGTGTATTAAAGCATTGGGCATGCAAACATTTTGTCCGCAGACCTTGGATATTCCAACAGGACTCAGCACCATCGCTCTCAGCTCGCGCCACCCAAGAATGGATACCAAATGAGTTTCCTCGCTTCATTTCCCACGCACAATGGCCACCAAAATCTCTGGATACCAATCCGTTGGACTATTGTGTCTGTAGTTTTTTGAAAGCAAGATTGGCACTAAAAAATATCAAAGTGTCGATCATCTCAAGCAAGTGCTTCGAAATGGAAAATGGGCCAAAATACCGCAACGCAACCTTCGGGCAGCGTGTGACGATTTCATTGGCCGTTTGAAGGGCATAATTCGTGTCAAAAGTAACGAATTTGAACAAATCTAAATATATTCTACAATTTGATGCTATTTCCGACTTTTTTTTTGATTTCATTCAATAAAATTAAAAATTATGGCGTTTGATTTTGTTGCATTTTTTTTTGTCTTTCACCCTGAATTTTTTCAATTGATTATTTTAAATTTTAATATTTCAATATTACCATCCGATTTTTCTGTATTTGGAATCTTCCCGAAAGATATATCTGCAATTTCAAACATGAAGTTTGTGCAGGGACTTAACCTTCTAGAGAAAACTGATCATATAGATCAACATAACACTAAATATTTGGATTTTTGAAATAAGTTATTTTAAGTCAAACTGTCACCAAGCTTTTTTAAGTGCCTTCAGTATGACGGCATCTCCCTATATTTTATATTTTTCGCCACCATTTTAAAGATTATTGGTTAAAAATATTATCTTATCTTTTTATACCCTACACCACATAGTGGTAATGGTGTAGTGTCTTTCTGCATTTGTTTGTAACATGGAGAAGGAAGCGAGTTAACTTTGAATATCTTCATAGATCACTTTCTGAGTCGATTTTTGAATGTCAGTCCGTCTGTCTAAAAGCAAGTGCTTCAAATTTTGCCGTAAATCAGTTCAGATATAGCTATAGCTCCCACACATATGTCCCTCAGATATATTACCAGATATTAGATACAGCTCTGAAATAAGTGTTTCAAATGTTATCAAGATCGGTTCAGCGTTGGATATAGCTCCCGTATATATCTTTATTCGATTTCAGGTTTACTGTGCACCAAATGGCTAATATCAGTCTAAATGACCTGAATTTTGGCACATCTGACCGAATTCAGTCTAGTGGTGAAAATCGGTTTATTTCATCCGATTTAGTCTTTTAATCCTTTACAACAATAATATGTGGTACTAGATATCTTATAGAGCTCGGAAATACCTTTGCCAAATTTTATCGAGATCGGCTCAGATTTGGATATAGCTCGCACTCATATATCCTTAATCCAAATCCAAATTGAGTGAATTTCGGACGTACGTTTCCATTTGGTGGAACTGGGCTCCGATATATTATACCCTCCACCATAGTATGTAGGGTATATTAAGTTTGTCATTCCGTTTGTAACACCTCGAAATATGCATTTTATTCTATGTCGATTTAGCGATGTCCGTCCGTCTGACCGCCTATCCGTCTGTGCGCCTATCCGTCTGTGGTAATCACTCTAGCTTCCGAACGAATTAAAGTAGATTGATAAAATTTTACTCAAATGTATGTTATGTCCGCAGGACTTTTGGTATTGAAAATGGGCCATGCACCGGAATTATTTCAAATTTTGCATTTGAGTTCGCAATGAAAATTGTTTGTGCAATATAACGGTACCTCCCGATATTCGGTCCTTTGTTGATTTTAACGCATTATTCACCGGAAATCTTTAAAATTTGGTATTTGATGTTCGTAATGGATGCTACAGCCAATGACAGGAGATTGTCTGTGCAGGTCCACGTCTTCGTATAGCCCCCCTATTACGGTACCTCCCGATATTGGGTAATTTGATGATTTTAGCGACATTATTTACAGGAATTGTTTCAAATTTTGTATTTGAAGCGTACTACATCCTAAGACAGAAAATGAGCCATGTAGGTCCACGTCTTCGTTTTGCCCCCATATAACAGTACATCCCGATATTGGGTATTTTGATGATTTTAGAGACATTATTCACCGGAATTGTTTCAAATTTGGTGTTTGAACTTCGTAATGGGTACTTCAGCCTATTACAGAAAAGTGTCAGTGCAGATCCACGTCTTCATGTAGCCCCATATAACGGTACCTCCCGATATTCGGTATGTTGATGATTTTAACTACATTATTACCCATTTTTTTAAGTTTCGCATTTGAATATTGTAATGGCTTATGACAAATGTTACCTGTGCAGGTCAATGTCGTCATATAGACCAAAATATAACAGCTACTTTCGGGATTTTTAAGATTTTAAAAGAATTTTAAACGAATTCTATTGTTTTTAAGAATTGCCAAATTGTTTTCCAAATGGTGGAGGGTATTCAAAGTTCGACCCGGCCAGCTTTTTTACTTGTTTTTTTTTTTTCAAAATAATCCTTCTCGAAGTGATATCATGCTCTTTATGGCATAGAAGATGAAACTGCTTCAGTCAAATTTGGTGAAAATCGAATTAGAATTGGGTATGTCACCCATATATTACTTCTCTCTAAAAACAAGCCAAATGTTGGTTGGTGGTATGATCTACTTCAAATAAATTCCCAATATAATTCTTTGGTTACGGGAGCTCTACTAAATTTGCATAGTGATGTAGGGTATCATGTAGTCCGGCGTTTGACCTTTCCTTACTGGTTTTTAATATAACTTTTATACGCATAGTGGTTTAGGGTATCATATAGTCGGCCCCGGCTTTTGAGCTTTCCTTACTGATTTAGAATTATTTCTTTGAATAAAAGAATATCAATATTCACTGGTCAATAAAATGAGTTTATTTTGAACCAGATGTTAATAGATTGGAAACAATTCTTAGTTCAAGTTTCGATCATTATGGTAAGTGGTATATTCGAACTTGCTAATAATAAAACCATACATAAAATACATCCAGTTAAATTGTAGGGTATTAAGCATTAAAATTTTGCAATTTTTTTGATTTACATTGTTGCTTACCTTTTCAAATGCTAAATAATATATCCCACAGCGATAGCTGTCATTTTAGTAAAATGTATATTTAACAAAAAGAAATGAAAAAAAAAAACTTTAAACTACAAAATCACCCATTGGAAAAAAATTACACTTCAAAAAATAAAATAAAAACAAAGTATATGAAACATGCAATCATCTAAAATTAAAGTAGCAATAACAACAACAGCAATAACTAAATATAACCGCAGTGGCAAACACGCATTTTATGAATATTTTAAGAGACCTAAAATGGAATCAAAAAACCAATCTGCATTTCAAATAACGTTGATTTAGTTATTTATGTACGTATGAACGTGCATCGTGGCTGAAGAGCCTAAAAATAACAAAAAAAAAAAATCCGTAAATAATATAACAATAGAATTGTTGTTTCGGGTCCAAACGATTTACGTCAAATCTGCTAGGCTGTGATTATCAAAAATGCATATCTTATTCGGAATCATACGTACATATGTGCCACATGTATGAATGGCATGACAGATATAACGTGTTCCAAAAATATCAATCTCCTCGGGAAAGCGTGTGTTTAAGTGGAGTGAAATAAAAGCAACTGAACGTATGAATGTGGTTATAGTTAATTTTAACAATTTTACGCTTAATGTGTTGATTGCATGCCATTAGCGAAGGTATTTTAAAATAATTGCAGAGTTTTGAAAAATGAAATCATTAGCAATGGCCAAGCGAGGAACTTTTTGTATTGAGAAGTAGCATTCAGAGAAGGTTAATCGTCAAATATCCTACCAGGTATATTTCTTAAACTTAAAAAACATAATAAAATGAAGAACTAAATTTATTTTAATTTTGAAATATTAGTTAGGTATTGGAAAACTTATGTGGTGGCCTATAGACTCCAAGATAAAAAGTAAAGTTACATATTAGATGGGATATTAATAAATCTATTAGAGAATTCGAGGTAGCAGCATATATCGTATCGTCAATTAAATTGTTGTGTAGTTTTTCACTGTTAGCCTAATACCATTGCAAAGGCGTTGTCGGTCAATGCGTCTTCATAAAATCATATCCCAATCTGAACCGATTTCAATATAATTTGACAAAATTTAATTTTAAATTCCGTCACACCTTTCATATTTCATTGAAATCGGAGGTGCATCAAATATGTGAAATCGGCCGAGAATACATATATGGGGGCTATATCCAATCCTAACCGATTTCTAACTTATTTGTCAAATTTATTATTGTAACCAAATTCCGCCACACATTCTGAATTTCACTTGAATCGGGCATACATATCATATATAGGGGAGATGTATCCAAATCTGTACCGATTTAAATGGAATTTGGCTAATTTATTTTTGTTCCAAATTCCGTTAAGCCTTCAAAACTTAGTATTGTATCCTATAATCGATCAGTAGAAATGTGCATATAAAATCTAAATTTTTGGGAGGTACCTCCGATTCTGATGCTATATCTCAGTTCCAAATAGAATATCAATAATTGATATAGCCTTTGTTACTTTCAGGCGATTTTGTAGTACACTTGGAAATTTTCAGAAAAAAATATATATACAGAGTGAGATAAAAACAAGTAAAAAAGCAATAAGTTCGGGCCGAACTTTGAATACCCTCCACCATTTGGAACGAATTAGAAAATTTTCAAGAAAACAAAATCCATTAAAAATTCTGTTAAGATCTTTAAAATACCTAATATCGGAAAGTGCCGATACATGAGGGGGATATACAATATTGTGGACCAATATAGACATCTATGTCTAGGGGTAAAGTACTCACAAAGAACTCCTTGTGTAGAACTTCAGACATTTCCGTTGAAAAATGTGGCTAAAATCATCAAAATACCGAATGCCGGAGGTACCGTTATATGGGGGCTATACGATATAGTGGACCCATATAGTTGATTCCCTTTCAATAGATAAAGAACTCAAATGAACTCCTTGTGTGGATTTTCAGACAATTTAATTGAAAAATATTGCTAAAATGTTGCCGAATATAGGAAGGTACCGTTATTCCGGAGATAACGATATCGTTGACCTATATAAACAATTATCTTCCAGAGAATAAAGCAATCAGAAATAATACCGAATATCGGGGGGTACCGTTGTATGAGGGCCGATATAGTCCACCTTCGAACTTGACGTGCCTGTAGACAAAAGACTGATCTGAGCAAAATTTTAGCTTCCTATTTTTTTTCGTTTTGGCTGTTGCGTGATTACAACAGAGGGACGGACGGACAGGGCTAAATCGTCTTAGAATTTTACGCTGATCAAGAATATACAGGGTGAGATAAAAAAACTGCAACAAAGTCAAACGCCATATTTTTTATATTTTTTTGTCGGAAATAGCATCAAATTTAAGAATAAGTTTAGATTTCTTCGAATTGGTCAACTTTGGCACGAATTATAGCCTTCAAACGGTCAATGAAACCGTCACACTTTACCCGGATGTTGCTCTGCGGTATTTTGGCCCATTCCCGTCGAAGCGCTTGCTTGAGGTGATTGACATTTTGGTATTTTTTAGTGCCAACCTTGCTTTCCAAAATACTCTAGACACAATAGACCAACGGATGGGTATCCCCAGATTTTGGTGGCCATTGTGCGCTGGAAATGAAGCGAGGAGCCTCATTTTGTAACCATTCATGGGTGGCGCGTGCTCAGTGCGATGGTGCTGAGTCCTGTTGGAATATCCAAGCTCTGCGGACAAAATATTTGCGTGCGCAAGGTTTTAATACACCCTCAATAATATTTTCACGATAATATTCGGCATTTATTCTAATGCCACGGTCGATAATATGAGCGGAGAGCGACCATCGGCTGTTTTGGCGGCCCATACCATCACCATGGCCAGCGTTTGAGTTCTGGTGGCCACCTGAAGTGGCGCATTTTCAGCTGACCTCTTTGGCAAGTAAACACGATCAATTTGTTTGTTTACAAACTGCTGAACAACGAATGTTTTCTCGTCGGAGAAAAACAAATTCGGCAGTTCACCCCTTTCGGCCAGGCGAAGCTCTTTTGAGTCTATTTTCTTTTTCTTGCTGTGTAATTTCTTGCACTTTTTGGAATTTCAATGGATTTGCCAAGAGCTCTATTTTTATAATTTGCCGAATGGAATATTGCGATATGTTCAGCTCACGAGCCATTTGTCGGCCACTGCGACGCGGGTTTCGATCAAGTCGCTTCTTTTCTCGCTTTTTGAACTATTTCTGCTGATGTTGCTGTTATCTTCCGTTCACTTCCTTGACGTCGGTCTACGCTACCAGTATCACGGTAACGAGCGATGGTACGACAGATTTATAAACATTTAAATGCTGGAGTGCTCTAACCTGTGGTTTTCCAGCCAAATATAAAGAAATCACACTATCACGCTTGAATTCCATCACGAATAACTTTTTTTCTGGAAAATTCTCAATAAAAGGCTGTTGTACGCTTGTAAGCAATATAATGAGCTGGCTTTGACAAGACAGCAGTCTGAAGTTGGTTGCATTTTTTTCATCTCACCCTGTATATCTAAATCTGATGCGATTATAACCAATTTCAATAGGGCTTTAATATACCAACTAATTCGAAAGTAATTCCAATTCATTTATTAAACTACAATTACTATAATTAAAGGCCATATAATCAAAATTACAATTACAGCCACCCAAAGCGAAGAAAACGACACATCTCAAATGGGAAATGTGAAATTAGGACGACTGTCATAGGCTGACAGCCAGATGTGCCGAGTGAGCATCAAGTGTCAGATCTGAGAAAAAAAGTGCCAAAAGCAAACAATGCGAAGCATATCGAAAGCCATAATCATTATTGGTTTATTCCGGTATTGTTTTAAGAAAATTGTTCCACTTTATGGAATTGGCATTGGCAGATTAACACCATGGTGGTGGCTAAGGCGGCCATAGCTTTCTTCCCCATGGCTGTCTGGATTTGGGGCTGAGGGCAAACGGCAAATTTGTTCAGCTAAGAAATTCGTGATTATTTGTTGGTTTCAAAACCAAAAAGGCCTTTGATTCGTCTGTCCGTTCGTTCGTCTGTCTATAACAATTCGTCTCCCCCTAAAATGTCAGAACATTTTGTTTGAAAAATTCCAATCCTGGATAGAAATAAAAATTCGTTGAACTCTCAAAGAGCAACAACAACAACACCAACACCAACGTTAAAAGTTATTTTGTAGCTATCAAAGGGGAGGTTACACTACCACTCCGCCTCTTGATCGGCGCGGGCTCTCTTGAGCATGAAGCCGGGAACGACTTTTACCAGGACGGCCGAAACATATACATTGCTGACGCACAGACACACATTGTGTGCGGTGGTGCCTGTCAGTTATTTTGATTGACAGTTTGACTTGAGATCTTCGTAAATGTTTTATTTCGCTTGTGTTACGCTGATTATTATTATTTTTATTATTATTATTGTTGTTGTTGTTATCGTTTTATATGTATTACGTGTTACGGCGAATTAACAGGAAAACTCGAACAAATGCGCTTGCTAACACAAACACACGAACCGACAGACAGACAACCATACAGAAGGGGACGGACAGACAGACTTGGGGTCCAAAAAATGTAAGACAACAGCGAAAATTACTTGATTTCGTATTGGGACTAGGGACAAGTTGTACGCATTCAATATAAATAAATAATGAAAGTATTTAATATCAGAAGCATAGCATAGTGTTTTGAAACAAAATATATTTTTAAAAAAATTTATTCATTAAAAAAAAAAATATTTTTTTAAAGGACCAAAAAAAAAACTTGGATATTTTAAGGAATATTTTTTTTTCAAAGGACCAACAAACGCGGATTTTTTAAAGAATATTTTTTTCAAAGGACCAACAAACGTGTATTTTTTTAAAGAATATATTTTCAATGTATCAACAAACGTGGATTTTTAAAGAATATTTTTTCAAAGTACCAACAAAGGTAGATTTTTTAAAGAATATTTTTTTAAAGGATCAACAATCGTGGATTTTTTTAAAAATATTTTTTCAAAGTACCAACAAAGGTAGATTTTTTAAAGAATATATTTTTAAAGGATCAACAATCGTGGATTTTTTAAAAAATATTTTTTCAAAGGACCAACAAACTTGGATTTTTTAAAGAATATTTTTTTAACGACCAATTAAAGTTGGTTTTTTAAAGAATATTTTTTCGAAGGACCAACAAACGTGGATTTTTTAAAAAATATGTTTTTCAACGACCAATAAACGTGGATTTTTAAAGAATATTTTTAAAAGGAATATTTTTTTCAAAGGACCAACAAACGTGGATTTCTTAGAGAACATTTTTTTCGAAGGACCAACAAACGCGGATTTTTTTAAGAATATTTTTTTCGAAGGACCAACAAAGTGGATTTTTTTAAGAATATTTTTTTCGAAGGACCAACAAACGTGGATTTTTTAAAGAATATTTTTTTCGAAAAACCAACAATCGTGGATTTTTTAAAAAATATTTTTTTAAAGGACCAACAAACGTGGTTTTTTTGACAAATATTTTTTGAAAGGACCAACAAACGTGGTTTTTTTTTGACAAATATTTTTTGAAAGGACTAACAAACGTGGATTTTTTAAAAGAATATTTTTTCAAAGGACTAACTAACGTGGATTTTTTAAAAGAATATTTTTTCAAAGGACTAACAAACGTGGATTTTTTAAAAGAATATTTTTTCAAAGGACTAACAAACGTGGATTTTTTAAAAGAATATTTTTTCAAAGGACTAACAAACGTGGATTTTTTAAAAGAATATTTTTTCAAAGGACTAACAAACGTGGATTTTTAAAGAATATTTTTTCAAAGCAAACGTGGATTTTTTAAAAGAATATTTTTCAAAGCAAACGTGGATTTCTTAAAAGAATATTTTTTCAAAGCAAACGTGGATTTTTTAAAAGAATATTTTTTCAAAGGACCAACAAAAGGATTTGTAAAAGAATATTTTTTCAAAGGACCAACAAAAGGATTTGTAAAAGAATATTTTTTCAAAGGACCAACAAAAGGAGTTGTAAAAGAATATTTTTTCAAAGGACCAACAAACGTGGATTTTTTAAAAGTATATTTTTTTATTTATTTTTTTTTTGTGGTTTCCAACCACTGTGACCCTCCTGCTTTAGATATCGGCTGTACATTTCAAGTTGAACACATTTTTTTTTCTGTGCGGATAATGGAAACTGAATATAAAAATCAAATAAAAGATTAGGGTAACTTACATATTTGTTTTCACATTTCTGCTGCTGCTTATGTTAGTGCTGTTATTGTTATTTACCATTTTGTTGGTTTTTGCTACGCTCCTTTGAACAAAATGGAAGAAAATTGAATTGGGAAGAGGACCAACAACAACAACGGCTGCGACAACCACACCAAGAATCCAACAATTGTATAAACGGAATTTACAAATTAGCTCTGGAAGTTTAATAACAACATCAAGTTGATGGCGTCACAAAACAAAAAAAAAAAATCTGAAATGAAGAAGAGGGTGAAGGCGAACATAAATATCACAATGATGTGAATGTGAATGTGGCTGTGGATGATGATATGAATGTTTATTTTACAAGGTTGTATTGTTAAGATATATTTCACGTTAACTTTGTATTACGATACCGTGGCGTTTAACGTAATTGTTTACTTTCATATGACCAATGAGAATAGGTCTAGCTGGGGAATGAATGCATATATAAATTATATTACATTGTTTCGCTTCGAAGAAAAAAAATGCAAACAATTTTAGAGATAATTTGCAACGAATGCAAGTAAATTTTGCAATTTTTTGTTTTACATATACAGGGTAAGATAAAAAAAACTGCAATAAGTCAAACGCCTTAATTTTTACATTTCTTTAATTTTATTAAATTAAAGCAAAAAATGTCCGAAATAGCATCAAATTTTAGAATAAGTTCAGATTTGTTCGAATTGATCACCTTTGGCACGAATTATGGAATTTAAACGGCCAACGAAACCGTCCAACACTGCCCGAATGTTGATCTGCGGGATTTTGACCCATTTCCGGCGAAGCGATTGCCTGAGGTGATCGGCACTTTGGTATTTTTTAGTGCCAACCTTACTTTCCAAAATACTCCAGACACAATAGTCCATTGCGCGCTGGAAAAGAAGAAAGGAACATCATTTTGTAACCAAGGTCTGCGGCCAAAATGTTTGCGTGCCTAAGGCTTTAATACAACTTCCAGAATATTTTTGCGATAATATTCGGTATTTATTCTAATGCCACTGTCGATTAATACTAGCGGAGAGCGACCATTGGCTGTTATGGAAGCCACACAATCACCATATCCGGCGCTTGAGTTCTGATGGCCAAACGAAGGTGCACATTTTCAGCTGACCACTTTGTCAAGTAAACACCATCATTTTGTTTGTTTACAAACTGCTGGACAACGAATGTTTTCTCATCGGAGAAACACAAATTCGGCCATTTCACTACTTTCGGCTAAGCGAAGCAACTCTTTAACATTTTTACTCTATTTTCTTTCTGTTATGGTGTAAGTTCTTGCCAGTTTTTGAATAGGCTCGGGGTAAAGGCCTATTTTTCAATATTTGCCGAATGTTTTCTTCCGTCCAATTCCTTGACGTCGGGCTACGCTACCAGTAGCACGGTAACGAGCGATGGTACGAGACACAAAAGATTTATTTACATTTAAATGCTGGAGTGCTCTAACGATAGTCACTTGTGGTTTTCCACCCAAATATAAAGGAATCACACTATTACGCTTAAATTCTCACCTGTCACTGGAATAATTTTAACAGCTGTCGGACGAGTTGCTTAAAAATGATTCTCTAATTTTCGAATAATAGCAACTTATACTAATTTGCTCATTTCCAATTTATTGGTAAATGGTCTTCCTAGATCTGGAACCAATATTTCCCAAAGACCTATAATAACTTAGAAGTGGCAAAAGATTAGCATTTATTATTGGTTTTTGACTGAAACGCATCTATATGAGATACGGACATTTGACTATATTCTTCAACGAAATCAGCGCTATCGAAATAGTCAGAAGTGCGTCTTTCCCGTATTTGTGAATTCTCCAAAAAGTCACTGGAATGGACCTTTTCGTATTTTGTCTACAAAAGTTGGCAAACTATTTCACAAATTGAATATTTTTGGATGGCCATCCAAAACTGCTTGGCTTTTGCAATGTCCGGTAACCCCCATTCAAATGTGCGTGAGGATCGGTTGATAATTACGACCTGCTGACAATTTTGCATTTTTTTTTGTCCATTTCAACCCCTAAATATATGGCGATCATCTCCAAAAAGAGTAGGCTTCTATTCTGACCCTCATCTTATCCCCATGCAAAATTTCGTAAGGATCGGGCCATAAATGCGATCTGTATATGATATCCTGATACCCTAACTACTTAGTTTTGTTAGCTGTAGAAATATTACCAAATGTTTAATTCAAAATGAAAATATGCCAAAAATATGACAAAATTGAAAAAATATGAGAAAATGTTAGAAAATCAATATTTTCATCTTTAGAGAGATATTTTTATGCGATTTTCTTAGACGTTTTTTCTTTCCTGCGAAGAGGCCATTCTGAATTAATGAGAACTGTCGAAATCAGTTCAGCCGTTCTCGACATATAAGAGATCTTTCAAGCATATCTTCTTTGATAGACATATATATCGCACATATTTCGCTATATATCCGATTTGTTGGATGTTAACATCAATGTAAAGGTCAGAAGTAACCTTGTCATGGCTTTGTGATTTCGCTGGTATTTAAAATATTCGCGGTTTAATGAAAAATTTTGAATTTTTTCAACAAAAAAGATATGGTCTATTTTACCCGCTAAATATTATCCGATGACCACCCAAATTGGTAGGCTTCTTCCCCGCCCTAAACTCTAGCTACATACGAAATTCCGCGTCGATTGGTCTATAATTGCGACCTGTATAGCTACTGCAAAATCCGACAGTTTATCAGTATTTGGTCCATTTCAACCCCTAAATATTATGCGATCATCTCCAAAAGAAATAGGGTTCTATTCTGACCCTAGCCCACCACCATTCTAAATTTCGTGAAGATCGGACCATAATTGCGACCTGTAGAGTGATTACAAATTAACATGGACAGACGGACAGACGGACAGACGGACGGACGGACATACATAGCTAGATCGACTCAGCTCGGCGAGCTAGGAAGATCCATATATACTTTCCTATATGGGAAACCAATATTTCGAGGTGTTACATAAATTCTGGCCCAATCAAACTTATAGTAGTGGTCCACTTAACCCCTAATAAGATGTTAAGCTTTCCCCTTGTCCTTAACTCTAAACTCATGCGAAATTCCGTGTCGATTGGTCTTTAATTGTGACCTGTAGAGTGACTGCAAAATTAGGAAATTTTTTTTAAATATTGTCCTTTTTTGTACCCTCCACCATAGTATGGAGGGTATACTAAGTTTGTAATTCCGTTTGTAACACCTCGAAATATACAATTTAGAATTTAGGCATATAATTCTATGTCGATTTAGCGATGTCCGTCCGTCTGTGGAAATCACTATAGCTTCCAAATGAAATGAAGTAGGTTGATCAAATTTTGACTCAAATGTATATTATGTCTGCAGGAAATGGACCATGCAGGTCTACGTTTTGATATAGCCCCCATATAAGGGTACCTCCATTTTTCGTTATTTTGGTGATTTAAGTGATATTATACAACGGAAATGTTTCAAACTTTGTATTTGAAGTTTGTAATGAATTCTACAACCTATGACAGAAAATTGTCTGCGCAGGTCCACGTCTTCGTATAGCCCCCATATAACGGCACCTCCTGATATTCGGTATTTTGACTATTTTAGCAACATTATTTACCGGAATTGTTTCAAATTTTGTATTTGATGTTCGTAATGGATACTACAGCCTATGAGAGGAAATTGTCTGCGCAGGTCCACGTCTTCGTATAGTCCCCATATAATGGTACCTTCCGATATTCTGTATTTTGATGATATTAGTGACATTATTCACCGGAATTGTTTCTAATTTTGTATTTGAAGTTCGTAATGGACATAAAGTTGTCTGTGTAGGTCCCCTGTAGTCCCAATATATTGATACGTCCCTATATTCGGTATTTCAATGTTGTTGACCTATTTTTTTTTTCAAGCTTCGCATTTGAATATTGTAATGGCTTATGACAAAACTTGCCTATGCAGGTCCACGTCGTCATATAGAACCTAATATAACGGCTACATTCGGTGTTTTTAAAATTTTAACTGAATTTTTAAAGGATTTTTTTTTTTTTGAAAGTTGCCAAACTGTGGAGGGTATTCAAAGTTCGGTCCGGACGAATTTACAGCTTTTTTAATTATCAATACTATTATTTGTCATAACTTAAAATTAAATATTTCTCTCAACCAGAAACCTGAGATGAATATGGAATTTATGATTTCGATTCTAAATCGATTTAGCGGTGTCCGCCCGTCTGTCGAAATCACTCTAGTTTCCGAACGAAATGAAGTAGGTTGATAACATTTTACTCAAATATGTAGGACTTTTGGTACTGAAAATGGGCCAGGTAGGTCCACGATTTGGCATAGACCCCATATAATGATACCTCCCGATATTCGGTATTTTGACGACGGAATTATTTCAAAATTCGTATTTGATGTTCGTAATGAATACTACAGCCTGCGACAAAGAGGTCCACGTCTTCGTATATCCCCCATATAACGGTTTTCTTTTCAAGTTCCTTCCAAATGGTTGAGGGTATTGAAAGTTAATTAACTCCTATTTTATTTATTTATTTATTTAGATAGTACCCTTTTCTAGCATCAGGCTTTTCAAAATTGTCAAAATTCTTGAACTATAAACGTAGAAGCTAACATCATTTTTTTTCTAAATATAGATTGCACATATTTCGCTATTACCGATATTCTGGCTATCAGCATCAACGTAACGGTCAAAAGTGACCTTTTCATGTATTTGTGATTTCGCCGGCATTAAACATATTCGCGGTTTAATGGAAATGTTGACATTTTTTACCCTAAAGAATGGTTAATTTCATCCACTAAATTTTATCCGCTGATCATACAAATTGGTTGGCTTCTGCCCTGTCTTTGACTCTAATAGGTTTCGATACTCTATTGTGACAAGCAGAGAAAAATTAGGATTTTTTTTTTTTTTTTTTTTTGTTGGTTTTTGGTCTATTTTACACTCTTAATATCTTCCGTTCATTTTAATGTTTGTGATCATCTTACAAATTAAAAAATTCAAATGGATAAAATTGGTGAATAAAATGGAACATCCACTAAGGGCGTTGGCAGAAGAGACCTGTGGGCCCGCCTCCATTCCGGCATTCGCATCTTTTACATGGAAACGTAAAATTTTTTTCTAGCACACCCAAAATGGCTTTAAAATGTATTTCTGTATATGTCCCTACTAGCCAGCACCAGCGTAATTGCATCATTTAGAAGAAAAATTGGCATCCCCTCAGAATATTTGTAACCTGTATAACCATCATAACCTTTCAATTGAAAATCCAGGTCACTCTAATCATTATTGATTGCATTTATCAAAACGAAATTCTCGTTTTATAAAATAACATTTATTATAAATTGTTATTGCTACTAATTGCGGAAGTCAGTAAATATTACATTTATTAAAATATGTATTTTGTTCGGCAACATTGTTAATGGCCAACACAATGAAATTAACTAACCTGTTACAAAACGTCATCATACAAGTATATACCTATCTACTTATGCGTAATCTACGCATACTTTATGCGATTAGTACGGTTTCTAATCAACTTGAGTTTCCTATTAACGTGTTTTTTTAAAAGCTCTTAAGGCTTATCACACATAGCGGTAACTTGGGAGGAGAGGAGAACTATAAGAGTCATTAGGATTACGAGCGAGCACACATGAACATGTTTAGTTTAGTTTTACATATATAATCCACAGGTATGGATAGGCTAGAATAACCTAAGTATTGGTGTATATTCCCTCTAAACACAACTTGCTTGGCGATTACTTGCAACTTATCAACAATAGCTGGCAACAGCAGGAGCTAAGCCACTGGGCATTGTGAAATCATGAAGACCATGAGAGTTAGCCAACGACTCGCCATCCATCCAACCAACCAACCAACTTTAGCCAGTGACTTCAGCCAGCCGCTATGCTGATGATGACGACGATGGCAATGATGATGGCGACTATGACCGCATGTTTATGTGACATTTTTTATTCGACTGAAAATGTTCTTTTCACACGTAAAAATGTTATTAAAACGTAACCATAAATTGTTATTAATATTAACAATATTTTTCTTATTCTTAATAATCATATTTTTGCATTCGTTCTTGTTTATTTTTTTTTTTTTTTTTTGGTTTCGCCACTTGCACATGCATGGAAGTTTGCCAAAATAAAACCAGGCAAAGAGAAATTTGAAAAATTAATTATGTCATAAATATATGACCGACCGGCCATATCTTCATGTGCTGCACGTAGAATGGCCATTAAGCATTTTTTTAAAAAGCTATTCAAATTTTAGTTTTTAAAACTATTTTTTTTAATTACAACGAAATGTGGTAGGTTAGTCATTTGATAAGCAGAATAGAATTTTTCTTGAAAAGAAATAGTCGACATGGAACTCGTTTCGACACAAATAGACAATGACATGAACATGACGAAAACTAAAAACTAAAACCCAGGCGATAAATAAATGTATGAGGTCACACAAATAATTAAAAAAGGTTTTAAGTTCGACGGAAAGAACTTTGTATATTTCGGCTATCCCTAATATTTTGTATTTCCGTTCTGAGACCGAAACTTTTCAAATAATGAAAGTCAGGATTCATCTTTAAGTGGGGACTATACAAAAAAGTGAACATACTGGGTGAGATAAAAAAACTGCAACAAAGTCAAACCCCACATTTTTACATTTTTTTTTAAATTTTATTTAATGAAAGCAAAAATGTCGGAAATAGCATCCAATTTTAGAATAAGTTTAAATTTGTTCGAATTGGTCATCTTTGGCAAGAATTATGGCCTTCAAATGACCAATGAAACCGTCACACGCTGCCCGAATGTTGCTCTGCGGTATTTTGGCCCATTCACGGCGAAGCGCTTGCTTGAGGTGATCGACACTTTGGTATTTTTTAGTGGCGACCTTGCTTTTCAAAATACGCCTTACACAATATTCCAACGGATTGGTATTCGGAGATTTTGGTGGCCATTATGCGCTGGAAATGAAGCTAGGAACCTCATTTTGTAGCCCTTCTTGAGTGATGCGTGCTGAGTGTGATGGTTCTGAGTCTGTTGGAATGTCTAAGGTCTGGTCCATGGCTTTAATACACCCTCCAGAATATTTTCGCGATAATATTCGGCATTTATTCTGATGTCACGGGCGATTAATACGAGCTGAGAGCGAGCATCGGCTGTTATGGCGGCCCACACCATCACCATGGTCGGCGCTTGAGTTCTGGGGGCCAACTGAAGGTGCACATTTTCAGCTGACCTCTTTTGACAAGTAAACACGATCATTTTGTTTGTTTACAAACTGCTGGACAACGAATGTTTTCTCATCCGAGAAACCAAATTCGGCAGTTCACCACCTTCGGCCAAGCGAAGCAACTCTTTAGCTCTTTTGAGTCTATTTTCTTTCTGTTGCGGTGTAAATTCTTGCACTTTTTGGCTTGCACTTTTCAATGGCTTTACCTCGAGCTCATTTTTTAATATTTGCCGAATGGAATATTGCGATATGTTCAGCTCTCGAGCCATTTTTCGGCCACTGCGACGCGGGTTTTGATCAAATCGATTCTTTACTTTTCGAACTATTTGTGCTGATGATGCTGTTGTCTTCCGTCCACTTCCTTGACGTCGGGCTACGCTACCAGTATCACGGTAACGAGCGATGGTACGAGACACAAAAGATTTATTGACATTTAAATGCTGGAGTGCTCCAACGATAGCCACTTGCGCTTTTTCAGTCAAATATAAAGAAATCACACTATCACGCTTGAATTCCATCACGAATAACTTGTTTTCAGGAAAATTGTCACCAAAATGCTTTGAGCTGTCACTGGAATAATTTAAACAGCTGTCGGACGAGTGGCATAGAGATGACAACAGTCTGAAGTTGGTTGCAGTTTTTTTGTCTCACCCTGTATATTGAATAAAACTAAGCACCAAAATATCGAATTAGTTTATTTTTTGGGTTGGAAATTGGGGTAGAAATGTCCAAAGGTACCCTATACGGGGTAGTACTCAAATGTTCAATACAAAATAGCCTAGGAACAAAATCAATGGCTCTGTAAAATGTCAAAGCTCTGTCTTGAAGCTGAGTAGTTATTGTAACAAATGGACATGGCTGAATTGGCATAGAATTTATGGGATCATGAATAAATATACTTCTTGGGGTATCCGTCGAAGTTGTTGCAAAAGGAATGACAAATTATATGAAAGGATATGAATAATTTTTACCAAATGATATACGAAATGTTCATAGACTAAGGATATGTGTCAGAGACCAACCGATAAAAACTGGTGACAATAAATACCACACATCCATATCCTATTTCAATACGATCCATTAAAATCACACACTATTTATACCTTGCATCACACTGTGGTCAGGGAATTATGTCTTTGTGCATTTATTTGTGACATGGAGAAGGAAGCGAGATAGACCCATAGTTCCTTTTGATGATCTGCCTAGAATCACACTCTAAGTCCATTTATGCATGCCTGTCCATCTCTCTGTCCATGCATTTTTGTATAGAAAGTAAAGGTCGCATTTATTGCTTGATCGAGATGAAATTTTGACCCAAATACAAACCCTATTGAAATTGGAGATAATCGCTCAAATTAGCTTCCATATTTATCTTCGTTTGTATTTTCTTTACTGTCCAAATAGGATGGCATTTGGCACATAAGACAAAATTGATCCTACAAATAAGTTTGCAAAATTAGGTGAACATCGGTTCAGATTCACATATATATGTTTAATCTGATTTGTTATTTTGGTCCTTCACAGCCGTAATATGCCCTCCGTAACAAATATAATCGGCGAAATGTATCACATCTCAGAAATACTTTTGCCAAATTTTATTGAGATCGGTTCAGATTTGGACATGGATCCCATATATATCTTTACTCGATTTCACGTTTATTTTGCACCAAATGGGTAATACAAGCCCGAATCTATCGAATTATGAAATATTCGAACGAATTCATTCTGGAAGGAAGTGTATCAAATTTTGTAAAAGTCGGTTAAGATAAAGCTATAGGTTCAATATATGTGTTTTATCCTATTTTGTACTTATTTCCCTCACACCTAAAAAGTGCTCTCCACAACAACGATATTTTATACCTAATAACAAATTCAGAACAGATTCAGATTTAGATATAGCCCCCATATATATCTTCATCCGATTTCATGTTTGCTGTGCCTAAAAAGTGTCATATCATCTCAAATAGGATGGATTTTGATAAATGTCGGTTCAGACTCAAATGCCTCCGTCAAAATAAGACTTTTGATACAAATTTTGAATACAATAGAGAAATAATCCTTATTTTATTTCGCTTCTATTCTCACTTATTTTATCCGCTTCTACTCTCACTTTGATTGATAAAATGAGAAAGGTGTGGTTTATAGCCTCAGCCATATGGCTAGAGAGGTTATATATCATTTGATGCGGCTAAAACGTGCCTCATCAAAATAACGTTTTTAGACTCTAGATTTCTTTGGACCAAATCCGTTTCAGCACATTTGGAGTCGATCTAGCAATGTCCGTCCTTCCGTCCATCTGACTGGCTGGCGCGTCCGATAACTCTCGAATGGAGTATCCGATTTGGCCCAAACTTGGTGCAACGTAATGTTATTATCAAACTTATATCGAATTCGAAGATAGGCACTATCTGTCCACTCGTTCTAATACCTTCCCCACTAAAGGTCGAAATTTTCAAAAAAATATTTTACTGCACATTAAGAAAAAGCTATCCTACTGTATGTATCAGTGATAGGTCACCCGCGAAAATGTACAACATCGGTCCACTCCATAATGTACCTCCCCCACGAAGGGTCAAAGTTTTGAATGTTTATAACTCTTACGTGTATGTGATGTAAGGGTCCGATTGTCTTCAAATTGTACACATCAGTATCTTAATTAACCCAAGGTCTGGTGTGAAGATGGAATATATCGATCCACTCCTTCTTGTACCTCCCCCACCAAAGGATCAACATTTTCAATATCCATGAAACTCATTTAGACTTGGCACATCTCAGTACTTCTATCTGTACAAGACCTGTTATAAAGATGGTAAATATCGAATCATTTCTTCTGGTACCTCCCCCACAATGGGCCAAAGTTTTGAATAACCAAAACCATTATAGAATCCGAAATAGACATCCGGTTCTCTTCATATTTCACACATCCCATTGTCTTTACAAACATTATATCTGATGTGAATATGGAATTTATCAGTCCACTCCTTTTGGTACCTCCCCCACAAAGGGTCAAAATTTTGAATACTCAAGAAGCCCATAATACGCAACATCCGATTCCATTCACATTTGGTATATCTCAATATTTCCATTGTCTGTTATAAATATGGTAGAGATCAGACCATTTCTTCTGGTACCTCTCCCAAATTGGTTCAACATTTTGAAAAACAAAACTCTCTTCAAATTTTACACATACATACATTTTTGCTAACACAATATCTGTTGTGAAGATGACATATATCTGGGAACCCCTTCTAGTACCCCACCCACAAAGGGTCACAATTTTCAATACTTTTATCTGACATAACTTGCGAAACAAGTAAGTGATTTTTTACAACTTGCTGTATCTAAATATTTTCTCAACCAGAAATCTGAGAAGACTATGGCATTTATGATTTCGCATAAAATGGGATATGAATGTTCGATTTTCTTGTAATTTGGTCCATACCAATATTTTTATCTGCATTAGATGAAGTATGAAAATGAAATAATTCGGCACATTCACGCATATATTAAAATTTTCTAAAAACTATCACATATCTGATATAAAATGAAGGAAGTATTCACTGATTCACCTGATTCGCTGCAATATTTATATCATATATATTTAGGTCCGATATGAAATTGTTAATACTGGCCCATTTCTTCGGAACCTTCTCCATAGAGTGTCAAACATTTGAATAATCATAACAGAAGTCAAAATATGTTTAAATAATTGAGCATTGGCTGCGGCGATACATCTGTCGGCAAAGCCGACTGATACTTTTTAACTTGTTCAAACGAAATCAGTTCAGATTTGGATATAACTCCCATATACATCTTCGTCCGATTTCAAGCATATTGCTCACCAAATGTGTAATATTAGCCTAAAAAGAATGAATTTTTGGCTGTAATCACCAAATGTAGCCTTGAGGCGAGATTGTCAAATTTGGTAAAAATAGAAAGATACAGATATAGCTCGCATACATGTGTTTCGTCCGATTTGATTTTTAAGTCCTCCAAAGACGTAATTTACTTTCTTTAACAATTAAAAAGTATCAATTGTTTTTGCGACAGATGCATACCCTCAGTCAATATTCAATTATTAAAATATATTTTTAATTTTGTTACGATTATTAAAATGTTTGATTCTCTATGGATAACACATAACATATATAGCCTAGAGACACCCAAGATTTTGAGGAAATCGTTTCAGATTTGAATATAGCGCCCATTTATATCTTAGACCGATTTCATTCGTATTATGCACCACATATCCCAAATAGGATGAAACTCGACATACGCTACTGAATTCAGACTAGAAGTAAATTAGTGAAATTTGGTAAAAATCGGTTCAGATATAGCTATAGCTCCCAAATTTATATTTTAGATTTGGATATATACAATAATATTTTGAAGTATTTATGTAATATGTTGTTGCATGTTTTCCACCTCTAAGCCGACTTCAGAGAAATCCTTTCGTCAGGCATTAGGAAAATTTGAATAATTATAAATATTTTCAATTAAATCCTCGTATCAAGGTAGAGATGAGACCTAAAAAATGAGAAATTATTTAAAAATCTTACCTGGACTAAGTCGCTGACTGGACTCTACTTACGATTAATTTAAACTAACTTCTCTCGCGCTGACAAAAATGTGAATTTCAATGCAGCCAAATTTTATGAAACTTTTACTTAGATTACTATTAAAAAAAATCGGATTTATTTGAGTACAAAAATGACGACCTGCCGACCTTAGGAACACATAAATGTCATGTAAAGTGGCTTTAATTTTATCTAGAGTTCCTGTTATTCGAAATCCATCACAACTCCGAGATGATGTTTTCTTGTTTTAAATCACAGAATTTTTTCAAAACTGATTAACATTCCCAAGTTTCAATTTTCAATTCTAAACAGCACATGGCCTGTAATCAACAGTACACCCACCTATCTAAATGCATACACAAATATCAATAATTAAAAGAAAATTTTCAAATTCCAAGAGTAGGAATTTATTGATACCTTGCGGAAGTCTCATTTTAACACCATTATTAAAATTTATTATGTTTTTGTGTAAAACAAAGTATCTTGTCATTGAAGACCTCACACAGTCGGCAGTGACGTGATTTCATGTTCAGTTCTGTTGTTGTGTTTTTTTTCTTTGTGATCTGTTTAGTAATCAAAGAAAATTAAACAATTAACATTTCATGTCAAATCTCTCAAGGCGAAACTTTTTTCCAAGTGAAGAGTGTTTATTGTTTTTTTACTTGTGTTTGAGTAAAACATGACAGTACTTCAGAAAACAGACGCATACATATCAAGGTACATACATACAAATATTTGTAAGAACATATGTATGTCAGCACAACTCTTAACACCTGAAGCTCAATCTTGGCCATTGACAGATCAAGTGTCAAATTGACAGGCGACGGACCACCCAAGGCTAAAAAAATTTAAGGAAAACTACCCATTCTTCCTTTACAAACAAAATATCGGTGCATCATGCAAATGTCAATGGCTAAAGGTAAAAATCATCTCAACGGAAAGCAGACATTTTCACAGAAGTCTCAATGGCAACAGGCATTGAAATGTGAATTCTTTTCGTTGGAAAAGTTCTCTGTATTTCACTTGAGTTTCAAAAAAAAAAAAACAATATCCTGTTGAATGGAAATAAATTTCCACCTAAGTTTTTTTCTTTCTTTCAACACATCACTTTGATGTACAGCGCCCTTCAACGGCGAATAGCAAAACTACATTGGGAAAACACTCCATCATTATTTTTGAAACGAAAAACCCTCCCATTCTTGGGCAGACATCACTCTTTCGCCAGTGAGTTTCCATTTCATGATGGACAGCTAAACATCAATCGCAGAGGGCTGTTTCCAAACAACGCAGAAACTGAGACGAACGCCGACGCCAAAGCGTACAACTGGTGAGCAGTTGTTTGTGTCGTAGAGTAAGAAGCTAGTTGTCTCTTTCTCTCACACTCTTGTTTTAGAGAAACAAACAATATTCTCTTCATTAATTCATATTTTTCTCACTCTCCCGCATATGGAATGTAGCTCCTCCCCCTTTTAAAAATGGCCTATCACCCGATTGGTGGTTTATCTCGTAACGCAAACAAGGCGTTATTTTGAGAATATTTTCACAATTGTTGTTATTGTATGCCTTGCATTTTGTTGTTGTTCATCGTCTGTGCAGTGTTCTCTCATTTGCTAAAACATCAATGCCGAACATCTGGGCCATGGAAACGAGAAAAACAAATAAATGTTGGTATTGCGTGCGTGGCTGTTGCAAATGCAAATATGTAAGGAAAGGAGAAAAGTCGGCCGGGACCGACTATATGATAACCTACAGAATTCAATATATGTAAAATTTGAAATCGAATGGAATATATGCATGGGCTATTTACCTGGTATTCACAACATGGGGCAAATAACCATTTGGGGGTCTTTATTACAGTATCATTCGCATTCATATTATCTGAAAAACCATGTTATGTTTTCGGCACACAGTGTATCAGTATTAAGTATTCCTGAGCAAAACCTAAATTTTCAGCTCCGTTGATTTATTTTTCCTATATTTAATTTGATATTAAAAAATAAGAATTCTGAAGCATAAGTCCATATATTGGAATAAGCATGCTACTAAAGATGAATATTTTCTTTTATTTCGGAAAATATTTATAATCGTAAATCTGTGTGTTCTGGAAAACATGATTGGTAAAAGAAGTTTTTAGTCATTTAAAAAGATTATTGTCTCTAGGGACCGACTATATGATACCCTTGATTGGCAGAACTCCTGTAAGAAATAAAGCTTATATATCGAATTTTGTGTACTAGATCGTATTAACTATGAACCTTATTTGAATACAAATCATGGCTTTAAAGTAGTCACAATTTTGAAACTATATCCAATTCTGAATAGATTTTCAAGAAATTTCAAAGAGGCCTTTGTACATTTAGTACGAAATAACATCGTTGTATAGGGCATGATATGACTTCGATAGGAACTATATTAAAACCCATTTATTGGAGCAATAGATACCGCAAAATTCGGTTGAATATGAAGACATTTATCCAATTTGGGCTGGTATTACGTATATGGTGAACAATAACAGAAACTCGGATGAAGATGTATATAAAGATATATAAAAATCTGAACTGATCTCGATAAGATTTGGCAGAGGTATTTTAGAGATGTATCAGATGTCCGGTATCAAATATCATATTACGCATAAGAGAGACTTTAGCACCAAATCGGATGAAACACCTATATGGGAGCTAAAGCTATATCTGAACCGACTTTCACCAAAATTTTAAGTACATGCTTCTAGGTGAATTCGGTCGCATTTTACTCCATTTGGGCTGATATTTGTCATTTGGTGCACAGTGAACCTGAAATCGGATAAAGGTATGTGTAGGAGCTATATCCGAATCTGAACCGATCATAATAAAATTTTGCTGAGGCTTTTCTGGGCTATATCTGATATATCAAATATCATTCTTGTGGAGTGTATGTTACGCATGTGAGAGACTTTAGCACCACATCGGATGAAACACATATATAGAAGCTATAGCTATATCTGAACCGATTTTTACCAAATTTGATGTACTTGCTTCTAGACTGAATTCGGTCGAATGTGCCAAAATTCAGGTCATTTGGACTGATGTTGGTCATTTGGTGTACAATTAACCCAAGGTCAGTTGAAGATATATCTAAATTTTAACCGAGTCTAACCAATTTCAATAGGGTTCGTCCTAGGGCCAAACAAATATTGGCTGGCAAATCGCAACTCAATGTGATAACAAATGCGACCTGAATTTTGTTCACAAAATAACATAAATCGACCCCGAAAGTGATCATATGAGGATCTTCAAAAGTAACTATGGCTCTATCTCGCTTTCTTCTCCGTGTTACAAACAAATGCACAAAGACATAATACCCTTACCACTATGTGGTGTAGGGTATAAAAATACCATCCACTGGGACATGTCGACCTTAGGACCAATTACCTCATAATTTCGTATATGGGTCATGTAGGTCCAAATTTTCGTATACCCCCAATATAACTACATTTCCCGATATTTGGTATTCAGAATTCAGAATTGCTTAGAAATTTACTTAGAGTTCGCATAGGTTCACATTTTGCCATAGCAACAACCCCTCATGTGTAACGGCACCTCTTCATATTCGGTGCTCTGATGATTTTGGACAAATATATTGGGTAGAATCGTTAAAATTCGCACAAAAATTTAAGTGGATCCAATATTCAATGCCGGTTACATTATTCTTTAAGGTTTTTTATCTCTTGAAGTTCGGCCCGTCCGAATTATCTTTTTAATTCGGAACGTAAAATAGCAATTAATAACTTATTTTAAGTTTTCTGGGGGTAAAGCCATTGAAATTCCAAAAAGTGCAAGAACTTACACCGCAACAGAAAGAAAATAGACTCAAAAGTGGTGAACTGCCGAATTTGGTTATCTCCGATGAGAAAACATTCGTTGTCCAGCAGTTTGTAAACAAAGAAAATGATCGTCGTTACTTGCCAAAGAGGTCAGCTGAAAATGTGCACCTTCCGTTGGCTCACCAACAGGACTCAGCTCCATCGCATCAGCAGGCGCCACCCAAGAATGGTTACAAAATGAGGCTCTTCGCTTCATTTCCAGCGCACAATGACTACCAAAATCTCCGGATACCAATCCGTTGGACTATTGTGTCTGGAGTATTTTGAAAAGCAAGATTGGCACTAAAAAATACCAAAGTGTCGATCACCTTAAGCAAGCGCTAGGAATAGGCCAAAATACCGCAGAGCAACATTCGGGCAGCGTGTGACGGTTTCATTGGCCGTTTGAAGGCCAGAATTCTTGGCAAAGGTGACCAACTCGAATAAATCTAAACTTATTCTAAAATTTGATACTATTTCCGACACTTTTTGCTTTTATTCAATAAAATTTAAAAAACATGTAAAAATGATATCGTTTGACTTTGTTGCAGTTTTTTATCCCACCCTGTATTTTTAAGATTTTAACTGAATCTTTAACGGATTCGATTTCTTATTTTATTATTTATTTTTCCAAATTGTGGAGGGTATTCCAATTTCTGCCCGGCCGAACTTACCGCTTTTTAATTTTTTTTTTTTAAAATTCCACGATAGTCTTTCCAACGAATCTGGAGATCCTCCCAAGAATTGTTATAAAATACATGAGTATAGCTTTGATAGTCTTTTCAATAGCTTGCCTGAAATACGTTGAATATTATCTCACGGTAGCGCTCCCCATTCACAGTTACCCTAATATTCGCATATGTCATGCCATAGCGATAAGTCGCATCAAATGGTGACTTTCTCTGGATTCATTACTAGATTTTGCACAGGCTAATCTGCGCTCCGAAATTCTGCTTATTTATCAAAAGCGAGCTTTGCGCAATAAACTTTCTTAACAGAGCACGCATTTTGATAATAAAATTCAATGATTTGTTAGCACTGTTCGTTTGTAAGACGATTCGTGATCAAATTATAAACCAACTTAACAGTGAAACAAAATACGAAACACCAGTGAACCTGTTTAACAAAAAATCTCTCTTTACGAAAAATTCTATTTGAAATTCCAATAAAGAATACGATATCAATTTTTATTGACTTTGTACCGAAACGTATCTTATTCGAAAAGATATTGGACATTTGATGCAAAATAAACATGAAATTGGATAAAATTATACATGACAGCTATATTCAAATCTAAATCGATTATCCCCAATTTCAGTGATATTCGTCAAAATGATATAGAAAGTGATAATCCAAAGAAACGATGAATCCATCTCGTTTTCAGGTACAAAAACACCACACCCTGTAGCAAGTTGTGGTGTAGGGTATAGAAAAAGTTTTTCATTTCGCTTTTCAGCATTTCTGCTCCCATCATTGCCCAATAAACAAAAGCCAACTCTGTGGGTTCTTAGCGTGTTTTCCATGATGATTAGAAAAGCGCAACAATTATTTGTATGTACTTTTCTCTTCTAGCACTGGTGCGGTGGCTGGCTGGCTGGCTGACTGACTGTCCAGCAGGTAGGCATGCATGTTTGCGGTTTTGTTGTTCGCCTGGCATTTATTCGATTAATTGTGGTTTTGGTGTTAATTTTTCTTGTTGCATTTTGCAGTAGACCCCTCTGCAACCACCACAATCTTCGTCTCCAACACAAATAAGAATTATGTCTAGTTGTCATTAATTGCAATTACAAATGGCCTAGAATTGTAATTATCAATAAAATAATAAGCACAGGGTGAAAATTGCAACTGCGCCATAATGTAAATTGAAAAATAACACACGTTACATGTACAGTATTACAAATGATATTTTTCGCAATGAAAATGATATGATTGTTAGGTTTTTTTGTTTCTTATTGTTAGAAAAGTAAGGGAAAGCGCTCATTTACAAATGTTATTAATTATGCTGCTCTGCGTTATTAATTAATGTAATTAACATGAGAATGCAAATTAAAAAATATAAATTAATTCCTATTCCAGAGAGCAACTATTAACTATTTTGCAAATGTTTGTAATGGGCTAGCTAATCATTGTAATTAGGTATTAATAATTGTTAAGAGGTCAAATTGATGTAATTAACTTTGTTTCTTGTAATATCGGCAGGGAAGTGGATGGGAAAAATCTTTCACGTCAAGTCAGCAATTTTTCTCTCCATATTAATTCAGCCGTTATTTTTAATTAAGTCATTTTTTTGATACATGGTAATCGTAACAACTCAAATTAATATCTTTTTGCATAATAATTGATTGCCATTTGGAATTATTTATAATGAGCAGGGACTTAGGCAGAGAAACCTTGGAGTACGAAACCTATCTGAAAAATTTAGCCTTCTGACACGTTTGTATACGCTAACTAGTAATGAGAGGTCAAAAGTCGGGCGGGTCCGACTATATGATACCCTACACCACTATGCATATTTTTTTGGAGCATTATATATGCCGGACCGAGTTTCACCAAATAAAAAAAATTCGGTTGAATATGAAATAATAACCCTAAAATCGGATAGAGATACATGGTGAAATAAAAAAAAAACTGCAGCAAAGTCATTTACATTTACATTTTTATACCCTACGTCACAAGGTGGTCAGGGTATTATGTCTTTGAACATTTGTTTGTAACAGGCAAAAGGAAACGAGATAGACCCATAGTTCCTTTTGATGATCTGCATAGAATCACATTCTGAGTCGATTTATGCATGTCCGTCCGTCCGTCTGTCCATGTATTTTTGTAAACACAGTACAGTTCGCATTTAGGGCCCGATAATCGGTCAAAATTTAGATATAGCTCCCATATATATCTTCGTCCGATTTGCCTTTTATTGTACACCAAACGTATAATATCAGTCCGAATAGTATGGAATTTTTGCATGTACGATCAGATTGGACCTGAAAATAAGTATGGCTAATTTGTTCGAAATCGGTTCAGATATAGCTATAGCTCCCATATATATTGTTCATCCGATTTGTTATTTTTGTCCTCCGCAGCCGTAATATGCACTCTGTAACAACAATATTTAGTTAAATATATCAACTACAGTTCAGAAATATATTTGCTAAATTTTATCGAGATAACTTCGTCCGATTTACCTTTGATTGTGCACCAAAAGTCTAATATTTGGCCAAATGGGATGAAATTTGGTACTTACGACCGAATTAAGTCTAGAAGCTATTATATTAAATTTGGTGAAGATCGGCTCAGATATAGCTATAGCTCCCATATATTTTGTTCATCCGATTTTCTATTTTCGTCCTCCGCAGCCGTAATATGCACTCCGTAACAACGATATTCAGGGAAATATATCAAATACAGCTCAGAAATATCTTTGCCAAATTTTATCGAGATCGGTTCCGATAGCTCTCATATATATTTTAATTAGATTTCAAATTAATTGTGCACCAAACGGTCAATAAAAGTCCGAATTTCAAAGATACAAATGCTTCGGCATATTTAGCCCTTTGAACTTTAAATTATAATTATAATCATAGCGTGTATGATTGAATTCTCCCATAAAAACTTTTAATTGTTATGCGCAGCTCTACTAAATTAGCAAAGTGGTGTAGGGTATCATAATGTCGGCCCCGCCCGACTTTAACTTTCTTTACTTGTTTTAAATGTTATTGAATGAAAGCAAGAAATGTCAGAAATAGCATTAAATTTAAGAATAAGTTTAGATTTGTTCGAATTGGTCACCTTTGACACGAATAATGGCCTTCAAATGGCCAATGAAATCGTCACACGCTGCCCGAATGATGCTCTGGAGTATTTTGGCCCATTCCCGGCGAAGCACTTGCATGAGGTGATCGACACTTTGGTATTTTTTAGTAACACCCTTGCTTTCGAAAACACTCCAGACACAATAGTCCAACGGATTGGTATCCGGAGATTTTGGTGGCCATTGTGCTCTGGAAATGAAGCGAGGAATCTCAGTTTGTAACCATTCTTGGGTGCCGTGTGCTGAGTACGATGCTGCTGAGACCTGTTGGAATGTCCAAGGTCTGCGGCCAAAACGCTTGCGTGCCCAAGGCTTGAATACACCCTCCAGAATATTTTCGCGATAATATTCGGCATTTATTCCGATGCCACGATCGATTAATACGAGCGGAGAGCGTCCATCGGCTGTTATGGCGGCCCACACCATCACCATGGCCGGCGCTTTTCAGTTGACCTCTTTGGCAAGTAAACACGATCATTTTGTTGCTGGACACGAATGTTTACTCATCGGAGAAAACCAAATTCGGCAGTTCACCACTTTCGAACAAGCGAAGCAACTTTTAAGCTCTTTTCAGTCTATTTTCTTTCTGTTGCTGTGTAAGTTCTTGCACTTTTTGGAATGACAATGGCTTTACCCCGAGCTCATTTTTCAATATTTGCCGAATAGAATATTGCGATGTGTTCATCTCATGAGCCATTTTTCGGCTACAGCAACACGGGTTTCGATCAAGTCGCTTCTTTATTTTTCGAACCATTTCCATTTATTCACATTTAAATGCTGGAGTACTTGGAGTACTTGTGGGTTTCCAGCCAAATATAATGAAATCACATTATCACGAATAACTATTTTTCGGGAAATTCTCACCAAAATGCTCTTGTACGCTTGTAAACAATATAAGGAACGGTCACTGGAATAATTTTAGCAGCTTTCGGACGAGTGGCTTAGAAATGACAGCAGTCTGAAGTTAGTTGCTGTTTTTTCATCTCACCCTGTAGATATTTCATCCGATTTGGTGTTTAAGTCCCTCACATTCGTAATTTGCACTCCACAAGAATGATGTTTGGTATGAGATATCAGATACAGCCCAGAAATACCTCTGCCAAATTTTATCAAGATCGGTTCAGATTTAAATGTAGCTTCCATATATGTCTTTATCCGATTTTGGGTTAATTGTGTACCAAATGGCTAATATCAGTTCCTGAATTTGGGTACATCCCACCGAATTTAGTATAAAAGCAAGTACATAAAATTTTGTGAAAATCGGTTAAGATATCTACTTTAAATAAATTCTTTTGTTACGAGAGCTCTACTAAATATGCATAGTGGTGTAGGGTAACATATAGTCGGCCCCGCCCAAATGTTGACTTCTTTTAGAATGGATTTTCCTGCAATTTAGGATTTTTGTCCCAAGGCCTACGCTAGAAATACCTCTTTCTTCTTGCATATGTTCTTTTGAGACTTTAAAAGTATGCCAAACTATTTCTAATTCACTAATTAAATATAATGTTCAGAGCTCATTGTATTAATTACTGTAACCTTATTATATTTCTAATTATCGTTTTAATTAGGGTTATATATCGACTTCATAATATTGCTATAAATTTCGTACTCCATTCAGTTATAAATCATTCTCCACCAAAATTAAACATGACGCTAATTAATTTATCACATCTGAAATAATAATAATAACAAGAACATGGCTTCAAAAAATAAAAAAAGCGAACAAACCAAATGCGTTTTGGCCAAATCGAATGGCCGACCGGCCGACTAGCTTCATTTCAGCCAAGCATGTGACAAGCGAAAGAATGATCAGACAAATGGCCAGTCTATCTTAACAAATTGCACTTATGTACTAAACTGAAATGAACAACGGTAATAACAGAAATTGCAACAGTACACTCACTCGCTAACCAGGCCGGTAGGCAGTTAGTCTGTCTGTCAGCCAGGCAGCCACTCTGTCGTCCGGCGTACAACAAACATACATAGCTGAAATTGTCATTCGCTGTTTCTGGAGACATTTAAGCCAATATTGTTGTGACAACATTGTCACTTATTTAATAATTTATTAAACACCTTTTACCCCTCCCATAAATATCACTTACGATGACACCAGCGACGACAAACACATATAACGATTTTTAAAATGTTCCGCAAAGGAAATCAATGAGATTTCTACAATATATGATTTTTTTTGTAAATATTTAGAGGGGAACATTGGAAGGATTATGGGTTTCTATATAAATTTTGAAAAACTTAAAGTTGCTTATGATATTTCGTACTATGATACATTTTACGGAACTTCGAAGTTGGGTTTTTCTTGAAAATTGTGCTTTATGTTCTTATTTAATAACCCTAAAATTTTTGAAAAATAACATTTATATTTCATTGCTCTAGCACCATTTCACTAGTCAAAATAACGGACTGACTACAGAGCAAACGAGACTCAGACGGAACTGGACAGACATACAGACAGACCAGGATTTGAAAAACGAGTTATGATTTTCATACCATTTTCGAAGTGAAAATGTCGTGGCGATCAATGTGCAACATTGATGCTTTTTAACAATTTTATTTTTTTTTTTTTTGGTCGCTAACAACTTTTGAGTTGTTTCATTTCCAAAGCCATAAATTATATTTCGCTTTTGGATTTGAGTAACATTTGCATTGGCATTTGACTGGTTTCGTTGCGACGCTGGACAAATTTCCAATCAAATCATATCTTGTCTGTGATCTTGGCAATTAAAGTATATGAAATCAGACAACATATTTGGTTCTTAATGAATTTTGAAAAATATTATTGAAAAAAAAAAAAAAAAACTACATCGAAGCTCGCTCAGGAAGCTCTTATAAAAAGGTTGCCATTTAACATGTTCTAGAGAGGGTGTATATAATTTTATACGGTCAAAACGTGCCTCATCGAAATAACGGTTTTAGACAATAGGTCTCTTTGGATCAACTCCGTGTCAGGACATTTGGTTTCGATCTAGTGATGTGCGTCCGTCCGTCGGTCCGTCTGGATGATGCGCACGATAACTCTCGAAGGGAGTATCCAATTTGGATCAAACTTGGTGCATGGTATCGAGTTCGGACATAGGCAATATCGGACCACCCCTTCTGGTACCTACCGAAAAAAAGGTCAAAATTCTCAAAGAAAGAGAAAGGATAATTCGATATCGCTCAAAACTTTGCAAATCTTAATAATTGGGTGATGCGCACGATAACTCTCGAAGTGAATAGCCGATTTGGTCCAAACATGGTACATCATAATATTATTGTCAATCTTAGATCGAGTTTAAAGATTTGCTAAGTCGGTCCACTCCTTCTGGCACCTCCCCAAAAAAACGTCGTAATTTTCAAAAAATAGTGTACTGCATACAAAAAGAAAGGATAATCCGATTTTGCTCCAACTTTCAAATCGTAACATTAACACCAGTTCTAGGTCATGTGCGAAAATGGACAATATCGGTCCACTCCTTTTGAAGTGCTATATCTAAATATTTCTCTTAACCAGAAATCTGATATGAAATGATCTGAAAAACTGCAACCAACTTCAGACTGCTGTCATTTATAAGCCACTCGTTCGACAGATGTTAAAATTATTCCAGTGACAGCTCATTATATTGTTTACAAGCGTACAGAAGCATTTTGGTGAGAATTTTCCAGAAAAAAGTTATTCCTGATGGAATTTAAACGTGATAGTGTGATTTTTTATATTTGGCTGGAAAACCACAAATGGCTATCGTTAGGGCACTCCAGCATTTAAATTTAAATTAATTAATCTTTTGTATTTCGTACCATCGCTCGTTACCGTGATACTGGTAGCGTAGCCCGACGTCAAGGAGGTGGACGGAAGAAAATAGCAACATCAGCAGAAATGGTTCGAAAAGTAAAGAAGCGACTTGATCGAAACCCGCGTCGCAGTGGCCGAAAAATGGCTCGTGAGCTGAACATATCGCAAGATTCCATTCGGCAAATATTGAAAAATCATCTCAGGATAAAGCCATTGAAATTTCAGCAGTACAAAAACTTACTCCGCAATAGAAAGAAAATAGAAGAAAGAGCTAAAGAGTTGCTTCGCTTGGTCGAATTGCCGAATTTTGTTTTCTCAGGTGAGAAATCATTCGTTGTCCAGCAGTTTGTAAACAAATATAATGTTCGTGTTTACTTGCCAAAGAGGTCAGCTGAAAATGTGAACCTTCGGTTAGGCACCAGAACTCAGACCATGGTGATGGTGTGGGCCGCCATAACAGCCGATGGTCGCTCTCCACTCGTCTAATCGACCGTGGAATAAATGCCGAATATTATTCCGAAAACATTCTGTAGGGTGTATTAAAGCCTTGGGCACGCAAACATTTTGGCCGCAGACTTTGGATATTCCAACAGGACTCAGCACCGTCGCACTCAACACGCGCTACCCAGGAATGGTTACAAAATGGGTTTCCTCGTTTCATTTCCAGCGCACAATCGCCACCAAAATCTCCGGATACCAATCCGTTGGACTATTGTGTCTAGAGTGTTTTGGAAAGCAAGGTTGGCACTAAAATATAACAAAGTGCAGATCACATCAAGCAAGCGCTTCGCAGGGCAACATTCGGGCAGCGTGTGACGGTTTCATTGGCCGTTTGAAGGCCATAATTCGTGCCAAGGTGACCAATTCTTTCATTCAACAAAATTTAAAAAAAAATGTAAAAGTTATGGCGATTGACTTAGTTGCAGTTTTTTATTTCACCCTGTATATGGGAACTATATCCAAATATGAACCAAACTCCATAAAATTTAACAGAGGTATTTTTGTGCTCCATAAATTATTTGATACCAAATACCATATTACCAATGTGAGGTGTTTAAACACCAAATCGTACGAAACATATATATGGGTGCCATAGAAATATCTGAACCAATTTTCTCCAAATTTAATGTACTTCCTTCTAGATTTAATTAGGTGGTTATATTGGACATTTGGTGCACTATTAACCCGAAATCGTTTGAAGATATATGGGAGCTATATCTAAATCTGATCCGATCAATAGTGTTCGTTCTTGGGCCAAGCCAATATTGTTTGCCTACATTTTGTTCACAAAAATACATGGACAGACGCATTTACATGCATATATCGACTCAGAAAGATATTTTATTAAGATCCTTAAAAGTAACTATGTGTCTATCTCGCTTCCTCCTCCATGTTACAAACAAATGCACAAAGGCATAATTCTCTTGCCACTATGTGGTGTAGGGTATAAAAATTGGAGGAGAAGATAATGAAAATATAAATAAAAAAATAAATAAAAAAACTGTAAGTTCGGCCGGAACGAAATTTGAATACCCTCCACCATTTAGTACAAATTTGGCAATTTTCAAAAATCCGTTAAAAATTCTGTTAAAATCTGAAAAATACCGAATGTAGCCGTATATTAGGGTCTATACAACGACGTGCAAAACTTGAATAAAATTTGTTTATAATGTAGCTAAAATCATTAAAATACCGAATATAGGGTGGTACCATATTTTTTGGCATAAGCTGTAGCATCTATTACGAATTTCAAATACAAAATGTGAAATAATTCCGGTAAATAATGTCGCTAAAATCATCAAAATATCAAATATAGGGGGGTTCCGTTATATGAAGGCTATACGAAGACGTGGATCTGCACAAAAAATTTTCTGTCATAGGCTGTAGTATTCATTACGAAATTCAAATACCAGATTTGAAACAATCCCGGTAAATTATGTCGGTTAAATTATCAAAATACCGAATATCGGGTGGTACCGTTATAAATGGGCTATACGAAGACGTGGACCTACATGACCCATTTTCTGTTTTATGCTGTAGTATCTATTACGAACTTCAAACGCCAAATTTGAAACAATTCCGGTAAATAATGTCGCTAAAATCGTCAAAATACCGAATATTGGGAGGTACCGTTATATGGGGGCTATACCAAAGCGTGGACCCATACATATAATATTTCGCCACAACAAGGACCTAGGACCAGAACTAGAACCCATTATGACCTACAAATTCCAATTTTCAGACAAATCCGTGGAAAAATGTGGCAAATATCATCAAAATACCGAATATCGGGAGGTACCGTTATATGGGGACTATACCAAAACGTGGACCGATATATCTCATTTTCAATATCAACCATCCTAGACACAATACAAATTGTTCTGCTAAATTTTGACGCTCTACGTCAAACAATGTGGGCTGTATCGTGATTTCAACAGATAGACGGATAAAAATCTTTAAATCGACTTAGAATTTTATACCTGATTATGAATATATATATTCTTTATGGGGTCTACGAAGAATATTTAGGGATGTTATAAACGGAATGACAAAGTTAATATACCCACATTTCCAAGGTGGAGGATATAAAAACGTTTTTTGCCGGTCCCTTAGTTGCGATGCCCTTAAAAACATACTATTGTACTCTCTGTTAACATCCAAGAATATTTTCAAAAGCCTCGAAATTTTGCATGGTGGTAGGTAAGACAGGAATGTGATTCTATATAAGCCCCGTGGGCAAATATACGGTTTCGACCTTATTATCCCACTTCAACTACTCTAAATTACCTAATTACAATTAATTTAATTTCGATACGCCAAATTATTTAAATTACTCTCCTAAAAATGTCATGCTAAACTTCAGTGCCCTGCCACGTTAAGTAAATGTCAAAAAACCCAAAACCACAAACTCATAACGTATGGGGGTAGGTAGCACAACAGTCTAATAGAACGCCAAATCCACCTTTCAATTTTCGCCATTACACTGTTGATATTTCTAATGACGGGGATGGTGTTACAGGTGATGTTTATTTGTCGAAAATTTTCCGAATGTGTTGTGGAAAACCGCATTCAACACAATAACACGACTGGCCAGGGTGATGATGGGAATGTACACCCCTCTTAATAGAGAGGGGGAACTAAGCGTTTCCTACTTAACATTGTAATGTGGTCTACACGGGCTGTTGAGCCTCCTTGCATGACGAGTGGTTGGTCGGTCGGTTGGTTGGATGGCCTGTCGGTCGGATGGTTGGTCGTTCATTTTGGTCTACAATAATTATGTGGTTTCCATGTTATCGAGAACAAGTGATGTTTTGCTGGGGCTGTAATGTCTTCCAGCTAAAATGTCAGTTCTAGCTGTCAACTCGTTGGCCAATTAACATTTAACAGTCAATGTTAGCGAATACCCGACACGCTCGTCCAGCGGTCGAACAGTCCGGGGAGTATCAATAATTTAACTGATTATTAACTAGCTGCCAGCCTACAAACAATCAAGTGGTGAAGCCAACAGCGAACCATTCTGATTTGTGTACAACGTTAGTGGCCATTTAGAACGCCTCTATTGGCAAGGGGCCAGCAGTTATGGGCGGAGGGGTATTGAAAGGGGTGGCAATGGTGGCGATGATCATTATCCAATAACTTACGTCTCAAAACTGAAAATATGTAATTGCGGTTTTGTGTTAAATCGAGCATGTTTGCCTTGTTGTTGTTGCTGTTGTTGCTGTATTGGTATTCCATGTTGTAAGCGATCAAACAATGACGATGACGATGGTAATTGATACCTAACAGATAAAAACAATTAATGCTATTCCTGAATGTCTTGGCAATGTTCTATTTCGAAGTGAAATGCAAATGATTCATTCGAAATGGTTCGAAGACAACCCGTGATTACAAGGCGAGCAAAGCATTCCTCCTCTCCCCCTCTCTCTCTCCATCCTTTACTCGCTGCTCAATAATTTATTGTATAACGGACTTAATTAAGAACTGCGCTTTACAATGCGTCCAAGTAATTAATTGGTATTGTGTAAGCGAAAGCAACTTCTTAAGCCTTGACGGTTCGGTTGTTAGATAAAAATCTAAAGTTCATGAAACTGTCATTGTGATTGCAATAAATTTTAGCGTTTCTTTTGCTGAAACTGTCCGCGCAGATATTGTAGAGCTTAGAGATAACTAAATCAAGATAAGCATTGTCAACAAGCCCTACATTCAACGCCGAAGTGATCTATGGGACATAATGTGAAAGGTTGATGAAAACAATCCGAAATAAATCAATTACAATGTAATTTAGTCAAATATATAAACATTTTAATTTTTACAACGAGATAAATATTTAGAACAACTCGTGGTCGATCGGTACGTCATTGTTATCTTGATCGGTGTTGCTGTCCTGTCTCGAAACGTTTTAATTATGAAACATGTTTTTTTTTTCGATTGTCATAGAAGTAAGGAGTTGTCTTGGTTTCACAACAAGCTATTGCTTAGATGCCAATATCAAAAAAATATCTCCATTGGACACTATTGAGCTTTGTAAAAAGAAATAGAATCGTCCGGAAAAATATACCTGAAAGTCAGCGATTTATGTATGTAACACACATTAGGAATAATTAGAGAAAAAATCCGGCAGATCGTTCTTTAATGATGATTTTTGGGAGAATTGTTCATAAACTCACACAAAGTACGGCTTTATCCATAAAATGTCTTTTTATCTTTAAACCACTAAAGAAAGTCTTAAAATCGGGACGACTGATACCCTACACCACTTTGCTAATTTAGTAGAGCTCCGCATACCAATTTAATGTTCTTATTCATTCATATTCAATTCAATCATACACTCTATGATTATAATTATAATTTAAAGATCAAAAGACTAAATATGCATTTGTATCTTTTAAATTCGGACCTGTATTGTCAATTTGGTGCACAATTAATTGGAAATCGGATAAAAATATATATGGGATCGGAACAGATCTCGATAAAATTTGGCAAAGATATTTCTGAGCTGTATTGGATATATTTCCCTGAATATCGTTGTTACGGAGTGCATATTACGGCTGTGGGTAACAAATATGACAAATCGGATGAACAGTATATATGGGAGCTATAGCTATATCTGAGCCGATCTTCACCAAATTACTAGCTTCTAGACTAAATTCGGTTGTATGTGCCAAATTCCATCCCATTTGGACAAATATTAGATGTTTGATGCACAATAAAAGGTAAATCGGACGAAGTTATATATGGGAGCTATGTCCAAATCTGAACCGATCTCGATAAAATTAAGCAGATGTATTTCTGAGCTGTATTTGATATATTTCCCCAAATATTGTTGTCACAAAGTGCATTATGGCTGTGGAGGACTAAAGTAACAAATCGGATGAACAATATATATGGGAGCTATAGCTATATCTGAACCAAATTCGATGAAATTTGGCATAGTTATTTTCAGGCCTAATTTGGTTGTATGTGAAAAATTCCATACTATTTGGGCTGCTATTACACGTTTAGTGCACAATAAGAGACAAATCCGAGGAAGATTTGTATGGGAGCTGTATCTAAATTTTGACCGATTATCTCCAATTTCAATAACGTCCTTGGGCCATACAAATGATTTGTGCAAAATTTCATTTGGATAGGGCACTAAATGCGAATTGTACTTTGTTTACAAAAATACATGGACAGACAGGCGGACGGACGGACAGACATGCATAAATCGACTCAGAATGTTATTGTATGCGGATCATCAAAAGGAACTATGGGTCTATCTCGGGTCTTTTGCCTGTTACAAACAAATGCACAAAGACATAATACCCTGACCACCTTGTGGTGTAGGGTATAAACAGATCCTGACGTTTAGGTAAGACAAACTTTTGAAGTCTTCTGAAGCCTATAGTACAATCTAATATGTTTGTAGAATATTTTGACCGACCACGTTTTCTTAAGATTTTGAAAAGAGGACCGAAAAGACCCATTGTTGACTCTCTTGATGCGGTCGGATTAAGCTTTCTTGTAATCCTTATACTTAAGGTATATAGTGTCTAAAACAAGAACATTACAGAAAACAAGGCGAGGATTATTTGGAAAACATATTTAACAGCAAAGGAGTCTTTTTCGTCCTTGTAGCAAAGTTTTGTTAAAAACTCAATTTAAATAGGATAGCAGCAAGTCGAAATATTTTACAAATTTATTTGTCACAAAATTCGACTATGGGTATCAGAAGTCATAAAGAACGTAATTTTTCATTTTGGGTTATTTTTCTTCGAAAGTGTGAAAGGAGTGGCCGGTACGCTTTTTTTCACATCCGATTTTATTCGAAATCATAAATTCAATATTCATCTCAGGTTCTTGGTTGAGAGAAATGTTTAGATATAGAAGCGAGGAACCTCATATTGTAACCATTCTTTGGTGGCGCGTGCTGAGTGCGATAATGCTGAGTCCTGTTAGAATGTCCAAGGTCAGCGGCCAAAATGTTTGCGTGCCCAAGGCTTTAATACACCCTCCAGAATATTTTCGCGAAAATATTCGGCATTTATTCTGATGCCACGGTCGATTAATACGAGCGGAGAGCTACCATCGGCTGTTATGGCGGCCCACACCATCACCATGGCCATTTTCAGCCGACCTCTTTGGCAAGTAAAATCGATCATTTTGTTTGTTTACAAACTGCTGGACAAGGAATGTTTTCTCATCGGAAAAAACCAAATTCGGCAGTTAACCACTTTCTGCCAACCAAAGCAACTTTCTCTTTCTCGCTCTTTTGAGTCCATTTTCTTTCTGTATAAGTTCTTGCACTTTTTTGAATTTTAATGGCTTTAATCCGAGCTCATTCTTCAACATTTGCCGAATGGAATATTGCCGAGCCATTTTTCGGACACTGCGACGCGGGTTTCGATCAAGTTTTTTTTTTTTTATTTTCGAACCATTTTGCTGATGTTGCTGTTTTCTTCCGTCCACTTCCTTGACGTCGGGCTACGCTTCCAATATCACGGTAACGAGCGATGGGACGAGACACAAAAGACATATTCACATTTAAATGTTGGAGTGCTCTAACCAAAGCCACAGGCGGTTTTCATGCTAAATATAAAGGATCCCACTATCACGCTTGAATTCCATCGCGAATAACTTTTTAACTAGACAATTCTCACCAAAATGCTTTTGTACGCTTGTAAACAATATAATGAGCTGTCACTGGAATAATTTTTAACAGCGGTCGGACGAGTGGCTTGTAAATGACAGCAGTCTGAAGTTGGTTGAAGTTTTTTCATCTCACCGTGTATATATTTTACCAATACAATTTCAAGAGTTTAGTTCTTCTCGTACACCTAATGTTAGAATTTTCTAAAAACCCATTAGTATACCCATGCTTCACTTCTTTTAGTGCGAATTTTCATAAACTTTTTGTTTATTAAAGACAAACTTACGCATTAATTCTGAGCTCTAGCATCTCTAAGTCGCTTAATATTAATGCTACCATAATTAGGCATTTTTTACATTTTTCGTACCCTTATGTGTGAACTTTGAAAAACCTAACCTTATCTCACCCCTACACACCAACATTGATATGGCTCTCATATAAGGTGTTTTGGGTGTTAACATTCAAACCGAATTGGCTGGCAGTTTAATAAGGAAACATCTTTGCAGAGAACTATGCATATTGGTCAAAGTTTGGTATAATCCGCATATATCCAGATATTCAGTAAATGCCACGAAAATTACTCATAAAGTTCACGCCTTCGGTACCTCTTTATGATTTTAGACACATGGCTCAAGGTATTGGGTGTTGACAATGGAAAACAGTTTCCTTGAAAGAAACTAATATGTCCACATTTTCGCATCACCCTCTCCTATACCGACTCTTCCCAAAATTTGATATTTTAATAATTTTGGTATTTGAATTTTATAAAGGATATCACCTATGGCAGAATTCTATACAAATTCTGTACAAAGGAAACTATTCATTATAATTTTTTAGGGATTGTTCGTTCTCTGTCTGAATTTTGGAATTTTGATCTCGTTTAGTAGCAGTCTTTTTTAGTTTTTTATTGTATTTAAAAAATACTTTGAACTTTTAATGCAATTGCATTTTGTGCATAATTTATCTGCAGTGAACGTTTCAAATGTGTAAGGTTAACATTTGTTTAGACATTATGTAGTTCAACAGTTGTAATTCATTGTAATCCACCTACTGTATTCAAGTTTGTCTTAAGGGATAAGATAATGCTTCACTCTAAATTGTTGGTTAAGAGGTGGGTATGAAGATGTGATTTTTTTTAGATTTGTAGGTATCATAATGAAGTATTTTGTCTTCAAATTTCACACATCCCAATATTTTTATTAACCCAAGATTTGGTGTTAAGATGGAATACATCGGTCCACTCCTTCTGGTACCTCCCCCACACAAGGTCGAACATTTGTATATCCATTAAGCTCATGAATCGCGAAATTACAATCCGATTCCATTCAGACCTGGCATAAAGATGGATCATTTCTTATGATACCTTTTATCGGTAACTTCTTTGTATAATTTTTAGTACTTTTCGCCCCCTTAAGAATTTTTCAGAAATTTCGTAATGTTTCACTAAGGGTGGCACTCTTAGAAAAATGTCCAACTTCTAGAATTCTAGCTTTGGCAGTACAATATTTAGTACGATATCCAAAAAAATGCATCTTTTTTTCGCCCCCTTAAGAATTTTTCAGAAATTTCGTAATGTTTCACTAAGGGTGGCCCTCTTGGAAAAATGTCCAACTTCTAGAATTCTAGCTTTGGCAGTACAATATTTAGTACGATATCCAAAAAAATGCATCTTATGCAACTATTAAAAAAACTTTTACCTCTCACGTTATAATTATTTTGGACCTTTTGTACCTTTCTGTACTTTTTGAAATCTTGTTCGGAGTCGGCCTTATTTCTTATTTTCTTAGACCTCGGATGTACGAATTCCCCTTTAGATTCTACTTCTTATCAAGATAACTTTGTACCATTTTTATACCCTCCACCATACTATGGAGGGTATATTAATTTTGTCATTCCGTTTGTAACTCCTCGAAACACTTATGTCAGACCCAACAAAGTATATATATTCTTGATCAGCGTAAAATTCTAAGACGATTTAGCCATGTCCGTCTGTCTGTGTGTCTGTCTGTCTGTCCGTCTGTCTGTCTGTTGTAATCACGCTATCTTTCGAACAAATTGAGATAGAAGGCTAAAATTTTGCACATATGAATATTTTGCCAGTAGGCAGGTTAAGTTCGTAAATGGGCCATGTAGGCCCAAGTTATCATATAGCTCTCATATAACGGTACCTCCCGATATTCGGTATTTTGATGATTTTAGCGACATTATTTTCCGGAATCGTTTCAAAGTTGGTATTTGAAGTTCGTAATAGATGCTGCAGAATTCTGCATAAAACAGAAAATGGGCCATGTAGGTCCATGTCTTCGTATAGCCCCCATATACCGTACCCCCCGAAATTCGGTATTTTGATGATTTTAGCGACATTATTTACCGGGATTGTTTCAAATGTCGCATGTGAAGTTCGTAATGGATACTTCAGCCCATGTCAAAATTATCTGTGCAGGTCCACGTCTTCGTATAGCCTCCATATAACGGTACCCCCTATATTCGGTGTTTTGATGATTTTAGCTACATTATAAACAGATTTTTCTTCAAGTTTCGCATTTATTTATTTAAAAATCCATAATTCATGATCCTCATGATGAATTTATTTGAATTTAAAAATATTTAAAAAATCAATGGTCCGTTGAGAGGAGGTCCTTGAAAATATTCCTTTAAATGGCCGATTTTTAGCCAGCTTTCAAAAATACTAGTTCTTTAAAATTATTTAAAAAAAATATGATTTATGAACAGGAAATTCTTGAAAATTATTTAAAAAAAATCACAATTCTTGGTCAGGATGTACTTAAAAATGTTTTTAAGAATCAATTGTCTATGGTTAGGGTGTATTTGAAAATATTTTCAAAAACCTACGATTTATGAAAAGGAAGTCGTTTAAAATATTATTATTTTTGTTAATTTTTCTGGCCAGGAAATCCTTGCCAAAAATCCACAATTCAAGGTCAGGAGGTTCGTAAAAAATTTATATATATATATTTTTTAAATGATGATTCGGTTTCACCAAGGACGATCCTTGCACATCAATTCAAAATTCTAGCTCTTCCCTATAACTTAATAAAAATTCTATTGAATTTCGTAACTTTCAGTGCCCCCCTCGGCTTTAATCCATGGATGTTTAACAAAACACACACACACACACCTTTACATGTTTATAAACTCCGTGGCTAAGTACTTGGCTTCAAAACCGATTGGATGGAGTACTATTTCTTGTATCTGAAAGAAATTTGCATATGAATTTGTGTTATTAATGTTGTTTTCTAGTCAGCCGCCAACCCACTCGTTCCCTGTTGTAATCTTGGCTTATTGCTTGTTAACGCTGTTATTGTGTTGTGCTGTTTTGTTTTGTTCTGCTATCTGCTCAATGGCGGTTAATGGCAAATGTTAAGAATTTTACTTCAGTTTTGGCGCTGTTCTTATTGTCTCTCTGTTTGGCGCTGTGGCCGATGAACATTGTTGAGAGTGCAAAAAAATTTGTTAACGATTTGTATTTGAATTTTTGTCTATAGATCACCAGCGAAATCTTTATTTAATGGCGTCTATGTCTTTGGTAATATTTCTTGTATTCCATGGCTTCGGAAAAGAAGGCCATGCTTGGTGGAATGATTAAGAATTGTTTTGAAATCGATTTTCCCACGCTGTATAAATTGTTTGCCTAATTAAATTGAAATAATCCAATTAAGACAATAACAAAGACAAACGTAAAAAAAATCTGACAAATTATTAACCTTTAGAGTCAATCATCAATTGGTCAATTTCGAATTCATGCTGTCTATGGCGCTATGGCAAATAGCTGTAATTGTTTGTTTGTTTCGAACGGCTCAATATCACGTTTTTCGAACTACCGTCACATTCGACCCGGTCGATCCATTCATTTATCACAACTAATCAACTGTAATGACTTCTGTAAAACCCTTTTTTATGATTTCAGCGATTGTGGTCAGCTAGTTGCAACGTTTCTTTCCATCATGTTTTTGTTTTCAAATCGTTTTGGATAAATATGATACCATAATAATTCATGGTTTATGGCAAAATTTTTAGAATTTTTTTTGGAAGGTATTGTTGTTTTAAGGTAGAGCTTGTAATATTTAAAAATTTAGCAGGTATTTTTTTTAAGTCGTAAACAAATATGCTGGAGCTACAATTTGTTTTTACTTAATTTTATACAAAACAAGTGAAAAAGCATCGAATGAAGGGAGTTACTGTTATTTTGGGGCCTGTACGAAGACTTGAACTTTTGTATGTATTTTTTGTCAGACGCCATTACGATATTCAAATACGAAACTTGAAAGATTTCAATTGAATAATGTCGCTAAAATTCTTTACCTTTATATGGGGGGTCCACGAAGATGTGGACCTGCATATACAATATCAGTCATAGGCTTTAGTATGTCATAGGCCTATAGCACAACGTGGACCTATATAGCCCATTTTCCATATCAAAGCTCACGCATCTGAGTAAAAATCTTAATTTTGTTCGAAAGCTACAGTGATTTCCACAGACGGACGGACATCGCTATACATGGTGAGAAGAAAAAAAATGCAAACAACTTCAGACTGCTGTCGTTTCTAAGCCACTCGTCAGACAACTATTAAAATTATTCCAGTGACCGCTCATTATATTGTTTGGAAGCGTACAAAAGCATTTTGGTGTGAATTTTCCAGAAAAAAAGTTATTCGTGATGGAATCAAGCGTGATAGTCTGATATCTTTATATTTGGCTGGAAAACCACAAGTAGCTATCGTTGGAGCACTCCATCATATAAATGCGAATAAATCATTTGTGTCCCATACCATCGTTGTTAGCGTGATACTGATAGCGTAGCCCGACGTCAAGGAAGTGAACGGAAGAAAACAACAACATCAGCAGAAATTGTTCGAAAAATAAAGAAGCGACTTGATCGACCCCCCCTCGTCGTAGTGGCCGAAAAATGGCTCGTGAGGTGAACATATCGCAATATTCCATTCGGCAAATATTGAAAAATGAGCTCGGGGTAAAGCCAAAGAAATTCCAAAAAGTGTAAGAACTTACACCGCAACAGAAAGAAAATAGACTCAAAAGAGCTTACGAGTTGCTTCGCTTGGCCAAAAGTGGTGAATTGCCGTATTTGGTTTTCTCCGATGAGAAAACATTCGTTGTCCAGTAAATTTTTTAAAACATTTCCTATTTTATCTCAAGGTCAACATTTTTTTAATCCACTATTATATTTCATATACGTTTAGAAACACTATTTTCTAAAAAACCACTATTTTTATGGCCTTCAAAAAATAGTGAAACAAAAAACCTTGATTATTGTGTTTATTGTCCTTGAAAACAATTTTAAAAAAGTTCGCCATTTTGGACCAGCAATTCATTTTAGTATTTTGTACATTTCTTTGTAACATGCAGAAGCAAATGAGCCGATTTATGCAATTGAAATCTAGCTCCCACATTTATATCCGTCAAATTTAAATTTTATTTCGCTACATCCGATGGATTCAGCCTAGAAGAAAGTATTTCAAATCTGGTGAAAATTGGTTCAGCTATAGCTCCCATAAATATGTTTCATCCAATTAATTTAAAGATTTTTTAAGATCCGAGTTCAAATTGGATGGACTTTCTATTAAAAAAAAATTATGAAATAATTTTTAAGAATTAACGATTTTTTAAAAATTAACAATTTTTGGGCTCGATTTTAGTCGAAATTTTATAAAAATCCAGAAAGAAAGAAAGAAAGAAATTTTTTGGGGAATCCTTTTCCTTAGGTCAAAAGGCCGTTAAACATATTTATAAAAGGCCCATAATTCGTGGAGAACCTTAAAAATATTTGTAAAAATTTACGGAAATATGTTTATAAAAAAATCCAGTAAAATTATTAGGATATTCTTTTACATTTTATTTTAGAGATTTGCAATTTTTGCATTTACATCCTTAAAAATTTTGAAATTTTTGAAACTCTGCGATTCATGAAGGAAGCCTTTAGTCTCCAATTTTTTCCTTTGATAAAAATCCACGAAAAATTAAAGTCCTTGGAGAATATTTTGGAAAAAAAAATCCACGATTCTCATCCAGTACATCCACGAAAAATGTTCTGAAAATATTAAAATTTTTTTGTCAACAGATGCTCAAAGTTTGATCCTTTAAGTTTTTTCAAAGCCAAATTCTTTGCCAATATATCTTGAAAACATTTTAAAAGAACATTTAAAACAAATTTTTGAAAACACTTTTTTAATCAAATATTTTTTACAATTTTAGATTTTTCGCCTGAACGTTTTTGTTAAATATTAAAAAAAAATAAACAAATATAAGATTTGTGACCATTAAGTCCTTAAAACACTAATTAATGGCAAGGAAGTGTTTAAAAATAAGAAGAAAAAATAGAAGCACGATTAAAGCAGTTATTGTCCTTGAAAAAATATACCGATCTTTTAAAAAATTCACTATTGTAGTTTAGAGGGTATCCCACAAAATATTCTTTAAAAATCTATATTTTAGCTTACACGGTCTTTAAACAATATTCTTTGAATATTTAAGCTTATTGTTCGGAAGATTCTTCAGAGTTTATTTTCTCTTGGAGCTCAAATGATTTTTCGGAGAATATTTGTGCAAAAATCAAAAATGTCCTTTAAAAATCCCGGATTATAGCTCAGATGGTCCTTGGAATATTATTTAAAAATCCACAATTATTCCTCAAATGGTTCTTCTAATAAAACCCTTTAAAAATCCACGATCCTAGCTCAGATTACCATTCAAATATATATTATTTAAAATGTACTATTAAAGCTCAGACAGTGTTTCAGACAATATTCTTTAAAAATCATGATATACTCTGAGATGGTCCTTCAAAACATATTTTATTATAACTCCGCCTCCCCAATTGCAGCTCTAATAATCTGTGAAAAATACTCTTTAAAAATCAACGATTATAGCTCACATGGTCCGTGTTGAAATCCTGGATTGTAGCTGCGACCCTTGAAAATTTACCATTATAGCTTTTACTATGGTTAGAAGATTATTTGAAAAACTCCATGATGAAACTTTGATGGTCCTTCAGCAAATATGCTTAGATGATGCTTAGATGATCCTTATAAATAAAATTTTAAATCTACAATTTTAACTCTAAGGATATATTCAAGAATATATCTTTAAAATCCACGGATTTATATTGTTTTGTTCCTGAGAAAATTATTCAAAATCTAAGCTCACACGATCCTTCAGAATATTTTTTTAAAATACAAGATTATAACTCTTTAAACAAAAAGAGACCAACGAATATAGTTGTAATAATCCTTAAAAAAATCGTTATCAAAACCATCATGATAACTCAGACAAATAATATTCTCTAGAAATTCGGAAAAATTTAGCTTTAAAGAAACCAAACTTAAGGCAATCCTTAAAAAATTCTTCCAAGATCGGTGATTAAAGATACTTTCGGCCTCGAAAATCTTCTCAACTGACCCCGTCCCTAAAAAATTGTTTCTACAAAATATATTCACAAAAATTTTTCTAGAGCTCTTTTAAAAAGATCTGAATTAAAAATCCAGGATAATATCTGGGATATCCATTGTGCTTTTTTTAGAAAATCTTTGTTATAACTCTTATGACGATTTTTCAGTCGTTTAAAATCAATATTTACATATAAAAACATCGATTGTATCACCAAATTTTCCTAAAGGAATATTTCCTATAAAACATAATGGTTATATAACTCTAAGAACCTCTGAATCCGTAATTACTTTCCAAAGTCTTGAAAAATTTGTCATGGAAATATGACTAGGAAGTGTAACTTTAGGTCGCCATGGACTTCTTTTTAAAAAAGTTATTTTTATTGTACCTCCAATCTCTTCCCATAATTCATATATCACTGTCAATGGGGGCAGTTTTTTTTTTATATTTACGTCGATTTGCGGCATAAAATTTCAACAATAATTTTAAAGACAATGTTTTATTTCCCGAAAACATTTTTTTTGTGCCACCATCTAAATCGTGAGACACTGAACCGATTTCAGTTTACGATTGCCATGATATTGTTATTATTCAAATTATGATATATGTGATTAGAATTGTGTTTGCTTTGCCATTGGAGCGGTTTATTGTTTTAAGCTTTGAACACGTTCTATTTGCTACGCGGGCAGTTGAGGTTGGTGAGAACCGTAATGTATGAGTGTGGCTAAGAATAAGTTTATGACAACAATTACTTAATGGCTTTTAAAAATCATAACAAATAAAATTTTTAATTTATTGTTATAAAAATTATCATAAATATAAACAATATATACATAATGTATGGCTATAGTAATAAATAAAAAAATATCTGTCGATAGAAAACAGAAGAAACGCCTAGAACAATAATCCTTAAAATTGGCATATAAGTTTCTGTTGGTGGGTGGGCGATAAGGAAGAATTTTGAAAATTGCTTGAAAACTAATAATAAAAAAAGTAGATAGGATAGTGTTTTCTGAAATTTGTCTTATATGGGTACTAAAATCTACCTTTAGAGTTAGAATCTTGAGATTTCGCTTTGAGGACATAGAAGTATTGAGGTTCATCTGTAATAAAAATTGGATAAGGAGCGTTTTTTAAATCGTACTTTAAGTGTCGGAAAATTAAGGTACAGCATTGTTATTGAAATTCATACCTCAAGGAAATCAAAAAATACTAAATTGTTGAAAATATTGAAAAAATGGTGCTCAGAGGTAAAAATGGACGCAATTTTAGAAAACTGTATTTTAAGGTTAGGAAAATTGCAATACTTTAAAAATAATACGGTATTGTTATTGAACGTTCACAGAGATATAGAACTTAGAAATGTTAAACGAACATTAAGATAAGGGTACGAAAAATACTTTGAGAAACAAAACCCTCTATAGTAGTTTTGTACAATTAAGTCCTTCTATGGAAGAAGACGTTTTATGGGTCTTTTATAGAATAAATTGTACTATATGTCTTCATACCTAGAAGACTTGCCATAGGTCTTTCATAGATAGAAGATTTCCTATAGGTGTTCTATATATAGAGGACCTTCTTCTACAGATCAAAGAATTTATATAAGTAGTATATTTATAGAAGACCTTCTACATGTCTTCTATAGACAGAAGACCTTCCATTGGTCTTCTATAAAATTGTTACTTCCTTCCATTGATCTTCTCTAAATAAAAGCCCTTCTATAGGTCTTCTATCGACTGCAAATTTTCCACATGTCTTCCACTAGCAGCAGACATCCTATAGGTCGTCTATATTTAGAAGACCTTTTATAGAATGCCTTCTATAGGTATCCTGCCTGCTACACATAGACGATCTGTACGTGTTATGTACGGGGTGAGATAAAAAAACTGCAACAAAGTAAAACGCCAAAATTTTTAATTATTTATTTTTTAATTTTATTGAATGAAAGCAAAAAATGTCGGAAATAGCATCAAATTTTAGAATAAGTTTTGATTTGTTCGAATTGGTCTCCTTTGGCACGAATTATGGGCTTCAAACGGCCAATGAAACCGTCACACGCTGCCCGAATGTTGCGCTTGTTTGAGGTGATCGACACGTTGGTATTTTTTTGTGCCAACCTTACTTTCCAAAATACTCCGAACACAATAGCCCAACGGATTGGTATCGGGAGATTTTGGTGACCATTGTGCGCTGGAAATGATGTAGGAACCTCATTTTGTAACCATTCTTGGGTGCTGAGTCCTGTTGGAATATCCAAGGTCTGCGACCATAATGTTTGCGTGCCTAAGGCTTTAATACACCCTCCAGAATATTTTCGCGAAAATATTCGATGCCGATTAATATGAGCGGAGAGCGACCATAGGCTGTTATGGCGGCCCACACCATCACCATGGCTGGCGCTTGAGTTCTGGTGGCCAACTGAAGGTGCACATTTTCAGCTGACCTCTTTGGCAAGTAAATACGATCATTTTGTTTGTCTACATTTGCTGGATAACGAACGTTTTCTCATCGGGGAGAAACAAATTCGGCAGTCCACCACTTTCGGCCAAGCGAAGCAACTCTTTAGCTCTTTTGAGCCTATTTTCTTTCTGTTGCGGTGTAAGTTCTTGTACTTTTTCCGAGCTCATTTTTCAACATCTGCCAAATGGAACATTGCGATATGTTCGGCTCACGAGCCATTTTTCGGCCACTGCGACGCGGGCTTCGATTAAGTCGCTTCTTTACTTTTCGAACCATTTCTGCTGAAGTTGCTGTTTTTTTACGTCCACTTGCTTGACGTCGGGCTACGCAACCAGTATCACGGTAACGAGCGATGGTATGAGACACAAAATACTTATTCACATTTAAATGCCGGAGTGCCCTAACCATAGCCACTTGTGGTTTTGAAGCCAAATACAAAAAATCGCACTATCACGCTTGAATTCCATCACGAATAACTTTTTTTCGGGAAAATTCTCACCAAAATGCTTTTGTGCGCCTGTAAACAATATAATGAGCTGTCACTGAAATAATTTTAAGAGCTGTCGGACGAGTGGCTTAGAAATGACTGCAGTCTGAAGTTGGATGCAGTTTTTTTCGTCTCACCCTGTATAGGTCGTCCATAGATAGAAGACCCTCTATAGGTATTCTATAGATAGAATACCCACTATAAATCTTCCGGGGAAAGAATACTCCCTATAAGACTCCCTATAGCTCTTCTAAAGATAGATAAACTTCTGCGGATAAACTTCCGGAAGAACTTCTAAAGATTTTCAACTTTTAGAAGACCCTCCATAGGTCTTCTATATATAGAAGACCTACTATAGAGGGCGTTCTGTATGACTTTAGGTAAAATAACTTCCATAGGTTTTCTTTAAATTGTATTTTCTTCTCCTCCTATAGGTTTCTTTAAGTCTGTTAAGATAGCGGACCCGTTATAAGTCCTCAAGAGATAAAAGTTTTCCCTAGATGAAGGGCCTTCTATAGAACGTTTTCATGATGTTATAAGGTCTAAAATAGATTTTCAGTATGTAGAAGATTTTCCATGGTACTTCGAAACATAGAAGATCGGAAGAACTTGTTATATACGTGGAATATCTAATGAGAGTGTTGATTGTGGACCTTATTAAACCTTCCTTCCTAATAGTAAGGACCAACTTAAGATAGGAGGCCTTTGAAAAGCTAGAGTAGTTTTAATATGAATATTTGTTGATTTTTTTTCTCAAAACCTATTGTGGTGGAACATATTGCTCTATTGTAAAAAGTTTTGCCCTATTGTCGTTCAATATTTCTATTTTCAAAAATTGACCTATTTTAAAAGAGACTTCTCAAAAAGGAAATAACAATGCCTACTACATTTACATTTTTCAATTATTAAACACTTCTTTGGAAAAAAACTATTCTACTTTTGATATTTCGATTAGTTATGGTTACACCGAAGTTCTCAGCTTACCATTCCCGCTGATTTGTTCCATCATTTTTCGATTTTTTTTTTTGCCAACTCATATTTGCATGAATATCATGTCAGCATAATGCCACATTCTAAGCAGGTACAATTTTGTGCAAAATTTCCATTTATTCCGCAAATGCCTGCCAATCCTGTATTTGTTTATGCAGCGTGGCAAAGAAACGAAACGAAAAACAAAAAAACATCAGCAGATTTGCAATGAAAACAGCATGACATGACATAAACCATAAAAGGTGCTGCTGTGTCATTTTATTTGGATCACAAAACGGCGCACAAAGCGACAAAAGCCGCACTCCAGTCGCCTGAACGCTTCGTACCTGTGGTGGACACTTTGTAACAACGCGACACACTGTCGGTGTGTGTGCGCGCAACAAGTAGTAGTCATTTTCAAATACCAAACTACGGACAGAACATGAATTTCCACGAATTGGGAAACTCGATGAGAAAAACGCCAACACAACAACAACTACAAAAAATGCAACAAAACAAAAACACCGCCACCAAAAACCCAAGTCAAACTTTAACAAATTACAAAAATATTTTGCATAAGACAATCCACCATCAAGTCCGTTTACATTGGGCGAACGTTGCAGGACCGAATTGTGTTGGCAAAACAACTACAAAGTCATACCCAAACCCAAGCGAAAAACTGTAACACAAAAGATTTGCATATCACTGCATGAAACATAAATGAAACTGAATAGAAGGCCTGGCCCAAAATAGACCGACCTGACCATATTAGTTATGGCTCAGGGATCAGTAAAGGAATCGAAAAAAGAAAAAATAAAACACAAAAAGAATAGAACCGAAATTTGCATCTGTTTTGTGTTATGTGAAACAAACTAATTTTTATGCAAAATAACTAAACCCAAAAAAAAAGCAAACAGATCAAATAAAGATCTAGGCGTAGAGAAGTGGAAACACAAAGCGGTGTACCTCACAGTGGGGAAGGTGCACAGATGGATGACAGTGACTGCATTTTGAATACATATTTTTATTAGAATTTCATACATTTTTGGCAAAGGGAGTTTATGCTAATGTTGACATTTTATTTGTTAAGACTTGGAGATTAAAAAGTATTTAATTTCTAAATGTGTTTTTTTAAAAGCAAATTGAATTTAAATTCTGTTACCAAAGACATACTAGACAAAAACATACAGACTAGAATAAGTGCTTATTGAAATAATATATTAAATTTAAACAAGTAACAAGACATAAAGTTCGACCGGGCCGAACTTCTAATGCCTTTCACCATTTGGTGAAGAAAATATATTTATTCAAACGTGTTCCACTTTAAGCTACAAACTCCATTGATCTCGGTAGGAGAATACTATTATAGTTTAAAACAAGTAAGCAAAGGCTATAGTCGTGCGGGACCGGTCCCGTTATGTCCAAATCCATCGTCTTTAAAATAATATTTAAAATTGGAAGTCAAATTGAAAAAATCGCATGCGATAAAAAATATGACAAAAATTAAAGAAAAACCAGTAAAGAAAGTCTTAAAGTCGGGCGGGGCCGACTTTATGATACCCTACACCACTTTCCTAATTAAGTAGAGCTCCACATAACAATTAAAAGTTTTTATGAGAGAATTCAATCATACGCGCCATGATTATAATTATAATTAAAAGTTCAAAGGACTAAATATGCCGAAGCATTTGTATCTTTTAAGTTCGGAATTGTATTGCCCATTTGGTTCACAATTAATTTGAAATCGGATAAAGATATATATCGGAGCTATATCCAAATCTGAACCGATCTCGATAAAATTTGGCAAAGATATTTCTGAGATGTATTTGATGTATTTCCCTGAATATCGTTGTTACGGAATGCATATTACGGTTGTGGGTAACAAATAGAACATATCGGATGAATAATATATATGGAAGCTATAGCTATATCTGAACCGATCTTCACCAAATTTGACATACTAGCTTCTACACCCAATTCGGTCGTAAGTGCCAAATTCCATCCCATTTAGACAAATATTAGACGTTTGGGGCAAAATAAAAGGTAAATCGGACGAAGTTATATATGGGAGCTATATCCAAATCTGAACCGATCTCGATAAAATTTAGCAAATGTATTTCTGAGCTGTATTTGATATATTTCCCCACATATTGTTGTTGCATAGTGCATATTACGGCTGCGGTGGACAAAAATAACAAATCGGATGAACAATATATATGGGAGCTATAGCTATATCTGAACCGATTTCGATCAAATTTGGCATACATATTTTCAGGCCTAATCTGGATGTATATGCAAAAATCCATACAATTCGGGCTGATATTACACGTTTGGTGCACAATAAAAGGCAAATCGGACGAAGATATATATGGGAGCTATATCTAAATTTTGACCGATTATCTCCAATTTCAATAGGGTTCGTCCTTGGGCCAAACAAAAGATCTTTGCAAAATTTCATCTGGAGCGGGCAATAAATGCGACCTGTACTTTGTTTACAAAAATACATGGACAGACGGACGGACATGCATAAATCGACTCAGAATGTGATTCTATCCAGATCATCAAAAGGAACTATGGGTCTATCTCGTTTCCTTCTGCCTGTTACAAACAAATGCACAAAGACATAATACCCTGACCACCTTGTGGTGTAGGGTATAAAAAATTGAGCAAAAGATATTAACTTTTCTATTGCTATATTTTTCCGTGAATTTTCTAGATTTTATCCGTTTCTGGCAAGAGACCATTCCGAATTGATGGGAATTGTAAAAATCGGCCCAGCGGTTGTTGTCTTATAAGCAGAATAAATAAGATCTATCCTTTTACATATATATTGTACCTATTTTGCTATATATCCGATTTCTTGGCTATCAGCATTACTTAATGGTCAGATGTGATCTTTTAATGTATTTGTGAAAAAATATTCGCGGTTTATTGGAAATTTTGTTATTTCCTTACATAAAAGTGCGTGTAGCACCAATATTTCAAAGTTTTACAAACTCTTTGGTCAAATCAAACTTATAATGTCACAAATCCACAGTGTTGTAATGCATACACATGGAGGAGTACCGTTAAATTTTGGTATATGAAAACGTGGACCTATCAAGACAATATACTGTCACATGAAGTAGAATTCGTTGCGAACTTCCCAATTTTAGAAATGTAGCCTTTATGAGGACGTTGGAAGCATGTCCTTGTTATGATCTAATAATGTATATTTATATGCATTTGTTCGCAAGTAAGCGTAATACAAACGTACATCACTTAACCGTCGTAAAATTTTACACTGATCAAAAATACATACATTCAATACTATGGTAGAGATGTTCCTTATACAAGTCCGATATTAAATTACAATATAAGCAGTTCATAATAAATCGGATGCTGTGGAGGGTCTATTAACTTTGTCATTCCGTTTGTAACTCCTCAAATACAGGGTGAGATGAAAAAACTGCAACCCACTTCAAACTGCTGTCATTTCTAATCCACTCGTCCGATAGCTGTTAAAATTACTCCAGTGACAGCTCATTGTATTGTTTACAAGCGTACAAAAGCATTTTGGTGAGAATTTTCCAGAAAGAAAAAGTCACGAGATGGAATTCAAGCGTGATAGTGCGATTTCTTTATATTTGGCTGGAAAACCACAAGTGGCTGTCATTACAGCATTTAAATATGAATAAATCTTTTGTGTCTCGTACCGCAGCTCGGTACCGTGATACTGGTAGCTTAGCCCGACGTCAAGGAAGTGAACGGAAGAAAAGAGCAACATCAGCAGAAATGGTTCGAAAAGTAAAGAAGCGACATGATCGAAACTCGCGTCGCAGTGGCCGAAAAATGTGACCGAAAAATGGAAAAATGGCAGTACTCAGCAGCATCGCACTCAGCACGGGCTATCCAAAAATGGTTACAAAATGAGGTTTCTCGCTTCATTTCCAGCGCACGATGGCCACCAAAATCGGGGGTTACCAATCCGTTGGACTTTTGTGTCTGGAGTATTTTGGAAAGCAAGGTTGGCACTAAAAAATACCAAAGTGTCGATCACCTCAAGCAAGCGCTTCTCCGGGAATGGGCCAAAATACAGAAGAGCAACATTCGGGCAGCGTGTGATGGTTTCATTGGCCGTTTGAAGGCCATAATTCGTGTCAAAGGTGACCAATTCGAACAAATGTAAACTTATTCTAAAATTTGATGATATTACCGACATTTTATGGCCTTAATTCAATAAAATTTTTAAACAAAATGTAAAAATTATGGCTTTTAACTTTGTTGCGGTTTTTTAGCTCACCCTGTACTATATATATATATATATTTTCGATCAGCGTAAGATTCTAAGTCGGTATCTATGGAGCGAATTGAGATAGAAGGGTAAAAATTTACATACATTTGTATTTTGCAAGTAGGCAACTAAAGTTCGTAAATGGGCCACGTCGATCCACATTTTCGCATATCCCATATATAGCGATACTTACCAAGATTGAGTATTTTGATGATATTATCGACATTATTCACCGGAATTGTTTCAAGTTTGATGGAATTGTTTCAAATTTCGTATTTGAAGTTCGGAATTGCTTCTTCGTATAGCCCCCGCATAACGATATTCATTTGAGCGGAATTTTTCGACAGATTTTCTTTTTTCGTTTGAAAAATTTCAAGTTCCTTCCAAATGGTGGAGGGTATTAAGAGTTTGTTCCGGCCGAACTTTGTTGTTTTTTTTTTTAATTTTTTGAAAATAAACTTACTCTAATTTTCACACAAGAAAAATCGATAGTTATTGAAAGCACTAGCCTGATAAGACGGCGGTCAAGATAGATCTTCTCTAAATACACTAAAACTATTTTTTTCTTAAGATTCATAGTGCCTGTATATAGACATAGAGGCATATATAGGCAGTGACAAATTATGTAGTCGACTAGAAAAAATAGCTTCTCTATGTAAAAAATCTTAGAAAATTAAACATAGGACCACTAGTGTACGTCCCTAGAACACTACTTTAGTTGACAATTTGTTGAGAAAATTTGATAATTACAAGATTTTTCTTAACACATTTTTTATTCCAGGGATCTAATCTGAAGTCAAATCTTAGATACTGCAAATCAACAGGGGTTTCTTCCATGGAAAATCCGCAACAAATATTTATGAAAAAAAAAAACATTCATTTAAATCCACTTCATACAAAGTATCAAAAAGGCTACCTATTGCACAGATCAAAAAGGATATCCGAGATTTCGTTCCAAGAAATAACACTTAGGTGTCATGAAGGAAACCACAACAAGTCGCTACTTACATAGCAACAGGATACTCGGCAAACACAACTTTCTCTTTAGTAACGGTGTAAAGGACAGAGTTTTTTTGTGAAAGTTTCCCTTTGCTGAATTAGTGTGTGTGTGTTGTGGAACATGCGCAGGCGTACACATTTCCCGTCACAGGCCAACACACACACACACATTTACTTCCTTCCTTTCTCAATGTTGACTATGTTTGGATATGTGTCAGATTTTTTTCCTTCGTTTCTATGATGACTGCTTAAGTGTTTGAATTATGATGTGTTATCGAAATGGGCATAACAAAATCACAACAACACGAGACCCGATTCTCATAAACATATTTTGTTGTTGTCGTTTCTTTGTAAAACTACTCTCGCATTGATTGTTTATTTATTACATAACTGTGTGACATTAGAGACTTTCACCATGAAGTTGCTCGACGAGACGAGTAGATCTCGCACAGAATGCATTTGACTGGCTGGCTGGTATGTGGTTTAGTGGCCATGGAAGCGTGTGTGGTCTTTGCCACCGACGCACCACTATTTATTTTTGTTTATTTGTTTTTTTTTTTTCTTTTTTAGTTTTCATTACGGTTCCTCCATCTGCCAAATAGAAAATACTCTTTCCCAGTGCACTGTAAATTGTGGTTATGTAGCACTTGAACCAAGTCATTAACCTACCGCAGTTTGTTTTGGTTTTGGTGATTGTTTTTTCCTTTCATCCAAATTCATGGTCCCCCCGATTTCAAGGCTTCCCAATAGGTGTTGGTGGGTGCAGTACGTGGCATCCCATCGACGATTACCATAAAAATGTTGTTTATGCCTAAAGGATTTATGAGCCTGTTTGCCTTAAATCTTGGCTGTTTTACATTCAGTGGTTAGGGTGTTAGAAAACCCAACATAAATTTCTTTTATTTTTTCGTTGATAACCACTACCAACAGATTTAGAATGCATTTGTGTGGTTTCTATTTTTTGATAAAATTTATGGCGTTTTATTGATATTTGATACACTTACTGCAGAAGCTCAATTTTAACTTAGTTAAATGTTGGGTGAGGTAACTGGGAAAATACAATCTTATCACCAGCTTGTTTGAAGAGTGATCAAAGGAAGTTCTTGAATTACATCGGGTTCACATTTTTTCTAGAACGCCTCCAAAATGTATTATATTAAAGTCAAACATTTTTTGTTGAAAAAACCACGAACAAATCTACAACTAATTCCAATTTTTAGACAAATCCGTGAAAAAATGTGACAAAAACCATAAAAATACCGAATATCGGGAGGTACCGCTATATAGGAGCTATACCAAATCGTGGACCCATACATGCAATGTTTCGCCAACGGAGCTAGAATCCATTATGACCAACAAATACCAATTTTTAGACAAATCCATAAAAAATGTGGCAAAAATCATCAAAATATCGAATATCAGGAGATACCGTTATATTGGGGCTATTCCAAAACGTGGACCGATATATCTCATTTTCAATACCAACTATCCTAGACACAATACAAATTATTCTGCTAAATTTTGACGCTCTACCTGAAATAATGTGGCCTGTATCGTGATTTCAACAGACAGACAGACGGACATCGTTAAATCGACTTAGAATTTGATGCTGACTATGAATATATATACATTACGGGGTCTACGACGAATATTTAGACATGTTACAAACGGAATGACAATGTTAATATACCCTCCTTTCCAAGGTGGAGGGTAAAAAAAAAATAATTTAATTTATAACCTATGTCTGAAATATTATCCCATTGGTTTAATTTCATATTACCCTTTATTACAGAGAGCAATGTTTTTCAAAACGAAACTGACAGTTTTCCAATATAATGCTGATAATGATAATTTCATACCGGCCTAGGGAATGATCACTTGGCATTTTAACACTTTGATATAACGATTACATTTTTTTTTTCAAAATACGTAATTTTTGGATTTGGAGTCAAAAAATCTCAGTTTTTTCAGGAAGTCCTTAGCGAGTTCCTATAAATGAATATTTTTTTCAAGAGGAAGTCCCTAAAATACCTAGAAATCGTAAAAAGATCTGAGCAGAAAGCCCTTAAAGCTTAAAAAATCAGATCAGAAGGTCCTAATAAAACACGATAATTATAAAATAATTAAAGAAATCTTAAAAATCTAAGATATTTAATCAGTAATTTACCGAAAAATGTTTTTTTTTTTAATAATTGATGAATTTCCTTCAGATGAGATTTTTCTTGAAAAATCCAATATTCTAGGGATTCCTTTAAACATTTATTTAACCTTCAATACATATTTCCTTGACAATAATTTTTTAAAGAACCCAACAAAAGAAAATTGACCTTAAATCTTTTCGATCAGAAAATCATAGAAAATAGTTTCTTCAGTAATCCCAGGATTGGCCAGAATGTCTTAATTTTATTTAATTTTTTTATACAAGGTCTTCTACATGAAGATTCTTAAAAATAAATGTTATTTGTTCAAAAAGTCACTGAAAAAAGTATAAAGAAACATTTTCTTAAGATATCTAAGATTTTTGCCCAAAAAAGTGTTTAAATACACCAGACTCTTGAATTTTTGAATTTTTTACCTTTATATAGTATTTATTCACAAAAAAGTGTGACATTTTTAGCTGAGTAATCTGGAAATTTTTTTTGATAAGATCTCTGATTTTTCGACAAGAAGTCCTTGAAAAAAATCTTTAAAACATCATATCAAAAAATCCTTGATGAATACACGATTTTTATTCAGAACTCAAATAATTCAGGTATTTGTCCAGGAGGTTTTTAAATATTTTTTTAAAAAATCCAAGATTCCTGTCATGGAGGGAGCCCAAATGAGAAAGAAATGTTTGATTAAAATCCAAGTCCTTCTAAAAGATTCCACGATTTTTGGGGGAAATATTTAGAAATAACACATGCTTTTTGGGTCAGGAGATATTAAATTCTTCCCTAAAAATTAACGATTTAAAGATGAGGAATCCAAAATACAATGAAAATTTTTAATAACATTAGACTTTCGATTTTTTTTTTTTTCACAAAACGCGCAATTCTTTGAAAAAACTCACTTTTATGCAAAGAAATTCTTAAGAATTTCTTAAAAATGATGAAATATTCAATGGAAATCTTGAAAAAATTTAAGGGAAAATCAATCTTTAAAGTCAGAACCGAAAGTCCTTGAAAAAATCGAAAAAAAAATTTAACAATACAAGGTTCTTTGCTCTGGAGGTCATGAAATTATTCTCCAGAAATTTCAAGATTTTGGGTTTCGTTAATTTTTTTTTGACGCGAAGATCTTGAAATATATCCTTAAAAATCCCAGGATTTGTTGTTTTTTGTCTGATATTCTTTAGAAACTCCTTGATATTTTTCTGGAAGTCTTACTTTTTTAAGTACTGGAAAAAAGTTTCACAAATTATTCAGCGTTTTGACAATGACGTCGTGAGAAAATTTCGTAAAAATCTATGACTGATTGTCCTGTCAAAAATGTTTTCAATGAGCTTTTGATATTTTTCATTTTTGATTTTTTTTTAAATTCACGATCGCAAATATGTTAAAAGATATTTTTAAAGTATTATCAAAAACCATTAATTCTGAAAGTCCTTGAAATATATTTTTAAAAATTTCTAGAAAGTCTTTAAAAAAAAATTAACGATTTTTTAATATCCTTCATTTTTTTAACGTTTTCAATGCCAGAGGACATTTGAGATTTTCGGTCCGGAAGTCCTTTCAAGAAATTCCTTAGATTTCCCATTTCAGGATTCTTAAAATATTAAAAAAACAGGAGTCTTGGTTAGAAGGTGAAAAAAATTATTAAAAATGTAAAATAGGGTTGTGGTTAGGAAGTCTTGACATTTTTCCCAAACAAATTTTCATTCAATTCAGGTTCAGTTTAATCAAATAGCAAAACCTTCTTAAACTTACATTATTTTTAGTAAAATTTTCAAAGAATTTACAATTTTCGATAGAAAATTCAAAAATGTCCGTAATGTTTTTTTGAGAATTTACAATTTTTGATTAGAAACTCCTTTAATTTTTTTCAGAACACACAATTTTTGTCCTGCAAGACCGTACAAAAAGATTAAAAAACTGAACAAAATAGGTGACTTTGTTCACATCGCACCAGGTTCACGATTTGTAAAAAAACCATCTATTTAGGGGGGATATAGAAGACAAATGCTTTCTATTATAAATAAGAAGTTGGAATGGATCAAGGTGGATACTTTCCATATAAGACATATTTTTTTTAATTGGAAGTACATATGATGAAAAAATTATGATGTTTAACTATTGAACCTAATTCGATACACCCCATGACTTCCCTATGTTCTGGCATTCCTGAGAAATCGCGATTCAAAATCAAAAGAACTTAAAATGACTAAAAGGTCCGCACTGAACTGATCGAGGTACTAAGGAATACAAATTCTGAATAGCTTGGTCAGATCGATTTTTAAATCTTAGGAAGCCAAAATACCAAATCGTAGTTTATTCAATAAAAATAAACCCCTTAAAAATAAACCCCTTAATAAAAATAAACCCCTTATTCGAAAAACTGAACCTACAACGACATTTTTAAATATTAACTGCAGGCACCTTGCAAATTATGTGGTGAGTACATCAAAATGTGAACCGATAAAGGATGGACTGTTGTGCCAATGTTCAAAGCTCGATATTTAAAACTGCACATCGAAATGTGTCTTCTATACAATTTTACCACATATTCATGGATGCGCCTTCTACAAAAATGCTCTTCAAAATCCCAAGTCAAATCTTACAGGTTCATATCTGATAGCTTCTATATTTTGGTTATATCACAGATTTTGTTACAAGGCACAATTTCATTAATCCCACCACCAAAAATCACCATTGTATCACACCTCCATAACTCCTTGTTTCCCCTGCCAGCTGCAGATGCCATTAACACACGTTGACCATATTTAGTTGTTTGTTTATTTATTTCGAATTTATTTAGTATCTGCTTCTTGACATTTCCAAAATTTATTTCCCATTTCGTTTCATGTTATTCAAATAGTTTACAAATAACCTTCAAGTGTTTTCCTCTTCCTTCTCCCCCGCGTGCGAGTTGGGTGGTCTGTCTCTGATTTTGTTTTGGCTTGATTTTCCTCTGTTGGTGTGTCTCAGGCATTTTCGATGATATTTTTTATGGTATGTGCTAACATTTTTAGTCGCTTTTCTCTATCCAATTTCAATTTGTATTAACTTAAGTTATTGATGTGAAGAAGTTGAAAATGTGAAAAATGCCATTTGAATTGAATAATCTTTTGCAGCGAATGATTGTTTTATAATGAGCACTTCAATTACATGGATTTATATGTATGGATGTCGGTATGTTCGAGCCTATTGTCTGGGAACATCAACATTTTTTGTAGCTTAAGGATGATGGTGAATAGAAGCACTCGAAAAATTATGTTCGAGTAGTTTCGGAAATATTGTCCAACAGCCTATAAATTTTAATGTATTTGAACAGGAAAAAGCCTTCTTCACCATCGAACGATGGCTGAATTAAATGATAAAACTTATTAGCACTTAGGTCATTAATTGGGGTTTATTTGGTAGGACTGAAGAAAAAAAAAATAAGTAAAAAAACTCCAAAAAACTGAAAAAAATGCAACCAACTTCAGACTGCTGTCATTTCAAAGCCACTCTTCCGGCAGCTGTTAAAATTATTCGAGTGACAGCTCATTATATTGTTTACAAGCGAACAAAGCATTTTGGTGAGAATTTTCCTGAAAAAAATTTTCCTTATGGGATTCAAGCGTGATAGTGTGAATTCTTTATATTTGGCTAGAAAACTACAAGTGGATAACGTTAGAGCACGCCAGCATTTAAATGTGAATATATATTTTGTGTCTCGAACGATCGCTCGTTATCGTGATACTGGTAATGTAGCACGACGTCAAGGAAGTGGACGAAAGAAATCAGCAACATCAGCAGAAATGGTTCGAAAAGTAACGAAGCGACTTGATCGAAACCCGCGTCGCAGTAGCCGAAAAAGGCTCGTGAGCTGAACATGTTCGCAACATTCCATTCGGCAAATATTGAAAAATGAGCTAGGGGTAAAGCCATTGAAATTCCAAAAAGTGCAAGAACTTACATCGCAACAGAAAGAAAATAGACTCAAAATAGCTAAAGAGTTGTTTCGCTTGGCCTAAAGTGGTGAACTGCCGAATTTAGTTTTCTCCGATGAGATAACATTCGTTGTCCAGCAGTTTGTAAACAAATAAAATGATCGTGTTTACTTGCCAAAGAGGTCGGCTGAAATATGCCCCTTCGGTTGGCCACCAAAACTCAAGCGCTGGACATGGCGATGGTGTGGGCCGCCATGACAGCCGATGGTCGCTCTCGCTCGTATTAATGGACCGTGACATCAAAATAAGTGCCGAATATTATCACGAAAATATTCTGGAGGGTGTATTAAAGCTTTGGGCACGCAAACATTTTGGCCGCAGACCTTGGACATTCCAACAGGACTCAGCACCATCGCACTCAGCAGCCTGATGCTTATTTGGGATTTTATAAAAGTTTTTGTTATTCAAAACTTTGACTTTTGTGGGGGATGTATCAGAAGGAATGGTACGATCTCTTTCGTCTTTATAACAGACCCTGGGTTGATAGAAATATTCAGATTTACCAAGTCTAAATGGAATCGGATGTTAATGAGCGTTTTATGAGCTAAATGGATATTTAAAATTTCGACCTTTTGTGGGGGAGGTACCAGAAGGAGTGGACCGATATATTCCAACTTAATACCAGATCTTGGGTTCATAAAAATATTAGGATGTGTAAAATTTGAAGACAATCGAATCCTACATCATATTTTATAAGAGTTGTAATTATTCAAAAATTTGGCCCTTTGTGGTGGAGGTACTTGATGGAGAGGACCGATATTGTTCATTTTCGCATCTAATGCAAATATTGGGATTTGCAAAGTTGGAGCAAAATCGGATTATCCTTCCTTCCATTTCCGCACCTTATTAAACAATATAAGACTTACCAAGTTTGGATCAAATCAGATACTCTTTTTGAGAGTTATTGTGCTCTCCAGCTAGGCAGACAGACAGACGGACGGACGGACATGGCTAGACCGACTCCAAATGTCCTAAAACGGATTTGGTCCAAAGAGACCTAGGGTCTAAAATCCTTATTTCAATGAGGCACGTTTAGGCCCCTCTCTAGCCTCGTTTCGCGTCTTATGAGCTTCATGATTACTTAAAATGTTGATCCGTTTTGGGGGAGATACCAGACGGAGTAGTCCAACATATTCCATCTTCACACCAGATCTTGTGTTTACAGAAATATTGGGATGTGTGAAATTTAAGAATAATCGGATGCATTTCGCTTTTTTTTTTTTTTTGTTAATGTTAATATTTGTATTTGCAAAATTTGAACAATAGTACGATGTACCAAGTTTGGTTCGAATCGGATAATCTCTTTGAGAGTTATTGTGCTCTCCAGCCAGATAAAAAAAACACCCCTAGATCGACTCAAAATTTGCTGAAAAGGATTTGCTCCAATGAGATCTAGGACCTTAAACCGTTATTTCCATAAGGCACTTTTGACAGTACCAAATGGTATATACCCTCTGTAGTCATATAACTGAGGGTATAAAAAACCATTGAACCTAGTTTTATATATTTGCCTTTAACTATATAAAGACCACAAAAATAAAAATTAGCAACAAATCGGACGGAAGATTTAAACCAATTTGGAATATTTTCACAAATATTGTGAGGTGTAAATATGAATTCAAAATATACAAATATAAGAGGCTATTTGTATATTAGAAGATATTAAGATCATTCTTAAATTTTGTATAAAATTTTAAATGCAGTAGCGCTTGGTAATTATTAGTTCTTGACACAGGTATATTTCTGCCAGCAAACCCAGCTTATACTTTAGTACCAATCATAATAGAAAACTAAATTTTTTCCAGTGTGTAATTGCAAGATGCACTGCAATCAAATGACCCCAGATGATTATGACATAGCAATCTTAACTGCTAAAAAAATGTGCTCACCTACATACAAAGCTACACATGCGGTTTGAATCGGGTGATAAAAATAACATAAAAGATTCAATAAAACATACTGATATCTTCTCAATACAGAAGAATTGTTAACCTTTCCTGTAACTTTAAACCTTCAAGGCACCATTTCTTTGTAATCAAACTCAGGTTGGAGTAACCCATACTCCGGTCCAATAAAGAACCGAAGACATAATATCTGTTCAATTCTCAAACAATTCGTTTGCATTTCAACCAATCCACTTTTAGCTGAGTTTTCAAAAAGACGTATAGTGTTGAGACTCCAAACTGAAAATCGAAAATAAGAAATAAAAACTATAAAAAAAATTGCCTGCAGTGAATTTAATTGCGTTTATGTTATAAATTTGTTGTCCCCTTGCAAGTGACGTCCGTTGCTGCACTCAAGAGCTTGCAAAGTCCTTGAGCATTTTTTGTTCTCCTCTACTTTGAATTTTTATTTTCAATTTCATTTGATATTATTACTACACAGCCAAGGATCATGATGATGATGATGATCATGATCATGTTTACGATTCTGAAGCTGTTTGCCTGCATCAACCAGCATTGTATTATAATACCATAAAAATAATTATAAATGTAATAATGTGAACATTATTGCCGATTGGCATTGCAAGAGGCAATATCGCTCGAAATTCGAAAATGCTTTTGTTAACCATTCGCAGCATAATTTCAATTTATGAGACATTCTGTACCTAGGTGGTACTTGTTATTGTTATTATTTATTGTGTTTTACTTTTTGTGCGTGTTTGGTTTTGTTGGTCAGCAATAGAGATGCTACGAGGATGAAATACTACTTTATAGAGTACAAAATTTGTTGTTGCAAAATGGTCAGGCTTATCCCTTTTGTTGTTGTTTTTATAAAAACAACGATTGTTTATTAGTGGAGAACGATGGTAATGTTTACCAGGGGGTAAGGCAGGGAATACCTAGGTTTCGGAAAGAGCCACCAATCCTCATCAGTTCCCTTGTTTTTTGTCTGGGATATTCTCCCCAGAAGTTATTTTAAAAATAACTTCTATGACAAAAAACATTTTTTACCCAAGTGACGAGATCGTAAGCTCAATAGAAGAGGAACCAAAGAATTAAATAAAACTAGAATTCTGTTGGAAAGTCTTCTAAATCTTACAACCGTACTTATAAACATTTACATCTTTCTCCACTTGTTATGCTTTCGTTCAACCTGAACGAAGAAGCATAACCATGTAAGTTGGTTTTGTCTGTTACAACAAAAACCCCTTCGTCGACCGTGCCTTGTCTATAAATAGAACAGTGTGGCTTGTTTGTTCGGGATACCGTAGTATTTTGTTGTTGCAAATATGTTAATATTTTAAAATGGCCTTAACTCCTTAAATATTGAGTTTTCGGCGTTTTTACCTATTATTTGTGAGGGAATATTCAAATTTGTCATTTTGTTTACAATACCTCGGAATATTTGTATGAGACCCCAAAACGTATTATATATATAGGGCATGCCCAAATATTTGGGCAGTGCTCCGTGGCATCATTTCAAAAACGAAAACTTCCAAAATGGATTTCGACATAATGGGACTTCTAACATATTGTAGTGTTGTAGGGTATCGCATGGTCGGCCCCGCACGACTATTGGCATGGCACAAAGGTTTATATTATATATGAGTTCACGTTCAGGTTTTCGGTATTTTCAAAGTTTCTGCCAAATCAAATCAGCTGAAATTATACCTTAAAATACATTGGTAGATCCGTTCTCTCCCTAAAAAAAAAAAAAATTTCTTTAGGTCCGCTAATTGGTATAGCACCATATATCGGTACCTTCCGATTTTCAGTATTTTAAAGGTTTCTGCCACAATTTCCCACCAAACAAGGTGAAACTTGACGATTGAGGTTGTCAGAAGGCCTGTTGTCTCCTTGTAAAAAAGGTTCCATTCACATCCACCAATTGGTAAAGCATACACATAACTATACTTCCCGATATTCGGAATAATAGATGTTTCTGCCGCGATTTACAACCAAATCTGCTGATACTTGACATTTGGTGTTCTTGGTAGATCAGTTCGCTCCTTGTAAGAAATGTTCGACTAATTGATGCAGCCCCCATATAACAGTACCTCCCGATTTTCGGTATTTTGAAGATTTTTGCCATTTCCAACCAAAATGAGAGAGACCTCGAAATATACATTTTAGACCCCACAAAGTATATATATTCTTGACCAGCACAAAAGTCTATGGAAATCACTTTAGCTTCAGAACGAATTGAAGTAGATTGATAAAATTTTACACAGTTAAGTTACCTATGCAGGTCCATGTCGTCGTATAGACCCTAATATAACAGCTAAATTCAGTATTTTTAAACTTTTAACAGAATTTTTAATTGATTTTATTGTTTTTGAGAATTGCCAAAGTCGTTCCAAATGGTGGAGGGTATTTAAAGTTCGGCCCGCCTTGCAGCCTTTTTACTTGTTTTGGGTTATTTTTTATACCCTCCACCATAGTATGGAGGGTATGCTAAGTTTGTCTTTCCGTGTGAAGTCACCTCGAAATCACTCTAGCTGCTTACCTATATTCGGTATTATGATGATTTTAGCGACATTATTTACCGGATTTTTTCCTAGAACCCGGAGTATTCGTTCTGTAGAGAATATTGCTGTTGTAGCCGAGGATGTCATATATGCACCGTCAACATGGACCAGACGACGTGCCACGCAAATGGTTAAAGGATATACAAATAATTAAAGAGAGGATATACAAATATCAAAATTAATTTTTCGACTCGATCCTCGATTCTAGACACATTTCCGACTCATAGACCCCGCCATTAACTTGGTGTTTCATATAACATCAATTATTATACACTCCACCATACATAGTATGGGGGCATATTAAGTTCGTCATTCCGTTTGTAACTCATCGAAATAATAATTTTAGACCCAACAAATTATGTTATTCTTGATCAGCGTAAAATTCTAAGACGATTTAGCCCTGTCCTTCCACGCTATAGTCAAAACGAATTAAGATAGGAAGCTACAATTTTGCACACATCTGTCTTTTGTATACAGGCAGGTCAAGTTCGAAGATGGGCTATATCGGTCGATATAGTATATCCCCCATATAACGGTTCCTCCCGATATTCGGTATTTTGGTAATTTTAGCCACATTTTTCAACGGAATTCTCTGAAAATCCACACAAAGAGTTTCCTGTATGTACTTCATAGCGGTCCACAATATAGAATATCCCCAATATAACGGTACCCCCGCTATTCGGTATTTTAATGATTTCAGCCACATTTTTCATTGGAATTGTCTCAAAATACACACAAGGAGTTCTTTGTAAGTACTTTACCGCCTGAAAGAGGACTGTTTACATATGTCCACAATATCGTATACGATATATACATATAACGGTACCCCCCGATATTCGGTATTTATATGATTTCAGCCAAAATTGTCAATGGAATTGTTTCAAAATTTTCAATGGAATTAAAATCCACAAAAGGAGTTCCTTATGAATACATTACGCTCTGAAAGATCTATATAGGTCCACGATATTATATATCCCCTATATAACGATTCCTCCCGATATTCGGTATTTTGATGATTTTTACAACTTTATTCACCGGAATTGTTTCAAATTTCGTATATAATGTTCGGAACAGTTACTACAGCCTATGACACAAATTACTTATGCAGGACCACGTTTTCGTATAGCCCCCATATAAGGGTTTTCATTCGAGCAGTATTTTCCAGCGGAATGTTTTTGAAAATTTTCAAGTTTCTTCCAAATGGTGAAGCGTATTTTTATACATTACACCACAAACATAATACCCTGTTTTTGTGCATTTGTTTGTAACAAGCAAAAGGAAACGAGATAGACCCATAGTTCCTTTTGATGATCTGCATAGAATCACTTTCTGAGTTGATTTATGCATGTCAGTCCGTCCGTCTGTCCATGTATTCTTGTGAACAAAATGCAGGTCGCATTTATTATCCGATTGAGATGAAATTTCCCAAACAACATTTGTTTGGTCCAAGGACGAACCCTATTGAAATTGGAGATAATCGGTAAAAATTTAGATATAGCTCCCATATATATCTTCGTCCGATTTGCCTTTTATTGTGCACCAAACGTGTAATATCAGCCCGAACAGTATGAAATTTTGCACATACAACCAAATTAGGACTGAAAATAAGTATGCCAATTTCGATCGAAATCTGTTCAGATATAGCTATAGCTCCCATATATATTGTTCATCCGATTTGTTATTTTTGTCCTCCGCAGCCGTAATATGCACTCTGAACAACAATATTTGGGGAAATATATCAAATGCAGCTCAGGAATACCTTTGCTAAATTTTATCGAGATCGGTTCAGATTTGGATATAGCTCACATATATAACTTCGTCCGATTTACCTTTTATTGTGCTCCAAAAGTCTAATATTTGCCCAAATGGGATGGAATTTGGCACATACGACCGAATTGAGTCTAGAAGGTAGTATGTCAAATTTGGTGAAGATCGGTTCAGATATAGCTATAACTCCCATATATACTGCTCATCCGATTTATTATATTTGTTACCCACAACCGTAATATGCACTCCGTAACAACGATATTCAGGGAAATATATCAAATAAAGCTCAGAAATATCTTTGCCAAATTTTATCGAGAGCGGTTCAGATTTGGATATAGCTCCCATATATATCTTTATCCGATTTCAAATTAATTTTGCACCAAATGGGCAATACAAATCCGAATTTAAAAGATACAAATGCTTCAGCATATTTAGTCCTTTGAATTTTAAATTATAATTATAATCATAGGGTGTATGATTGAATTCTCCCATAAAAACTTTTAATTGTTATGTGGAGCTCAACTAAATTAGCAAAATGGTGTAGGTTATCATAAAATCGGCCCCGCCCGACTTTAAGACTTTCTTTACTGGTTTTACTTGTTTTTGTACAAAGAATTTAAAATTTCTAATTAATAAATTTCTTTATTGAAGCTAATTTAAAATTATCAAATTTAAATCTTTCTTTCAGAACCCACTGAATCCCGCCTTATTCTTTTGGTATGTTACAATGAAAACTTGTTTTATAATTTGTCGTAATAAAGTCATTTTGTCGCCTCTACTTGCCCATTTTAACAACTTAATATCAATTCTATTTAATATAAATAACAAATATAATAATACGGCTCCGCAACATGTAAATACACATGAAATCATATTTTATAAAAAACCAGCAACAAAGAGGGAACGGGGGCAAAATAACGTCACGATCTAAAGCAGTTGGAGTCGCCGCCACTTCTATCCAAACACACTCGTACGTCTTGCGACCACACAATAAACATAAATCTTTTCATTTTGTTGGCCAATATATCAACATGCAGCAAATTTGTTAAATTAGACTAATTCTTTTTAAACAATTTCCATTAAATCAATAAAATATTGTTTATTTATTTAAATGTGGGGAGGCTGAAGAAACAAATCACTGAATATCTATCAGAAGCTAAACCAAAAAAAAAATGAAAAAGAAGGCGAAGGCAAGGCGTTCCATTCCAAGTGCAATGCATTTTTTGAAGTGAAGTGAACAAATGTGCCACACATTTATTAATGCGTATTTAAGTGTTGGCGCCAGTGTCTAGAGTAACACCAAACCGACATCCATCCAGCCTGCCTGCCGGTTTGCCATCGAACACCAATTGCCATTTGCTGGGGAGCTAAAGGCAAATAAACAAAACTCCATGCCCTATAAAGATGTAAACATTTGGTGAAAATATATATTCCACACTTCATTAGCAATGGCATCGTGGCAAATGAAGAAAAAAAAGAAGAAGAAGATGCGATATAATAAAAATCCACCATGGAATACCACAAAATCTATTGCTGCTCTTTTATGATGAACTCCATAAAACAATGTGGTAGAACGCTAGTGGCGTTAGCTTTTTATGTTTCTTTGATCGTAAATTATGAAATCCATGGATGTTAACTATTGTAGGTGAATGCTGTAGGATCTTAGATATGGAATACCAAAGAATTAGACTTAATCAGAAAAATTATTCTCATTGCCAAATTTGTAAATAGGCTTTTATAGGATTGCCCATATTCGACGGACCCATGACTCTTTGGGCCCATACCAATCGACGAGGCTTGTCCGCAGGCAACATTCTTTGCGTCAATTGAATTTTGTATGGGAACAAATGCAAATCAATGCGAATAATCCGTTTTAAAGTGGACCGAGCCATGCCCAACTGATGAGAATGGAGTTTTTGGGATGTTCTTGGGGACCTCTCAACACTGGCTCGTACGGCAGCGATATTCTCGGCCGATCGCCTTGGTCGACTTTTATATGGCCTCTTCGGATTAGAAAGATTCTTACCAGTCGAAAATTTTTCGTATAAACGCTTAATGGTGTTCTTAGAAGGCGCACTTCTCACATTTTTTAATGTTTTAAAAGCACGTTGAGTTTTCTCAATTGATATCTTCTGTTGAATGTAAATTTCAACTATTTCAGAGCGCTCGCGTGGCGTGTATTGGTTCATGGTAAAAATCTGCTTGGACTGACGCTTCAAACGCGGTATGTCATTAAGCGATGTGACATCTCTGTCAAAAGTTATGGCGTTGCCAGATGGGTCCGTCGAATATGGGCAACCCTGTATACGAGTTTACGTTTTCAGAAACATCATCTGATTTCCGATTACTTTATTGATATTAAAGTGTATTGAAGTCATTTTTACCTGCATACGACTACTATGAGACCATTTCTTAGAACTTGCATATTTTATCATTTAGAAAAGAGGAGCATATATATTACAACCTAAACCTAATATTTTGAGTATGCGTAGCTTGGAATATTTGAGTATATGAATAAGAATAGTCTGATTCGGTCAAAAATTAACCTAAAGGTTTGCCAAACTTATACCAAGTTAGAAAATGTGGTATATAGGTTCACTTCCTTCCCTTTTGGGAGTATCTGATTACGTTCAAAATTGGCAAATTATTGATCTAAATTAAGTGGGGAAAATGATATACAGGGTCAGATGAAAAAACTGCAACCAACTTCAGACTGCTGTCATTTCTAAGCCACTCCTCCGACAGCTGTTAAAATTAATCCAATGACAGCTCATTTAATTTTTTATAAGCGTACAAAAGTATTTTGTCGAGAATTATCCAGAAAAAAAACTTATTCGTGATGGAATTCAAGCGTGATAGTGTGATTTCTTTATATTTGGCTGGAAAACCACAATCGGCTATTGTTAGAGCACTCCACCATTTAAATGTGAATAAATCTTTTGTGCCTCGTACCATCGCTCGTTACCGTGATACTGGTAGCGTAGCCCGACGTCAAGAAAGTGGACGGAAGAAAACAACAACATCAGGAGAAATGGTTCGAAACGTAAAGAAGCGACTTGATCGAAACCCGCGTCGTAGTGGCCGATAAATAGCTCGTAAGCTGAGCATATCGCAATATTCCATTAGGCAAATATTGGAAAATGAGTTCGGGGTAAAGCCATTGAAATTCCAAAAATTACAAGAACTTACACCGCAACAGAAAGAAAATAGACTCAAAAGAGCTAAAGAGTTGAAAGGCCAAGCGAAGGCCGAAAGTGGTGAATTTTCTTTTCTCCGATGAGAAAACATTCGTTGTCCAGCAGTTTGTAAACAAACAAAATAATCGTGTTTACTTGCCAAAGAGGTCAGCTGAAAATTGGCCACCAGAACTCAAGCGCCGGTAATGGTGATGGTGTGGGCCGCCATAACGGCCGCTCGTATTAATCAATCGTGGCATCAGAAAACACCCAATATCATCTCGAAAATATTTTGGAGGGTGTATTAAAGCCTTGGGCACGCAAACATTTTGGCCACAGAACTAGGACATTCCAACAACTCAGCACGCACCACCCAAGAATTGTTACAAAATGTGGTTCTCGCTTCATTTCCAGCGCACAATGACCACCAAAGTCTCCGGATACCAATCCCTTGGACTATTGTGTCTGGAGTATTTTGGAAAGCAAGGTTGGCACTAAAAAATATCAAAGTGTCGATCACCTCAAGCAAGGTAATCACCGGGAATGGGCCAAAATACCGCAGCGCAACATTCGGGCAGTGTGTGACGGTTTCATTGGCCGTTTGAAGGCCATATTTCGTGCCAATGGTGATCAATTCGAAAAAATCTAAACTTATTCTAAAATTTGGTGCTATGTCCAACATTTTTGGCTTTCATTGAATAAATTTAAAAAAAAATGTAGAAATTATGGCGTTTGATTTTGTTGCAGTTTTGTTATCTCACCCTGTAAATCGATGTATTACCCTTCCAATCCCGCAAAAACGTCAACATTTTGGCAGTTTGCCGTGTAACCTCTCTATAACAGTAGCAACTAATTTATTATAATTTTATTTCCTTTTGAAATTATGGTAGATTCATTTCTAAAATGTTTGCATATCAATTTATTAATGCAATCAAATTTATGGAACAGAGACGCCTTAAAGTCGCGCCACTAATTCGATTTTATTCAACAAAAGATTAATATCCATTTGATTCGGCTGCACTTTTTGTAAAAATATTTACACTAGACACCGATTGTTTAGATACCGATCGTTGATTTGAGTGCGGCAAGATACCAAAGTGTTAACTTCAAAATTCATTTCGATTTCAATTTATTTGTTGATACAATGCATGAATGTATATCAATCATTTTTTTAGCAGCTCCTCCCTTTCGGTGTAGAGGGTGGTGTTGCTGCTGGTGCTTGCCGAAAAGGTGATAATGATTGGTATTTGATTTAAATTTGTATATCCAATCAACACCTCTAACAAATGTTTGCCTTCCGGGTTGCTTATTTGTGTTTTGCCAAATGGTTAATGTTCAATCTGATTTTGCTGCTGCAGCGGTTGGTGGGAGAGGTGGTGTTGGATAGAGTGACTAATTCGTTTAAAATTTTTGAAATTTCTAAGAATGCATAAACTTTAAATGCAATGGAATAGTTTTTCTTACGTGAAATTAGCTTTGGTTGGCAATTTGCGACAGGGTGATCTTAATAGCATTCAAAAATATCAGAAATCCCGGAAATATAGTAATTCAATACTTACCGATAAGTTCATGATAATTATACCGGACAGCATACAGGGTGAGATAGAAATACTGCAACAAAGTCAATTTTTAAATTTTTTTTTAAATTTTGTTGAATGAAAGCAAAAACTGTCGGAAATATCATCAAATTTTAGAATAAATTTAGATTTGTTCGAATTGGTCACCTTTAGCACGAATTATGGCCTTCAAACGGCCAAAGAAACCGTCACACGCTACCCGAATGTTGCTCTCCCGTATTTCGGCCTAGTCCCGGCGAATCGCTTGTTTTACTTGATCGACACTTGGGTATTTTTTAGTGTCAACCTTGCTTTCCAAATTTTTCCCGTCACAATAGTCTAACGGATTGGTATCCGGAGATTTTGGTGGCCATTGTGCGCTGGAAATGAAGCGAGGAACCTCATTTTGTAATGTTTGCGTGGCAAGGCTTTAATACACCCTCCAGAATATTTTCACGATAATATTCGGCATTTATTCTGATGCCACCAACGATTAATACGAGCGGAGAGCTACCATCGGCTATTATGGTGGCCCAAACCAAACCAAACCCAAACCCAAACCATGGCCGGCGCTTGAGTTCTGGTGGCCAACCGAGGGTGCACATTTTCAACTGACTTCTTTGGCAAGTAAACACGATTATTTTGTTTTTTTACAAAATTTACAAATTCGGCAGTTCACCACTTTCGGCCAAGCGAAGCAATTCTTTAGCTCTTTTGAGTCTATTTTCATTCCCTTTTGAGTCTAAGTTCTTGCACTTTTTTGGAATTCCAATGGCATTACCCCGAGCTCATTTTTCAATATTTGCCGAATGGAATATTGCGATATGTTCAGCTCACGAGCTATTTTTCGGACACTGCGACGCGGGTTTCGATCAAGTCGCTTCTTTACTTTTCGAACCATATCTGCTGATGTTGCTATTTTTTTCCGTCCACTTCCTTGACGTCGGGCTACGCTACCAGTATCACGGTAAAGAGCCATGGTACGAGATACAAAAGATTTATTCGCATTTAAATGCTGCAGAGCTCTAAAGATAGCCACTTGTGGTTTTCCAGCCAAATATAAAGAAATTAAACTATAACGCTTGAATTCCATCACGAATAACTTTTTTTCTGGAAAATTCTCAACAAAATGCTTTTGTATGCCTGTCAACAATATAATGAGCTGTCACTGGAATAATTTTAACAGCTGTTGGACGAGTGGCTTAGAAATGGCAGCAGTCTGAAGTTGGTTGCAGTTTTTTTTTCATCTCACCCTGTATATTTTAATTTTTTTTTCATTTTTATCTGGAAATTTAGCAATAAATTGCCAATAAATTCAATAAACTTTTTCCGCTACACAAGTTTATGTTATTTTCAATTAATTTATAATTTCATAAAATTTCAATATTATTTTAATTTCATTACCCACAACGATTCATGTGCGAGTGCGCCATTTAAAATTATATAAATGAAAATCTTTACGACTTCTTCGTAATAAAAATGTTTATGATCCGCCATGGCGGTGGTGATGGCCGTCTTTCTCAAACATTACACTGTCAGTGGATAACTACCGAATGGCTGACTGCCTGCAGTTATTGGTGGCAATAAAAAAAATCTGTTAAAAAAGTAATAATCACACATAATTATCGTTCTTCAAATGTCTTTTTCAATAATGGCTTCGTTTAGTTCGGTTTATTACTTTTTCAAGAGGAAATTTATATGGACCAACAAATGGGCGGAGTTTTATATATTCTTTGTGACATTTATGTAAACTTTGGCATATAATTTGAATTATTTGACAATTAATAAATTTTGGATAGTTTTCATTCTTCCTGGAATCTTTAGTTCGTTGTTTGTGAAACGGTAAGTGACTCAAAGTACAAAATGAGATACAGAATGAAATCTAAAAAATCGCATTAATTTTAATTTTGTCGTTTTAATTGAAAATCGTTGAGATTGAATGTCTTTGACTTAACGGCCGAATTTTTAAAAATCGCAATCATTTGATAAAAAAAACCTTTTTAAATAAAAGTATCTGGATTCAAACGTGTTCCACTTTAACTGGTTGGATATTGTGGTAGAAACCTTCACACCTTTACTCCCGGAAATGGGGAGATGCCGGTTTATGGGTGCTATACCTAAAGGTGGTTTTTTATACCAATCATTCCTAAATTTCAAAATTTTTGTCAGACTTAAGTCAGATGCGAAATGGACAATATTGGCCAACTCCTGCACTTCCTGCCTTATAAAAGGTCAAGATTTTGAAAAATTATAACGAACCTAAGAGGTCGGCAAAAATGACTGATTATCTGCCTTCGATCCGGTGTGCATCTGATCTGCTATGATCCCTGAAAATTTCTTGGATAAATGTGACTAGGATTACCAAAATATCGAATATCGAGGTAGGTATCGTTATATGTGCGCTATAGGAAAACGTCGACCTAAATTTTCAATGTTTTGCCGCCGGAGATAGAAGCCATTATGAACTTCAAATACCAATTTTTTGACAAATCCGTGAAAAAAAGTGCAAGCAAAATCATTAAAACGCCGAATATCGGGAGGTACTGTTATATGGGGGCTATACCAAAACGTGGACATGTATATACTTTGTTCCGCTGCCAGAGCCAGAACCGATTACTAACTACAAATACCAATTTTTAGACAAATCCGTGAAAAAATGTTCCGGAAATCATCAAAATTCCGAATATCGGGAGGTACCGTTATATGGCGGCTATACCAAAACGTAGACCGATATATCTCATTTTCAATACCAACCATCCTAGACACAATTCAAATTGTTCTGCCAAATTTTGAAGCTCTACGTCAATTAATGTGATCTGTTTCGTGATTTTAACAGGCAGACAGAAAGGCAGACGGACATCGTTAAAGAGCTTCCTTCGTTTTGTTTTTTCCACTTCCAGGGGCGATCCCGTTGGAATTCGAGTAAGTTTCACTCTATGTTCAATGAGCGAGTTTTATTTATTTATTTATTTATTTTTTTTTTTTTTTTTTGAGAAAAAAAACGCACCCCATCATAAATTATGATAAATTGCAGGGTTTGGAGTATCCCCCATATACAGCTATACCTTAGCACTTTCTCACTAAATAGATTGTCATATTTATACACTCTATCATACAATGAATATTACATTGACTAAGTCATCCCTTTTCGAAATACTCGCGTTAGACCTAACATACAAGCAGAGGTTCGTCCGATGAGAAAAAAATATTACCTCCTTGTATACCTCTGGTATACCTTTAAGCTTCAATATATAAACAATATTTTAGTTTATTTACTCTATAAAACAATTTTTCTGAAGACCTCAGATCTCTTGATGCCGTTCCATTCTGATCGAATCTAATCACATAGATGACCCTAAAAATTGGTCTTCTACTAATCTACTACTAATACCTTTCCTGACACATCTATAACCAAATAGATTTTCCCTGAATTCGTCATAGATGGGGAAAATATTTCCCTTCTATGTTTTACCATAAACATACGTACCTTTTTTTCTTAGAATTGCAATGCTTAGACAAAATTGCAATTCTTTTCGCAAAAGCGTTTGACTTTTTTTCTCTACCGCTCCTTCACAGTTTTGTTTGGCAATCAAAAGTAACAAAAGGATGTGGAGAGCCTTTTGGCGGCTTAAGATGTAATAAAAGTACGACAGGAGGGAATGCATTATTCAATGTGATCAACATGACGACTAACAATGACGACGTTACGACTGGTGAGCGGCAATGGCAACATTTGATGATGGAGCCGGCAAAGATGATGAGGCTGTAACGAATGAACAGCTAAAAAAGGATGCCGAAATGATGATGAGAATGACGATGATGATGGCTGTAACAATGCAACAGCACACAAACAACAACAACAGGAATCAAGGCATCATTATTTGAATATATAGTGCCTTTAAACTGTGAACACTTGGTAATACTTTTTTCGGGCTGTCTTTTCGGTTTTCCGGCATAGAAGCCACTACTGAGTTATCTCCCACCGGTGGACAGTGGTTAATGGACTAATATTGCCTCATTATCGAGGTCTGATTTTTTTTCTATAGAAAAAAATGCCTCTCTACTGAGGCCTGATTTTTTCTATAGGAAAAAAATGCCTCCGATTTTTTTATACCCTACACCACAAGGTGGTCAGGGTATTATGTCTTTGTGCATTTGTTTGTAACAGGCAAGAGGAAACGAGATAGACCCTTAGTTCCTTTTGATGATCTGCATAGAATCACTTTCTGAGTTGATTTATGCATGTTAGTCCGTCTGTCCGTCCGTCTGTCCATGTATTCTTGTGAACAAAATGCAGGTCGCATGTATTATCCGATTGAGATGAAATTTTGCAAACAATATTTGTTTGGCCCAAGGACGAACCCTATTGAAATTGGAGATAATCGGTAAAAATTTAGATATAGCTCCCATATATAGCTTCGTCCGATTTACCTTTTATTGTGCCAAACCAAACGTCTAATATTTGCCCAAATGGGATGGAATTTGGCACATACGACCGAATTTAGCCTAGAAGGTAGTATGCCAAATTTGGTGATGATCGGTTCAGATATAGCTATAGCCATATATTTGTTCATCCGATTTGTTGTATTTGTTACCTACAGCCGTAATATGCACTCCGTAACAACGATATTCAGGGGAATATATCAAATACAGCTCAGAAATATCTTTGCCAAATTTTATCGATATCGGTTCAGATTTGGATATAGTTCCCATATATATCTTTATCTGATTTCAAATTAATCTTGCACCAAATGGGCAAAACAAGTCCGAATTTAAAAGATACAAATGCTTCGGCATATTTAGTCCTTTGAATTTTAAATTATAATTATAATCATAGCGTGTATGATTGAATTCTCCCATAAAAAACTTTTAATTATTAAGTGGAGCTCAACAAAATTAGCAAAGTGGTGTAGGGTATCATAAAATCGGCCCCGCCCGACTTTAGGACTTTCTTTACTGGTTCTATATGGAAAAAGGTCTCATTACTGAGGCCTTCGATTTTTTTCTATAGAAAAAAAGGCCTCATTACTGAGCCTACTGATTTTTTTCTTTAGAAAAAAAAGGCCTCATTACTGAGGCCTGCTGATTTTTTTTTTTTTATAGAAAAAAAGGCCTCATTACTGAGGCCTGCTGATTTTTTCTATAGAAAAAAGGCCTCATTACTGAGGCCTGCTGATTTTTTTCTATAGCAAAAAAGGCCTCATTACTGAGGCCTGCTGATTTTTTCTATAGCAAAAAAGGCCTCATTACTAAGGCCTGCTGATTTTTTTCTATAGCAAAAAGGCCTCATTACTGAGGCCTGCTGATTTTTTTCTATAGCAAAAAAGGCCTCATTACCGAGGCCTGCTGATTTTTTTCTATAGCAAAAAAGGCCTCATTACTGAGGCCTGCTAATTTTTTTCTATAGAAAAAAGGCCTCATTACTGAGGCCTGCTGATTTTTTTCTATAGAAAAAAAAACACCTCATTACTGAGGCCTGCTGATTTTTCTATAGAAAAAAAGGCCTCATTACTGAGGCCTGCTGATTTTTTCTATAGCAAAAAAGGCCTCATTACTGAGGCCTGCTGATTTTTTTTCTATAGAAAAAAGGCCTCATTACTGAGGCCTGCTGATTTTTTTCTATAGCAAAAAAGGCCTCATTACTGAGGCCTGCTGATTTTTTTCTATAGAAAAAAAGGCCTCATTACTGAGGCCTGCTGATTTTTTTCTATAGAAAAAAGGCCTCATTACTGAGGCCTGCTGATTTTTTTCTATAGAAAAAAGGCCTCATTACTGAGGCCTGCTGATTTTTTTCTATAGAAAAAAGGCCTCATTACTGAGGCCTGCTGATTTTTTCTATAGAAAAAAAGGCCTCATTACTGAGGCCTGCTGATTTTTTTCTATAGAAAAAAAGGCCTCATTACTGAGGCCTGCTGATTTTTTTCTATAGAAAAAAAGGCCTCATTACTGAGGCCTGCTGATTTTTTTCTATAGAAAAAAAGGCCTCATTACTGAGGCCTGCTGATTTTTTTCTATAGAAAAAAGGCCTCATTACTGAGGCCTGCTGATTTTTTTCTATAGAAAAAAAGGCCTCATTACTGAGGCCTGCTGATTTTTTTCTATAGAAAAAAAGGCCTCATTACTGAGGCCTGCTGATTTTTTTCTATAGCAAAAAAGGCCTCATTACTGAGGCCTGCTGATTTTTTTCTATAGAAAAAAGGCCTCATTACTGAGGACTTCCATTATTTTTCTATAAAAAATGTCTCATTCCTGAGGCTTCTATTTTTTTTTTTTTTTTTTGGGAAAAAATTCCTTATTATTGAGGTTCAATTTTTGCTATAGAAAATAATGCTTCACTTCTGAAGCCTGATTTTTTTGTTAGAAAAACCTTTTGCATCTTCTAACACACTGTGCACTGCTGTTTGATGCCACAATAGCTCTTTGCCCATCAATTGAATTGAAAATTTGCATTTCAATGCAATTTTCCACACATGTAGGATTATAACCATTGAATTGTATTTTACCGGCTCACTGGATGGAGCTTGAGTTGATGATGGGATGGACGAATGAATGGTGGTGATGGTGTTGCCATTTACTGGCATTTTTCAGTGCACTGCACAGTTCAGTAGTAACAGTTTTTTTCTCTTCATCCGAGCAGTAGTCCCGAAATAGTCGAGATGAAGTGGTGCTGTATTTACGTCTTACAATTCAAAAAATAAAGCTGAATGTTGAGCCACTGCATCCATGCTTCCGACCATGCAACGGCTTTGGTGCTTTGATCTTTAAGCGGCATTCAATGCGGCAGACAATCGTAAGAAGTTGTTTGCCTGCTCCTTTTTTTTGTAGCGGGGAGGCTTAACAAAAAAAGCGGCTTACATTCAAGTGATGTACGCCATTTTTTATATGAATATTCTGGTGCAAAAAAAAACTCCAAGTTTTTCTTCACTTTATTGTTGGCCAAAATGCATTTCATATTGTTATTGTTGCTGTTGTTGTTATTCTTCTGGTTGAATGTATGGATGTTGGTACTTTGCCGCCCCTGTTGTTGGTTTTGTGAATTATCTGACAAAAAACTAAGCTACTGTTTTACGCAAAAGCCCAAAACGAACAAACGTTGCTCTGAATGGTTGATGTGGCGGCATATTATGGCCAGGAGTATGATCTTTTCATGGCAGGAGATCAAGCCATTTCGTGGAATTACAAAATTGACATGGTCAACGAAAATTGTATGATCACTCCACCTCCTGGTCGTAAGGGCCTCGGGGTGAGGGTATGCCGGACGTTTGTTTAGAAACAATGCCATAATCCGAGAATGAATGCATTGCTGGTCAAGTACCAGAATCACTTAAATAATGGCTAGTACTCTTTCTTCTTGAACTGCTTTTTGCAACGGATTGCATTGATGTGGAAAAAACAAAACGGGGATTTGAGAAAAATGTCGCCAATTGAAGGATAACTTGCACTCCAAACAAAACTGAAAACAACAAAAAGTCCGTGCAAAGAATGGTAGCTGAAATTCTAACAAAATGGCTTGAAAGAGTTACTAAAATGAATTTTTTTGACGAAAACACAGTATTTGGATATCGTAAATTATGACTCAATTATCCTTTAAAAATTAGATCAAAAAATTAAAACTTCATACAGCCCTTAAAAATTCCTTGAAAGTCCTTGAAATAAATAGCGTAAAAAATTCATGTTTCATAACCAAAATAGTCCTTGAAAAATAATTTTTAAAAATCCACGTTTAATAGCTGTAATAGTCCTTGAAAAATAATTTTTAAAAATCCACGTTTAATAGCTGTAATAGTCCTTGAAAAATAATTTTTAAAAATCCACGTTTAATAGCTGTAATAGTCCTTGAAAAATAATTTTAAAAATCCACGTTTAATAGCTGTAATAGTCCTTGAAAAATAATTTTTAAAAATCCACGTTTAATAGCTGTAATAGTCCTTGAAAAATAATTTTTAAAAATCCACGTTTAATAGCTGTAATAGTCCTTGAAAAATAATTTTTAAAAATCCACGTTTAATAGCTGTAATAGTCCTTGAAAAATAATTTTTAAAAATCCACGTTTAATAGCTGTAATAGTCCTTGAAAAATAATTTTTAAAAATCCACGTTTAATAGCTGTAATAGTCCTTGAAAAATAATTTTTAAAAATCCACGTTTAATAGCTGTAATAGTCCTTGAAAAATAATTTTTAAAAATCCACGTTTAATAGCTGTAATAGTCCTTGAAAAATAATTTTTAAAAATCCACGTTAATAGCTGTAATAGTCCTTGAAAAATAATTTTTAAAAATCCACGTTTAATAGCTGTAATAGTCCTTGAAAAATAATTTTTAAAAATCCACGTTTAATAGCTGTAATAGTCCTTGAAAAATAATTTTTAAAAATCCACGTTTAATAGCTGTAATAGTCCTTGAAAAATAATTTTTAAAAATCCACGTTTAATAGCTGTAATAGTCCTTGAAAATAATTTTTAAAAATCCACGTTTAATAGCTGTAATAGTCCTTGAAAAATAATTTTTAAAAATCCACGTTTAATAGCTGTAATAGTCCTTGAAAAATAATTTTTAAAAATCCACGTTTAATAGCTGTAATAGTCCTTGAAAAATAATTTTTAAAAATCCACGTTTAATAGCTGTAATAGTCCTTGAAAAATAATTTTTAAAATCCACGTTTAATAGCTGTAATAGTCCTTGAAAAATAATTTTAAAAATCCACGTTAATAGCTGTAATAGTCCTTGAAAAATAATTTTTAAAAATCCACGTTTATAGCTGTAATAGTCCTTGAAAATAATTTTTAAAAATCCACGTTTAATAGCTGTAATAGTCCTTGAAAAATAATTTTTAAAAATCCACGTTTAATAGCTGTAATAGTCCTTGAAAAATAATTTTTAAAAATCCACGTTTAATAGCTGTAATAGTCCTTGAAAATAATTTTTAAAAATCCACGTTTAATAGCTGTAATAGTCCTTGAAAAATAATTTTTAAAAATCCACGTTTAATAGCTGTAATAGTCCTTGAAAAATAATTTTTAAAATCCACGTTTAATAGCTGTAATAGTCCTTGAAAAATAATTTTTAAAAATCCACGTTTAATAGCTGTAATAGTCCTTGAAAAATAATTTTTAAAAATCCACGTTTAATAGCTGTAATAGTCCTTGAAAATAATTTTTAAAAATCCACGTTTAATAGCTGTAATAGTCCTTGAAAAATAATTTTAAAAATCCACGTTTAATAGCTGTAATAGTCCTTGAAAATAATTTTTAAAAATCCACGTTTAATAGCTGTAATAGTCCTTGAAAAATAGTTTTTAAAATCCACGTTTGATAGCCGTAATAGTCCTTGAAAAATAATTTTTAAAAATCCCCCTTTAATAGCTGTAATAGTCCTTGAAAAATAATTTTTAAAAATCCACGTTTAATAGCTGTAAAAGTCCTTTAAAAATAATTTTTAAAAATCCACGTTTAATAGCTGTAATAGACCTTGAAAAGTAGTTTTTAAAATCCACGTTTGATAGCCGTAAAAGTCCTTGAAAAATAATTTTTAAAAATGCACGTTTAATAGCTGTAATAGTCCTTGAGAAATAATTTTTTAAAATGCACGTTTAATAGCTGTAATAGTCCTTGAAAAATAATTTTTAAAAATCCAAGTTTAATAGCTGTAATAGTCCTTGAAAAATTATTTTTAAAAATCCACGTTAAATAGCTGTAATAGTTCTTGAAAAATAATGTTTAAAAATCCACGTTAAATATCTGTAATAGTCCTTGAAAAATAATGTTTAAAAATCCACGTTTAATAGCTGTAATAGTCCTTGAAAAATAATTTTTAAAAATCCACGTTTAATAGCTGTAATAGTCCTTGAAAAAAAATTTTAAAAATCCACGTTTAATAGCTGTAATAGTCCTTGAAAAATAATTTTTAAAAATCCACGTTTAATAGCTGTAATAGTCCTTGAAAAATAATTTTTAAAAATCCATGTTTAATAGCCGTAATAGTCCTTGAAAACTTGTTTTTAAAAATCCACGTTTAATGGCTGTAATAGTCCTTGAAAACTTGTTTTTCAAAATCCACATTTAATGGCTGTAATAGTTCTTGAAAAATTATTTTTAAAAATCCACATTTAGTCCTTGAATAACATCCAAAAAATCCTGGATTACAGCTCGGTAGTACCCAGTCTTTCAACCTCTTCCAAACACTGTATCTTTTTCAAAACAAAAGTTTCCTGATGGGAAGTTTTCGAACATTTGTATTGTCGACATTGTTTTGATGCGGATATTTACTACAACAACTGCTGCTGTTGTTGTTGTTCTTGTTATTGTTCTTCTCTCCATTCAATCAGCTTCAAAATCGATGCAGCCCGACTGGGAAGTAACAAGAAAAAAGGAAGCCGACAAAGCTTGCGTGTAAACCATTGTTGTTCAACATCCTATCGCGGTGATTGTTTGTTGTTGCATTTTTTTCGAGACGTTCGGGCTGCTTTTAGAGATGGAAGGCTTATTTCGAGGTAGATAACAACTCTGTTTTATTAAAAAAAAAATAACAATAACAACATGGATCAAGCCGCAGAGGACAAAAGAGACAACGAATCACGATGATGATCAGCTATTTTGTGTAGACGTTTTGTTTCCTTTTTGTTGCTGCAGCCCTAATCCCCAACAAAAGGACGAAAGATTAAAGATTTTTTACCTTGGCTGGGTAAGCAAATCAAGCTGCACGCATGCAGTTGGGCCGCTCGAAAATCATTTTAAAAGCGGGTAATTAGCCTATAAACTGTCAGCTCTTTTTTGCCAACATTAATCAAGCCCAATTTGAACATGGTCGTTGCCGAGATTAAATCCTCGTCCTCCATTGCTCTGGCGGTCGGTTCTCCAAATCAAAGCATTGTGTGGGCCCTGTTCCAACCTTTTGTTGTTTATTCTTAATCGAAAATTAAATGAAAAAAAAAAATACATCAACCTCCCAGATTCACTTTTGTGATGGGTAACAAGTGTATCTCTGCAGCCTTTTGGTGATTTCGTGAAACGCTGCTGCTGTCTCGTATTTTAAACAACTAATTTGTTAAAAATCTTGAGATTTTGGTATTTATGTACAAGCATTCAGCATCTTTGATTGTTTTCTGTCTTTTTCTTCAAGCTAGTAAAATGCCTTGCTCAGTGTCCTTGGTGTCTTTTCTTGAGGAAATATTGTCAAACCGTTTTCAAGATTGAAATCACCACCTCCTTTAAATGACAATATTTCGTCTTCTAATGATGATGATTAGTCCCTGATGAGGGGGAATTTTTTTGTTTGCTGATGAAATACACGTGATTTAAATATCGTATTAGTTAATGTCGTCATCGCAATTCAATCAACCATTAGATTGGCAAAATGCTGTCAGTCGGCAATCCATCTGTCTATCATTTAGTCTAAATGTTTTTTAAAGTTATTCCATTGTGATATGTCAACTTAAACGTCTTTAGTGGTAGTTAGTTTTAGATTTGTCAATTTATTTTCAACTAAATGTGCATTTGACAATTGATGAATTAAATAAAAATAAAAATCGGAACCGAGTTCTGGGGACTCAATTCTTGTTTCATGAAAATTTTAAATTAAAACCGTTTGGTAAAGGAAATTTGGAAAACATGTGGAAAAAGGCTCTAATATATATTTTTCAAAAATGTTCAACTGTGGATGATTTTAATAGAGATATGGTCCTGATGTATTTGGGCCAATACAGCAATAGAAAATGCTTGATTATAGCGAGAGAATGGCAATTATTATGGAGCGAGCCAGAAGAAAATATTATTCGCTTTATATTTTAATAATACTTTACGACCAAATTCAAAGTTTTTAATCAGTTTAGGGATCTTTAAATAAATATATCCCAAACTTGTCCATGTTCTAAGGCAGTGATGATCCATTAAAAATACTCCTAAAAAACTGAAAATTATCAAGATTTTTAAGATTAAAAAACTGTCTAAACATAATTGGAGTCCCTTTAAAAAGTTTTCTTAAAAAAATGTTGACGCTCGGGCTCTCTGAAGGAATCATTTTTCTTAATCGACAATTGACGTTCCATGGCTTAAAAAATCCTTAAAAATTAAAATTTTGAGGCTTAGACAGAAATTATTTTAAAAACATACAATGAGAATCTCATAATCGTTAAAAAAAAATAATTTTAAAATAATCCACATTTAATGCTCTGATAGTCCTTCGAATTATTTTAATCTACTATTTAGATCTTGATGCCCTTAAATGTTTCTTAAAATTTACGTTTAGAGGCTCAGATGGTCCCTCACAACATTTTATTAAAATTCCACGGCTCAGAACTTTGATAATTCACCAATTTTTTTCGTATCCCTCATATTTTATTAGTAAAAATCAAAATAATGTGACTTAAACATTTCTAAAAAAAAATTAAAATACACGTTTAGAGATTCTTGGCCCTTGAAATTGCTCCATAAAAAACATTGTTTGAGGCTCTTAAAAAATTCTTACAAATATAAATTTTAGAGTTCGGTTGCCAAAAAAAAAAATTTCCTTAAATATCCATCGGTTGATGCTTTGGAAGTCCCTCAAGGTAACTTATTATAAAATCCACATCTAATGATGATCCAGTACCTCTAATACTCCCTCCAAAAATTCTATAAGCCCAGGTTTTTAGGCTCGGTTGGCCTCTTCAAAATATTCTTACAAATGTTGAAAGATCTTGAATAATGTCAAAAACATCCGTTGATTTAAATGAAAACCGTTAAACCGCTATACGAAGACGTGGAACAGCATAAATAATTTTTTGTCATAGGCTGTAGTACCGATTCCGAGCTTTAAATACGAAATTTAAAAAAATTCCTTTGAATAATGTCGCTAATATCATCAAAATGGAAATTCCGGTGAATAATGTTGCTAATATCATTAACATACCGAATAAAGGGAGGAACCGTTATATGTGGGCTATACGAAGACATGGACCTGCATAGAAAATTTTCTCTCATTGGTTATATTACGAGCTTTAAAGTTTAAATACGCAATTTGCAACAATTTCGATCAAAAATTTCACGAAAATCATCAAAATATAGACTATCGGGGGGTACTGGCAATACGATATCGTGGACCTATATAGACAATTTTCTTACAAGTACCCTTAAATAACTCCTTGCATGGATCTTGAGACAATTCCGTTGAAAAATGTGGCTAAAATTATGAAAATATCGAATATCAGGAGGTACCGTTATATGGGTGATATAGGATATCGTGGACCTATATAGACAATTCAATTACAAGTACTCACAAATAACTTCTTGTGTAAAATTTTAGACAATTCCACTGAATAATGTCGGTAAAATCATAAAAAACACCGAATATCGTGGACCGATATAACCGATCTTCGAGTTCGACTTGCCTGGACACAAAAGACTGATCTGTGCAATGTTTGATTACAACAGACGGACGAAGAGGGCAAATCGTCTTAGAATATTACGCTGATCAAGAATATATATACTTTGTTAGGTCTAAAATTATTATTACGATGAGTTACAAACGGAGTGACGAACTTAATATTCCCTCCATACTATGTAGTCGAGGGTATAAAAAGAAGACACATTTATCGGCGTTTTCAATATTTACATCGCAAATAATCCAAATAGGGGTGACAATTTTCCCCATCTTGCACTATTTTCGAACGGTTTTCCTTCGCAATATTGTGGATAAAACTACGACTAACATTTTGGTAGAAAAATGTAGCCCTCATGGCAGTCAACTAAGGGAGCATTTTGGTCTTTTTTTTAAAAATCCCCTTAAAACTCCCTTTAATTGAGATCGTAGCAATCCAAAATTATTTGCCATAAAATTCTACTATAGGTCCTAGAAGATGTCAAGGGTTAAACCAGCACTTTGTGTGAGTTTGTGCAAAAATCTCCAACAAAGCAGCATTTTAGAAGAATGACTTCAAAGACAAAAATATTCATTATCAAATTTTACCATGAGTCACCAAAGAGAATAAATCTCTATTGTATACCAAAATAAATTTTGCACAATATTTAAAAAAAAAATCAAAAAAATTTTCTAATTTTTTTGATCTATTTTTCCTTGGACATCGATTTGACGCCTGAGAGTACCATAGAATTTTGTTCAATATATATTCAATATGTGCCATGAAAAATATCATCAATTTTCGTTAATTAAAATTCATGTTTATTCTTAAAAATTTAGCACATTTCCCAGTATGGGTTGTCGCGAATTGTTGATGGATTTCATAATGCTCGTTTGTAGGTCAAAACCACGAAGGTGTTTCCTCTTCTAAGGCTAAACTTTGATAAGGACTTTATATAGTTTGGAGCATATACAAAAGGACCCTTATAGTTTGAGATATAATTCGCAACATTTAGAATAGAGCTTTGAAATTTGATAGAGAGCTTTGGATTACATCCAGAATCATTGGTAAAGAAAATGGTCCACTTTTCGGTATAGCCCGCAAGTATTTTTGGGATTTGGCTATGTTTTCCATTTAATTTCACCTAATTCTTGCATTTTGTGTTCTTATTATGTGGGAACGTTATTTTCAAAAAAAAAAAAAAAATAATAATAATAATAATAACAATAATAATAAAAAACTCAATGTATGTCAAGTTTTGATGCAGGTCTCATATAAATATACACCCTGATTTTAGTTATTGTGAGGGTCTTGGGTATATTTTCCAATCGATTAGGCTCGAACTGAGTTTATTTGGGCGTAGAATTTTTCTAATTCCCAGAATAATTTGTGTACCCTCCACCTTTCTATGGAGGGTATATTAACTTTGTCATTCCGTTTGCAATTCCTCCAAATATTCATGATATACCCTACAAAGTAAATATATTCTCGATCAGCGTAAAATTCTAAAACGGTTTAGAGATGTCCGTCTATCTGTTCGTCTGTTGTAATCATTCGGACGAAATGAGATAGAAGTCCAAGATTTTGCACACGTGTGTATTTTGCCAGTAGGCAAGTTATGTTTGTAAATAGGCCATGTCGGTCCACGTTTTTGTATTGCCCCCATATAACGGTACCTCCCGATATTCAGTATTTTGATGGTTTTAGTGACATTATTAACCCGAATTGTGTCAAATTTTGTATTCAAAGTTCGTAACTGGTAGTTACGTCATCATCTAACTGTATTTCCCTTTATTCGGTGTTTTGATAATTTTAGCGACATTTTTTACCGGAATTATTTCAAATTTCGCATTTGAAGTTTTTAATGGGTACTACAGCCTATGACAAAAAATTACTCATGCAGGTCCACGTATAGCCTCGATATTTTTTTTAATTTTTCAAGTTACTTCCAAATGGTGGAGGGTATTAAAAGTTCGGCCCTAACCGCTTAATTCGGAACTTAACTGCTTTTTTACTTTTATTTTTTGCAGAAATGATTTTCAAAAATGCTCGTCAACATTCCTTTAAAATATGCATAGACAGTCCTGAAAAATAATTTTAAAAAGTCGACTAAGTTGAGAACATTTAAAAAAATGCAAAAAATCCTCACAGAAAACCATGTCAATAGTCCCTATTTTTATCAAAATTAGGTCAGACACGAAAATCGACAAAGGGTCTAAATTTTTAATTATCACAACTCACATTTGAAAATGATCCGAAGGGTTTTACCAAACATTGCACTACTTCTACCAATACAACCTCTACAGTGAATATGAAATAAATTTATTTTGGACTTGGGTCCAGTACAAAATCGACCTCCATCCGGCAACTATCGAAAATATATGTTGTGCGGTCTGGCAATCCTAAAAAATCCTTAATTTTTCGGCTCATTTTTTAAAAAAATGCACGAGTTTTGCATAGGAAAGTCTTTTAAATATCAAAAAAATGACCTACTTTTTCGGAAAGCCTTTGAAAATATTAAAAAAAAAAATCAATTCGTTACAAGTCCTATCAAAATTTTCGATTTTTCTCTAGAAATTCCTAACGTGTGATCAATATTAGACAATTGTAAAAATTGGTTTCTTTTATTCGGAAGGAACTACCTCTGGTACCCCATATACCCCATTAAGACACTACAACTAATTTATTCAGTTTGGAATATGGAGATTTTGGGAATATCATGAAAAAATCGTTTTTTAAATTGTATGGAAGATTTAACAGGAGCAGTTACCATGTTCTTTACTTATCGCTTTATATGCGTTGTTTTTAGATAATTTTGCAACCCGAATTACTATAAAAATAACCTTCTATTTCCGAACTTAGTTTCCTCAAATAGAAGTCTGAATGACAAACCCTTTATCATTTCACCATCCAAACAATATATGAAATGTATTTCATTTGCAATAGCTTCCGGCTTTTGTTGTCGACCGTGGCTACTGATATTTCAAATCAATGCAAACTTTCATTGAGGACTAGGTCTGTTGAGCAAAATGCATAGGCTACCTAGTTGCCAATCCAGCTAATGTAACCCAAAACGAAATATTGATTGCAATCACTTGTACAAGAAGCTTGTGCAGCTGTGGCCCCATCTGAATATGAGGCAGTAAACTAAATGCTAGTGACCGCCAACACCAGAGCTGGATCTCTTCAATATTGAAAAAAGGAAAACAAACTAAACGACAGATGCACTCAACTTTGTTAGCTGGCAAGGAAGCCAGCCAACAAGCAAGCGAGCAACCAACAAGATAGAAGTAGATAAATGAGTGTAATCGCCGGTAGCTGCAATTGTCTGCTAGATTTCAAATTCATTAATTCAATACCATCGCAAACAGAACCAGCAAGCTAAGTTTCCAATTTCCATCGGGGGAAAAATCAATTCCATATTTCCACTGGGGTGATTTTGACAAAGTTTTCTTTTGATTTTCCATTCAGTCAATGTCTTGGAATTTTGTTGTTTCTTTTTTTCATGCCTGCGATGAGACAATGCTCCAAGCTTTTCTTTTTGGTCAGAAAAAAACCTATGTTGTTGTTCTATGTGTACTGACAATTGTCAGCCCAGCAGGAGGACCACAACAACCTCGACGGAATGTATTGCATGTTTGCCATGCTGACTGGCTGGCTGGCTAAACTCTCGCCCAAATTTTCTAATACGAGCAAATACATCTGTGATTTGTGTTAAATTTTCACGTTAATGCGGCTAACTGTTGTCTGGTCTAGATGCCGCAGGCAAGAAGGGGGATCCAAGTTGACAATTTTTTTCTGAAATTGTGCTCAGGAGTCGATTGTGGTAATTTTATGCGACCATTGAAGCCAACCGCTGTTCTTTACAATTGTTTGGCACTTTGTAACTGTCAGCGTCTATTAAAATGCTCATATTTTCCTGGGGAGACCAGCAGCCACCAGCGCTATCATTATCCAGTCCAGTCCTGAATGACCGAAAAAAAACATTTGCATCTGGATAAAAGAGGTACACACACACAGTTCGGAATATGATCGCACGCGTATATTGCACGATTGCATGTTCAGTGTTTCTAGGGAGAGGGGGGAGCTGTCGTTCACCTAGCTATGCACAGTGGTTGTAAGAGATCTGGTAGAGAAGGTATTCTATAAATATATAAGCTTCCAAAAACCGTTTATAGCTTACTTTGGGTACCTTCGGAATAGCATCTATCTAAATAAAAACTAGAAACATTTTCCAATTTTCAGCAATTAAATATCATATCTTACTTTTGTTATAGAAAAATCGGGAAAAGCTAAAGCTATAGATTTTTGTATTTTGATAGACATTATGGTGTACCAAATTTGTTGAAAAAATACACCTCAAGAAGATATTGTTAGTAAAGCGGGTAGACCTAGAAATTTTAAATTTCTTATAAATTTAAACCTTTGATATCAGTGATTAATATTAAAGTGGGGTTTGGGAAAATTGTTCCACTGAGAACTCAGTCTATGCACTCAGTTATGCCAACAGTTGCATAACCTCTGTCTAAATCTGCTTTTTTTAAATTTAAATTTTTGACCTTTATGGTACCGAAAGATTTGGTAACTATTGTCCATTTTCCCACTTGACTGAAATCCGGTATAAGAATTACGAGGTGCAGGTCCTGTACAGCCTGTATTATTTACTTCCTCCAATTTACATGAGATATTTGTACATTTTTTGGAAAATCTTGAGCTATTGTGGGTGTTTACCATAGAGAGTGGATTGAAAATGTGATCAAGACCCTCACAATTGGTAAAATCAGGAGGTGCCTTTATTTGGGGGCTACTCCGAAACATTGATCTACTTTGAACATTTTCTGCGAATAGGTTTTCTATCCCCTTAACAACCAAGATGTCAAATGAGAACCACATCAATTTAGAAATGTGGACAAGACCCCGGCAATAGCTGAGATCAGAGGATACCTATATATGAGAGTTATACCAAAACGTGGCCCTATATTGATATTTTTACAAGAATGGTTTCTTCTTACTAAGTACTCAAATGCCAAAATTTGGCGAAATTAATATGAAAAATTGTAAAATTTAAAAAACATTTTAAATTACTTGATACCCTTGTAGGAGGGTCTATACCAAAACGTGAACCGATGTGACCCATATTTCAAACAAATGATTCTACATGGACCCACAGGCCTGTACCGAATTTAAAAGTTCTATCTTAAATTTTGCGAAGCACAGAGCAAATTATTTGAAACACTTTTTTAAGGAAAGGCTATAAATAATTGACCCTAGAAAACTATGGCTGGGAAACTAAAATAATTTAAGTATTAAACCCTTTCGGGGTTTTGATCAACCAACCGAATACTTTACCTCCACTGAGAATTTCACGCATGAAGGAACTTTGTAGATTTTCCGTCTGTTAAAGGCCTATCAACCGTCTTCTAGCCATAGAGAACATTTGGAAAGACTTTTATCTGTAGAAGATATTTGGAATGTTTTTTTTATAAAATATCTTTCATCTACACAAGGCCAAAGAAAAGAGTTAAACATAACTCTTCAGAAATAGATGATTTATGGCAGCCATCTTATAAACAGAGCACATATGCTACCATTAGTAATTTCTTTACTCATGTTGTACTTATTCCCAAAAATAACTCCAAATTTCAGGACTACAGTTCCATAGGTTCAACAAAATCCGATTTGTACCAAATTCCAAGTTTCCCAAACGTCCTACATATCCCAAAGCTACAATGCAATGGTAACATTAATTCCAAGTGTATTCCAGTTCGCCCAAATCAAAATAGTTCGAATTTTTTACCTTTAAATGCACATAAGTAGAAATTTCCAAGACTACCTCCTTATTCTAATCCTATACTCCAAAAGTAATCTTATTTCCATAATTAAGGATACCAGCCCAGGTTTACCTAAATTGTACCATTGTACCAAATTTAGTACCATTTCGTACACATAATAAAGAATTTCCATTACTACCTACAGCACACAATCCAATAGAAATTTTATCTCCAAATTTCAGGATTCCAACACTATCGGTTCTCACAAATCTTAAATTATACTAAATTTAGTACCATTTAGTACGAATATCCAAAATCCAATCCTACAATGGAATAAAAATCGTTTTCCCAATTTCAGCATTCCAGCTATTGGTTCACCCAAATCGAAAATGTACCAAATTTCGTACCTTTTGTGCACAATGTTAATTTTAAATTTCAGGATTCCAGCTACATTCATTCCTCCAAATTCAGATTGTGTCAGATTTAGTACCATTTAGTACTTTTCGTATACATGAGTACTCCTTACTTTTACTCTACTCCTTAACCATGACTCTCATTCCAAATATCAAGTTTTTAGCTCTTACCGTCACATGATACGAAATAGTACCAAATATAGTATATTTAGTACTCCACTAAGCTATTCGTCCGACAGCTTTTAAAGTTATTGCAGTGACAGATCATTATATTGTTTACAAGCGTACAAAAGCATTTTGGTGAGAAATTTTCAGAAAAAAAGTTATTCGATGGAATTCAAGCGTGATAGTGTGATTTCTTTATATTTGGCTGGAAAACCACAAGTGGTTATCGTTAGAGCCCTCCAGCATTTCAATGTGAAAAAATGAGCTCGAGGCAAAGCCATTGAAATTCCAAAAAGTGCAAGAACTTACACCGCAACAGAAAGAAAATAGACTCAAAAGAGCTGTTTCGTTTGGCCGAAATTGACGAGCTCCGAATTTGGTTTTCTCCTATGAGAAAACATTCGTTGTCCAGCAGTTTGTAAGCAAACAAAATGATCGGATTTACTTGCCAAAGAGGTCAGCTGAAAATGTGCACCTTCGGTTGGCCACCAGAATTCAAGCGGGGGCCATGGTGATGGTGTGGGCCGCCATAACAGCCGATGGTCACTCTCCGCTCGTATTAGTCGATAAATGCCAAATTTTATCGCGAAAATATTCTGGAGGATGTTTTAAAGCCTTGGGCACGCTAACATTTTGGCCGCAGACCTCGGACATTGCAACAGGACTCAGTACCATCGCACTCAGCACGCGCCTCCCAAGAATGGTTACAAAATGAGGTTCATCGCTTCATCTCCAGCCACAATGGCCACAAAAATCTCCGGATACCAATCCGTTGGACTATTGTGTCTGGAGTATTTTAGAAGGCAAGGTTGGCACTAAAAAATACCAAAATGTCGATCCCCTCAAGCAAGCTCTTCGCCTGGAAGTGGGCCAAAATACCGCAGAGCAACATTCGGGCAGAGTGTGACGGTTTCATTGGCCGTTTAAAGGCCAAAATTCGTGCCAATGGTGGCCGATTCGAACAAATCTAAACTTATTCTAAAATTTGATACCATTTCCGTAATTTTTTGTTTCATTCAAAATAATTTAAAAAAAAAAAATTAAAAATTATGACGTCTGACTTTGTTGCAGTTTTTGTTTTCTCACCCTGCATATTTAAAAAAAACGAACATTGGTTGGAGGTATACATCTGTCGGTAAAATCGACTGATGCTTTTTAATTTATTATTTTTTTTTTGTGTGTATATTTTCCATAGAAGAGTTGATGCTTCCAAAAAGCACCTCTATGTACCTCCCTGTCTGTAAGTCTTTCATTGTACCCTCCACCATAATATGGATTGTATATGTTGATTAAGCCATATCATATTGTCGATGAAGCCATATAACTATATTGAGAATTTTTGCACCGACTTTGATATTATCGCTTAAATGCTTGTCCTTGAAAACATCGATACAATTCTAGGTATAGCCTTCATACAATGGTACATATTCTATATCGAAGATTCCTGCCCTAAATATATTTTAAGGTTTGTAATTTCACATTTCGTGTTCCTAAATATACTCAATTTAGCCTCAGTATAGCCACAATGTAATAGTACTTCCTGATTTTCAGTATTTTGAAGATTTGGATTCCCAGTTCCAGCACAATCAGCTTGATATTTCTGCTAGTTTGTTTTGCACACAATCTTTAAAACAGGTATAGTCACCGAATAACAGAATTGGAAATTTGAGCGATTTTTAGGACAGGGGATTTGGCCATAAGTTAATTTTGTTCACATCGTGGGGATTATGAAATGTTTAGCCCGGACGAAGTTATCGCGCTTTTACTTGTTTGGAAGGTCTCTTATCTTTAAAAGGCCTTTGGAAGGACTGCCATCGATATTAATCTTAGATAACCCTTGGAGGATCTTTCGAAGGTCTTCTTTTTTTGGCGATCCTTCAAAGGATCTTCGAAATGTCTTCTATCTTTACAATACCTATAGAAAGTGTTTCATTCTGAAAACCAATGTGCCTTTGAATGTCTCGAAAAATGTCAGTACGGAATTTGACATGGAGTTGCAGTAGTTCCAAAGGCGCTACTTGAGTTCTTTGGCTTTTGAAGACACAGCAGGTATGATGTTTGAAAATGTACATTTTTTTTTTTTTTTTGCTTCCCTGGAAACAAATGTTTAAACTATCAAAGCTTTTTTGGGCAAATGCAACACCAACACAAACTTTTCTATCGGAAAACCTTTAAAATTGCCATACAAATGGACGCAGAAAAAAATCTAAACAGAATTTGGGAGCAGCAACAACATCGGCAGAAACAACAATCAGAACAAGCAACAATCATAAATGGGTTGTTTGTTGCGCAATTTGCCCACAATGTGAAAATGGAAAAAAATCTCAGCTTTTGTGTTGTTGTTGCTGCTGCTGTTTGTAAAATTGTTCGCTGCTTACTTGAATTACAATTTTGTTGTTGCAACTTTATTATTCGGCAGTTGCAAGTGTTTTCCGTTGTTCCAATGTTGGTTGTGGGTTCTATGTGAGTGTGTGTGTGTATGTATGTAGTCAGCAAGCAATTTGGAAGTTTATTTTCTTTTGTTGTTTTATTTGTTCTTGTTGTCCGCCTGTGTAACATTAGCTGCAAAATGTTACTTCTGTTTGTTCGCTGGCTGACTGGCTGGCTGGCTTTTGTTGAAATACGTGACTGTTTTATTGTCATTTTAAAGTAATTGTTATGTTTTCCGAAGTCTTGATTCTCTTGGTGCCGGGCTACAGCCACCAGTATCACTGGTGTCGGTGGTTGGTGGTTCATGTAAAAATTTACTCCCGCATAGATCTGGAGTTCGAGTTCAACAGGTTGTCTTAGTATTTGTCCACAAAAAAATCGAAAACATCCATATATGCATTCATGATCACATGTGGTGTTTATTCTTTGAAAATTGTTACAATCATTGTTGTATTTGGAGCAAGATCGTGAATATCACATGAATATTTTAAAAAGGCAGTAGTACTTTTTGTGTCTCATTTTTTCTGCAGCATGGAGTCCACAGCAATTTGCAACAATGCAAATTGTTTCAGTTTGTCAATTCCGCTTTTGATAATTTGAAATTGTTGAATGACAATTGAGTTTTAAAATGTCATAGTTTAAAATATTTGCATATTAATCACATTATTGATTATTATTATTCTATTTTCAAACGCCATAATTTTGACACTTTATTTTAAATTTTATTGAATGAAAGAAAAAAATGTCGGAAATAGCATCAAATTTTAGAACAAATTTAGATATGTTCGAATTGGTCATCTTTGGCACGAATTATGGCCTTCAAACGGCCAATGAAACCGTCACACGCTGCCCAAATGTTGCTCTGTTGCTCCCATTCCCGGCGAAGCGCTTGCTTGAGGTGATCGACACTTTTGTATTTTTTTAGTGCCAACCTTGCCTTCCAAAATACTCTAGACAAAATAGTCCAACGGATTGGTATCCGCAGATTTTGGTGGCCATTGTGCGCTGGAAATGAAGCGAGGAACGTCAATTTGTAAAGATTCTTGGGTGGCGCGTGCTGAGTGCGATGGTGCTGAGTCCTGTTGGAATGTCCAAGGTCTGCGGCCAAAATGCTTGCGTGCCCAAGGCTTGAATGCACCCTCCAGAATATTTTCGCGATTATATTCGGCATTTATTCTGATGCTACGGTCGATCAATACGAGCTAAGAACGACCATCAGTTATTATGGCGGCCCACACCAATATCACGGTAACGAGCGATGGTACAAGACACAGAAGATTTATTCACATTTAAATGCTGGAGTGGTTTTCCAACCAAATATAGAGAACTCAGACTATCACGCTTGAATTTAATCACGAATAACTTTTTTTCTGGAAAATTCTCATCAAAATACTTTTGTACGCTTGTTAACAATATAGTGAGCTGTCACTGGAATAATTTTAACAGCAGTCGCCTTTATTATACAATTGCGATGAAATTCTCCAAACAATATTTGTTTGTCTCAAATTATAATTGACGAAAATCTCTTCAAATTTAGATATAGCTCCCATATATATCTACAATCGATTTTTGCACATCTGGTCGAATTCAGTCTACAAGGAAATACATAACATTTGGAGAAAATGTGGTGTACTTACAATATTTGGTAGCAGATATCATATATAGTCCAGAAATACCTTTGTCAAATTTCATCGAGATCGGACCAGATTTGGTTATAGCACCCATATATATTTATCCGATATCATGTTCATTGTGCACCAAATAGCTAATATCAGCCCAAATGTACTCACCCTAGAAAGAAGTACTTCAAACTTGGAGAAAATTCGGTTCATATATAGCTATAGCTCCCATATATATGTTTCATCCGATTTGGTGTTATGATATTTGATACGGGACATCAGATACTGTTCGAAAATACCTCTGCCAAATTTTATCGAGATCGGTTCAGATTTTTATATAGCTTCGATATACATTTTCATCCGATTTGACGGTTATTGTTCACCATATATGTAATATCTGCCCAAAATGGATAGATTTTTCTCATATTCAACCGAACTTTTCCATTTTGTGAAAGTTGATCCGGTATATCTATTGCTCCAATAAATAGTTTTCAATATAATCCTTATCAAAGTCATATCACGCACTATACAGCAATATTATTTGGTAGTAGTTCAATAGCCTTTGTCAAATTTATTGAGAATTGCCGGGGGCCGACTATATGATACCCTACACCACTACGCATATTTAGTAGAGCTCCCGTACAAAATGAAATTTATTTCAAGTAGATCATACCATTTATCAACATTTAGTTTTAGAACAGTTATAGTTTGCTATAGAGTGCATGATATCACTTGGAGGAGTATTATTTAAAAAAATATATATCGGAGCCGAATGGCTCAAAATGGAAACGTACGTCCCAAAATTCACTCCATTTGGGCTGATATTAGCCAATACTTGCACAATAAACCTGAAATCGGATTAAGGATAAATATGGGAGATATATCCAAATCTTTGCCATTCTCGTTTAAATTTGGCCAAAACATTTCCGAGGTTTACAGGATATATAGTACCAAATATCATTGTTGTCGAATGCATATTACGAATGTGAGGGACTTAAGCACCAAATCGGATGAAACATATATATGAGAGCTATAGCTATAACTGAACAGGTTTTTTCCGAATTTATTATTTTTATGTACCTACATCTAGTCTGAATTCGTTCGGATATGCCAAAATTCAGTTCATTTGAAGTGATAACGGCCATTTGGTGCACAATTAACGCGATATGAGAGCTATATCCAAATCTGAACCGATCTTGACAAAATTTAATACACTTATTTCGGGTCTGTATTTAATATTTATTACCAAAGATCATTGTTGTGGAACGCATATTACGCTTGTGAGGGACTTTAAGCCCAAATCGCTTAAAATATATATTGGAAACTATAGCTATATCTGAACCGATTTTCTCAAAATATTAATGAACTTGCTCCTAGTCTGAATTCGGTCGGATGGGCCGAAATCCAGGTCATTTGGACTTATATTGGCTATTTGCTGCTTAAGTGGCCCGAAATCGGTTATGTCTTCAACCGATTTCGAAGCTATATCCAAATCTGATTAACCAATCATATTTGAAGAAGGTATTTCTGGGCTGTATTTGATATTTGGTACCAAAGATCATTGTTGTGGAACGCATATTACGGTTGTGAGGGACTTTATACCCCAAATCGGATAAAACATATATGTGGGAGCTATATGTATATCTGAATCGAGTACACTAAATTTGAAATACAGGTTTATAGGATGAATTTAGTAGTAATTGCTAAAATTCGGTCCATTTGAACTGATATTAGCCATTTGGTGCACAATAAACCTGATATCGGAAAAAATATATGTATGAGAGCTATATCCTAATCTGAACCGATCTCGATCAAATTTGACAGAGGTATTTTTGAGCATTATCTGATATCCGGTACCAAATCTCATCCTTCTGGAGTGCATAAAACCCCAAATCAGATGAAACATATATATGGGAGCTATAGCTATATTTTAACCGATTTTCTCCAAATTTGATTTACTTGTTCTATACTGAATTCGGTGGGATGTACTAAAATACAGGTCATTTGGACTAATATTATCCATTAGGTGCGCAATTTACCCGAAATCGGTTGAAGATATATGGGAACTATATCTAAGTCTAATCCGATTAGGGTTCGTCCTTGGGCCAAACAAACATTGTTTGCAAAAATCATCTCAATCGGATAATAAATACGATCTGCATTTTATTCACAAGAATACATGGACGGACGGACTGGCATGCATAAATCGACTCAAAAAATGATTCTATGAAGATCCTCAAAACTATGGGTCTATCTCGCTTCCTTCTCCCTGTTACAAACAAATGCACAAAGACATAATATCCTTACCACTATGTGGTGTAGGATACAAAAAATTTCAAAAATCTCATGCGTGTTGAGCCTGTTACACGGATTATAAGTATTTAACATTTTTGACCCTTTGTGGGGAAGCTATCGGAAGGAGTAGACTAGTTCTAATGTTGGTAGAAGTTTAACATATTCGAAGTTATAAGAAAGTCAGTGAGTGAGCTATTATGCATATTATGAGAGTTAAAATTATTCAAGATTTTACCTCTGTCTAGAGCTACCAGAAGGAGTGGACTGATATAGCCCATCTTCACAATATACCTATGGTCGTTACAAAGATTGGATATGTGAAGTTTGCAGAAAATAATTGACTTAGTTCGCATATTATTATTTAAATTTTTGACACGTTTTGGGAAGGAATACTCATACCTGACTTTCAGTTGGCCTTGGGATTTGCAAAACTTGAAGACTCTCTTTTCACATTTTATACCTGTTATGATTATTCAACATTTTGATTCTGTGAGGGAGGTTCTGGCATGGGTGGGGTAATAAGTCCAGTATAGAAAACCATTTATCTGGGGATGTCATTCTCTTAAAAGCTCAGAAAGAAAACCTTCGCTGCTTGGAATTTATTTTTTCCTTTTCCGGGTAGTTCTCTTTTAGAGTAGTTTTCGAAGGATTTAAGTTATTATCTAATCATAATATGGAATTATCCCAATTATCCGCTTACCTCCCTTTCGCTTTGAATCGTATCCTATCAATAAAATTATACACATTTTCATACAGCTTATTATTTTAATTGTGAAACTTAACCGAAAACGCTTACATCTAAAGAGTAAAATTAAACCGATATTTTTTACCAACCATGTTCTTTTTGGACAATATGTTTGTAGATTGTGTAGGGGACAGGATATGGTTTAGGCACTGCAATTTTTATTTGCTTAATAACCTCAACTGGATACGGTTTCTCGACTTCAACAGGATATGGTTTCTCCACAGTGTAGGGGATACGTTTCTCTGTGATCTCGGGTACAATGCGATACGTTGGCACTTGAATTTCTTGCTGCACAGGAATGTGAACGGCATATGGCTCGGGTATTTGTATTCGAATAACATTGGGTACCTTAACCGGCACCGGATGGGGTATATTCAATGGAATCTTTTCAATAACTTGTACGGGTACGGGTTTATTGACTTCGGAATATGATTCGGCCGGTTGATAGTGTTGATGGTGATGACCACCCCCACCGGTGGACAAGGATTGGTGGGGATCCGAGAGAGATAAATCCTCTGTGTCGATGTGGGAACATGTGGCATGGCTGACCAACAAAGTTACAAGGGTTATGAAGAAAATGTTCTGTAAAAAAGAGGAAATTATTATTTATTTTTTAATTTTTTGCAGGTCGCGCTTGCCTTAGTTCTGGCCATCATTTATTTTTGCAAATATATATTTCTCTGTTTGTAATCCGCTATTTGCCTTTAGCCAGTCGTTTGTTGTGTGTACACGCTCTGTCGTTTAACTTAATACTGTAACAATTTTTCCAAGTGGCCTTGGCTTTTATTTGAAAATGCATTTTGTTCCTCTTGGTTTCAGGGCGCCACTACATCATGCCACACTCGCCTGGAAGTAGACAAAAAGTGAAAGAAGCCCAAATCGCGGGATTACAAATTGTTGTAAGTATTTTTTTTTTTTTTTTTTTTTTGCAGTAACTCTGATCTGTTTAACCATAGCCAAAGGAAAGGTTTGCATTGTTCCTCAAAAAAACATCGCCACTCACTTATCTATTCAGCCGTTCAGTCAGTCAGCCAGGCAGGCAGCCAGGCAGGCAGCCAGGCAGGCAGCCAGCCAAGTCGGTCATTATCGTTATGGCATATTGTGCAATCGCTTAATATTATATCACCTTAAAATGAAAGTTCCCTTTAATTTTTTTGGTTATTCATTGTTATGAGGAAATACTAGACGCCAGGCATTTTTGTTTTTTTTGGTTTTCCGTTTGTTTTTCTTTCGTTTTTCCTCTTTGGAAACAAAACAGATCGTATAACCAACGACATTGACCACCGCCAGTCACGGCCAGCGCCCTCTCACCTGTGTGGCTGGTGTAATCCAATACGAATGCTATAAGATTTCCATCCATGAATGGTAATTTATTACACTTATTACAAATATGTATAAATTTGAGGTACACAGAGTTGCCAGATTTATTTTGTGGTAAGTGACAACTTATGAGGATTGATTTTGGAAAAAATCTTTCCAATAATCACGTTGACATTATAAAGTGTATGCAAGGAGTATCTTATGGTGGGACCTTCATCAAATTTTTTTTCAATCAATATCAATGTCTGAAGCAATCTAAATGTAAAAGTAGAACATTTACAACTTTTCGAATAATTACAGTATGTATTTACAAAACCATCACCAGATACCAAAAGAGATCTCAAAATCAAAATTTCGGGAGTCCAGATCTATACATTTCGTGTAATTTTAGTACTCATTTGCAAAACAGTTCCATGTCTCATTTCTAGACACCAACAGTTATCGTAATACAAAATCTGATGATTTAAGCTCAATCCCTTTAGTACCATATAGAGATTTCAATATTAATTTTGAGGTCCAGACCTATCCCTTTAGCCAATATCAAATTTAGTGCCATTTAGTACTTTTGGTACAATTATAGTGCACATTTCCAAAATCAAATTCATATTTCAATTCCAAATACTATCAGAGACCTCAGAATCAATCTTGAGGTTTCAGCCCTATCCCTTCACCCAATACCAAATTTAGTGTCATTTAGTACTTTTCGTACAAATAAAGGACGCAATTTCACACCACCGCCAATCTATCGGCAGTAACATAAATATAAAATTTCATAATTCTACATATTCACCCAATACCAAATTTAGTACCGTTTAGTACATTTGGTACATATGTAATACATTTTTTACAAAAACTCTTACATATCTCAATCCCAGATCCCAGCGAAGACATCAATATCCAATTTCGGGATTCTAGCTCTATCCCTTCACCCAATAACAAATTTAGTACTATTTAGTACTTTTCGTACTATTATAGTACATATTTTCGAATCAAATTCATATCTCAATTCCAGGTACTAAAAGATGATCCAGGCTTATCCCTTCACCTAATACCGAATTCAGTACTTTTGGTACAAATATAATACACATTTCCATAACTCCTCCATATCTCAATCCCAGATCCCAAAAGAGACCTCAATATCAAATTTGAGGATCCAGCCGTATCCTTTCACTCAATACCAATTTTAGTACTTTTCGTAAAAATATAGGATGCATTTCCACACCACAGCCAATTTATCAACAGTTATATAATTATAAAATTTCAGAATTATAATTCTACACATTCACCCAATACGAAACTTTGTACCATTTAATACTTTTGGTACAAATAATAGTATACATTTCCAAAAACTCTATATCTCAATCCCAGATACCAGCAGAGACCTCAGAACACAAATATCGGGATTTCAGTTCTATCGCTTTACCCAATACCCAATTTAGTACCATTTAGTACTGTTGGTTCAAATATCGGACACATTTGCACAACAACGCCAAATCTCAATAACAGTTACGAAAAATATAATAATTTTTATCTCCATCCCTTCACCCAATGCCAACTATAGTACCATTCAGTACTTTTCGCACAATAAGCATACATATTTCCGAAACCACATCCATATGTCGAGGCCCTACATTAATAGCGACCCTAAAAGCAATTTTCGGATTTCAAGTACTATCTGTTCACCCAATACCAAATTGTACCAAACATAATACTCATTAGTTCTTTTCGTGCACATTTCGTAAACCATATCTTTATCATAGTTCTACCACGTAAAGAGACTCCAATACAAAATTTAAAAATTCCACTTTTCGAAACTGTTCCAAATTTAGTAGTATTTTAGTCCAGTTTGCAAACTTACAGTTGTTAGTTGTTGTTTGTTTAGTACAGTTTGCAATCTGAGTACATTTCCAAAAACGCCTTCATATATTGAACTTATTCTTTATTCTCTTACCGAATTTCAAGTTTATAGCTCCATTCGTTCACATAATACCAAATGGTACCATTTTAGAAGTTTCGTACCATTTTAAAATTGTTCGTAATTATAAAGGTTATTTCAAATAACCCTTTGGTGCATCTATCCTTCCCTCCATCATTGACTCCGATACAAAATTCAGAATTCCAGCTCCATCGGTTCATCAAAATTCCAATTTGTACCAAATTTTGTACCATTTAGTACACATAAGTACGAATTTCCAAAACTTTGTACATACCCAAATCCTATATTCACACAGTATTCCCAATTCCAAATTTTAGAATTCCACCGCTGTTGGTTCGCTCAAATACTTATACAGTACATTTTAGTACATATAAATATAAATTTCCACAACCACCTACATATCCCAATCCTACACTCCGACATTAATATTATTTCTAATTTTGCAGGATGCCAGCTCTATTGGTTCACTCAAATCCAAAATTAAGTCCTATTTAGTACATTTAAGTGCAAATTTTCATAACAACAGTCCAATATAAATCTTTTTTTCAAATTTCAGGATTCCCATCCTACCGTTTCACCCACTAATTGAATGGTATAAGAGTACGAATTTCCACGACAATCTACATCATACAATCCCATAAAAATGTCATTTCCCAATTTCAGAATTTAAGCGCTATCGGTTCCACCAAATCCAAATTGTACCAAATTTAGTACCTTTTACAAAACATTAGTACGAACTTCCAAACCTTCCTATATACCTCAATCCTACACTTCCACAGAAATCCCAATTCCAAATTTCAAGATTCCAGCTCTATAGGTTCACCCAAATTCAAATTGTAAATTTAGTTCCATTCGGTACACACAAGTACAAATTTACATGGCTACCTACATTATACAATCCAACAGAAATCTTATTTCTAAATTGAGGGATTCCAACTTTATCGGTTCTCCAAATATTTAAATTGTACCAAATTTAGTACCATATAGTACGCATAATTATGAATTTCTAAAATTACCCATATTTCTCAGTCATACAATGCAATAGTAATCTTATTTCCAAATTTCAGGATTCCAACTCCATTGGCTATTCCAAAATTTAAATTGTACCAAATTTAGTACCTTTTACACATCAGTACGACATTTCTCAGTTGTAGAACTCAATAGTAATCTTATTTTTAAATTTCAGAAATCTAGCTCCATCGGTTCTCCCAAGTCGAAATTGTACCAAATTTAGTACCATTTAGTACTCTTCGTGTGCAAAGGTACAAAGTTCGACAAGTCTCTATTATTACAATCCTACACTGTGCAAGTAATGTTACAAATTACAAATTTTAGGATTTCAGCTCCATCCGTTCCTCAAAATTCAAATTGTACCAAATTTAGTACCGTTTAGTACTTTTCGAATGCACAAGCACTCTACTCCTCCACCTTGATTCTCATTCGAAATTACATTTTTTTAGCTCAACCGTTCACATAATACAAGATGGTACCAAATGTAGTACATTTTAGTACTTTTCGTACACTTATAATGGAAATTTCCAAAATCTATCATACACTTCATCGGTGACCCTCATTCCAAATCTAAGAGTTTTATCTCTAGTGCTTCCCCGAACATATTTTACCTTGTAATACTTTTCGTACCGTACGAATTTCCAAAAACCCAGTCTTATCTGAACCCTTCGGACCAAGAGTGACCCTCACCCAAAATTTCAAAATTGTACAGGGTGAGAAAAACACTGCAACAAAGACAAACGCCATAATTTTTTTTTTAATTTTGTTGATGAAAGCAAAAAAATTCGAAAGTAGCATCAAATTTTAGAATAAGTTTAGATTCGTTTGAATTTGTCACCTTTGAGACGAATTATGACCTTAAAACTGCCAATGAAACCGTCACACGCCGTCCGAATGTTGTTCTGCGGTATTTTGGCCCATTCCCGGCGAAGCGCTTGCTTGAGGTGATCGACACTTTGGTATAAAATACTCCAGACACAATAGTCCAACGAATTGGTATCCGGAGATTTTGGTGGCCAAATGAAGCGAGGAGTCTCATTTTGTAACCATTCTTTGGTGGCGCGTGCTGAGTGCTATGGTGCTGAGTCCTGTTAGAATGTCCATGGTCTGCTGCCAAAATGTTTGCGTGCCCAAAGCCATTTTCCGGCCACTGCGACGCGAGTTTCGATCAAGTCGCTTCTTTACTTTTCGAACCATTTCTGGTGATTTGCCTTTTTTCCGTCCACTTCCTTGGAGTCGGGCTACGCTACCAGTATCACGGCAACGAACAATGGTACGAGGCACAAACGTTTTATTCATATTTAAATGCTGAAGTACTCTAACCATAGCCACGCTTGAATTCCATCTTGATTAACTTTTTTACTGGAAAATTCTCCCCAAAATGCTTTTAAACAATATAATGAGCTGTGATTGGAATAATTTTAACAACTGTCGGATAAGTGGCTTAGAAATGACAGCAGTCTGAAATTGGTTGCAGTTATTTTCATCTCACCCTATTTTCACCCGTTTCGTCTATGCGCCGATGCCCAGTCAGTCAGTTATTTCAATACTCAGTTATATAGATTATTTTCTTTAGAAACACATTTTAAATTAAGTCTTACAACTTCTCTAAAAGTGGCAACATTTGTCCGTACATGCCCGTCTGACTGCCTTGTTTGTAAACTAAAGTTTAATACACTTGCCCGCTGACGCCTGAAGAAGTAGGCGAATAAAAAAAAACAACTTCAACTTTCAACGCCCATTATCATTGCCCACAGCTTAGCTTCTTGAACACATTCATCCAGGCGTGTACACTTGTTGTCTGTGTGCGCGCGCGATATCATTCAAGTTTTGCTTTACGCTGCGATTTGGAACAAGTGTTCGCCGGCACTTTCGGAAGCCTGGGACATTCGGTAATTTGATATAAAAACGTGCTCCACTCCAGACAATGGAGTTTGAAAACGTTTTGTTGCAATTTTGTTTCTGCTTGGCTTTTCTATTCCTCAATGAAATAAAAGCTGCTGCTCGAAACGTTACAAATTGCAATTGAATGCTGCAAACGGAAGATGGAAGGGTGGGTGGGTGTAGCAGCGAGTGAGTGTCGGTGTGCGAACGCTAAATATCGAAATCAAAAATGATGTAACAAATAATGACCTAAAAATGTTAAGTTTGCCAATAATCCAAAAACAAGGAAGTGAAATGAGGAATTTGTTGAGAGTAGGTTAACAACAAAGCTATAAGATGGAAATTTTGAAGTAATTTTTATACCCTCCACCATGGAGGGTATATTAAGTTAATCATTCCGTTTGTAACTCATCGATATAATAATTTTAGACCTAACAAAGTATATATATTCTTGGTCAGCGTAAAATTCTAAAATTCGCTAGTGTGAAAACGTATTTAGGTAGGAAGCGAAAATTTTGCACAGGCAAGCCAATATTGGTCCACGATATGTATATACCCCATATCACAATGACCATCCGATTTTCAGCATTTTGATGATTTTAGACACATTTTCCAATGGGAATGACCTGCAAATTAACACAAGAAGTTCCTTTTGTCTATTTTACCCCCTGAAAGAGAATTGTCCACGATAACGTATAGCCCACACACAACGGTACCTCCTGGTTTTCGCTACTTTTCAAGTTCCTTCAAAATGGTGGAAGGTATTAAAAGTTCGGCCCAACGAACTTAGCTGATGTTTCACTTGTTCATACTTATAAGGTAAATAGGAAAATTAGCAGTCAGAACAACCGATCCTTTAAAATCGATGAATATAAACCTTGCTGTAACTAAAATATAAATTATCCTTGAGACAATTTTAGGCAGTACAGCGTATTTTGCGCACCATAACTCTCGTACATCCTAGTATACTTGTCCAACTTACACAATTTTTGAAGACAAGACAAACTTATAAAATTTTCGAATAATTATAAATTTATGAAAATGATAAGTCAGAGTACGATCTTCTTTAATTTCATTTTTTAAAGGATGTGTTATACCTACATGGTAAGATGAAAAAGCTGCAACCAATTTCAGACTGCTGTCATTTCAAAGCCACTCATCCGACAGCTGTTAAAATTATTCCAGTGACAGCTCATTATATTGTTTACAAGCGTTCAAAAACATTTTGGTGAGAATTTTCAAGAATAACAGATATTCGTGATGGAATTCAAGCATGATAGTGTGATTTCTTTATATTTGGCTGGAAAACCTCAAGAAGTGGCTATCGTTAGAGCACTCCAGCATTTAAATATCAATAATTCTTTTTCCGTGATACTGATAACGTAGTCCGACGTCAAGGAAGTGGACAGAAGAAAACAGCAACATCAAATACCGAAGAGCAACATTCGGGCAGCGTGTGACGGTTTCATTTGCCGTTTGAAAGCCATAATTCGTGCCAAATGTGACCAATTCGAAAAATCTAAAGTTATTCTAAAATTTGATGTTAATTCCGACATGTTTTGCTTTCATTCAATAAAATTAAAAAAAGTAAAAATTATGCCGTTTGACTTTGTTGCATTTTTTTATTTCACCGGTACGTAATAGTTTTACTTTTACATATATATGCGACCGCAACCCGAAAATTATAACACTTTCAATGGGATAATTTGGCTAAGACCTTCAAAAATTCAATATCTAGGGTCTGGCGCTACTATCTGGAACTGCATAGAGAATATTTACGTTGATGTGTTCTATTCTTAGGATTTTAAAACTGCAGCCAATCTCAGCGGAGAATGTGGCTAGAGCCTTCAGAACGCCCAAAATCGTCGGGACTCGCCCAATAAGCCTTATGTATGGAGTAAGGATAATTTTAATTTAACAAAAACTCAACAGGCCCTGTGAACGGCCACTATAGCCAAAACCTTAAAAATACCCAAAATTGGGAGGAAGCCCTGGAGGCTTCACCTAATAGTAAATCAATATATATTTAAAATTTTCTCCAGGACATTTTAGTATTCCCTGAGAATCTGAAAAGTCAAATCAGGGCAAACTTTGTTGAAAATGCATCAAACATATATAAAGTACTTATAATCGGAAGGAATACTAATATGGAGACTTTACTGTTAAAAACTTAATATGTCAAATTTTTTTATCGGAAAGAAATATATATTTAAAAAATCGGCTACTCTTGACAAAAAGGCCGTTGTAAATTTTAATTCTTGACAAGGAAATCCTTGCAAATTCTTTTAAAAATTTATCATTTTCGGTCAGGAAATCCTTGACAAATATATCCTTGAAAAGTGCGGCCAATACGTCCTTGAGAAATAAAAAAAAAAAAACAAGTTAAAAAGCATTTGGAAGGAATTTGGAAATTTTCAAAAAAATAAAATCCGTAAAAATTCTTTTAAAATCTTAAAAATAGCGAATATAGACGTTATATTGGGATTTATACGACGTGGACCTACATAGGCATTGTTTGTCATAAGCCATTACTATATTAAAACTGAAACATGAAATAAACGGTGAATAATGTAGCTAAAATCATCAAAATATCGTATATAGGGAGGTACCGTTATATCGGAGCTGTGCGAAGTCCTGGACCAGCATAGACAATTTTCTGTCAAAGTCTGTAGCATCCATTACGAACTTCAAATACGACATCTCAAACAATTTCGGTGGGTATTGGATCTAAAATCGTCAAAATACCGAATAGTGGGAGGTACCGTTATATGGGGGTTATACGAAGACGTGGACCTGCATAGACAATTTTCTGTCATAGGCTGTAGTATCCATTACGAACTTCAAATACCAAATTTGAAACAATTCAGGTGAATAGTGAAGCTAAAATCATCAAAATACCGAATATCGGGAGGTAAAGTTATATGGGGGCTATATGAAAACGTGGACCTACATAGCCCGTAAACTTAACCTGCCTACTGGAAAAATGAACATGTGTGCAAAATTAGCCTTCTATCTCAATTCGTTCGAAAGATAGCGTGATTACAACAGACAGACAGACGGACGTCGCTAAATCGACTTAGCTGATCAAGAATATATATACTTTGTTGGGTCTGAAATAAGTATTTCTAGGAGCTACAAACGGAATGACAAAGTTAATATACCCTCCATAATATGGTAGAGGGTATAAAAAATAAAACCTTGGTCAGTCTGATCAAGAATATGGGGGTCTTTGTGAGGTCTAAAATGGAAATTTCTTAAGTGAATGGCGATCTTAATATACCCTCCATACTATGATGGAAGCCAAGAAGACTTGAAGAAATTTTTGAAAATATCCAAGATTTTTGTCCTGGAAGTCAGCGGAAATTTTTTTGACCAGAACTCCTAAAAAAATGCTTTAAAGAATGCTCGCAAAATATTTTTAAAAATTCTGCGGTGAAAAAACTACCAAAACTTTTTTTTATATTAAAATATTGAAAAATAGATCAGCATTAATAGTCTATTCAACAATATTATCAATTTTTGCACCTGAAACTGCATTTAACGCATATGACTGTATATGACTGTATATGCAAACTTAGGACATTGTTGTAAACTCCGCTCTCTTTACATGTCATTCACAAATTTTGACCGTTTCTTTGAGAAGTACCAGAAAGAATGGACCGATATGGATCATTTTCACATGGGATATTGAAAAAATTAGGATATAAAGAATAGGAAGTTTAAAGAAAATTGGCTCAAGATTTATGTTGATGATGCGAAGAAGAGTGTTGAAATAAGTCTTATGTAAAAATTGACATTGCCAAAGTTAGAATTAAAAATTAAAATTACAAAAGAAAAGTTACTTTAAATACCCCCATGTGATGGTGCAGTATTAAAGAGAGGGTTATATATAATAACATTTAATATTAAAACGTTTTTAAATAATTTATCAGAATTCTGAATATACATCTTCATAATCAATTCTCTTGTTCAATTCGCATCAAAACAGGAACCCATAATGCGCTATCATCACATCTTCATTACCCAAACACCCTTAACACTTTCTGGTCATTTTCCATTAAATTTCAATTTTCAACAACAACAAACTGTCGCATCAGATTGAAATCCGTTACTTCTCTATTTTTGCTGTCGTCTGCCTCCAATGAACACGTACCAACGAGCGAACCACTCATATGGATGACTAAACATACAACAAAAATCTAGCGTAAAGGCGTGTTAAGCATACGCTTCGAGAAAAACGGATATGAAGGATATCTCCGGTTAGCAGGCGGACATATCCGTTTACAGCTGTCATCATATCCGTTATAATTTTCCAATAGCATTGGCAATGTGTTTTGTCCATTTATTTTCCAGTTGCACAACGCTCTGTTGTGCCTGGGAAATATGTCTCTGTGTGTATGAATGTGTAGATGGAAGTATGTATGTGTGTTTCATACAAACTTTCAAACTGATAGATATGAAAACATCAACTGAATGTTGTAAATGTTTTTCAATGCTGCCTCGCAACTGTTGTTTGATGATGTTGAAAAAAATTGAAAACTTTTCGCAACGGATATTATGAGGATAAGCCATGGACACGCATTCACAATATTTACCGAGTGGGATTTCCATACAGTGATGGCGAGATTAATTATTACCCTTTTAGAGTAAGAATTCATTTGAGCATGAGCCTATATGGAATTTACTTTAAGATATTTGACTGTATTCAAATCTGAGAAGAAACGGCACATGGAATTCATCTGAATGATCATATAGGGAGGTACTCGAATAGTCCTCTTGTGTGTTTATCATTATCTCCAAGGATAACGATTTTGGCGTACTACTGGACAATTATTCCAAGAATTTCATTAGTCGATATACAAGTTTTTTTCTAGAGCTTTTATAAAGAAAATTGTGGGGAAAACAGCCAAAGTATGGCAAGATTACTGGAAATACGTACTTTAAGGGTGCGAAATGTACTAAAGGTACAATTCTATCCGTTATCCGTCCGACATATGGTATTTATATGGGATTTAAAATGGGGTATGTTGTTCCACGTTCTCGCAAGTTCCCAATTACATGAGTGAAATGAGCAAAATTTTGAATAGAATTGTTTTCAACTAGATTCTTGAAGTTCCTTTAACAGGAAATTGGCTATGCAGACCCACATTTTGGTATAGCCCTAAATAAAGGAAATTCGCAATTTTAGACCACATTTTAAACCAACCACCATCCATAGTATTGAGGGTGTATTAAGTTTGTCTTTCCCTTTGTAACTCACCCAAATAATCATTTAAGACCCAAGCCAAATTTTTGAAGAATGTAAAATTCTGATTGAACAATATTCATCCGCAGCAGATGGCAATAAAGCCAGAGTTCAAAAGACTAGAGATAGGGAGCTGAGATGATTTTTTTATTTTTCTGCGGACAGGCAGTCAAGTTCAAATGCCAGCACGATATCGGTTGGCCCCACATTACAGTACCTACCGATATTCATTATACACTCAGCCATATGTCTACAGATGAAAAAACTGCAACCAACTTCAGACTGTTGTCATTTCTAAGCCACTCGTCCGACAGCTGTTACAATTATTCCAGTGATATTGAGTATATTGTTTACAAGCGTACAAAACCATTTTTTTGTGAACGTCCTAGAAAAAAAGTTATTCGTGCTGGAATTCAAGCGTGATAGTGTGATTTCTTCATATTTGGCTGGAAACCCACAAGTGGCTATAAAGCACTCCAGAATTTAAATGTGAATAAAACTTCTGTGTCTCGTACCTTCGCTCGTTATCGTAATACTAATAGCGCAGCCCGACGTCAAGGAAGTGCAGTCGACGGAAGAAAACAGCAACATCAGCAAAAATGGTTCGAAAAGTAAAGAAGCGATTTCATCGAAACCCGCTTCGCAGTGGCCGAAAAATGGCTCGTGAGCTGAACATATCGCAATATTCCATTCGACAAATGTTGAAAAATGAGCTCGGGGTAAACCCATTGAAATTCCGAAAAGTGCAAGAACTTACACCGGAAAAGAAAGAAAATAGACTCAAAAGAGCTAAAGAATTGCTTCGCTTGGCCGAAAGTGATGAACTGCAGAATTTGATTTTCTCGTTGGGAAAACATTCGTTGTCCAGCAGTTTGTAAACAAACAAAATGATCGTGTTTACTTGCCAAAAAGGTCAGCTGAAAACGTGCACCTTCGGTTGGCCACCACAACTCAAGCGCCGGTCATGGTGATGGTGTGGGCCGCCATAACAGCCGATGGTCGCTCTCCGCTCGTATTAATCGACCGTGGCATCAGAATAAATGCCTCGAAAATATTATTGTGGGTGTATTTAAGCCTTGGGCAGGCAAACATTTGGGACATTCCAACAGGACTCAGCACCATCGCAATCAGCACGCGCCACCCAAGAATGGTTACAAAATGAGGTGTCTCGCTTCATTTCCAGCCCACAATGGCCACAAAAATTTCCGAATACCAATTCGTTGGACTATTGTGTCTGGAGTATTTTGGAAAGCAAGGTTGGCACAAAAAAATTCCAAATTGTCGATCACCTCAAGCAAGCACTTCACCGGGAATGGGCCAAAATACCGCAGAGCAAAATTCGGGCAGCGTGTGACGGTTTCATTGGCCGTTTGAAGGCCATAGTTCGTGCCAAAGGTGACCACTTCGAACATTCCGAGATTTTTTGCTTTCATGGCGTTTGATTTTGTTGCAGTTTTTTATCTCACCCTGTATATATGGGAACTATACCTATATCTTAACCGGCTTTGATACACTTTCTTCCAGGCTAAATTCGTTCGTATTTACCAAAATCCATTCAATTCGGACTTATATTAACCGATTTCGATAGAATTTGGCAGAGGTATATCTGAGCCGTGTTTGATAAATTTCTCCGAGAATCATTGTTACAAATTTGATATTACGGCTGTGGAGGAGAAACTTAACAAATCAGATGAAGAATATGTAGGAAAGCAATAGCCATGTCTGAACCGATTTTTACAAATTCTGCCAAATTCTGTCCCATTTGGACTCATATTACATATTTGGTGCACAATAGCAGGCGATATATGATATATATTGATGCTATATCTAATTTTTGACCTATTATCTCCAACTAATATAGCATTTGTCCTTGGGCCAAACAAATGATTTGTGCACAATTTCGTCTAAATCGGGCAGTAAATCCGATCTGTAGTTTGTTTACAAAAATACATGGACAGACGCGTGGATATGCATAAATCGACTCAGAATATGATTCTATGTAGATCATCAAACGGAATTTTGGGACTACCTCGCTTCCTTCTCTATTTAAAAAAATGCACAAACATATAATACCCTGATCACAGTGTGGTGTCGGGCATACAAATTGAACTTATGTTGAGGAGAAACAAAAGGGAGTGTACCTATAGAGGCCATTTTCGAATCCGATCTAAGATATAGCCATCGTGATAGATCGACTTAAATGTACAGTCGTCCAAAAAGACATGGAGCCTAAAACGGTTTTTTTCATGAAACTCATTTTGGTTACCTCAACGGTGTCGAACAATCTTTAAAGATATTGCTATTTCTCATAATATTCTCACTTCGTTGTATTTCTAGTTTTTGCAAGAGAATGGCCAATGACGACCTCGTTTTAATATTTCTCCCACATACTGTATCCTCTGAAATTAATCTATAATTTTATGGTGTATCAATTTTGAATAAGTACTTCATGGACAGAAGGGGTTACACACAAACCACCCAAAAGGGGTTTTTTCACATTTCATTGAAATGGACCATTGCGAAAACAAATAATGGCATCATCAACAACAAAATGACAACATTATCTACATCAGTAAATGTCAAAATTGTCAGGCCACAGGATGTGTTAATGCGTTTCAAAATGGGGGTTTATTTTCTCTCCACTTCTCTATCCAAGAATTTTTTCTCTTCCTTTCTTGCCGGGGACACAAAGAAATGTAAAAATGTGGAAATCTTTGTTGCTTTTGATTAGCACATCAACAACAAACAAACAAAACTAACATTTGTTAAACAAAAATCGGGTAAATCCTTTCAATTTATTCATCTAATAAATCTCAAGAAATGTGGATATTTATTCATTCTCAAGATAATGTTTCAGCTATGGGTGCTGCTGCTTGTGCCACTTTCCCTTCACTCATTGGACATTGGTCCCTCTGTCATTTCTTGTTCATATCAAATGTCACACGAAGCAGCACACTTTAGCTGTCAATAATTCAATGAGGGATTTGATTTGGGAGTACCTTCCTAAAAAAGGAAAAAAGTCCACATAGAAACGAAGTAATCGTGTCAGGCCCAACATGAAGTGGATGAATTGATTTCTCCAAAGAAAACCTAAAAAACGAAAACTGTTGAATGTCATCGCGCGATGGGGCAGCAGGCATCACAAAAATCCCACTAATGCGGCTAGCTGACAATCAAAGTAAATGCCATTTTTCACTTTAAACTTCTGAAGGAAATGAACAAAGATGGCAGCGAACAGGTCGGCAGGAGGCGATTAAGGCTACAACTTTGTGTCACACATACAAAATAATCGTCCTCAAAAGGGATTTCTGACGACAAGCCGGACCGACCGACCGGCCGACCGATTCTGCAAAGTTTCTTTCTTTTTTCATTCCTCCCTACCAAAAATGTCACTTTCATCGCATTTATGATCACGAAAACCAAATTAACGCACCAATGCCAATGATGATACTACCGCTGACGACGAGGACGTTGCTTCGATGTTGATGATGATGTGAAAAATGCCGCTGTTGGCTCCCGCTTATGACTACACAATTTAATGGTTACCTTAAGCGGCAGCAATCAACTGCCAGCAGCATCACTTCTCCACTTTGGCACAAAAGGAGGGGGGACTCTTCATTCTTTGGCCTTTTTGCGCCCCATTTCATGCCGGGAGCTTTGTGCGTGCTCAATATCGCCGGACCCACAAAACCGACGTACCTTTTGGTCATGTCATTGATAATTTATGTCACATAAAACCCAACCGAATTGAATTCAAATTCTTTACATAGCGCGGTAGCGACTAAGCGAGTCACACACAATGTTAGTCGCTCATATATTTCAAACACAAGCGGCATAACCAGAAAAAAAAGAAATGAAAATATCTTCCCGAAACGAAAGATGAACAAAATCCAAATACCGCCGCCGACAGTTGTTTGGGTGAGACAGTGGAGGATATTTTGGCATTTCTTTGTATGTACAAAGTTGCAAAACATTTTAAGTGGGTGATAAGTCTATGGCAATATAAATATATTCTTATTAACAACTAAAATAGCTGTAATTTCGGCCGGGCCACACTTTGTACACCCTCCACCATTTGGAACAAATTTGGCAATTTTCAAAAAAATTAAATCCGTTAAAAATTCTGTTAAAATCTTAAAAAATACCAAATGTAGTCGTTATATTAGGGTCTATACGACGACATGGACCTGCATAGGCAATTTTTGTCATAAGTCAATACTATATTCAAATGCGAAGCTTGAAAAAATCTTTAAAATACCAAATATAGGGAGGAATTATTGTATGGGGGCTATACCAAGACGTGGACAAGCAATTTCCAGTCATAGGCTGTAGTATCCATTACGAACTTCAAATACCAAATTTGAGACAATTCCCGTGAATAATGTCGCTAAAATCTTCAAAGTACCGAATATCGGGAAGTACCGTTATATGGGGGCTATACGAAGACGTGGACCAGCGCAGACAATTTTCTATCTTAGGCTGTAGTAACTATTACGAACTTCAAACACCAAATATGAAACAATTCCGGTGAATAATGTCGCTAAAATCTTCAAAGTACCGAATATCGGGAGGAACCGTTATATGGGGCTATACCAAAACTTGGACCCATTTTCAATACCAAAAGTCCTGAAAAGATAATGCACATTTGAGTAAAATTTTATCAATCTAATCCATTTCGTTCGGAAGGTAGAGTGATTTCCACAGACGGACAGACAGATAGACGGACATATGGACGGACATCGCTAAATCGGCATAGAATTGTATGCTGTTGAAGAATATATATACTTTGTGGGGTCTAAAATGTATGTTAGGTGCTACAATGACAAACTTAATATAACCTCCATACTATGTTGGAGGGTATAAAAAAATCCGGTGAATAATGCAGCTGAAATCATCAACATACCGAATATAGAAAAGTACCATTATATCAGGGCTATACGACGACCTGGACCTGCAAAGACAATTTTATGTCACAGTCTGTAATACCTATTAGGAACTTCAAATACGAAATTTCAAATGCAGAATATCGGTAGGTATTAATATATGGGGCCTATACGAAGACCTGCACCTACATACATAATTTTCTATCATAGACTGTAGTTCCCATTACGAACTCAAAATACGAAATTTGAAACAACTCCGGTTAACAATATTGCAAAAATCATCAAAATTCCGAATATTGGGAGGTACCGTTATATGGAGGCAATGCGATATTGTGGATCTATATAGGCATTGCTCTTCCAAGGGTTAAATTGCTTAAAAAGAACTTCTAGTATGGATATTTAGACAATTCCAGAGAAAAAGTGTAGCTAAAATCATCAAAATACGGAATATTGGGAGGTACCGTTATATGAGGGATATATGATTTCGTGGACCTATATAGACAATACTCTTCCAGGTGGTAAAGCACTCAGAAGGAACTCCTTTTGTTGATTTCCAGACAATTTTATTGAAAAATTTGGCTACAATCATCAAAATACGGAATATCGGGTATACGACATGAAGGCTAAACGATATCGTGTACCGATATAACCCATCTTCGAACATGACATGCCTGCAGACAAAAGACTGATCTGTTTTGCCATTCGGCCGGCCTTTTCGAACTCTCTCGACTATTAACTAACCGACACGTACAACTCAATTTTCAAGAAGCTGACGACCATCCATCTGGTTTTTCATCATATCGTGCCTCAACAAATTCAGCGAATCCGTGTGAGATTTTCGGATTTAAAATTCAGGGTGCTTGTGATCCTTGGACCGATAAATCTATCGTTTTGGGGACTTACATTGAAAAGTCGTACTGCAATAATGAGGCTATGTCTTGGCGGACCAACAGTTCAAAACAAAAACCACCAATTCTCGCTAACCCATCACGTGACAATTCCAGAAATGTTGATCTGAAGATGGCGTTTCTGGGCGGGAAGAACCTCCCTAAAATAGAAAACAATGCCGTAAATATAAGCTTAAATAGACAAGACGGTAATACAGGGTTGTCCATATTCGACGGACCCATCTGGCAACGCCATAACTTTTTACAGAGATGTCACATCGCTTAATGACATACCGCGTTTGAGGCGTCAGTCTACGCACATTTTTACCATGAACCAATACATATGGGCAACCCTGTATTAAAGCCCTCCAAAAACCATACCTATGAGGCTAACAAAGAAGAGTACTCTCTCAGATGTGTATGTTGCCAACCCCCAGCATGCCTGTGGTCTATTAAAGGAGACAACATCAAGGATCGACTACAAACCAAAGGATCCCCACTAATCATGCAAATGTCCTCGTCATCACATCATCAAAATAAACGAGAAGGAAGGACTTACCCTCATGATATATACATATTTTAACAAGTGACTGGTGCGTACGATAACTCTCGAAGTTAGTATCCTATTTAGTTCAAACTTGGTATATCGTAATATTATTATCAAACTTAGATCGAGCTCGGAAATGGACAATATTGGTCCAGTACTTTAATAAAATAAATATATAATATATATATAATAAAAATATATTTTACTACACAGAAAGAAAAAGGATAATCCGATTTTGCTCCAACTTTGCGAAAAAAAAAACAATATCGGTCCACTACATCAAGTACCTCCGGGACAAGGTGTCAATATAATTATAACTCTTATAAAATGTGATTAAGCCAAGGTCTGGTGTGAAGATGGCCCACTCCTTCTGGAACCTCCATCACAAAAGGGTGAACATTTTCAATACTCTTGAAGCTCATAAAACGCGAAATTAAAATCCGATTCCATTCAGACTTGGTACATCTTAATATTCCCATCAACACAAAATGTGTTACAAATATGCTACAGATTGGACCATTTCCTCTGGTTCCTCCACCACAAATGGTCAACATTTTTATACCCTCAGCCATATGACTACGGAGGGTATATATCATTTGATACAGTCAAAACGTCTAGTGTCTAGTCGAAATAACGGTTTAGACCCTAGGTTTTTTTGGACCAAATCCGTTTCCGAACATTTGGAGTCGATCTAGCGATGTTCGTCCGTCCGCCTGTCTGTCTGTCTGGCTGGTGCGCACGATAACTCTCGAAGGGAGTACCAGATTTGGTCCAAACTTGGTACAACGTAATATTTTTGTCAAAGTAAGATCGAGTTCGGAGATGTGTAAAATCGGTCCACTCCTTCTGGTACCATCATCACAAAAGAATATTTTACTACACACTAAGCGAAAGGATGATCCGATTTTTCTCCAACTTTGCGAAAATAGACAATATCGCTCCACTCTATCAAGTACCTCCCCCACAAAGGGTCAACATTTTGAAGAATTTTTCTTCAAATTACAAACATCACAATATTTTTATTAACCCAAGGTCTGGTGTGAAGATGGTCCACTCCTTCTGGAACCTCCATCCCAAAGTGTCAATATACGTCAATATCCTTGAAGGTCATAAAACGCGAAATTAACATCCGATTCCATTCAGATTTGTTACATCCTAATATTTCCATCAACACAAGAACTGTTACAAAGATGGTAGAGATCGGACCATTCCTTCTGGTACCTCCTCCACAAAGGGTTAAAATTTTTAATAACTAAAACGATCATAAAATCCAAAATAAGCATCCGCTTCTCATCATTTTTCACACATCTCATACTAACACAAAATCTAGTGTGAAGATAGGATATATCGGTCTACTCCTTTTGGTATATTATTTTCTCTTTACCAAAAATCTGCAATGAATATGTAAATTAGCGGAATTTTTGATTTGATTTACTTATTTTATTGGATATAATTTTTTCCAAATTTCTCCCACTGTGTTAATCACTTCCAAGCGCTACACAGCTACCAATTTGATGGCTATACGCTTGGTTGGTCATTTGACCAAGCCTAGAATATAGAGTGAGAGCTAACGAAAGACAAAGCGACAGAAGACGGGCAGACCGACATTTAAGGCATCATCACAAAAATAATCCCACATTTATGGGAGATAATATTCACACTGACAATGCCACAGCCGCTAGCACCACCATCACCAATCACAGCAGAAAACCAAATGAATTTTTCAATACCTTACCCGAAACTGAAACAAACCGATTGTGTCATCACGAACAAAACACACACACACATAACAACCTAAAGGACTAAAAAACGGAATTCGTTTAAAATAATCAAATACCTTGTCGAGTAAAATCTCACAATTGATTTGATTAAATTTAATTCATTCCTGTGTTCAGGCGGCATTCTCCTCACATAACCGCCAAGAGATTGAGAACGAACAGAACGAAGCAAACAACTTTGTTTCAAAAAACCTTTCAACTTGAATAAATTTCAAAATAAATTCAAATTTTGTTGACAGTTTTAATGCTCAACTGTCCATCACTGGGTGCTGTTGTCCTGCGAAATGGTTGAGATATTTTCTTTTCGCTTTCAATTGAGCCATGTTTTAACACTAAGCGAGTTTGTGCCATGGCATTTGTTATTAGACCCTTGGGATCATATCTGTGTTTAGAGAAATATATCAAGGAGGTTTTGGTTAAGATTTGAGAATTTGTTTGCCAACAGATTTTCAAATAAAATAGCAGCAGAGTAAAACATTTCCATGCGATGTTTTAGAAGGAAGTAGTCGTAAAATTTTTTTACCATATTCACAATTTCTGAACATGAAATCTTTAAATAACATCTTATATAGGGTCCGCCAAATATTTAGCTTTTATACCCTACACCACATAGTTATAGGGGTATTATGTCTTTGTGAATTTGTTTGTAACATGGAGAAGGAAGCGAGATACACCCATACGTACGTTTGAGGATCTTCATAGAATCACTTTCTGAGTCGATTTATGCATGTCAGTCCGTCTGTCCATGTATTTTTATGAACAAAATGCAGATCGCATTTATTATCCGATTGGGATGAAATCTTCCAAGCAAACGAACCCTATTGAAATTGGTGAAAAACGACTCAAATTTAGATATGGCTTTCATATATATGTCTTCAACCAATTTCGGGTTAATTGTACACCAAATGGTTAATACCAGCCCGAATCTTGGCAATTCTGACTGAATTCATCATAAATACAAGCAGATGAATCGGTTCAGATACAGTTAGAGCTCCCACATATATTTTTCATCCGATCTGTTAAATTTCTCCTCACAGCCGTTATACGCACTCCGTAATAACGATATTCGAAAAAATATATCAAAAACAGCTCAGAAATACCTTTGCCAAATTCTATCAAAATCGGTTCAGATTTGGATATAGCTCCCATATACATATCTTTACTCCATTTCAAGTTTACTGTCTACCAAATGGTTAACATAAGCCCGAATTAAATGGATTTTGGCACACGCGAATGAATTTAGCCTGGAAGAAAGTGTACTAAATTTGGCGAAAATCATTTAAGATATAGCCCTAGGTCCCATATATAGGGTGAGATAAAAAAACTACTACACAAGTCAAACTCCATAATTTTTATTTTTTTTTTTTAACTTTATTTAATGAAAGCCAAAAAGGTCGGAAATAGCATTAAATTTTAGAATAAGTTTAGATTTGATCGAATTGTTCACCTTTGGCACGATTTATGGCCTTCAAACGGTCAATGAAACCGTCACACGCTGCCCGAATGTTGCTCTGCGGTATTTTGGCCCATTCCCGGCGAAGCGCTTGCTTGAGGTGATCGACACTTTGGTATTTTTTAGTTCCAACCTTGCTTTCCAAAATACTCCAGACACAATAGTCCAACAGATTGGTATCCGGAGATTTTGGTGGCCATTGTGCGCTGGAAATGAAGCGAGAAACCTCATTTTGTAACCATTCTTGGTTAGCGCGTGCTGAGTGCGTTGGTGCTGCCTCCTGTTGGAATGTCCAAGGTTTGCGGCCAAAATGATAGCCTGCCTATGGCTTTAATACAACCAGAATATTTCCGCGATAATATTCGGTATTTATTCTGATGCCACGGCAGCTCATACCATGACCATGACCGGCGCTTGAGTTCTGGTGGCTAACTGAAGGTGCACGTTTTCAGCAGACCTCTTGGGCAAGTAAACACGATCATTTTGTTTGTTTACAAACTGCTGGACAACGAATGTTTTCTCATCGGAGAAAAACAAATTCGGCAGTTCATCGCTTTCGTCCAAGCGAAGCAACTCTTTAGCTCTTTTGAATCTTTTTTCTCTCTGTTGAGGTGTAAATTCTTGCACTTTTTGGATTTTCAATGGCTTTACCCCGAGCTTATTTTTCAATATTTGCCGAATGAAATATTACGATATTTTCAGCAAAGTCATTTTTCGGCCACTGCGACGCGGGTTTCGATCAAATCGCTTCTTTACTTTTCGAATCATTTCTGCTGATGTTGCTGCTTTCTTCCGTCCACTTCCTTGACGTCGGCCTACGCTACCAGTGTCGCGGTAACGAGCGATGGTACGAGACACAAAGGATTTATTCACATTTAAATGCTGGAGTGCTCTAACGATAGCCACTTGTGGTTTTCCAGCCAAATATAAACAAATCACATAATCTCGCTTCAATTCCATCACGAATATCTTTTTTTCTGGAAAATTCTCACCAAAATGCCTTTGTACGCTTGTAAACAATATATTGAGCTGTCACTGTAATAATTTTAACAGCTGTCGGACAAGTGGCTTAGAAATGACAACAGTCTGATGTTGGTTGCAGTTTTTTAATCTCACCCTGTATATGCTGTATCCACTTTGTGGTCTTAAGTCCCTCCCTTGCGTAATATGAACTCAACAACAATGAGCTTTGGTAGAAACAGCTCAGAAATTGGTACCAAGATTTTGTCGGTTCCGGTCCATATTAAAATTGTTGAAATTAAGTTCCGATTTGGATATAGCTGCCAAATATATCTTCATCCGATTTTATGTTTATTGTGCACCAAATGACTAATATCAGCCCAAATGGACTGAGTTCTGACACTTCCGACGGAATTCAACTCACAAGCAAGTACTTCAAATTTTGGTGAATATCGGTTTAGATATAGCTATAGCTCCCATACATATGCTTTATTCGATTTGTTGCGAAAGTCCCTAACATGCGTTATATACACTCCACAATAATGATATTTGATGCCGGACATCATATACAGCTCGCAAATACCTCTGCCAAATTTTATCGAGATCGGTTCAGATTTTTAGCTTCAATATACATCTTCATCAGATTTTACGGTTATTGTCATCCATACATGTTATATCTGCACTAATTAGATAGTTTTTTTTATATTCAATCGATTTTTTTTCCATTTGGTGAAACTCGGTTCGGTGTATATATTGCTCCTCGCCATATGACTACAGAGGGTATATATCATTTGTGGCTCATCGAAGAAAAAGGTTTTAGCCCCTAGTCTCTTTAGACCAAATTCGTTTCAGGACATTTGGAGTCGATGTAGCGATGTCCGTCCGTCTGTCTAACTGTCTGGTTGGCTGGTGCGCACTCAAAGGGAATATCCGATTTGGTACATCGTAATATTTTTGTCAAACTTACATCGAGTTCGGAGATGGGCAATATTGATTCACTCCTTCAAAAAAAAAAAAAAAAAAAAAAAAAAAAAAATAATATAAAAAAATATATATATAAATATATATATATATATATATATATATATATATATATATATTTATATATATATATATATATATATATATATATATATATTACTACACGGAAAGAGAAAGGATGGTCCGATTATGCTCCAACTTTGCAAATCCTAATATTACCATCAGTGCTAAGTCAGGTGTAAAAATAGAAAATATCAGTCCACTCCATTAAGTACCTTCCCCACAAGATTTGGTTTAAGATTTGGAATGATTTAAACTCCAATAAAATGTCAGGTAAGTGTCCGAGTGACCCAAGGTCTGGTCTAAAGATGGAATATATCGGTCCACTCCTTCTGGTACCTCCCCTACAAAGATTCAAAACTTTGAAAATTCATAAAGCTCGAAAAACACGAAATTAACATCGGTTTCCATTCAGTCTTGGCACATCTCAGTATTTTCATAAACACATGATATGTTATAAAGATGGTAGAGATCGGACCATTCCTTCTGGTACCACCCCTACAAAGCGTCAACATTTTGAATAAACAAAACGAGAATAAAATCCGAAATAAGCATCCGGTTCTCTTCACATTACACACATCACAAAACTTTTATTTGCCCAAGGTCTGGTGTGAAGATGGAATAAATCGGTCCACTCCTTTTGGTACCTCCCCCACAAAGGGTAAAAATTTTGAATAGCCATTAAGCTCTTAAAACGCAAAATTTATATCCGATTCCATTCGGACTTTGTACATCTCAATATCTCCGTCAAAACAAGATCTGATATAAAGATGGTGGAGATCAGATCATTTCTTCTGGTACCTCCCCCACATAGGGCTTAAGATTTTAAAAAACCAAACGCTCAAAGAGAGCGACATCATATTCATATTTTACACATACAAACATTTGTGCTAACAAAAGATCTGTTGTGAAGATGATATATATCAGCGAACACCTTCTATTACCTTTATCACAAAGGGTCACAATTTTCAATACTTTTACCTCTCATAACTTGCGAAACATGTCAGAGATTCTTTAAAACTTGCTAAATCCAAATATTTCTCTCAACCAGAAATCTGATGAATATGGAATTTATGGTTTCGCATAGAATTGGATATAAATGTTCCATTTTCTTATAATTTTGCCAATACCAATATTTTTATCTGTATTAGATGAAGTTTTAAAATTAAATACTTCCATCGACTATATCTGGTACATAACGCATTTATTAACATTTTCTTAAAATTATCACATATATCACATAAAGTGAAGGGAGTATCCAATATAGTCCAAACCTGACACGTAGCAATTTATATCATATTTATTTACAAGTTTTTCAAATGTTCTGATTCGGATTACGTCGAAGAAGACGTTTTGTCTGAACCATTATTTAGATATGGCATATTTTGGCCTTTATGTGTTATTTTGGCCTTATGTACTAAAGACATTAAAATCTGATACCATTCATCATTTTGTGATATATGTCTATATTAATATGACTATATAATTCCTCACAACTGTATCATTTGCAATAATCACGGCACCTCTTCTCGTCCATCTCATTGAAATGTGTGTGCGCCCCATTTGTGATATGTTGATTGACTCCTGTCATTCTTTGTCTTATTTGTCAGTTAAATTTGACACCGCCACCATTCCGCTGAGGAGTTCTACACCTTTTTTTGTGACGACGATGATGATGATGATGCCATCCATCCATCAATGGGCAGTAATCGAATTTAATTTTCGTTTTAGAAGAAACTCACTCTTCTTCTATGGCCAGTGGATACGATGAATGTTTGTCATCAAATGCGATATTTTTTTTTTTCAAATTTTATTTATTTGTCGCGTGTTTGATTTGGACATTTTGAATGTCTTCCGTTGACACATTCTCTCATGTTGCCTAACGTGGCAATATTTGTTGTCACTCCCGGTTAAGTTCACAATGCATTTTGGTGGTTTGGATGTTTGGTATCTCAATTGTCCAAACAAATAATTGTTTGAGATTTTGGTATTTATCGATTAGATTGAATTACAAAATTCAACCTGTTCTGTTTGGAAATGCCAAAGTGACATTTTTATTGCTAATGCGATGAGATGTATCTATCAGTGATATTTTAAGTATTTTTGTATTAGAAATGGACAGCTTTGTTAGGAAAGTATTGATAGGGTGTGGGCAAAAGGGCAGTACTGAGTATTGAATTTTATCAATAATGTTTCAGGAAACTGTTTGGGCTTGACAATTTTTATAATCTTAAAATTTTTATAGTAGGGGTGAACAACCCGATTTATCTACATTTCTACCGATCCTAATGTAGACAAAATTATTTCCTGGAAGCGTTTCATTCAGAATCACTTTCTTTTGCTTAGCTTAAGACCCATACAAAGGTTGTCCCCTTAAACTGGAGTAGATCATCTGAAACTCCTGTCGAAGGCTGCTATTTTAGAAAGGAGTATACAGTTTAGAACCACACTTTGGTCGCATATTTACATACTGTGTGAAAAGAGAATTCCTCCAAAAAAAAGCTAGGAATTATTGACATCATTAGCACTCATAGCTTCTTTTTGAAAAAGTCAGAAATAAAACTAATTTTGTTCCTCAAAAAATAAAACAAGATCACAACTTATTTCTATGACCATTCAAGTGATATCCATATTTTTCATTTTCAAAAAACAAAAACAGTAAAGAATGTCTTAAAGTCGGGCGGGACCGACTTTACGATACCCTACACCACTTTGCTAATTTAGTAGAGCTCCACATAACAATTAAAAATGTTTATGGGAGAATTCAATCATACAAGCTATGATTATAATTATAATTTAAAGTTCAAAGGACAAAATATGCCGAAGATACAAATGTATCTTTTAAATTCGTGTTGCCCATTTGGTGCACAAATAATTTAAAATCGGATAAAAATATATATGGGAGCTATATCCAAATCTGAACCGATCTCGATAAAATTTGGCAAATATATTTCTGAGCTGTATTTGATATATTTCCCCAAATATTGTTGTTACAGAGTGCATATTACGGCTGCGGAGGACAAAAATAACAAATCGGATGAACAATATATATGGGAGCTATAGCTATATCTGAACCGATTTCGATGCTTATTTTAAGGCCTAATTTGGGTCTATATGCAAAATCCCATACAATTCGGGCTGATATTACACGTTTGATGCACAATAAAAGGCAAATCGGACGAAGATATATATTGGAGCTATATCTAAATTTTAACCGATTATCTCCAATTTCAATAGGGTTCCTCCTAGGGCCAAACAAATGATCTGCGCAAAATTTAATCTGGATCGGGCAATAAATGCGACCTGTACCTTATTTACAAAAATACATGGACAGATGGACGGACAGGCGGACGGACGGACATGCATAAATCGACTCAGAATGTGATTCTATGCAAATCATCAAAAGGAATTATGGGTCTATCTCGTTTCCTTTTGCCTGTTACAAACAAATGCACAAAGACATAATACCCTGACCACCTTGTGGTGTACGGTATAAACAGTAAAGTCGGGCGGGGCCGACTTTATATTACCCTTCACCACTTAGCAAATTTAGTAGAGCTTTACATAGCAAATATAAGTTTTTAAATCATACCAACTATGATTTAATAATTATAATTTAAAGCGAGAGGAATATCCTCCTCTGAATCGATTTCAATTCGGGCTTGTATTACCCATTTGGTGCACCACTAACTTGAAATCAGATAAATATTTATATGGGAGCTACATATATAAAAATCTGAACCGATCTCGCTAAAATTTGGCAAAGTTATTTGCATATGCATACTACGGCTGTGGATAACACATATAACAAATCGAATGAACATTATATATAGGAGCTATAGCTATATCTGAGCCGATTTCCACCAAATTTGACATACTTGTTATACCCTCAGCCATATGGCTACTCGAAATAATGGTTTTAGACCCTTGGTCTTTTTGAACCAAATCCATTCAGGAGATTTGGAGTCGTCTGTCTGGCTGGTGCGCACGATAACTCTCGAAGGGAGTATCCGATTTGATCCAAACTTGGTACATCGTAATATTTTTGTCAAACTTAGTGCCTTCCCCACAAATGGTCAAAATTTTGAATGATTGCAACTCCTATAAAGTGTGATGTAAGAGTCCGATTGTTTTCAAATTTCACACATCCCAATATTTCTATTTACAAAATCTGGTATTAAGATGGAATATACCGGTCTACTCCTTCTGGTACCATATTTGTTTCCAAAGAAAGAGAAACGATATTCCGATTTTGCTCCAACTTTGCAAATCTTAATATTTGCTTCATGGATATTAAAAATGTTAACCCTTTCCGAGGGTGGTATTAGTGTACTGATATATTCCATCTTCACAGCAGATCTTATGTTAGTAGAAATAATGGGATGTGTGAAATATGAGGAGAACCGAATGCTTATTTTATATTTTATAATCGTTTTGGTTATTCGAAACTTTGACCGTTTGTGGGGGAGGTACCTAAAAGAATGGTCGGATCTCTACCATCTTTAAACAGATCTAGAGTTGATTGGAATATTGAGATGTGCGAAGTTTGAATGGAATCTGATGTTAATTTCGCGTTTTATTAGCTTCATGGATATTCAAAATGTTGACCTTTTGTGGGGGAGATAATCCGATTTGACTCCAACTTTGCAAATCCTAATATTTTCCTCAGTTCTTGGTCAGGTGCAAAAATGGATAATATTGGTCAACTCCATCAAGTGCCTTCCCCACAAAGGGTAAAAATTTTTTATAATTATAACTCTTATAAAATGTGGTGTAAGAATCCGATTGTCTTAAAATTTTACACATTTCAATATTTTTATTAACTCAAGATTTGGTGTTTAGATGGAATATATCGGTCCACTCCTTCTGGTACCTCCCCCACAAAAAGTCGAAAGAGCGTAAAACGCGAAATTAACATCCGCTTCCATTGAGACTTGGTACATCTGAATATTTCCATCAACACAAGATCTGTTATAAAAACGGTAGAGATCGGACCATTCTTTTAGTACCTCTCCTACAAAGTGTCAAAATTTTGAATATCCATGAATGTCATAAAACGCGAAATAAGCATTAGGTTTTCTTTATACACAAGATCTGTTATAAAGATGGGATATATCGATCCACTCCTTTTGGTACCTCCACCACAAAGGCTTAACATTTTGAATATTCATGAAGCTCATAAAAAGCGAAATCAACATCCGATTCCATTTCAGACTTGGTGCATCTCTTTCTTTCGTTCTGTGCAAAAAATATGTATTTTCTTGAAAATTTCGACCATTTGTGATGGAGGTACCAGAAGGAGTTGACCGATATATTCAACCTTAACACCAGACCTTAGATTAATATAAATATTAGGATGTGTGAATTTTGAAGACAATCGGACTTTTACATAATATTTTATGAGAGTTGTAATTATTTTAAATTTTGACCCTTTGTGAGGGAGGTACCAAAATGAGTGGACCGATATTGTCCATTTTCGCACCAGACCTAGCACTGACGCAAATATTAAGATTTGCAAATTTGGAGCAAAATCAGATTATCGTTTCTCTTTCTGTGCAAAAATATGTTTTTTTTTTTTGAAAATTTCGACCATTTGCGGGGAGGTACCAGAAGGAGTGGATCGATATATTCCATCTTAACACCATACCTTGGGTTAATGCAAATATTGGATAAATATTTAAGGCAATCGGACTCTTACATCAAATTTTGTGAGAGTTGTAATTATTTAAAATTTTGACATTTTGTGGGGGAGGTATGGACCGATATTGTCCGTTTTCGCATCTGACCTAGCACTGACGCAAATATTAGGATATGCAAAGTTGGAGCAAAATCGGAGTATCCTTTCACTTTCTGTGCAAAAAATATATTTTTTGAAAATATCGACCTTTTGTGGGGGAGATACCAGAAGGAGTGGACCGATATTGCCCATCTCCGAACTTGATCTAAGTTTGACAAAAATATTACGATGTACCAAGTTTGGACCAAACCGGATACTCCCATCGAGAGTTATCATGCGCACCAGCCAGACAGACAGACGGACGGACATCACTAGATCGACTTCAAATGTCCTGAAACGTTATTTCGACTAGGCACGCTTTGACCGTATCAAATGCACTTTTTGACCGTATCTGTAGCCATATGGCTGAGGGTATAATAATTGAACATTGGCTAAGGGTATACATCTGTCGGCAAAACCGACTGATATTTTCTAACTTGTGACGGCACTTTTTGACATAGGATTTACCCAAGAATGACAAAATCATAATATAATCCTTTTCTAGTTAGATTTAGTTTTCTTCTCCTTCCTCATGTGATGTTTTTTCTGTGGCGCCTCTTATGCCCCATTAAAATATTTCCTATTCTCATTTGCATTTCAGGTCTAGTAGCTGCATTGCAATTATTTAAACTTGTAATTACAGCGAAAACCTACAGAGCCCATTATGTGGATAAATAATGCCATAATTCGCAACATTTAGTGTAAAATCCAATCATGGTTATCATTTTTACCATTCTTCGCCTCAGTAAACCATTGATGCCCCATGGATTACTCCAACAAGGAGTTGGGCGAATAGTTTTATATTTTCTGATTAATTTATAACATCGGCTTAATTGCTTGCAATGCAATTCATTCTTTTTGTTGCTAGACTCCCAATCGTCTTCTTCCATTCCTCTTTTTTTCTTCTTTGTTCGCTTTCGTCGATTGTTCAGAGCAATGATTATTTTGATTTAAAACAAAAGCTGCACAACGGCGAAAGGGAAATAATATCCACATTTTGTTCGCTCTACCCATCCAAAAGCAATCTCTTCACTAAACAGTAGGAGTTTTGTAATCGTTTTACATTCGAAAAGTAATTTAACTTTGCTAAAAGGATTGCAATTCGTTTTTTGTTTTGTATTTAGCGATGGTTATGTTTGCAGCCAAGATGTGTCTGCGCCCAATCATTTCGGCCGCAAGACGCAAATAGCCATGGGGATAGTGGGGATGGATGACTAGCTAGCTGGCTGGCTGGCTAGCTGCGACTCATTTTCATTACAGATCAGAATACTAAAGCATCATCATTGCCATCATCCAGAACAAGAGAGCAATAAGTTGTGAAATACCGACAAAATACCCATGTTGTTCACAGACAGATAGACAGACAGAGTCGCAGTCGTCGTGTTTTGTGTTGATGGCCTGGGCCTTAGGGTCGTCCAAGGCATGACTTTGTTTAATAAGAAATTCAATTTTCTTTGGCGTTGTTGTTCCTTTTCTTAGCTAGCTAGCTTGATGCATGCAAATCGTTATAGTTTCCTCTTACCATCTTTTTTGATATTCTAGCTGTTGTTGCTGTTGTGATTTTTTATTAAATATTAATAGCTTTCCTTTGGGATATTGATTGTTCCGCTGGCCACAGGGAAGCCAATGCTTTTTTTTGGCCAGCATTCGCTGAAGTTAATTGCTGTTTTGCAATAATTTGGTGGGCGTTTTACGCCATGAAAATGATGTCAATTTTTCTATGATTTATGACTTTTCCACCGTTTCGTGAATTTGGTGTGAAAAAATGTTAATGAAGTGCAGAGTGCATGAAAAGCTGTAAAATAATGAAAAACATTCATATTTTTTTGGTTTAGGGGCTAAAAGGAGACATGTAAAAAAGAAGCTAAGTTCGACCGGGCCGAACCTTTAATACCCTCTATCGTTTGGAAGGAACTTGAAAAAATTAAAAAAAAAAATCTCCGACGAAAAATAACGCTTAAAAATAAATTTAGTGTCGATAATATCATCAAAATATGGAATAAAGGGAGGTACCGTTATATGTGGGCTATACAAAAAAAAAAACAGTAAAGAAAGTCTTAAAGTCGGGCGGGGCCGACTTTATAATACCCTACACCACTTTGTTAATTAAGTAGAGCTACACATAACAATTAAAAGTTTATATGGGATAATTCAATCATACACGCTATGAATATAATTATAATTTAAAGTTCAAAGGACTAAATATGGCGAAGCATTTGTATCTTTTAAATTCGGAATTGTATTGCCCATTTGGTGCACAATTAATTTGAAGTCGGATAAAGATATATATGGGAGCTCTATCCAAATCTGAAGCGATCTCGATAAAATTTGGCAAAGATATTTCTGAGCTCTATTTGATATATTTCCCTGAATATCGTTGTTACGGAGTGCATACTACGGCTGTGGGTAACAAATATGACAAATCGGATGAACAGTATATATGGGAGCTATAGCTACATCCGAACAGATCTTCACCAAATTTGACATACTAGCTTCTAGACCCAATTCGGTCGTAAGTGCCAAATTGCATCGCATTTGGACTAATATTAGACGTTTGGTGCACAATAAAAGGTAAATCGGACGAAGTTATATATGGGAGCTATATCCAAATCTGAACCGATCTCGATAAAATTTAGCAAATGTATTTCTCAGCTGCATTTGATATATTTCCCCAAATATTGTTGTTGCAGAGTGCATATTACGGCGGCGGTGGACAAAAATAACAAATCGGATGAACAATATATATAGGAGCTATAGCTATATCTGAACCGATAAAATTTGGCATACTTATTTTCAGGCCTAATTTGGTTGTATGTGCAAAATTCCATACAATTCGGGATGATATTACACGTTTGGTGCACAATAAAAGGCAAATCGGACGAAGATATATATGGGAGCTATATCTAAATTTTGACCGATTATTTCCAATTTCAATAGGGTTCGTCCTTGGGCCAAACAAATGATCTGTGCAAAATTTCATCTGGATGGGGCAATAAATGCGACCTGTACTTTGTTTACAAAAATACATGGACAGACGGACAGACGGACGGACGGACATGCATAAATCGACTCAGAATGTGATTCTATGCAGATCATCAAAAGGAACTATGGGTCTATCTCGTTTCCTTCTGCTTGTTACAAACAAGTGCACAAAGACATAATACCCTGACCACCTTGTGGTGTAGGGTATAAATATATATATATATATATTATATATATATATATATATATATATATATATATATATATATATATATTTTTTTTTTTTTTTTTTTTTTTTTTTTTTTCTAACATTTCGAGGAATTACAAACGGAATAACAAAGTAAATATACCCTCCACCTCCGAACTTTATAGAATACTTCAAATATAAACAATTGACTTGATCCGATAACATCGGATGTTTTTCCCGTAAATGTTAAATATAAGCTTTTTAGAAAGACCGAAAACAGTGTCATTTTTAAAGATTTTATTTTTTTATAATTTTTTTTTCCAAATTAGTGGAATTTGATCGTTTTTTCCCCTCGTGACTTTTTATGTTCCCTCGTGACTCGTCAGATAGAAATATTACCAGAGACAAAATTTGGTCTTTATGGGGTACCAAATTGTTTTTATTTGAGTGTTTTTTTACACCTCACCTACACCTCAGCCATATGGCTAGAGAGGTTACATGTCAAAACATGCCTCAACGAGATAACTGTTTTAAACTCTATGTCTCTTTGGACAAAATCCGTTTCAAGACATTTGGAGTCAATCTAGCGATGTCCGTCCGTCTGTCTGGCTGGTGCGCACGACAACTCTTGAAAGGTGTATCCGATTTGATCCAAGCTTGGTACATCGTAATATTATAGTCAAACTTAGATCAAGTTCGGAGGTTGGCAATATCAGTCCACTCCTTCTGGTACCTCCCCCATAAAAGGTCGAAATATCCAAAAACAAAAAAAATATTTTACTACACGGAAGATTTTTCTCGAACTTTGCAAATCCTAATATTTGCATCAGTTGCAAAAATTTATAATATCGGTCCAATCCAACCCAATGTCTGGTGTGAAGATTCAACTCTTATTGGCCCACCAGATTCCTCTGTATAAGAAATCACAGAGTTCGGTTGGGTATTAATACGTGGGTATTAATACACTATACACTGATTAAATTTTCTTGATATTTAAATTGAAGGAAAGCCAAAGAAAGTTGAAGAGAAGCATAGGAAATTATAAAGCCATGGAAAAGAAAGCGAGATAGACCCATACTTCCTTTTGATGATCTGCATAGAATCACATTCAAAGTCGATTTTTGCATGTTCGTCGGTCTATCCATGAATTTTTGTAAACACTTATTGTCCGATCGAAATCATTTTTTAGCCCAAATTCCATATTAAGCATAGAAATTTAGTGGAAATCGGTTGAGATATAGCTATAGCTCCCATATATATTGTTCATCCGATTTGTTATTTTTGTACTTCACAGCCGTAACATGAAATACGTAAAAAAGATATTTGGGAAAACATATCACATTTAGCTCAGAAATACGTTTTCTAAATTTTATCGAGAGCAGATTTCCATTTTAATGAGTATCAAATGGTTAACATAGGTCCGAATTAAATGGATTTTGGCACATTAGAACAAATTCAACCTGGAAAATCTGTAAAGATATAGCTATAGGTCCCATATATAAGGTGAGATAAAAAAACTGAAACAAAGTCAAACGTCATAAATTTTAATTTTTTTTTTAAATTTTATTGAATGAAAGCAAAAAATTTCGGAAATAGCATCAAATTTTAAATTAAGTTTAGATTTGATCGAATTGGTCACCTTTGGCATGAATTATGGCTTACACACGGCCAATGAAACCGTCACACGCTGCCCGAATGTTGCTCTGCGGTAATTTGGTCCATTCCCGGCGAAGCGCTTGCTTGAGGTGATCGACACTTTGGTATTTTTTAGTGCCAACCTTGCTTCCAAAATACTCCATACACAATAGTCCAACGGATTAGTATCTGGAGATTTTGGTGGCCATAGTGCGCTGGAAATGAAGCGAGGAGCCTCATTCTGTAACCATTTTTGGGGTAGCGCGTGCTGAGTGCGATGGTGCTGAGTCCTGTTGGAATGTCCAAGGTCTGCAGCCAAAATTTTTGCGTGACCAAGAATATTTTCGCGATAATATTCGGCATTTATTCTGATACCACGGTCGATTAATACGAGCGGAGAGCGAACATAGGCTGTTATGGCGGCCCACACAATCACTATGGCCGGTGCTTGAGTTCTGGTGGCCAACTGAAGGTGCACATTTTCAGCTGACCTCTTTGGCATGTAAACTCGATCATTTTGTTTGTTTACAAACTGCTGGAAAACGAATGTTTTCTCATCGGAGAAAACCAAATTCGGCAGTTGACCACATTCGGCCAAGAAAAGCAACTCTTTAGCTCTTTTGAGTCGTTTTTCTTTCTGTAGCGATTACAATGGTTTTACCCCCAGCTCAATATTTGCCGAATGGAATATTCGATATGTTCAGCTCACGAGACATTTTTCGGCCACTACGACGCGTGTTTCGATCAAGTCGCTTCTTTACTTTTCGAACCATTTCTGCTGATGTTGCTGTTTTTTCCCCTTCACTTCCTTGACGTCGCGGTACGCTACCAGTAACACGGTAAAGAGCGATGATACGAGACACAATAGATCTATTCACATTTAAATGCTCAAATGATCCGACGATAGTCACATGTGGTTTTCCAGCTAAAATATAAAAAAAACACACTTGAATTCCATCACAAATAATTCTTTTCTGGAAAATTCCCACCAAAATGCTTTTGTTCGCATGTTAACAATATAATAAGATGTCGCTGGAATAATTTTAACAGCTGTCGGACGAGTGGCTTAGAAATGACAGCAGTCTGAAGTCGGTTGCAGTTTTTCATCACACCCTGTATGGTAATGAACCAAATTTTAGGGGTTTAAAGACTACAGATTTTAGTTTAAGAATATATTTAAACTCATTAGATGTCAAAAAATCCGTCAGACTTAAGATCCCAATATATCGGGAGCTGCTGAAATACTACTTTCTTCAATGCTGTAATTTAAATACAGCCTGCTAATTTCCGAAGCTTCATGGACATTTAATTTTTATTTATTTTTTTTCCTTTTGTCATTACGGCGTTTATAATTTATTTCACTAATTTGTGGCAATCGACATGAGATCTTGTTTATTAAACGTTGCACAAATTCTACAAGATGAGAATGCGTTTTGAAGACATGCATTGCACGAAAATGAGCCAAGCATCCAGTCATCCAATAACAACAACAACTAGCGAACTTATAGAACATGATGCAAAAATGCACAACGTTTTGCTTTGCACTCAGAATGCATTTGCTGCTTGCAAGTCCACCATATCCTCCTCGTCACCATCAGCATCAAAGTGGTCGTTTTGTGATTGTCGTCTTTTGGCCGTCGTCGTCGTCGTCGACATCGCCATCATCGTGATTGTCTTCATCATCGTTCGCCGTGTACATCATCAGCATAAACTATACAAATCGGTATGTCCTTTTCATCTGAGTTGCGCCATCAGCTTTAGCATGAAACGTCGTCAGCATTTTCCATCTTTTCATTTTGGCCACATCAAAATGTTTGTTCTACCGTAGTTGTTGTTGCTGCTTTTGCTTTCTTATTCTCCTGCAGACACACAGTGTGATGGAAGTTTATTTGGACTTTTTGAGCCATTTTAGGTCTTACCAAAGTATCCAGCCGCCGAAACGACAATCGTCGCAACTAGCCAAGGCGATCATTTTTCTACCTTCCAAATCAATCGGAAGGAACAGTGGTTTGGATATATACAAATGAGATCCTCCAAAAAACATGAGAACACCTATAGCTGCTCTTCTATGAGAAGAAGACCTATAGCTGCTCTTCTATGAGAAGAAGACCTGTAGCCGCTCTTCTATAAGAAGAAAACCTATAGCTGCTCTTCTATGAGAAAAACACGTATAGCTGCTCTGCTATGAGAAGAAGACCTAAAGCTGCTCTGCTGTGAGGAGAAGACCTATAGCTGCTCTGCTGTGAGGAGAAGACCTATAGCTGCTCTTCTATGAGAAGACCTGAGAAGAAGACCTAAAGCTCCTCTACTCTGAGAAGAAAACCTATAGCTGCTCTACTATGAGAAGATGTCATATAGCTGCTCTTCTGTGAGAAGACCTTCTGGCCTTCTGTGATAAGATCTTCTGGCCTTCTATGAGAAGATCTTCTGGCCTTCTATGAGAAGACCTTCTGCTCTTCTGTAAGAAGACCTTCTGCTCTTCTGTGAGAAGACCATCTGGCCTTCTATGAGAAGATCTTCTGCTCTTCTGTGAGAAGACCTTCTGCTCTTCTGTGAGAAGACCTTCTGCTCTTCTGTGAGAAGACCTTCTGCTCCTCTGTGAGAAGACTATCTGGCCTTCTATGAGAAGCTCTTCTGCTCTTCTGTGAGAAGACCTTCTGGCCTTCTGTGAGAAGACCTTCTGCCTTCTATGAGAAGACCTTCTGGCCTTCTATGAAAAGACCTTCTGGGCTTCTATGAGTAGACCTGCTGGCCTTCCATGAGAAGACCATCTGGCCTTCCATGAGAAGACTTTCTGGCCTTCTATGGGAAGACCTTCTGGCCTTCCATGAGAAGACCTTCTGACCTTCTATGAGAAGAAGACCTTCTGGCCCTCTAAGAGAAGAAGACCTTCTGGCCCTCTAAGAGAGGGCTTCCTATGAGAAGAAGACCTTCTGGTCTTCTATAAGAAGAAGTCCTTCAAGCCTTCTATAAGAAGAAGACCTTTAGGCCTTATATGAGAAGAAGACCTTCAGGCCTTCTATGAGAAGAAGACCTTCAGGCCTTCTATGAGAAGAAGACCTTCAGGCCTTTTATGAGAAGAAGACCTTCAGGAATTCTATGAGAAGAAGACCTTCAGCTCTTCTATGAGAAGACCTATAGCTCTTCTATGAGAAGACCTATAGCTCTTCTATGAGAAGACCTATAGCTCTTCTATGAGAAGACCTATAGCTCTTCTATGAGAAGACCTATAGCTCTTCTATGAGAAGACCTATCGCTCTTCTATGAGAAGACCTATCGCTCTTCTATGAGAAGACCTATCGCTCTTCTATGAGAAGACCTATCGCTCTTCTATGAGAAGACCTATAGTCCTTCTATGAGAAGACCTATAGCTCTTCTATGAGAAGACCTATAGGTCTTCTATGGGAAAACCTATAGCTCTTCTATGCGAAGACCTTCAACTATTCTATGCGAAGACCTTCAGCTCTTTTATGCGAAGACCTTCAGCTCTTCTATGAGAAAATGATCTCTGATAGTGTCCTGAAGTTTCTTCTCCCCTTTTCAATTTCCCGAACCACAGTTCGTTTTTGATCAATGATTTTTCAACAGATTTGAACCAACCTTGGCTTAGCTGTTTTAAGTTGTTTGTTTTTCACTCTCCCCCCCCAGTTCTACCCCTCTTTCCCTCTTCTTATGCATTTTTCATATGAATTTATCGAGTAGGATGCAAATGATTTGACTTCGGCCACTTTTAAAGATTTATGGTCTTGTTTGATGTGACGTTCCGACAATGGTTGAGACAACGCGTTTAGTTAACAATTTTCTTTTCGCTTAACCTACAAGCGATTCGTCGACCGTCCGCCTGCCCGTCTGTCCAGCTAACAACACCAAACAAAAATCACATCATTTTGGATTGCAATTTAGAGCATTCGATATATCGTTGTTGTTGCTGCTGTTAGTGTTTGTTTTGTACGAATTCTGGCCATGTTCGTGTTAAATGTTGCTGCCGCTGTTGTTGTTGTTGTTGCTGTTGCAGCTTGTTGGTGTTTTGCTAGACATTGCGCTCTAATTTAAGCAGATTTTGCTTTAATTACTTCATTCACTTCGCGCGTTGAGTACATCGTCTACGCATTTGACGTATCACATAATCTCGCCACGAAAGATATCGTTGAGAGATTTGTTTCATCTGTATCTGCTTACAATGTAGTTGTGTCGAACATTTCGCCCGAACAAAGATTGAATGGCCGGTAAGAACATTTTCATGTTATTGACATTTAAAAACAAAATTAATCCAATGATTGAATGTGGTTTTCAATTGAATGATGGTGGTTGCTGGTATGGGGGGAGGGGGTTAAAAGCTGTGAAATGGTGCATCATGAAAAAAGTCTTTATGGGATCATTGTATATTATACATTACCAATGTAGACTCTGAATGATGAAAATATCGAAATCTGTTATTTATAGGTCCTATTTTATTTTTTAATCAAAGCACTGAACTATAGGCCGTACCCTTGTAGCCACTTTCAAAAACCCTAAGGAAAAATATAGCATCATAAAGGAGACTACTGTATCATGTAGAAGGTTCATTCATACCCCTTTATGGATTGGCTATAGATTGGGTCTATATCTCAAGGCTTCTTACAAATTCCAGGAGATAAACAATACATGTTTTGCAATTTTTTAATATTAAGGCAGTGTGAAAATTTTTGAAAAAGCCTTGTCTTGCCAATTTTTTCATCCGACCTAAGGATATAAAAATATAGCGAGCTGGAAAGTTTCGACCTAAATTGAGTCTCCTTCCGAGAGTTATCCTGGACACCAAATTAAAATGGCATCCTTGAAAATGGTGCACAAAAACCGTTAAATCATATGTAGATATAAATCTGAACCGATCTCAAAAAAATTTAGCAGAGTCACAATTATTGCTCTAACTGTCCTTAAAAGATAGTCCCCGATTTTTTTTTTAAACCCACGATTTATGCAAAAATACTGTTTGACAAACTATTTTTTTTTTTAAATACGATTTATCCTTTAATAGTCCTTGAAGAAATATTAAAAAAAATAATAGTCCATGAAAAAAATATTTTTAAAAAATTCACAATAGAAGTTATTTCTTTAAGAAGTAAGTTCTAAAAACCAAGATCTGTGCTCAGGTAGTCCTTTAAAAAAATAAATATTCACGGTTGTGCAGTTTGCCTTGAAAAATATTGTTAAAATTCGTGGAGTCTTCGAGAATCCATCCTAGATTTTTAAATTCTGTTTATCATTGAAATTTTCCTTGTTGTGTGCTGACAGTTCTTGAAAAATAATTATTAAAAAAATATTCATCTTTATTGCTCTGAAAATTTAAAAAGTCCTATATAATTTCTCTGATTCTTAAGAAATTAAAATCTACGATTATTACTCTGATAGTCCTTGAAGATTATCTCCAAAAATACATGCTTTTACCTCTGATACCTGTATGTAGTTTTGCTATAGGCTGTAGTAACCTTTATGAACTTTGAAATAATCCCGCTAAATACTGTCGTTAAAATCATGAAAATACCGGATATGGGGAGGTACTGTTATATAGGGGCTACACGAAGACGTGGACCTGCATACAAAATTTTTCCATAGCTTGTAGTAACCATTAAGATCTCCCAATACGAAATATGAAACGATTCCAGTGAATAACGTTGCTTAAATCATCAAAATACCGAATATCGGGAGCTACCGTTATATGGGGCTATACGAAGACGTGGACCTGCCTCCAAAAATGTTTGTCATAGGCTGTAGTACGCATTACAAACTTTTAATATGAAATTTGAAATATTTCCGGTAAATACTGTCGCTAAAATCGTCAAAATACCGAATATCGGGAGGTACCGCTACATGGGGGCTATACAAAAAGGTGGACCGACATGGACCATTTACGAACTTAACCTGCCTGCTGGTAAACTATGCATGTATGCCTTCTATCTCAATTAGTTCGAAAGATAGCGGGATTACAACAAAGAGACGGGCAGACAGACATCGCTAGATCGTCTTAGAGCTTTACGCTGATCCAGAATATACATACTTTGTATGGTCTATTTCAATTAAAAAATGATATTCCTTAAAAACTCACTTACAGGCGTGTCCTTAAACATTATTAATACAAATACATGTTTATATATCTTAATTTCCATTAAAAATATCTCCAGAATTGCTCCATGTATTTCGACCTAAAAAAATAGATAAAGGAAAATAAATCTGATAGGCTTTGAAAAATAATCCTCTAATTGTCTTCAAAAAATATATTTTTAAAAACAGAATTATAACTCCGATAGACCGTAAAATACTAGCGATAATAGATCTGCAAAATCAGTCCTTGCGAAAATATTCTAAGAAACCAATAATTAAACACTGACAGTTTTTTTGAAAAAAACCTCCAAAAATTTACATATATCGCCGATAGTCTTGGAAAGGCATAATTCGAAGTATACAATTATTAATCTGATAGTCTTTGAAAGAATATTCTCAAAAATTCCAAATTTTCGATTCTGATAGTTTTTTCTCAAAAAGGTACGATTTCAGATCTTATAGAAAAAACTCTTCTCAAAAATATGCGATTATAATTTAGTAAATCTTAAAAATTATCCTGGAAAATCTAAGGTATTAGGTCTGATAGATCTCATAACACAAACATATTTTATATCCAAGAAAATAAATTTAGAACATCCATAAATAATTTATAATTATAATGCTATAGCCCTAAATATTTTGTAAAAAATCCATCAATAACAGCTCTGATAGAGCTCCGATAAAAATATTAAAAATCGTTGACAGTACTTTAAAAAATATCCTTTAAAATCCATACTTGTAGCTCTAATAGGCTTAATATAAAATATATCCCTAGTATAGGCAATTACAAGTCCATATCCTTGAGATTATTTGTTCCTCATTTATTACCTCATATTCGAACAGGTGAATTTTTTTGGAGTCAAACTTATGAAACGCCCCTAAGGCTTAATTTTGACAAATATCACAATATGATTTCAGATATTATTTTCTATATATCCTTAACCTAATTTTTTCTTATAATATTTGAGCGAGTGAATTTTCCAAGTCTGACTTATGAAACCTTAAACGTTTTATTTTTACCAATAACACAACATGATTTTTAGATATTTTTCTCCCTGCATTCTAATTAATGTCATTCGTTGTTGGGCATTGTTCTACTTTGCCAAACCAAAAAAATGATCGAAAAGAAATCTCTCACCCAAAATAAGAATAATTCTTAGAACTTTCGTTAGTCCAAAACAGCATTTCTTTGAAAATTGACCAAATTCGTAAACAAAGGAAATCCGACAGTGCGTAGTGTTGCCAAAAAACGAAGACACAACAACAACATCGCAAATCAGGTATTGTACCAAAAACAGCGATGAACAAACGCATTTTGTTTATGGCGCGTAAGAGGCAGTAACATCAACGCATCAGCATCTGAAGCCACATTGCGAAAAGATCAATACCGGCCAAAGACGGCACGAAAAAAGGCATTGAAGATGATTTCAAACGAAATTTAAAGACATGCAAATTAGATTGACCATGCATACAAATATACATGCAAACAAGTATGCCGCATAACGCTTCTGGTGGAGTGGTTTTATTTGATACACTGAAAGAAATTGTGAATGGAAAGAGTTCTTTGTTATAAGTTTTCACATTTTTGAACCGATTTACTCAAATATTTAGAAAGTTGTTACAAATATTCTCATTGTAAAGCTTGCCAGCAACCATGCAGCTGTGTTTTTATACCCTCAACCATATGGCTACAGAGGGTAAATATCATTTTATACGTTCAAAACGTGCCTAGTCGAAATGACGGTTTTAGACCCTAGGTCTCTTTGGACCAAGTCCGTTTCAGAACATTTGGAGTCGATCTAGCGATGTCGGTCCATCCATCCGTCTGTCTGGCTGGCTGGTGAGCACGATAACTCTCGAAGGGAGTATCAGATTTTGTCCAAACTGGGTACATCGTAATATTTTTGTCAAACTTAGATCGAGTTCGGAGATGGACAATATCGGTCCACACCTTCTGGTACCTCCCAAACAAAAGGTCGAAATTTTCAAAAAATATATTTTTTGCACAGAAAGAGAAAGAGGATAATCCGATTTTGCTCCAACTTTGCAAATCCTAATATATGCGTCAGTGCTAGATCTGGTGCGAAAATGTATAATATCGGTCCACTCCTTCTGGTACCTCCCCCACAAAGTGTCGAAATTTTAAATAATTACAACTCTCGTAAATGTAGGAGTCCGATTGTCTACAAATTTCACACATCCCAATATTTATATTAAACCAAGATCTGGTGTTAAGATGGAGTATATCGGTCCACTCCTTCTAGTACCTCCCCCACAAGTGGTCGAAATTTTGAAAAATATATATTTTTTTGCACAGAAAGAGCAAAGATAATCCGATTTTGCTCCAACTTTGCAAATCCTTATATATGCGTCTGTGATAGGTCTGGTGCGAAAATTAACAATATCAGTCGGCTCCTTCTGGTACCCCCCACAAATGCTCAAAATTTTGAATATCCGTGAGGTTCATAAAAAGCGAAATCAACATCCGATTACATTCCAGACATGGTACATCTCAATATTTCTATCAACTCAAGATCAGCTATAAAGGTGGTAGAGATCGGGCCATTTCTGTTGCTACCTCCTCCACACAGGGTTCAAGATTTCGAAAAACTTTTCAAATTTCACACATACAAACATTTTTGCTAACACAAGATCTGTTATGTAGATGCTATATATCTGCGAACCCCTTCTGGTACCTCACCCACAAAGGGACACAATTCATAATACTTATATCTGTCATAACATGCGAAACAACTCAACGATTATATATCTAAATATATGTCTTTCAACCTGAATCCTGAGATGAATATGTAATTTAAGATTTCCCATTAATTGGATGCAAATGTTCGATTTTCTTATATAATTATAGTAATATTTATATCATATTTATTTAGGTCCGATATGAAATGGACAATATTGAGGCATTCTTTCAAAACTCACTCCACAGAGGGTCAAGAGTTTGACAATTCATAGCAGCAGTCAAATATGTTTTTAAATAATCGAACATTGGCTGAGGGTATATATCTGTCGGCAAAAATAAAACTCCTGGGACAATATCTGTCAAACCTTTATTTCCCAATTTTTTTCATATCATACAATTTTGCCAATTTCTTTAAGTGTATTTATTTTAATACCAACATTACAGGTTTATGTTTTATATTCAAATTTGGTTAAAAGTGCATCTCCTGACCAATGAAATGTTTGTCTAACTGCTGACCGGCAATATTTGAAGAAATACCCACAAAGGACACAATGCCAAAAGTTTGCCAAAACCAAAACAAACAAACGCAACGACATTGGTTCATTTAGAAGAAGTCAACATCAAACAAAAACGCTTAAAACATGGTCGACTATGCACACCCTAAAAACTGTCCATTACTGATAGGCATTTAAAAAATGTTACATCAAGCTGTGTAGTCCTTGAAAAATATTGTTTAAAGATTCAATATTACAGCTCTTTTGGACGTTGAAAAAAGTACCATTATTATGGTCCATAAAGGAATATTCTCCAAAACTCAAACAAAAAACATATTCTTCACAGAATTTACAACTATAGCTCTGCAAGTTCTAAAGAAATATTATTTTACAACCCACCAATATAACTTAATAAGTTCTTAACAATATTGTTTTTTAAAAATCCATGATTTTGAGTTCCGATTTTTTTAAGTTCAATAATTTACAGGGTGAGATGAAAAAACTGCAACCACCTTCAGACTGCTGTCATTTCTAAGCCACTCATCCGACAGCTGTTAAAATTATTCCAGTGAAAGCTCATTATATTGTTTACAAGCATACAAAAGCATTTTGCTGAGAATTTTCCAGAAAAAAAAAAGTTATTCGTGACGGAATTCAAGCGTGATAGTGTGATTTCTTTATATTTGGCTGGAAAACCGCAAGTGGCTATCGTTAGAGCACTCCAGCATTTAAATGTGAATAAATCTTTTGTGTCTCGTACCATCGCTCGTTACCGTGATACTGGTAGCGTAGACCGACGTCAAGGAAGTGGACGGAAGAAAACAGCACCAGTAGTGGAAATGGTTCGAAAAGCAAAGAAGCTACTTGATCGAAACCCGCGCCGCAGTGGCCAAAAAATGGCTCGTGTGCTGAACATATCGCAATATTCTATTCGGCAAATATTGAAAAATGAGCTCGGGGTAAAGTCATTGAAAATTAATCCAAGAAAGTGCAAGAACTTACACCACAACAGAAAGAAAATAGACTTAAAAGAGATAAAGAGTTGCTTCGCTTGGCCGAAGGTGGTGAAACACCGAATTTGGTTTTGTCCGATGAGAATAAATTCGTTGTTCAGCAATTTGTAAACAAACAAAATTATCGTGTTTACTTGCCAAAGAGGTTTCCTGGAAATGTGCACCTTCGGTTGGCCACCAGAACTCAAGTGCCATACCATGGTGATGGGGTGACCGCCATAACAGTCGATGGTCGCTCTCCGCTCGTATTAATCGACATTAATAGACAAAATATTCTTTAAAATCAACGATTATAGCTCTGATAGTCCTAGAAAAAATATTGTTCAAAGATCCACGAATAAAGATCTGCTAATCCTTGAAAATATATGCTTCAAAGATTCACAATTATGGATTCATGATTATACATCGGATAGTACTTAAAAATATTCTTTAAAAATTCACTATCTGAGTTCTACTAGTTCTTGAAAACATATTCTCTAAAGTCCACGATTATAAATCTGATAGTCCTTGAAAAAATAGTCTCGAAAAACATAGTTGTGATAGTCCTTGGCATAATATTTTTACTAAATTCGAGATTATAGCTTCGATAGAGCTTGTAAAATTATTCTTTAAATATCCGTAACTATAGCTCCGGTAGTCCCTGAAAAAATATTCTTTAAGAATTCACGCTTATAGGTCCGATAGTTCTTGAAACTATATTGAATTCCCGATTAGAACTTTGTAAACCTTGAAAAAAATTAAAAAAACACGATCATAGCTCTGATAGTCACTCACAAAATATTCTTAAAAATGCATGATTATATCTCTGATAGGGCTTGGAAAGTATTATCAAATAATTCGCGATTAAAGCATTGACAGCTCTAATAGTCCTTGACAAATTATTTTTTAAAAATTCACCATTGTGAAATTATAGCGCTAATAGTCCTTGAATGAAAACATTCTATAAAAAACACAATTATAGTTAATAATTGTAGCATGTCCCAAATCGTCATATATTGGCCATATACACCTTCACTCTAATAATGTTGACTTCTTACAAAAGCTTTATCGATAATCAGCATCGCTGGTAGCTGCTTTTGATTCAATATTTTTTGTTTAAATTTTCTTTTTTCCATTCGACCCACTACTGCCAGCCAGCTAATTCAAAAAAAAAAAAAAAAACAAGAGACACGAACAATTCGATGGCATGAAAGCTTAAAGACAAGCGATCGATCGATTCCTGCCAGGTCGGCAGCCACTGAAGTGAACAAAGGATTCAAACAAATAAACATGCAAATCTGCAATGATCTGCAGGAACAACAAAACATGAGGCATCCACCCCTCCCCGCACCTAAATAACAAAAACATATTTAACATTCATCCATCTACTCCCAAAGAGATGAACTACTTGGGATGATGCTGGGTGCTGCTTCAACCATCAAACACAGCCTTAAATTGCCAAATTCCGAATTTATAGTTGAACATCATGATTTTCATAAATTTTCATTTGTGAAACGTGTCTTTCTTTGTCATTGTTTTGAGCACGCCTGCGGCAAGATTTCTGATGACTCCCTATAATCGGTGCTTAAGTTTATTAAATGTCATGATGCGGTGGGAGTAGAATGAAAAGGAAAAATTACAGTGGTTGCAAAAAGTGCGATGGCTTGAAAAATGCTCAGTGAAAATCTAGGATTTCCTTAAAACGTTGTCTTAAAAAATATTTTTTCAATTTCACATAAGTTTTTTTTCGAATATCTATGATTTCTTTTGGTTTGTTTTAAAACGATTTTCTTAAAAAAAATATTTGTTTTTAAAAATCTAATATTTCCTTAAAAAAATCCTTAAAATTCATGACTTTTGGCAAACTTCAACAATTTTCAACAATTGAAAACCCTGAAAAATATTCTTTTAAATTCAAAGATTATCAATTGCATTGAAATCATTTTTAAAAAATACATAATTTTTTGTTAGACCTACGATTCCAGTTCATAAAGCCCTTAAATAATATTCCTTAAAAATCCTTGACCAAATATTCTTTAAAAACTCCCCAATTTCATAGCAAAATATTCATGCAATATTCCCGGATTTTAACTTTGGTAGTCCTTAAAAATCTTTTGGAATTTCACAATAGCTGTTGTCCTTGAAAAATCCTGGCAAAATTCTCGATTTCACCTTCAAAATCTCCGGATACCAATCCGTTGGACTATTGTGTCTGGAATATTTTGGAAGGCAAGGTTGGCACTAAAAAACCAAAGTGTCGATCACCCCAAGCAAGCGCTTCGGCGGGAATGGGCCAAAATACCGCAGAGCAACATCTGGGCAGCGAGTGACGGTTAATTAGCCGTTTGAAGGCCATAACTCGTGCCGAAGGTGACCAATTCGAACAAATCTAATCTTATTCTAAAATTTGATGCTATTTCCGAAATTTTTTATTTTCATTGAATTAAATGTAAAAATTATGGCGTTTGACTTTCTTGCAGTTTTTTTATCTCACCCTGTATATGATTACAGCTATCGGGGTACTTGAAATTAAAGTCCTTAACAATATTAATTTAAAATTCACGATTGTATCTCTTGCAGTCGTTGAGAAAATATTACTTAAAATCATTGTCCTTGTAAATATTTCATTTAAAAATCCACGATTAAAGCTAAGATATTTCTTGTAACTTTTCCTTAAAAGATCCACGGTCAAAATTGTGGTAATCCTTAAAAAATCCACGATTAAAGCGGTGATAATCCTTGCAAATGTCCCTTTAAAAATCTACGTTTTTAGGGGTGATAATCCTTAAACAATTTCCCACTATTAAAGCTGTAATAGTCCTTGAAAAGTTTTCCTTTAAAAATCCAAGATTGATGCTGTAATAGTCCTTGAAATAGTTTCAATTAAAAATCAACAATTGAAGCTGTGATAGTCCTTGAAACTTTTTCCTTTAAAAATCCACGATTGAAGCTGTGGTAGTCCTTGAAACTTTTTCCTTTAAAAATTCACGATTGAAGCTGTGATAGTCCTTCAAACTTTTTTCTTTAAAAATCCACAATTGAAGCTGTGGTAGTCCTTGAAACTTTTTCATTTAAAAATCCACAATTGAAGCTGTGGTAGTCCTTGAAACTTTTTCATTTAAAAATCCACAATTGAAGCTGTGGTAGTCCTTGAAACTTTTTCATTTAAAAATCCACGATTGAAGCTATGATAGTTCTTAAAATTTCCAATTGAAGATATGAAAATCCTTAAAAATTGTTCCATTAAAAATCTACGATTGAAGCCTTGATTTTCCTTGACAATTTTTCCTTTAAAAATCCACGATTGAAGCTATGATAGTCCTTGAAAATTTTTCTTGAAGAATATACTTTAACAAAAATTCTATATTTCAGCTCTAACAATCATAGAAAAATATTTCTGGTAAATTTTTTGAACATTTTCCCTTGAAAATTTTTCCTTTAAAAATGTATCCTTGAAAAAATCCCTTTAAAAATCCACTATTAAGTATGTGTTATCCTTCAAAAAAATCCCTTTAAAAATCCACGATTAAGTCTGTGTTATCCTTGAAAAAAATCCCTTTAAAAATCGACGATTAAGTCTGTGTTATCCTTGAAAAAAATCCCTTTAAAAATCGACGATTAAGTCTGTGTTATCCTTGAAAAAAATCCTTTTAAAAATCGACGATTAAGTCTGTGTTATCCTTGAAAAAATCCCTTAAAAAATCCACGACTAAGTCTGTGTTATCCTTGAAAAAAATCCCTTTAAAAATCGACGATTAAGTCTGTGTTATCCTTGAAAAAAATCCCTTTAAAAATCCAAGATTAAGTCTGTGTTATCCTTGAAAAAAATCCCTTTAAAAATCCACGATTAAGTCTGTGTTATCCTTGAAAAAAATTCCTTTAAAAATCGACGATTAAGTCTGTGTTACCCTTAAAAAAAATTCCTTTAAAAATCGACGATTAAGTCTGTGATATCCTTCAAAAAAATTCCTTTAAAAATCCACGATTAAGTCTGTGTTATCCTTGAAAAAAAATCCTTTACAAATCCACGATTAAGTCTGCGTCATCCTTGAAAAAATCCATTAAAAATCCACGAATCTGTGTTATCCTTGAAAAAAAATCCTTTAAAAATCCGCTATTAAGTCTGTTTTATCCTTGAAAAACTTCCTTTAAAAATCGACGATTAAGTCTGTGTTATCATTGAAAAAATTCCTTTAAAAATCCACGGTTAAATCTGTCCTTGAAAGTCTTTGACAATACATTCATAAAAAAATTAAACTTTTTGATCTACCGTCCTATAAAAATTATTCCTTAAACAAATTTATGTCCTCGATTATTGGTAGTCCTTAAAGAAGTATTTTTTTTTATTTTATTTTAGAAATAGTTATTTAAAATTCACTATTATCGATTATTCTTGAAATATTTGTATTTTTTTTTTAAATCCAATATTTATTTGAAAATCCACATTTTTTACAAAATCTTTGGAAAAATAGCCTCTGAAAGTCTAATATTGCCGTTAGTCCTTGAATATTTCTTCTTTTCAAATTTTTAAAAATAGTAACAATTATTTTCAAACTATTTTCCTCATTCCAATGTAAAAAATCCAAAAAAATTTCCATATCACATCAAGATCATATGGAAAAACATAACTAACACTAAAACAAGCAAGAACCCCCCATATTCAGTAGCCTTTCCTTCTGTTTTGGTGTTTCCCTAACTCCCCCACCCCCGCTTCAATCGGAATAAAAATATTCCTTCCAACTACCAAAATGTATTGCATTTTGGGCCATAAATTGATGGGCGGCATAGATTTTTAGTTAAAAGATAAATGTTTTATTTTGTTCGATTTAAGCGCAATCGCCTGTTTGAGGTCGCAGCAGTTGGTAGACAGTAGCATTGGACAAAGATCGAATTCGAGCAACTGCAGCCAAGATCGATTCATGCCTCCGTCATTGTCTCTCACAAGTTCATGCGCGATCAATTTCGTGGAGTTTTTTCCTCGATTCGGTTTGGTTTGGTTTATTTGCATGTGATTGAAATGTGACTTTAATATTTGTATTGATGCAATAAATTTATATGGGAGTCTGTCTGCCGATCGGTTGGTCGGTCGGTCTTTCTTCGTAAGGCTTTTGGGTTTTTTTTGTTTTGGTATTCGATTTGCCGCAAAACAATATGAAAATAAAGATATGCAAATCAGTGGCCTTTGTTGAAAGGAACGAATGCTGGCTTTGCTTTATTTTTCAATATTCTTCTGAAGAACGATCCACAATAAACAGCTTTAATGATGTGCTCTGAGTTGTTGCTGCTGCTTTTTTGGATTAGAATAACGACAAATAAAATATTGTTTGGGAATCGTGAGAGAATTTTTATTTTATTTTTTACGTTTATAAACATAAATATTTATTATGATTGGGAAAACGTTGGAAGTATGCCATTTATGAAAGGGAAAATTGGAGCCATTATATTAACTAACCACATGCTCAATATTCTATATGAGAAAAAATGTTTATTTTAGTTTCCAATTTGCATAGATTTGAGAAATAATAATAGAAAATTTTAAGATTATAAAAAATTTTCGAATTATAAATATTGGCGTGAGATGAAAAAACTGCAACCAACTTCAGACTGCTGACATTTCTAAGCCACTCATCCGACAGCTATTTAAATAATTCCAGAGATATTGTTTACAAGCATACGAAAGCATTTTGGTGAGAATTTTCCAGAAAAAATGTTATTCGTGGTGGAATTCAAGCAATATTCCATTCGGCAAATATTGAAAAATGAGCTCGGGGTAAATCCATTGATATTCCAAAAAGTGTAAGAACTTACACCTCAACTGAAAGAAAATAGACTCAAAAGAGCTAAAGAATTGCTTAGCTTGGCCGAAAGTGGTAAACTGCCGAATTTGGTTTTCTCCGATGAGAAAACATTCGTTGTCCAGCAGTTTGTAAACAAACAAAATGATCGTGTTTATTTGCCAAAGAGGTCAGCTGAAAATCTGCACCTTCGGTTGGCCACCAGAACTCAAGCGCCGGCCATGGTGATGGTGGGGGCCGATGGTCGTCCTGCGCTCGTATTAATCGACAGTGGCATCAGCATAAATGCCAAATATTATCGCGAAAATATTCTGGAGGGTGTATTTAAAGCTTTGGGCACGCAAACAATTTGGCCGCAGACCTGGGACATACCAATAGGGCTCAGCAAAATCGCAGTCAGCACGCGCCACCCAAGAATGGTTACAAAATGAGGTTCCTCGCTTCATTTCCAGCGCACAATGGCCACCAAAATCTCCAGATACCAATCCGTTGGACTATTGTGTCTGCAGTATTTTGGAAAGCAAGTTTGGCACTAAAAAATATCAAAGTGTCGATCACGTCAAGCAAGTGCTTCGCCGGGAATGGGCCAAAATATCACAGAGCAACATTCGGGCAGCAGGTGACGGTTTCATTGGCCGTTTGAAGGCCATAATTCGTGCCAAAGGGGACCAATTCGAACAAAGGAAAACTTATTCTAAATGTTGATGCTATTTCCGACATTTTCATTTCATTCAATCAAATTAAAAAAAATGTAAAAATTATGGAGTTTTGACTTTGTTGCAGTTTTTTTATCTCACCCTGTATGGGAGCTAAAGCTATATCTGAACCGACTTTCACCAAATGTGATGTACTGGCTTGTATACTGAATTCGGATGTGCCAAAATTCAGGTCATTTGGACTGATATTGGCCATTTGGTGCACTTTTAGCCCAAAATCGGTTGAAGATAAATATATATGGAAGCTATATCCAAATCTAATCCGATCAAAATACAATTTTGCTAATTTGCAGATATCGCTGTGTTTGATATCTGAAACCAAATATCATTCTTTTGGGGTGCATATTTCGAATGTGAGGGATGAAACATATATATGGGAGCTAAAGCTATATCTGAACCGATTTTCACCAAATGCGATGTACTTACTTTTAGACTGAATTCGGTCGGATGTGCCAAAATTCAGGTCATTTGAACTGATATTGGCCGTTTGTTGGACAATTAACCCGAAATCGGCTGCAGTTATATCCAAATCTGAACCGATTCCCACCAGTTTCTACAGAAATATTGTTTGGAAAAATTCATCTCAATCGGAAAATAAATGCGACCTGCATTTTTTTCATAAGAATTCATGGACAGACGGATGGACAGAAATGTATAAATCGTCTCAGAAACTGATTCTATGAAGATCCTCAAAAGTAACTATGGGTCTATCTCGCTTCCTTCTCCATGTTACAAACAAATGCACAAAGACATAATAGCCTTACCACCATGTGGTGTAGGGTTTAAAAAAACATTAGAATAAATCCTAAAACATAAGAAAATATCTAATTGGACTGATGAGTTAGCTAGCTTCCGTTGCTGAGTAAGGCTATTTTAGATCCTTAAGAATGTATCATTGCCAAAATGGCTGGCATTATAATGTCTTCTCCTCCATATAACTTCATTGTATATAGAAATGGCCAAAAAAATGTTTGCTTCTCAAAAAAAATCATAACCTTATCAAATCATGCATCTTCAAACCTAATAAAGCAAAACTCAAATCCTTTGCAAAAAGGAAGAAGAACAACAACATCAACCTGAGAACAGAAACTTTAATAACAAAAACCTGATGACCATAAAAAATAATGATGATAGTTATAATCATAAGCTATTGTTTTCTTTAAGCTCAGCAAAAGAAAAAAAACAAACTGGGCATTTCGTTCCATCTATCCAATTGTGAAACAATTGTTCCGAAATCAAGCTAAATTGAGGAAAAACTCCACCACACATGGCCGGTCGGCCATTAAGGATAAGAGGAACCTGAACCTGAACGAAACGTGTATCTCTTATTTTCGTCGTTTTTATTCTTTTCGCTGTTAAAAAATTCACGTTATAATGAACCCTTTCAGAAAGGATAGGCACATGTCGCTCTCGCTTTCACAGTGGGACATTTAGTTAGATGTGTGTCTGCCATAGGAAGTTTACTGCTGGCCTGGTAGAGGTGGTTCCTAGGCTCGCTGTAGTCTTCAATCGCAATCAAAATTTTTCTGATCATTTGTTTTTCTCATTCTTTTTTGAGTTTTGGTTCTGGCTTTCTATGAGCTTGAATGCCAATGATGATCATGACAATGACGATTCCACCGCCAGGGAGAGCAGAACAATGACGTTCAACGAAGGAGGAAGCACCATATGCCGCCATTCTAGCCAGTCAACCATCCAGCCAGTGTTCCAACAGTGCCGCTGTCGCTTTCTTTAGCCACACAAAATGACTTTGTAAGGAACCGTCCTTGTTGCCATTGTTATGGCTGAAGTTGGCTTCCTTTTTTTCTTTCTTTGTTGAACAATTGAAGTTTTACTTTTGCTCCAAACTTCATTGAATGCACTTGAATGGATTGGCATAGCTTTGCATCTCCTCGCCACCACCAGGCTATTTCTTTTCTTAAACTGCGTTTAATCAGATAACATTTGGGAGTTTCTTTTGTTCGTCTATAAAACGTCGTTGGGGTTTTGCCGGGTATTTTTTTTTTCTTCTGAGGGAACATTTGTCGTCGTCCTCCTCAAACGGCAGCAGGCATCTCTTGCAACTCAAGCAATCAACAGTAGCCAATGGTGGCAGTCATACCGTCTGGCATAACAGTCACATGAATGCAGGGTTTTGCTGGTGTGAGAGTGTGTGTGTGCGCAAGTATGATGGAGAGGGATTGTCAGTCCAGCTTCCGAAAGCTCCTCAAACAAACACACACACCCAAAACTTGGCGGCAAATGGGCCTTTGATGCTACTCCAACCAGAGGGACATGGGTCAAATAGTTGGTAGTACTGCAGAGCCTATGTGGCAGGAAATATTGCAAGTATCCACTTTTGCTTCTGTTGCACTTATGATCGTTGTCGTCGTCATCGTCATCTGTAACATCATCAGCAACGGCATGTTGCGAATTAAGGGAAAGCCAAAAATCTATACTCCCCACTGTCGTTGTAATGTTGTAATGGCGTTGCTGTAACAGTGTTTCCGATCTCAAAAGGGTTGAACCTTAAAATTAATTCAACCAAAATTTAGCGGAACTAAATGGAAATTATGAATATAGAATGAAAAATAATTGAAATGGGTGTTTCCCCTTTGAATTTGAAGTAGTCCAAATCTATCTATTTATTTTTAAATCCCTCATTAAATGTTGCGAAATTTATCTCAAAACACTGATGTCCTAGGGGTATATAAATACCTTAAAAAGTTTGGCCCAAGAATCCGAAATTTTTTTTGGGATTTCATCTACAAGCCGAATACTATAAAATCCACTTGAAATTTCCACAGTACCGAATGGATATAGGATAGTAAAATTATTAAAAACAAGTAAACAAAGGCTATAGTCGTGTGGGCCCGACCATGTGATACCATACAACACTAAAATATGTTAGAAGCCCCCACATGTCGAAATCCATTGTGGAAGATTTCGTTTCTGAAGTCATGGAGCACTGCCCAGACATTACCCTTAGCTTTTTGATCAGGGATATTTGCTCAATATTTACGCACTCTGTCATGCAGTTTGCTGTTGTGGTCCATTTTACATCCAAAATGCTAGAACTCTTCCCTGTCCTTAACTCTCTTTTCAGGTGTGACGATTGGCTTCAATTGTGTGATCAGGAAATTTTTCCTGTTTTTTGGTTCATTTGAACCCCTAAATATTTTGCATTCATCTCCAAAAGCATTCATCTCCTTTAGTTTCTATTTGCGACATTTGTAACGGCAGCAAAATCAGGAACTTTTTGGTTGTTGGTCCAATTCAACCACTAAATATATTGCGGACATGTTTAAAAACTATAGGTCTAGCCCCTCTCAGCCTAACCCTACCCTTGCGAAAAATGTCGTGAGGATCGGACGATAATTGCAATCAGTATATAAACCCAACCTGTGTTGCAAGGTGAAAAATATTACAAAATATACACTTCAATATTTTAAGTCAAATTAAAAAAATCGCATGCGATAAAAAATATGAAAAATAAAAAAATGTCACGATATACTACAAAATCTGCATTGGCATTCTGCATTGACAAAATTTGTCAAAATCCAGCCATTCTGGAGATATAAACATTCTAGCTAACATCCTTCCCCTTCCTTTATATAAACATTGTATATATTTCGCTATATATATCCGATATATTTAATATCGGCATCTACGTAACGGTCAGAATTGACCTGTTCGTCTATTTGTGATTTCGCCGGTATTAAAAATATTCGCGGTTTAATGGAAAATTTGACTTTTATTTAAAACAAATGTTATGGTATATATCACCCACTAAATATTACCCAATGACCATCAAAATTGGAAGGCTTCTGCCCAGCCCTAAGCTGTAGCACCATGCTAACTTCCACCTCGATTGGTCTATAATTGCGACTTGTAGAGAAAATACAAAATCAAGAAATTTTTCAGTTTTCGGTCCATTTCAACCCCTAAATATTATGCGATCATCTCCAAAAGCAATTGGCTTCTATTCTGACCCTATCCCAACCTACATTTTCAATTTTGTGAAAACCATAATTGAGACCTGTAGAGTGATTACAACTTAATATGAGCAGACGGACGGACGGACGGACATATATAGCTAGATCGACACAGCTCGGCAAGATAGAAAGATCCATATATATTCCTATGTGGGAAACCAATATTTCGAGGTGTTACGTAATTTGTGGCCCAATCAAACTTATAATACTTCCAACACATAGTGTTGTAGGGTATAATCAGCAAATTATGCAAGTAGAAATATATATATAGAAGATACGTATGTCGGCTTTTTAAAAGTTTACATCGCAAAGTAACCTGAATAGAGGTGGCAAGTTTCCCCATCTCTATCACATTTTTTCAAATTTTTGGATAACGATTTCTTGGAATCATTTTATATTAGCTGCAGACTAAACTGAAGATGTTTGACAGTGAAGCAAAATACTAAACGCGTGTGAGGTAGTATTACCAAAAAAATAATGTCTAAAGAGTCACCCTTTAAAACAGATCTTAGCATATATCCCATTTAATGGTATCCTCGAATTTTTGTTTTCACATGGTAGAGGATTTGGATTTTTATTCAACCCCATTAAACTTTACTTAGTTATAAAATAAATAAAATAATATTTTTCAAGGACTAATTGAGAATAATGTTTTAAGGAACATCTGAGATACAATCCTGAATTATTTAATAATATATATTTAAAGTACCAATAACGCCATAATCCTAAACTTTTTATGAGTATTCGTTATGTACCGTTTGAGTTATTATCGTGGATTTTTATACCCTGCACCACACTGTTGGAGATAATCGGTCAAAATTTAGATATAGTTCCATATATATCTTCGTCCGATTTACCATTTATTATGCACCAAAGCCCAAATAGTATGGAATTTTGCACATACGACCAAATTAGGCCAAAAATAAGTATCCCGAATTTGATCGAAATCGGTTCAAATATAGCTAAAACTCCCATATATACTGTTCAACAGTTTGTTTTTTCTTTTTTGGTCCTCCGCAGCCGTAATATTCACTCTGTAACAACGATATTTGGGGAATTATATCAAATCTAACTCAGAAATACACTTGCTAAATTTTATCGAGATCGGCCTATAGATATATTTATCCGATTTCAAGTTAATTCTGCACAAAATTGTATTACCAATCCAAATTGAAAAGGTAAATTTAGTAGAAATCGATTCGGAGGAGGATATGTCTCTCTTATATTTATATCTTTGGACTTTAAATTATAACTATAATCATAGTTGATATGATTTAATTTTCACAAATTCAAATATGCAAAGTGATGTAGGGTATCATTAACTCGGCCCCGCCCGTCTGTAAGACTAACTTTACTGGTTTTAAATAAAATAGTATAGTAAAAATGTGTTAAGATATATTGCTTGTATTTCATGTGCCCTTCAATCGCCCTAACGACTTCCTGTAGTACCGTTTGTAAAGCAACAATTCAATTCTGCAGTGTTAACTGATTTTTGTAAAAGTTTCCATTTTGGACGCCTTTTCTGTTCAGCTTAAAACCACTGTGTTCCACTAGTTTTGCTGTTGTGCTTGTGATCTTCTCTCCGTACAACGGTTGGCTGCAGTCAGTTTCAGCTACTGCAGTTTATTCACTTATGCTTGCACTAGGCAGCATTAATTATATCATTATCCTTCATCTGACGATTTATCTTTTTTTCCTATTGCTTTGCTTTTCCTTCGTTTCCATTACATTGTCTTTCATTCTGTTAGACTGCACAAGGGATGTGAAGTACTCAGTGTGTTACATATTATTATGATTATGTTTTTTCATTTAATTTTTTGTTATTCCGCATATTAATTTAGAGCTACTGTATGTTCGATTTGTTAAAGTGCACATTTTTATACCCTATTATGTCTTTGTGCATTTGTTTGTAACAGCCAAAAGGAAACGAGATAGACCCATAGTTCCTTTTGACGATATACATAGAATCACATTCTGAGTCGATTTATGCATGTCCATCCGTCCGTCTGTCCGTCCGTCAGTCCGTTCGTCTGTCCATGTATTTTTGTAAACAAAGTACAGCTCGCATTTTTTGTCCTATCCAAATAAAATTTTGCACAAATCATTTGTTTGGCCCAAGGACGAACCCTATTGAAATTGGAGATAATCGGTCAAAATTTAAATATACCTCCCATATATATCTTCGTCCGATTCGCCTTTTATTGTGCACCAAACGTGTAATATCAGGCCGAATGGTATGGAATATTGCACGTACGGTTTTGCACAGATTGTACCTGAAAATAAGTATGCCAAATTTTATCTAAATCGGTTCAGATATAGCTATAGCTCCCATATAAATTTTTCATCCGATTTGTTATTTTTGTCCTCCGCAGCTGTAATATGCACTCTGTAACAACAATATTTTGGGAAATATATCAAATACAGCTCAGAAATATATTTGCTAAATTTTATCGAGATCAGTTCAGATTTGGATACAGCTCCCATATATAACTTCGCCCGATTTACTTTTTATTGAGCACAAAACCTCTAATATTAGTCCAAATGGAATGGAATTTGGCACATACGACAATTGTGTCCAGAAGCTAGTATGCCAAATTTGGTGAAGATCGGTTCAGATATAGCTATAGCTCCCATATATATTGTTCATCCGATTTTTTTGTATTTGTTACCCACAGCCGTATTATGCACTCCGTAACAACGATATTCAGGGAAATATATCAAATACAGCTCAGAAATATATTTGCCAAATTTAATCGAGATCGGTTCCGATTTGGATATAGTTCCCATATATATTTTTCCAATTTCAAATTAATTGTGCACCAAATGGGTATTACAAGTCCGAATTTAAAAGATACAAATGCTTCGACATATTTAGTCCTTTGAACTTTAAATTACAATTATAATCATAGCGTGTGTGATTAAATTCTCCCATAAAATCTTTCAATTGTTATGTGGAGCTCTACTAAGTTAGCAAAGTGGTGTCGGCCCCGCCCGACTTTAGGACTTTCTTTACTGTTTTTTTTTTTTCTGGAAAATTCTAACCAAGGTGCTTTTGTACGCTTGTAAACAATATAATGAACTGTCACTGGAATAATTTTAACAGCTGTCGGACGAGTGGCTTAGAAATGACAGCAGTCTGAAGTTGGTTGCAGTTTTTTCATCTCACCCTGTATACATTGTTTGTATACTGTTGGTACTAGAAGTAGAGCATTTTTACACCCTCCACCATAAAGTGAAAATGTTAAAATGTCCATTTACAAGACTTTGAAATATTAGTCGGTGACCACAGTACCAAAATAACACTTCATTTAATTTTAATCGACCAAATCACCAGTCACACTATTTCAATCCCTTGTATCAATATTGAAAATACAGTTTTCAAGTTTCGAAGTTACATTTCCGAATTAACTTAAGAAAGCCCTTTTTAAGACCCAGTTGTGTTTTTAAACCTCCATATAATCTCCTTCGATTGAAGGATACTCTCACGAGTAAATAAGGTGCCAAAACTAATTTCATACACACAGCACATCATTGACATATTATCATGTCAACTGATCTCATCATAACATGTCATATCATTTATTTTGACTAATTAATAATACAAACGAACGACTTGTCACATTATTCCCCTAAAACTGAAACCCACCACAGCACACAGGCAAAAAAAAAATTGTCCCAAAATTTTATATTTTCCCAATCAAACACAACATGTCAGTTTGACTGCCAGACAAACTGCTACCATAGTAGGCAACGAAGGGCCAACAACCTGCAACCGCAAAGATTGGCCCCAACTCAGACTGACTTACAAACAGCTACTGCTTCCCAATATGAGTATATTGTGGGAATTTGGTAGAACGGTTGCATGTTTGCATTATAAAATCTACAGGCAAAGACCTACGATGATACAAACAGAAAACAACAACAACAACAAACACATCATTATTCAAACAAATTATTATCCAAATTTCAAAGATATGTTGCAGTGATAAAACTCAGGCGTAAAACACTTAATGAAGGGCAATCCAGAAAAATTGGCTGTAGTGTCGTTTGAAGGAGGGTGGTATAAAAATTTTGGACTAAAGATTAGGCTTTTAAGGACTGCAAGAGCGCCTAGAAAAACTTGAAGTCCTCTATTTCCTATAGAAGACCTCAAGATGTTGCTATAGAAAACTTGAAGATCTTATATTTTCTATAGGACACTTTAAGGTCTTCTATTTGCCATAGAAGACATTGAGGTCTTCTATTTGCCATAGAAGACCCTGAGATTTTATATTTCCCATAAAATACCTTCAGGTCTTCTATTTTCCATAGTTGACCTTGGGGTCTTCTATTTTCCATAATAGACCTTGAGGTCTTTTATTAGCCATAGTAGACCTTAAGGTCTTCTAGATAACATAGTAGAGCTTAAGATCTTCCATATGTCATAGAAGACCTTGAGATATTCTCTATGGAAGACCTTGAGGTCTTCGCTATAAAAGTACTTGAGGTCGTCTATTTCCATAATTTCCTATTTGCATTAGTAGACATATTTGCCGTAGGAGACCTTCAGGTCTCCTTTTTTCCATAGTAGACCTCGAGGTCTTCTTAATGTCATAGGAAAGCTTAACATCTTTTCTATGGAGACCTTGAGGTCTTCTCTTTCCCATAGAAGACCTTGAGGTCTTATATTTCCGTTAGAAGACCTTGAGGTCTTCTATTTCCCTTAGAAAACCTTGAGGTCTTCTATTTACCATAGAAGATACAAAGGCCTCCTATAAGCTATAGGAAACCTTGAGGTATTCTATTTGCCAAAGAAGACATTGAGATCTTCTATTTACCATAGAAAACCCTAGGTATTTGCAATTGTAGACCTTGAGGTCTTCCCCATGGAAGACCTTTGGGTTGTCTATTTGCCATAAAAGACCTTAAGGTTTCCTTTTTGCCATACGGGACCTTGAGGTTTTCTATTTTTCATAGAAGACCTTGAGTCTTCCCTATGGGAGACCTTTAGGTTGTCTATTTGCCATAGTAGACCTTGAGGTCTTCTATATGTCATAGGAGAGCTTAAGGTCTTCTTTTTGTCATAGGAGACCATGAGGTCTTCTATTTGTCATAGAAGACTTTGAGGTCTTCCCTATGGATGACCTTTAGGTTGTCTATTAGCCATACGAAACCTTGAGATTATCTAAAGGTACAGAAGACCTTGAGGTGATGTATTTGTCATAAGAGACCTTGAGGTCTTCTATTTGCCATACACCTTGGTGACCTATGGTAGGGGACCTTGAGCTATTTTATTTGCTCTAGGGGACCTTGACCTTCTACTTTCCATTGGAGACCCTGAGGTTTTCTATTTACCACAGAATACATGAGGCCTTCAATTTGCCATGGAAGACCTTAAGGTCTTCTGTTTGCCATAGAAAATCATGAGGCCTAATATTAGCTATGGAAGGCCATGAGGACTTCTAGTACCTATAGAAGACATTTAAGATTTCAAATACCAGATATCAGGGTCTACTTATCAATTGCAAGACCTTAAGGCGCTATAGAGACCTCTAGGTCTGATATTTGCTGTAGTAGTCTGTGAGGTCTTATATTTGACATAGAAGCCGTGTAGGTCTCCAAACCGCTCTAGATGTCCTAGAAGTTGCTTTTGTAGTTATCTTTAACCTAACTTCTGTTAATTAATACACCACCCTCTCTCTCTATATATATATATATCTCATGGTACTTACAAGACGACAAATCCAATATGAAACTAAAATTAACAAACAAATACGATTTACACACAGTCCAACAAAGACAAAAGGAGGAAGCTGCGGTTAATATGACCGGACGACCCAAAACAACTAAACCGAACTACGTATAATGAAAAGTTAAAACAAATATTTGCTCAAGATTGTAGTTAAAGTTACCTCATTTCTTGCTCGTGAGTAATAGGCGGCAAATATCAGGTAGCCTTTAGATAGCTACCAAAAGTACAAACAACAAAAACCACGAGGAACCGAACCAAGAGAAAAAAAACAAACGTTAATGATAAACCAGCCAAAAGGGATATTTAAGATGTAACTGTGGCAACAATACATATTTGCTTAAGAACAGCGTAACACAATACCACAACTAAAGCTCAAATTAATTTTTACGACTCCCTCACAAAAAAATGTAAAAAAGAAGAAGAAACACTACCAACAACAACTGCAAATGGCAACAGCTGGATGGAAGAACATGCTCCGACCCAATCTTTAGCGATTCGGAGCGTAGGAACGTACGTCTGGTACGTCGGAATGCATTCCTTTTAAATATCATTGATATTGAAAAATGCTAGTGTTAGGTATCTTGTCCTCTGGCCTCATTGCTTGTTAAACAAGGAGGCAAATTTTTTTCACCATCTGAATGCCGATCTATTATCAGTTAAGACAAACAGCAGAAGCAAACCAAAAAAAAAAAACGAAGACAAAAAAAGCAGTCACAAGACTGCCAACGAGGTTACCGTCAACAGACAACAACAGGGCAAATAAAAATGGCATGGACAAGTCAGCTACACCTCCACCGGGCAGCGACCAGTGTCATCAGAAACTAGCTACCACCAACACAGAGTAAAGCGGTCTGAAAAGCGATTGTGTCCTTTGTTATTAACATTTGGGCACTATTCGGTGAACTTTAACTGAAACAGAGGTGGGTCTTAAGAAGGGGACGCTTTTGAGGTGTCCGTGTAAAAATCATCTGACATGTATTAAAAATACAAAGGAGGAGGAATATCAATCCATAAAAGAGCTTGAGAAGGTGTTCTACCCATAGAAGAGCTTAAGGAGGCCTTATATCCACAAAAGAGCTTTAGGGGTACTTCTATCTATAAAAGAGCTTTAGAAGGTCTTCTAGTCGTAGAATAACTTCTGGACGTTAAAGAGCTTCAGAAGGTCTTCTAGTCGTAGAAGAGCTTCAAGACGTTGAACAGCTTCAGAAGGTCTTCTAGACAAAGAAAATTAGCTTCTGTAAAATTCCTAGTCATAGAAAACCTTCGCAGGGACTTCTCTCCATAGAAGAGCTCATGGAGGTCTTCTAGCCGTGAAAGAGCTCAAGGAGTTCTTCTGGTCATAGAAGAGATCAAGGAGGTCTTCTAGTCATGGAAGAGCTCAAGGAGGTATTCTAGTCATAGAAAAGCTCAAGGAGGTCTTCTAGTCATAGAAGAGCTCAAGGAGGTCTTCTGGACATAGAAAAGCTCAGGGGTTCTTCTGGTCATAAAAGAGCTCAAGGTGTCTTCTGGTCATAGAAGAGCTCAAGGAGGTCTTTTGGTCATAGAAGAGCTCAAGGAGTCCTTCTGGTCATAGAAGAGCTCAAGGAGGCCTTCTGGTCATAGAAGAGCTCAAGGAGGTCTTCTAGTCATAGGAGGTCTTCTAGTCATGGAAGAGCTCAAGGGGGTCTTCTAGTCATAAAACAAATTCAGGAGGTCTTCTAATCATAGAAGAGCTCAGGGAAGTCAAGGAGAACTCAAGGAGGTCTTCCAGTCATAGAATAGCCTTAGAAGGTCTTCTTGTCATAGAAGAGCTTCAGGAGGTCTTCTAGACAGAGAAGAGATTTAGAAGGTCTTCTGGTCATAGAAGAGCTCTGGTCAGAGAAGAGCTGCAGGAGGTCTCCTAGTCATAGAAGAGCTGTAGGAAGTCTTCTAGTCATAGAAGAGCTTCAGGAGATCTTTTAGTCATAAAACAAATTCAGGAGGTCTTCTAATCATAGAAGAGCTCAAGGAAGTCAAGGAGAACTCAAGGAGGTCTTCTAGTCATAGAAGAGCCTTAGAAGGTCTTCTTGTCATAGAAGAGCTTCAGAAGGTTTTCTGGTCACAGAAGAGCTTTGGAAGGTCTTCTGGTCATAGAAAAGCTCAAGGAGGTTTTCTAGTCATAGAAGAGCTCAAGTAGGTCTTCTGGTCATAGAAGAGCTCAAGGGCGTCTTCTAGTCATAGAAGAGATCAAGGAGGTCTTCTGGTCATAGAAAAGCTCATGGAGGTCTTCAGGCCATAGAACAGCTCATGGAGGTCTTCTGGTCATAGAACAGCTCATGGAGGTCTTCTGGTCATAGAACAGCTCATGGAGGTCTTCTAGTAATAGAAGAGCTCAAGGAGGTCTTCCGGTCATAGAAGAGCTCATAGAGGTCTTCTGGTCATAAAGAACTCAAGGAGGCCTTCTGGTAATAGAAGAGCTCAAGAAGGTCTTCTGGTCATAGAAGAGCTCAAGGAGGTCTTCTATTACGTCTTTTATTGGCAGTAGCTCCTTAGAATTCCTTTCGTCCAAAGACGACCTACAGATGATCAAACAACGAATTTTTTGCTACACCCCTGATGCCACACTGCGACACCGACGAATATCGATGCTCTTTGGTGTAGTAATAGCTGTTGTCGTTGTTATTGATTTTGTTCGCCATGTACTTTGCTATTCAGCGTAGCGCCCTTTAGCATCTCATTGAACATGAGCATTAAAAACACCGTGACACAACAACAACAACGAAACGGAAACTTCCAGGAGTCAACAACTGGCAACTGGTGGTGTTGGTGGCAATGTTCTTGGGGAGTTGTCCCTCTCGAATTTGCCAATGCACTTGGGTGTTGTTGGAAGCGGTGGCGGCGTCGGTGGTGTTTGACTTGTCCTGTGGTCCCTCCGATGTCAATGTCGTCTTCAGTTAAACGACAAATATACTTTCTGTACGAATTCGGTACCTCCCTCCCAACCTCCATCCATCCCTCCCATTCGTCTGTTGAGGTGTATGTGGCAGATCATGTTATCTAAAATGGTACTGGGGTATGAACTACAAGACAACATGGTCAGTAGGTTTAAATTACAAACAGTTTGTGGTGTTGTTTTTTCGGCAGTCCTTCGTCTTGCTGCCTTGGCCTGGTGGCGGTGTGGGCACCTACTTCTCCAATTCTCGGTGTACTTGTTTGGAATCCCAAAAAATCGCTGCAAAGGCAAACAAAACAGCCAAACTGAAATTGCAGCCCAGAAGTAGAGAAAATTCAACCAGGTTCATTATGTTTGGAAGTTTAAGTAGTGCAAGTGTTGTTGTTGTTGTTGTTGGTTTTTCGTAGATGTGTTGCTCTTTTGTTTGGCTGATTTTCGGGGAGTTAAGTTCGTGCATTGGCGGCTTTTTGGTCTTTCATCCTTTTTAGAGATTTAAGTGGACAAGTTACAACTTCGTACATGGGTGTTTTTTGTCTGGTTAGTTTTTTTTTTATTTTACCTTGGTTCTGCTGATGAGGGTGATTGGGATATGGTCGTTATTGTTGTTGCTGCTGCTGCTGCCGAGGCTGAGGCTGTAGCTGTTTTCACATGTCGAATTAGAACATGTAATTTTGTGTTTTTCTTCTAGTTCCTGAATCTAATTTTGCATGTAAATGCTCTGTTTTCTGGTGAACTTTTCACCGCACCAACAAAAAAAAAAACAAATGTGTCATTGTAAAACGATTACACGGTGATTGAAAGGATTTGTTTTCTGGTCTTTTATTCTTACAAAGAGTTCAAATGTTTGTGTAAATTTTAGTGGTTGTTTTCCGAAAGTTCAGAATTAAAATAGTGTGATTGTGTTTTAAAGTTATTAATACAAAAATCATTTTACATATCGCTTGTCTATATAATTCTTCCAACTTCGAAATTTTTTATTCTACTTTTCAAAGTGAAGTCCAAATCAAACAAGTATTAAAGCTATAAGTTCGACCGGGCCGAATTTTGAATGCCTTCCACTATTTAGAACGAATTTGGTAATTTTCAAAAAAATACACGTAAAAAAACTGTAAGTTAGGCCGGGCCGACCTTTGAATGGTAGACATTTGGAACGAATTTGGCAATTTTCAAAAAAATAAAATCCGCTAAAAACTATGTTAAAATCTAAAAATACCGAATGTAACCGTTATATTAGGGTTTATACGGCGAAGATGACCTGCACCGACAACTTTTGTCAAAAGCCATTAGAATATTCAAATGCGAAACTTAAAAAAAAAAAACAAATCGGCCAATAATGTAGCTAAAATCATCAAAATACGGAATATCGGGATTCACCGTTATGTCTGGCTATGGTCAAAGGCTTTTGTATCCATTACGAACTTCAAATACCAAATTTGAAACAATTCCGAGGAGTAATGTCGCTAAAATCATCAAAATACCGAATATCTAGGGGTACAGTTATATGAGGGCTAAACGAAGACTTGAACCTACACAGATAATTTTCTGTCTTAGGGTATAGTATCCATTACGAACTTTTAATACGAAATTTGAAAAAATTCAGGTGAAGAATATCGCTAAAATCATCAAAATACCGAATATCAGGAGGTACCGTTATATGGGGGCTATATGAAGACGTGGGCTTGTACAGATAATTTTCTGTAATAGGCGGCAGTATCCATTACGAACTTCAAATGCCAAATTTGAAACAATTCCAGTGAATAATGTCGCTAAAATCTTCAAAATACGGAATATCGGGAGGCTCTAGGAAGACGTGGACCTGCATGGCTCATTTTCTGTCTTGTGCTGTAGTATCCATTACGAACTTTAAATACCAAAATTGAAACAATTCTGGTAAAAATAACAATGTCGCTAAAATCATCAAAATACCGCATATCGGGAGGTGCCGTTATATGGGGGCTATATGAAGACGTGGGCTTGCACAGATAATTTTCTGTAATAGGCGGCAGTATCCATTACTTCAAATGCCAAATTTGAAACAATTCCAGTGAATAATGTCGCTAAAATCATCAAAATACCGAATATCGGGAGATACCGTTATATGGGGGTTCTTGGAAGACGTGGACCTGCATGGTTCATTTTCTGTCTTGTGCTGTAGTATCCATTACGAACTTCAAATGCCAAATTTGAAACAATTCCAGTTAATGATGTCGCTAAAATCATCAAAATACCGAATATCGGGAGTTACCGTTATATGGGGGCTATACGAAAACGTGGACCTACAGAGCTCATTTTCCGTCTTAGGATGTAGTATCCATTACGAACTTCAAATACCAAAATTGAAACAATTCTGGTAAAAATAACAATGTCACTAAAATCATCAAAATACCGAATATTCGGAGGTGCCGTTATATGGGGGCTATATGAAGACGTGTCGCTAAAATCATCAAAATACCGAATACCGTGGTGTGCCGTTATATGGGGGCTATACGAAGACGTGGACCTAAATGGCCCATTTTCTGTCTTAAGCCGTAGTTTCTATTACGAACTTTATATGCCAATTTCGGGGGCTATACGAAGGCGTGGACCTACATGGGCCATTTTCAATAACAAAAGTCCTGCAGATATAATACACATTTGAGTAAAATTTTATCAACCTACTTCATTTCGTTCGGAAGTTAGAGTGATTTCTACAGACGGATAGACGGACGGAATTTTATGCTGATCAAGAATATATACTTTGTGGGGTCTAAAATGTATATTTCGAGGTGTTACAAACGGAATGACAAACTTAATATACCCTCCATACTATGGTGGAGGGTATAATAAAAAAAATGTCACAAAATACTACAAAATCTATTTTAATATTATTATTGACATCTTTTTATGCGATCTTTTTAGATTTTATTATTTTATACCAAGAGGACATTCTGAACTGACAAAATTTTTCAAAATCGGTTAAGCCATTCTTGAAATATAAGCATTCTGGCTAACATCCCCTTCCTTTGTATATATACATTGTATATATTTCGGTATATATATCCGATATATTTACTATCGGCATCTATGTAACGGCCAGAATTGACCTGTTCGTCTATTTGTGATTTTGCCAGGATTCAAAATATTCGCGGTTTAATTTAAAATTTGACTTTTATTTAACACAAATGTTATGGTTAATAAATATTACCATCAAAATTTGAAGTCTTCTGCTCAGCCCTAAGCTCTAGCCACATGCTTACTTCCGCCTGATTGATCTACAATTGCGACCTGTAGAACAACTGCAAAATCAGGAAAATTTTCAGTTTTTGGTCCATTTCAACCCCTTAATATTATGAGATCATCTCCAAAAGAAATAGGCTTCTATTCTGACATGATAACAAATTAACATGGACAGACGGATAGACGGACGGACGGACATACATCGACTCAGCTCGGCGAGATAGGAAGATCCATATGTACTTTCCTATGTGGGAAACCAATATTTCGAGGTGTTACATAATTTTTGGCCCAATCAAACTTATAATACCATCAACATGTTGCTCTGCGGTATGTTGCTCTGCGGTATTTTGGCGTAATCCAGGCGAAGCGCTTGCTTGAGGTGATCGACACTTTGGTACTTTTTAGTGCCAACCTTGCTTTCCAAAATACTCCAGACACAATAGTCCAACGGATTGGTATCCGGAGATTTTGGTGGCCATTGTGAGCTGGAAATGAAGCGAAGAACCTCATTTTGTAACCATTCTCCTGTTTTGTAACCAGTCCTGTTGGAATGTCCAAGGTCTGCGACCAAAATGTTTACGTGCCCAAGGCTTTAATACACCCTACAGAGTATTTTCACGATAATATTCGGCATTTATTCTGATGCCTCGGTCGATTAATACGAGCGGAGGGCACCATCGACTATTATGGCGGCCCACACCATCACCATGGCCGGCGCTTGAGTTCTGGTGGCCAACCGTAGTTGCACATTTTTACCTGACTTCTTTGGCAAGTAAACACGATCATTTTGTTTGTTTACAAACTTCTGGACAACGAATGTTTTCTCATCGGAGAAAACCAAATTCGGCAGTTCTCCACTTTCGGCCAAGCGAAGCAACTGTTTAGCTCTTTTGAATCCATTTTCTTTCTGTTGCGTTGTAAGTTCTTGCACATTTTGGAATTTCAGTGGCTCATTTTTCAATATTTGCCGAATGGAATATTGCGATATGTTCAGCTCACGAGCCATTTTTCGGCCACTGCGAAGCGGGTTTCGATCAAGTCGCTTCTTTACTTTTCGAACCATTTCTGCTGATGTTGCTGTTTTCTTCCGACCACTTCCTTGACGTGGGGCTACGCTACCAGGATCACGGTAACGAGCGATAGTACGAGACGCAAAAGATTTATTCACATTTAGATGCTGGAGTGCTCTAACGATAGCCGCTTGTGGTTTTCCAGCCAAATATGAGGAAATCACACTATCACGCTTGAATTCCATCACGAAAAACTATTTTTCTGCAAAATTCTCACCAAAAGGCTTTTGTACACTTGTAAACAATATAATGAGCTGTCACTGGAATAATTTTAACATCTGTCGGACGAGTGGCTTATAAATGACAGCAGTCTGAAGTTGCTTGCTGTTTTTTCATCCCACCCTGTATAGGACCAGTTTTTTGCAGAGGCACCGCAAACTGTTAATGTACAGAAAATTCAGTTTATAAAAAAATATATACATAAAATCGTATCCGTATGAAATAGTTATTCCTAAGAGTTACTAGCAGCATAAGAAATTTAACATACCCTCCATATTATAGTGGATCATATATCATTTTCATGGAATCACTCTTTTTTCGATCCTGCCAAATTTTAAACTTTTGGTTTTCTAAAAATATTATTCAAGCGGATCATGAGGTTAAAATATTAATATTCACCATCAAAGCCTGATAAAAACCACTTTCCTCCTCTTCTCGCCACATCCATACCCAGAGCTTCATTTTTCCCTCCTTTTTCGATTAATTGCATTTGTCTAATCAAATAAATTCCATGCAATGCCAAGATCATTGTTAGGTAACACGACAATATAGTTTCAACGCATAGAACTGCCCTCGCTTTAGCCAAGCGATGACAGTGAATAAATTCCTTTAAGACGGCACATATCAAGCTAATTAGGAATGACATCAAAGACATGACCAGCTAACTTTTTTTGAGAACCATACGAGCAACAAAAACCTAAGAATTAGCCCAAGAGGAACCATAGCGAGTGTAAGCCCATGGCAGCTATGGTTCTTAAGACGACACATAACAACATATTAAAGCTGGGAATAGACACAGCCCCGTGATACTAGCTGGATGCCTCGATGGGCATCCTTTCATCTAAATGGCGGATTAAATGGCAACTTTTCGTTTCATTATTTATCACCATTGGCCGATGGCATAAAGCCACGCATTTTCCTTTTTGTCCTCATGTAAATGCATGTAAGAATGTGTGTGTGTTTTCGCATGTGGGTAGGTCTCATTTGTCGATGTCGTCCTGATGGTGGCCCCCAACCAACCATTGCCAACATCATCTTTGCTATTTTCCTCAAAGCCAGCCAGACCTAGGCCGATTTTCTGGCTTTCTAGGCCGATAATCTTCTACAAAAGATAAAAAAAGACGAACGTAAGAATATCTGATAGGCGGTCGTTGCCAATAATTTTGCAAAATTGCTGTGAACGAAACAAAAAAACTTCCATTATCGTTGACTTTATTTCCTTTATCCTGTTGCTCTACGAAACGACACACAAAAAAAACATCTTTGCTTAATTGAGCAACATTACTTGTTGGTAACTTGAAACCCTCTGCTCTCCATGGCTTATTACCAGCCAGCGATGCTGCTCCGTGTTCCCATCGAAGTCACCGCCACTCCATGATGACAATCGCGTTACTATCGGTAATTAGCGATTGATTGATAATTAACAAGATACAATTTTGTAAGCGCTGATGTAGTTGAAAGATAACAATTCTCTTTTATTCTGATATATTAAAAACAAAAACAACAACAAGAAAATCATAAAAAAACAAACGATGAAATCCAATCTTTATTCTGAACATAGCTCACAGAGAGCCTCATTAAGGCATACTGTGGGATAAAGTTTTATTATAGAAAGAAATCGTTCTGGGCTTCGAAAAAAGAAAAACTTTCCGGTTTTCTTTCTAACAGAAAGAGAACTTTCGGGCTTTTGGCATAAAATAAGGCAATGTCTTCTTTGATGATTGGCTCTTCCATCTTGGTTTTCAATGAGAAGAACGTCAAAAGAAGGTCAAAGAGATGATCCTCTCTATTGATATGAAAAGTGCACCCTATTCTTTAACGAGAAAAAGATTTTGTACTCTTTAAGGATAAAAAATGAATTAGTATTTTTTATGAAGGACACCCTAGGCATCTTCCGTATTAATAAGGCTTTTGTGTCTTCTACGAGAGGAAATTATCAACTTCTCTTAGAAAAAGATCCTTTGGTCTTTTTTGTCAATAAATGTTTCTTCTCTTTTCCTCTCCTCTCTAAAAGAGAGTGGATTGTCTACTCTCTTTTACGAGAAAAAGAACTTCTCCTTAATTCTTTAAGAAGTAACCCTCATCTTCTTTTCCTCTGTGATAAGAAGACCTACCTAATTCTTCTCCTCGAGAAGTACAGCTTCTTTTCCTCAAAAAGAGAAGAAGAGCTTTTTCCATAAGAGAGCTTTTTCACATAAAGAAAATCTTCTCCATCTCCTGTCCGAAACTTTTTCGCCTACCAGAAGAAGAGCCTCTTCATCTTCCATGATAATGGACAAAAATCTTTCCTCCACAAAAAAGGCTCTTCATCCCCACCCCGTTCTTCATTTCTTTCATGGAAAGAAGAGCGTCTTTATTACCTCCCAAGAAATGAGCTTCTCCATCTCCTTCGCGAGAGGAAGAACTTCTCCACCACCTCCACGAGAGAAAGAGCTCCTTCTCCACTATAGGAAAAGTTTCTTGTCCTAACGAGAAAAAGAGCTTTTCCATCTCCTCATCGAGAAGATGAGCTTCTTTATTTCCTTTTCAAGAAAAGAACTTCTTCATCTCCTCCTCCACGAGAAGAAGACCATCTTCTACTTATCCTCCACTAGAAGAAGGCCTTCGTCGTCTCCTCTACGAGAAGAAGGCCTTCGTCGTCTCCTCTACGAGACGAAGGCCTTCGTCGTCTCCTCTACGAGAAGAAGGCCTTCGTCGTCTCCTCTACGAGAAGAAGGCCTTCGTCGTCTCCTCTACGAGAAGAAGGCCTTCGTCGTCTCCTCTACGAGAAGAAGGCCTTCGTCTTCTCCTCTACGAGAAGAAGGCCTTCGTCATCTCCTCTACGAGAAGAAGGCCTTCGTCTTCTCCTCTACGAGAAGAAGGCCTTCGTCTTCTCCTCTACGAGAAGAAGGCCTTCGTCTTCTCCTCTACGAGAAGAAGGTCTTCGTCTTCTCCTCTACGAGAAGAAGGCCTTCGTCTTCTCCTCTACGAGAAGAAGGCCTTCGTCTTCTCCTCTACGAGAAGAAGGCCTTCGTTTTCTCCTCTACGAGAAGAAGGCCTTCGTCTTCTCCTCTACGAGAAGAAGGCCTTCGTCTTCTCCTCTACGAGAAGAAGGCCTTCGTCTTCTCCTCTACGAGAAGAAGGCCTTCGTCTTCTCCTCTACGAGAAGAAGGCCTTCGTCTTCTCCTCTACGAGAAGAAGGCCTTCGTCTTCTCCTCTACGAGAAGAAGGCCTTCGTCTTCTCCTCTACGAGAAGAAGGCCTTCGTCTTCTCCTCTACGAGAAGAAGGCCTTCGTCTTCTCCTCTACGAGAAGAAGGCCTTCGGCTTCTCCTCTACGAGAAGAAGGCCTTCGTCTTCTCCTCCACGAGAAGAAGGCCTTCGGCTTCTCCTCTACGAGAAGAAGGCCTTCGTCTTCTCCTCCACGAGAAGAAGGCCTTCGGCTTCTCCTCTACGAGAAGAAGGCCTTCGTCTTCTCCTCTACGAGAAGAAGGCCTTCGGCTTCTCCTCTACGAGAAGAAGGCCTTCGGCTTCTCCTCTACGAGAAGAAGGCCTTCGGCTTCTCCTCTACGAGAAGAAGGACATAAGAACGAGAAGGACATATTTTTCTCCTCGTCCACAAGAGAACACCTTTTTCTCCTCCTTTTCCTTCTTTTGAAAAGGATCTTCTTTTCTCCTTGTGGTAAGATTTTCTTTCACTTTTCTCCTTTAGAGAGAAGAGGATCTTCATCTCTGTACTTATAATAAAAAAAATACTTCTTTTCTTAGGGGAGAAGAAGTTCTCTTCTTCTCTCTCATTGAGAATTGGACCCTCTTCCCTTCCATATAGTAAGATCTCTATTTTTCGCGAGAAGTAGAACTTCTTTTCCTTTCTTTCTGGCTTTTTCTTCGAAATAGCCTGTTTTCTGTAAGTCAAAGAATCTATGATTTTTTATGGGGAACTTCTGGTAGTCTATGAGATGAGGACTATGTTATCTCCTTTTTACGAGGAAAGGACTATCTGGTATTTTAAGCCACCTTCTGATCATCAATTGGAAAAATAGACCACCCCATTTTCATTTCCCTTTGTCTCCTTTGTACAGAACACCTCTGTAAAAGTTCCCTCTTTCGACGAGGTCATTGATGAGAATATCATATATTCGCTAAAATATATTTAAAAATACATTATCTATTCGAATAACTTTTTGTCCTACATAAGAACCCCTCCTTGTCAGTTACGAAAATTACAAAAGAGCCCTTTCTTCCTTTTCTTCCACTTTATCCCACTGTACTGCTATAAATCACAAAAAGGACAACCAAAATTTATATGAACGCACATTAAATACATCTTGGAGACAAGTATGAGATTTTTATGCATAATTGGTGGAACGTTTAGGGAACGTTTGCCCTCTACTCTGCCATGGGATGGTATAATATTAACATCATCAACATTGTTACAGTTTTCGGATGTGTCCTCATCATAGTCGCCTTCTCGGCTCATGTTGATGCCTGTGTGGTTGGTTGTCCCTCCTTCGTTGGTTTGACGACGATCGCCTGGCGTAGTTAACTTTGGCTGAAGTTATCACGATCAGCAATAAATCATCTTTTACAAACAACGCGTTACTGTCAACGATTTTACGCTTTACGCCACATATCCCTGATGATGATGACGTAGAGCCAGACAGGAGAAACTCTGCCGTCGATGATGTGTGGACGATTGGAACAAACTCTTTACGGGCAACATCGAACGCATTGCGTCCGAATGGCATTATTCACCCATGTTCGTATGCCAGAGGAGTTAAACAAACAAACGATTGGACAAACATAAAACATGACTTGATTGAAATGTTTCGTCGCTTCACCAAACTGGGGAGAGAGAGCCCAACAACACCACCTCGTCGTCGTCCTCGTCTCATTGCCATCACCATCGTCATCATTATTATCTGCTGTATGAGATCAGAAAACAACAGCTTCCAATTAATCCATGGTCAAAAGTTTGTCATGGTCGCCTATCTTCCAAGTGGCTCAACTGAACTATGGTTGATTGGCATGGTGCATTGGTTGTACTACCCCTGTTTCGATGTTGTATCCCTGCCTCTCTTGAGTGGGGAACGGGTCTGATTAATCCAAAACCTAAAAAAACACATTGACTCCAGAAAGGCGTATATGAAATCTACTGCCAATTTTATTTAATAAAACAGTTTATTTTTCTTATGCACATATTTTGAGTCCCCAACATTTTTTTTATCAGCATCACCAGTCATGCAGTTATCCCATGCACTGTAATCCGGCATAGGCATGAGAAGACGGCACAGTGGGGGATACAAAATAAGAATTTCATAGAATTTCTTTGTATGGAAAACTTAAAGTAGACTTTTTAACATATTTTTAAATTCCTTGGAAACCGTGCTCTCTATACCCTCCACCATAGTATGGAGGGTATATTAAGTTTGTTATTACGTTTTTAACACCTCGAAATATACATTTTAGATCCCATATGTATATATTCTTGATCAGTATAAAATTAAATGTCGATTTAACGGTGACCGTCCGTCTGTGGAAATCGCACTAGCTCCTGAAGAATTATAGTAGGTTGATAAAATTTTACTCAAATTTGCGTTTGCAAGACTTTTGGAATTGAAAATGGACTATATAAGTCCACACTTAGGTATTGGTATATATACAGGTTTGGTGAAAAAAATGCAACTCACTTCAGGCTTCCATTATTTCTAAGCCACTCGTCAGCCAGCTGTTAAAATTAATCCAATGACAGCTCATTATATTGTTTACAAGTGTAGAAAAGCATTTTGGTGAGAATTTTCCAGAAAAAAAGTTATTCGTGATGGAATTCAAGCGTAATAGTGTGATTTCTTTATATTTGGCAGGAAAACCACAAGTGGTTATCGTCAGAGCACTCCAGCATTTAAATGTGAATAAATCTTTTGTGTCTCGTGCTGTCGCTCGTTACTGTGATACTGGTAGCGTAGCCCGAGGTCAAGGAAGTGGACGGAAGAAATGGTTCGAAAAGTAATGAAGCGACTTGATCGAAACCCGCGTTGCAGTGGCCGAAAAATGGCTCGTAAGCTGAACATATCGCAATACTCCATTTCGGGGTAAAGCCATTGAAATTATAACAAGTTAAAAAGCAGTAAGTTCGGCCGGGCCGAACATTGAATACTCTCCACCATTTGAAAATTTTTTGGAAATTTTCAAAAAATTAAAAAATATACCGAATATAGCCCTTATTTATATTGGGGTCGACGTGGACCTACATAAGCCATTACCATATTGTAAACGGGTATATTGTAGCATCTTCAAAATACCGTTATATCGAAGCTATACGAAGACCTGGACCTGCATAGACAATTTTCTGTCACATGCTGTAGCATCCATTACGAACTTTAAAATACGACATCTCAAACAATTTCGGTCAAATTACCGAATATTGAGAGGTACCGTTATAGGGGGGGCTATACGAAGACGTGGACCTCCATAGACAATTTTATGTCCTAGGCTGTAGTATCCATTATGAACTTCAAATACCAAATTTGAAACAATTCCGGTGAATAATGTCGCTAAAATCATCATAATACCGAATACATGGAGGTACCATTACATGGGGGCAATATGAAAAAGTGAACCTACATGACCCATTTACGAACTTAACATGCCTACTGGCAAAATAAATATGTGTGCAAAATAGCCTTCTATTTCAATTTGATCGAGAGATAGCATGATTACAACAGACAGACGGACATCGCTAAATCGGCTTAGAATTTTAAGCTGATCAAGAATATATATATACTTTGTTGGGTCTGATATGAGTATTTCGAGGAGTTACAAATGGAATGACAAAATTAATATACCCTCCATATAATGGTGGAGAGTAAAAGTGCAAGAACTTACACCGAAAGAAAATAGACTCAAAAGAGTTAAAGAGTTGCTTCGCTTGACCGAAAGTGGTGAACTGCCGAATTTGGGGTTCTCCGATGAGAAAACATTCGTTGCCCAGCAGTTTGTAACAAACAAAATGATCGTGTTTACATGCCAAAGAGGTCAGCTGAAAATGTGCACCTTCGATTTGCCACCAGAACTCAAGCGCCGGCCATGGTGATGGTGTGGGCCGCCATAACAGCCGATGGTCGTTCTCCGCTCGTATTAATCGACCATGGCATCAAAATAAATGCCGAATATTATGGCGAAAATATTCTGGAGGGTGTATTAAAGCCTTGGGTACGCAAAAATTCCTTGGACATTCCAACAGGACTCAGCACCATCGCACTCAGCACGCGCTACCCAAGAGTGGTTACAAAATAAGGTTCCTCGCTTCATTTCCAACGCACAATGGCCACCAAAATCTCCGGATTCCAATCCGTTTGACTATTGTGTCTGTGGTAGCTTGGAAAGCAAGGTTGGCACTAAAAAAATACCAAAGTGTCGATCACCTCAAGCAAGCGCTTCGCCGGGAATGGGCCTAAATACCGCAGATCAGCGTGTGGTTTTATTGGCCGTTTGGAGACCATATTTCGTGCCAAAAGTGACCAATTCGAACAAATATAAATTTATTTTAAAATTTGATGCCATTTCCGACTTTTTTAGCTTTCATTCAATAAAATTTAAAAAAAATGTAAAAATGATGGCGTTTAACTTTGCTGCAGTTTTTTATCTCACCCTGTATATACTAAATTCTCCCAAGAACCAACATTTTAGAAGGATGAAGTCATACACTTCATTGCATTTCACTATAGCTTACCAAAGAAATAAATCTCCATTTCCATTATAGATTCGGAAAGTATTTGAATCATTGTTTCCAAAAAACCCGAAAATATTTCCTATTCCTTATCATTTTTTTCGGCCGGATTCATGGCATTTCTGTAAAATTTCGGTTTTTGATATCTTTTGGGACCTATATTCAAATACTTTTGTGAAATATTCTGAATTGCTACGATCCCATTTAAGGGAAGAATTGCGAAAAATACTCCTTTGAAGAATTTCTTGAGGTTTAAAATTGTCAACCAAAATATTCCCCGTTTTGTTATCACGAATATTGCTCAAGACACTATATACGTTTAAAGCAAGGATTAGATCTATTTAAGTTACTTTGCTTTGATGTAAACTTTCAGAGCGCGGATTTATTCCATTCTTTCTAGTTTAAGCCCTACTTTTATAATCTACTGGTAATTCCGTATAATTATTTTTTGTGTTGCACAGTGTTCTCAATCTTCAGAAGACTTACAATTCATTTGTCTGCAGCAGACGCAAAAATATAAATGGAATCCCCAAAAACCCCCCACTGTTTATTGAATATGTACGTCCGTCTTATTGCAAAAAAAAAGCGTGGTTTCGATTTTTTCCTTCGTTTTTTTTTTCTTCCATTTCATCCTTCGTCGTCTACTTCGACATATCGTTAATCTTGTGTTTATTGTACATATTTGTCTGAAATACTTATGGATGAGATATATTGGCGGTTTGACTGGACCTTTACCTTCCACGTCTTCATTTGTTTTGGTTTTTTTTTTCGTCGTCGTCGTTTCTCTGGGGGTTAATTATTCTTATCAGTGTTGATAATTAGTAACTCTGGCGAAAGAGGCCATCTCGCAAATAAGTAGCTTTGCAATTAACACTTCAAAGATCCCAGGCATCGCAACGAACGTGGGGATCCCCACACTGCGATAGAGGATGGCATAAACGCTTATCGTGACAGTTCATTAAATTTTTCATCTTTCGCGTAAGTTCGTAACAATATTATTATTATTATTTGCTAAGGGGGAAATTTTTGGTGAGATTTAAAATTTTTGGAGGATGAATGATTTATGGCTTTTCTGTTGGAAAAGGCAAATGAACTCGAATGGGAAATACAAAAAGGAGAAAAACAATTTTTTTTCTTTTAACTGCAAAATTTTAAGAATGTGTGAGAAAATAATAAACCGATCCGGAAAATCCAAAATAATTAAAGTCATTTTCACTGATTCAAACTTGAGAAAAAAAATTAAAAAACTTTCAGTATCTATAATAATTATGGGAAAGCCGGCCGGGCCAAACCATCATGTTTATCAAAACAAAGTTAACTAATAACAAGTTAAAAAGCAGTAAGTTCGGCCGGGTCGAACTTTGAATACCCTCCACCATTTGGAACGAATTTCAAAATTTTCAAAAAATAAAATTCTTAAAAAATTCTGTTGAAATCTTAAAAATACTGAATATAGACGTTATATTTGGGTCTATACGACGTGGACCTACATAGGCATTGTTTGTCATAAACCATTACCATATTAAAACTGAAACTTGAAATAAACGGTGAATAGTGTAGCTAAAATCATCAAAATATCGTATATAGGGAAGTACCGTTATATCGGAGCTGTGCGAAGTCCTGGACCACCATAGACAATTTTCTGTCACAGGCTGTAGCATCCATTACGAACTTCAAATACGACACCTCAAACAATTTCGGTGAGTATTGTACATAAAATCGTCAAAATACCGAGTATAGGGAGTTACTGATATATGGGGGCTATACGAAGACGTGGACCTGCACAGACAATATTCTGTCTTAGGCTGTAGTATCCATTGCGAACTTCAAATACCAAATTTGAAACATATATAAAAGAATATATATACTTTGATAAAGAATTGTTGGGTCTGACATGAGTAATTCGAGGAGTTACAAACGGAATGACAAAGTTAATATACGCTCCATAGTATGGTGGAGGGTATAAAAAGTGTAAAAAAATGTCACACTAGAAGAAATCATACCTGTAACTAATTGTGGCAGAAATCTTCAAAATACCGAAAATCTGGAGGTATTTTTATATTGGACCAATATAGCCATTTTCAATACCAATCAGAATGCATATAATATAAAACATTATGCCAAATTTCAAAGCTATGATAATGTAATGTGGACTTCCGAAAAATTCGCTCTATATTCCTCAAAGAGCGAAAGAGTGACTACTCATTTTCTCTCTTCCCGGCGAAGCGCTTACTTGAGGTGATCGACATTTTGGTATTTTTTAGTGGTAACCTTGCTTTCCAAAATACACCAGACACAATAGTCCAACGGATTGGTATCCGGAGATTTTGGTGGCCATTGTGCGCTGGAAATGAAGCGAGGAACCTCATTTTGTAATCATTCTTGGGTGGCGCGTGCTGAGTGTGATGGTGCTGTTGGAATGTCCAAGGTCTGCGGCCAAAATGTTTGCGTGCTCAAGGCATAATACACCCTCCAGAATATTTTCGAGATCATATTCGGTATTTATTCTGATGCCACGATCGTTATGGCGGCCCAAACTATCATCATGGCCGGCGCTTGAGTTCTGGTGACCAACCGAAGGTGCACATTTTCAGCTGACCTCTGTGGCAAGTAATCACGGTCATTTTGTTTTTTTACAAACTGCAGGACAACGAATGGAATCGGAGAAAACCAAATTCGGCAGTTCACCACTTACGGCCAAACGAAGCAACTTTTTAGCTCTTTTGAGTCTATTTTATTTCTGTTGCGGTGTAAGTTCCTGCACTTTTTGGAATTTCAATGGAGCTACTCCGAGCTCATTTTTCAATATTTGCCGAATGGAATATTGCTATATGTTCACGTCACGAGACATTTTTCCGGTTTCGAGCAAGTCGTTTCTTTACTTTTCAAACCATTTCTGCTAATGTTGCTGTTTTTTTTTCGTCCACTTCCTTGACGTCGGGCCACGCTACCAGTATCACGGTAACGAGCGATGGTACGAGACACAAAAGATTTATTTGTGGTTTTCCAGCCAAATATAAAGAAATCACACTATCACGCTTGAATTCCATCACGAATAACTTTTTTCTGGAAAATTTGCACCAAAATGCTTTTGAAAGCTTGTAAACAATATAATGAGCTGTCACCGCAATAATTTTAACAGCTGTCGGACAAGTGGCTTAGAAATGACAGTAGTCTGAAGACGGTTGCAGTTTACTCATCTCACCCTGTATATCTTGAGGGATTCTGTCATTCTAGTAAAAAGGGATTCAGATTTACAATAAGTCTATAGCCTTCGCTTACTTCTTAAACTTTGTAATATGTTGGCAGTTATTTTTATGAATGTATTTTCAAATTTTTTTTAGAAATAAATTCCAACTAATTTTTTAATTTCACATTCGAGCTACCGCCGACCCCTACTTCCAAAAAAAAGGTACTGCTACAATTCGTTAACAACAAAAGTTCATGTTCATTTAATGGCAAATTTTTGTGTGCGGTTCATTATTTCTGTTAATGAAGTTGTTATCTGCGGCGCAGGATCAACACATTTGAACAATTTTACCATTAACAGTTAAAAGGACTTCAAATGCGAGAGAGTGAGAGAAAACTCCTACCAAATGGTAACAATCATTTGCCCCCTGGCAGGACACTGGCGCGAATGATAAATTCTGATAAATTGATTTTGACCACGTTAATTAATTAAAAACCATGTCCACCTTGACAATATGGCGGATGCGAACCAAAAGCCAGCGAAAAAATTTAAATAACCCGAGAATAAACAGAAAAAATGTAATGCAACTGTTCCGGCTGGGGTTCATACGTTTCGTGCCCCCTACCAAAATGAGAAACAACTGCCCTGCTGATGACGATTATAAATGACCAATGGCGCACTTAAATGAAACAAAACCGCGAAAATGGCAACAACAAAAATAGTTATTCCCTCCTAAACCTCTGGGCTACTGGAATGGTATTGTAAGACGCGAAGATTAAGCGATGTTGTGTCACAATTATGAAATGTCGGCTGCAGAGTATGGTATGGTGTACTTTTTTTCTTTGGAAAAAATAATTGAATAAAATTTATTTTCGCAAATGGCAGAAAGGGCTGGAAAAGGTGTCGTTTACTGCTGAAATTAATTAATCTTCACTTAACTTTTATTTCGATTCATTAAGGTATGAAAAGTGTCGCATTATGCCAGAACAAATGAAAGGAGAGAGGGAGCAAAAAAATAAGGAACTGCATGCTACAGAGTCCTATCGTGTCACCGCAGAGAATAACATCACCTAATAAGATCCCCTAAGGCGCGTAACATGACATTGATAGGTGTGAAAATTAAGGTGTATTTTTATTGTTAATTGTCGTGACGGAATATGAGCAGATAATTTTGAAATGCAATAAATGGAAAATTGTTGTCCAAAAAAATTACAAACGATTTAAAAATAATGGCGTTTGACTTTGTTGCAGTTTTTACCTCACCCTGTACAAAATTGTAAACACTTATTTCTGACCAGTATTCGATATCTGGTACCAAAGATTATTGTTTTGGAGTGCATATTACGCATGTGAGGGACATTTGATACACAATAAATCTGATATTAGATAAAGATATAAATGGAAGCTATATGCAAATCTTAGCCGATTTCGATGAAATTTGGCATAGGTATTTCTGAGCTCTATAAGATATCTGGTACTAATCGGATGAAACATATATATGGGAGCTATAGCTGTATCTGAACCGATTTTCTTCAACTTTGCTGTACTTGCTCCTAGACTGAATTCGGTCGGATGTGCCAAAAGTCTTTTAAACTGTTAACCCGAAATCGGTTGAAGATATGTATGGAATCCATACCTAAGTTTGAATCGATTCTCAACAATTTCAATAGGGTTCGTTCGTGTACCAAACAAAATTGTTTAGAAAATTTCATGTCAATCGGATAATAAATGCGACCTGGATTTTGTTCACAAAAATACATGGACAGACGGACGGACTGATATGAATAAATCGAATCAGAAAGTGATTCTACAAAGATCCTCAAAAGTAACTATAGGTCCCTCTCGGTTTCTTCTCCATTTTACAAACAACTCTGTGGTGTATGGTATAAATATCGAATATAGGGAGTTACTATTATTTGGGGGTCTAGACGAAGACGCGAACCTGCATAGGCAACTTGCTGTCACAGGCTGTAGTACCCATTACGAAGTTCAAATACAAAATTTGAAACAGATCCGGTGAATAATGTCGTTAAAATCATAAAACTACCGAATATATGAAGGTATAGTTATATGGGGGCTACATTTTCAATACCAATAGTCCAGAAGATGAAACACACATTTGAGTAAAATATTATCAGCCTACTTCAATTTTCGGAAGCTAAAGTGATTTCCACAGACCGACAGACAGTCGGACGGCCATTGTAAAATCGATATAAAATTTTATGCTGATAAAAATATATGTACTTTGTGGGGTCTAAAATGTATATTTCAAGGTGTTACCAATGCAATGACAAACTTAATATACCCTTCATAATATGATATAAAGAGGCGTAACTTCTACTTCATAAATTTTGGCTACCTCCGGTTGTAAACTTTCAAGCCCCCGATAAATAAGTCTCATATTTTAGCTTTGCTTTCATGTTGTTGTTTTCTGTTAAAAATTTGATTGCTTCTGGTGGGGAGGTGGTGGGTGTTGCCATGAGGAGTGGATCGGCTTAGTCCATCTTGAAAATCTATATAATCTCCTTAGAGGGTATATTTAATTTAATACGACCAAAATATGCCTTTTCGAAATAACGGTTTTAGAGTCTAGATTTATTTGTACAAAATCCATTTTAGGACATACGAAATCTATCTATCGATGTCCATCCATCCGCCTGTGGAAGCCACAATAGACCTCGCATTGATAAAGAAAAAATAGCACAGACATTAATATTATACCTTGAATGTATGTATGAATGGGTATTTCCAACAAAATCAGCTATAAATCGATACTTTGCGTTTTTTCGAAGGTGTATTTGCTACTCGCAAACAATATTCCATGCAGGCTAATTTTTGGTGTAATCTTCATATGACATTACCTCTTGATTTTAGGCATTTCGAAGTTTTCGGTTCTATTTTCAACTGTAATTTTATATTTTTGATACGGTCAAAACGTGCCTAGTGGAAATAACGGTTTTAGACGCCAGGTATCTTTGGACCAAATCCGTTTTAGGATATTTGGAGTCGATCTAGCGATGTCCGTCCTTCCGTCCGTCTGTCTGTCTGGCTGGGGTGAACGATAACACTCGAAGGGAGTATCCGATTTGGTCCAAACTTGGTACATCGTAATATTTTTGTCAAACTTAGATCGAGTTCGGAGATGGGCAATATCGGCCCACTCCCTCTGGTACCTCCCCCAAAAAGGTCGAAATTTTCAAAAAATATATTTTTTGCACAGAAAGAGAAACGATAATCCGATTTTGCTCCAACTATGCAAATCCTATGTCAGGTGTGAAAATGGACAATATCAGTGCCCTCCATCAAGTACCTCCCCCACAAACGGTCACAATTTTGAATAATTACAACTCTCATAAAATGTGATGTAAGAGTCCGATTGTCTTCAAATTTCACACATCCCAATATTTTTTATCAACCCAAGGTCTGGTGTTAAGATGGAATATATCGATCAACTTCTTTTGGTACCTCCTCCACAAATGGTCGAAATTTGAATATCCATGAAGCTCATATAAAAGGAAATCAACATTCCAGACATGGTACATCTCAATATTTCCATCAACACAAGATTTGTTATAAAGGTCGTAAAAATCGGACCATTTCTTTTGCTACCTGCTCCACATAGGGTTCAAGATTTTGGAAAACAAAACGCTTAAAAAAATCGAAATAAGCATCCAACTCTCTACAAAATTTCACTCATACAAACATTTTTGCTAACACAAGATCTGTTGTGAAAATGCTACATATCTGCGAACCTCTTCTGTTACCTTACCCACAAAGGGACACAATTTCCAATATTTTTATCTGTCATAAATTGCGAAACAACTCAGCGATTTTATATCTATATATGTCTTTCAACCAGAATCCTGAGATGAAAACGGAATTTAAGATTTCCCATTAATCGGTTATAAATGTTCGATTTTCTTATATAGTTATAATAATATTTATATCATATTTAATTATATTGACCCATACTTTCAAAACCCACTCCATTGAGGGTCAAGAGTTTGAAAATTCATAACAGAAGTCAATATATTTTAAAATAATTGAGCATTGGCTGAGGGTATACATCTGTCGGCAAAACCGGCCGATACCTTTTTACTTGTTTAAAAAATTATTAAAATAAGTATGGTTTTCATATAACGAATCTTAAAATTTTGAAGGATTTATAGGATAGCCCTAATCATAAGTTAAGTTCCGCATGGTGGAACTAAAACCATTTCTCTTCAAACAAATTAGTTCTATAAAAAATGTAGATTCTAAAATGTGGTTAAATTCCACAAGGACATACCTTTTTTAAAAAAAAATTCCTTTAATATAAAGTTTAGAAACCAAAAAAACAATCTGACCGGAAATTTACTGAAACATCTTAAAATAGAAACTAGTGTGTTATGGTTGATGTATTTTACCCACAACCCAGCAAACAATGTGAACATAACGTAATGTTTATTATTTACATGCTACCGCCAACAGCAAATATTTATTGCAACATAACAAACATTTACTTATGCTCCTAAGGAAATAAAAAACGAAACCTATTTCGGAACACCAGAAGAAAAATAAGAACATAATTAAACTATTTTATCAGAAAATTGTTATCATCCATGGAGTACTTGCCGCCATGTAATAGAACCATGATGTCGATGATGTCTCGCCGCGCTGGCAAATATTAACATGGACACAAAGGCATTACAGCTGTTCTTCCACTTACTTCTATCTCTATGCAGGAGCCCAAGATGACTTTGGCTAAGCCCCGAACAAACTAACATTGAAATTCCTCAATTTACGAATGGACATATTGTTATCTAAAACCATGTTGCACCAACGTTCATTCATTCACTCATTCGTTCGTATTTGTTTGGTATTCGAATGTAGCAAACAAATGGAAGAAGAGCTAAGACGATGTGGTCCCTGTTAATAATGGTTATGTTTTATTGTTGCCAGAGCGGAGCAGTAATTCCGATAACACTCGCAAACCACCTGCTACACAAATAAAAAAGAAGCGATGGAATATCCTTAAGGTGTTCTCTTCTCAACACACCGCGTGTGTATCACCACACTAAAGTGTGGTGGTGTTGACGACATTGCTCCTAGTTGTTGTCTCGATACGGTTGCTGTTTCATTAATTCAGTTTTGTTTTTGTTGTTGCGCCTGCGGTTTTTTGTCCTGTCAGCCAATGAAAAATGTGTCAAATTTCGACTGCACCATAATAAATCGCCAAAAAAAAGCGAGGCAGCAACCCATCGAAATACTTTTCTGGGGAAGGGGTAGCCTCATAAGAATGAGTGAAGAAATTTATTAAGTGGCAACATTAGATGACAATATATTCATGTATTGTCATTGGTAATTGGATAGCTGGAGGACAAAATGACTTGATTAAGGTGACTTTTATGTTAGATTGCGATTCTTTGGCGAAGCTACTTTTGAGCCACATTAGAGAGGTCACCACGAGAACACATAAAGTGTGGTTAAACAAAAATATATTAAGTGGCAATAACACATATGTTTTGCAAGATAAAATAACACATGTGTTGACTTTATATGGTGTTTAGTTTGATATGGATCATAAAACGAAAAAGAGCATTTGTTAAGGTTCACCGACTTGTACGCTGATGCAATTGAACAGATATATTAAAAACTAATAAAAACAAGGCCGAACTTTTAATACCCTCCACAATTTGGTACAAATTTGGTAATTTTCAAAAAAAAAAAATAAAATCCGTTAAAAATTCTATCAAAATCTTAAAAATACCGAATGTAGCCGTATATCAGGGTCTATACGACGACGTGGACCTGCATAGGCAATATTTGCAAAAAGCTATTACAATATGCAAATGCGCAACTTAAAAACCAGTAAAGAAAGTCTTAAAGTCGGGCGGGGCCGACTTTATGATACCCTACACCACTTTGCTAATTTAGTAGAGCTCCGTATATCTACTAAACGTTTTTATGGGAGAATTTAGTCATACACGCTATGATTATAATTATAATTTAAAGTTCAAAGGACTAAATATGCCGAAGCCTTTGTACCTTTTAAATTCGGACTTGTATTGCCCATTTGGTGCACAATTAATTTGAAATCGGATAAAAATATATATGGGAGCTATATCCAAATCGGAACCGATCTCGATAAAATTTGGCAAAGATATTTCTGGGCTGTATTTGATATATTTACCTGAATATCGATGTTACGTAGTGCATATTACGGCTGTGGGTAACAAATACAACAACAGTGTTGCGCCTGTGGATGAACAGTGTATATGGGAGCTATAGCTATATCTGAACCGATTTTCAAATTTGATATATCCAAATCTGAACCGATCTCGATAAAATTTAGCAAACGTATTTCTGAGCTGTATTTGATAGATTTCCCCAAATATTATTGTTACAGAGAGCATATTACGGCTGCGGAGGACAAAAATAACAAATCGGATGAACAATATATATAGGAGCTATAGCTATATCTGAACCGATTTCGATCAAATTTAGCATACTTATTTTCAGGCCTAATTTGGTTGTATGAGCAAAATTCCATACTATTCGGGCTGATATTACACGTTTGGTGCACAATAAAAGGCAAATCGGACGAAGATATATATGAGAGCTATATCTAAATTTTGTCCGATTATTTCCAATTTCAATAGGGTTCGTCCTTGGGCCAAACAAATGATTTGTGCAAAATTTCATCTGGATCGGGTAATAAATGCGACCTGTACTTTGTTTACAAAAATACATGGACAGACGGACAGACGGACGGACGGACATGCATAAATCGACTCAGAATGTGATTCTATCCTGATCATCAAAAGGAACTATGGGTCTATCTCGTTTCCTATTACCTGTTATAAACAAATGCACAAAGACATAATACCCTGACCACCTTGTGGTGTAGGGTATAAATATGACAAAAATTATCAAAACACCGACAATCAGAAGGTACTGTTATATTATGAAAATATTCAAAAGTTAGGAAGAAGCTGGATCTGTCCCCTCTATTTCTGTTACTTTGCGATGTAAACTTTCAACATGCCGATGCACGTGTCTGCTTCTCTTAGCTCTACTTTCATAATCTACTCGATGTTCCCCGTAATTATTTTTTGCATTGCACAATAATTATTGTCGTTGAAATAGCTTAGAAGGCAGAAAAGTAACATTTTCTGCAGAGAGGTGTTGTGCTCCACAACCGGTTATCATAATAACATTTTTACATTCCCACAGGTTCTGGAACACAGTATTTATTGAATATAGCAATTAAAGCTTTGAATTCGATTAATAGGGGTTTTCAAGGTATGAAATTTCACTCGTGTATAACCATTAACTTTTTATTCATTTTTTAATGATAACAATGTAAAGCTGGAGCACGTGAATCGAATCGAAATACCGCTTTGTTGATGATATGCCTAAGTGTTCCATATGCAATTTGCATGATATCAGAAAGACGCATTGACAAGTTTGCATGTGCAATTATTAAAAAATTGGTTCATATTTGTGATTTGTGTTGTAAATTAGAGTATTCATGCCAAAAGTGACCAATTCGAACAAATCTAGACTTATTTTAAAATTTGATACTATTTCCGACATGTTTTGCTTTCATCCAATAAAATTAAAAAAATGAAAAAAATTATGGCATTTGACTTTGTTGTAGCTTAAGTTTGAATCACCAAAAAATATGAATTCTGATTTTCGAAATGTATTTTTTAAATAAATCTTTTTATTTACAACTTTTAAACTGGGTATCTCAAAATCTAGCCTCAATATGGAAAGTCTCACCAAAAGATCAAAAGAACATACTGATGCTCTCTTGTATCAATCAGATCCCCAATTTTGCATCTGGAACACTTGAGCACAACGTCAACTATTTATAAAGTTTATATTGTATTATTACCGGCTTGCCTGTTTTCAACAACCCGTATAAATAAATTCATATAAATAATATTTTGTTCTGAGTTCAATCGCTTAGTCTTTTCAAAGTTTACCATCGACACGTTTAGTTTGATGCGAAAATTTCATTTAGATTTAGTTTTGCTTGAAAAGCTGAAGTACTCTGTGCCACCTGCTCTATTGAGAATAAACAGAAAGTTCTCCAAATGAATAAATAATAAAAATAAATAAAATAACTATTTTTATAAAAAGCAAACAAAGAAGGTTGTACATTCGACTTGACTGATCTCAAATTTCAAATTGAAATAAATATATATTTTTTTTAATTTTCAGAATTTTGTACTACTACTCAAACTATCAGCGGAAAATGTCTTGTGAAGAATTTCGTTCTATTTTGCCAGGTATGTATTTTGAGTTCATGTACTAGCAAGTAAGATAATTAGATCGGATATTTTATACTCTACATGAATAGGAAATTTTATATTATATCAAAATCGGTTAAAGAATTGCCTAAAGAAGTTAAAATACCTAAAATGTGGATGATTGTGATTAGAAGGCCTTCCTTTAGAAGTTCTCTTCTATCAACAATAAATAACAGAAGTTATTTTCAACAAATCCTTTAGAAAAGACAAAGTCTATTTTTAGTGAAGTTAGAAGACCTAATTGTGCTCCTTCAGAAATTTCAGAGAGGTCTTTTTTTAAAAGAACTGAAGGTATGTTTGGGCAAGAGCAAAATTATAGTTACAGATTTAATTTTAAAGATTTCAGTAGAATTAGAGGGGAACAGAGAATGTTCTTTTAGTAAAGATCGGGAGACCTTCTTTTGGTCTCCTGAAAGGCTAAATTTTCCGAGACCTAATGATATTTTTAGAGAAGTCAAGAACATTTTCTTACAAAAGGCAAAAAAGCATTTTAGAGAAAGCAGGATTTTTTTTTGGAAAGAAGATCCGAAAAAGTTGTGCTAAAATGATAGATATGTCATTTTCTTCAAATCTTTTTTTAAGAAAATGAGAAGATCTTTTTTTTTTTTTTTTGTTGATGAACAAAAGATCTGATGATTTCATTATATTCAACGAAAAACGAGAATAACATATTTTTATAAGATGACTTATTTTCTTGCTTTTACGAAGATAAAAGAAGATCCGGAAACATTCCTTCAGAATAGTCTGAAATACTTTCGGAAAAAAAATCTGCAAACATAAAAGAGGAAAGGAAAATCTTATAGAGAAGTTCGAAAATATCTTGTTTTGGAAGAACATATTGGTTTTTATTTCGAATGCATCAATAGGTCATCCTTATTTTTTCTTGTAGAAGGACAAGGTATTATTTTCAAAGAAGAGTCAGGATGGTCTTCATTTGGGAATGACTAGATTAGCATCTGGTAGAAGATGTAAGAACAAAAGGATTATATTCGAGATGGTCTAGAAACGAAGGAAGCAGAGAGAGGACGTAAAAGAAAGGAAGCAGAGAAAAGGAAGAAAAGAAGTCTTATTTTTGAGAAAACGTCCCTTAATTATGGAAAAAAAATTTCTTAAGAAGCAGTTTAAAACGAATTATTTTTGGGAAGAATTAGAATAGATTTATCTTTAAGAACAAATGCCTCTGTGAAAGCCATCTTCTGAAAATATACAAGAGCTTAGTAACAAGCGACTGATTTATCCACGCCCAGGCAAAACAACTGAAGCTAGGATCTTGAAATTTTACATGTAGGCCAATGTTAGAGATACGGCTGGGCTTTTGGAAATTCTAACTATAAGTGTACTAAAAGGTACAGAAAATTAAATAAATTTTATTGGTACAACGGAGCTAGAATTCTGAAATATAAAATTAGGGTCGCTGATGGGATGAAGGATTTATGTACTAATGTTTTTATACCCTCCACCCTAGTATGGAGGGTATATTAAGTTTGTCATTCCGTTTGTAACACCTCGAAAAATACATTTTAGACCCCATAAAGTATAGATACTCTTGATCAGCATAAAATTCTATATCGATTTAGATTTCCGTCCGTCTATCCATCTGTGGAAATCACTATAGCTTCCGAACGAATTGAAGTAGATTGATAAAACTTTACTCATATGTATATCATGTCTGCAGGACTTTTCATATTCAAAATGGGCCATGTAGGTCAACGTTTTGGTATGGCCCCCATATAACGGTACTCGGTATTTTGATGATTTTAGCGACATTATTCACCGGAATTGTTTCAAATTTGATATTTGAAGTTCGTAATGGATGCTACAGCCTATGACAGAAAATTGTCTGCAGGTCCACGTTTTGGTATAGCCCCATATTCGGTATTTTGATGATTTTAGCTACCTTAATTAACCGATAGACCATTTAAGATTTTAACAGAATTTTCAACGGATTCTATTTTTTTTTTTTTTTTTTTTGAAAATTCGTTCCAAATGGTGAATGATATTCAAAGTTCGGGTAGGGCGAACTTACAGTTTTTTTTTTTTTTTTTTTTTTTTTTTTTTTTTTTTGAATATGGAGTCGAATTTTTCAAATCCTACTTTAACGTATACGAGAAGTACTAAATGGTACTAAATTTGATTTAGAGTGTGGGAAAAAAGGTAGAATTGTTAATATTTGTATGGGGATCACTGTACCTGTGCTTTAGATAAGAAGGTGGAAATTCGTAAATTAACATGTACGAAAAGTACTAAATGGTACTACATGTGAATTCCACGGTTATATTTTTAAAAATATTTTAAATTTATATTTAAAAATATTTTAGAAAATAATGAATATATTTCGAATGAATATTTTAAGAAAACCACGATTTTAGAGAAAAAAACAAGAGAATATATTTAAAAAAATTATTTTTTAAGGAACAAAATTCGATATTGGGTAAAGGAAAGTAGCTGGAACCCCGTAATAAGATATTGAGCTCTATGTTAATTATGGAGAATTCTCTGGAAATTATGAAGATATGTTTTTGAATGATTGCTATAATTGTTTAAAAAGTACTTAGTGGTACTACATTTGTTTATTGAGTATAGAGCTGGAATTGATATTGAGGTCTCTGTTAGTATTTAGTATTGAAATCTGATGGTGGCTTTGCAAATGCGTTCTGTAATTTTTCGAAAAGTACTAAGTGGTACTAATTTTGGATCACTGTTGCTGTCTAGGATGGATGTTACTAAATTTGGCATTGGTTGATGATATGGAAACGTTGAAAAAGTTTTGGATGGAAAAATTGGATGTAGGTCCATTGTTTAATGGTTTTACTAATATCCTCCTCGTTAACTTCAAAATTAAGGATTTGTAAGCCTTTTTGGTGGAAAAGGCAAATATTTTCCTATTATTCTTTCCGAAAAAAGAAAATACTCGAATAATATATAAAGCTTTGAAAGCCGAACAATTTTGATCGATGTATGAAGTTGTGAATATTTTTTTTTTGAAATTGAACCACCAGAACTGTTGGAAAGAACCTAAAATTTTAAGGTGGATTTTTCGCTGGCGAAGTAGTGGGCAGTAGCATAAAATATTTAAAAAATCGCGTTTATATTAGAGTTTTTCTTCTTTATTTTTGGCATTTAAAAAAATCACCTTTTATATTTTTTCAAAAATATTTAAAGTACAAAAATAGTTATGTTCGTCTTCCTAACTGTGCCCGAAAGGTCCAGAAACACATATCGTGGTATGTTCGATATTCCGTTCAAATGAGACTCTAGCCTCTTATATGCTTTGCTTTGAAAAAAAAAGAAATACGAACAAAAGAGTTATACAATTTCTAATAGTTACCCAAGTTCAAAACTTCAAGAAATCGGTATGCTCCCCGCACAAGGGTTGCATTGAATTTCTATTTGATAAGACACCAAAGTAAATCAAATAGTCAAAACGAATACAAATTATATCATTTTTAGAGATTCTGGAAGATTTAAAAAATATCATTGAAGGATATGGGCAACCCGAAACATTCCTGTGGATAAAAAAGGTAAAAGACTTTTAAATAAAATTGTATTCAAAATTATAAAATTATCTTATTGCTTTCTAGGCCATAGAATACAATATTCAAAATGCCAATATGAAAATTGCCCAGCTCTGCATTCGTACCTATAAAGAACTCATAAAGTCTCTCAACCTTAAATACTCAAATATCAAATATGCCTACATCTTAGCATGGTGTGCAGAAATATTCAATGTTGCAATTCTAATATCTGATGATGTCCTGGACAAAGGAAATATGAGACGTGGTCTAACCAGTTGGCCTCGTTTGGAAAATGTTGGAATCCTGGCCATAACAGATGCCTTCATTTTGGAACAAATTGTCTATGCATTACTCAAAAAACATTTTTCACATTTGGAGTGTTATACGAATTTGATTGAACTATTTCGTGAAGTTTCGTTGAGATCGGCATGTGGGAAACATTTGGAATTTATGTATACGAGAAAATCCGTGGAAGAATTTAAACGTGAAACCTACAATATGATGGCTGTCAATAAGGGATCGTATTATAATTTCTATTTACCATTCACGTTATCCATGAATTTAGCTTGGTAAGTGGGGAGTTATAAAAAATTGAATTTTTATCAAGGAAATCTCTTTAGTTTTACAGATCCCCAAATTTTGACGCAGTGCTTGGACATCTTCTACCAAATTGGTTTATATTTTCAAATACAAAATGATTTCCTGGATTGTTTTGGCACCATCGAGAATTGTGGTAAAATTGGCACAGATATAGAGGATAAAAAATTTTCCTGGCTAGCCGTGACATGCATGGAACTGGCTAATGAGGAACAGAAACAAATAATGTTGGAATGTTATGGTTCTAAAGGTATTATGAACATAGACCGATTGTATTATAATTTATAATAATAAATCTTTTTTTCCAGATCCCCTTAAGGTCCAGAAGGTTAAAGATTTATACAAAGCTTTGGATCTCCCTAGTATATATACTGCCTACGAAAAAGAATCTTACGAAAAAACCAAAACCCTTATAAAACAATTGTCTAATGGAGTGCCTCAGGATATATTTTTTGATATTTTGAATAAAATCTATCGAGGAGTATTCTAAAGAAAACGTATTTTAATTGAAGTAAGAAAAAATCATAATAATTCACAAAATTAACTCTTATAGTCCCGAAAAATATGCATTTTTAAAAAATCCAATATTATGTCCATTATTGCAAAAATATTTTTCAAAAATTGAAGATTATACATACCTCCACTAGTCTTTCAAAATTATTATCTTATAAAATCCACAATTTAAGAACCTCTCAAATATATTATTTAAAAAGTATAGTTAAGATACTTAAGGTACAGTAATAATTATTCTAAGAAATATCCTCAAAAATCCACGAAAACACTGGTAAAAGAAAGAACTGGAAGGAAAAATAAAAATCCGAAAAATACTGCTTAAATTAAATGAAATGAAAGCATTATACGGGGGCTATATGAAGACTTAAATCTGCATAAGTAGTTTTTTGTCATAGGACGTAGTATTCATTAAGATCTTCAAATACGAAATTAGAAACAATTTCGTCGAAAAACCATAAAGTGTTTGAGGCCGTTATACCAAAACAGGAACCTCTGTAGACAATTTTATACTTCAAGGATTGTCATCTACCAAATCTTCTAAAATATCAAATTTGAAACAATTTCATGGATAAGTGTGACTAGGATTATGAAAATACGGAATATCGGTGGGTTACGTTATATGTGCGCTATAGGACCTGTTATGACCCACAAACAACAATTTTTAGACAAATCCCCGAAAAAAGTAGCAAAAATCATGAAATTACCGAATATCGGGAAGTATCGTTTAATGGGGGATATACTAAAACGTGGACCTATACATACAATTTTTCGCCACCAGAGCTAGAACCCATTATGACCTACAAATACAAATATGTATATGGAGACTATTCCGAAACGTCCGATATATCTCATTTTAATTACTAACCATCCTAGAAACAATACAAATTGTTCTGCTAAATTTTGAAGCTCCAGGTCAAATAATGTGGACTTTATCGTTAATTTAACAGACGGACGGATATCGACTTAGAATTTTATGCTGATTATGAATATATATACTTTATGGGGTCTACGAAGAATATTTAGGATGTTACAAACGGAATGACAAAGTTAATATACCCTCCTTTCCAAGGTGGAGGGCATAAATATATATCGGACCCGAGTTACACCAAATGGAAAAATTCGGTTGAATGTGAAAAATTTACCCAATTTGAGCTGATATTACACCAACAATAATTGTAAAATTCTAAATTCTTTCGGAAGAGTCATTTGGTGCACAATAAACATGAAGTCGGATAAAAGTATATTTGGGCCCTATATTCAAAAAATTTGACAAAGGTATTTATGAGATCTATGAGATATCTGATACCAAATATTATTGTTGTGGGGTACATATAACGAATGCGAGGGACTTAAACACCAAACTGGATGAAACATATATATGGGAGCTATAGCTATATCTTCGTTCGTCGATAACTTTGGTAACTCGCTTGAGGATTACAAATGTCCACCAAAATAATCCTCATCTCTTTATGTTCGAATTCCAAAGAATCTGAATCCGAAAATTTCCAAAAGTATGGAATGGGAGAACTTTTCCCCTCTATATTGATTATTTTGCGATATAAACTTTCAAAACACCGTTACACCGTGTCTTCTATTTTTAGCTCTATTTTCATAATATGCTGGATTTTCCATGTTAGTATTGAAAAAAATTGAATTTTGTCGCCCAGTGTTATAGATACGAATTGATTAATTAAATGACCAGTTATAGAAAACTATTTGAATAAATATTATATTTTACAATATATATTTTTCACTTCTCTCTTTATTTTCATGTAACTCCCTCTAGTGGTGAATAGTAAAAGTAATATTATTTTGTTTTAGTGCATGTCTTCAATGAACAACTCTGTAGTTTTCTACATTGAACGACAGTTGGCGTTGTTGCATATATCGTAAAGCAGTGTGTCTCGCCGAATACTTGAGTACTTGGGACGACAAAAACGAAGGTTATGTTCTATCGAATTTATATTTATAAAAATGTCATAGTCGGTTGTTATTATAAATTTAATTTAAAATTTTCTGGCACAAACGTTTGTATTAAAATTGACATCTTTCCAAGCTTTTTGATAATTTAGAGCATAGTATAATAATTTGTAATTTAGGCTATTAATGAAACCTGAATACAATTCTATTAATTCTAATAGCGTTTTTTTAATGACAACATTAAAGGTCTGTTCCAGAATTGCGATTTTCCCATTATGATATCGAAAAAATAGTAGATTCTTGCAGGTTCTAGAACCGAGCATATACAGCGTTATGTGTAAGTGTAACGTTATGTAATATATCATATTATTGTCTATATTCTTATTATAACATCCATCATAGTATGTGGAGATATTAAATGACATTCTATTTGTATTCTCTTCTCCGAAAATTTTTTCAAGGAACTTCTTTTCCTTCCAATTTCAGGTATTTTGAGGGGTTTATTTTCACCTCTTAATTACATCAGACAAGAGTAAAATTGACTTTTCCACGTAAGATATGCTAAAATTGTTGGAAAAGTAACCATTTCAAACGGGGCACCAGGTCCCCACTGTATGTCTTTGATTTGAATTTTTGTTTTTTATATTAAAAAATGTATGTTGAAAAAACATGACTCCACTGTCATAACATCAAATTAAATATCCAGTACACTAAATATTGAAATTTAACAGAAGTATACACATAGTTCCCCCAGCATCGTTGACTTTCCTCTAAATTGTTTTCTTCTCCAATGTTTTTCTATTCTTTTGAACTAAAATTCCCATCCAACGGTTCGTGGCGTACTGAAATAGTCAATTAACCTTAACCAAAGAAAGACCCCACAACACAATTTCGAAGCAATAAGAGAAGAGAAAACGTAAAAAGTGCCGGGCACTCAACAGAAATCTGTGTGCACAAATTGCGCACCATCAATCAACAAACGAACCTTCGAGACAATCTTATCAGAGAAGTAATCGAAAGAACAACAATTGCTGAGTAAAAGTTTATAACTTAAATAAACAACAAGAAAAACGATAAGTAAACTAAAAAATAATAAGAAACCATAGAAGATATGACATGACAATGGTGTACTCGTTTACTACTATTTGACTAGACGGGAATAGTGTTGTGGAATTCGAAACCGTTACTTAGGAATAAAGGCACGTTTTTCAAGAAAAAAATATCACATAAAAGTAAAAAAATGCATGAATTGATAGATGTTCTACTTATATTAATGATTGAAGACTATTTCATGCAAATTTTGACTGCTACTACGCTAATGGTCCATCCGCTTAGTCCAATTTTGGCAAACTCTTTCCAAATTTCCATACTGATTTTGTCGATATCTTCACAATTAAAATGACCCTTATGCAAAATTTTATGAATCTTGTTCTAAACCATCGTTTTCTACTGGTATGCTTTTCAAAGACTACGATTTTTTTTCGTTACATTTCATAATTCTAGCTATTCCATGTACACATTTTCAGAATTCTAGCTCTAACAGTACAATATTTAGTACTTTTGAGTACTTTTTCATACGAATTAAAAAAAAAAACAGTTCCGAATTTATTTCCTTTCATAAAAAGTGACCTACGTTCTAACTTTCAAAGTTTCATATATAAAATAGTGCGGAATTATAAATGAAACCAGAAGAAAAACTGTTTTGAAAAAATCAAGTGGATTTTGAAAAAAAAGTTCGTTCTGCCGACAGATGTATACCCTCAGTCACCGTTCGTTTATTTAAATATATTCTGACTTGCGTTATGATTGTTCAAACTCTTGACCCTTTATGGGGGTGGATCCAAAGGAGTGGGCCAACGTTGTCCATTTCGTATCTGACCTAAGTCTGATACAAATGTGCCAGGTTTGGGCTACGATTCGACTACTTCATTCGCCTTTACATGATAAATGTTATAATTTTTGGAAAATTAAAAAATATGTGTGAAGTACCAACCAAAGTGGACTGAAGTACTCTACTTCATCTAATAATGAAAACAAATATTGGGATAAGCATCTAACATATATTTCCAAGTTTATGCGAATAAACTTAAAATAAATAAAATAAAAATAAACTCTATAAACTTAAAATAAACTCAAAATTAAAAATGTTGTGGGGAGGTACTATACTATATTCGTATCAGATCTGATGTTACTAAGTTTTAAAAGAATCGCTGACTTGTTTCGCAGATGATAAGGAATATAAATATTGAAACTTTGTGGGGAAATATCAGAAGGGGTGGGCCGATATTCATTATCTTCACACCAGATCTTCTGTTAATAGAAAAATTGGGATGTGTGAAATTTGAAGGGAATCGGATGCTCACTACGCATTTATAAGCGTTTAGGTTGTTCAAAATTTTGACACATTGTGGGGGAGGTACCAGAAGGAGTAGACCTTTATATTCCATCTTTACGTCAGGCCTTGTATTAGCAGAAACATTGAGATGTGTCAAGTTTGAAAATAATCGGATGCTGATTTCGCGTTTTATGAGCTTTATATTTATCAACAATTTGATCGGTTGTGGGGGAGGAACCAAAAGTAGCCGTCTGATATCTTTCATCTTCACACTAGATTAAGTGTTGATAGAAATATTCTTATTTATAAAATTTGAAGGAAATATGGTGCTTCCTTCGCAAATTTTAAGATATTTTATTATTCCAAGTGTTTAACCTTTGTGGGGGAGATACCAAAAGAAGTGGATATTCTACCTTCACTCCAGATCTTTTGTTTGTAGAAATACTGTGACTTTCGAAAATTGAAGAGAATCGGATGCTTATTTCGCATTTTATAAGAGTTATAAGTATTCCAAATGTTGACCCTTTGTTTGAGAGGTATATCTTAGAGTGGACCGATATTATACATATTCGCAACTGACCTAGATCTGATACAAATATTGGGATTTGCAAAGTTTGCACAAAATCGGATGATTTTTTCGTGTTCTATATCTGAGCTCGATCTAATTTTGACAATTATATTACGGTGTACCATGTTTGGATTAAATCTGATACTACCTTCAAGAGTTGTCATTCGTACCAGCCAAAGGGATGGACATCTCTAGATCGACTCCAAATGTCCTAAGACGTATTTTGTCCAAAGAGAACTAGGGTCTAAAACCGTTTTGGCCGTATCAAATGATATATACCCTCTGTACCCATATGGCTGAGGGTATAAAAACACCTTAAATATCAAATTTGCATACAACTCTGCTCCTTCCACAAAGGATACTTTATCGATTAATGTCGAATTCTGCAGAACATTTTCATTTCCCAAGACACAACTACATTCTTGCATAATGAGTACAGTAATAAGTACTTTTCAGTGCTCTCTAGTATTAACTTTTAAAATCTTCTGCCTTTTTTCGAGGTTCTATCTCTAGAAGTACAGAATTTGAGCCCCGAGAAACTTTTTTAATAATTTGTAGTACAATGTACAATTAGCAACAGTTTACTAGAAATTTCAATGCCAACTGACCTTTCGCCCATATCCATAACACAAGTGGTCCTCATACAAATTTTCGAAATTTTAGATCTAAATCGTACTAGTACCACGCACTCGGTTTGTGGCCAAAATGTATGAATTCCGATGTACCAAATATTATACAAATATAATATTTAGCACTATTGACTACAAATTTTGAAAAAGTAGAGTATAGAGTTTAGGTTCCTAAAACACAGTTTTCAGTACCTTTTGGCACGAATTTTTTAAAATTCAGTCTTATATCGGGAAATATTTTAATATTTTTCAGAGGTAAAAGCTAAATTATATATATTTTTTGTTGCAGTTATTTAGTAACCAAACGAAATCGAACACACATGAAATGATGAACTCAACAGTCCAGTAATTAAATCTCTTCTCACTTCAGAACGCCATTATCTAACGCAATTTTCTTTCTTTTTCTATTTATACAATTTCTTTTTTAGAAGTGAACCGGTTCCCAAAAATTGGAATATCTATGTACATTGTATTCATCACTCAAATATTATCTATGACATAAAAAAATAGGTATTAAGGGCCTATGTTTTTGTTGAAAAAATTTCAATTTTTAAAACGCAATTTTATTAAGCTACTGTTGCCCAACTGCCTGAAACTAATAATCTGTTAAGTCAGGTAAACAGACTTTTGCCAAAAAAAAAACTTCTACGTTATTTCACCTTAAATGCGTCATCAATATTTGATAACTTTTTTTTTATTTTTTTCGTGTTGTCATTTAAAACCTTAATAAATAAAGTATATCCGAATGTTTGCACAAACATTTTTTCCTGTTGGGAAGGTAGATTTGCGCACTTCTCCACAAATGCATTTTACTAATGACACTTTTTTTAATCATCCAACACATGCAGTCTTACGAACACAGTGGGCTAATCATGGACAAATTAAAAAATAAAATTATATACATACTTTTAAAATTGAGAAAATGTGGCGTTCGCTCTTTTAAGTGTTGTGAAACCGGATGAAGACATATCTGGGAGTTTAACCAAAACTAAACCGATCTTTATACAATTTGGCAGAGGTATTTCTATGTTTTATCAGATAGTTGGCACCAAATATCGTTGTTGTGGTGAGTATTTTACGGGTGTTAGGGAGTAAAATACAAAATCAGATCAAACATAGGTATTTCTGAGCTATGTTTGACATACAGGGAGAGATAAATGAAACCGCAACAAAGTCAAACGCCATAATTTTTACACTTGTTTTTAAAATTTTATTAACTGAAACCAAGAAATGTCGAAAATAGCATCCAATTTTAGAATAAGTTTAAATTTGTTCGAATTGGTCACCTTTGGGGCGAATTATGGCCTTCAAACGGCCAATGGAACCGTCACACGCAACCCAAATGTTGCTCCGCGGTATTTCGGCCCATTCCCGGCGAAGCGCTCGCTTGAGGTGTTCGACTCTTTGGTATTTTTTAGTGCCAACCTTGCTTTCCAAAATATACACAATAGTCCAACGGTATGGTCTCTGGAGATTTTGGTGGCCATTGTGCGCTGGAAATGAAGCGAAGAACCTAATTTTGTAACCATTCTTGGGTGGCGTGTGCTGAGTGCGATGGTGCTGAGTCCTGTTAAAATGTCCCAGGCCTGCGGCAAAAATTTTTGCGTGCCCAGGGCTTAAATACACCCTCCAGAATATTTTCGGCGATAACATTCGACTGAATTTAAAACGGTTTTTACGTTTCATCATTGATGTCTCTGTGAAAGTTACTTTTAAGCCACTTTCAATGTTATTGAAAGATTACAAATAAATTAAACACCATTGATCGTCATAGAGGATTTCCACTGTAATTAACGCGGATTCAAAATGTCAATCTTTTATAAATGGCTGCAACTTTTTGGCACAGTAATATTCAAATTGATAAGCATATTTAGACAACATTAATAATTTTACTCTTCAATCGAACAGAAGGTCAAAAGCAATGTTTTGAATTTTAACGGAAAAATGTCTACCAAATAGTTTAGAGAAGGAATACCAAAACATAGCAAAACAGGAACAACTGAAGTATCCATAACGTTCTAGGTAAGGCAATTAAAGATATTTTCAAATTGTTAATTTTCTTTTTTTTTTCTTTCAGGTATTTATTTTGATTATCAAACGTCGTTTAAAAATACTTTCAAAAAAACCTTTTTAAAAAGTGTAAACTGTAGCGCATTTTCTCGTAAAGGCGAAATTAAGATACATTTCTGCCACATATTCTGGATCACCGACGTAGCCAGAAATGTCTTTCGAAACTACTTTTGAAAGTTTATAATTTGCCAATTTTTCCAAGCCAATAAACGATAGAAAACCACCATCGAGAAAAAGAACGAACTTTAAAAAAAGGTTCATATTATGATCGCCTGAGTTCCGAGACCAATGTAGTGAGGACATACATATTGAAGGGAGATATCAAAAAGAGTGCCGCGCTATAAACCGTGAAGACTAAACTTAAAGTTTGAAGCAATTCAAAGATCATCAGATCAAAGATCCCCAGAGAAATTTTAATTTAAAATTGCGTCCCTTTGTGAGGATGTGTGACATCGTGTACTCTCGTTTGTGAGAGATAAGAAATTTGAGTTTTAGAAAATTTTGAACTTTAGTGAATAAGTCATCAGAAGAATTGGACCCACATGTGCCGTATTAAACAAAAAGTTAAGCTGAAAATAGAAAACAAGCGGATTTAATACCCTACACCATTTTCAAGGAACTTGAAAAATTTCCAAAAAAAAATTCTGTCGAAAAATGCCGCTCAAAAGAAAACCCGTTATATGGGGGCTATACAAAGACGTAGTCCTGCATATATAATTTTTTGTCATAGGCTGTAGTACTCAGTACAAACTTTAATAACCAAATTTGAAACAATTCCTGTAAAAAAGTAGCTAATATCATTCAAATAGCGAATATCGGGTGTATCGTTGTATACAAAGTCGAAATATAAATTTTAGACCCCACAAAGTATATATATTCTTGATCAGCATAAAATTCCATGTCGATTTAGCGATTTCCGTTCGTCTGTTCGTCTATCCGTCTGTGTATATCACTCTTGCTTTTGAACGAAATTAAGTAGATTGATAAAATGTTTCTGAAATGTATATTATTTCTACAAGACTGAAAGTGGGCCATGTAGGTCCACGTTTTTGTATAGTCCCCATATAACAGTACCTCCCGTTATTCGGTATTCTGATGATTTGACTTTTTTCACAGGAATTGTTTCAAAATTTGGTGCTTGAAGTTCGTAATGAATACTACAGCCTAATTCAGAAAATTGTCTGTGCAGGTCCACATTTTGGTATAGTCCACATATTCACGAATTTTTTTCAAGTTTCGCATTTCAGTATTGTAATGGCTTATAACAAAAGTTGGCCCACGTCGTCGTTTAGACTCTAATACGGCTACATTTGGTATTTTTAAGATTTTAACAGAATTTTTAACGGATTTTATTTTTTTGAAAATTGCCAAATTCGCTCGGCTCGGCCGAACCTACAGCTTTTTTATTTGTTTTGCTGCAAAATAGTATACCTTTCAACAATTTGAAAAGTGAAGAGAAAAATCGAAAAAGTCCATCACTTGTGATATATATTAGGTCAGGGTATACTTTTCTGCTATTAAATTTATGGGCACTTCTTCGGGGCTATAATAAAGCGCATATCTTTGTAGACAATGTTCTGCCATAAGAGATAAAACCCTTTGTAAATTTTAAATGTCAAATTTGAAGAAAATCCGTTGACAAATGTTGATAAATGCTAAAACATGGTACAATATGGACCATTTTCGAATTAGGCTGCCTACTGACAAAATTCATATATCACAATAAGGTTGCCTTCTATTTGAATTCGTTTGAAGGCGTGATTTCGACAGACAGACATAGGATTTTATGCTCATCCAGAATATATATGGATATACATTATGAGGTCTAAAATGAGTAGTTTGAGGCGTTGCAAACGGTTAAAATACCCTTCATAGTATGGCGTAGAATATAACAAGAAATTGCGCATTAAAAAAATACTTCAAAAGTCAAAAAACCGGTCATATATCACCGACCACATGATCTTTACAAAGTTTGGTCAAACATCTTAACCTTATCTAATTGGCCTGACAGTGCACACGTCACCAATACACCAAAAAAATTTCCTAACATCATGTAAGACTTTTAGAACTTTTATTCTCATATCAAATAAATTTACACTTTTGTGTAATATTTTATCAAAAGATATGTCAATCAGATTAAGATTAATCATGTAAGAACACACTTATACTACCTTATGTACTTCAAGCTATTATTATTTCTCCCCCGAAAAAAAAATCTTGCATTCTATTCAACCCATTGTGCCTACGTACCCAATAGATACCCACTTTCATTCAATTAGCTACGTGTGTATAGTTACGTACGTACGTATGTACCTTCAGTCTCTTTATTTTTGTGCTGAGGTGTGCACACCGCACTACTCAGCTTAAACAACAACATGAATGTGCACACGAAACGTATTGCTCTGTGGTGCGGAGAGCATATTCAAGAAGAAATACAACGAAGAAAAGTACCGAATTTCATATCTATAAAACCGCATGCACTGCACCTACCGGTCATCAGTCAGCTAACAGTCGGCTAAACATAACACAACTACAAAAGTTGATAAAAACAGAAACAAAACAAAATAATCAACATGCCTTGCCCCTGTGGAACTGGTAAGTACTGTAACACCCTCGATCTAACCTAATACGCAGTGATAACGTCGTGAGAGAGAGCATTTAAATGTAAAGTAATTTGTATCAATTGTGCCAATTGGCTGTTCGTCTTTTAATTATTATTTTTCTTTCAAAGTGTTTGAATTTATTTTCTCGAAAAGTAATGTTCGGTTAAGTGAATCGTTTGATACATCTTAAGGAAATATTCATTATGTAAAGGATAAAAATTTGTAAACTATTCATTGCTATAAAATACTATGTGGACCGGATTTTAAAAATCCATAGTCTTCGGTTTAAATGTGACAATTAAATTGGAACTGAATATTAGATAAGTTAATTTTTTTAAACTAATTTGTAACTGAAGTCAGGACCACCGATTATATATTGAAAAATATATTGAAGACAATAAAACAAATAATAATAATAATTTTATTAAAACTTAAAAATTACTAGTAAATATAATGTGCTTATATGCGTGGTCTGCAGTAGTATTTTAATTTGCAACTCACGCCTCAGTTTTCTTCTCATAATTTTATTTTAAACCAACATACTAATCATTTTTTCCTCTCTTCCTTCTCCCTTTTTCTTAACAACAGGTTGCAAATGCGCTTCTCAAACCCAATCTACCGGTAGCTGCGGTTGCGGTTCCTCCTGCAAATGCGGTAGCAGCTGTGGCAAGAGTAGGTGCGGCAAGTAAGGAGTCTAAGAACTTGATATTGTCCTTTCAAGTCATTAGCACCGCATTCCCTGTAATTCTTCCATTAAATTTAGTATATATCTTCTCAAAAAGTCTGAGATCGAATTATATGTAATTTGTAAATTAGGTTAAAAAAATTCAAAATTTGTTATCTTTCTCTTTAAACGTCAATGTAATTTGTTTACAATTTATTTTTATAAAATAAAACAAACATTTTTTTTAACAATTTAAAAAAAAAAAAACTTTTGATGTGTTTCTTTGGTTTCACCTTTGCGAAAATATCAAAACAACTAACCCAGCACTGGCATTGATTTTGCTGAGATTTAAGAAAATTAAAAGGGTTAATGAACTTCGCTGAAGTTAACAAATTACAGACGAAGGTGGCCAGGTTTAATCCCATTAATGTTGTTTTTATAAAAACAACGTTTGTTTTTTTAGTGAAGAAAGATGGTAATGTTTACCAGGGGGTAAAATTTACGATATGTACCGTATTTGCTTATATCCTCCACCACGAGAAAACTTGTTTTCCTCAAAATCCCGTGAGTAATTATAAAGTTCCGTTAAATGAGGGCTATATCGATCATCTCCAAAAACTATAGGCTTTCGTTCAGACCCTGTAGACGGGCGGACACCCATAGCCTGATCAACTCAACTCGTCGAGATAGGAAGATCCATACCCAACATCATGGGTCTGGTACCAATATTTCGTTGGGTTACAAACTTTTTGGCTGAATAAAACTCATAATACCTGCAAAATATTGGGTTGTGTTTTGTTTTAATATCTGCCGTATGGGTACAGAGGGTATACATCATTTTATAAGGCCAAAACGTGCCTCATCGTAATAACGCTTTTAGAGCCTTTGTCTCTTTGGACCAAATTTGTTTCCGGACATTTTGAGTCGATCTAGGGGAGTCCGTTCATCTGTCTGGCTAGCCGTCAAACTTAGCACTAGATCGGAGATGGGCAATATAGGACCGCTCCTTCTGCTATCTCCTTCACAAAAGGTCAACACTTCTAAAGAAAATAATTATCTGTATAGAAAAACTAGCTGAACCCCGTGCGCTTCTCTACCCCTGTTAATTTTTTGTTTTGCATTGAAAATTTTATATACGACTATTTGTTGGATTAAAAAAAAATAAATTCAAAAATTTATAAAAGTAATTATTATACAGGGTGAGATAGAGAGAACTGCAAAAAAAGTCAAATGCCACAATTTTTCCTTCTTTTTTAAAAAAAAGTTTATTGAATGAAAGCAACAAATGTCGGAAATAGCATCAAACTTTCGAATAAGTTTAGATTTGTTCGAATTGGTCATCTTTGGCACGAATTGTGGCCTTCAAACTGTCAATGAAACCGTCACACGCTGCCCGAATGTTGCTCTGCGGTATTTTGGCCCATTCCCGGCGATGCGCTTGCTTGCTTTCCAAAATACTCCAGACACAATAGTCCAATGGATTGGTATCCGGAGTTTTTTGTGGTCATTGTTCACTAGAAATGAAGCGAGGAACCTAATTTTATAACCATTCTTAAGTGGCGCGTGCTGAGTGCGACGGTGCTGAGTCCTGTGGGAATCTCCAAGGCCTGCGGCCAAAATGTTTTCGTGCCCAAGGCTTTAATACACCCTCCAGAATATTTTCGCGACAATATTCGGCATTTATTCTGATGGCGGTTCACACCAACACCATGGCCGGCGCTTGAGTTCTGGTGGCCAACCAAAGGTGCACATTTTCAGCTGACCTCTATGGCAAGAAAACTCGATCATTTTGTTTTTTTACAAACTGCTGAACAACGAATGTTTTGTCATCGGAGAAAACCAAATTCGGCATTTCACCACTTTCGGCCAAGCGAGACACAAAAGATTTATTCACATTTAAATGCTGGAGTGCTCTAACGATAGGCACTTGCGGTTTTCCAGCCAAATATAAAGAAATCGTACTATCACGCTTAAATCCCATCTCGTGACTTTTTTTCTGGAAAATTCTCACCAAAATGCTTTTGTACGCTTGTAAGCAATATAATGGGCTGTCACTGGGATCATTTTAACAGCTGTCGGACGAGTGGCTTAGAAATTAATGTCTGAAGGTGGTTGCAGTTTTTCCATCTCACCCTGTATACCCTCTGTAGCCATATGGCTGATGGTATAATAAACGAACAGTGGTTGAGAGTATTCATCTGTCGGCAAAACGGACAGATAACTTGTAACTTGTTGTTTTAATATTCCTAATTTTTTGCTGTAAAATAATATACATTTCAGCATTTTCAAAACCAGTAAAGAAAGTCTTAAAGTCGGGCGGGGCCGACTTTTTGATACCCTACACCACTTTGCTAATTTAGTAGAACTCCACATAACAATTAAAAGTTTCTATGGGAGAATTCAATCATACACGCTATGATTATAATTATAATTTAAAGTTCAAAGGACTAAATATGCCGAAGCATTTGTATATTTTAAATTCGGACTTGTATTGCCCATTTGGAGCAAAATTAATTTGAATCAGATAAAAATATATATGGGAGCTAAATCCAAATCGGAACCGATCTCGATAAAATTTGGCAAAGATATTTCTGAGCTGTATTTGATATATTTCCATGAATATCGTTGTTACGGAGTGCATATTACAGATGTGGGTAACAAATATAACAAATCGGATGAACAGTATATATGGGAGCTATATCCAAATCTGAACCGATCTCGATAAAATTTAGCAAATGTATTTCTGAGCTGTATTTGATATATTTCCCCAGATACCGTTGTTACAGAGTGCATATTACGGCTGCGGAGGACAAAAATAAAAATCGGATGAACAATATATATGGGAGCTATAGCTATATCTGAACCGATTACGATCAAATTTGGCATACATATTTGCAATTTGATCGTACGTGCAAAATTTCATACTATTCGGACTGATATTACACGTTTGGTGCACAATAAAAGTCAAATCGAACGAAGATATATATGGGAGCTATAACTAATTTTGACCGATTATCTCCAATTTCAATAGGGTTCGTCCTTGGGCCGAACAAATGATTTGTGCAAAATTTCATCTGGATAGGGCAATAAATGCGAACTGTACTTTGTTTACAAAAATGCATGGACAGACGGACGGACATGCATAAATCGACTCAGAATGTGATCCTATGCAGATCGTCAGAAGGAACTATGGGTTTATCTCGTTTCCTTTTGCCTGTTACAAACAAATGCACAAAGACATAATACCCTGACCACCTTGTGGTGTAGGGTATAATGAAGAGAAAAAGCGAAAGATGTCCTCATTTTTAATATACAACGTCAGGCTATACTATTTAACTCTTAAATTGTTGATTTTGGGCACTTCTCTACACTGTGTATTTTGAAGCATTACAAGCGAAGGAGGATATAAAAAGAAATTGATCATTACAAAATATATTTCAAAAGTCAAAAACCGTCAAAATATAACATATCACATGATCTTTACAAAGTTTGGTCAAACATCTTTAACCCTTATGTTATGGGCCTGACATGCGTGTGCACCAATATACCAAAAAACATTTCCTAACATCATGTAAGAATTTGAGAACTTTTATTGTCATATCTAAGAAAACTACACTTTTGTGTAATATTTTATCAAAAGATATGTCAATCAGATCAACATTAATCGTGTAATTACAAGTTTGTGTTATTTCTCCCCCGAAAAAAATATCACATTCTATTCAACCCATTGTGCTTACGTACCCAAAGATACCTACTTTCATTCAATTAGCTACGTGTGTATAGGTACGTACGTACGTATATACATTCACTCTCTTTTTTGTGCTGAGGTGTGCACACCGCACTACTCAGCTTAAACAACAACATGAATGTGCACACGAAACGTATTGCTCTGTGGTGCGGAGAGCATATTCAAGAAGAAGCACAACGAAGAAAAGTACCGAATTTCATATCTATAAAACCGCATGCATTGCACCTACCGGTCATCAGTCAGCTAACAGTCGGCTAAACATAACACAACTACAAAAGTTGATAAAAATAACGCTTTCGTGCATCTTTTAATCTAAAAACAGAAACAAAACAAAATAATCAACATGCCTTGCCCCTGTGGAACTGGTAAGTACTGTAACACCCCCGATCTAGCCTAATACGCAGTGATAACGCCAATACATCGTGAGAGAGAGAAAATTTAAATTAAAAATAATTTGTATCAATTGTGCCAATTTTTTTATTGATTTTTTTCAAAGTGTTTGAATTTATTTTCTCAAAAAGGAATATTTGGTTAAGTGATTCGTTTGTGACATTTTGAGGAAACATTCATTATGTAAAGGATAATTAAAGAAAATGTGTAAAATATTCATTGCTACAAAATACCATTTGGATCGGATTTAAAAAATCCATAGTTGTCGGTTTTAATTTTTTGCTGAATGTGGCAATTAAATTGGAACTGAATATTAGATGAGTTAATTGTTTTTAACTAATTTGTGACTAAAATCGGTGGTCCCGTCCAGTATATTGAAGACAATAAAACAAATAATGTCTACATATTTTATAATTTTATTACAAATAAAAAATTACTCAAATGAAAAATCTAGTTTTTGTTGAGAATTTGAGAATTATTTTCGATTTTGAAGATCCAGTGAAAAATTAACTACTACAGTAGATCACACATCAACGAAACTCCCTAAAAACTGTCAATTTTACTCTTTTATATGTGTTTTTTTTCTTATATGAATGTATTTTATATAAGAAAACTGGTTATGTGTTTTTAAAAAGTTTTTTTTTATATCCTTTTTTTTTTCATTTATAAAATGTGTTTATATGCGTGGTCTTCAGTAGTATCTTAAGGTGTGAGTTGCAAACGCAGTTTTCTTCTTATAATTTTATTTTAAATAAACATACTAATTATTTCTTCCTTTCTTCCTTCATTTTTTCCCTGAAAACAGGTTGCAAATGCGCTTCTCAAACCCAATCTTCCGGTAGCTGTGGTTGCGGTTCATCCTGCAAATGCGGTAGCAGCTGTGATAAGGGTAGCTGCGGCAAGTAAGGAGTCCAAGAACTGAATATGGATTCTCCTATCAAGCCATTAGCCTGTATTCACTGTAATTCTTCCATTAAATTTAGTATATCTCTTCTCATTAAATCTGAGATCGAATTATATGTAATTTAAGTTAAAGCATTTCAAAATTTGTTTTCTTTCTCTTCAAAATTCAATGTAATTATTTATACATCTTATTTATATAAAATACAAAAAAAAATATTTTTAAAAATTAAAAAAAAATGTATTTGTCAAAATATCAACACAGCCAACACACTGCTGGTACTGAAAATCTTGCTGACATCGAAGCAAATTGAAAGGGTTACTGAACTTTGCTCATCTGTATTAAACAAATTACAGACGAGTGTGGCCACAATAAGTTATGCATTAATTAACAAGTAAAAAAGCAGCTAAGTTCGAAAAAAGAAAACATTTTTATATAAAAATATCTCAATTCAAACGTGTTCCACTTTAAACTACAAATACCAGTAAGACCGTTTGGATGATACTGTTAAACTTTTCAAAAAACCATAAAGTGGGTGCGGCCGTCACATGAGGCCATACAATACTAAGTTTTAGACAAATCTATGGGAAAATGTTGCAAAAAATGATCAAAACCCTGAATATTCGGAGGTACCATTATGAGGGTACAGCTAGAACCCATAACGAACTACAAAAAACAATTTTTGGACAAATCCGTGAGAAAATGTGGCAAAAATCATCAAATTACCGAATATTGGTAGGTACCATAATATGGGGGCTACACCAAAACGTGGACTTATACATATAATTTTCGCCTCCGAAGCTAGAACTCATTTTGAACTACAAATACCAATTTTTAGACAAATCTCTGGAAAAATGTGTCAAAAATCGTCAAATTACCGAATATTGGGAAGTAGAGCTATATGGGGGCTAAACAAAAACGTAGACCTATACATAAAATGTTTCGCCACCGGAGCTTGAATTATCTACAAAAACCAATTTTTTGACAAATCCGTGGAACGATGTGGCAAAAATCATCAAAATACCAAAATAATCGACTTAAAATTTTATGCCGAATATATATATATATATATATATATATATATATATATATATATATATATATATATATATAGTTTATTGGGTCTACGACGAATATTTAGGGATATGGAGGACATACGGTGGAGGGTATAAAAATACCGCTAAATTTGTTAAACTTCCGAATATCGGGTGGTACAGTAAATGGAGGCTACACGAAAACGTGGCTCAGTGCAGGCAATTCTTTGACAAAAATACAAAAATACAAAAATAAAATACAGTTCTATGGGGGCTGTACGAAAACTTGGTACAATATGGAGAGTACTCTGCAAAGATATTCCCTACACACTGGAACACAAACTGCCAATATACAGCCAATTCGGTTTAAAAATATAATTAAAACTTCCAAAATTTCTACGGACCTTAAATGCATTTGAGTGAAATTTTATAAAATTACATAATTGCGTTGGGAAGCTAAAATGATTTTTATAGACGGTTAGACGAACGGAATGTAATGCTTTATGGGGTGTTATCAACGAGAGTCGTGTTTTTATAACCTCAGCCATAAGTCTCATAAGCCAAAATTGTCTCATCGAAATAACGGTTTTAGGCCCTAGGTCTGTTTGGACCAAATCCGTATGAGGACATTTGGAGTCGACCTAGCGATGTCCGCCCGTCCGTCCACGATATCTCTCGAAGGGAGTATTCGATTTGATCCAAAGTTGGTAAATCGTAATATTATTCTCAAACTTAGATCGAGTTCGGAGATGGGAAATGTCGGTCCACTCCTTCTAGTACCTCCCACACAAAATGTAAAAATTTCCAAAGAAAATAATTTATTGCACAGAAAGAGAAAGGATAATCCGATTTTGCTCAAACTTTGCGAATCCTAATATTTTCATCAGTGGTAGGTCAAGTGCGAAAATGAACAATACCGGTCCACTCCAAAAGAGAGTCCGATTGTCTTAAAATTCCCCACATCCCAATAATTTTATTAACCCAAGGTCTGGTGTGAAAATGGAATGTATCGGTCCACTCCTTCTGGTGCCCCTCCACACGAAGGACGAAACTTTTAAAAAATATTTTTTGCACAGAAAGAGAAACGATAATCCGAGTCCGATAACCCAACTTTGCAAGTCCTAATATTTTCATCAGTGCTAGGTCAAGTGCGAAAATGAACTATATCGGTCCACTCCCCCACAAATTGTCAAAATTTTGAATAATTACAATTCGTATAAAATGTGATGTAAGAATCCGATTGTCTTAAAATTTCACACATCCCAATATTTGTATAAACCCAAGATCTGGTGTTAACGAGGAATATATAGGTCCACTCCTTCTAGTACCTTCCCCACAAAAGGTCGAAATTTTGAATATCCATTGAGCTATCCGATTCCATTTAAGCTTGGCATATCTGAATATTTCTATCAACACAGAATCTGTTATAAAAACGGTAGAGATCGGATCATTTCTTCTGGTACCTTCCCCACAAAGGGTCAAAGTTTTGAATAACCAAAACGTTTATACAATCCGAAATATGCATCAGATTCTCTTTAAATTTCACACATCCCATTATTTCCGCTAACAAAAGATATGTTGTGGAGATGGGATATATCGTCCTCTCCTTCTGGTATCTACCCTACAAAGGCTGAATTTTTGAATATCCATGAAGCTTATAAACTGCTTATAAATTAACATCCGATTCCATTCAAGACTTGGTACATCACAATATTTCCATCAACATAAGATCTGTTATAAAGATAGTAGAGATCGGACCATTTCTTTTGCTATCTGTCCCACATAGGGTTCAAGATTTTTAAAACAAAACGCTTAAAGAAAGCGAAATAAGCATCCAACTTTCTTCAAATTTCACACACACAAATATTTTTGCTAACACAAAATCTGCAAACGCCTTCTGGTACTTCACCCTCAAAGTTTCACAATTTTCAATACTTTTATCTGTCATAATTTGCGTAACAAGTCAGATATTCTTTACATCTTGCTATATCTAAATATAGCAGAAAACTGAGATGAATGTGAAATTTATGATTTCCCACAAAATTGGATATACATTTTCGATTTTCTTGTAATTTTGCCCATACCAATATTTTTATCTGTTTTATCTTGATACTTCATTTGACTCTATCTTCTAACTCACACACATTTCAACTTTATTTAAAAACGATCACATACCTCATATAATCTGAAGGAAGTAACCAATATAGTCCAAACCTGACACGTCGCAATATTTATATCATATTTATTTAGGTCCGATACGATATTCTCAATATTGGGCTATTCCTTCGGAACCTACGCCATAAATTTGAACGATCAAAACAGAAGTCAAAATATACTTAAATAATCTAAAATTGACTGAGAGTATACATCTGTCGGCAAAACCAACTGATACTTTTTAACTTGTTTATAATAATTTTAGAATATATTTAATTTATTTTTTATTCTATAATCAATAACAGTAAAAGAAAACGTAATGAATTATGAAATGTATTTTTTTACAAATAAAAATGTCTTACAATTACAATAACAAAGATTGTTCATCAAAAACTTGTATCACTAAAACTCTAACTATATACAAGAAAAAAAACTACAACGTAATAGAAAAAGAATAATAGTAACAATAATAATGGGCAAGATAAGGCGTACTACAACAAAAGAAGATTGAACAATAAATATTTACAAACAAAAAAGAGTGTCGTCGAAGACTAACAAAATAAAGAAAATATGAGTAGTGACGCTTTTTTTATGGATACACTCAAGAAAACTAAGTAGTTGAAACGATAGGAGCTTATAAGTCTATATGGGTCTTTCCACATATGTATGAAATATTTAAATTAAATATTAGGAGTATATTACACAGCCATATTATTTAATAACAATATTTTGTGTTAGACGTTTAACTAAGTCGACATTGAAGACATTGGCCAGCATGGTGAGAACAGATTTTTTCGGTGGTCTACAGTGACGCAGCCCAGCTTCTTGGCAGCAGACATTCGGGAAACAGTCCAGCGTTGAAGTACACGCTTTTGGATGCAAATCGAATATGGGTGGTGGTGGAGCGGTACATTCCAAATATTCAGTCACTGCAATAACAGGTTAAAATTATTACTGTTTCCTTATTTTTTTTCTTCCTTCATTCTCCAGAAACAATACACAACGGGTCAAATCGCACTTGACTTCCCCATTGGAAAACCTTAGCTTCCTTTATACTCACAATAATTGAAAGACCTCTGCACCGGTACCGGCACCGTATTCAACTCCGGCTGCGATGTACGACAATAGCGTCTCCTGCCATCTGGACAACACACACGTGGCCAACAATCCATATCTGTTTCACATTCCTTCACCTCCCACCATAATTCCGCCAGCGGCCGGTCGGGACACTTGCGCGGTATCAGACCCAGTATTGCTTTAATTAAATCGTTTAATGGTTTTCAATTAGAGACTTGATCAGGGCACTTAACTCATTCACCAACTTACGTGAATGCGGTGTCTCTTCCAGGGGTTTGGGTATACCGGATACACAACTCTTGGCACCGAATATTTCACAGCATATTTCGCCACGATTCCAGACGGCACAGTCGTCATCTATTTTGCAAATTTTTGGAAATAATTGAAAGCGTACCTCACTCTCGCGGGGGCAATTGAATTTGGCTCGCAGGTCGGCGCTACTGCTGTCTTCGACATTGCGTTTGTCTTTGTCTGTTTCGGAATTTGATTCTTTTCTTGCGCCAAGAATATTGAAGGTAGGTAAAGCTATGCGAAAAGGACCTTCATCTTTACGCGTGGATGTGGGTGTCACATTGATGGTAGTTTCGGGAATCGATTTTGTGGTTGTTTGTATTGTTGTTGTTGTTGGATATGTTGGTTTAATTTTTAGTTTTTCTTCTTTTCCCGAGCTTTGTTGGGGTGGTATGTACTTCTTGGGTGGTTTTTTGGTACTCGAGGGAGCAGTTCTTGCTGAGGATGTTGGGCGATGTGTGGCTCGAGTTGTAGGATTGAGGAAACTCCAAAATTCCGGTGAGAAAATATTGTATTCATTGGGTAGAGAGAAAAGGCCGCCTCTTGGAGCTGGAATTGCAGAAAAAGACATGAATTAGTCAGTGAAAAATATAAAACGGTTTCAGATATTACTTTAACAGTGGCCAAAAAACAGAAGTACAATAATTGCACACCCTTTAGAAAAACTATCGCCAAAAAAATGTATATTTTCAGAATCTCTTTGTCGACAATATTTTATTAAACAAAATGTTTTGTTATTACGTATTTGTTTTTATTCTCCTATCCGAATTAATTACCAGAACGACTTTATACTTCCTATAACAACAATGTTGTTTTTGTAAAATGTTAGTTGTTGTAGCTGATGTATACACCTTGATTTTTTCCAAACGATTTGGTTTGAAATTTGTATTTTGTTTTCTTAGGGTGTAGAAGCAAAAAACGATTCCGACGGAGAATAGTTCATATAAGAATTATATAAAGGACTCCAAACATATACCCATATTTAGAAACGATCACGACATTAAAAATTGGTATTCGAATTCAAATCTATTTTAGGAATACTGCTCTTCTGGTCAAGTACTTTTACCATACCATTCAAAATAGGTAGGGAACGTGAACTTGGGTTGTATCGCTTTTAAGAGGCTTATCGAAATGTATACTCCGGAAGAAATGGAAATGGCCAAGACCCTCCAAATAACATACATCTGGAGGATCATATTTATGGGAAATATTAGTCCGAAATATGGACCTATACTGAAATTTTACAGAGTAGTATACAATCAATCACATATAATTCGTGGACTTATATTGATTTTTTGTAGGATTTCTGTATAATATCAACTCAAAATACCGACATTTGGCGAATTTTAGTGAAAAATATAAATTGTAAAAATACTTGAAATCGGTGTTTACCTATTCCCCGGGATTCACCTATACCAAAAAGTGGGGTAACCGAACACCACAAGGGTATTATGTCTTTGGGTATTATAGTTACTTTTGAAGATAGAATCACTATGAAGATAGAATCACTTTCTGAATCGACTTATGCATATCAGTCCGTCCGTCCACGTATTTTTGAGCACATAATGCAGGTCTCATTTAATATCCGATTGAGATGAAATTTTACAAACAAGATTTGCTTGACCCAAGGACGAACCCTATTGAAATTGGTGAAAATCGGTTAAAATTTCATCCGATTTGGGATCTTAAGTCCCTCAAATGTGCAATATTCACTCCAGAAGAATGATATTTGGTACCGGATATCAGATACTACTCGAAAATACCTCCGTCAAATTCTGTCGAGATCGGATCAGATTAAAATATAGCTCCCATATATATGTCTTTATCCAAAATAAGGTTTGTTGTGCACTTAATGTCTAAAATCAGCCCGAATGGCAATTACGACTGAATTCATCCTATAAACCAGTACTTCAAATTTGGTGTAAATCGTTTCAGATATAGCTTTAGCTCCCATATATATGTTTTATCCGATTTGGTACGATTCCAAAACAATGATCTTTGGTACCAGATATCAGATACAGCTCTGAAATAAGTTATCAAATATTGTCAAGATCCGTTCAGATTTGGATATAGCTCCCATATATATCCTCAACCGATTCGGGTTGCTAGCAAATATCAGTCCAAATGACCTGAATTTTAGCATATCCGAGTCAGTCTAGAAGCAAGTAAATTCAGTCTAGAAGCAAATATATTAAATTAGGTTAAAATGAGTTCATATATAGGTATAGCTCACATATGTATGTTTCATCTGATTTGGTGTTTAAGTCCCTAACATTCGTAATATGCATTCGACAACAATGATATTTGGTACAAGTTATCAGATACACCCCAGAAATACCTCTGCCAAATTTTATCAAGATCGGTTCAGATTTGAATATATATCCAACCTATTTCAATTGTATTGTGCACCAAATGGCGAATATTATTCCAAAAGTCCTAAATTTTGGTACATCCGACCGAATTCAGTCCAGAAGCAAGTACATCGAATTTGGAGAAAATCGGTTAAAATATAGCTATAGCTCCCATACATTATTTCATCCTCACATCCGTAATATGCATTCGACAACAATGATATTTGGTACCAGACATCTTATAAGGCTCGGAAATACCTTTAACAAATTTTATGGAGAAAGGCTTAGATTTGGATATATCCTTAATCCGATTTCAAGGTTATTGTGCAAGTAGTGGCTAATATCATCCCAAATAGAGTGAATTTCGGGACGTACGTTTGTATTTTGAACAACTCAGCTCCGATATATGTATATATATATTTTATATAAACCTTCTCCAAGTGATATCATGCACTCTACAGCAAGCTAAAACTGCTCTAAAGCCAAATGTTGATAGGTGGTATGATATATTTAAAATAAATTCTTTTGTTACGGGAGCTCTACTAAATATGTATTGTGGTGTAGGGTATCATATAGTCAGCCCCGACCGACATTTGACTTTTCCTTACTGGTTTTTCTTTTGATACACTCCACCTAAAACGCATTTTCTGAGGGAAAAATTTATAAAAATTTGGGGAATATTCACTTTTTTTTTTTGTGAACATATTTTTGCCTTTGACGTCATCTTATTATGTTTTGTTACAGATTTTTCCACAAATGTGTTTGAACATTTCTGAATTCCTTGCTTTTAGGTAAGATTTAGACCTTTTAGTACCAGTAGAATTTTATGACAAATAATTTTGTATATTTTTTTTAGGGATTATTAGGCTACTCTAGTGAATTTTTAAGTAATACTGTTGAAAGATTATTCCAGGATTTCTAAAAAATGTTTGTACAAAAAACGACTATTTCCATCTTACATGACTATTGATTATGATGGGGTAACAGAATGGGTGGACCGATATATTCCATTTTTACACTTCATCTAATATTGTTTAAGATCAAGCGTGAAAATGTTTGTTTAGCGCTAAAAAAGTATTTAATAGTTTATCTTTTAGAAGTTGTTCAACCTAAATATAGTCTTTCCTTTAAATCGAATAATTTACATAACAATCTTCAAAATCTGTTATAAAGAAATAAACTTAAAAATCCATTAACTTGATTGAAATTATCCCACTACTGTCCAAATAAGTTTTTTATTGTTTAAAATAATAATGTTTCTTAATTCCTTTATATAAAATAATTACGTTACTTTACACAGAGACATGTAACTTTATTACCGCTGAATTTTTACACCAGCCATGCCGGCTGGCAGGTGGGAGAGTAAAAGACAATGAATGGTAAGTAAGCATTACTTGAGTTTGTCTACTCATTTTGCGACTGATGGATGGATGGAGAACTGATGCAATTTGGATACGAAACACTATGCGTAACCCCAATGCACGTATATTAATGATTTTTGAAAAGAAAAAAAAACAAACTACGAAAATCTTAACAATAGAATGTCAAATATGTAACTGTTTTATTGTTTGGGTTTTCCAGCAATTACGTATCAGATTTCATTACACAATAGTCGCACTGTATTGTTAACATTCAAGTCGTTGTAATTCTATCATATTTACACCTACACTGTTGGTAATTTGTATATGGTTGCTATGAAAGAGATGTACATTTTATACCATACACCACAAGGTGGTCAGGGTATTATGTCTTTGTACATTTGTTTGCCACAGGCAAAAGGACGGAGATAGATCCATAGTTCCTTTTGATGATCTGCATAGAATCACATTCTGAGTCGATTTATGCATGTCCGTCCGTCTGTCCATGTATTTTTGTAAGCAAGGTACAGTTCGCATTTATTGTCCGATCCAGATGAAATTTTGCATAAATCATTTGTTTGGCCCAAGGACGAACCATATTGAAATTGGATAATCGGTCAAAATTTAGATATAGCTCCCATATATATCTTCGTCCGATTTTCCTTTTATTGTACACCAAACGTGTAACATTAGGCCGAATAGTATGGAATTTTGCACATACAACCAAATTAGGCCTGAACATAAGTATGCCATATTTGATCGAGATCGGTTTAGATTTAGATATAGCTCCCATATATAACTTCGTCCGATTTATTTTTTATTGTGCGCCAAACGTCTAATTCTTGCCCAAATGGGATGGAATTTGGAACTTACGACCGAATTGAGTCTAGAAGCTAGTATGTCAAATTTGGTTAAGATCGTTTCGGATATAGCTATAGCTCCCATATATATTATTCATCCGATTTGTTATTTTTTTCCTCCGCAGCCGTAATATGCACTCTATAACAACAATATTTGGGAAAATATATCAAATACATCTCAGAAATACCTTTGCTAAATTTTATCGAGATCGGTTTAGATTTGGATATAGCTCCCATATATAACTTCGTCCGATTTATCTTTTATGCACCAGACGTCTAATATTTGCCCAAATGGGATGGAATTTGGCAATAACCGAATTTAATCGAGAAGATAGTATGTCAAATTTGGTGAAGATCGGTTCAGATATAGCTATAGCTTCCATATATACTGTTCATCCGATTTGTTATATTTGTCACATACAGCCGTAATATGCACTCCGTAACAACGATATTCAGGAAAATATATAAAATTCAGCTCAGAAATATATTTGCCAAAATTTATCGAGATCGGTTCCGATTTGGATATAGCTCCCATAAATATCTTTACCCGATTTCAAATTAATTGTGCACCAAATAGGCAATACAAGTTCGAATTCAAAAGATGCAAATGCTTCGGTATATTTAGTCTTTTGAACTTTAAATTATAATTATAATCATAGCGTGTATGATTGAATTCTTTCATAAAAACTTTTAATTATTATTCGGAACTCTACTAAATTAGCAAAGTGGTGTAGGGTAACATAAAGTCGGCCCGCCCGACTTTAAGACTTTCTTTACTGGTTAGAAACAGAAAAGTGTATCTGACAACAAATAAAACAACAAATAGTAAGAAAGGCAGGTATCTTTCATAATTATTTTTCCCAAACTTAGAAGTGAGAACATTCCATTCACTCCATACCTTCACCTTAGGTTATGATCATTATAGATGATCATTAACATTGTTTGCGAATATTAATGAAACTAATGACCAAAAAGTTAACACAGAAGGTAACATTTGGCTCTCATATTAGTCATTCATTTCAAAATGTTGTTTTTGGTATTATAATCACTAAATCAACGATAAACTATTACAATTTCGGACAGAGCTGTCAAGGCATTGGGGTTTCAGCTTAAAACTGGCATTAATAAAAATCTCTAATAAATGGAACAGTAATAGGCATTAAATTAACATATTTCAAGTTCAAGAGAGTTGACACGAAAGCGTCATAAATATGGTAATTATATGTTAAATTTTTGTATCTATGTGCATGTGTATTATAACAAAGCCATCTATGCTCGGTCATTTCAATTAAACTTTTAATTGCATACAAATGAATATTGACAAATAGTAAAGCAGATCATTGAAATATTTATTAGCATCTTGATGTGTGCAAGATGACAATGGTTTGTCACGAAAAATTAAATTAACAATAACTTTGGGGTACTTTCAAAATTTGTAAAACTGAGGTATTAAGACTATTTTTATGATTAGTAGACAATAAGGAATTTTTAATGAATCTCCATCATGGGAAAAAAGTTTGACAATTGGTTTTACAATGCCTTGAAATATTGAATATAAAGAGGTACCGCTAATGGGGGCTATACCAAACTCAACTTTTTGGACCGACTCTGAACATTTTTAGGGATGTATAGGCTGCTCTGAGACCCTGAAAAGCCACATTACAACTACTTTAGAGGAAAAGTGGTACTTAAAGTGGTAGGTACTGATATATGAGTACTATTTTCGACCAATTGCACGTTGTTCTTTATGTAAAAGACAGTTTTACATCTTATATCAAATTAATCTACTTTAACTTTTCTCCATAAATATTAAGAACGGGTTCCCTAAGACTTCCTAAATATCTTCTGCAAATATGAAATCTGAATAATAAACCATATATATAAGTGTAGAGTGATGAGTGAGTGACTGAGTGATTCATCAACGCCCAGGAGAAACGACTGAATCTACAATCTTGAAAATTTGCTTGTTTGGGGGAAGATAAGTCTGGGGTTTTAGAAATTTGTACTAGATGGGAGAGAAATGTGCAAAAAGTTACGTTTAAGAAAGAGCTAAATCTCTTATCGTTGCGTGTCGATTTTTTGATCATGTTCGGAAAGGCTTTATATGAATTCTTACTAAAACTTTACGAAAAAAAATAATGAATATTATTTTGAAATTTCGAACCAAAAAGGGCTGAGAAAGTAGAAAAAAAAGGAAATAAATATCTTACCACATGTATGTATTGGGGAAACGAATAGGGTTAGAATTATGATATGAATAAGAGGTCACTTGTGGAGTATAGCATAGGTGTATTGAATTGTTTTTAAGAAAATAGGATCTTTAAATGAGCGGAAGATACTAAAAATTACTAACGAAGTAACATGATAGAGATAAAATCTAGAATCACTGTTGGCAATTAGCTTGTTTTGGAAAAACGTACTTAAGTGTACCAATCGCACAAAATGGTACTAAATTTGGTACACAATTTTAATTAATTTGACATAGAGTATAAGGAATTAACTAGGTTTATGAATTTTTGTAAATCTGTTCAGATATAATATAGCTCTCATATATATAATAGAAGAAGTGCTAGTGCAAATATTAGAATCCTCAAAGTTTTAACAAAATCCGATGATCCTTTATCTTTATATGAGGGTTTTTTTTTTTTGAAAATTTGACCTTTGTGAGAAAAATTCCAGAAGGACTGCACGAATATTGCCCATCTTTGAACTCGATCTTAGTTTGATAATAATATTAGGATGTACCTAATTTGGACCAAATATTTTGATGATTTTTGCCACAAGGATTTGTCTGAAAATTTGTATTTGTGGGTCATAATAGGTCCGAATTCGTGTGGCGAAATATTGTACGTATGGGTCCATGTTTTGGTATAGCCCCCATATAACGGTACCTCCCAATTTTTGGTACTTTGATGATTTTTGCCACATTTTTTCACGGATTTGTCTAAAAATTGATATTTGTGGGTCATAATGGGTTCTAACTCTGGTTGCGAAACATTGCATATATAGGTCCACGTTTCGGTACCTCCAGATATTCAGTATTTTGATGATTTGTGCCACATTTTTCACGGAAATATGGTATTTGTAGGTCATAATGGGTCCTAGTTCGTGTGGTGAAATATTGTATGTATGGGCCCCCTTAAAACGGTAACTCTTGATTTTTGGTATCTTTACTATTTTTGCCACATTTCCCAATGAATATGTCTAAAAATTGGTATTTGTGGGTCATAATGGGTTCTAATGTTTCTTTAACCCTAAGGTGGAGAGTTTTAAAAGTTCGGCCCAGGCGAAATTAATGTTTTTTTACTTGATTTATATTCGAAACTGTAATTTAGATTCTGATTTCGAAATTGCTTTTAAAAGTCCTTACAGATTTTGATATATCACAATTTTGGATTTTTTCATATGATTCGAAATATACCAAACATTAGACTCATGGTGATAACTTTAAAAAGAAAAATTTTACTCAAAATGTGAAAATTAATTTATTTTCACCTAGTATTTAATTACAATATCACAATAAAAGGAAACTTCGAACCATACAACCGGAATATAATCCTAAATGAAAACAATGCTTTTAAACTGAATATTGCGCTCGAAATACAGCTAATATATATTTTTGAAAAAATTTGAAGTGTAATTTTTTATAGAGGATGGAGCTATTGGGAGGTATAAAAATAACATCCCCTAACAACCTTTTGTTTGAAGAAACATATCGGAAATCAAAATGACATTTCTCACTCCTCTTCAATGCCAACAAAAATCGCAAATCACCCAAATTTCATTGAAAACATTTCAATTGAATGGAATTGCAAACCAGTGTTTATACAATTCATTAAAAAAAATAAATAATATTTTTATGCCATCATTTTGTTAACACGCATACCGCCGCTTGCACTATTTCCACAATACAAAAACATCGAAACAGACAATGTTGTTGCAACAGACGGACGGACATTGCAACACCATTCGAAGAGTTTGCAATTTCAAGTTAATGGATGTGGGTTTACTTGCATTTATGAAAGGCCTAATTAATTTTACGTTCTATTAATTCAATTGTTGATAACTGTATTACAATTTGGATTAAGTGTATTTTACATTCATGTAGATATGGATTAAGTAATATACTATTTTTTTTTATAAAATGGATAGAAAAAAAAATATAACAATTACAAGGTCAAAAATTTTCCAGTGATGAGTTTTCAAAAAGGATTTTTTGTATTATTTTTTAACGAAGTAATTAAATATATATAACATCAACGTTATTTTACTAACTTTTTTCCTTGAGTGTATTCGCAAAAATATTTTATACTTTTACTTAAATATTTGCTAAATTTTAATTATGGTCTCGAAAACTCTGCAATGTAGAATAAAATAAATAAAAAACGAAAGTTAGGTCAATGTTATTTACATTTTTGTCTAATTAAATATGTATCGAAACTGCAGAAAAAATGCCACAACAACCTGTTCATACAATGTTTCTGTTCATGTGGTAATTAAAAAATCTTAACACCACAATTTTCATAGTTTGCAGTAGTTTTTTTTTTTGTTTTGCATCTATCGACTCACTCACTCACTACTGACCTAACCAATAATTTTCTCATATTTGTTCTGGGCAATTTGATCTTGGCTTTGTGGCTCACCATAGACCTCATTTCCACATCGTCGAAGCCAGTTAGGGAGTAGACAACTGAAGTAGCCAAGCCAACAGCTATTTAGCCAAACAACCAGCTAGCCTGCCAATAAGTCATTGTTCATGACCACTTACCAAGTCGTCTCTTGTGCTGAGATTAAAAGCTGCAAAAAGGCAGGCAATCTTTTAAAGGTAAACAACTTTTCTGTGCGGTTCGCTCAGTGTTGCAGAATTAATGCGGTGCGTTTGTAGGCCAGCGCAGTGCATACATCTACTGCAGATAATGCACCAAACATCCAATTACAGTCGAAGCAAAAAGTTGATTGTGTTCTTCAACTAATATAAATTGGTGTAGACACCTACGATTATTAATAATTAGATTTATTAAAACATGTAGAGTCTAGAGAAGATATACAGGGTGAGATAAAAAAAATTGCAACAAAGCCAAACGCCATAGTTTTTACATTTTTTTTAATTTTATTGAATGAAAGCAAAAAATGTCGCAAATAGCATTAAAATTTATTGCTATAAGAATAGAATAACTTTAGATTTGTTCGAATTGGTCACGTTTGGCTTTACCCCGAGCTCATTTTTCAATATTTGCGGAATGGGATATTGCGATATTTTCAGCTCACGAGTCATTTTTCGACCACTGCGACGGGGGTTTCGATCAAGTCGCTTCTTTACTTTTCGAACCCTTACTGCTGATGTTGCTGCTTTCTTCCGTCCTCTTCCACTTGTGGTTTTCCAGCCAAATATAAAGAAATCACACTATCACGCTGGAATTCCATCACGAATAACTTTTTTCTGAAAAATTCTCACCCAAATGCTTTTGTACGCTTATAAACAATATAATGAGCTGTCACTGGAATAATTTTAAGAGCTTTCGGAAGTTGAAGTTGGTTGCAGTTTTTTCATCTCACCCTGTATATTGAATATAATGACACATACTTCTGACCAATAATTCATATTCAAAAATTTTAGTTTTTCTGGATAATTTGGTAATTTTTTTAATCGCAATAACTGTTTCAATTATAAAAAACAAACTACCGAATTTCATTCTCCTTGATTTCCACACATTCGTTTTATTAGTCTTGCATGGTTATTGTACCATTACTAATTGAATAGTTAATTTATCGTAAAGAAAATATGTAGTTCAAGTTCAACAACAAAACAAAACTTGTTCGAATGTTTCTTAAATAAATAAATGTGGCACCCCTACAAGCAATCATTGGTTGGATTAAAAAAATAAAACATTAACCAAACAATATTTTTGATTTCAACTCAGATTCATAAATCCGAAATAAGGCTTGAAAATTTCTAAGCAACTAAGGAAATTTATATAAAACAGCAAGGAAGCAGATAAATTCTGCAGGGCCGAACTTTTAGTACCCTCCATCATTTTAAAAGGACCTAAAAAATTTCCAAAAAAAAAACCGTCGGAAAATATGGGGGCTATACGAAGACATTATCCTAAGTTATTAATTTTTTTGTCATAGGCTGTAGTACCCATTACAAACTTTAAATACGAAAATTGAAGCAATTCCTGTAAAAAATGGACCAAATGTTAAAACATCGAATAAAGGGAGGTGCCATTATAAGTTATCTATATGAAGACGTGGACCTACATAGACAATTTTTCGTCCAAGTTTATAGTACTCATTACAAACTTTTAATACGAAATTTGAAACAATTCCGAACTTTAAATACGAAATAAATAGACAAATACAAACTTTAAATACTTTGTATGGGGGCTATACGATATCGTGGACCTATATACACAATTCTCTTCGAGGGAGTAAAGTAAAGAAGGAACTCCTGGTGTAGATTTTCAGACCATTCCATTGAGAATGTGCTAAAATGATCAAAATACCGAATATCGTTAGGTACCGTTATATGAGGGATATACGATATTGTAAACCTATATAGACAATTCTCTTCTAGTTCTCAGTTCATTTCTCTCACATTGTGTAGAATTTTAGACGATTCCGTTGAAAAATGTGGCTAAAATCATCAAAATACCGAATATCGGGGGTAATGTTATATGGAGGCTATAAGATACCGTGGACCAATATGGCCCATCTTCGAACTTGACCTGCCTGCAGACAAAAGAGATTTTAGCTTCCTATCTTAATTCGTTTTGAATTTAGCGTGATTACAACAGACGGACGGACAGGGCTAAGCTGTCTTAAAATTTTACACCGATCGAGAATATATATACTTTGTTAGGTCTAAAATTATTATTTCGATGAGGTACAAACGGCATGACGAACTTAATATACTATGTATGGTGGAGGGTATAAAAAACCAGTAAAGAAAGTCTTAAAGTCGGGCGGGGCCGACTTTATGATACCATACACCATTTTGCTAATTAAGTAGAGCTCCACATATGATTATAATTATAATTTAAAGTTCAAAGCACTAAATATGCCGAAGCATTTGTATCTTTTAAATTCGGAATTGTATTGCCCATTTGGTGCACAATTAATTTGAAATCGGATAAAGATATATATGGGAGCTTTATCCAAATCTGGACCGATCTCGATAAAATTTGGCAAAGATATTTCTGAGCTTATTTGATATATTTTTCTGAATATCGTTGTTACGGAGTGCATATTACGGTTGTGGGTAACAAATATAACAAATCGGATGAATAATATATATGGAAGCTAAAGCTATATCTGAACCGATCTTCACCAAATTTCACATACTAGCTTCTAGACTCAATTCGGTCGTAATTGCCAAATTCCATACCATTTGGTCAAATATTAGACGCTTGGTGCACAATAAAAGGTAAATCGGACGAAGTTATATATTAGAGCTATATCCAAATCTGAACCGATCTCGATAAAATTTAGCAAATGTATTTCTGAGCTGTATTTGATATATTTCCCCAAATATTGTTGTTGCATAGTGCAGTGCATTTTGGCGGTGGACAAAAATAACAAATCGGATGAACAATATATATCGGAGCTATAGCTATATCTGAACCGATTTCGATCACATTTGGCATACATTTTTTCAGGCCTAATTTGGGTGTATATGCAAAATTCCATACAATTCGGGCTGATATTACACGTTTGGTGCACAATAAAAGGCAAATCGGACGAAGATATATATGGGAGCTATATCTAAATTTTTACCGATTATCTCCAATTTCAATAGGGTTCGTCCTTGGGCCAAACAAAAGATCTTTGCAAAATTTCATCTGGATCGGGCAACAAATGCGACCTGTACTTTGTTTACAAAAATACATGGACAGACGGACAGACGGACGGACGGACAGACGGACATGCATAAATCGACTCAGAATGTGATTTTATACAGATTATCAAAAGGAACTATGGGTCTATCTCGTTTCCTTCTGCCTGTTACAAACAAATGCACAAAGACATAATACCCTGACCACCTTGTGGTTTAGGGTATAAATAGAGTAATGGTTGGGTGCCTGACTGACTGACTCAAGCTAAACGACTAAATCTAGAGTCTGGTCGATTTGCAATTAGATCGATGTTGATGTTTAGGGGTGCGATAAGTCTGGGTTTTTGAAAATCGAACTACTGTACAAAAATTAAGTCCATTGTATTGGTCAATCGGATAAAGCCAGAATTCTGAAATTTGAAATGAGGGTCGGTAATGGGATAAATATACCAAAGTAAGTTTTACCAACAGTTGCAAATAGCACAAAATTGGATGTCATTGGTATTAAGTAGAAAAATTTAGTTCGGGAAGTAATATAAGCACTAGCTGAACCCGGTGCGCATCGCTACCTTTTTTGATTTTATATGCATTCAAAATTTTATATACAAATATTTGTTGGTTAAAAAAATAAAATAAAAATTTAAAAACGTAATATTAATGCATAAACAAACAAATAGATCGGTCTCGGAACGCGTGAACATGCCAGGAACAGCTGACCATGAGAAAAGCATATCCCAATCTGAACCAATTTCAATATAATTTGACAAACACGTTTTTTAGACAAATTCCATCACACATTCCAAATTTCATTGAAATGTGGCGTAAACAGCGTGTTTAATGCATCAAATACATGAAATCGACCGAAAATATATATGGGAGCTATATCCAAATCATAACCGATTTCGGTATAATTTGACAAATTTATTTTTGTTCCAAATTCCCCTACGCATTCCAAATTTGGATCTGTATCTGTAATCGATAAATAGATATGTGCATATAAAATCTAAATTTTTGGGAGGTACCTCCAATTTCCCAGTTCCAAGTGGAATTCGCGCATTCCAGGCGATGTTGCAGTATACTTGGAAATTTTCAGGAAAATCTGTGAGATTTTGGAGTCTATAAATTACAAACATACAAACGTAGATGTTGTAGACCGGAAATGGTCTAGAAGTAAAACTCCCTACACCATTAAGATTTAACGAATGCTTTGAATCAATTTTAATCAAAAAATGAAGGTTTTTAAATTTTGGTTGTAAAGATCTATAGATAGTTATTGGGATAGTTTAAAGAATATTTAAATGAGTGTGAAGTGTAAATTGTTATGAATTTTTGGAAAGCAAATATTCAAATTAGTAAACATCGATTGAAATCTTTAAAAATCGATATATCATACCGTGTACATATTTAACCTTTACAGTTCCTCTCTGGTCGAAATGCTAATTTATATGAACATGAGTAAAGATTTGTAGCCAAACACATTTTGATATTTTCTCGCAGGAAATTTTAACATTGATTTGAATTCTAATGAATATTGGATTTCAAATAGTGGATTCGTTCTAGCCTTTGATCTTGGTGGCATTTTTCCAACATTTTCAAGCTCGAAGAAACGGTCCTAACATATCCATAAACTTCCCCATGTAGTTATTGAGAAATCCACTATATTTTCCAACAAGATAATATATTCTTTAAAAAATCCACTGCTTTGCCAAAAAGTTCTTATTGAATGATTTTTGATGTTTTAACACCGCTTGACTAAAACTATTTAAGAGATTAAAAAATCGCTCAAATATTTTGCAAATTCTATTAAAGATTTATAACAACAAAGTAATTATTATTTTTTCTTATGAAACATTTAAAAAAACAAAATCAAACATTTTAAAAATAAAACAAAGCTTTAAAAGTGCTATACCCCCTTTCGATTAGCATACCAACTTCATATAAAAATAATTGTTTTTAGACACAACATAATAAACATTGAAATTTTTTATAAAAAAAAAAAAAAACTGTGAAAATTCCTAAATAATTCAACTTACTTGTGGTGCCCACTGCTGTGGTACTGCTGCTATTCAATGGAGCTTTCCTATTAGCATTTGATCGGCTGCTATGATTAGCTGCATTTATCTTTTGTTGCTTTTGAATTTGTCCACTCGCTGTGGTTGTTACAATTTTACGTCCATTACTACGTTCAGATGTTGGCGGTGTTCCATGCTGACGATTTGATACTCTCTGGTTGGGGCTGCCGTTGCTATTCCTTGCTGTGCTTTTTGTTACGAAGGTACTATGATTTGAGTTACGTGAGGTTGGAGAAGACGAAGCGGATGATGATGGCACAGTTGAATGTTGAGAATTTTTCTGTGTACCAGCAAGACGTGATGATTTAGGCTGTATGGTTGTGGTTGCTGTAGACGTCTTTGATTGCTGACGTCGTCCCACATTTGTGAGAGAACGCAGTGTGGAGGCAATGCTTGATTCTATTACATTTGTGTGGGAAAGACGTGATCGATTTGCATTTGTTGCTGGTGGCGGTGCTGCGGAACGTTGTTGACCTCTTGTTGTAGAGGGGTTTGCAGACTTATGAACCGTTGTGGTGGGGGTGACTCCAGCATGGTGGCTTTTTTGCACTGCTGGTATATCATATTGTTGCACAATAATTTCATTTTGCTTTGAGCCACCCGCATTGTGTCTTCGTGAAATATGTGAGGTCGTTTCCGCAGGAGGTAGTTGAGTTGGTAGCGATAGATATTCCTCAAGTTGTGTTTGATATCTTCTGCTCGACGACTGCCTTGGCTGATCACGGGCTTGGGTTAGGGCAGTGGGTAGGAAATGTTCATTTCTTGAAGAAGTTTGTCGATTTGAAGTGCGACTTTCATTTGGTCTTCGTGATGCAATCCCTTCGCCCGTTCTATGGGTTGTGGGTTGTTGTCTCCTCTGGTTTAAGGTAAAATTATTATTTTGGGTACTACTGATGGCTGTCCTTTCTCTTAAATTTCCAGATGTGGGCTGAAAAACTTCGTTTTCGACTATCTTTTGACCAAATTTCAATGGCTTTGGAGGTAAATGTTGTGCGGCATTTACTTCCGCTTGTGATGTTGCATAAGTGACCGCCACTAAAAACAGCAACATGCCGCATGTTGCCTGCAACAAACAGTCACGATGGCTCAGCTGGATTTTCATGGTTGTTTGTCCGGTGTGTGTGTGTGGGGGAGACTTTCTTACAACTATTTATGGATATTTTTATAAATAAACACACATGTGTACATACATAAATATGTTTGGGTTTTTCAATTTTTTTCTTAATTTGCACTGATTTATACGAAAACTCGTCTATGTGCCCTGTCTAATCCGGCAAACTTTTTTCGGCATCGGGGAGAATGTATGTTGAGGTCAGTTTGACCTTAAAACACCATTGTTGCCGATCAACACCACCATATATGTATGTTTGAATGAATGGGGTTATTGTTCTCTGCGTTTTGTTTTGATTGTAAATTTTCGATATCACGGCGAAGAAAAAAAACAAAAACAATATAACCAAATCTAATGGTATTGATTGCTCGTTTATTGATCACTGATTTTTTTCTTAACGCTTTTTTTTTTTTTTTTTTGAATGAATGACAGCTGTCTTTTTAAGTTTTTATTTTAATTTTGATCTTAACTTAACTTAAAAAAATTAAAATGGTCAATTATGGTTATGCTTGAATCTTTCGCCACTATTTTTAAATGTCTATGTTAACGACAAGTTCCGCTGTTAAACGCTCGCGTGCTCAATGGTCGAAGTCTCGTTTTCGACTGGTATAGGTTTTAAACTCCAATTCTTTGACTCGCACAGATTCGCGCATTCGCATTGAGGCTCAATCGCTACCATTGCTTTTGTTGTTGTTGCTACTGCTGCTGCTGTTACCACTGACTCCAATGGCATAGCATGCATCCGTCCATTTCTTCTCTTGCTCTGACGTTACTTTGCCTAGCTGGTTTAGTTAAGTTTAAAGTGCAAAAAAAAAAACAAATACCAACAGCAGCAGTAAAGGTAAGGCTGCACAGTGGTTAAAAAAATATTAAGTATACATTTCATAAAAATTAGTTTGTAATCTTAGCTAGTTAAATGCTCAAAATGGAGTTTTCAAATCAAAATATGAAAATTGGGATTCGGCACTTTTTTAGGAAATTTTATCTCAGCAGATACATTATGGAATATCGCGACATTTAGTGACAATCTACCACGAAATTTTTTTTCTGAATCATCTTAAAAAATCCCAATCTATACGAAGAAAAAGTCTTTGTGAAATTTTGTTCAACAGATCAAAGATTTTCTCCGATAAGACCTTGAAAAAATATGTATTTTTTTAAATCCGCTACTGTTTGTCCAGTTTTACTTGAAATCCCATCACAACTTTCGAACAAGAAGTCCTTAAAAAATATTTGTTGGATTTAGGATTTGTCAAAATTTTGCGCGTTAGCGAAGAGCTACTGGAAGGGGTAACCACTTTCGCGTTTCATTAAATTTCTGTATTGGTGGGAAAATTAGGGGTTATTACATATGTCAACCCATTTCATGATTACACTGTGCAACAGATAAAAATATTTGCAGGAGAAACCCAATAGGTTATGAAAGTAGAGGGTGGGATAAAAAAACTACAACAAAGTCAAACGCCATATTTTTACATTTTTTTTTTTTAATTTTATTGAATGAAAGCAAAAATGTCGGAAATAGCATCAAATTAGAGAATAAGTTTAGATTTGTTCGAATTGTTCACCTTTGGCACGAATTATGGTCTTCAAACGGTCAATGAAACCGTCACACGCTGCCCGAATGTTGCTCTGCGGTATTTTGACCCATTCCCGGCGAAGCGCTTGCTTGAGGTGAACGACTCTTGAGCATTTCTTAGTGCCAACCTTGCTTTCCAAAATACTCCAGACACAATAGTCCAACGGATTGATATCCGAAGATTTTGGTGGCCATTGTGCGCTTGAAATAAAGCGTTGAACCTTATTTTGTAAACATTCATGGGTGGCGCGTGCTGAGTCCTGTTGGAATGTCCAAGGTCTGCGGCCAAAATGTTTGCGTGCCCAAGGCTTTAATACACCCTCCAGAATAAGTTCGCGATAATATTTGGCATTAAATCTGATGCCACGGTCGATTAATACGAGCGGAGAGCGACCATCGGCTGTTATGGCAGCCCACACCATTGCCATGGCTGGCGCTTGAGTTCTGGTGGCCAACCGAAGGTATACATTTTCAGCTGACCTCTTTGGCAAGTAAACACGATCATTTTGTTTGTTTACAAACTGCTTGACAACGAATGTTTTCTCATCGGAGAAAACCAAATTCGGCAGTTCACCACTTTCGGCCAAGCGAAGCAACTCTTTAGCTCTTTTGAGTTAATTTTCTTTCTGTTGCGTTGTTAGTTTTTGCACTTTTGGAATATCTTTTGGAATGGCTTTTCCCCGAGCACATTTTTCAATATTTGCCGAATGGAATATTGCGATATGTTCAGCTCACGAACCATTTTTCGTACACTGCGACGCGGGTTTTGATCAATTCGCTTCTTTATTTTTCGAACCATTTCTGCTGATATTGCTGTTTTCTTCCGTCCACTTCCTTGACGTCAGGCTACGTTACCAGTATCACGGTAACGAGCGATGGTGCGAGACACAAAAGATTTATTCACATTTAAATGGTGGAGTGCTCTAGCGATAGCCACTTGTGGTGCCAGCCAAATATAAAGAAATCACACTGTCACGCTTGAATTCCATCACGAATAAATTTTTTTCTGAAAAATTCTCACCAAAATGCTTTTGTACTCTTGTAAACTGGAATAATTTTAACAGTGGCTTAGAAATGATAGCAGTCTGAGTTGGTTGCAGTTTTTTCATCACCTCCTGTAATGTGTGCTACAGAAAAGTATAATCGATTTTGGTCTATAAACAACCTTCGCTATTTTTGGCAAATTTTCAGAATTCGCTGCAAGTTCTCTTATAATCTCACAGTACAAAGCCAATAGGGGCTGTGGAAAATTTCAAACGGATTCGATGGTATTCGGTTTGTATTTCTAAGCCCTAAAAAAGTTTCACGTTCTTTGGCTGTGCCTTTTAAGCCCTTCATAAAGCCTTGGCCATACACAAAGACAGCCCAATATTTTGAGATGTATTTCGCAACATTGAAAATTGATAGGGAGTTTTGGATTAGATCAAGATTCATTGATTTAAAAAAAATTATCCTGTTTTTTACAGTGCTTATATTATATTTCAGTTATTGTGGGGATCTCTAAAGTGTCTTGCCATATTTTTTTAGATTTGAGGCATATTTAAAAAAAATAGCCCAAAAGAGGGGTTGCTGGTGTATAGTCTTCATGCCTGTAATATTGGCGAAGGCACTATACACTTAAAATGGACGAATTCCAAGGAATCTTTTCAAAAAATATGGAAGATAAAGGAACTCACCTCCTCTATTTAGGCTAATTTGCGTTGTTTCTTTTTTAGCTCTTCTTTCATAATTTTCTGGATTTCCTGAAACGGAAATATTGGCAAAAACATAGGGACGAACAACATTTATTTCAAAATTGTGTTCAAAATGTTTGATATTTTGAATGGACGGTTCTATAAAGTCATGTAAATGAAAAATGTCACAGGAAACCAAATACCCGACGTACCGTAGAAAAGCAATCACCTTCCTCACTATGATAGAATATTTGGTACGGCCGTAATTTCGAACAAACTAATTCTAATAATTTCTAGTACTTACATGTGCAGCCTTTTCATCAAAATACCGAATATTAGGAGGTAACGTTATATGGGAGCTATACGAAAACTTGGACCGATATGGCTCATTTGCGAACTTAACCTGTTCTTAACCTGTAAAATTGGTTAAAATGTTATAATATGCCTATTTGGGATCAACCATCAAGATGTCATTGGTTGATCTACTTTGTGTGTCCTAAAATATTTGTGTAATGATAAATAAGGCTTGAAACCAATGATGCACTTTTTGGCCGCAACAAAGCTGAGGGTATAACAAAGCATGGCTGTTTTTCTAAATTCCATAAAAAACTCTGCAAAAAATGATTTTTATAAGCAAAAATCTTTGTTTTACTCCATTATATTTTTTAAGATTTTATTTTAAAATTAAGAAACTAGTAATCCGATTCCATTTAACTTTGATATTAAAAAGCCCCATAAGTAGTTGCATGACTGCATACCTTAAGGAAAAAATCCCAGATACTAAGGGATAGAATCATCCAAATTAGTTTTATGCTTGTGTTATAATTATTATTTTTTTAATTTTCGCTCCAGCTTCATTTCAGTTTTCAGCTTAACTTCTGATTGCAACCCCTGTACAGTATTCAAACCAGCTTCATTGTGGAAAATTGTATTCAATAAAAAAATGTTGGTGCTTAGACTATTCATGTAGTCGGCTTTAAAAATAGAGTCAGTGAGGCTCTAAGTCTGTGTGTTTTAAGGTAGTAGATTGTTGTTTAGTTTTGTTTTAACTTTACACTCTCCCCACCTATCTATCTATGTGTACCCAGCTGAAATACGAAATATATTTTGTGTTAATATTATCATTTTTATTACTCTACTTTTTAATGGTGTATTAAAACCTCCTGAATTTATGGCAATAAACGTGAATGTTAGCCCCGAAATAATTCATTCTTCACATATTTCATTGTAGCAACAAATGTTTTTTTTTTTTGCACTTTGTGCAATTTGTAATTGTGGTTATGTTTTTAATGAGAATTACTAAAGTCCAATTTCCAATATCTGTTGACCAACCGTAATAGTTTATTTTTTGATACAGGAAATATTTGGTCGGAAGTTATGTTAATATTCTAAACTTCAATTTTGCACCTAGAGATCTGTTAAAGTATTCCAAAGATAACTCCAATCAAAATATTAAATAAATATATATTTGCGACATGCTTTAAATATACATAGATTAAAACTAAATTAGAAAGACATTTTTCCACTCTAAAAACATACCAGACTTGCTTCTCATATTTTTATATACATACAAGATTTTTATCTGATCAAAATGTTGGCCCACAAAGTTTTGGCGAATGTTTTAATACTGTCTTTTTTAACAAACTATTATATGCAATTTGTAAGCAACAGTTGAAAAAAAGCAACGCTTTGAAAAAATTATCCCAAAATTTAGAAAACAAAGCATATGGATACTGCACCTGCACAATGAACATTAATAATACCTTTGAGATCAATTTTCGAAAAGAAAATTCCAAACAAAAACAAAAGAATTTCTTAAGTCTGGGTTTCTGGCAAGGCTACTTCTCACTTCAATTCGCGACATTTCTAGCCTAAAACATGAAAAACTATGTTAACTTCCGCCGTGACAATATTTTTAACACTTTTTCAAATCGGCTATCCTCAATATCTCTAAAACCTAAAGGTTCCGCAATACCCATATTAACAACTTATGGATATTGAGAGGATTTAATCTACATATAAGGAACCCGACAGGTTAAATTACGGCTGTAGGCCTATTCTGTAACATTTTAATAGCTTTACTCATTTTGTTTACAAAAAATTAATTAGTTTGTTCTTCTTTTGTTACAATAATAAACGAAATTTTAATGATAACTAGTGTAGTTGAAAGTGATAGAATAAGCCTACTGATTTTTGGACCAAAACGTTCAAAATAGCGAAAATCAGGAGATATTGTTACATGATGACCTCCATGTAACCAGTGATGAGGTTTTCTAATTATTTTTTTGACAAATATATCGATAAAATTAAAACTCACAATTATAAATGAAAAATATAAATTAAAGTTGTCATCACTGTCAATATCGGTTGGACTTACTTTATTTTGGTCGCTAACTTGCTGAAAATGTTAATTTTACCGATTTTTGACTTAGAGAATACCACTAGAGAAATTAATTTCCCAATAAGAGCTCGAAATGTCTAATTATACCTGATTTGATTTGAGCATGGTATCTAATATGGACAGAGAGACGGACATGGCTAAACCGCCACAGAATTGTACGCTGAGCTTAACACTTTACTTACCGTCCCCGTCGTCTATGTGTGACCTAGAACAGTGTATGGCCAAATATTCAATCCATATTATAAATTTTGATATTTCATCAACGAAATTAATTTTGAATTAAATTTTTGACTTCTTTTTTGTTTCTACACCATTTAATTTTTGAAAAATTACCTCCTCCATCATATGGAAAGGTTTTCATATTCAAAATCCAAAATATTAAGTTTCCATCCTGATCCGAAAACAATTCCGATGAAAACAAAAATAGTATCGTGCAATAAATGTTTATTGTGCCGTACGGATCTAGTTAAATCGGATACAGTCCTATTTTTCTCGAAACAGCAAACACATTCCCCTAAACAGAGTCAAAATTCCTACCAATTTTATCAAGCTTTAAAACGACTCGAGACCATCCCCTAATCTCAACACTGCTCCTATGGAGGATAAAATATTCATTTTACATATATAATAAATCACACCAAAAATAATTAATCCGATCCAATATGGCAAAAGTTGTTAGCCTAGTGATCAAATTTCGTTGCTCTGATAACACAGACTCAATGCCACAATTCGTTTTATTTGGTAATAGAGTACTCATATAACCAGTCTGTGCAACAAGTGTCGAATATGTCTTTACCATTAACAGGAAGTTACATTCATTTTTTTTTGTAAATATAAAGCTGGTTTCAACTGAATGAGAAAGGATGTCAACACCCAAGCAATAAAAACTAGATAACCAAGGTACATGCAACATCCACTGCAGCCTAACAAGTTGTTACTTGAAATATATTCCTAAATAAAATTTGTTGAAAGCAGAATCAATTTAATAAACACGAAATTAATTTCAAGTAATTGTGTTTCAATAAAAACCAATAAAACTATTTTTGCGAGGGAAATCAATCCATGTCCATGGGGTATCTTTTAAATGTTTTACGGCACATTGTTCTTTTGCTAATATAGTGTATTTTTCTAATTTTTATGGAGATGGTTAAGAAATTAAAAAAATTAAAATTGTTTTGAAATTCTTTTTTTATTGACTATTGGAAAATGGTTTTCCAACAATATGAGGAAAAATTAGTTATTTATAAAACCACCCCGCTGCCCATATTTAAAATGGTGACGCATTCCATTTGCTATATGCAACAAAAGTCCATAATACTTTCTAATGGTTGGGGTGTGGCGTTTCTCTTCATAGTATGGTCATCAAAAGAATCGGATTTAATCCAACTGCAATTAACAAATAAAGAAAGAATTAGTCAGCATGAATATCGAAAATAATGGGTAATATTCACTCACCTTCTTGAAGCCAATGTCGTTGGCGTATTCTCTGAAGCATTGACGGCAGATGTTCAAGCCATATTTGCGGATCAAACCATGACGGTTAGAGCAGGCACGGCTATAAAAAAGAAAAAAAGCAAATAGGAATATTTATTACACGTTCATTTTTGTATCCGTCAATAGGTATTGTAAATATGTCGTTATTGTTGTCCTTCCAATCACTAAATGAGATCCCCCGCATGGTATGGGGGACCTCTTAGCAATGGCAATTAGAAAATTCGTTGTAGCCACCCTTAATTAAGGAAAATGCAAAAGTTATTTGTACCACAAATTCCGAACTCAACCGGGGGCAAGCAGTTTGAACACAAAATTATATTCCAAATATTATGGATTCCATTGGTTGTGACATTTTGACTAAAAGCACATTGACTGTACAGCGTACACATCGCAACATAACCTCACTTTCTGGTTACCCTCACAAAAATGGAATTTTCTATAGATTTTTCCAAGGAAATCCATGATATTCCAACATTATTTTGCAGGATATTTAATAACGATTCCAAACTTACCAACATCTGGAGCCTTGGCCGTATTTACGAGGATGAGAGTACCAGAGATTAGCAAAACCCATGTTGGCTTTATCACGACGAGATGCAAAAGAAAGGAAATAGGGATACGTACGTTGATTTTCGACTTATCGGCATAAATCGATTACAATTTACAAGAAAATCGAACCATCGATTGTTATCGACTCTTTGGTGAGCACTGATTAGTGTTGTTAACACTACGTTTAAACATGACAAATAAAAACTTTCAAATCGTACAGTTCTTGAACTGAGCAAACAAAAGTTAAAAATTAAAATTAATCACAAATCGGTAATGACAACCTTTTTTTACATATTAACTCTATTTACGCACGACGAGTAGCATCTATTTTTGGAAAAGACGTTTTTGCGTAGTTAAATAGATTCTTTTTTTTTGGTGTAAACTTTTGTCTATTGATGAAGATTAACACATTGGAGTTAATACACCCACCGTGTGAACCAAAATAGAATGCGAAAATGTAGGCAAAAGTTTTTTTTTGCTGTTTGGAAACATTTTTGACTTTGAAGTATACTTATGTAGTATCTAGTGATGCCTTCCGTTAATATGTTCTTTCGACAACAGATTTAAAATAAATCCGGCCGTGAGATCTATTTTTGTATGGTAATTATTTTTATATAAATCCAGACTAAGCAATTAATTAGTCCTTATAATCGGGGTTAATCTGGATAAAATGTTGTATCTAAATACGATAATAAATACAATAAAAATCTGATCTCTATAGATCAAATCACAGGTCATGTGAAAAATCTTTTTGACGAGAAGTATTCACATACATACCCACAAAATTGCTGAAACAATCGTGAATGAAGACTCTAGTTACATTTTTACTACGACTATGAACGTAAAACTCAATACAATATGGCAATTATGCTGCAGTTTTTAATCGAAGAATTTTGTCGATTTTGTTGGCCCGTCAAAGTTTATTAGAATTATGATTGGAACGCTTTTTTACTTGATGTTATTTTGACAAATTCTGTCAATTTTCTGATTGCATTAATCGAAAGTCGACTTACCTAACCCTAACCCCGCCTAGCCTTTGGATTTGATTTGTGAAACAGTAGGAGTTCTAAATATATTCTACCATGGAAAACATTGAAACCCTTGAGGAATTTGTCCAACAAACCCAGCGTAAAATTGATCGCCTAAATGACTTTATTGCTTTAAGTCTGCGACAAAAAAATATAACGAAGGAGTTAAGGCAAATCATTGATAAAGCCGCAAACATTAAGGACACCTTGATATTAGCACACCAATCCATGCAGGAAGAGATGAAAAAAGTTCAAGAAGACTGTGAGAATGTAATGTCGGAAATGAGAAAAAAACAAATTGTAATCATGGATTATGTTATAAAGGAAAAACAACGCAAACTTAGGGAAGCCGAAGAGGAGCAAAAGAAAGTTCAATTGTTGCTTAGTTGTGGTAAAAGTGTTAAGAGTGTCGTTGGCGGTAGTGCTGTTAAGTCCTCGGCAGTTAAAAGACTTGGTACCGACATGGCTAGTTTAAATTTAAATCACGTAGGCGGAATAACGCCAAGATTGAAGATCAGCGACTACAAAAACTCACCACTGGTCAAGAAGAAAATTGCTCCCATTCCTATATTATTTGCGGAATTTGATGTACATATTACCCAGCAGCAATTCGATAAAATACCTAAGTATGTATTACTATAACATATCTATTTGAAACATAATTAAAAACAAATTTACATTACAGATACATGTGTGGCCGTGAAACTGTGGACCAATTAAACGGATTTTTGGAATCTGTAATTATACCATGCTTTAACGAAAAATACCAACTGATACACAAACAACGCAATATTTTACGCAGCAACGATTTGGAATTGTGGAAAATGTACAATGAACAGGCCAGTTATTTGCCAGGCAAATATTTCATAACACCTGGAGATATTGGCCGACATCAGAATAAAATGTTGGATAAGAAAACTCAAAATCGTTTAACAATGCTCCGACATATTGGCATACTTCAGGAACAACGCGTCAAGCAGACCGTATGTTATGTTTGGTCACATAATGGTTGAGGTCACACAAGTTGGTGTTTTCGTACCTCATAAACATAAAAGCAAAATGTAAAACTTGATTGTATAGGCAATATTTCAATATAATTGTAAAATGCAAATATATTTTTGTATGGAGCCATGATGCTCTTTAACATACATGTATCGTACTACGATAAAGATATAGTGTTTAAAATATATGTTTTTTGTTAATTTATTAAAATTTTAATATATATCCTTTAATTTTACAAAATTTTATTGTTTTGTTTTATTTATCGTTCTGGTACCCCTCGACGAATGAAAATATTTGATTCATATTTAATCTAAAGATAAACCTTTTGTTCTAGTGCATAGATTCCAGTGCAAGACATAAATGGCTAACTCCATTTTCATGTAAACAAGTATTTATTTTTAAAAATAACAAAATTCAAAAAATTATGATGCTAATGGCAATAAAACTAATTCAACACACAGGTAAATAAAAAATCAATACAAGAAGGTTTAAGGAAATATTATAATTATAAAAATTATTTTGTTGTAGTTGTTAGTACATCATCCCCATCAATATCAAATATTAAGGACTCAATCATAGATTTTGGAAATGGAACATTACCAATCATTACAATATCATCCATTTCGTGGTTCCTAACATTGTTACTGGTTGATGGATACGAAACTTCTGAATTGCTGTGGGATATTTCCGATGCAATATCACCAGTTAAATAATTATCAGTTAGACTAAAACATTTCTTTTCTGAAACTCGGTCAGAACCAAGTAATTGATCCGATTTGTTACCTCCATTAGTCTGTGCTTTTGCCGCTGCTGCCTCTAATTGTAATTTCTGCATTTGCATCATTAGTCGGGCATTGGCATCCAAATGTGAATGTCTAGCTCTCATATGTTTGTCACGATCACCACGTTGTCGAAAGTTTTTGGTACAAAAGAGGCAACCAAAAGGCTTTTCACCCGTATGTATACGTTGGTGGTTTTTGAGAGCATCTGCTCGATAGAATCGCTTGCCACAATCTTCACATTCATAACGACGTTCACCACGGTGTATGAGACGATGCTGATAGAAAACCGAACCAGTCAAGAAACGTTTTCCACACACCTGACAGTGATATGGACGTTCACCCGTATGACACTTGCGTATGTGATCATTCAAATCCGGTCGTATTGTAAATTTTCGACTACAACCTGGCTCTTTACATGCAAATGGTTTTACTCCTAGGTAAAGCAATTATTAAAAAATGTATTTCATTCATTCTATTTAAATTACACATTACCTTGATGGAATCTCAGATGCTGACCCAAATGACTAGACTGAGTGTAGGATTTTCCGCAAATGTCACATAAGTATAAACGATTCCTATTTGGATTGACAGAACCTTCTTTATCTTTCCTATACTTTTTATAGTGATTGTCCTCGTAGTGGGCCAAACAATCTTGCACATTTTCCGAAACATGGTCACAATATTCGCAGGGTAATTGTAAAATGCCCAAACGGTTGTTCATGCGCGGAAAGAAATGATAAAGTGTGTAACTGAAAAAGAAAACAACAAAACAGTATTTACTGCAAACATAGGACTACCAAAATGTATCTACCGATGTTCATGCAATAGATCCAGTGACGGGAATTTATTTTCGCAGACATTACAAACAAAATATCGCTGCACAGTTACTTCATGTAATTTTGTATTTTCTCTCATAAAGACACATTCCGTTTGCCAATGATTTGTAATTTCTTTAGAAGTTTTTACGCATATATCACACGAGAAACATTCGAATCGCCTTTCGGGTATGTGACAAACTGTGTGCACAAACAAATAGGAAACATCCGAAAACACAAAGTCACAGAATTCACACTGAAGAATGCATGTTAAAATAACCATTTTCAACAACTTCGGAGTTTTGTCATCCGCTGTAGTATCTTTCTGTATGTTTGAGTTCATGCTATCGTTTTTGGCCTGTAAAAAAAGTTTGATTACAGTTTGATAACTTTCATTTCAAAAACTGTAGACGGGCAAAAAATATTAAAAAAAATAATAAATGAATTTGTGCCCATTGAGAATCTAATATTTTAATTCAAATCAGTTTGATTTGATCTTCTTGCTTAATAGGAGATATATAATATATAAATTGTTATAATACGTTCATTTATATCAGTAACTATACTCACCTCATTAATTAAAAACTCTAAGGCATCATCGATGTACATTTCAATGGATATATCTGAACAAGTATCCAATTCTTTTTCATCCATCCATGTACTGGGAAAATGTGCAAACAAATGTTCACATGCGCTGCTATGTTCAAAAAATATTCTGCCACAAAGGGTACATTTTATTACCAATCTAAGACTGCTGGTACTTGCTGTTGTAGCAACAGCCTGCGATGCAAACGATTTGCCAGAATATTTAGTTGAACTGGTTGGTATCAAATCCATTGCATGTTTTTCCATATGGCGCAAGAGACCCGAAGAATGTACAAATGATCTCTCGCACAGCGTACACTCATGGGGTCCATCCGATTTCTTGGCGTCGCTTGAACCCGAAATGGTTGATGATGACGATGTATTTACTGTATCACTAATATCGGTGTTACTATTGTTATTGCTGTTTTTGGAACTAACGTTTTTAAATGAAGAGTTTGTCGCAACATCATATTTCAGCTCATGTTTAAGAAATCGTCTTAAACGAATTTGATTTTCATTTATTAGTCGTATAGAAGCCGGATTTGTAGGTAATATTGGTTCTTTTCTAACAAGGTTTTTCGTAATATTGGAAGGTGCAGTAAACGAAGTTGGTTGATCAATTTTGTTTACAGCTGCATAATTTTCGTCCTGTACAATGGGAGACACCATAGATGGGTTTTGCGCAGATGACGAAAGATTCGATGGTGTGTCAAGAGAAGGTTGCATTTGATTGTTGCTAACAAAGTCGTCGCAAACATGCGTTTGGAATCCGATTTCATCAAACAAAACGTGGCATTGCATGCACTTGACATAACCGCCTGTCGATGAGGATGGTAAAGGTTGATACAAATATATGGAGCCAACTGTAAGATAGAAAGAAATATAAAATATATATTAAAAACTGAACAAAACGAAATTTTTGAATGTTTTGCCAGAGTATTTTTACTGATTCCAAGAAAGAATTCATCTGAAAGTCAATGAAAATATCCCTATCATATGGCCACTTGTTTGCTTTCAGGCGAAATTTGGAAAAACACGTACTTATGGAAAACAAATTGAAAAACTCAGAAAAAATATACATAATTTTCCTACACGGACAATGATGAATTTTTCTTACCTTGTGATGCCTTCGACAAATCCAAAGCCTCTTGAGAGCATTCCTCCAATAGTATTTCATCTACATTTTTAGCTGTCGAGTTTTGAGTAAACATTTCTCCGTCCCCTTTCGGATAACTCAAATCAACAATTTCCGATTTCACGTCAAACGATTGCCCTGAATCATTAATTTTCGAAATGAAATCAATGCTTGTATCCATTCTCGTGGTGGGTATATCACAGGCCTGATTAACATCAATGCCTAGGTCTGAACTCAAAAATGGATTAATCTCACAGTTGGGAAACATGTCATTTATGTTCATTTCGTTATTGGACGTTCTTTCATTATAATCAGAATTAAATAGTTTGAATTGATTAGCAAAAAACTGCTCCGATAGCCAGGCGCACTCGGATCCAGGAAATGCTTCATCATTGGCGTCCATGATGGATGAGATGCGTCGACAATTGACGATGGTTGCTTTTTGAATTGAATGGTTTTTCCTTCTCGGAAAATGCAAATAGAAACATTTAAATTTGACAACGGCATCAAAGCCAACTGTTCCGTTATAGTTGTGGAAACTTTAATTTTGGCATGTGTCAATTGTCACATTATATTTTGTTTACAAGGCCCAAATCACATGGGTAAGTTGGAGTTTTAGGAGGAAAGAAAATGTGACATTTACTCTTGCATAGTGAAAAAGAGAGAGTGACAGATAACTACTTTCTTTCCCATAAAACTTAAAGCTGTTACAGAGTTCGAAAAATATGGGCAAATTTAAGATAACACGAAAAAGTGAAGGATTATGCTCATTATTTGTAAGAAATATATATTGAAACTATACACATCCATGAGGTTCTTGTTTTATTGATAACATTTGACTCCTAAAAACATTTCAATGCGCCAAAACAGATCAACGCCCTAATCAACTTCATTTTTTTTACTTACGTCTTCGAAATTAAAATTATTGTTAGCTGTTGTTATTTTTAAAGGATCTAAATGAAATCAAGGTAGGGCACTGAATCTAATTAATTTTATTTTTTTATTTGCCTGGCTTAACATGTCAAATTAATTTGTACAGGTATGTGTTCTTTTCAATCGTATGGAAATTTTTGAAAAATCGAATCGAATTCAGTTGCAATCAAAATGAGTATCACAACGTATGTATAGGAAAAATTACACTTTTTGCAGCGACATAAAACTTTAGAGAAATATAGAACATAATATTAAAAGTATTATAGACCTTTTATTCAATTTTCGCATTTTTTGTTTATATATTCAATATCAATGCAACAAGTTTTTTTTTGTTTATTTGATAATAAAAAACTTGTAATCGTTTTGATAGTAATTCTGAAAAAAATGTCCAACTTAGTTCCAACTTAATTGTACGATTAGCCTATATATTTTAAAATTTCGTAAATCGCGAACAAAATAAAGTTTGATACAAATGCGGTCGGGCATTGCTCTCGACAACATTTTTCTGTTGTATAACCTGCAAGAATCTACTAGTTTTGAAGTTTTTTCGCTATCATAAAAGGAAAATGGGTTATCAGTAGTGGGATTCTCTAATTTTTTGAGTTATCGATAAAAATCGGTAGCTTTGAAACCTAAAAGTTTGCTATACAAAATAAGTTAAAGATGACAACATTGGTTTCAATCGGTATATCTTAGCGACTACTTTGATTTCATCGCTAACTTACCGACAAATTTCGTTAATTACCGAAATTATAAGCATATTCATTTTACCGACTTTTTCGGTAATTTTCATTAAATTTAATATGTGGCCAACTGCCTATAAAAATAAAAGAATTTATGTTAAACTTGGCAACCCTCTTTTACTTGTATTTCATTAAAAATTCTCAGTCTCAATTCATTCATTCCCCTGAGTTGGTGAAGACAAGTGCTGGCCGGTTTTCGGTATTTTTTTTTTTGTTTGCCTAATAAGTTTAATAAATAATAAAGCTTTTGTTTACATTGTTCTTTTCCGCCATTTCCACATTAATAGCCACGCATAAAAATTGTTTGTATTTGACAGTTAATTTATTGTTTGCTTTCAGATAAGTATCAAGAACTTTTGCACTCGAAACTGCAAGTGATTGACAAATAAAGGAGTTTTAACATAGTGTTCAACAAATTCACACGCACACATACTAACATTATGCAACTTGCAATAATAGGTGGTACCGGAATGACCGGCCAATGTGTTGTTGATTATGCAGTTGAAAAAGGCAAGTCATAACAGTAATGTAAAAAATTGGATATTAACTGATTTTCCAATTTAGGTCATCAAGTACGAGTTCTTTACAGAACTGAAAATACTGTGCCCGATCGCTTCAAAAAATCGGACAAAATAAAACTGGTACAGGGCAATGTTCTAAATTTTGATGATTGCGAAAAAGTCGTTGATGGTGTAGATGGTGTTTGCATCATTTTGGGGACCCGTAATAAGTTAGAGGCTACCACCGAAATGTCAACGGGAACAGCAAATCTTATAAAAGCCATGAAGTCGAAGAATGTCAAACGTTTTTCGATCGTTATGTCCTCATTTTTATTCCGGCCAGTTGCTGAAGTGCCGGCAATGTTTCACCGTTTAAACGACGAGCACAAACGTATGTTGGAGCTAACAAAATCCTCAGATTTGGATTATATTGCAGTTTTACCACCTCATATTGCTGACGAACCGTCAAGCGAATACACTGTCTTGCATGACGAGGCTCCCGGACGTCTAGTTTCCAAATTTGATTTGGCCAAGTTTATAGTCGATTCTTTGGAACAACCAGAACACTATCAGCAAGTATGCGGCATAGCCAAAAAGCTCGATTGAAATATCAGAAATTTAAATCGATTTAAAATGGTGGTTATAAAGAAGATTCTATTCCTCGCCTGTAACTATTACAGACATTTTTGTGTATTGCAATTAAATGCCCTAGTCTCACCTATGTAAATTATTTCGCATTTGAAATCTAAACTATTTGGGTAACGTGACAGTAATACCATACACATACACACACACACACCATAACATTTCTAATGTGCCTTTCTATTCAAAAAACAATCTATACAACATGTGGTCGTTTGGCATTTTTATTACTGCATTTAATTTAGTATTCCAACGTAGTATTTATTATAGTTCCGCAATGGAAATTCTTAATTGGACAAATGTGCTAGGGTATAATGATTTTTTTTGGCTATATATGCAGCTTTATTGTTAAGTATCTATATTTTTCATGGAAATATGAAATTTATTGTATTGAATATCGAATAAATAATAAAAATTATACAGATAAAATCGTGACATCAAAGTGACTGAGAATGGTGTAATTGCATTTTCACTGAATTCTTCTGAATAAAACCAATTCTTATTTTGCTTTCATTTCACTGAATATAAATGAAAAATATATATTGTTTGTATACATATACATGATGTACTGACAGGTATGAACATATGGACCCAGGATGTGATTCTATGAAATTTTTCAAGTCATTTTGTTCCAAATTGTTCGTTCCTCATGTTGCAAACAAATAAACGAAGATATATAGCAAGTTAAAAAGCAGTACATTTGGAACGAATTTGGAAATTTTCAAAGTATAAAATCCGTTAAAAATTCTGTTAAAATAGCCGTTATAGTGGGGTCTATACGACGTGGACTTACATAGGCATTGGTTATCATAAGCCATAACTATATTCAAATTCGAAACTTGAAATAAACGATGAATATCATAATACCGTATATAGGAAGGTACCGTTATATCGGAGCTATACCTGGACCTGCATAGGCAATTTTCTGTTAGCCTTCTATCTCAATTCGTTCGAAAGATAGCGTTATTACAACAGACATGAGTAATTCGAGGAGTTACAAACGGAATGACAAAGTTAATATACCCTCCATAGTATGGTGGAGGGTATAAAAGTATACAATATTTATGCATCAATTTAAAGTCTACTTTTAGTCACAACATAAAATTAAAAAAAATCGTGGTGGCTACATCATAAATTTATCTTAAATTATATGGGCCTAAAACTATGCTTCAAATTACATTTAAATTATTTTTGGACAGGACAGATAAATGTTCTGAGGTGCGTTTTACTAATTTTCGTTCAAATTTGGCTAAGACTACTACTTAAGACTACTACTTATCAAAATAATTTAACTAAACTATTTAATTTTTGAGTTTCAGCTTTGTTAATACGAAGATCATATGTTTATGATTTTATGTGTTTATTTCTCTTTGATGATCGGAAGGTTTACTTAAATATAAATTGTTTATATATATATTAAGATTTATTACCCACTTCAATAATTACACGATGTAGTGTATAGTTTGGTCAAATCATTTCACTTGTTTATCTTATCTTAATTTATTCTACGACTCGACTTATCTTTGCCAAACTATGGTAATCAGTAATTTGTTGGCCCATCAACCAGGATTTGTAATTGCTATTTAAGGAATTTAGAAAAGTGATAAGATTCTTGACATGGCAGGCACTTTCATTAATCTTTCCCATATGGAACATTGCCTAAAACACATTGGCGTATAAAGGCATTACCCAAATCACTCAAGTCTCCCCTTGCTGCGCAGTCAACCCACAGGTACAATAAATATATTTTCTTGCTACGCCAAAGGTAGATTGTTATTTAATTTTAACAAACGAATCGAATTCTATCTATAATTTTTACGTAGCAACAACTATACAAATAAAATGAAAAATAATATCTATTTTTAATTTTCTTTATATATTTATTTTTTATTTTACTTTCATTTGCCGTCATTTCAAACACAATCTTGTGTGTTTTGTTGTTTGTTTATGTCTATGATGAAAAAAAGCACGAGATGGGCGTTTCGGTCTTTCTTCCTTTTTTTGTGTAAAATTTTTGTATTTACAATATAACACTGAGGATCCACATACATACGTATATACATACAGTTTCTTCGTAGACAGATGGATGTGCCTTTTTAAATATCATGAACTTGAACTTGGCAATAAAAACTGTGTAAAAAAGCCAACGACATGTACAGTGTGGGCATCCAAGAGTGTTAGAATTCTAAATATTTCAAATGTTTTGAAAAAGTTGGCATTATCAACCCAAGCCATAGCATGTTTTGTAGACAATTTGTTAATGGGATGCTAATCAAAATCATTTCAAATGCTTTTGACTAATTTCTCTCTGCATTTGCCATTTTAAAATTTGACGATGTACTTAAAAGAGGAAGTGTTTTCATCATTTTGAAAATATATGTTCATCATTTATTTATGTTTTTAAATATCTACATACATGCATATATAAATATGTGTGTGCCTAGAAGAGGAAAGCTTTTCTAGATATAGGTATAAACTATTTTTACAAAATATATTGTTGCTTATTTAGGTAATGCGGAAGTTTAGACTAGATATGCAGCATATGACTATATTATTTATAATAATTGTTTACACAGCAAAACTGTTATTACTTAAGACCAACAGTTTGCTACAGAACTACTGGAAGAGCTATAATGTTCTTATTAATTGAATTTCATTATGTATATTCAGATATGCATCACAAGCACATGTATTTAATAAAAAAATATAATTTCAACTTTAAATTTTAGTCATTATTTGCTCAGCAATGTTCATTTCTCAACCTTCTTTTAAAATGACGAAACTCTTACTCATATCTCCAATCACAAATTGACCAAAACAGATGATTGTTTACTTTCCTTTGCTGGAATTTATTTATTTATTTAAAAGATCTGTTATTCCAACCGTTACTTCTTTTAAAATATCACATCATTTCTTCCATTAACTTTACAAAAGCCTGTACAAAAATATACATAATTTTCATCGCTTCGTAAGTAAATACATCAATCCAATTTATTTTAAATATATATTGTGTATGTTTCTTTTGCCGTACACTTACGGGGAAAGTTTATGGAAAAGAAAACAGAGTTCTATAGGAAAAAAGGGAGTTGTGAGAGATAAATCTCACTTTTTCCTTGTCTCTTTCCGAAAAAATCCAATTTAATTTTCGCACAATTTACGCCTTTATTTACCGAGCTTGTAGGCGTTGAATCGAATTCAAGTTCTTCCAATTCAATTAGGTTTCTCTCAATTTTGAAAACTTAAATTCGGTTTAATCAAGAATGTTCTAAACACTACTCTTGATTTTTGTAAAATAATTTCGTTTAAATTAGTAACTGATTTTGTCATTTTATACGTATCTTTGTTTTATTCTTTTAATATTTGGAATCATTCATTTTTTAATTATTATTATTCAATTTGATTTGATCCTCAATTATTTTGTTTTGAATCTATGATGGTTTTAAAAATCAGAATCAATCAAATTATCTGAGCAAACATGTTGCAGTTTTTATTTACTGCTTAAAAATAATCACAGTAAACCAGCTATGGACTTAAATGTAAATAAATATCATACATATAGAACTTTTGCAAACAATACGTATTTTTAAATATTACATATATTATATTTAATTGTATTTTCCTTTTTACATATGTTTCATATATTCGAAGGTATTTAAACTTATTTTTATACACAATTTCTTAATTATAATTGTTACAAGAAGAAAATCTGCATAAAGCCGAAATTACCATGATTTTGGTTATTTAAGTTTAAAAACTATTTGGTAACATTTTAAACTTCAAAACTAAAATCATTGCAAATGAAATACTCCAAGAGAAATACACTTGAAAAGTTCATAATCAAACAATAAACAGTAATAAAGACAAAATATACAAAGTAATAATGTGATTCTTTATAAGAAATGGAAATGTGAATAAAAACTTAAATAGAAAATGGCAATTGCGTTTATTGTAATAAAGCAGTAGTTATGATTGTTGTGTTTACACTAAAATAACTATTTTTATTATCATTGTTGTTGCTGTGTTGTTTTCTTTTTTTATCCTTAAGTTCGTTTTTTGCTTTGGACTCTGTACTTTTTGTTATTAAATAATAGCTCTAATGTTTCCCTTTATCTATGCGTTGTAGTAATCTTTTGTTTTCCTTGCCTTTTTGAGGTGATTCCTTTGTCTATTCTGTATTTCATAGAAATTTAAACACTTACTGCAACCGTATTCGTTGTTGGGTTATTTACCTTTCGATTTGTATGTATTCCTGTTTCGATTGTTGCCTATAAAACTTTCTTCATGTATTTCTTTTTGGCTGTCTGCAGACTGGGCAATTCACAATGTCGGGGACCATACATTGAGATTGGAGCACAGTATTCATAGCCTATTCTTTGGTAGAAACCTTCTTGATCAATTGTTGACAAATATAATACTTTTAAATCTAATACAACACGACAATAATCTTCGGCAAATTTCATTATTAATTTACCAAAACCTTGGCCGCGGCAACTCTTGTCCACTACGACCGATTCAATAAAGCAGGATTTACTTTTCGATGGTATTGGACTAAGCTTGCAGTGGGCAATTACTCGGCTGAGACCTTCTGTGGTTAAAACCAAACTGCAGGGCAATGTATCACATGATGCTTCCAAGGAACGCATGCGCGCTGTTTCACTTCGTGGCCATTCGGAATTGATGAGGGCGCAGGTATCCTTCATTAGCTCGGGATATTGATGTATTGGCACCACATTGAAAGGACTGCCGGATTCATTAAACGGTGGGAGACCCTTAAGATATATATACCAAAAGAATATTTGTTAAATAAATTTATATGGACTGGAAATAATTTTTTTAATTTTTACTACTATGATGCTATTTCAATTTTGAAACTACCTACTACATTTTTTAAATGAAATTTCGAAGATATACCTCATAATATGGTTCCGGTTTTATATAGCGCATACCAACTAAAGCCACTACAAATACTGAAGACAATGTTTAATGTAGTAATACAATTTCTTAAGGTGCTCTAAAAAATTAAAAGAATTTTATTTATTTTTTGGTAATAATGCTTTGCTTTGGAATATGGTACATTTATCCACTTTTTAAGACATAAATGGAGAAAAGAAAAACACCACATGTTTTAACTAGCAATATGTACGACACCATTATAATTCACATGTATAATGAATTTAAGAAACATCTCGAAAATAAATGAAAATCAGGGCAAACGCGTTTATAAAGAAAAAGTTGTATAATATTGTAACACGAGTTACATTGGAATCCCTAAAATAAATAACAAATAACATAATAATGAACATTTTTCAATAATTTCAAATCATTGGGATTCGTCAAGATGCTTAACAACTACACAATTCTTCTATATTCACAACATAATGATGCGGTAGAATGTTGCTATATACCACTGATCAATATATCGACATAAAAGGGAAAACTGTTATATTTTTTCAATAAAAGTACGTTTAGTTTTACGGAATCCACTCGATCTCAAATGTTAATACCATAACGTATACGATAAATAAAACCACGGGATTTATGAAAATGTTTTATACGCTGACGTATACGCTATGAAACTGAAATTTGAATTCGAAAGGGTTTAGTAGCCTAATCGTGCTTTTTAAAGCGGAGGGTAATTTTGTTTTCTTATAGGTATGGTCCATTTCAACCGCTGTGCTGTGTCAATCCCAACAGGTGCGCTTCTTCTTGGTCATTATCCCCATTCGATTATGGGGCTCGGTCACAATCCCCAGAAAGTTGCGGACATAATCCACTTATGCTCAAATTGGGTGTGCAAAAAAATTAATTAATAATTAATATAATAATTAATTATTTTTGTAAATAGTCCATACAGCAAACGGTCATACTGCCTAAGGGGATTATGTAGGGATAGTTAAAGAAATCCGTTCACTTATTTCACAGTCTTATATATGTTGTTATTCTTATTTCTTTTTTTTTTTCTTTACTCAATTCATTCTTAATACTAAATTAATAGTATTATTATTAAATGTCAACCTTTTGTAAATTTTCTCAACTGACTGAAGCATTATAAAATTAAAATATATAATATATAGCTTATATATGCCACATTTTGTGGTGATGCTATCGGTACGAGAAAACTAATCTAAGTTGGCAGGAATATTAAGATTGCAAAGTTTGCAGAAAATCAGAAAATTATTTCAAATTTTATGTGTTTATATGATTATTTAAAATATTGACATTTGTGGAATAATACAAGGAATTGTATATTGACCATTTTCGCGCTTAATTTATTGTAAATATTAAGTCAAAATCACTATCTACGATAGAATTGATGTTTTGGAGTGGACCGTATTGGTCATCTTCGAACTTAATCTAATAAATCTATCGAATATATATTCCCACTTCTTTTTGTATCCATAAGCCTGAAGTTAACATATAAGCAAACAATTTTGAATTTTACTGGTGCAATAAATTACTTGTACGCACACAGTGCTACAAATAAATTCTTTAAAGATACAAATATGTCCATCGGTCTCTATCGGCATTTGTTTAGATAACATTTTTCATGTGCGTATTAATAGAAACCAATATAAACAACACCCAATCGACTGCTAACAACCACTTGTTTTCTTGGTTGCTTTCATAGATTTGCACAAGATTTTTTTCCATGAGTCCAAATGTGTTATTCGCACACGATGAAGTGAAAACAAAACATTGGCACGCATAAAGTCAACTCATGTCAATTTCGAGGCGACTGACTAGCAGTCTAACAACATGGAGATAAATCAAGGTTAATAGATGCTAAATTGTATTGTGTGCGGATGCGAGGACGGGCATATCTTTTGCCAATGGCTTGCTATTTATGGAATGTTTGATTCAGTCATGTAGAAATGACTGGCAATATACTGGAAATCGCAATGGCTAATACATATTGCATAAGATGTAAGCTCAACACGACAAACAATGGATATTACAAAGTGGGGATTTGCCATGTTTTTAACGTGAACAGACAAAGCACAGACAATTTTTTTTTTTTGGGCAAGGGTTTACATTCGAATCCTAAAATTTGTAATTTACACTGACATGAATCACACAGAAATTGCTTCAGGGGTCTTTATTAAATATCTCACACGGATAATTATTCACATTAAAAAATAACACAGCTTATTTTCCAATTATGAAATGTTACGGCCCCAATTATTATCGATTATTTCCACATTCACAAACCATATAAAATGATTTTAATTATTACCATAATTTCGGTTCTACGTTGTTTTTCTTCCTGAGAAATGCCGCCACGATGCAAAGCACAGAACGAACTGAGACTAAAAAATCCACCAATTTTTATATTTTCCCAAGAAAATGTAGAAAATTGAAAAATAACAAAGGAAAACACAACACACAAAACAAAATTTATTTTTTATTCTCTTCCTCGTCTTGTTTGTTGTTGTTATTATTTGTTTGTTTTTTTTTTGTTTGGTTGGAGATGATAGAAGTCAAAAACGGCGCCACTCGTAGTATAATATGACGTCGTCATGCCACCGGCAGTCCAATTGAATGCCGCTTGTATTATACACGTCAATTAAGAAAAAAGGTGAAAAGAACCCAAAAAATTCGTTTATTTAACATTTATAATTGCAAATTGCAAAACATAAAAAAATAGTAAAGTGGTGGTATATTTTCATTGTTGTCCGGTTAAAAAAATAAAAACGGCGTCATGTACATTGTTGCTTCTGCAATAGAAAAAATCGATACATATTTTGCAATGGTATGGTTTTATCGAAAAAAATCGACTTTTATAGCCCTATTCATTTTTAGTGTTAATTTTGCCGTTTGCATTCATGCACTATTAAATTATTTAGTTTTTATTCATCTCCTACGAATTGATAAACAAATAAGGTACAGAGTACAATAAACTATAACGTCAACATGACCACAGTAAAAGTGAAATTCGAATAAAGACACAGATTACCTGTTGATTCCGTAAATTTTAGTAGCAAGACCGGACGCGACTCAAACACATCGATTTCGGAGGAAAACTAAATAAAAAAATATATTACACAACCTTTGCACAGAAATAAATTAACTAAGATAAATCAAATCAAAAATGAAACTAAAAATAATGCAAGTGTCTATTAAAATAAAGTAAACAACGTGCATTCCCCTTCTGTCTGCAATAGCACTGACCTCCAATTATATGCGAATAGGAAGTCAGAAAAGACCAACAATAATGACGTTTATAGATTTGTTTAACAACAGTCGGAAACACAACAAAGCATAAAATAAACTTAGATGCCGGGTGCCAAAATAGAAGATCTAACAGATCTTGCTTTCTTCAACAATAGTGGGGGCATTCCGGACGATAGAATATGACAAAAAAAAACAGAATATCTAACAAAACTTGAACAAGTGTAACATCCAATAGCAGGCGCGGGTCTAAGCCTGACTTCGTAACAATAAATAATCGAGCTGCTATAACAATAGAACGCGATTCATCTGTCAGTTTAATCTATAATAAATGCATGTTTTTCTCATTTGATTTTAGATCTCATCATTATTGGCAAAATGTTGCCAGGCAGACAAATACCTCCACCTATATCCCAGGAGAATCCCCTGTGGGTCTCTTGGCATGATACACAAATTATGGCCTCATTGGACCCAACAAATGTCATGGATTACTTTTGCCGCAAATCAAATCCATTTTATGATCATTTGAGCAATAATGAAATAATTCGTATGCAACGTTTAAGTTTGGACAACTTGAAGTAAGTTTTTGAAACTTTATTTGATAATTAAAAATATTACGTACAACTTATGTTTCTATTCCAGCAATATGGTTGGTGTGGAGTACATTTTACTTCACGTCCACGAGCCCATCTTATATGTGATTCGTAAACAACACAGACACAATCCGCGGGAAGCAACACCAATGGCTGATTATTATATTATTGGTGGCACTGTTTACAAAGCACCTGATTTAGGGAATGTTATAAGCTCACGTATTGTAAGTTAAAATAAGTTAAACCAAAAATTTAGGATGATTTTATAACAATTTGGTATTTAGCTTTCAACAGTTACAAATCTGCAGTCAGCATTTGAGGAGGCCAGTAGTTACTCACGCTATCATCCGAATAAAGGATATACCTGGGATTTCAGTTCCAACAAGCAGCGTAAGTTTTTCTTTACGCAACAATTTTAATATTTATAACACATGCAATTTTGTTTTACTATTCAGTTGCTGATAAACATAAAGCTGCAGCAAAGAAAGAGACCACAGCCAAAGATGATAGTGGTACTGTTTTTCAAATGCAAAGAGTTGACATGTTGTTAGTCGAATTATTGCGTAAATTCCCTCCACCAATACCTCCAATAATACATCAACAACAACAGCTTCAAGACTCGAAACTTAACAGCCAAGAAGGTAACAGTGGAAATAATCCCTCAGATACAAGTCCAACAGGTGGTAATCAGCAAGCCATAGATATTAAACAAGAAAATGTCGATATGAAACCACCTCCAGAGAAAAAACCAAAAATATAAGGCCAACACAAATAAAAGTAGAGAGATAAAACTATTTTGTAATTATATTTAAATATTAGAAAGATATTTTATTTAAGCGTATTAAAATTATAAAATTAAAGGAAATCCATTTATTATAAGGAAATCATGTGTCCTTCTCTTAAATCATTTACTGCTTGCAGTAATGAATTGTAAGAATATAAATGCTGATCGCGCCCATGTATTCTAGGCATATTCGAAAGAATGCGTTTAATTAAAGAATATCAAAATCGAGCTTGCATAACATGTTAGTCATTCATGTCATTTGAAGTTCATCTTCAGCCGAAAAGTCGTCATTGTTTTGATTTTTTTGTCCATGTGTTGATAGGCTGTGATTTGTGTAATCTAAAATGCTTTTAAATGTTAATTTGCAGATATGACATGGTACACTTTTGCTGGGAGTGCGATACACTCCTGAATGTGCAGAAGATTTTTTAGGTTTTTGTATCGAACCAACACAAGATGAACTGGTGGTGTTATTCAACGATATTGTGTTTGAGTGAGCTCCAGTAGAATTTGACGGTGTTGATTCAACTGGTTTGCTTTTCAAATCTGTTGATAGTAAAAATGATTTAAATTAATCCTTTCATCACAGTAAAAAATGTAAATATACCTTTTTCTCCAGAAGAGTCTACCGGCTTCTTTGCAACATAGGAAGATTTTTGCGCTGTATTGGTCGCTAACGATGGTGCATTCATTTTACCTGGCAAATGGGGTGTGGCTTGGACGGAATTTGCACTGCTATGGCTACTTCCGTTACCGCGATGAAAAACATTGGGCAGACGTGCCTTCTCAACATGGTCCAGTTCTGTATAGTGTAATTTCTTCTTCTCGCCCGGAGGAATTTTTGAACAATGCAACATAAGATGCTGGTGTAAAGCACGTACCAGAGCAAATTGTTTATCACAATATTTACACTTATTAGAAGTGTCAAGGATTGAGTGCGGCTGTGGTGCCGGTTTAATAGTTTGTTGTGATGTTATTGGTTTTTTCTGTACGGGTGTCACATCGCCCTCGTGGGAACGTCTGTGGGCATCTAATAAGGACTTAATTCGAAATTTCTCCTTGCAAGAGGGGCAGGACAAGACTGTGCTCTCTTGAATTTTTAACATGCCTGGTACCGGGGCCTTTCCAACATCTGCTGTTTTCTTTTGTGTTGCAATTTCCTTAACCGGAGCTAAAAGTCCTGCCCGTGCTTTCGTGTTGTTCGTTGTGCCAATTTTACTGCTCGGTAACATGCTTCTACGAACACTGGCTTCTACTTTAGCATCTGATTTTCGGGATGCTATCATACTTCTTCTTTGATGTTGTTGTTGCAAATGTGTACTCGAGGTGGCCATTGTACTTTTTCTTGCCATTTTACGTGCTGGGCTATTTAATGTAGTCTTCACTATCACTGACATGCGTTGAGTGAAACTAAAAGGTCGTTTCTCTCCCAATGCCGAAGGTAGCAATGAAGATCTTCCTTTCGTGGTACCCGTTGACATGACAGAACGTCTTTTGTCCAATTGTTTGGTTGTTGGTTTTAATATTCTTTTAGTTTCGGCTGTAGTACCATGATCAGTTTTGTCACATTTTGTTTCCTCTTTTGTAGAGCTGTTCGAAATTTTTAACATTTTATTCATAAGCATGGGAATTTCCGTCTCAACATCTGTTGTCGTTGTTTGCTTTCTTGTCAATGTAGGCAGAATTGATTGTCTTTTAGATCCTTTGGAGTTGAGAATTCGCGAAGGCTTATTGGTCTGCAAATTAGGTTCACAAACAGAACGACGACCAAACGACTTTAAAACAGGAATTTTTGGCTTTTCGTTGACCTTTTGGGATAAATTTGGCTGTTCCGTTATAGTTGTAGGAACTTGTACTTCTGTAATTTGAGGTAACGACAATTTAAGTTTATTTTATTAATCCCTTTATTTTTATTACTTACCATTGTTTTTAGTGAATTCTTGGTGCTTAATAACAGTACCTAACTCCAACATAGGCTCCTCACAGGAGGAAGTTTTATCCTTCGATATGGCTACAATTTCACATTCACTTGTGTCGGGATTTTTTGTATTTTTCATAGGGTCATCGTTTGCTTCACTGCTGCCAGATACTTCGTTGTGTATTTCCGGCGTTGTTTGTGAGAATTCCTCTTCAATGACAAAAAGAATCTCATTTACCACTTCATTGGAAATATTATTTTTATTTTCAAGATCGTCAATTACGTTGTCTGTTTGTACATTGTTTTCGCCTGCTTCCATATTGGAATCTGAGGAAAAATATAGTAAAAATATTAATCTATTGCCCAATTTTGGTATTATTAAATGAAATCACTTTTTCCTACGAACTACCAACTGTCTGTAGAATGAAGTTTGAATATTAACTCACCAGTTTTAAACTCCATTTCAGATGGGACGTTGTTTCCCATTTCATTGTAATCAACGTTTGTAATTTCCACATTTTGAACTCTGATAATTTGATCTTTTACTTGGGCATCTTGTATTTCGTTACAGCCATGTACGGATTCTATAACGACTTCGGTAACATTTTGTTCAGCCGTAGCACATTCCTCCATTACCATTAGCCCCACTGATGACACCGAATTTAAGCATTTTCTTTCTATAACAGATGTGGCTATTTCTACAGACGATGAAACAGATAGTGTAGATCCATCTGATATATTCTCCTTATTATCTTCGCAACGTTGATTATGATGACGTTGCTGCACAGATTGAGTTGATGGTGGCGGTGGAGGAAAAAATGCTGGCAATCCATCATCAACCCCTAAAAATGCAACACCCAAATCATCATATCGGTTTGCTTCCGACCCACGGGTAACATCAACAGTCTTCAACAACTGCTCCTTAGATGGTGTCGAACACAATGCTTTATACTCTCTCATAATATTTTTTGGCAGAACTCTCAAAGGAGAGTTCGTTGTTATTACGTCCATTTTCTTTACAGTTTTAAGAGGACTTGCTTCCACCGATGAATTCTGATTTTCCAAGGTGCTATTACCGTGTTTTTCTTCGGTATTGTCACAAACTTCTTCAACTTTGGAAATGTTCGATATGGCAGAAATGTCGCCCTCCAACGTGCGATAACAAGTCTGTCCGGCAATTGTGCTTTCAGAATCAAAAGATAAATACACAGATGTTGCTGTCATGCAGCTGGCATCCATTAAACTTGATCGACGGGAAATATTATCCATGCTTTCTTTGCAATAGGTCTGATACAGTTTTTATTTAATTGGAATGAGAATTTCGAATATCTCTGATTGTGCACGTCAAATTACGTATTGTCAAATATCAAACACTGTACTTTTTCCTAAAATGTTCTTACATCGGAATAAGCGCAAACAACCAAGCCGAAAATATTTTACCATACAATAAACACACCATTAACAAAACGCGATCACAATTCGACTTAGTGTTTGAAAATTCCTCTTGTTATTGACGATAGTGCTGCATAAAATTTAAATGCGAAAATTTAATATATGTTATGTAATTTTTTAATATCCCAACTAAGGTAATAATCCAATTTTTACTCGTCTTCCAAAATTACGTTTGAAACTTCAAAAATTGTTTGGCGGTGGTAGTTGATGTTGAATAATAACTACTCACCACACAAATACGGTGAATTGTTTTCGATACCGATATCACATAAATCGATATAGAAGCCAATCGAGATTATAAAGTCACATAGCAACACATCAATTTATATGGTATTTGGTTAAAATGGCTGTCCAATTTTCAGTGATATTAGCTTCAAAGTAAAGGTGCAAGTACATAAAAGCTTGAAGTCATGGCTAGGCATATTTTGTGACATTTCATAAAGGGATTACATAGTCGCACTAAAACCCGGCCGTCGTTTTTCATTATAATTTAACATTAATATGCCTAGCCATGACTTGTAATAATTGTAGTATGTAATCGAAAATGTAATAAAAATTATATATCTGATAGTGTTGTGTTTTCAATAAATGCTGTCTTCGCCTAATTTTTAATAATGGAACTACAACAACAGAGGATGTTTGCTGTCTGTAAAAAACTACTGTACTCAGTAAATAAAGTTATGTAGTAAAACAAACAATTATTTTCTCAAACCTGCAATATTGTACTAGTTTTACAATTTTAATTTGCAGCACCTTCCGAAGATAAAAACCTACTAAAACTTAAGACGAAGGTATATTAGCAGCTTGGTTTCAAGCAAATTAATATCAAATTATAAGGGGAAACGACAGCAGGATTCGAGTGCAGCTCTGACATCCAATTATTCCCTTTATACTCCAAGCTGTTTATGTTCCCACGCCTTTACAGCCAAATAAGGAGGGCAGACATGACCTCCTCTGTAAAAAAAATTTTCCAAGCCAAATTGGTTGATTAAAAACAAGTAGGTGTGTCTGGTTACTTTTCCTGCGGGAATAGTAATATATTGTCCAATATAAATCATCGGCAAGCGATTGAAAGTAGAAATTTGTCCAGAAAATCAATCTAATCTAAAAAAGCTCAGTAAAGCAACAGAAATATAGATCTGAGGCTATACCCGCTTCCTGTCAGACTCATTCAAAATTATACACAAGTTTTTTTAATTATTTTCATATTTTTCCTAATTTTTAAAATGAGTTAAAAGCGCGAAAATGATCCGAACTGTTCAATCTTTCAATTTGATGGCTAAAGTGGTTAATAGCTTTATAGCGCGAGCCGCAATAACCGTGTCTTCCAATCATTGGTTTTGAAAATATTTTGTTTTCATTTTTCAAAACAATAAATACATACACAAAATTGGCAGAAGTCGGGCACACTTAGAAAAAAATTGCAATCAGCTGGTAGCCAGCTCTAAGTACGAAAAGTACGGGAGGATGACACATGTTGTTAATTTTTAATTCATCTTTTGTATGAGAGTTCCATTACTTGGGCCTTAATCTTGTAAATATTTGTTGCACAACTACAAGAATATAAAAAGCTTTTTACTGCGATAACAGATTTTAATTTTATAAAACATTTTACTATAGTCGGGTAATAAAATATTTGTACACGCTACATCGAATTTAAAGTAAAGCTGTAAAGGTTTGGAATTTTGGGGTTATTCCACAAGATTGATTTTAAAATAGTAGGACAACACACTTTTATCCCAAAATTGTACAAAGTGTTGTCCATTAATATCGAAAATATGCATTGTATTGTTTTATTCAAAACAATACACAAACATATTCAAAATTGGTATATGTTCTGAAAGAATTTTAAAATTTATTTATGTCAACACGCGATCTTTACATTTTGCTTTGGAACGATAACAAAAAAAAAAACTTGAAATCTTATTTGCTTATGATAATACTAGATCTAATACGCCCTATGGGTTAATCTTCAGTGGTACTAATGCCACGATAAAATTTGTCATGTCGCCAGAGTTTATAATTTTGTATATCGGCTTTTCCATCTCTGTATGAAACAGCTGTATCCCGAACATGTGTCATCCATCCCAATTGTCCTTTTTCGTACACTACGGCATCCCTGGTTGTCGTTGCTTGCAATTATTTTTTTATTTACCGGTAGTGTTTGTCATTTGCATTGTGGATTTCACTTTATAATAAATACAGACCCGATTTTAGAAACCCATAAAAGGTAAGTAGTTAAGTGTATTTAAAATTTTCTAAATATTCTACAACCGTGAATGTGATAAATTTACCCAAAAAAATTGGCTTTGTTGCTGCGTTTTGGGGCATTTCCCAAAATTCTGTTGTTGACATAACCTTTTTGGGGCGATTGATTCTTTATTGTTGGACAAAGAAAAGACAAGTCATCTAAATGTTTTTTATTTTACAAGGTCCTTGAACTTGGAAATAATCTTTGTGGGTGATATAGTGAAAATATTATATTATTATTTTTTTTTATTTTGACTTGGTGAAAATATATGTGCTGGCAGGAAGTGTTTGGGTTTTGCAAGTACAATCTAAACGATAAATGGTTGGTTCTTAGGTCTAGCATGAATTAGCATATGAACTCAACTATATTTTCTCTTAGATCCAATTTCAAATGACAATGATTTGGAAAATAAATAATACTTCTAATAAAATGCAAAAGAAATATCACGATAAAAAATTCTCTTGAATTTCTGCCAAGTAATCAAATCGTGTGTGGTTTTGTTGCACTTATTTAATTAATGCATATTTGCTCCGTTCCCGCAAGACTTGATTAGTTCTGCAATTTTCATCATTTTTACCTATAAAGCTTTAAAAAGTATTTTCGTGCGGGAATGCGCATTATGTACAGTTATTGTCATATCTACTAACGGAATAAATCATCTTGGCTCCTTTCAAAATTATGCTAGCGCTTCTATTTTTTCTTAAATTATGTGATTTTCGCCAATTTTCTATCAAAATTTTAACTGCTGTCTCTCTCCTTATTTCAGTTACATACGGTCTTTTAAATTGAAAACTATTATCTTGTAATTACTTCACTTATAGTACAAAAAGTAAGTACAAGACGTTCCAAAAGTTAACTAACAAAATAATTAATAATATCTCCTTACAGACAATATTTTAAGAATAATACTCTCTTTAACGTAAAATGTTAAAATTAAGACCAAGACAGATTTCCCAATCTCTTCGTACATTGCAAAAATGTACAAATTTGCAAATTTATGCTTATAATATGGCCTATATTAGGACCAATACAACAACAGCGACGAAACAGCAACACAATTTGGCATCAAATAGTTTATTAAAATTATATACAAATAATTTAAGGTATTCGAATTGGTAACAAGTTTAATTGTAATTTTTAAAGTTGTTTTGTTTATTTTTTAGTTTATTGCATAATATAAATATCCGCAAAATGAGCTCATCCAACGCTTCCCATTTTGTGCTTCCCAATACTCAGCCAATCGCTGATTTGGAATGTAAAAGTGCTTTTGAAAATCTAACGGACAAGGAAAAGCTATATGCCCATTATTTTAGCAAGGCATCATGGGATGGCGGCCTTGTATCCCTAATACAGTCCAGTCCCGAAGGTCCTCTTATATTTTCTCTTTTGCATCGCATCTTTGTTGCTGAGCCATTGGAAGATTTGAAAAAGAAGGCATTGGACAATGGCATTACTGAGGATGAATTTACGGTGAGTTGTAAATGTAATACCAGTATATAATGCAATTTGTATGGGCTAGAAGATCCATATTTCGGGATGTTCGATTTTTACTAGAAATAATGTATTTTTATAATTCAAAAAAAAGTTGTTCACTATCACTATCAATTCAAGAATCTGAGTATCTAATTGTTGTCATTTTATTTCCAGGCTTTCCTGGTATATGCCTGCGGTGTTTTTGCCAATGCCGGCAACTACAAGGGTATGGGCGATAGTAAGATCATACCGAATTTAAGTGAAGAAAAATTTGAGGGCATTGTAAAACTTTCGGCTGCTTATGCCAATGATACCAAAGTCCCCAAAGTGTTTAACAAAGTCATTGCCTTGATTTATGCCTTGCAGCCACGCAATGAAATTTTAGGTTTTGCACCCAACGGTATTACCACATATTGGTCAGACAATTGTACCAAAGAGGATTCAGATACTGTAAACGAATGGTTGACCTCGAAACGTTTGGAACCCTATATGTGTCGTACATTCAAAGTTGAAGAGGATGGCAAAACTATTTATGACGTCAAGTTGGGATCGGTGGCAACAAATGATAAAGACGGCATAACCTTACCTTTAGAAGAATATAAAGGAAATTATTTCCGTGTAACAAGAGGTGACTACAACAAATTGCTGGCCCGAGTAAATGCCAATTTGGAGGAGGCCAAGAAATATGCTGCCAATGAGAATCAAGTAAACATGATTGAACATTACATTAAATCCTTCCAAGAAGGATCCTTGGCTGACCACAAAGATGGTTCTAGATACTGGATTAAGGACAAGGGGCCAGTAATTGAAACTTATATTGGTTTCATTGAAACCTATCGTGATCCCGCAGGTGGACGTGCGGAATTTGAAGGCTTTGTGGCCATGGTCAACAAGGAAAGTTCAGCTAAATTTGCAGAATTGGTGGCCAAGGCTGAAAAACTATTGGAATATTTGCCTTGGACAAAGGAATATGAAAAGGATTCGTATTTGAAACCGGACTTTACATCTTTAGATGTTTTAACATTTGCCGGCAGTGGTGTACCAGCTGGTATAAACATTCCCAACTGTAAGTTGAATTACACATTGTTTTTAAATATTGTTATCTAAAGAAATTTCTTCCATAGATGATGAAATCCGCCAGGATGAGGGCTTCAAAAATGTTTCCCTCGGCAATGTTTTGGCAAATATCAACAAAAAGGATCCCATACCGTTCCTTACAGAGGCCGATCAAGAGCTAATGAAAGAGTATAAAGTAAAATCCTTTGAGGTACAAGTGGGTCTCCATGAACTTTTGGGCCATGGCAGCGGAAAGCTGTTCCGTATCGACGAGAATGGCAAATTCAATTTTGACAAGGACACCACAAAGAATTTGATTACCGGAGAACCTATTACGACATGGTATTTACCGGGTGAAACTTATGACACAAAATTCGGTACCATTGGTTCCTCCTATGAGGAATGTCGTGCCGAAGCTGTGGGTCTCTATCTTTCGTTGCAACCTGATATTTTGGAAATTTTCGGTTTCAAGGATCCCGTCGAGCAGGAGAAAATCGTTTACATTAATTGGCTTTCTTTGATTTGGAACGGCATGGGTGTGGCGCTGGAAATGTTCAATCCCAAATCAAAACAATGGATGCAGGCTCATTCTCGTGCTCGTTTTGTCATTATGAAAGTATTATTGGAGGCCGGTGAGGGTTTGGTTAAAGTTGAAGAAACTGAGGAAAGTAAAAATATGCTCCTGACCGTCGATCGCACCAAAATTGCAACTGTCGGTAAGAAAGCCATTGAGGAGTTTTTGAAGAAATTACAGGTCTATAAGAGCACCGCCGACATTGCAAGTGCCACCAAAATGTATGAACATTATTCGGAAGTCACAGAGGGCGGTTCACATCCCTGGGCTAAATGGCGTGACATTTGTTTGGCCCATAAGAAGCCCCGAGTTATTTTGGTACAAGCCAACACCAAGGAGGAAAATAATGCCGTGCAATTGAAAACTTATGATGCCACACATGAGGGCTATATTAAGTCTTGGGTGGAACGTTATCCCGACACTGAGGTGGATGACATTTTGGAGGAAATTGTTGAGCACGATAAGAAATATTTCCCATGTGCCTTTGGCAATTGAAAAAAATCAAAAACAAAACCAACCGTTTTTTACAGTAAATATATACATACCTACGTAAACCGTCAATAGCATTTCCGTAAAATTTGAGACTTTTATAATGTTTGTTAGTTTGTTTAAAAAACAAAAATAAATAATGTAACTGTTTATGCAATACTTTTTTTTTATTAATTGTTAACAACATTTTTTTTATAGATTTAGTTAATATAGTTTGTAGTCCATTTGCTTGTTTGCCGTTTTCCTGTAGTCCAATTAAACTTTACGCACTTGACATCCAACATAATTGAAGAGATTGGCCTCTTCCTTGGGAGCGGGTGGATTTATGATGAAACGTGCAAATGTGCCACCATTGTTATCCGCCAAACGTCCCGGATTTATTGCCAGACATCCATTGACAACCTGCAAAATGTTGTTGGGGTTAGAAATTATAGCAAATTGGTACGGAACCCAAGACTTACCCTCAAGAAACACTTCTGAGTACTGGGTAATATTAAAATATTTGGAATTTTCTCAATTCGAGCATATTTGTTGGCCAAATCACTGTCCAGACACATTTGATCTTCTTTGGGATGATTTAGGGGATAAAACGATTTCTGATGTAAAAGATAATTGACAACACGTTTAACCTTATCACCAGCATTGCTACCAAAAAGAATAATTTATTAATAATCAATACAAAATTGTCGCTCCATGTTACAACTTACACAGCCAACTCCTCAGCCAAAATATGATCTACAATGTCTGTAGAAGTCATGCCAATAACCAAACCATTTAGATCCACAATCGAGGGATCTGGCAACATATGGACATTGGGAAATGTTTTCTTCATCTGGATGGCCATTGTGGGATAAACACAATCGGCATGGGCGTCACGATGTGATGCCACAACGAGAATTGTTGTTTCCTGGCCAATGGCTTCAACAATACCATTTATCATTTTTTCAAAGAATGCCTCAAATGGTTCGGCCAATGTTACATTGTCACTGATAACCTTATGGCCAGCTTCCATAAAGGGGCCGCATAGAATCAAAACATTTGGACGATTCTCTTTTAGATACATAACTAAATCTTGTAGGGGATCGTAGACCAAATCATCGTCATTTGTGTAGGGACCAGCAGCTATGACAAAACTTAAACGATCAGCAATTTGTGGAGGTTTTGGTGGTTGTAAATTTTGTTCGGTAATAACTTCTTCCACCATCAGGACATCACCTTTGGGATTCATTCCTGAGACCATGATAACTTGCCCGGGAAATATACCCACTGATTTGGATTTGGAGAAATTCAAACGTACCGTATGGCAGCTGGCCTCATTCGAACCAACCAATATTGTTGATGATGGATCCAAAGGACCATCGTAATCGCTGTGAACAACGCCAATGGTTTTTATGACATCCTAAAGAAAGGTAAGATTATTATTTTGTATATAATGTGTATGTCAATGTCCCTCCAACTCACCTGAGAATGCATATCCACCTGACCCAGTTCATAGTCCAGGGTATCTTCGCCAAATACCTTCTTGCATAAGGCCTTGCCAATTTCAAAGACACGATCTCCAGCAATTTCAGCTTTCTCGTAGAGATTATCAAACATATATTTGGCTTTAGTACCGGGTCCCAAACAGTTACCTTCATGCTGTAGCAGTTGTTTTACACTTATTCTCGGTTGTGGTGTTGTAAACGACCATTGGGCATTGGTAATGAGAGAAGGATTACCGAAAGTGTAGACAATTTTTCCCGAACCTGGGGCAGCCGTATGTGTTCGTGGAGTGCCTCTGAAATAAGAAGATAATTATTTTATGATGGCTAAATTACACTGTGCAACAAAATTCGATTTTTTCAATCATTACGGGGAAAATCTGGCATATTATGAAAGTAGAGTAGTAAAAAAAAGAACACACCTTTATCGGCGTTTTGAAAGTTGACCTGACAAAACTTTTGGAAAATTTCAAATTAAAATCCGTTCATTTTAGGTATATAGTCAGATAATATATATAACAATATTGCAAATAAAAATAGATGGAATATTTTGGTGGAAAAATTTAAACGCTAAGCGAGCCAACAAGGGTTATTTTTGGTCTTTTTTCAAAATATGGTTAAAAACTCCCATCAAACGGGATCGTATTAAGTTGAAATATTTAAAAAAAATATTTGTCATAATATTCTACAATAGGTCCTAGTAGACATTAAAAGTCTTAATCTTACTCATATATAAAATCTCCAACAAAGCATCATTTTTGAAAGCTGACGTCAGAGACAAGAATATTATTTCTTCAATTATCACTCTTTCTATATTTTTAAAGTATATTAAAGAAATGCAAATATTTCAATGTTTTTTTGTATTTTTTGATCGGGTTTTGTCGGACTTTTTTTGAGTTGACGCCTGAAAGTAACATAAAATTTCGTTTTAGGCATAAGGTGCCAAAGAAATTTATAATTTTTTGCAAATAGCGTCCTTAAGAATTCAAAATACAAATATTTGAAGAAATTGAATGGAAATTTTGGCCGAAATGTGAAAAATGAAATCGGAATTATCCTTCCATGGGGGCTATTCCAAAAAAAGGACCGATATAACCCATTTTCGACAACAATTATTATGGATATATTCCAAACATCTCCATCAAATTTCAAAAGCTCTATATTAAATGTTGCGAAATACATTTCAAACGATAGGTATCCCTTTGTATACAGGGTGAGATGAAAAAACTGCAACCAACTTCAGACTGCTGTCATTTCTAAGCCACTCGTCCGACAATTGTTAAAATTATTCCAGTGACAGCTAGCTCATAATATTGTTAACAAGCCTACAAAAACATTTTGGTGAGAATTTTTCAGAAAAAAAGTTATTCGTGATGGAATTCAAACGTGATAGTGTGATTTCTTTATATTTGGCTGGAAAACCACAAGTGGCTATCGTTAGAGCACTCCAGCATTTAAATGTGAATAAATCTTTTGTGTCTCGTACCATCGCTCGTTACCGTGATACTGGTATCGTAGCCCGACGTCAAGGAAGTGGACGGAAGAAAGCAGCATCGTCAGCAGGAATGGTTTGAAGAGTAAAGAAGCGACTTATTCGAAACCCGAGTCGCAGTGGCCGAAAAATATTATTCAATAAAAGTAAAAAAATAAAAATTATGGCGTTTGACTTTGTTGCAGTTTTTTTATCTCACCCTATTGGTACTTGTGATCTTTTGTGGCTGAGGTACCAGAATGGGTTGGCAGATATCTCTCATTTGCGTTAGCAAAAATGTTTGGATGTGTGAAATTTGAAGAAAATTGGTTGCTAATTTCGCTTTTTTTTTTGTGAGCGCTTGATTTTCAAAACTTTGAACCCTTTGTGGGGGAAGTTCGCCGTTCCCATTTTGTCCCAGTATATCTTGTGAGTTAATAATGGCATGTGTGAAATTTGCAGAACTTTTTTTGGATTTTATGATCTTTATAGTTATTGAAATTTCTGACCCTTTGTGGGGGATGTAGCAGACGAAATGGTCCGATCTCTACCATCTTTATAACAGATCTTGTGTTGATGAAAATATTGAGATGTACCAAGTCTGAATGGAATCGCATGTTCATTTCGCGTCTATTTAGCTTCATAGATATTCAAAATTTTGACCCTTTGTGGGGGAGATACCAAGGAGTGGACCGATATGTTTCACATTCACACCAGATCTTGATCGGATGCTTATTTCGGATTTTATAATCGTTTTGGTTATTCAAAACTTTGACCCTTTGTGGGAGAGGTACCAGAAGAAATGGTCCGATCTCTACCATATTTATAAGAGATCTTGTGTTGTTGGAAATTTTGAGATGCACCAAATCTGAATGGAATCAGATGTTAATTTCGCGTTTTATGAGCTTTATAAATATTCAAATTTTTGACCCTTTGTGGGGGAGGTACCAGAAGTAGTGGACCGATATATTCCATCTTTATAGCAGATCTTGTGTTAGTAGAAATAATGGGATGTGTGGAATACGAAGTGAAGCGGATGCTTATTTCGGATTTTATAATCGTTTTGGTGATTCAAAATGTTGACCCTTTGTGGGGGAGGTACCAGAATCAGTGGACCAATAAATTCCATCTTCACACTAGGCCTTGGGTTAATAGCAATATTGTGATGTGTGTAATTTAAAGATAATCGAACACTTACATCACATTTTATAAGAGTTATAATTATTCAAAATTTAGACCCTTTGTGGGAAAGGTACCAGATGGAGTGGACCGATATTGTTCATCTCCAAACTCGATCACAATTTGATAATGATATTATGATGTATCAAGGTTGGACCAAATCAGATACTCTCTTCGAGATTTTTCGTGCACACCAGCCAGACGGACGGATGGAGATCGACTCCATATGCCCTGAAATGGATTTGGTCCAAAGAGAGGTCTATAACCGTTATTTCGGTGCGGCACGTTTTGGCCGTATCAAATGATATATACCCTCTCTAGCCAAATGGCTGAGGGTATAAAAAGTGGATAATTACTCAGCTGGACTGGACGCTGCTAATATAAATATATTAACACCCTGTCAGCACACAAAAATACACTTCGATAAATACCTTTCAAGCAGCAAAGAAAAAAATATTTAATATTGTCTAAATGTATACAAAAAGACCTCACTTCTTGCCTTTCCCGCAAATATATATGCATGTACGTATGTATGTACATACTTGTCTTTGCAACGCTGTGTAGGCGTATGATTTAATGCAGATTTACAACAACTACGGCTAACATGGACAACTTGCAAGTGCGCCATAAACCACCTAACTCCTATGTCAGTGGTCTGTGGTGGACTGCAGCAACTGCAACAGTTAAGGCAAATGTCAAATATTTGATATAAATTTAGGATTAAATTGCTAGAATTTGGCGTTTTTAGCCTAAATTCCTCTGGCAATTCTTTTGAACCTGAGGCTATCTTGGAATAACCTCATTGCTATGAATTTCATGTTTGTCTAGAAAAGTTCACCGTAAGGTGGGCCATCCCATGAAAAACGTAAGAAGAAATGTTGGAAGTTTGTTGTTTTTTTTTCCTTTCTTGGCAGGAAAGTAGAAGGTGTTTGTAGTGTAACTGATGTCTCTCTATGCCAAACGAAAAGAGACGAAGAAGAAAGATAGTCATGGAGTCTGAACTTAAAAGTTATGGCAAATGGTCTATGATTTTATTTAAATTTATTTATTTTTTGTTGGTGTTGTTGTTGTCACTAAACTTTGTGACCACAAAGAGTTAGGAAGGTAAAAAAACACCACGTTTATTTATTTATTTAACAATTTTTTGTCTGCCCTGACAACAGTCAATTTGTTGGTGTTGCTGTGCGCTATTTTACCGCTTCAATTGCCATTTGTTTTTATTCGAAGGCTGCTGCTATACTTCGTCTTCTTCTCCAGCTGCACAAACACACAAATTATAATCATGATATGACTTTTAGTGGATGGATTTAGCAGCTAAATCCAAGAAAAAATAGTGGCTTTTTTTGTAGAATAAAAATGGCCAAACACCATGAAGGTTCAAAAGATCGCCTAAAGCTTTCTTCCAAATTTTACAGATACAAAATGAGCATGGAAGAGTATTTTTTTGGTGGCATATTTTTTTTCGTTGCACAAAGGTTTGGCAATGGGAGGTAATGCAGGAATAAATTGGTTTGGTTAATGGGCCTTTAAACACTAATAAAAATAGACCTGGAATTCTGGCATTTTTTTCCTTTTTAAGGGATTGCCAATAGATTGGGGCCTAAATTATAAATGAAAAATTTTAAATATTTACAATTTTTAGATTAGCTTAAAATAATATGGACTATATGGTAATTTTATGCTGATTAAGGATATTTTTTTCTGTGCTATAACATAAAAGAAGTGATGGGAATTATGAGAGATGAAAGGTAGATAGTTGTGTCTGAGTTTAGCTGAATCTTAAATTAAGAAAACTTCGCAGGGTGACTCTAACAGGCACATGATCATTAGTAAAGCTTGTAATATTATCCAGATCCGAAGTTCCAACTACACAATAGCTTTTGTGGATGCTGGATATATACAGAGGGTATATATCATTTGATACGGTCAAAATGTGAATAGTCGAAATAACGGTTTTAGACCCTAGGACCCTTCGGACCAAATCCGTTTCAGGACATTTAGAGTCGATTTAGCGATGTCCGTCCGTCATTTTGTCTGTCTGCTAGCTGCTGCACACGTTAACTCTCGAAGGTTGTATTCGATTTGGTCCAAACGTGGTACATCGTAATATTATTACCAAACTTAGATCGAGTTCGGAGATGGACAATATCGGTCCACTCCTTCTGCTACCTCTCCCACAAAAGGTAAAAGGTCGACATTTTCAAGCAAACATTTTACTGCACAGAAAGAGAAATCTTTGCAAATCCTAATATTTGCATCAGTACTAGATCAGGTGTAAAAATAGACACTATCGGTCCACTCCATCAAGTATCTTTCCCACAAATGGTCAACATTTTGAATAATACAACTCTCATAAAATGTGATGTAAGAGTCCGATTGTCTTCAAGCTTCAAACATCCCAATATTTATATTAACCCAAAGTCTGGTGTAAAGATGGGCAATATCGGTCCACTCCTTCTGGTACCTAGCCCACAAAAGGTCTAAATTTTCAAAAAAATATATTTTTTGCACAGAAAGAGAAAAGATAATCCGATTTTGCTCCAACTTTGCAAATCCTAATATTTGCATTATTACTAGGTCAGGTGTAAAAATAGACACTACCGGTCCACTCCATCAAGTACCTCCCCCACAAATGGTCAAAATTATTAATAATTACAACTCTCATAAAATATGATGTAAGAGTCCGATTATCTTCAAATTTCACACATCCTACTATTTTTATGAACCCAAGATCTGGTAGTAAGACGGAATACATCGCTCCACTACTTCTGGTACCTCCTCCACAAACGCTCACGATTTGGAATATCCATGAAGTTCATAAAAAGCGAAATCAACATCAAAGAAAGCGAAATAATCATCCAACTCTCTTCAAATTTCACACACACAAATATTTTTGTTAACACAAGATCTGTTGTGAAGATGCTATATATCTACGAACCCCTTCTGGTACCTCACCCTCAAAGGGACACAGTTTTCAATACGAAAACTAAACTATATAAAAATAATGCAGTCTCTTTAAAAATTAGTGGTGATGTAAGGCTCACCTCCAATTTTCACTGATAATCCATTTTAAGGCATTTAAGGGAGGAACACCATACTGATGATTTTTTAAAAATCAATTACATATATTTTTTTTAAATTTATTGATAAGTTTTTGGTCTATTTCAGATATGAAGGCTTGATTGCCAGCCAAATTTTATACCCTACACCACATGGTGGTAAGGGTATTATCTTTGTGCATTTATTTGTAACATGGAGAAGGAAGCGAGATAGACCCATAGTTACTTTTGAGGATCTTCATAGAATCACATTAATGTATGTCAGTCCGTCTGGGCGTCCGTCCATGCATTCATGTGAACAAAATGCAGATCGCATTTATTATCCGATTGAGAAGAAATTTTCAAAACAACATTTGTTCGGCCCAAGGACGAACCCTATTGAAATTGGTGATAATTGGGTCAGATTTAGATATAGCTCCCATATATCTTCAGTCGATTTCGGGTTAATTGTGCACCAAATGGCCAATACCAGTCCAAAAGTCCTAAATTTTGGTCTAGTCCATCAAATTTGTTGAAAATCGGTTCAAATATAGCTATAGCTGCCATATGTTTCATCCGTTTTGGTGTTTAAGTCCCTCACATTCGTAATATGCATTCGATAACAATGACATTTGGTACCATATATCGTATGGAGCTCGGAAATACATTGGCCAAATTTTATCGGTTCAGTTTTGGATATAGCTCCCAACCGATTTCGCGTTAATTGAACACCAAATGGACAAAAATCTGTCCAAGTCCTTAATTTTGGTACATCCGACCGAATTCAGTCTAGAAACAAGTACATAAATTTTGGAGAATCTCGGCTCCCATATATAGGTTTCATCCGATTTGGTGTTGAATTTCCCTACATTCGCAATATGCACCCCACAAGAGTGATGTTTGGTATCAGATACAACTCAGAAATACCTCAGTCAAATTTTTCCGAGATCGGTTTAGATTTTTTTATAGCTTCGATACACATCTTCATCCGATTTTACGGATATTGATCCCAATATATGTAATATCAGCCCAACTTAAAGAGATTTTTTCATATTCATCCGAAATTTTACCATTTGGTGAAACTCGGTCCGGTATATCTATTGCTGCAATAAATATGTGTTAATATATATTATTATCAAAGCATCCTTTGAACTTATCTTTTATTTTGGGAATCTAACAGCATTGGGCCCTGCAGAGACCTAAGCTATAGATGGTTACCCATAATTGAGTTTGAAATTGTGCCCGAAACCTTCAAAATAGCGAAAATTATGAGGTACAGTAACATGGGGCCTATTCCAAACAGTGCAGCAAACGTTTGAAGCGTGAAGAGATTATATTTACTCAGAACTCTATATGTCAAGTTACATATTATTTGGTTTAAAATTGTGGTCAAAATATTCTAAATGCCGAAAATTAGGTAGTAAGGATATATGGGGGCCATACCGGCCATACTAGGGGTATTATGAATGTCTGAGCAAAATTTCTGATCAATATAATGCTTTCCTGAATTAATCTCCGTTTTTGGGGATCACATACCACCATCTTCTAAAATTTTTGAAAAAAATAATTTTTTCGCACATTGTATATATTTTTCGGAATTAAAGAGACCTTATTATTTCTTAAGCTTACATTTTGACATCAAATATTTAGAGTGGAACTTTTTATTTTCAAGTTGTTACTGTTTAAGAAAATCATTCTCTAAATTTCTTTTCGATGTATAGCTCATTTGATATATTTCGAGGCCTCTATTTTCCATAGCCCTTCCAAATAATAAAACAACTTAAATCTAAGCCGTACAGCTTTTAAGATCTATTCCAACATTAGATGCCATGAAAGCAACAACAACAACATCAACTGAAATGAAGCAACAAATACCAACACCACACATTGCATCATAATGGCTCTTGGGGGAGCTTGACAAAGCAAAACAAATACAACAAAAGACACCGTGATTTTCGGCAAGAATTGCAGTAAATGTGGCACCACCGACACAACATGAGGCAGTAATCACGTTGCGAACACGATTCGACAACACCGCTCTTAAGAGTATAACATACGTGCCGTGCATACCTCAGCGCGGATGGCATTTTTGGTTGGTGTTGCATTGGTGTATTGTGGGTTGGCGTAGCTGGCTGATGCTGAGATGTGACTGTTGTTCGTCCCTAAAAATGCTGCAATGCAGCGGCTATAGATTTGTGGACTATTGCGGTATAGGGATTTTTTTTCGAACATAGGAGAACAGACTTAGGTGTCATATTTATATCCTACACCACATTGTAATGAGGGTATTTGTTTGTAACATGGAGAAGAAAGCGATATAGACACATAGTTACTTTTGAGGAGAATCATTTTCTGAGTCGATTTATGCATGTCAGTCTGTCTCTCTGTCCAAGTATTTTTGTGAACAAAATGCAGGTCGCATTTATTATCCGAATGAGATGAAATTTTCCAAACTATATTTCTTTGGCCCAAGCACGAAACCTATTGAAATTGGTGAGAATCGGTTAAAATTTAGATATAGCTCCCATATATATCTTCACCTGATTTCGGGTTAATTGTGCATCAAATGGCCAATATCAGTCCAAATGACCTGAATTTTGGCACATCTGAGCGAATTCAGCCTAGAAGCAAGTACATCAAATATATATGTTTCATCCGATTCTTTCTTTTAGTCCATCACATTCGTAATATGCACTCCACAAGAATAATATTTGGTACCATATGTCAGATACAGCCTACAAATATTTCTGCAAAATTTTATCGAGATCGGCATAAATGTGGATGTGCACTAAATGGACAATATCAGTCCAAATGACCTGAATTTTGGCACATCTGACTGAATTCAGTCTAGAAGCAAGTAAATCAAATTTGGTGAAAATCGATTCAGAATTGGATATGCCTCCCATATATTAGTTCCCTCTGAACAGCTATAAAGCCATAGGTGGTATGATCTACTTCAAATAAATTATTTTGTTAAGAGAGCTCTACTAAATATGCATAGTGGTGTAGGGTACCACATCGTCGTCCCGCCCGACTGTTGACTTTTCCTTGCTGTTTTTATACCCTCCGCCATACATAGTATGGAGCGTATATTAAGTTCGTCATTCCGTTTGTAACTCATCTAAATAATAATTTTAGACCCAACAAAAGAAATATATATATACTTTATCAGCGTAAAATTCTAAGACGATTTAGCCCTGTCGGTCCGTCTGTCCGTCTGTTGTGATCACGCTACAGTCAAAAAAATAAAGATAGGAAGCTAAAATTTTGCATAGATCTGTATTTTGTCTGCAGGCAGGTCAAGTTCAAGATGGACTATATCGGTCCACGATATCGTATAGCTCCCATATAACGGTACCCCTCGATATTCGGTATTTTGATGATTTTAGCCAAATTTTTCAACGGAATTGTCTGAAATTCTACACAAGGAGTTCCTTGTGATCACTTTACCCCCTGAATGAGAATTGCCTACATAGGTCCATGATATCGTATAGCTCCCATATAACGGTACTCCTCGATATTCGGTATTTTGATGATTTTTGCCACATTTTTCAACGGAATTGTCTGCAAATCCACACAAGGAGTTCCTTGTGGGTATTTTACCCCCTGCAAGATAATTGTCTATATAGTATTTTGATGATTTTAACCACATTTCTCAATGGAATTGTCGGAAATTCCACACAAGAAGTTCATTGTGAGTACTTTTCAGACGTAGATTTGTCTATTTAGGCCCCAGACGTAGATTTGTCTGTATAGGTCCACAATATTGTATATCACACCACCTTACGATATTCGGTATTTTTAAGATTTTAACAGAATTTTTAATGGATTTCATTTTTTTGAAAATTTCCTAATTCGTTCCAAATGGTGGAGGGTATTCAAAGTTCGGCCGGGCCGAACTTACTTTACTTGTTTTAGCTAAGGTAGTCACAGAGTAAGGTTTTCTGTGAATTTTGGAAATCAACTGGTTCGATGACCTTCTTTACTAGTTCATTAGTTAACCATGTAAAATATGTTAAGTAAAATTTCCATAGCAATTTGTAAAAAAATAAAATCCTGCAAAAAAACCCAGAACAGTCTCAATGCTGTCATAGCCAAAAAAAATGCCACAAACCCCAAGTCCTAAGAGTGATTTCTCCTTGGAATATCTTGAATTAAAAATCACCTTAGGTTAACGTTTTTCTTGGTAGAAAAGAAACAAGTATGAACACAGCAACAGCCTAAAACTAGACGACAAACGCGATAGAACAGAGCATTTTTTTCCAAACTTATACATATTTACAAAAATATGCCTGGCAGGCTGCCATAAGCAACATTTTATCATAGAGAACACTAAAGTATAGGATAGAAAATTTCGCGCGCGCTTTTGTTTGATATTTTGTACCAAAAAAATAAGGAGAGAACAAAAAACATAACTAAACCAAACCGAAACTCCATGACAAAGTTTAACACAATAACCCCCAGAGAGTGGTTACCCAAATCGGTGGTGTTCAACAATTTTGGTATGACGTTGAGTGGTTCGACAGATATTGGCATACATTGCGATTGGACATAAGAACCTGGGCCATGACAGACAAAATTCATTTAAATTATTTATGTATGTGTGGTAATAAAAAATATAATATTATAGGAATGCATACAACGATTGTATGGAATAAAAAAAAAACATAAACCGGCATTAAAAAATATCTAAATATGTATTTATAATTACTTTATTCAAATAACGATTTCATATCATCGAGAGAAAAACAAGAAAAAATGGGTTTGGTCGCGACAAATTTTTTATATGAGATCGATGTGTCAATACGTGAAAAAAATATTTTCTACGGATAGGGCTTTACAAAAATTCCAAATAATAGGCCATTAAGGGGAAACATGAAATTAGAACCTTAAAATTGCCACAAACTGGAGGATACCACACATCAGGCACTTTGGGCGGAATGTGTGGTCAGGACTTTCAAAAACACTCAAAATCGGTCCTATATATACCTATATAAATAGTTTATGTCAAAATGTGAACCAATATTGAAAAAATTCCATATGTCGACTTTTTTTTTGATGGAAATTGCAGAATTGGGCCTGAACATTTCGAAATGCCCAATATAAGACGGCACTTTATGTGGGATGTATATCAAATAACGAATCTCGACTGAACATCTTACAATGGAAGGATTCATATTATCTTAAAAACGCCAAATTACAACTAATTGACTTGGTGATGCCTGTTACGTACGGTCACGGTTTGGTTTGCGCTTCGCTTCGTTATTCCACAGAAGACTCTGGCTCGCTGTTCCACAGGAGTCTTTGGCTCGTTGTCTCATAGAAGATTTTGCTCGTTGTACCATAACTGTAGTGTTAGCTAGCCTAGCCATTGTACACAACGTGTTCTGCTGAACCCAATCCTAGACGACTCGGACATCTTATCCAGAATATTTCCACAGTGAGCTACAGAACCAGAACAATTTTACAAAAAGTCCCTGATCCATTTTAGACAACCTGGACATCTGAACCCGAATATGCCTGCAGAGTGTTTTGCCGATTCCGAACGAACACCAACATCAGGTCGTATGACCTGAACACCAACATTGTATGATTATCAACCCTGAGTCAGCCCCAATGACCATTTATTAAATCCCGAATCCGAATCCCAATATCATTGCAAAAACTAACATCTTAGTTCTGGATTTCCCTCAATCGTCAATATCCGATGACCATCCCTCAAAGTCCGTGATTACATTCGAATCGTCAACATCCCGAATGCCGACAACAATCCGAACACTTGTAGTAATTTAGTATTTAAATTAAGAAAACCAAAAATTATATTTCTCTGCCATTTGACTTGCAAATTGTGGAAAAATAAGTTGGCGGAACAGGCTATTAACATGCTCTCTCTAAAGATAGAAAATATGTCTTAAATAAAAAGTTATAAGGAATTCCACCAGGTATATGCATATCCAGTTTCACAAAAAACTGATTGGCAAAAATTTTAAATTAAAATACGGGGTTTGTTTCGGTTCGGTGGCAGGTACCAAAATGAACACGGATATTGCTTATCTCTGTTTGATAATAATAGTGCGATGTGCCAAGTTTGGACGAAAATGGATACTCCATGGCGGACACAGATCGATCGATTCGAAATGTCTTGAAACGGATTTCGTCGAAATATATCTAGGGTCCAAAACCGTTAGTACGACGAGGTACGCTAAAGCTGTATCGAGTGATATATACCCTTTGTAGTCTATAACAAGTAAAAAAACAATAGGTTCGGCCAGGTTAAACTTTTAATACCCTCCACCTTAGGGTAAAAGAAACATTAGAAGAAATTTGGCAAAAACCATTAAAATGCCGAATATCGGGAGGTACCGTTATATGGGGGCTACACCAAAACGTGGACTTATAATTACAATATTTCGCTACACGAACTAGGACCCATTATGACCCACAAATACCAATTTTTAGACAAATCAGTGAAAAAATGTAGCAAAAACCATCAAAATACCGAATATCGGGATGTACCGTTATATGGGGGCTATATCAAATCATGGACCCATGCATGCAATGTTTCGCCACCGAAGCTGGAACCCATTATGACCAACAAATACCAATTTTCAGACAAATCCGTGAAAAAATGTGGCAAAAATCATCAAATTACCGAATATCGGGAGGTACAGTTTTATGGGGGCTATACCAAAACGTGGACCTATAATTACAATGTTTCGCTACACGAACTAGGACCCATTATGACCCACAAATACCAATTTTTAGACAAATCAGTGAAAAAATGTGGCAAAAACCATCAAAATACCGAATATCGGTAGGTACTGTTATATGGGGTCCAAGTCATGGACCCATACATGCAATGTTGGAAACCATTATGACCCACAAATACTAATTTTTAGACAAATCCCTGAAAAAATGTGTCAAAAAAAAAACTAAAATACCAAATATCGGGAGGTACCTTTATATGGGGGCTATACCACAACGTGGACTTATACATGCAATGTTTTGCCACACGCTCAGGGACCCGTTATGACCTACAAATACCAAATCATCAAAATACCGAATATCGGGAGGTACCGTTATATGGGGACTATACCAGAACGTGGACCGATATATCTCATTTTCAATACCAACCATCCTAGACACAATGCAAATAGCTCTGCTAAATTTTGGCGCTCTACGTCAAATAATGTGGGCTGTATCGTGATTTCAACAGACAGACGGACAGACAGACAGACAGACAGACAGACGGACATCGTTATATCGACTTAGAATTTTATGCTGATTATGAATATATATACTTTATGGGGTCTAAGACGAATATTTAAGGATGTTACAAACGGAATGACAAACTTAATATACCCTCCTTTCCAAGGTGGAGGGTATAATAAAAACGACTTGTAGGTCTTGAATATATACCGATCTGTGGTAAAATTCCATTTTTAGACGGAAGAAAGTTTAAGATCGACTGCGAAAGTAAGACTTTAAAAGCTGAAGAAGTCGTGTTTTTATGTAGCAATAATTATTGAACTTCTTGTTCTGTAAATTTTCTCTCCATGGTTTTCCTTTATTACCACATTCCTTAGTTGTTGATTTCGTGAGAAATAGAAGTTAAGAAATGTTACATCACAACAATATTTTTATGTTTGCATTTTGATTTCCTTTTCGCATAACACTTTTATCTATGAGAAATTTGAAAATGGCAATGGAAATCAATTAAGTGTTCGCCCACATTAGTCATTTAAATTCTTGTCATTCTAAGAAAAGGGTTTCAACGTTTTCCATGGGAATCGATAGTCGTTTGCATAGACCATGACTTTGATTGGTTTCATGGCGGAAAAACGAATTTCTTGCAACGAACATGCAAGCGTGTGATCAAAACTATTATTTTCCTAGTTTCTGAAAGGCATATTTAATAGAAATTACAAATTTATTCAATTTTATATTTATTCTAGGAGAAGGGAAGGAAAAGGAAGAAGAAATTTTTTAAATAACTCCATAAGACAAAAACCAAAGGAAGCGATGATAATTTGTGATTATTTCCGAAACTATAGTATTTTCTGTATTATCATTTGGTAAATATTCCACTGAGATCGTAAATATCGAATTCTTTAAATATAAGTAACTGTGAGGACACAATTGTTCAAACACATCACATCAAATAGATCCGCTTATTAGGACTTAAAAAACAAAAAACAAAACAAAAAAAATAGAAAGCTACACGTAATCACATCTCACTGGCTTAGTATTTCAATCTAAGACGTGATCTTCGATTACCGTTTCTAAAATTGAACACCTGGCCCAATATGGGTTAATCCATTGTTTTGGGTAAAAACCAATAACGTATTTGGAATTTCAATACTTCCGTAATTTACTCCACTTCACTTGCGTTAGAAATCTTAAAACTAGTTGGGTTTTTGGAAAATAATTTATTCTTATTCTAATTTATAGCACCACCCAATACAAATTGCCCGACTGGGCGCAATGAGAAATGTGGAGCAACATTTCAGATAAATTACAAGAAATCACATTAAAAATCAATAACACGATAATTGAACATAAATTAAAGGCGAGCTAAACACAATGCAAACCAAAGCAAATCAAAAAAAAAAAATGAACGAGAGACAAATATGTAAAGGGTCGACGTTTTGGGTTGAAATAAGTTTAAATTTAAACTATAATAGTTGTAAAAATTATTGGGGAAATGAAAGGCAAGTCAACACCTTAGAATATAGAGTTGTCATGTGAGAGGCTTTGAGCGTTTACCGGTCAAAATATCATAACATGTTTTTGGAAACGTTAATTAGGATAGCTTTACCAAAAACAGGAGTTGGATTCTTATTCCATGAAAAAATTCAAATGAAAAATATTTTCTTTAAAAACTGACATCTTTCATTTTACAATTTTTTAGAACAAGGGTTAAGGACCAGAAAAGACCTTTGTGCTATTTTTCAAATTAAAAATAGTTAAAATATTTGATTAAATTTATCAAATAGTTTTTCTATCACGCCACAATTTCTAGTCATTTGTTTTCGATCACTATCTAATTGACTGTGGCATGTTAACTTAAAACAAACTAACACTTACAACAAAAAATGGGTGTTTTCCTGCCAGCACCTTTGACAATAGACCATTTGCCTGGCAATAAATACACAAAGAAGTCTATTGTCTAGCAGGACTTAAGTATAAAGCAATTGATATTGCAGTTTATCGTAATATTGACACTTACACGGAATTTTTGCATATTTCAATATTTAATGATTAATTTGTATTACTTCTGTGTTTTGAAAAATTACACATTTCTGGAGTTTATTTTTTTTTCAAATGACAACTTATTTAAAAAAATGCGGAGGGATCAAAATGAAAGTGTATATAATGTATAGAAAAATGATTTAAAGTCTAGAAATTTAGGATAAAATAGCACCGGAATCAACTATATAATAGGGTCGATTTTCGATTGATAGATTAATTAACTTTAACTACACACTATCATTACTATACATTCTATTATTTAGACTTTTTGGCTTAACTCTAGTAAAGTTCTTCAATTTTTTTTAATTATTTTTCCAGTGGTAGGTTATTTCACCCTGATTCCGGGAAATTTCGACTAACGTTGTTGTCTAAATTTAATGGAAAATATCGGCCCACTCTTTCTGGTATCTTCCCACAAAGGGTCAACATTTTGATAATCTCTTGTAAAATGTAAAATAAGAGTCCGATTATCTTCAAATTTCGCATATTTTACCAACACAAGGTCTGGCTTAAAGATTGAATATATTGGACCACTCCTAGTACTTTCTCCGTCAAAGGGTCACACTTTTGAATAATTATAACTATCATAAAATTTAAAATATGTATCCTATTCTCTTCTAACTCGGTACTTCCCAATATTTTTATCAACACAAAATGTGATATAAGGATGGAATGTATCGGTTTATTACTTTTGGTACCTCCTCCACAACGGGCTATAAAATTATATCTTCATAAAATGCCAAATAATCATCCGATTCTCTTCAAATTGTATACATCCCAATATTTTTAACAACTCAAAATCTGCTTTGAAGATCTGATTTATCGGTCCACTTCTTCTGGTTCTCTCCCCCAAAGGGTCTAAATTTTTATTAGCAAAACGCTCAAAAAAAAGAACGAGATAAACATTAGTTTTTTTCTTAACTTAGAACTTGCCAATATTTCTACCAACACAAGATCTGGAGTGAAGATGATAGATATCGCCAAACCCGTTCGGGTACATTCCCCAAAAAAAGGTTAAAATTTGATTAATATGCACAGTTCAACATTATAAAACATGTAAACAAAGGCTATAGTCGTGCGGAGCCGACCATCTGATACCCTACAACACGAAAATAAATGTGAAGCTCCCTCGGTTAATTTTTTGTCCTTTTCGATTTTTCAGGGAGATTTTATTTTTTTGGTCCATTTGAACGCCCCAAAGGTATATCTTCAAAAACAATAGGCTTTAATTCTGACCCTAACACTACCCCATGCCAAATTTCGTGACGATCAGACGATAATTGTGACCTGTTCATAATACCCTCAACACATAGTGTTGCTGGGTGTACAAAAACTTTAGAAAATGTACAATTTAAAATTGCAAGTGAAACTGAAAAAATCGCATGCGATAAAAAATACTACAAAAAATTAAAAAGTGTAATAAAAAATATTCACTTTTTTATTGGCATATTTTCAAGCGATTTTCTTAGATTTAATCATTTTCTGGCAAGAGACCATTTCGAATTGATGAGAATTGTGAAAATCTGTCCAGCGGTTCTTGATATCCGATATCTTGGCTATCAGCATCATTGCAATAGTCAGAAGTGACCTTTTAATGTATTTGTGATTTCGCCGGGATTAAAATTTCGTGGTTTAGTGGAAATTTTCGTATTTTTTAATATAAAAGTTATGATCTATTTTACCCTCTAAATATTGTCCGATGACCGTCCAATTTGCTATACTTCTGCCCAGCCCTAAATTCTAACTCTATGCAAAATTCTCGATTGGTTTCATGGCTAGTGAAACAAAACACGAAACGAAAAATATACATTTAGACTCTTCATAGACGACCCTGAGTAGGCCTTCTATGCACAGAAGATCTATTATTCATAAGGAACGGTAGTTCTTGGTAAGTATATGGGATTGAGTAATTCTATTAAACTTTTTTCCATTCTGATTTAATTAAGTGTTATTATTTAATTTCTGATATAAGATATCGAATCCAAGGAAGAATGTTTAAGGTGAACAGTTTGTTCTTCTTATTCGATTTCTCAAAAATTATTTTCTTCCCTTATTTGATCAGAAAAAACAAAATGGAAACATAGACGTTCTACTAGTATACAATAAGTTACAAAGAATCAGTCAATAATTTCTTTGGAATTCATATCAAATTTGGGAGACAGGAACAGGTGGACTTTTCTTTCTACTTTCATTTCTACCATATACTTTAAAAATAATAATTTTGAATAATATATTCGAGATTGAAAAATATCAATACCCTCGATAGTTGCATTGATCGTTAACCTGCTCTTGAGTGATGGTTACATTCTTTTGGTTGAATCTATGCAATTATCAAACAATTATATTTAATATTATTACCCCGATTTCCGTTACAAAATCTAGCCTTGGGAATCTCTTATCCAAATATCAACTTTTAATCCATAACTTTTGAAATTTATCTGCCTGTTTTAATAATAATCCATAAATCAAAAATATATTTCCTTCTCTAAATATCAGCTGCATCCTCTTATCTGTTATTACATTTACTAGAAAAACGCACATTTGTAACTGAATTCTTTCGGGCGAACAGAGGTAGAACCGTTTACATCCGCTATTTCATATTTATTTTTATAAATTTATTCTAATTCCAAATGGAGACTTCCCCTTCGAGATTTGCAGGTATTTCCTTTGCATCCAAACATCCAAGACGAAGAATTTCAAATCATCATGGGCTATTTCCTTTCATAGCTGGTCTTGCTGGCTACAAGTCTTAAATGATCGCACGTAAACCAAGAATCGATGAAATGGCTGGCATCAACACCGCCGCATCATAGACGCACAGGCGCAATTAAAAACCACTTCACTGGGTTTCCAAGTCGTCATTACATTGGACTGGCTGTCTGACTGACTGGCCAAGTCTTATCTCATGGAAATGTTTCTCAGCCAAAATAGTCCACAATGTTAGGTGACGGCAGAGATCATCAGCATCATTCTCATCCTCTGCAGAGACCAGAAGGCCTGTTTTGCTACCCACCATATCGCAATCTTAGTTATTCCCTGGCGTTGGGAATGTATCAATATGGTGGTTTTTCAACAACAACAGCATTTGCTACTTCCGGTGATGGCCAGACGCGGAGCTACTTTGTTTTGTTCGCTTACGCAGCTGTAAAGCAAGTGTAGAACAAGAATTTACGATTTTTGCTATTCCTTGTAATTTGGTAGTCATGGTAAAGGGGTTTAAGATAAAAACTCAAGACGAATAATGTCTTCCATTCCATACATTTTTACCTGGTCTTATTATACCCTCCACCATTCTATGGAGGGTTATCAATTTTGTCATTCCGACCCTACAAAGTATATGTATTCTGGATCAGCGTAAAATTCTAACACGATTTAGTGATATCTGTCTGTAATCACGCTATCTTTCGAACGAATTACACACATGCATAGTTTACCAGTAGGCAGGTTAAGTTCGTAAATGGGCCATGTCGGTCCACGTTTTCGTATAGCCCCCATATAACGGTACCTCGCGACATTCGGTATTTTCATGATTTTAGCGACAGTATTTACCGGAATTATTTCGAATTTTTGTATGCAGGTCCACGTCTTTGTATGGCCCCCATATAACCTACGCTCCCGATATTCGGTATTCTGCAGATTCCAGCAACATTATTCACCGGAATCTTTTCAAATTTCCTATTGGGAGATGTTAATGGTTACTACAACCTATGGGAAAAATTTCGTATGCAGGTCCACGTCTTCGTATAGCCCCGATATAACGACCTCCCGATATTCGATATTTTCATGATTTCAGCGACATTATTTACCGGAATTATTTCAAATTTCCTATTTGAAGTTCGTAATGGGTGCAACAGCCTATGAAAAAAATGTTTCAGGTCAACGTCTTCAGGATTTTTTTTGAAATTTTTCAAGTTCCTTCCAAATTTTGGAGGGTATTAAAAGTTCGGCCCCGCCGAATTTAGCTTCTTTTTTACTTCTTTTTATATTGTTATGGAATAGTTTTTTTTTTTACGGAACTGCTAAAAAGCTTCATAAAATATTTCGCTTAGGGACCCATCTGAATTTTAAGCCTTTTTTCATAACCCTTTATATCAGAATTATTACACTTTATTACGCTTACTGCTGGTTTACACATTGTACATCACCTCATTCGTGAGGAGCGACAAAAAAACACACACACACATATATATATATATCTCTTCTGGTGTGATGGGAAGCATTATCGGACATCTTCATAAATGTTGTTATTACAGATTATTAACTTTATTAATCATTCATTCGGCCAAAGTCTCTTAAAAGTAGAACTCAAAACTAGCCACCATTTTTTTTTACATACCTAGTCTGAATGTCGGTCTCAATGAGTACACACATACGTACAAACGCTGTGGAGTCTGTGGCTCATTTTATAATTGCTTAAATACAGGTTTCGGCAACAATTAATTCCTTTTGGATATAATCGGAATTTCTTAATGGGACTTAATTCTCTGAGATGTTGAGGAGATAAGGAGTAAGAGAATTAGGGGAGGGTTTGAACGGATGAGCTGATTATGTGATCTTAATTGTTATTGTTTGTAGAAGTAGTTTTTTTTTTGAATTTTGAAATTTAAAAATTAGGAAACACTAGTTCTATTGCAGACAGATATATACCCATTGTGGGGGAGGAATGAGACATGTAAAGGTAGAAATTTGGAATTTTTCGAGGGTTATTGTTATTAAAAAATTTTATCCTTTGTGGGAGAGATATCAGAACCCCGTTTTTATGGGATACTTAATACTATAAGACATATTTAAACAGCAAACTTTAAAAGAAATCTAACAAAATCGGTGGCGGTTACATTTAAAGAAAATTATTATTTTTATTACCTCCACCTTTTATGTCTAGGATGGTTGGTATTGAAAATGAGATGTATCGGTCCATGTTATAGTATAGTCCCCATATATCGGTACTTTCCGATATTCGGTATTTTGTTGATTTTTGCCACATTTTTCCACGGATTTGTCTAAAAATCGGTATTTGTAGATTATATGGGTTCTAGCTCGTGTGGTGTATAGTCTCCATACAGGCGTACCTTCCAATATTCGGTATTTTGATGTTTTTGCCATGATGGGTTCTAGCTCCGGTGGTGAAACATTGTATGTATAGGCTCATGTTTTGGTATAGCCCCAATATAACGGTACCTCCCGATATTCGGTATTTGATAATTTTTACCACATTTTTTTTTTTTTTTAATTGGTATTTGTATCTCATAATGGGTTCTAGCTCCGGTGGCAGAACATTGAATATTTAGGTCCACATTTTCCTATAGCGTGTATATAATGGTACTCACTGATATTCGGTGTGTTGCTAATCCTGGTCACATTTACTTACCAAACTGTTTCAAATGAGGTATTTAAGAAGATTTGGTAGATGACAATCCTTGAAGTATAATATTGCCTATATAGGTCTCCGTTTTGATATGGCCACCATATAACGGCCTCACCCACTTTATGGTTTTTTTGAAAAGTTTAACAGCATTATCCAAACGGTCTTAGTGTATTTTAAAGTGGAACACGTTTGAATTCAGATACTTTTATAAAAAATAGTTTTCTTTACTGAAAGGTGGATGGTATTAAAAGTTCTTCTTGGTCGATCTTAATGTTTTTACTTGTTTTTTTTTACGAGAAGTAGTGGGAAAATATTGTTCATGTTCTCTCCTGACCTACGTCTGACATAAATTGTATCATGTCTCAAGTTCAGTCTATATCGAGAACTCGTTTTGTTTAAAAAGTGATTTTAGTTAGATTTAAATATTATTGGCAACGAATGTTTGACATGGTCCAAATTTGATTCGTTTAGACTATATCGGGTGCTCCGCCGGGTAACTGACGTAGCCAGAAATGAGTATCGGGGGTGGGGGAGGAGAGGTACCCTGGGCCCAACGTTGGTGACCGGGTGTATATGAGATATATTTATAAATTTGGTCTTTGTCGGAGTAGTTGGAGAGTTTTCATCATACAAAATTGTGACCTTTTGTGGGGAGTTACAAGATGGAGGGGTCCAATATTATTCGTTGCAAACCTACATAAGGCTGATTTTAATATTGCGATGTGCTAAGTCATTTGGTTCAATATTTTTGTAATGTTTGTAACTTTTGTGGGGGAGGTACCACAAGATGTGTGTTTTGGAAAAAAAAATTATACAGTTACCAGCCGACCAGACAGACAGACGGCCGGCTTGTCTAAATCCACGTCCAAATGATATGTAACCTCTGCAGCCCCTTCTAGCCTTTAGACCCTTGTAGCCTTTAAACAAGGTAATCTTAATGAATTTCAGAATGCTTGGATGCCCGGTTTTTAGACCCATTGGTATATGCTAGGTATAGGTATGTCCTGTGCAGCTTTATGCTAACCTAAGTTTTGGGGCAGCATAAAGCTGCAATACCGAACTAGATTTTTGCTCATTCAACTAGCTCTTTGGAAATATATCCTTCGATGCCCTCGCCTCCGCTCCATTAGAAACAGTTTCAACAGGATCCATCATATGTCCGTACTTGTTTAAGCCTTACGGTCTATACAAAGGAGTTAGTTTTTGTAGCCGTGCTCAAGGTAACCATGATCAATTTGAAAATGCTTAGTTGCACCGACCTAATGACCCACTGGTATATGCTACCCTTCCGATTATTTCCCCTGTCTTGTACAGCTTTATGCATCCAAAAAACTTACATACCAACCTACATCTTTGGTCATTCGACTAGCTCTTTGGAAATATATACTTCGATGCCCTCGCCCCTGCTCCATCAGAAATAACTTGTGGATCCATAATTTGTCCGTAATTGTTTTAGCCTTACGGTCTATAGAAAGGACCTAGTTTTTGTAGCCGTGGCTCAAGTAGAAATTCAAATAAGGTAGACAGGACATAAGCTGAATAAGGAAGTCTAGACTAGATGAATAAAATGTGAGTCTTCAGACCAGCCGTTAAAGGAAGTGTATAGACAAAATAAAATGGGAGTCTATGGGCGAACTGAGTCTATAGGTGAGCTGAAATGGCAGGTTTGGCAGAGAGGATTTTTAAAGAGAATCATTTAAAACCCTGAAACACGAAATTTAAATAGATTTTTTAGCCAGACAGAGTCTATAGACAAGGTGAATGGGTGTTTCAACACAATGCCCTAGATGAGATCAAAATGAATGTTTTAAAAATGGTATTTAAAGGGATGAAGAGGGATTCTATAGACAGTTGAGTTGAGAGTATAAATACATTTGGAGTGGGGTATTATAGAGGAGCTGAAGAGTAAGGATTTTTTCTAAAACTTAAAATTTGAACTAAAAATGTTAATTAAGCTTCTATGAAAACACCGACGTAGTCCGGGTGACTCAACTTAGAGATATTTAGAGCATTTTTTTTAAACCTCATTTGTCGAAATATATTTCTGGCTGTAAAGTTGGTTTAAAGTTTTTGGAAAATCGGGGCTCGTTTCGGAAGTTGCGAAAGCTGTGTTAACCTAAGTTTGATATTGTTCAGTTGGAGCGAACCCTTTGCTTCGGTTCTCCTTTCTATCAATATTTTGGGAGGCATTTAAAGAGTGCTCCATTATATCCCATTTTTGCATGTCATTTAATTTGGACAGAAATATTTAGATGTTTGAAGACTTTTTTGAATTTTATAAGACTTATGTTTATTCAAAACAAACTATTTGTGGAGCAAGGTTCTAAAGAAGTGGTTTGAAGTGCGTCCATATGAGAGAGATATTACGATGCACAACATAAGGGTATCAAATGGGTTTTTTTCTACATGAAAGAAATACTTATGATCAATTTTAACATCTTATTTCATAAACAAAAATTGTCAATAACTCATCCATCAAATTCCACTAAAAATATTTTCTCCTTGAGATGTGTATGATACTACAAAATAGCAAAATCGTCACAGTGAAAATGCAATGATTTACCCCCCCCCATTTTTTAATTGAAAAATATGCCATGTTTACCCTAGCTATTCCATTTAATATCTCTGCAACAATTTATGTTCAGTTGCAAATTTATGATTTAATGTTTTATAACAAGAATGAAGAGAAAGATCGAAAGAGGGAATGAGGGTTCGATGTACGTACATATGGGGTATTTTACAACTTAAATTGCTTGAGACTGGGTCGGGCGGGCCGACTTTATGATACCCTACACCACTTTGCTAATTTAGTAGAGCCCCACATAATAATTAAAAGTTTTTATGGGAGAATTTAATCATACACGCTTTGATTATAATTATTATTTAAAGTACAAAGGACTAAATATGCCGAAGCATTTGTATCTTTTACATTCGGACTTGTATCGCCCATTTGGTGCAAAATTTTTGACCAGATAAAGATATATATGGGAGCTATATCCAAATCTGAACCAATCTCGATAAAATTTGCAAAGATATTTCTGAGTTGTATTTGATGTATTTCCTGAATATTGTTGTTACTGAGTGCATATTACGGCTGTGGGTAACAAATACAACAAATCGGATGAACAATATATATGGGAGCTATATCTATATCTGAACCAATCTTCACCAAATTTAGCATACTAGCTTCTAGACTCAATTCGGTCGTAAGTGCCAGATTTCTTCCCATTTGGGTAAATATTAGACGTTTGGTGTACAATAAAAGGTAAATCGGACTTACAACATAAACATAAAAAAAATAGTTGGGTGATAGGCACTCTACGGTATTACTGTTGTTATCTTTAATATTAATATTAGTTAGTTATTATTATAATTATTAAAAACTCCCTTAAAATGGCAAACCAAAATATTTTACAAGATTTTTTGTTTTGTCATATAATTCTACTATAGGTCTTAGAATACAGCAAAAGTCTACATCATAGCAAAAAAATCTCGAATTTATATATATTATCAAGTAAAAAATCAGCTAAGTTCGGCCGGGCATTAAAATATGTGGCTAAAATCATCAAAATACCGAGTATCGGGGGGTACCGTTGTATGGAGGATATACGATATCGTGGACCGATATAGCCCATCTTCGAACTTGAAAATTTTAGTTTCTCATCCTAATTCGTTTTGACTGTAGCGCGATTACAACAGACGAACAAATGGAAGGACGGATGGGGCTAAATCGTCTTAGAATTTTACGCTGAACAAGAATATACTATGCTAATATCTAAAATTATTAGTTCCATTAGTTACAAACGGAATGACGGAATTAATATACTCTCCATACTGTGTATGGTGGACGGTATAAAACACATTTTAGGCTAAAACCGTACTCATGTGAATTTATGCAAAATTCTCCTACAAAACATATTTTTAGGAGGATGACGTTAAAGACAAAAATATTTTTCATCAAATTTCAATATAAGTCACCTATAAAAATAAATCACTATTTCCAATATATTTTAAGAAAATTTAACATCACTGTTACCAAAACAAAACGCGAAAAACTACATATTTTCTACTGACTTTTTTACGAGTTTATGTATGAAAGTAACATCAAATTTCTTCTTAGGTAGATGGTGTCAAAAGAAGAAATATTGTATACTAAATTTCACTATAAATCTCAGAATAAACCATATATCTATGAACAATAGTTTTTCAGAAATGTACATGTTAAATTTGGTATATTACAAGCGAAAATTGCGAGTTTACATTTTATGGTGCTAATTAAACACATTTCTATTTTAAGACAACATTTCCCTTAATACTTCATTTTCAGGGGAAAGTGTCAAAGAAGGTACTATTGTATACAAAATTTTACTATAAATCTCAGAAAAAAAATTACTATAAATCTCAGAAAAAAAACTATATATCTAGATTAAATAGTTTTTAAGAAAATTATATATTGTATTCGGATGCTAATTTCTCGTTTTATGAACTTAACGTTTATTTAAAATGTTAACCAGACAGGAGGAGTGGATATATGTATTCCATCTTCACACCAGACCAAGGCTTAATAAAAATTTTTGTCATGTGTGTAATTTGAAGACAATCGGAATCTTACATCACATTTTGTAAGAGTTATAATTATTAAAAATTTCGACCCTTTGTGGGTAGGTACATAATGGAGTGGACCAATATTGTCCATTTTCGCACTTGATACAGGATTTGTGGGGGAGGTAACTCAAGGAGTGGACCAATATCGTCCATCTCCAAACTCGTAAAATTGAAAAATGAGCTCGGGGTAAAGCTATTGAAATTCCAGAAAGTGCAAGAACTTACACCACAACGGAAAGAAAATAGACTCAAAAGAGCTAAAGATTTGCTTCGCTTGGCCGAAAGTGGTGAACTACTGAATTTGGTTTTCTCCCATGAGAAAACACTCGTTGTCCAGCAGTTTGTAAAAAAACAAAATGATTGTGTTTAATTGCCAAAGAGGTCAGCTGAAAATATGCACCTTCGATTGGCCACCACAACTCAAGTGCCGGCTATGGTGATGGTGGCATCAGAATAAATTCCGAATATTATTGGGAAATATTCTGGAGGATGTATTAAAGTCTTGGGCACACAAACATTTTGGCTGCAGACCTTGGACATTCCTACAGGACTCAGCACGCGCCACCCAAGAATGGTTACAAAATGGGGTTCCTCGCTTTATTTCCAGCGCACAATGGCCACCAAAATCTCCGAATACCCATCTGTTGAACTATTGTGTCTGGAGTATTTGGGAAAGCAAGGTTGGTACTAAAAAATACCAAAGTGTTGATCACCTGAAGCTAGCGCTTCGCCGGGAATGGGCCAAAATACCGCAGAGCAACATTCGGGCAGCGTGTGACGGTTTTATTGGCCGTTTCAAGGCCATGATTCGTGTCAAAGGGGACCAATTCGAAAATCTAACAAATCTAAACTTATTCTTAAATTTGATGCTATTTCCGACATTTTTTGCTTTCATTCAATAAAATTAAAAAAATGTAAAAATTATGGTGTTTGACTTTGTTACAGTTTTTTAAGCTACTTGCTAAAATGATCAATACTGGCCCATGTTTTGGCTTAGCTTTTATATAAGGAAACCCCGGGTTTTAGTTATTTCGTGGGTCTTCGTCATATTTCCCAAAAAAATACTTTAACTTAGTTTCTCAGGGCGTAGAACAACATTTTATTTCGACTTAAAATTTGTTTTTAGGCATTTTTTTAAAGAACCTAAAAAATCCTTTTTGTGACTCGCATGAGGGTTAAAAGTTTGAACTAAAATAATCCTTGAATTGTTATCAGTATTATTGCTTATGATACAATATAGGTAAAATGTAAGGATGCCAAGAAATCTTAATCCGAAAATTTCAAAATGTGTAGAAAAGGAAATAAAATCAAAAGACTTAAGCAACAAACTTGGCTACACAATATCCCTTATGCCTAAGCAGCACATTTGAATAGATGAAACTACTGATTTTATAAAGTATAGTATTTCAAAATGTTTTGGGTTCCAAGGGCTTCTTCGCTGATTTCTTTACCAGATATTTTCTTTGCGTTAAAGACGTTATAATTTACCAAAACAAGTTCATTTACAATGGTGTCCATTTCCTCTACCCACTAAAAAAATAATTAACAGAAATTATTCCAATTTCCTCAAACTTCATTCAAAACTCATTGTAGGGTACCATGAAATAACAAAATTACAAATAAATTCGAATAAATGATAAAGGAAACGGAATTGCATTTGATGTCAAGTCGCTAAAACGTCAGCTGACTAGAAATAAGAAGAGAAGTATAGAACAACAATAACAACAACTTACATTGGTGAATAGCTGGCAGGACTGAAGAGAGTCTCGTTCTGGCGAGCAGGTGTTCTAGCCAAAGCACTTTTAGCCTGAAAAGAAAAACAAAAAAAGAACAACAACGAAACATTAATAAACGAATGAATGAGTGAATGACTGACTGTCTGAATGTTTTGTTCGATGTTGAATCAATAATCGATTCAAACAATAGAAGACCATATATCTCTTAAAAAGGAAACACACACACACACAAAAGAAGAGGCAATTACAGTAATGTCCGCAAAGAAAAGAAGAGGAAAAATGAAATGTTGCACTATTGAGGAAAATAGCAGCCATATCGCTATTGTGCAATAGTTTGTGATTTCTTTCATTATATCGCCTTTTGTTCGCTGGCCCATAACAAGTTGTTTTTGTTGTTGAGTTAGATAATTGAAAAAAAAGGAAACTGCTGTAATAGAATTGTAATGGGGCGTTTATATCATTGTTGTGTTTGTTTGTTTGTTTTTCCCCTGATGGCCGGGAAAGAAAAATTAACACCTGTCGATGATGATGGCTGGAAAAGAGCAAGTCCAATGATGCAGCAGAGTTGTATTAGAGCATATGCAATTTAGAGAATTAAAACCACTGAAGGATTTTTCAAGAGGTCTTACATAGATAGATGACATATTTGCAAGATTTTTAGAGATATTAGCCCCCTTGAAGGAATTCTACCAAAAAATGTTATATTTATATAAAATAAAAAACCTTTATACTGGTATTTCATAGATCAAATACATCTCCACAGCTATAATAAATATAGAAGATATCTCAGTACTTGACAAAAGGATTTTCAGCAGGTTTGCCAGATAGACAGACGACATCTGAACAAATTTTCTAAAAATAGAAGATCTATTCCACACTAAGGACTTCCGGAAAAAGTGAAGGATCCCTTTTCAGATTTCTGCAGACTAAGATACAAAAAGGTAGGTCTTCTTTGGACTGGATGCCTTATCTGGGATTTTTATAAGACAATCGTCTACTATGCAGGTATTCTATAGACATAAGACCTCTTAACGCGACCTCTAATTCAAAAGACCTCTTAACATGTTCTTTACAGAGAAACGTCCCTGGAAATAATTGTATATGTTTCTTTTTGTCTTGTAAAGGTTTCATGAGGATAAAAATATACATATAGTGGTCTTCTATAGACAAAAGGCACATTTAAAGATATTCTGTAGACAAAGTACCCCAACAGGTCTCCTATAGACCATACGTCACTTCTTTAGATGCCAAATCCCTTAATAGGACTTCTATAGACACCGAATCCCTAGAAAGATCTTCTGTATCCAAATAACTCTTACAAAAAGACACTTCTACAGGCAGAATACCTCTAAGCAGATCCTCGCAAGCCTTCTTATTATCCTTTAGCACGAATTCCATAGACAGGATAACCATTGATGGGTATCTTTGATACATATGATTAACAGAAGGCCCATTACCATGGTTTCTACAGACAGAAAACCCCTTAATAGGTCTTCAATTAACTGAAGAAGCCTTAGCAGATGTTCTAATGATTGAATATCCTTGACTATTCTAAAATAGAAAGAAGGCGCTCTGTAAGTCTTATAAAGTCCGTCTATAGACAGAAGACACCATGACATGTATTTCAGATGACTATGTATTATAGATGACTCGTGACGGATTTCCTATAGAGAGAATGTCATTGACATTTCTTCATAAACATAAAACCCATTGATAGATTTTCATAGACAGCAGACCTTTTAAGTGTTTTTAAGGACAAACTACCCTTGACACATTTTCATCTTTAATAGATAGAAAACTCTTAATACGTGTCGCAAAGGCACGCTCTTCTATACATTGCTATCTGTAGGTAGAAGACAAGTCTATTTTAGAGAGAAAGAGAAAGATAGACAACAAGTCTTCTAGAAAACCTTGAAGTTTTTTCCATAGAGGACTTGCCGTCTTCCCTTGTAAAAGACTCTGATGACTTCTCTTGTAGAATACCCTGAGGCCTACTCTTCTAGAAGACTCTGACATCTACCCTTGTAGAGGACCCTGGTGTATCCTCTTGTAGAAGACCCTGAGGTCTTATCTTCTAGAACACCTTCCTAGAGCACCTTGTGGTCTTCTTTTTTTGAGGACATAGAAGACTTTAAGGTCGTTTTTCATAGAAGACCCTAAGGTCTTCTTTTTGTCATAGAAGAACTTAAGGTCGTGTTACTGTCAAAGAAGAACTTAAGGTCGTGTTACTGTCATAGAAGACCTGGAGGTTTTCGGTCATGGAAGACCTGGAGTTCTTCTCTTTTTGAAGACCCTTAGGTTTTCATTCCTAAAAAACCTTAGTCTGTTTTCCCAGACCACCTGGAGATCTTTCATTGAGGAACCACTTTCACAGAAGACTTTGAAGTTGACTTTCACAGAAGACATGGAGGTTGTCTTTCACAGAAGATCTGGAGGCCATCGTTCATAGAACATCTACTTTAGTCATTGGCATCTTCTTTCAAAGAACACAATGAGGTTGCCTATATAGGTTTTCTGTCATAGAAGACCTGGAGTTTTATTTTTCTCATGCTAAACTCAAAGGTCCCATTTTATACAAGACATTGAGGTTGAGTTTCATACAAGACCTTGAAGTTTTTATTCCTACAAGATATGGAGGTATTTTTTCCTAGAAGACCCTGATGTTTTTTGTCCTTAAAGACCTTGAGGTCCTCTTCAACAGAATTTAAGTCTTTTTAAATAGAAGACCTTGAGGTCATCTTTCCTAGAAGATACTGAGGTGTTCTTTCTTTCTTTCATAAAAGATTCAGAAGATCCTGGAATGTTCTGTCCAAGAAGACCTACTGGAAGTTCTTGATGGTTTCATTAAAAGAAGACCTTAAGGTCGTCTGTAAAGAAGACCATTGTTTTTCTCTCATAGAAGACTCGAAGTCCCATTCCGTAGAAGACCTTGATTTTTTCATTCCTAGAAGACCTAAGTTATTTTTCTAAAAAACTTTTAGGTCTTTTTACGATGTGGCTAATTTTTACACATTTTTTTACATTTTACATTAAAAGGAAAATGTTTGCAAGTTGACGCCCGATATGGTTTTAAAATGCATAAATATACTCTTTTCCAATCCTAAAACTACTTGAACCCATATTTTCATTTCAAGCAGATTGAGCAACTATTTTGAACCTTGAATACTCTCCTATTTTCCAAACAAATAAAGCTAGAGTAAATATTTTTGTTAGCTATTTATACCCTACAACACTATGTGTTGGGGGTATTATAAGTTTGATTGGGCCAAAAATTATGTAACACCTCGAAATATTGGTTTCCCATATAGGAAAGTATATATGGATCTTCCTAGCTCGCCGAGCTGAGTCGATCTAGCTATGTATGTCCGTCCGTCCGTCTGTCCGTCTGTCCATGTTAATTTGTAATCACTCTACAGGTTGCAATTATGGCCCGATCATCACGAAATTTTGCACGAAGGTGGGGTTAGAATAGAATAGAAGCCTATTTCTTTTGGAGATGATCGCCAAATGTTTAGGGGTTGAAATGGACCAAATACTGAAAAAATGTCGGATTTTGCAGTAGCTATACAGGTCGCAGTTATAGACAAATCGAAATTTCGCATGTAGCTAGAGTTTAGGGCGGGGAAGAAGTCTACCAATTTGGGTGGTCATCGGATAATATTTAGCGGGTAAAATAGACCATGTCTTTTGTGTTGAAAAAATTCAAAATTTTTCTTTAACCGTGAATTTTTTAAATCCCGGTGAAATCACAAAGTCATGATAAGGTTACTTCTGACCTTTACATTGATGTTAACATCCAACAAATCGGATATATAGCAAAATATGTGCGTTATATATGTCTATCAAAGAAGATATGCTTGAAAGATCTCTTATATATCGAGAACGGCTGAACTGATTTCGACAGTTCTCATTAATTCAGAATGGCCTCTTGGCAGGAAAGAAAAAACGTCTAAAGAAATCGCATTAAAATATCTCTCTAAAGATGAAAATATTGGTTTTGTAACATTTTTTCATATTTTTTTCAATTTTGTCATATTTTTGGCATATTTTCATTTTGAATCAAAAATTTGGTAATATTTTTACAGCTAACAAAACTAAGTAGTTAGGATATCAGGATATCATATACAGATCGCATTTATGGCCCGATCCTTACGAAATTTTGCATGGGGATAAGATGAGGGTCAGAATAGATGCCTACTCTTTTTGGAGATGATCGCTATATATTTAGGGGTTGAAATGGACCAAAAAACTGCCAAATTGTCAGCAGGTCGTAATTATCGCCCGATCCTCACGCACATTTGAATGGGGGTTACCGCACATTGCAAAAGCCAAGCAGTTTCGGATGGCCATCCAAAAGTATTCAATGTGTGAAATAGTTTGCCAACTTTTGTAGACTAAATATGAAAATGTCCATTCCAGCGACATATACCAATATATTCGAAATGAGCAAATTCGTTTAAGTTGCTATTATCCGAAAATTGGAGAACGAAACATTATGGTTTTCTTTTATTATTTGTTACAATATCTTGTGGAGTTCTTTCGAGTATCTCGCCTGTATAAACTGTATGGTTTATTATAGTGTTGTAGGGTATTCAACGGTCGGCCCCGCTCGACTGTAGCCTTTGCTTACTTGTTTTTGAATGTCATTGCTTATCCAATTGTAATTGTAACGATGGAATGCCTTGAATGCAACAAATAAACAAACGATAACAACAACAGTGAACTTCATTCCACTCCAGGGCAGAGAGAAAGGTAAACATCACAAATTGCTGGTCAAATAGATTTGTACGACGACAAAAGTCATAAATGAAACATCTTCTAGGAGGTAGGAAGTGAGTGGAGAGCACTATATACATATGCACCAGTTAGACATACTACATATATATACTTACAATCATACATACAGACATACATACATATATAGATATCGCTCCTTTACTCAGAGTGTCATATCTAAAAAAATCAGTTTAAAAAAAATGTATCGTTTGAAATTTGACTTTCCGACACAAAAATACAACATTTACACAGACAATTTTTTTTGCAAAAGTCGCTATATAACTGTGCTAAAAGTCGGTCAAAGAACCAATATGGTTCGAAATGTATAAGTGCTTCATATCCTCAATATACATACTGTTTTATTTGATTTATGTCAAACTCCAAGTAAACAAGTTCAAAAGTATCAGTCGTTTTTTGCGCGACGGATGCATACCCTCAGCTATTGTCCGTTCTTGTTGAGCCTTTATGGGGGAGGTTCCGAAGGAGTTGTCTAATATTGTCCAACTTTTCTCTGATATATGTCTGACATAAATATTACAACGTACCATATTTGGACTACATCACTTGGTATGAGATGTGTCATAATTTTTAGAGAATGTAGAAATGTGCGTGAGGTGCCAAATATAGTGGATCGAAGTATTCCATTCCATCTATTACTAATAAAAATATTGCGACCGCCAAATGTAAAGAAAATGGAACATTTATTTTAAATTTTATGCGAATAATTGTAAATCAAAATTTTAATTTTTTGTGGGAAGAGGTATAAGAGGGAGTGGGCAGAAAAAGTCATTCAAATGAGATCACTTGTTGAGGGAATATTAAGATTCCCTCCCAAGTAATAAGAGATTTAAGTGTTTAAAATTGTGATCGTTTGTGGGTAAGGTACCACAAGGGGTAGGCCGATATCTATCGTCTTCACGCCATATCTTGTGTTAGTAGATATATTGAGATGTGTGCAATTTTTAGAGAGTTGACCCGTTGTGGGGGTGTCACCAGAAGCTGTAGTACGATATCTACCATCTTTATAATAGATCTTGTGTTGATATAAATATTAAGATGGTCTGAATGGAATCAGATGTTAATTGCGCCTTTATGAGCTTAATGGATATTCAAAACGTATACCATTTATGGGGGAGGTACCAGAAGGAATGGTCCGATCTCTACCATTTTTAAACATTGAGATGTCTCAAGTCTGAATGAAATCGGATGTTAATTTCGTGTTTTATGAGCTTCATGGATATTCAAAATTTTGACCATTTGTGGGGGAGGTACCAGAAGGAGTTGACCGATATATTCCATATTCACACCAGACCTTAGGTTAATAAAAATATTGTGAAAGCAATCGGACTCGTACATCACATTTTATAAGAGTTGTAATTATTCAGAGTTGATGTAGTGTATCGATATTGTTCATTTTCGCACCTAACCCTGAGCACTGACGCAAATATTAGGATTTACAAAGTTGGAGCAACTTTGTGGGAGGTACTAGGAGGAGTGGACCGATATTGCCCACCTACGAACTCGATCAAAGTTTGATAATAATAATACGATGTACCAAGTTTGGACCAAATCGAATACTCCTTTCTAGAGTTATCGTTCGCACCAGCCAGATAGCCAGACAGACAGACGGACGGACATCGCTAGATCGCCTGCAAATGTCCTGAAACGGATTTGGTCCAGAGTCCTAGGGTGTAAATCCGTTATTTCGATGAGGCACGTTTTGGCCGTATCAAATGATATATACCCTCTGTACCCTTATGGCTAAGGGTATAGGAAACCGTAGCACCTTGAATTCTACAGATATCAATTTAAAAATTTGATAAAAAATTGAAATGGGATTCATAGAAAAATTGAAAAAATTTCTAACTCAAAAAGCGGATTTTTTGACTTAGGCCACTCTTTGAGTATCTGAGCGATATGTACATGTTGTTGTTATGTGAAATACAAAAAGTCACTTTGGAATGTTGACTGGCCATTGACGAAGACAGGAAGCTTTGATACTGATGTTCTTTTGCGAGTTGCTATTTTCAGTAGTTGCTGATGACGTTGTTATGGTTGTTGTCGTTGCTGTGGCAGGCAGCAGCAGCATCTGGCGAAAACATTCTAATGATTGGCATCACCAACATTCTCCAAACATTTTCAAATAACTATTCGATGTTTATATGTCGCTGTCACCATTGTCGTGTTGTTCATTCAGTTTTTTGTTGTTACAAAAAAACAACTGTTGCATAGCACATCCGATGCGACCGTTCTTGTTGTTGCTGGCCAACTGTGTGTTGCTGTCATTGAAATTTCTGTCGTTTTTTGCCTTATCATCGCCAGAACAGAGAACATGTGGTCGAGTACGATGACAACATGATTCTCTGGGTTAGAGAGTAACAACATCAACAACACAACAGCAAAACAAACAGAAGTCAAGTAACTAACATTCACTGATTTAGAACTGATGATAGTTTTGCTCCCGCACTCGAAACTCGCTAGAATCGGAGAACATTCAAATCCCGGTAACAAACAGCAACAACATGATCATCAAGTTGTCATCATCTTTGTGGGGTTGTTGTTGTTATTGCTGTTGCAGATTAAAGTTGTTGTGATGTTTTGTTGTGCGTTGTTGCGCGCCATTGTGTCCCCTTGAATTTACAGCTGTTCGCAATAGAACGCCAACAGCAACAACCAAACAATGACCAACCATTCTTTTGCTTTTCCTGAAGTTGCCAAGTTGTTTGTTTTGTTGTTGTGCCACACAACAGTTTGTTCGATTAAGTGTTGCGTTAAGTGCAACATAACAACAGCAACATTATGCTCTAAGTTGAGAAGTAGAAGAACTGGCAAACTTAATGACATCTATGTTTAGCATACACACTACTTATGTTGTGAGTTTGTATAGCGGCCGCTAGGCAGCAAAATCTACGAAATATATTTATGAAAAACGCTCGAAGAAAAATTAGAAATTATCGAGACAGGGAGAAGTTAATTACAAAGCAAGTTAAAGTGAGGTTAGGTTCGTTCGACTCAAACTTTCGGCAACGTCCACCATTAGGAGAGAGAATATCTGCAATGCACCCGACAAATTTTTGAAGAAAATTCTGAATTAGAATTGTAATAATGTATCGACGTATCCTAGGACAAACAATTCCAAAAAATAATCGAAATTTCTGTTCTACAAATTTGGAATTCGATTTTAAATAAATGTAATTAACGATATAATAATTTACCAGAATTCCAAAACAATTATAGCAATTAATTGCATACTAGGCGGATCTCTCCCAAATAGCAACCCATTATGGAGAACATTTATTGATGGCATTTATAGAACCGAAGGCTATCCACCAGGAATTTTGGCGAAAACAGAGATGAAAAAACTGCAACCATCTGACAGCTGTTAAAATTATTCCAGTGACTGCTCATTTTATTGTTTACAAGCGTACAAAAGCATTTTGATGAGAGTTTTCCAGAAAAAAGTTATTCGTGATGGAATTTAAGTAAGAATAACCAAAATGATTATAAAATACACCCACAAAGGGTCAAAATTTTAAATATCCATGAAGCTCATAAAACTCGAAATTTACATCCGATTCAATTCAGGCTTAGAAAACCTCATTATTTCTATAAAAAAGCATCGGATATTCCTCAAATTGCACACATCACAATATTTTATTAACCCAAGGTCTGGTGTGAAAATGGATATATCGGTCCACTCCTTCTGGTACCTCTCCCACAAAGAGTCAACATTTTGAATAACCATGAAGCTCATCAAACGCGAAATTAACATCCGACTCCATTCTGACTTGATCCGTCTCAATATTTCCATCAGCACAAGTTCTGTTATAAATATGGTAGAAATCGGATTATTTCTTCTAGTACCTCGATAATAAAATCAGAATTAAGTACCCGGTTATCTTCATATTTCACACACCCAATCATTTCTACTAACACAAGATTTGCTGTGAAGATGGTATATATCGGTGCATTCCCTCTGGTACCTCCCCACAAAGGGAGAAGCTTATAAAACGCACAATTAACATCCCAATCCACTTGTAACATCTCAATATTTCTATCAACACAAGATCTGTTATAAATATGGTAGAGATCGGACCATTTCTTCTGGTACCTTCCCCACAAAGGGTGAAAATTTTGAATATCCATGAAGCATATAAAACGCGAAATTAACATCCGAATCCATTCAGACTTGGCACATCCACTCCGGTACTTCCACCACGTGGTGTTCAAGATTTTGAAAAACGCAATGCTCAAAGAAAGTCAAATAAGCATACAAATCTCTTCAAATGCCACACATACAAACATTTTTACTAACACCAGATCTTTTGTGAAGATGCTATATATCTGCAAACACCTTCTGGTAACTCACCACAAAGGGTCACAATTTTCAATACTTTTATCTGTCAAAAATTCAAAATTCAATGATTCTTTGAAACGTGCTATATCTAAATATTTCCTTTAACCGAAAATTGGATATAAATGTTCGATTTTTTTGGCCATATCAATATTTTTATGTGTATTAGATGAAGTATGAAAATGGAATAATTTGGTCACCTGTACCCGATAAAGTCGACCGAAGTATTCCATTTTCACGCACATTTCAACATTTTCTAAAAATTACACATATCTCATATAAAGTGAAGGAAGTAACCAATATAGTCCGAACCAGTATATTTTTTAGGCCCGACACGAAATGGACCATATTGACCCATTCTTTCTGAACCTACTCCATAGAGGGTCAAAATATATTTAATTAATCGAACATTGGCTGAGGGCATACATCTGTCGGCAAAACCGACTGATACTTTTTAACTTGTGTAGCTCTTCTTTGATAATCTGCCGGATATTGCCGTAATTATTTTTTGTGTTGCACAGTGTTATTTTTCATAACCTACTAATCAGAAGATCAAGAGTTCAACCCCTCTAATTAAATTTGACCTCAACTTTGGTATTCTAAAAAAAAATTATTGACTTTGTTGTCAGTTTTGTAAGCACTTACTGCCTATGATCTGGTTAGGGGTTAGGATACTATTAGTAGTTATTAGTGCCAAAATGTACTTAATAAACCAATCATTTGGTAATGATTTTTTTCCAGAGATTCTTTAGTTACGGGATATAGGATATTAGGAGGGGGTTACCATGCCCTTTGGGACCACATGAACCGACATTTTTCCTTGAGTGTATCATTTCATGTATAGCAGCAGTAAAAAACTCAACGGAAATGCGTTAAATTTGTTTTGGGGGGATAACGAAACACTTCTGCCACGACCACTGTTTGTTTTGTGTCGTTGTTAGTGTCAATTTTAAAAGTTCAATCTGCTCAAAGATTTTCTTTAATATTTTATTTGCCTCCGCATATCCTTCGTTTCCTTATCCTCATAATTTAAATTGTTGGTAGTTTTCATTAGATTTGCTTTTAATTTTGATGGTGTCCTCTGATGGTGGGGGCAGGGTGTTACTGCTGCTGCTGTTCATTTCAAATCCAAACAAAATACAAATATTTTCATTTCGTTGTTCGTTGTCAACTTTTATCAATGTTCAGGTATCTGTCTTTGTTGGACTTGGAAAACGAAAGAGTTCTTTAAAACAACAGGTGGAATTCTATTCGTTGTCAGCGTTACCAGAGGTTAACGTGCCGCGTCCAACATCAACAACCGAACATCTGTGGACTACGACACCACACCATGAGTGTGTGTGTGTGTGTGTGTGTTTTCGATGTACTATTGTCAAATGATGGGAAACAACTTCAAACAACTACCTGGAGTAGTGGAGTAGCAGAATAGTGGAGAATAGATCGTTAATGCGAAATGCTTAGTAGGAGCGGTTGCTAACTAAGATCGTAGAATGTCGTCGTTGTTGTTGCTGCTTGTTTTGTCATTGTCATTTAACCATTTGTAAAATTTCCATTGACAATTATATTTAGGTGCGTGTCATTTGTTTATTTAAACTGACGGAAATAAGTTCAGAGCGGCTGGTTTCTATTTGTTTTTTATTAATTCTAGATTTAAATAAAGCGACTGTCGGATAAGCAGGAAATCGTATTATGTGTGATCAATGGCATGGAATTGAAGTGATATTCTTAAGTAAATTGGAACATAAATAACTGAGCAAATACAAACACTTATAGTGGTCTAATAATAGCGAGAAACTATCTACCTTAGAATATAGGGTTAGGGGTTAGAAACAATGATATTTTTTTCGTATCGTATCAAAATATTTTTATACCCTCCACCATAGTATGGAGGGTATATTAAGTTTGTCATTACGTTTGTAACACCTCGAAATATACATTTTTGGACCCACAAAGTATATATATTCTTGATCAGCATTAAATTCTATGTCGATTTTGCGATGTCCGTCCGTCTGTCCGTCTGTGGAAATCATTCTAGCTTCCGAACGAATTGAAGTGGTTTAATAAAATTTTACTCATATGTATATTATGTTTACAGGACTTTTGGTATTGAAAATGGGCCATGTAGGTCCACGCTTTGGTATAGCCCCCATCTGACGGTACCTTCCAATATTCGGTATTTTGATGATTTTTGCGACAATATTCATCGGAATTGTTTGAAATTTGATATTTGAAGTTTGAAATGAATACTACAGCCTACGACAGAAAATTGTTTGTGCAGGTCCGCGTGTTCATATAGCCCCCATATAACGGTACCCCCCGATATTCGGTATTTTGATGATTTTAGCCATTTTTTTCACCGGAATTCTGGTATTTGAAGTTCGTAACAGAAACTACAGCCTATGACAGAAAATTGTCTGTGCAGGTTCACGTCTTCGTATAGTCCCCATATAACGGTACCTCCCGATATTCCTTATTTTGATGATTTTTCCGACAATATTTATCGGAATTGTTTGAAATTTGGTATTTGAAGTTTGAAATGAATACTACAGCCTACGACAGAAAATTGTCTGTGCAGGTCCACGTCTTCGTATAGCCCCCATATAACGGTATCTCCCGATATTCGGTACTTTGTTGATTTTTGCGACAATATTCATCGGAATTGTTTGAAATTTGGTATTTGAAGTTTGAAATGAATACTACAGCCTACGACAGAAAATTGTCTGTGCAGGTCCGCGTGTTCCTATAGCCCCCATATAACGGTACCTCCCGATATTCGGTACTTTGTTGATTTTAGCGATATTATTCACCGAAATTCTTTCAAATTTGGTATTTGATGTTCGTAGTGGATACTACAGCACAAGACAGAAAATTGTCTGTCTGCCCCCATATTACCGATACCGATTACCGATATTCGGTATTTTGTTGATTTTAGCTACATTATTCATCGATTTTTTTTTTGTGTTGATAAGTTTCGCATTTGAATATTGTAATGGCTTATGACAAAAGTTACCGATGCAGGTCCATGTCGTCGTATAGACCCTAATGTAACAGCTACATTCGGTATTTTTAATATTGTAACAGAATTTTTAACGGATTTTATTGTTTTTGAGAATTGCCAAATTCGTTTCAAATGGTGGAGGGTAATCAAAGTTCGGCCCGGCCGAGCTTACATCTTTTTTATTTGTTAAGTTATAAGATTTGGATCTTTTACACCAGCTATAGCATATAGTGGTTTCCGGTCAATATTTGTAATATTAGAGGAAGTGTTTTTATTAAAAATCACTAAATAGAATCAATAATGGGGATGAATTCCTCATCAAAGTCAAGTCAACTGGCTAGAGCTGGAATTTTGGAATTTCGAAAGAGGGTGCAAGTTCCCCCTCTTTCACATTCTAAATGATGCGAAATATATCTCTAATTGTAGGGGTCTCTCTGTATATTTGGCCCAAACTCTATAAAAACTTTAACAAAGTTTGGCTTAAGAACCCGAAACTCAATTGGGGTTTGGATGTTTGAATAGTCAAAGCCAATCCAAAATTTTCACAACCCATTCTGGACTTCGAAAATATAAGAAAATTTGTAGCAAAATGGTAAAAAGGGTTATTAAAAAAATTATCAATGTTTTTTATTAACAGCAAGTTAAATAGTATCAGTCGGTATGATTGATATGATAGTATGATTATTCTAACTGGAGGTACGTTCAAAATATTTATACGGAATCATAATTTCAGATTAATTACATATTTATATCACATTTCTGGCTAAGGGAAATATTTAGATATAGCAAGATGTATAGAATAGCCGACTTGTTTCGCAATTATGACAGATATAAATATTGGAAATTGTGACCCTTTGTGTTTGAGGTTGGTAGATATCAGATTTTGCGTAACCAAAATGATTGGATGTGTGAAATTTTATAAGAGCTAGATGCTTACTTCGGCGCCCAGAAAGAGGACACCGATATATCCCATTGTCACAGAAGATCTTGTGTTAGTAAAAATAATGGGATGTGTGAAATATGAAGAGAACCGGATGCTTATTTCGGATTTAATAATTGTTTTGGTTACTCGAAACTTTGACCTTTATGGGGGAGGTATCAGAGGGAATGGTCCGATCTCTACCATCTTTATAACAGACATTGTGTTGATAAAAATATTGAGATCTGCTAAGTCTGAATGGAATCGGATTTTAATTTCGCGTTTTATGAGCTTCATAAATATTCAAAATTTTGACCCTTTGTGGGGGAGGTACCAGAAAGAGTGGACCAATATATATCCCATCTTCATACCAGACCTTGGTTTAATAAAAATATTGTGATGTGTGTAATTTGACAATCGGACACTTACGTAATATTTTATAAGAGTTACAATTATTCAAAATTTTAACCTTTGTGGGGGAGGTACTGGATGTCCATTTTCGCACCCGAAATAGCACATATGCAAATATTAGGATTTGCAAATTTGGAGCAAAATCGGAATATTTTTTCTCTTTCTGTGCAGTAAAATATTTCCTTTGAAAATGTTGACATTTTGTGGGGGAGGTACCAGAAGGAATGGACCGATATTGCCCATTTCCGAACTCGATCTGAGTTTGGCAATAATATTACGATGCACCAAGTTTGGATCAAATCGGATACTCCCCTCGAGAGTTATCGTGCGCACCAACCAGATTTGGTCCAAAGAGACCTAGGGTCTAAAACCATTATTTCGTTGAGGCACGTTTTGGCCGTATCAAATGATATATACCCTCCGTAGCCATATGACTGAGGGTATAAAAATCGTAAATATTTTTTTGTATTTTTTTGTATTCTGGGACCTCTAGTCGTATTTTATGAAAAATACTTTTGTAGAATATTTGCACTTGTACGATCCCGATTAAGGGAAGTTTTTAACTACGTTTTGAAGAAAAGGACCAGAAAGACCCCTTTAGTGATCTATAGGTGTCCGCCCGTCTGTCTGGTGTGCACAATAACTCTCGAAGAAAGTATCAGATTTGGTCCAAACTTGGTACATCGTAATATTATTTTCAAACTTAGATCGAGTTCGAAGATAGGCAATATCGGCTCACTCGTTCTGGTTCCTTCCCACAAAAGGTCGAAACTTTCAATAAAAATATTTGAATGCACAGAATTTTACTCTTAAAATTTGTACCAGTGCTAGGTCAGGTGCGAAAATGGGCACTATCGGCCAACTCCATCAAGTAAAGGGTCACAATTTTGAATGCGATTGTCTTTAAATTTCACAAATCACAATATTTTTATTAAACCTAGATCTGGTTTGAAGATAGGAAATATCTGCCCACTCCTTCTTTTACCTGCCCCACCAAGGGTCAACATTTTGAACAATAATATCTCTCATAAAATACGAAATAAACATCCGATTATCTTCAAATTTCACAAATCTCAATATTTCTATATGAAGGTGGAATATATAGGAGCACTCCTTCTGGTACCTCCCCTACAACAGGTCAAAATTTGGAATAACCCAAACCTTCATAAAATGCGAAATAAGCATTCGATTCACACATTCCAATATGTCCACTAACACAAGATCTGGAGTAAATGTGGAATACATCGGCTCACTTCTTCTGGTACCATACCCCAAAGGGTTAACATTTTGAATAATTGTTTCTCTCATAAATGGACAATATTGGCCCTTTCGGAACCTCCATCTGAAATGTGTAAAAGGCTTGAATAATAATAACGCAAGAAAATATATGTTTAAACAAGCGGGCATTGGTTGAGGGTATACATCTGTCGGCTAAACCGATTGACACCTTTTAAACTGTTGAAAAGCGTTTTAATCCAACATCAAAATGGGTTTTGACTCCACATCTTTTGTTTCTATTTCAACTCGGCAACTCGGCAAACGAAATAATTTATTTTTGATAGGACTATAAATCAAAAGTCAATTTAACAATGAGGACGGAATTGGTAACCCCATAAAGAAATATTCCTTTCAAATGAAAAGCTGATACGCGGAAAATCGTTTCTAATTCAAAATTCAACGATTTTCCCTTTAATTCAATACATATCAGTAATATGTTAGCATTATCATCAGTACATCATCATCATTAACATAATGATTATCTTAACAATGAAAAGTACCAGCAAACACACACACATTCATATCTCGTTGCATATCACAGTTGATTACGAAGTGTACGACGACCCCCGTAATCAAAAACTCATTGTAGCCACCAACAACAAAGCCCGGGCTCCCAAACAATTGCTTTCAAACTCATTTCAAATTGAAATAAAAAAGTAAAATGTTAGACCTGCCGAAAAAACCTGAAATAACAATCTATCTTATGTCTGAATGACTGACTTGGCTGTTCGACTTGTTGTATAGTTTTGGTGTGGTGATGGTGGCAAGCCCGCAACTTGTCTTTGAAATAGATGGATATGATTAATGAAGTCATGTACAGAGAAATTTTACGCATAATGCAGCGGTAACGAAAATTTCTCAACACCCCCACCTCCCCCCAAAAGAAGAAAGACGTAACAAGGTAATATGTAAAGAAGCGAAAAAGAAGAAAAAAGAAAACCTTAATTAAAAAAATACACAAAAACTACAGACCTAGCAACAAGTTATTTCAACCAAAAATGGGCAGCAGAGAACGTCAAGATATAGATCAACATTTTGTGATAACTTCAAAGCACAAAAAGATACCAAAAAAAAACTACAACAACACCCATGAAACACAGAGGTCTAACACCGTAACAGACAGAATTTGCCTTTAAACCCAAACTCAGTTGCTGGCCTTCTTAGGAACAGCAACAACAACGGCAGTAATTAAGCCTGGCCTAAAAAAGAAACACCCGCTTAAAGTTGTTGTAGCTTATTATTGTTTTGTATTTCTGGAGTTTTTGTAGTTCTTGTGGTTGTTGTGGTTGTTGTAAAAAGAAAAACTAATTTTTCTTTGACGTAAGGTAATTTTTTTCATTCCATTTCATTTTAGCTTTTTTTTGGCTTAGTTTTGGGGCTATTTTTGCTTTGTAGAGTTTTTTGACTACCAGCGTCGTACAAGAAATGCAACAAAGCGTTAAGTGGTAAAGACGCATAACTTCATAACTCACTTCAAAATGCTCGGGGTTGCTTGGAGGGTTTTCGACGAGGTTGGTTTGAGAGGTAGACAAAAATTAGTATTTTTACAAAATTTGGCTATAAAAACTGTAAAGAAAGTCTTAGAGTCGGGCGGGGCCGACTTTATGATACCCTACACCATTTTGCTAATTTAGTAGAGCTCCAAATAACAATTAAAAGTTTTTATGGGAGAATTCAATCATACCCGCTATGATTATAATTATAATTTAAAGTTCAAAAGACTAAATATGCCAAAGCATTTGTATCTTTTAAATTCGGACTTGTATTGCCCATTTGGTGCACAATTAATTTGAAATCAGATAAAGATATATATGGGAGCTATATCCAAATCGGAACCGATCTTGATAAAATTTCTGAGCTGTATTTCATATATTTCCCTGAATATCATTGTTACGTAGTGCATATTACGGCTGTGGGTAACAAATATAACAAATTGGATGAACAATATATATGGGAGTTATAGCTATATCTGAACCGATCTTTGACATACTAGCTTCTAGACCCAATGCGGTCGTACGTGCCAAATTTCATCCCATTTGGGCAAATATTAGACGTTTGGTGCACAAAAAAAGGTAAATCGGACGAAGTTATATATGGGAGATATGTCCAAATCCGAACCGATATATCCAAATCCGAACCGATTTAGCAAAGGTATTTCTGAGCTGTATTTTATATATATTTCCCCAAAGATTGTTGTTACAGAGTGTATATTACGGCTGCGTAGTACTAAAATAACAAATCGGATGAACAATATATATGGGAGCTATAGCTATATCTGAACCGATTTCGATCAAATTTGGCATACTAATTTTCAGGCCTAATTTGATTGTATGTGCAAAATTTCATACTATTCGGGCTGATATTAGACGTTTGGTGCACAATAAAAGGCAAATCGGATGAAGATATATATGGGAGATATATCTAAATTTTTACCGATTATCTCCAATTTCAATAGGGTTCGTTCTTGGGTCAAACAAATGAATTGTGAAAAATTTCATCTGGATCGGGTAATAAATGCGAACTGTACTTTGTTTACAAAAATACATGGACAGACGGACGGATAGACTGACGGACGGACGACTCAGAATGTGATTCTATGCAGATCATCAAAAGGAACTATAGGTCTATCTCTTTTCCTTTTGCCTGTAACAAACAAATGCATAAAGACAATACCCTAACCACCCTGTGGTGTAGGGTATAAAAATCCATAGTAGGAGAATGAGAAGCCAGTTCCAGTTTAGATCCACATTTTGCGGGTTATATTTTTAACTCTACTCTTTCTAAATTTTCGAAGAAGCTTATGTATATAAAGGACTCCCTCTATTACCTACTTCAAGTGGAAGACATTGAAAAACATCACATTTTTGCGACATTTTTTCCTTCAAAAACAAACAAAAAAAAGTATAAAAAAGCAGGTAAGTTCGGCCGGGCCGAACTTTTAATATCCTCCACCATTTTGAAGGAACTTGAAAAATGTCAAAAAACTTCAGGAAACTACCACTTAAATGAAAACTGTTACATGGAGACTATACGAAGACGTGGACCTGCTTACAAAATTTTTTGTAATAGGCTGTAGTACCCATTACGAACTTCAAATGCCAAACTTGAAACAATTCCGGTGAATAATGTCGCACACATCATAAAATTGTCGAGAATCGGGGGCTACTCAAAGACCTGCATACGAAAATCTTTGACATAGGCAGTAGTACCCATTACGAACTTTAAATACGAAATTTGAAACAGTTCCAGTGAATAACGTCGCTAAAATCATTAAAATATCGAATATCGGGAGGTACCGTCATATGGGGGTTATACGAAGACGTGGACCTGCATACGAAATATTTTGCTATAGCATGTAGTACCCATTATGAACATTAAATATGAAATTTGAAATAATTCCGGTCGCTAAAATCATGAAAATATCGAATATTGGGAGGTACTGTTATATGGGGGTTATACGAAAACGTGGACCTACATGGCCAATTGCGAACTCAATCTGTCTACTGGTAAACTATGAATGTATGTAAAATTTAAGCCTTCTATTTCAATTCGTTCGAAAGATAGCGTGATTACAACAGACAGACAGACGGACATCGCTAGATCGTTTAAGAATTTTATGCTGATCCAGAATATATACAGGGTGAGATAAAAAAAACTGCAACAAAGTCAAACACCATAGTTTTTACATGTTTTTTTTTTTAAATTTTATTGAATGAAAGCAACAAACTTCGGAAATAGCATCAAATTTTAGAATAAGTTTAGATTGGTTCGAATTGGACACCTTTGGCACGAATTATGACTTTTAAACGGCCAATGAAACCGTCACACGGTGGTCGAATGTTGCTCTGCGGTATTTTGGCCCATTCTCGGCGAAGCGCTTGATTGAGGTGATCGACACTTTGGTATTTTTTAGTGCCAACCTTGCTTTTTAAAATACTCCAGACACAATAGTCCAACGGATTGGTATCCGGAGATTTTGGTGGCCATTTGCGCTGGAAATGAAGCGAGGAACCTCTTTTTGTGACCATTCTTGGGTGGCGCGAGCGGAGTGCGATGGTGCTGTGTCCTGTTGGAATGTCCAAGGTCTGTGGCCAAAATATTTGCGTGCCCAAGGCTTCAATACATCCTCCAGAATATATTCGCGATAATATTCAGCATTTATGTATTCTGATGCCAAGGTCGATTAATACGAGCGGAGAGCGACCATCTGTTGTTATGACGGCCCACACCATCACCATGGCCGGCGCTTAAGTTCTGGTGGCCAACCGACGGTGCATATTTTCAGCTGACCTCTTTGGCAAGTAAACACAATCATTTTGTTTGTTTACAAACTGAAACGTCGGGCTACGCTACCAGTATCACGATAACGAGCGATGCTACGAGACACAAAAGATGTATTCACATTTAAATACTGGAGTGCTCTAACGATAGCCACTTGTGGTTTTCCAGCCAAATATAAAGAAATCGCACTATCACGCTTGAATTCCATCAGCAATACCTTTTTTTCTGAAAAATTCTCACCAAAATGCTTTTGTAAGCTTTCACTGGAAAAAACAGCTGTAAAACGAGGAGTGGCTTAGAAATGACAACAGTCTGAAGTTGGTTGAAAAACTTCATCTCAACCTGTATTCTTTGTAGGGTCTATTATGAATATTTCGAGGAGTTGCAAACGAAATGACAAAGTTAATATTGAATGGTGGAGGGTATAAAAACGGTCATAAATCCCCAGAAACTAGGGGATTATGTCCTAAACAATTACGGACATAAATCACATTTTAACCTGATTTACAAAAGTCAGTAAATATTCTTTAAAAATATTTTTTAGGATCTAAAACTGCTATTACGATGAGCCACGTTTTGGTCGTATCAAATGACAGTCTCTAGCCATATGGCAGAGGGTATAAAAACCGAATTCGTATTTTAGATTTTTTATCTCAAAAATTCGTTAAACCCATTTAAGGGATACAATCTAAATTAAGCCCCCCCTCGTATTTACAACAACCTACATACACTGAGTGATGGATGAATGGCCTGGCTATACACCAAAAGAAAGGCAAATGAAAATTTGATTTTTTTTGTTAAAACTATACCACCAGCAACAAATAAGAAGCCCAACAATAACAACATCCACGAAAAATATAAAACATTTTGCTGTTGTTAATTTTCAGGTAAACAAATTCAAGCGAAAAGCAATTTAACGTTAAGTGAGCGAGTGAGTGAAGTTGATTCAACTTTGTTTTTTACCCTATAAAAGCTGGAAAAATTGGTCGGAAAATAGTTTTTGTAATATCTAAATGACTCGATGGTTGGATGGCTGGCTAAATGGTTGGTAGTAGAAAAATATGCGGGGGAGTTATTTATATTTGCGATTAAATAAGATTACTTTTTTGGCTGCGGTTACGGAAGGGAAACAGAGAAATTCAGATAAAACATCTGTTTTGGTAAGTTCGACCACAATGTCGAACTATATCGTAATCGGCAATGCATAAGTGTTATGCAAGGATGACTTCTGAAATAAAGATATATCAGGAAAATAAAAACAACAAATCTCCGTGGGTCAAAGATTTTTTATGGATAAAATACCTCTCCATGAATGGATGAATTTTACATGTCCCAATAGCTCTTTCATAGAGAGAAAAGTGTCAATAAATCTTCTATGAATAGAAGAGCGTCAACAGCTCTCCTATGGAAAGAAGAGCGTTTCCATTGATAGAAGAGTCCACAGCTAATCCATGGATAAAAGAGCGTCAACAGCTCTTCTATGGATAGAAGAGCGCCAACAGCTCTTCTGTGGATAGAAGAGCGCCAACAGCTCTTCTATGGATAGCTCTTCTATGGATAGAAGAGCTGCTACAGCTCCTCTATGGATAGAAGAGCTGCTACAGCTCCTCTATGGATAGAAGAGCTGCTACAGCTCCTCTATGGATAGAAGAGCTGCTACAGCTCCTCTATGGATAGAAGAGCTGCTACAGCTCCTCTATGGATAGAAGAGCTGCTACAGCTCCTCTATGGATAGAAGAGCTGCTACAGCTCCTCTATGGATAGAAGAGCTGCTACAGCTCCTCTACGGATAGAAGAGCTGCTACAGCTCCTCTATGGATAGAAGAGCTGCTACAGCTCCTCTATGGATAGAAGAGCTGCTACAGCTCCTCTATGGATAGAAGAGCTGCTACAGCTCCTCTATGGATAGAAGAGCTGCTACAGCTCCTCTATGGATAGAAGAGCTGCTACAGCTCCTCTATGGATAGAAGAGCTGCTACAGCTCCTCTATGGATAGAAGAGCTGCAACAGCTTCTCTATGGATAGAAGAGCGCCAACAGCTCCTCTATGGATAGAAGAGCGCCAACAGCTCCTCTATGGATAGAAGAGCGCCAACAGCTCCTCTATGGATAGAAGAGCGCCAACAGCTCCTCTATGGATAGAAGAGCGCCAACAGCTCCTCTATGGATAGAAGAGCGCCAACAGCTCCTCTATGGATAGAAGAGCGCCAACAGCTCTTCTATGGATAGCTCTTCTATGGATAGCTCTTCTATGGATAGAAGAGCTGCTACAGCTCCTCTATGGATAGAAGAGCTGCTACAGCTCCTCTATGGATAGAAGAGCTGCTACAGCTCCTCTATGGATAGAAGAGCTGCTACAGCTCCTCTATGGATAGAAGAGCTGCTACAGCTCCTCTATGGATAGAAGAGCTGCTACAGCTCCTCTATGGATAGAAGAGCTGCTACAGCTCCTCTATGGATAGAAGAGCTGCTACAGCTCCTCTATGGATAGAAGAGCTGCTACAGCTCCTCTATGGATAGAAGAGCTGCTACAGCTCCTCTATGGATAGAAGAGCTGCTACAGCTCCTCTATGGATAGAAGAGCTGCTACAGCTCCTCTATGGATAGAAGAGCTGCTACAGCTCCTCTATGGATAGAAGAGCTGCTACAGCTCCTCTACGGATAGAAGAGCTGCTACAGCTCCTCTATGGATAGAAGAGCTGCTACAGCTCCTCTATGGATAGAAGAGCTGCTACAGCTCCTCTATGGATAGAAGAGCTGCTACAGCTCCTCTATGGATAGAAGAGCTGCTACAGCTCCTCTATGGATAGAAGAGCTGCTACAGCTCCTCTATGGATAGAAGAGCTGCTACAGCTCCTCTATGGATAGAAGAGCTGCTACAGCTCCTCTATGGATAGAAGAGCTGCTACAGCTCCTCTATGGATAGAAGAGCTGCTACAGCTCCTCTATGGATAGAAGAGCTGCAACAGCTTCTCTATGGATAGAAGAGCGCCAACAGCTCCTCTATGGATAGAAGAGCGCCAACAGCTCCTCTATGGATAGAAGAGCGCCAACAGCTCCTCTATGGATAGAAGAGCGCCAACAGCTCCTCTATGGATAGAAGAGCTGCTACAGCTCCTCTATGGCTCTCCGACAGCTCTTCTATGGATAGAAGAGCTCCGACAGCTCTTCTATGGAGAGAAGAGCTCCGACAGCTCTTCTATGGAAAGAAGACCTTCTACAGCTCTTCTATGGATAGAAAAGCTCCGACAGCTCTTCTATGGAAAGAAGACCTTCTACAGCTCTTCTATGGATAGAAGAGCTCCGACAGCTCTTCTATGGAAGGAAGACCTTCTACAGCTCTTCTATGGATAGAAGAGCTCCGACAGCTCTTCTATGGAAAGAAGACCTTCTACAGCTCTTCTATGGATAGAAGAGCTTATACAGCTCTTCTGTGGATAGAAGAGCTTTTACAACTTTTCTTATGGCTAGAATATCCTCTTTCGTACTCTTATTCGTAGAGCATTGCCTTCTTTCATCTACTGAATGCAAATTTTTAAACAGTTCCTTTTCCACATTCCCGGCTCATCTGACATTCTTGAGCCGAAGCTCATAACTTTCGCAACAATGTTGCTCTCCAAAGTAATTTAAATATGCCTTCATATTTGCCCATTTCGATTACTGGCATTTAGACAATATGGCCCAAGGAGCAGTAATACCGCAGAATAACTACTTGTCTTAAAGGGCCGGATGAGTGGATGAATGTGGTGCTGTTGCTTTTATTTATCTTGATGTTTAAGTACTTGGTTATCTTCGGTTGTCTATCCAAATGTCTGTCTGTCTGTCTGTTTGGTGGAGGTCTGTCTAACACCACTTGGGGTATTCGATGGTTCGTTCGTTCGTTCGTTGGTTATTTCGTACCTTCCAAATTGTTTTGCGTTAAAGTGGATTCTTATTTTCTGGCTATGCTTAATGTTGGCATTAAATTACAAAACTGCTATTATTATGATTATTTCATTTGTGGTTGTTGTTGTTGGTGCTGCTGCTGTTGCTGGAGATGACGGACGGCCGGAGATGACTTCTGTTGTCTTATGGCTTTTGCTTATGGCTATAATTACGTTTAGGCCTAGGTCTCCGCGGTAATGTTTAGATAACTTTGTAATTTTGTATTTATTTTATACGTCCTCAAGTTAAAGGTTAATTTCATGGCGAGACTATCAGTCAGTTAAGACGATGGCGATGACGACGACAATGACGATGATGTAGATGATGATAATAAGTTAATGCGGGATAATAAGGAGTTCAGTGACCTGGCCACCAATGAGTAAAATTAAGAATATTTCTCTTGATAGATCTTTTGACCTTCTCTATAAGAGAATAAGCACATGGTCTTCTATATCAAAGAAGATAATATGAAAAGAAATATTTGTCGCTTTTATAAGAGTGGTAACAAGGATAACTTTGCGGTATTCATTATAAGAGACGACTTTGATGTTCATAGTGGCTAGAAGACTATATAAATAACACTGGGCGATAAAATTCAATTTTTTAAAAATTACGGGGAATATCCGGCTGAATATGAAAGTAGCGAAAAATAGAAGACACGTGTATTAATGTTTCGAAGGTTTAAATAGATGGGATAAGATCTCCCCTCTTCCACACTTTTGGAAATGTTTGGATTAAAATTCCTCGGAATACGTGCATTTTAGGTATATAGTGTCTTCGTCAATATTGTAGATCAAAATACAAGGCCGAATATTTTAACACTCAAGCGAGTCCAAAAAGGGGTCTTTTTGGTCCTTTTTTTCAAAATATGTTTAAAAACAACCTTTAAACGGGATCCTAGCAACTCAAAATTATTTGTCATAAAATTCTACTATGGGCCCTAAAAAACGTCTAAACGCCAGACGAATTAATCAAAGAAATAAGGGAATATTTCCGTTTTTTGGGAACATTGATGTAAATGTTTTGTTGATATACAGTGAAAATATAGATTTCTATTCCTTAGTAGTTTATAGTAACATTTGATGAAGAATATTTTTGTCTCTGACGTCATCTTTCGAAAATGATGCTTTGTCGGAGATTTTCGAACAAACTCACACAAAGTAGGGTTTTAAACCTATACGTATTATAACCTACACCACAAGGTGGTCGGGGTATTATGTCTTTCTGCTTTTTGTAACAGGCAAAAGGAAACGAGATAGACCCATAGTTCATTTTGATTATCTGCATTGAATCATATTCTGAGTCGATTTATGCATGTCCGTCCGTCTGTCCGCCTGTCCATGTATTTCTGTAAACAAAGTACAGGTCGCATTTATTTTCCGATCTAGATGTCATTTTGTACAAATAGTTTATTTGACCCAAGGATGGATCCATTTGAAATTGGATAATCGGTTAAAATTTAGAAAATTCTACCATATATATCTTCGTCCGATTTTCTTTTTTTTTGCGCACCAAACGTGTAATATCAGGCAAAATAGAATGTAATTTTGCACATACCACAAAATTATGCCTGAAAATGATCATGCCAAATTTGATCGAAATCGGTTCAGATATAGCTATAGCTCCCATATACAGGGTGAGAAAAAAGACTGCAACAAAGTCAAACGTGATAATTTTTACATTTTATTGAATGAAAGCAAAAAATGTCGGAAATAGCATCAAATTATAGAATAACTTTAGAATTGTTCGAATTTGTCACTTTTAGCACGAATTATGGCCTTCAAACGGCCAATGAAATCGTCACACGCTTCCCGTACGTTGCTCTTCGGTATTTTGGCCCATTCCCGGCGAAGCGCTTGCTGGAGGTGTTTTGAGGTATTTTTTAGTGCCAACCTTGCTTTCCAAAATACTCCAGATACAAGAGTCCAACGGATTGGTATGCGGAAATTTTGGTGACCATTGTGCGCTGGAAATGAAGCGAGGAACCTCATTTTGTAACCATTTTTGGCTGGCGAGTGCTGAGTCCTGTTGGAATGTCCAAGGTCTGCGGACATGAAGCGAGGAACCTCATTTTGCAACCATTTTTGGTTGGCGAGTGCTGAGTCCTGTTGGAATGTCCAAGGTCTGCGGACAAAATGTTTGCGTGCCCAAGGCTTTAATACACCCTCCAGAATATTTTCGCGATAATATTCAGCATTTATGTATTCTTCTGATGCCACGGTCGATGAAAACGAGCGGAGAGCGACTATCTGCTGTTGTAGCAGCCCACACAAGCACCATGGCCAGCGCTTGAGTTCTGGTGGCCAACCGAAGGTGCACATTTTCAGCTGACCTCTTTGGCAAGTAAACACGATAATTTTGTTTGTTTACAACCTGTTGGACAACGAATGTTTTCTCATCGGGAGATAACCAAATTCGGCAGTTCACCACTTTCGGCCATGCGAAGCAACTCTTTAGCTCTTTTGAGTCTATTTTCTTTCGGTTGCGGTGTAAGTTCTTCCACTTTTTGCAATTTCAATGGCTTTACCCTGAGCTCATTTTTCAATACCTTGGCTATCAGCATTACTGAAATGGTCAGAAGTGACCCTTCAATGTATTTGTGATTTGGCCGGGATTAAAAATAGTCGCGGGTTAGTGGAAATTTTCGTATTTTTGACATAAAAATTAATATTGTCCGATGACCGGGCTTTGTCCTAGCCCTAATCTCAAACACCATGCGACATTCCACGTTGATTGGTCTGCAACTGTGGGCGGTAGAGCAACTGGAAAATCAGGAAATTTTTCTGTTTTTGATCCATTTTAACTCCTAAATATATTTCGATCATCTCCAAAAACTAAAAAACTATTCTGACCCTAACCCCATCTACATTTTCAATTTCATAATGATCGTTAATTGCGATTATGGCGATCTGTAGCGTGATTACAAATAAACATGGACAGACGGACGGACGGACATACATAGCTAGATCGACTCAGCTCGGCCAGATAGGAAGATCCATATATAGTTTCCTATGTCGGGGACCAACATATTTAGGTGTTACCAATCAAACTTATAATATATATTTTTGGGAAGTACCCGTTTTTGAGAAAATTAGCATTATGATTTCCGCATGATTTTAAAAGTCAAAAACTGAATTTATGTATTCGGCCATGGGATGAGGGTACAGATTCGGATACACTATGATCTAACACATACGTATATTTTAGAATTCTCGTTAGGATTTATGTTTTCTGTGTCCTAACACTGATGTTGACCATGATGAAGTTCGCCTCAACTTGACATAATGGCTATGTGTTTTTCGTTTTCTTCATCCACATATGGCAGAGCTTCAAACCATCCTCAGCCTTTTGTCATGGAGTGGGTTTCAGCACTTCGTAGACTTAACGAAAATGCATTTCGCATATCAGCGATCAAAGATTTTTTGGTCTTAAAGTTTTATCTAAACATTTATGTCGTATTTTTGCTTAAATGACTCTTTTCATTTCGGCTAGAGTTGGAAGACAGGCAGTCAGTCAGGCAAGCAACCAGGTACTGGTGCATCTCTAGGCAAGATCTCAAGATCTGCATTTGGAGAAAAAAAAACACAAAACACATAAAATGCATGTTGTAATTTGCATTAAAGGTGATTTTATGTCTTTCTTCTTGGCATATTTGCATTTGTTGTTGTTGCTGTTGTATGTTTGTTTTTGGCAAGCAGCTCCCCAAAGATGGATGATGTGTCTTGTCGGCTGGCTGGCTGGCTGGCTGGCTGGCTGTCCGTCTGTCTGCATCATGGCTTGAAATTTCTATGTGTATTTTGTTATGGGTAATTTTAATGTTTGCATTGCTAGGTTTTTTTCGCCATTCGCCTCACCTCTATGCCTTATGCTAATCAAAGAAGATGAAAAAAAAAAAACACACACGAAAAAATACGTCACTCTGGCCTCTGTGAGATCAGCGGAGATCAGTGTCTCATAAAATAAGATTATCTTCATTAAAACCCTACTGCTGCTGCGGAACTGTATTCTACGCGCCTCCTCTCAGCCATTTTGGTGACGACTTTCTATGACTGCTTTTCGGGCTGTTTGCTAGGCTTGCTACCTCCCCACTCTCGTTGTGTGTTTTGCTGCTGGTAGCCACCGTCATGACCGATAAGTGATCAGATTTGCTGTACATTATGTTTACGGCAATTACTTCTCATTACGTGTCCAGTTGTCCATATTTAGAGACATTGTTCGGTTGATCAATGGCCAGATAAATTATTTTGAAAAATCATTTTCAATTAAATTAATCAATCATGTGGCTGAGAGCGAGGCATTGGTGTCGCTTGGTGTCCTGTTGGCCCACAGCATTATTATTTTTTTATTATTAATTTTTATGGCAAATTGTGAAATATGTTTTCAAATTAATTTCAAATAAAAAAAGAATTACCGCCCCAGTGAAAAAGATCAAAGAGGCATTAACAAATTGATCGCGGCTAGAGAAATGAGGCATGGTAGAGTTATTAGATGAATTGAAAATAATTATTTTTTGAGATAAAAGAGGAAAAGAGGGAAATTTTCTGAAAAACTAAATTTTATGGTAGAGAAGGTGATGGTTGTAATATTTGGGTGACAGAATTCTCTGGAAAAAGGGTCTATACTAACATACTCTGAGGTAATGGCTATTACTTGACTATGACTAAAATTGACTTAAAACATTTATGGAATTTTTGAAATTTTTAGTAATATTTATATTCTACAACACTATGGGTTGGGAGTATTATACGTTTGATTGGGTCAAAAATTATGCAACACCTCGAAATATTGACCCAAAAATAGGAATCTACATTGGATCTTCCTATTTCGCCGAGCTGAGTCGATCTAGCTGTGTATGTCCGTCCGTCTGTCCATGTTAGCTTGTAATCAAGCTACAGGTCGCAATGATGGCCGATTTTCACGAAATTGAAAATTTAGGTGGGGGAGATGATCGTAAAAAAAATTGTGTTTGAAATGGAGCAAAAACAGAAAAATCTTGATTTTGCTGTCGCTCTACAGGCCACAATTATAGACCATTCGGCGCGAAATTTTGCATGGAGTTTGAGTTTAGGGCTGGACAGAAGCCTAACAATTTCGATGGTCATCGAACCATATATAATTGGTAAAATAAACCATAAATTGATGTCAGTTATTCCGTTTATAAGTCAAAAACCGTGGACATATTTTCACAATGCTCATCAATTTGGAATGGTCTCTTGTCAGAAGATGATAAAGTCTAAAAAAGTCTCGTAAAAACATGCCAACAAACAAGTGAAAATTTTTTGTTACTTTTTTTTTTTAAATTTTTGTCAATTTTTCGCATTCGATTTTTTTTAATATGATTTACAATTTGGAATTGTACATTTTCTAAAGTTTTTTTTTTGCTGAAGGTATTATATACACATCGCAATTATCATCCGATCCTAATTCCGATTACGATTTCTAAAGCCGGAATTTTGAAGGTTTCTGGGACTAAAACTTGACATTTGTTAATTGACATGAATGTTAATTGCTTACAAATCAGTTCGATACAGCTTCACTACTTGGAATAGTTCCCTATAAACGCCCAGAAAATGTTGAACCCAATAAAGCATTAAAATGTAGTGTAAAAAATAATTTCTGCATTCCTTCCTTATAACCATGTAATGAATAACAGAAAACAAATTTTTATATTAATTGTCCTAAAAAGAGAACGAATCAATTGCAATTTTGTAAGTAGTTATTTCCTATGAATGTCAAAGTAAGAGGTGCCAAAATGTACTTAATAAACACATTATTTGGTTATGAGATTTTTGTTTGGTGCAAATCTTAAGGTTGCGGGTTAATACGAGAAGCGGGCAATATATTAAAATGAAAAGTAGAATCTAATAAACGAATTTTTTTGTCCTGTTTAGCCATTATTTTTTTTATTTCGGGAGGCATATATATTTGATAAAGTACCACACCTCCTGATTTTCGGTATTTTGAAAGTTTCTGCTTTTATAGTGACCGGTTTTAATTACAAAGTTTAAGATTTTTTAATGTTTTATTTATTATCCGATTTCCTCCAAACTTGGTACTTCGTAATATTTTTATCAAACTTATATCGAGTTCGGAGATAGGCAATATTGTTCCACAGCTTCTGGTACCTCCCCAACAAATGGTCGAAATTTTAAAAGAATACATATTTTTTTGCACAGAAAGAGAAACGATAATCTGATTTGCTCCAACTTTGCAAATTCTAATATTTGCAGCAGTGCTACTTCTGGTGCGAAAATGGAAAATATCGGTCCACTCTATCAACTACCTACCCCACAAAGGGTCAACATTTTGAATAATTACGACTCTTATAAAATGTGATGTAAGAGTCCGATTGTCTTCAAATTTCACACATCCAAACATTTATATTAACCCAATGTCTGGTGCTAAGATGGGCAAAATCGGTCCACTCCTTCTGGTACCTCCCCCACAAAAAAATATATTTTTTTCTGTACAGGAAGCAATAAGCTAATTTTGCTCTAATTTTGCAAATCCTAATATTTGCGTCAGTTCTAGGTCTCGTGCCAAAATTTATAATATTGGTCCACTCCATCAAGTGCCTCTCCCACAAAGGATCGACATTTTGAATAATTATAACTCTTAAAAAATATGATTTCACACATCCAACTATTTTTATGAACTCAAGATCTGGTAGTAAGACGGAATATATCGATCCATTCCTTCCGGTATCTCCCCCACAAAGGGTCAAAATTTTGTTTAACACTTTATTGTGATTCCTTTTCGGATATTTGGCAGAGATTTTAGAGAATATGTGGGACATATATCTATGGAAATTAAATCTAAAACAGCTTTGAGTATATACTCTTGGGATTTCAAAGTGTTGGTGAATAATGCATCCTTCGTGTTTTCTTGAAGGGAATAATAAGGTGGGGTTGGATAGAAAATACATTGAGCCTGAGTACTACTTTTGGATTTCTTAATGAAGCTGAGGTTTAAAAATATATCTTATATTTTGATTTAATTATGACTTCTCAACATTGCATATTGTTTCCAAATTTATTTTAAAAACAAGTAAAAAAGCTGTAAGTTCGGCCGGGCCGAACTTTTAATACCCTCCACCATTTGGTACAATTTTGGCAATTTCCAAAAAAAAAAAAAAAACAATAATAATATCCGTTAAGAATTCTGTTAAAACCTTAAAAATACTGAATGCTTATACGACGACGTGGACCTGCATAGGCAACATTTTTCATAAGTTATTACAATATTTACATGCGAAACTTGAAGAAAAATCTGTTTATAATGTAGCTAAAATCATCAAAATTCCGAATATGGGGGGTACCGTTATATGGGGGCTATACGTAGACGTGGACCTGCACAGACAATTTTCTAGCATGGGCTGAAATATCCATTAATAACTTCACATGCGAAATTTGAAACAATCCCGGTATTTTTTCATATAAAATTAGTGGTCCATTGTACCCGCTGTTCTAAATTCTAACTTTATGCGAGATTTCGTGTCCTTTGGTTTCTATTTGTGACCTTTATAACGGCTGCAAAATCAGGAAAAATTTTAGTTGTTGGTCCATTTCAACCCCCTAATATATTGCGGACATCTTTGAAAATAATAGGCCTAGCCCTTCTGAGCCCAACCGTATCCTTTTGAAAATTTTCGTGAGGATCAGACGATATTTGCAATACTTATATAATAACCCCAACCTGTGTTGTAAGGTGAAAAAATATTACAAAATATACACTTCAATATTATATGTCAAAATTAAAAAATCGCATGCGAATAAAAATTTGTCACAAATTAATACAAAATCTATATTAACGTCATTATTGGCATCTTTTAATGCGATTTTTTTAGATTTTATCCTTTTATGCCAAGAGGGCATTCTGAATTGAAAAAAATGTCGAAATCGGTCCAGTCGTTCTTGAGATATAAGCATTCTAGCTAACATCCCCTTTCTTTATACATACACATTGTATATATTTCGCTGTATATACCCGATATATGTACTATCAGCATTTACGTAACGGTCAGAATTGACATGTAATTTCTTTTTTCTTTGTAATTTCGCCGGGATTAAAAATATTCGCGGTTTAATGGAAAATTTGACATTTACTTAACACAAATGTTATGTTCTATTTCACCCACTAAATATTACCCGATGACCATCAAAATTGGAAGGCTTCTGGACAGCCTTAAGCTCTAGCCCCATGCTAAATTCTGCTTCGATTGGTCTATAATTGCGACCTGTAGAGCAACAAAATCAGAAAAATTTTGGTCCATTTCAACCCCTAAATATTATGCGATCATATATAAAAGCAATAGGCTTCTATTCTGGCCCTAGCCCCACCTCCATTCTAAATTTGTGAAGATCGGGCCATAATTGAGACCTGAAGAGTGATTAAATTAAATTAAATTAACAGACGGACAGACGGACGGACGGACGGACATACATAGCTAGATCGACTCAGCTCGGCGATATAGGAAGATCCATATATACTTTCCTATGTGAGAAACCAATATTTCGAGGTGTTACATAATTTTTGGCCCAATCAAACTTATAATACCCTCAACACATAGCCTTGTAGAATATAATTATATTAACAAAATTTCAGGTTTATATTGGTAGCCTTCTAAATTCCTTACATTTTAATAATCTATATCAGTTATTTCTGCATATTTTGCAAGAATTAACTATTTGACATTCTAATTTCGCTGACCAAACACCTTCGAAAACCATTAAACAAATTAAAAAATAAATTTGCGAAAAAAACTCCATGTTTGTTGTCAAAGTTGTAAGATCATTTATCATTATCACAGTTTACAATCTATTAACGCTTGCTGCTACATTCATTGGCGGTATATTGTTGTTGTTGTTGCAGTATTGGATTTTATGACTATCTCTTCGGTGTTGGCGAAATGAAATTTAACACCTCCATCTTCGACCTGCTGTGATTTTCGATTATGGCCAAAAGATGTGGTGGCAATTGTCTTCGAAATTTGTTTCTCAAATAAATTATGAATGTTTATTGTGCCGTGCGATGCAGAGTGGTGTTGGAGTGCAATTTAATGTTGCAAAAAACCAGGTAATGGATATTTCAATTAAGTTCACGGTTTATGTTGTGAGAAATGTCATGGGAGATTAGATTACCATTTTACGAAATGTTTGAATTTTTAAAAATGACTGGAAACAATGTATGTTATTTTAAACGATTTTAATATTTTATTAAGCACTTTACTTACACATATTTATGGAATACAATTACCTAAAAGAAACGAAAAATAACAACAATTATTATGAGTGCATTTTTAATAGATAATTGTATTGGCACAAAAGCAATAACCTATAGCGGTATACCTTTGATTCGGTTGTTTTTTTTTTGTAAAAATCTCTGGATTTCTTAAGAGAATGGCAAATTTTGCATGAATACCACCATCTGTATGTAGATTTCAATATCGTTTTTAAAGACTTTTTTTATGGAAAGCATTGTATTAGCTCAGAAAATGTTACTGTCTTATAGATTTGTTTTGATTGCTTGCTTGAGACCAAACTTTCTTTAGCATTTTAGTTTCTAAAGAAGAAGAAGGATATTTTTCCAAAAAAAAAAAAAAAAATAATAATAAAATAAATAAATATAAAAACATATCTAGAACGCCATCTTTATATGAGTTTTGGTATATTTTTTGTTGGTCATTTTTACGGAATGCATAGTTTTGACACTAAAAATACAACCGCCTTAAAACATTTTTTGAGACCAAAATTTCTTAATAATTGTAGTTCCTCAAGAGAAAGGAAAGCTTTGTCTTCTTCTATATCTATAAAGGAGTAAAATGTTGGCAAGTTTGTTTGTTTGTAATTTATAGACTCAAAAGCTGCTGAACAGATTGTTCAGCAGCTTTGATTGTTGAAATTCCACTAAGAACGGGAAATATAGTATCAGAATCGGAGGTACCCCAAAAAAATTTAGTTTTTATATGCACATATCCATTGATCGATTACAGAAATAGTCTTCAAATTTGGAGTGCGTAAAGGAATTTGGAGCAAAAATAATTTTGTCAAATTATATTGAAATTTGATTCAGATTTGGATATAGCTTCAAAATATATTTTCGGCCGATTTCACATATTAGGTACACCAAACGCGATATGTATGTCCGATTCCAATGAAATTCTGAATGTGTGGCGGAATTTGGTGCAAAAATAAATTTTGCAATTTATATTGAAATCGGTTAAGATTTGGATACAACTCTCATATATATTTTCGGCCGATTTCATATATTTATGTTCCCCACAACACTATGTGTTGGTGATATTATAAGTTTGATTGGGCCAAAAATTATGTAACACCTCGAAATAATGGTTTCCGACATAGGAAAGTATATATGGATCTTCCTACCTCGCCGAGCTGGGTCGATTTAGCTATATATATCCGTCCGTCCGTTAGTCCATGTTAATTTGTAATCAAACTACAGGTCGCAATTGTCGCCCGATCCTCACGAAATTGAAAATGGAGTTGGGGTTAGGGTCAGAATAGATCCCTATTGTTTTTGATCACACAATATTTAAGGGTTGAAATGGACCAAAAACACAAAATTTTCCTGATTTTAAGGCTGCTCTATTGGCCACAATCCGACGCGGAAATTTGCATAGAGTTACAGTTCAGACTATGGGCAGAGCCTAACCAACCCTGTCAAAAAATACAAAAATTTCCACTAAACCGCCAATATTTTTAATCCCGTCTAAATTACAAATACAGGGTGAGATCAAATTAAAAAAAAAAAAACTGCAACAACGTCAAACGCCATAATTTTCACATTTTTTAAATTTTATTGAATGAAAGCAAAATATGTCGGAAATAACATCAAATAAGTTAAGATTTGTTCGAATTGGTCACCTTTGGCATGAATTATGGCCTTCAAACGGCCAATGAAACCGTCACACGCTGGCCGAATGTTGCTCTGCGGTATTTTTGCCCATTCCCGGCGAAGCGCTTGCTTGAGTTGATCGACACTTTGGTATTTCTTAGTGCCAACCTTGCTTTCCAGAATACTCTAGACACAATAGTCCAACGGTAGACACAATAGTCCAATGGTATCCGGAGATTTTGGTGGCCATTGTGCGCTGGAAATGAAGCGAGGAACCTCATTTTGTAACCATTCCTGGGTGGCGCGTGCTGAGTGCTACTGGAATAACGAAGGTCTTGCGTGCCCAAGGCTTCAATACACCCTCCAGAATATTTTCACGATAATATTCGGCTTTTATTCTGATTTCACGGTCGATTAATACGAGCGGAGAGCGGTCATCGGCTGTTATGGCGGCCCACACCATCACCATGACCGGCGCTTGAGTTCTTGTGGCCAACCAAAGGTGTGCATTTTCAGCTGACCTCTTTGGCAAGTAAACACGATCATTTTGTTTGTTTATAAACTGCTGGACAACGAATGTTTTCTCATCGGAGAAAACCAAATTCGGCAGTTCACCACTTTTGGCCAAGCGAAGCAACCCTTTAGCTCTTTTGAGGCCATTTTCTTTTTGTTGCGGTAAGTTCTTGCACTTTTTGCAATTTCTATGGCTATACCCCGAGCTCATTTTTCAATATTTTCCAAATGGAATATTGCGATATGTTCGGCTCATGAGCCATTTTTCAGCCACTTCGACGCGGGTTTCGATCAAGTCGCTTCTTTACTTTTCGAACCATTTCTGCTGATGTTGCTGTTTTCTTCCGTCCACTTCCTTGACATCGGGCTCCGCTATCAGTATCACGGTAACGAGCGATGGTACGAGACACAAAAGATGTATTCACATTTAAATGCTTGAGTGCTCTAACGAGCCACTTGTGGTTTTCCAGCCAAATATAAGAAATCACACTATCACGCTTGAATTCCATCACGAATAACTTTTTTTCTGGAAAATTCTCACCAAAATGCTTTCGTACACTTGTAAACAATATAATGAGCTGTCACTGGAATAATTTTAACAGCTGTCGGACTAGTGGCTTAGAAATGATAGCAGTCTGAATTTGGCTGCAGTTTTTTCATCTCACCCTCTATAGAACGCTACCAGTATTCAATTCTCATTTAGCTTCTGTTACTTTTTGACATAAAATCCACGTCTGGAAAAATTGTAAACCGTCAAAGTTCCAATTTCTTTGTATTAATTTTTTAACACAGTGCAAAGTTTTCGGGGTAAAAAATTCGAGGTCGATAGTTTGCTTGGACGAATTTTTCTTACGTCATTTGACTTTTTGTTTCTAATTAAATTGTAAATAAACCAAAATAGTTTTTTTGTTTAATGAACTCTATTTTCACAGGTGAATTAAGTGCAGTTCATGCACTTTTTACATAATACGATGGCAACATTGTTGCAATGACTCCAAAAACTTTCAGGCATTGAACTTTGTTTGAAACCCATTAATTACAGCAAAAAAAAAAAAAAAAACTGCATATAGAAGTAGGAAGTTTGTTTATGGCACCTTAAAGAAGAGGCTATCTAAATTTGGTGCCAGCCACAGAGAAAGATCTCACCTATGAAATTGTGAAGAAAAAAAAACTGTTTTTGGCAACGATAAATTATGGCCCCAAAAAAGAGAAAGAAACAAATCACAGGCCGAGAAAAGAAATAATCAAAGAATGAACATTCAAAAAGCATTAACAATTGCATTTGCAGATACAGTTGGCACTCCAAGAAATTTTGTGAAAGATGCTGCTTGCCATGGCTAGCCTGGGAGAAGGAGGCAATAAATCAGTGAATAAATACAACGATGCCTTCCATCCTTCCTTCAATCAGATGCAATGAAATGCAATGGACAACATTTCACAATGATTGATACATTTTGCTTATTAACCAACCAAGCATCGAACCAACCGACCGACCGATCATCTAGCCAATGAACTCAACATCTATCCTCCATCTACTGGCTATGAGCAACAACCAACCCACAATGCCCCCATCATGGCTAAGTAATAACATCAGCCAACAGGAAGATGACCAACAAAGACCAAACAAAGTCAATACCAGCAGAGATCTAGCCAATATTGAAATGTCTTGTAATAAAACATCCCTTTCACCAGATTGACAACGGTTGTAAATAAAACGACAGGACCTACCAGAATGGCAAACGAAAAAAAAAAAAACAGGAAACAGCTAAACTGAAGCTAAAGTCATCCTAGGCCAAAGAAACTCCGCTAATGTTACCGGGGCAAATAGAAGTTGTTTAAGCTTTAGCAGAAGATTAACAACAAATCCAAATAAACTTAGATGTCAAGACATTGTCCACCACCACCACCACCAATAGCAACAACAACGACAAGATGTGCCAGAAACATGTATTGATGTATCTTGGAGCAATGGATCTTCTAACATATCATTAATATGCCAACACTGGCTTAAATTGAACATTTTGTTTTTTTTGCTTCACTGTGAAACGTTTTCAGTTTGGTCTATAATTGAACCATGAATCGTCTTACAAACGAACAATGCATAGAATTTTATTATTACACTGTGCAACACAAAAAATAATTACAGGGAAAATCCAACAGTTTATGAAATTGTACTATAGATGGCGTACTTTGTATTTTATATTTCAATATAGTTTTCCATTATTTTAAGGATTTATAAGGACTAGAAGAATTTGGAAATTTGATGGTTTAAAATTTTTCCAGTCGTAGATTATACGTCAAAAACGCAATAGAAGCCAAATGAGAATTGAAATACAGATGGCGTTCTATGTATTTGGATAACATCTCAAATTTCCATGAAGAGCTAAAGTTATTAGGAGAATCAGAATTTTCAGGACACTAACGGGACCAATTTAAATACAGAAGGCGCCCTTTTGAATAATATTTCCATTTCTAAAGAGATTTGGTTCAAGCAATCTATTGACTACGAATTTAGACACAAAAAGTTTTCACTCGTAAAAAAAAACTAAATTTATTTAGATATAGATGGCGTTCTTTGAATTCTATATTTGAATACGGTTTTTCATTATCTAAAACGACTAGCAGAATTTGATGGCAAATTAACAAACGAATAAAAATTTCCTAACAGGGTGAGATAGAAAACTGCAACAAAGTCAAACGCCATAATTTTACATGTTTTTAATTTAAATTATTTTTCTAAATTTTATTGAATGAAAGCAAAAAATTCGGAAATGGTATCATATTTTAGAATTAGTTTACAATTGTTCGAATTGGTCACCTTTGGCACGAATTATGGCCTTCAAACGTCCAATGAAACCGTCACACACTGCGCGAATGTTGCTCTGCGGTATTTTGGTCCATTCCCGGCGAAGCGCTTGCTTGAGGTGATCGACACTTTTGTATTTTTTAGTGCCAACCTTGATTTCCAAAATACTCCAGACACAATAGTTCAGATTTTGGTGGCCATTGTGCGTTGGAAATGAAGCGAGGAATCTCATTTGGTAACCATTCTTGGTTGGCGCGTGCCGAAAGCGATGGTGCTGAATCCTATTGGAATGTTCAAGGTCTACGGCCAAAATGTTTACATGCCCAAGGCTTTAATACACCCTCCAGAATATTTTCGCGATTATACTCGGCATTTACTCTGATGCCACGTTCGATTAATACAAGTGGAGAGCGACCATCGGCTTATGGCGGCCCACATCATCACCATGGCCGGCGCTTGAGTTCTGGTGGCCAACCGAAGATGTACATTTTCAGCTGACCTCTTTGGCAAGTAAACACTGCTGGACAACGAATCATCGGAGAAAACCAAATTCGGCAGTTCACTTTCGGCCAAGCGAAGCAATTTTTTTGCTCTTTTGAGTTCTTTCTGTTGCGGTGTAAGTTCATGGATTTTTTGGAATTTCAATGGCTTTAACCTGAGCTCTTTTTCAATATTTGCCGAATGTAATATTGCGATATATTCAGCTCACGATCCATTTTCCGGCCACTGCGAAGCGGGTTTCGATCAAGTTGCTTCTTTACTTTTCGAACCATTTCTGCTGATGTTGCTGTTTTCTTCCGCACACATCCTTGACGTTGGGCTACGCTACCAGTATCACGATAACGAGCGATGGTACGAGACACAAAAGACTTATTCACATTTAAATGCTGGAGTGCTTTAACGATAGCCACGTGTGGTTTGCCAGCCAAATATAAAGAAATCACACTATCACGCTTGAATTTCATCCCGAATAACTTTTTTCTGGATAATTTTCACCGAAATGCCTTTGTACGCTTGTAAACAATATAATGAGCCGTCACTGGAATAATTTTAACAGCTGTCGGACGAGTGGCTTAGAAATGACAGCAGTCTGAAGTTGGTTGCAGTTTTTTCATCTCACCCTGTATGTTGATGCTTTTGATTTTGCAGTAACTTCAAGAAAAATCTTCGTCAAAACAGCCTTGGGAACAGTAAAACTTTGGGGCTTCCACGAAATATAAAAATCTTGCTGGAAAAAATAAAGATGTAGGCTCGAGACGTAGCAGGAAATGCATTTTGAACCCATTTCGGGGGCCCAACTAACAAAAAAATGAAATTTTCAAGCAAACTTCTCAAAAAATATATAAAATTTTTGTATTGCCGAGCAAATCCATATTTTCTATGCCTAAAAAAATAGAAAATATTGGTTTGCTCGAAAACATAAAAATCATGTGGTGGCGCCCAAATACACTCCTATATTTTTTAACCTAATTTTTGAAGAATTTTTATTTTCCCAAGTAAAACTAAGTTTGGAAAAAATTGAGAGTACCCTTTAATCTCCGTTATTCCACAACAGAATTCATTCTCGGCGAACCGACTGTAAAACAAATCTCTATTTTTGAGTACACAGTGCTTCTTCCAATTGATCTCAGCTAAGGTTATTGCTTTAATAAAAGTAAAATGAAAATTAAGATGAATTCTATTTCGGGAAGAAAACAACAAGAGCAAAAAGAAAAAAATCGCGAGAATAAAAGAAATAGGCGTATAGACGACGATGGCAAAACTAATAACATTGAGGGGACACATTTCAGCGGATACAGCTTTCAAAGATGTTTATGTTGTTGTTGGGTTGTTGGCTCTTTTAGATTTTCATTGGAAAATAATCGAATAGTTTCGCTTTTTTGTTTCTATTGTATATCTTGTTGATTCAAAGAAGGGAGGAAACTTTAGTAGAGGTGAAGGAAGCAAAACCACGATATCTTTTTTTAACCCCCTGCGTTAAGGTATGTCATGAAGCGGCAGATGTTCCTACATTTTTTAACTTAAGGAAAATTGAAAAAAGTAATTTATTTTAGACTGGGAATGTGGGAAATAGTGTGGTGTTATGCGATTTGTTGGCGTTGAGTCATATTTGGAGGGTTGAATTAAAGATGACTTGTTTCAAATTAGAACAAAAAATTAAGGTTTTATTTGGCGAGCAGCTCGTTAGCCAAAGAATACCACTCTTTACAAAAAGAAAAAAAAAAAAACATTTTAAAGGAGACATGGGCCCCAATTTAAATTATTAGGGCAAACCTGGAACTGTGTGTTTCATTCAATGCTGTACGGAAAATAAAACCGACATTTACCAGAAAACGACTCCTGAAAATTTTAATATAATATTCTCGAGTTCTGGATAAAACTGAAAATATAGGTCCATATCCTACAGAAAATTAAAAAAAAAATGAACTAAAAAGTCTTTATTTGCCTCAAAAAAAATTTTTGAAAATATGAGCTGAGACATGGATATCGGCCTAAAATTTAATTTTCCCGAGGAAGACATACCTTTTAAATTTTATTGAAGGTAAATCTTGAATTTTGGTCATCAAAGACCTCTCCTCTAAGTTATTCAATGGAGATCTGGTCTTGTAATTTTAAAATATTTTTAAATTTTAAAAGAGAAATGGACCCAGATTTATACAGATCATATTTTATTATTTGCAGTAATTTCTCAAAAGCGACGATGACCTTAATTATACCCTCTGTCATATAGCTAGAGAGGGTATATATCATTTGATACGGTCAAAACGTGCCAAGTCGAAATAAAGGTTTTAGACCCTAGGTCTCTGTGGACCAAATCCGTTTCAGGACATTAAGAGTCGATCCAGCGATGTCCGTTCATCAGTCTGTCTGGTGCGCACGATAACTCTCGACGGGAGTATCCAATTTGGTCCAAACTTGGAACATCGTAATATTATCATTGAACTTAGATCGAGTTCGGAGATGGCCAATATCGGTCCACTCATTCTGGTACCTTCCACACAAATGATCGAAATTTTCAAAGAAAATATTTTATATTTTACAAGATCTGTTGTGAAGATGGAATATATCGGTCCACTCCATCTGGTACCTCCCCCATAAAGGGTAAAAATTTTGAATATCCATGCAACTCATAAAACGCGAAATTAATATACGATTCCATTCAGACTTGGTACGTCTCCATATTTCCATCAACACAAGATCTGTTATAAAGATGGTAGAGATCAGACCGTTCCTTCTGGTAACTCCGTCACATAGGGTCAAAATTTTGAATAACCACAACGATTATAAAATCCAAAATAAGCATCCGGTTCTCCTCATATTTCACACATCCCATTATTTTCAATAACATAAGATCTGCCGTGAAGATAGGATATATCGGTCCACTCCTTCTGGTATGTCCTCCACAAAGGTTTAACATTTTGAATATCCACGAAGCTCATAAAATGCGAAACGATTTCATTCGGAGTTGGCACATCTCAATATTTCCATCTGTTATAAAGATGGTGTACTTCGGGCCACTTCTCTTCCCCCACACAGGGTTCAAGATTTTGAAAAAAAAAAAAACGATCAATGAAAGCGAAATAAGCATCCAACTCTCTTCAGATTTCAAATATACAAACATTTTTGCTAACATGTTTGCGATGATGATATATATCTGGGAACCATTTTCTGGTTATCACACACAAAGGGTCACAATTTTCAAAAATTTAATCTGACATAACTTGCGAAGCAAGTCAGCGATTCTATACAACTTGCTTGATATGAAGGAAGTAGCCAATATAGTCCAAACCTGGCACGTCGTAATATTTATATCATATTCATTTAGGTGTGATACGAAATGGACGACTTTGGCACATTCCTTCGGATCCCACTCCACAGAGGGTCAACAATTTGAATAATCATAACAAAATGTCAACATATATTTAAATTATCGAACACTGACTAAGGGTATACATCTGTCGGCAAAACCGACTGATACTTTTTATTTTGTTTTTTCCTGAACTAAGTATTTTTTTAAGCTCAAACCATTGTGGAGATTTTTATTTTTTTCAAAAAAAAAAAAAAAAAAAAAAAAAAAAAACAGTTAAGTTCGGTCGACTGAACTTTGGAATGAATTTTAAAAATTAAAAAAAATCGTCGAAAAATACTGTTGGACCTGTATACATTTTTTTGTTGTCATAGGCTGTAGTACCGATATCGCACTTCAGATATGAAATTTAAACCAATTCCGATAAATTATGTCGCTAATAACATCAAACTATAGAAAAAGGGAGTTATCGTTATTTGGTGACTATACGAAGGCGTGGAGCGACATGGCCCATTATATGGCCCTTAACCTGCCTACTGACAAAATACACATGTGTGCAAAATGCTAGCCTTCTATCTTTGTTCAAAAGATAGCGTGATTAATTACAACAGACGGACATGGCTAAATCGTCGCTGATTCAAAATATATATACTTCGTAGGGTCTATCATGGGTATTTCGAGGAGTTACAAACGGAATGACTGAAAAAGTAAACGTTCCATAGAATGGTGGAGGGTCTAAAAAATATCTTTTTTTAGAAATCCTAGTTCAGTGAATTTCCACTATGTCATCTATGGATTATTATTTAGTTTTGTAGGAAGACATAGTCCTACAAATTCAACAATTTTCCAAGGGTGGCGTGGGCCTACATACTTAATTCCAAATTATGTATTTTTTCCTTTTTTAACCACTAATTCTTTGGCCAAATACTATGGAAAGATTTGGCTTCTTTTCTAAAAATGGAAAGAAAAAAACAAAAATTCCCAATATTTTTTTTAGAGGTCCTAACTCTAAGAAATTTACCACATATAACCACGTCCTATCCCCTGAATTATAACCCACACCCAATTTCTGATACCCATGGCCATCTTTCAATTCGACTTGATTTGATGTTAATTTCCAATGATGTCGTCTCTGCTGATGACGAAGAAGGCGATTTCAGTAACCGGATTTGATTGATAAGAACGAAACGTTGGTGAATCGTTTTCAAATCCACAATCTTCTACTCAAGAATTTTGCACTATTTAATAGAGAAGTCAAAGAAGAAGAATCAGAAAATAACAATCTCGATATCAAAGCCAATAATAATGACGTTTGACAACAGACGACAGTCGCAAAAGAATGCCTTTTGGAATGATGTGAATGAATGTGGCGGCTCCACCAACTGACGCCAGAGTGATTCCGTATTGACAGATATTGTGGCAAATCAGATCAACTTTCCTCCTGCACTTCTTTAAATAGCAAACAGCGATTCTTAAATGCTTGCACACAAAACGGAGAATGAGAAAATGAGACCAACACGAACGAATATCTCTGGGGAATTAGTGCGACGGACATTCATTCATGTGAGGATTATTGCAAAATCGATTAAGAGAAGGAGATGATGTTCGATTAGGTTCGTACACTACACAAGAAATTTTTTAGATTTTCGTAAGGAGGTCTGGGAAGGCAATCAGCTGGATTGTTTTCGAATACGTAAGCAATGAATTCATTTCAACAAGGTTTGGAAAACATTTTTCGGATATAAGAGTTTTCTTCATTTCATTTTCGCAATATATTGAAAATGTGGAAAAATTGACAATGCTGTTCTGAAATTCTTTTAAGAAATTATTAAAACATCAGATTTGTGTTTAAAAAATAGGTCATTTTTGGCTCACTGGGTGCGTAAATAAGAAAAATTGTAATTTTTAAGGTATAAAAGCATTGCTATGTTCGGTGAACATTTTCTTTCTTTTTCGGGAACGGTCAAGACTACCCACTAGGACTGTCGTTTCCCGGAATCTTCAGCTATTTACTTCACTACGGGTTCATTGCTCCACCTTGCCAGACATTAAGGATTGGTTGTATTCTTCTAGTAACAATTTCGTGTCCTATAAGGGCTTCCTTAGAAACTTCAGATTTTTTATTCCAAATAAGCTTTGGTGTTGTTTTTTCCAACGAAAGTTCTCGATGAAGTCCTGTTATTCTACAGGACCTGCTGTTTAATGTTCCGCAGAACTTTCGACTTCACGTTTCACAGATCTTCAAGGTCCGATGTGGCAAATTAAAATGTGAAATGGAGGTCTACGATTTCCTTTTCTATAGACTTCCTTTTTCTATAGAACCACCAAGAAGGCCTTGAGGTCTTCTAATGGCTATAGAAAACCATCAGGTCTTTTCCAGATGTAATCTATTTATATATAGAATACATTTAGGTCTTCTAATGTCTACATAAGACCTTGAAGTCTTCCAATGGCTATAGAAGACCCTGAGGTCTTCTAATTGCTATAGAAGACCTTGAGGTCTTCTAATGGCTGTAGAAGAACTCGAGGTCTTCTAATGGCTGTAGGAGAACTCGAGGTCTTCTAATGGCTGTAGAAGACCTTGAGGTCTTCTAATGGCTATAGAAGACCTTGAGGTCTTCTAATGGCTGTAGAAGACTTTGAGGTCCTCTAATGGCTGTAGAAGACCTTGAGGTCCTCTAATGGCTCTAGAAGACCTTGAGGTCCTCTAATGGCTCTAGAAGACCTTGAGGTCTTCTAATGGCTATAGAAGACCTTGAGGTCTTCTAACGGCTATAGAAGACCTTGAGGTCTTCTAATGGCTATAGAAGACCTTGAGGTCTTCTAATGGCTATAGAGGAACTTGAGGTTTTCTAATGGCAATAGAAGACCTTGAAGTCTTCTTACGGCTATAGAAGACCTTGAGGTCTTCTCGTGGCAATAAAAGACCTTGAGGTCTTCTAGTGGCTATAGAAGACCTTGAGGTCTTCTAGTGGCTATAGAAGATCTTGAAGTCTTCTAGTGGCTATAGAAGACCTTGAAGTCTTCTAGTGGCTATAGAAGACCTTGAAGTCTTCTTATGGCTATAGATGACCTTGAGGTGTTCTAATGGCTATAGAAGACCTTGACAACTTCTAATGGCTATAGAAGACCTTGAGGTCTTTTAATGGCTATAGAGGAACTTGAGGTCTTCCAATGGCTATAGAAGACCTTGAGGTCTTCCAATGACTATAGAAGACCTTGAGGTCTTCCAATGACTATAGAAGACCTTGAAGTCTTCCAATGGCTATAGAAGACCTTGAAGTCTTCCAATGGCTATAGAGGACCTTGAGGTCTTCCAATGGCTATAGAAGACCTTGACAACTTCTAATGGCTATAGAAGACCTTGAGGTCTTTTAATGGCTATAGAGGAACTTGAGGTCTTCTAATTGCTATAGAAGACCTTGAGGTCTTCTAATGACTATAGAAGACCTTGAGGTCTTCGAATGACTATAGAAGACCTTGAAGTCTTCCAATGGCTATAGAAGACCTTGAAGTCTTCCAATGGCTATGAGGTCTTCCAATGGCTATAGGAGACCTTGAGGTCTTCTAATGGCTATAGAAGACCTTGAGGTCTTCCAATGGCTATAGAAGACCTTGAGGTCTTCCAATGGCTATAGAAGACCTTGAGGTCTTCCAATGACTATAGAAGACCTTGAGGTCTTCCAATGACTATAGAAGACCTTGAGGTCTTCCAATGGCTATAGAAGACCTTGAGGTCTTCCAATGGCTATAGAGGACCTTGAGGTCTTCAGATCTAATCTATTGGATATAGAATACCTTTAGGTATTCTAATGTCTTTATAAGACCTTGAAGTCCTCTAATGGCTATAGAAGACCTTAAAGTCTTCCAATGGCTATAGAAGACCTTGAGATCTTCTAATGGCTATAGAAGACCTTTAGGTATTCTAATGACTATAGAAGACATTGAAGTCTTCTAATGGCTATAGAAGACCTTGAGTTCTTCTCATGGCTATAGAAGACCTTGAGGTCCTCTAATGGCTATAGAAGACCTTGATGTCCTCTAATGGCAATAGAAGACCTTGAGATCTTCTAATGGCTATAGACCTTGAAGTCTTCTTATGGCTATAGAAGATCTTGAGGTCTTCTAATGGATATAGAAGAACTTAGGGCCTTCTAATCGCTATAGAAGACCTTGAAGTCTTCTTATGGCTACAGAAGACCTTGAGGCCTTCCTTCCATTCCCTACAGAAGACCTAAATATCATGAATTGCCTATATAAAGGTTTTCCGTTGCCTATAGAAGACCTAGGTGATACAGAGGTCTTTGTATGCTTTGCCTGCTATTGTCCATAGAAGGTAGAGAGGTCTTCTGTTGCCTATGTCGTCTATTAACGACAGAAGGTCTAGATGTCCTTTATTGTCTATAGAAGGCCTAGAGATATTAGGTTTCTAAATTAATGCCTTTTAACTTTTGGAGGGTTTTAATTAAGTTGGCCCCTTGCTTAAAACACCTCACCTGATTTTTGATACTTTTTGTTCAATTTTTTACATTTCTTTTTATCACCGCCACTTAAAGGTGTAGCGTATTTAAAAAATATTCAAAACTTTTATGGCTAAAATAAAATAGAATTTCTGAATATCCTCCTGCATACAATTGAAGATTAATGAAGGCTAACAATACAATAGCTTGACTCATTGCAGTTGCAGTTGGAAGTTGGAGTTGTGGCTTTTGAGAGTGAACGACAACAATCAGGAAGCTGTTGCCCATGGCAATGTCAATAGCTCTCAACTCTTGTCGAGATCACAATGAATTATATTCATAGCAATGATTTATTGAATATTATTTGAGTGAAGACAGAATGGCGAAGTCATCAGCATAGCTCCATGCTTAACTTCTTTGCTCAAATATTGGCAGCTGGTAGCTTCTTTAGTGACACTAACATTTATCATTTGGAGGACAAAGAAAAAAAACATATCTTCTGATTTCCGAGGAGGCAAATTCTTCCATCATCCTCAAGTTTCGAGGAGAATATTTCAATTTCAATCTGGACATAGATGGATGTACAGGTCATGTAATTGCATGGAATTATTTCACGTTCATTTGATTCGGAGAAAATGTTCTTCTCCACTTTATTTTCCATCAAATTGCTGTTGACTTTAATGTGATCTGCAAACCACACTTTGAGTTGAACTGAATTCGTAACTTTTTTGTTTTATTTCTTTTTCGAAATCAATTACATGCATCTATGTCCGAACATTTTTCGTGAGCAAATACTTCAGTCACCAATCAATGAATACCTGGCATTAGAAGCGACAAATCTTTATTCTTCATTTGAACCACTGCCTCCATCTCTCTCTGTCCAAACATTGTATCTAAGTTGACATGTTCTAAGCTTTCTGCCAAGATTTCTTTTTGCCGGCCATCGATTCTCTTCCACATTGAGGTTAAAAATCTTTGAAATTGTTTCGTTAATTTTTAATTGCCTTCACCGAATGTCTTTTGGCCATAAATCAGTGTCGCCAGCGAGTGGAGTGTCTGCGGTCAGAAAACATGAATGTTAGATTTTAATTAGACAACAAATTTGTTCGGTATGTTGTTGGATTTTTCTATTGTTGTTGGTGGTTCGTTCGTATGTTTTTGAAATTGATTTAATTGTGGACAAGTTCTAATTAAAATTGCATTTGATTGGTTGGATGGATGGATGGATGGCAGGCCGGTGGTTGCCTGTTTAGTCAGGTTGGTTTCGATGCGGTTGCAGACAGTTAGATGAATGTACGAATGGTTTGATGTATTTATGACCATTTGTGGCCTAAAGTGTCATAGTGTTTTGTTAAAATGTCATCATTAATTGAGTTTCTATAAAAAATCTGTCATAGTGAATACAATTGTGTTTCTTAGCAGAAACTGAGGTCCTCTAATGGCTATCTTGAGGTCTTCTAATGGCGAGAAGAGAAGAAGAGAAGACCTTGAGGTCTTCCAATGGCTATAGATGACTTTGAGTCTTCTTATGGCCCAGAGGTCTTCTCATGGATATAGAAGAACTTGATGTCTTCTAATGGCTATAGAAGACCTTGAGGTCTTCTCATGGCTATAGAAGATCTTGAGGTCTTCTCATGGCTATAGAAGACCTTGAGGTCTTCTCATGGCTATAGAAGATCTTGAGGTCTTCTCATGGCTATAGAAGATCTTGAGGTCTTCTCATGGCTATAGAAGATCTTGAGGTCTTCTCATGGCTATAGAAGATCTTGAGGTCTTCTAATGGCTATCTGAATAAGATAATTGGGTCTTCTAATGGTAATAGAAGACCTTGAGGTTTTTTAATGGCTATAGAAGACCTTGAGGTCTTCCAATGGCTATAGAAGACCTACAGGTTTTTAAATGGATATGTCTTCTATAGAGGTCATCTAATGGCTATAGAAGACCTTAAGGTCATCTAATGGCTATGGAAGACATAGAGGTCTTCTAGTGGTAATAGCAGACCTTACGGTCTTCTAATGGCTATAGAAGACGTTGAGGTCTTTTTAGGGTTATAGAAGACCTTTAGGTCTTCTAAAGGCTATAGAAGACCTTGAGGTCTTCTAATGGCTGTAGAAAACCTTGAGGACTTCTAATGACAGACATTGAGGACTCCTATATAGAAGACCTTGAGGTCTTCCAATTGTATAGAAGATCTTCTATAGAAGACCTTTAGGTCTTCTCATGGCTATAGAAGAGCTTGAGGTCTATAAAAGACCTTAAGGTCTTCTAATTGTATAGAAGATCTTCTATAGAAGACCTTGAGGTCTTCTCATGGCTATAGACATTGAGGTCTTCTAATGGCTATAAAAGACCCTGAGATCTTCTAATGGCCCTGAGATCTTCTAATGGCTACCTTGAAGTCTTCTAATGGCTCTAGAAGACCTTAAGGTCATCTTATGGCTATAGAAGACCTTGAGGTCTTTTTGTGGCTTTAGAAGACCTTGAGGTCTTCTGGTGGCTATAGAAGACCTTGAGGTTTTCTCATGGCTATAGAAGACATTGTGGTCTTCTCAGGGGTATAGAAAACCTTGAGGTCTTCTCATGGCTATGGAAAACCTTGAGGTCTTCTAATGACTATAGAAGATCTTAAGGTCTTCTAATGGGTATATAAGACCTTGAGCTCTTCTAATGGCTAAAGAAGACCTCAAGGTCTTTTAATGGGTATAGAAGACCTTGAAGTCTTCTTATGGCCATAGAAGACCTTGAAGTCTTCTTATGGCCATAGAAGACCTTGAAGTCTTCTTATGGCCATAGAAGGCCTTGAGGTCCTCTCATGGCTATAGAAGACCTTAAGGTCTTCTCCTGGCTATAGAAGACCTTGAGGTGTTCTAATCGCTATAGAAGACCTCGTGGTCTTCTCATGGCTATAGAAGACCTTGAGGTCTTCTCATGGCTATAGAAGCCCTTGAGGTCCCCTCACGGCTATAGAAGACCTTGAGGTCTTCTATTCGCTATAGAAGACCTTGAGGTGTTCTAATCGCTATAGAAGACCTTGAGGTCTTCTATTGGCTATGGAAGATCTTGAGGTCTTCTATTGGCTATGGAAGACCTTGAGGTCTTCTAATGTCTATAGAAGACCTTCAGGTCTTCTAATGTCTTTTATCGACCCTGAGGTCTTTAAATATCTATAGAAGACCTTGAGGTCTTCTAATGGCTATAGAAGACCTTGAGGTCATATAATGGCTATAGATGCCCTAGGCAAAGAGGCCTTCTATAGTCTTCTACACCTTAATAGTTTTTTTTTTTTCAGTTACTAAAATCATAGACCCTCACAAACCAAGAAGGTATGCAAGATGCGTGCATCATCTGCTTCGCAACAACAACAAAAATATTTCTTTCCAAAGCATTTAGGTGTGCATTTAAGAGGAAAGTCGTGAAATCGTGTTGTAAATATAAGAGAAGAAAACAACATCAACAACGTCTGACATTAGCAAAGCTAACAACGATAATAGCTAAGATAAGCATCCAAGGGGTGAAAAGTAAGATGAAGGAAGGGAAGGGAATGGCACAACAATGATTTAATAAAGAAATGAAAACATGCCTTATGTAATCTAAAACCAAGCATTTTATAAATCTTCTTTTAAGATCATAAAGGAAAAGGCACAAAATGGAAAACATTAAAGGCTTCGAAACAAGTATCGTTCCTTAAAACCAAAGAGAAAGGAAAATCTCATAGGATCTTACAAAAGAAGTTAACAGCTTTTAAATGCTTCGTAATTGTTTGCGTTAGGCAAAGAAGTGAATGACAAGAAAGAAGTTGAAGGGCAAAAAAAATCGTATATTTTCATATATTTTTCATTATTTGTCAACATAATAAAGCAGAAGAGAACATCGTAGTCAACAAAGTCAAACGCCATATTTTTTATTTTTTTTTAAAAGCCAAAAAAGTCAAAATGGCATCAACTTTTAAAATAAGTTGAGATTTGTTCGAATTGGTCACCCTTGGCACGAATTATGGCCTTCAAACGGCCAATGAAACTATCACATGCTGCCCAAGGTCTGCGGTCAAAACGTTTGCGTGCCCAAGGCTTTAATACACCCTCCAGAATATTTTCGCGATAATATTCTGCATTTATTCTGATGCCACGTCGATTAATACGAACTGAGAGCGACCATCGGCTGTTTTGGCGGCCCACACCATCACCATGACCGACGCTTGAGTTCTGGTGGCCAACCGAAGGTGCACAGCTGACCTCTTTGGAGAAAACAAAATTCGGCAGTTCACCACTTTCGGCCAAGCGAACTAACTCTTTTGAATCTATTTTCTTTCTGTTGCGGTGTAAGTTCTTGCACTTTTTGGAATTTAAAGGCTTTACCCCAAGCTCATTTTTTAAAATTTGCCGAATTGAATATTGCGATATGTTCAGCTCACGAGCCATTTTTCGACTACTGTAACGCGGGTTTCGTTCAAGTCGCTTCTTTACTCTTCGAAACACTTCTGCTGATGTTGCTGTTTTCTTCCGTCCACTTCCTTTCCTTTCCAGCCAAATATAAAGAAATCACACTATGACGATTGAATTCCATTGTGGAATTGTGGAAAATTCTCACCAAAAAGCATTTATAAGCTTGTAAACAATGTAATGAGCTGTCACTGGAATAATTTTAACAGCTGTCGGACGAGTGGCTCAGAAATGACAGTAGTTTGAAGTTGGTTGCAGTTTTTTAATCTCACCCTGTATTTGGAGTTTTGTTGTAATGACCTAATATAATGACATGCATTGACCCCACCCCTTCCCTCCATATCGGTTGGAAACGTAGACTTAGGTGGTATGCAAGTCTAGTAGAGACTATACCTACATATATACCTGTATTCAAAATCATCTGTGGAAGGCTTTATACTACCAAAGAAACCAAAATACAAATTTTTAGCCGAAACGATTTGATTTTTTTTTTTGCGAAGAGATTTTCTCCTCCCTGCGAAACCCTAGAAATAGCTGAAAGTGAGGCTATATTTTTTCTACCTACTAAGGTCTCAAAATGAAAATTTGCCAGAATTTGTTGGAAAATATAAGAAAGTAAAAAAAATAAAAGGTTATGCCGAAAATGGGATCGATATCATCCATAAGGGTATAAAATGGGGTTCTGCCAAGAAAATCAAATAATGAATCACTGCCGTTGTTGAAAAGTCAAACTGTATCTCTATATTACTAAAATTCTGACGTCTACAGTGAAAATCCAGAGATAGGTTGAATGGTACAGTAAAGGATTGGAATATTCTGAACACTCTCAAAAGTTTTTCAAGATTTCCCTTCTGAAATATCGTATTGGGAAAATATTCAATGTCCGTTAAAGATTAAATCAAGTGTCCAATTTTTGATTTCCATTTCCTCTTATATTTCTGCGGCATACATTTCCACAACTCATCTTCATTGCTTTCCATCTTCAGATATTTAATTTTGTTATGTGGCAACATGGCAAAAATATGCCAAAGCAAAATCGGCAGCATCAAGAAAAACAAACAGTAGAACAAATTACAAATAAACATAATTTTCCAATCAAATGAATCGCCCAAGCAATGCATAACAAATTGTTTAAACAGAAGCAGCAGCGGCGGCAGCAACAACAACAGCGAACTACGTTCCATAGATGTTGGAGATAGCTCATGAAAAAAAGTGCGGCTTATGAGTGGCGGCAGCACAGGTCTGCGGAACATGTCTTTGTTCGGTGGTTGCATCTGCCTGCCACAATGCATTGCTGGCATCGTTTGAAGTCCACAATGGGAAAAACAGAAAATCAAAAGCGGCAGCAGCAATAGCTACAAGATTTCTGCAATACTCCAGCGGAATATTATTTCCAAACGCCCAAAGATGTTACTGCCTGTTGCTCTCTACCGCCGCCAATGAAGATGATGATGACGATGTTGATGTGCGGTTTATACATAAAATGGTTTATTAGTGTCGGGGCATTGATACGCAATGTGGAAAACCAAAAACAACAACAACAACACAAAAGACAATTGCACAACATCTCCAATGAGGAAAAAGTCAACAGATCTGCCGCCACATTTCTTCTTTGTGTGTGTGTGTTTTTCTCTTTCATCGTTTCTTTTCTAAGTTTTCCATCAATGTTGACTTGGTTTAGCTTGCCTCGGATTTGCACTCGCCGCCGCCTGTTGTGGTACTCTCAAAGATTTCAGATAACAGCCCGCTAAAATTAATGATGTTGTTTCTCGCTGTCTCGATACTGAGGAATCACCAAGTATTCAAAGTCTTCTTTCTTTTGTCGTTCATATCTTTGTTCTTCTGCTGCTATTCTGCAAGCATTTCATTATGCTTTTCCATGGGATAAGAGAGATGCGTTCGTTCGTTCGTTTGGTGGACAATAAGAAAATATGCTTTGTTTTCCTTTTGACTGACTGTTTAGATTAGAAAAAATTCGTTATGCCATGGCGAATGGAACAGCAAGCCACAAACAGATTCACACACACACACTCACACTCCCGGTGATATTGGTTGTGAACAAATCTCTGGAACGCTTTGTGTAAAATAATCAAATGCCGCCATCTAACAACTGAATGAAAGAAAAAAAATTATCCCAAGAGAAAAATTGTTTTAATAGAAAATCCATAATGCAATTTAATAGTTTTTTTGCTGTTGTTGTTGTAAAGCACCAAAGTTTCAATTGTCTTTGTTTTTGTATCTCCCATTTTTTGAAGGAAAATATTTTAAAGCATCTCGTTTCGAAATGTTTATCAATCGCTAAATAAGCATGAAATTAAATAAATCATAATGAGCATAAAAAACGAGAGAGTATTCTTAGATAAAATCATCAATCACAGCATTTGTTATAACCATCCGCATTCTCACTAAAATCTTCTCATTTATTGTCTTTAAAACAAAAGACTTAAGACACAAACCTGGATTTCAATAGCAGCTGAGGTTTAGTTGGTGCAATGGAATAACTTCGTTCATGATTTTATTTTCTTGTTATCAATTTAATTCGGAGACTTAATTTCAGAATTATTAGGGGTAGAAGAGTTTCAACAAGTAAAAAAGCAGTAAGTTCGGCCGGGCAGAACTTTGAATACCCTCCACCATTTGGAATGAATTTGGAGATTTTAAAAAAATAAAATCCCTAAAAAATTCTATTAAACTTTAAAAATACCGAATATAGCCGTTATATTGGGGTCTATACGACGTGGACCTAAGCCATTACCATATTCAAATTCGAAACTTGAAATAGACGCTAAATAATGTAGCTAAAATCATTAAAATATCGTATATAGGGAGGTAACGGTAACAGGCTGTAGCATCTACGAACTTCAAATACGACATCTCAAATAATTTCGGTGGGTATTGTACCTAAACTCGTCAAAATACCGAATATAAGTAGGTACTGATAATGGGGCCTATAAGAAGACCTGAACCTGCATGAACAATTTTCTGTCACAGACTGTAGTTCCCATCACGAACTCTAAATAGGTAATTTGAAACAATTCCGGTGAATAATGACGCTAAAATCATCAAAATACCGAATATCGGCAGGTACCGTTATATGAGGGCTATACGAAGGCGTGGACCTGCACTGATAATTTTCTGTCACAGGCTGTAGTATCCGTTACGAACTTCAAATACCAAATTTGAAACAATTCCGGTGAATAATGTCGCTAAAATCTTCGAAATACCGAATGTCGGGAGGTACCGTTCTATGGGGCCTATACGAAGACGTGGACCTGCACAGACAATTTTCTGTCTTAGGCGGTAGTATCCATTTCGAATTTCAAATACTTAATTTGAAACAATTTCAGTGAATAATAATAATCAATAATCAATAAAATCATCAAAATACCGAATATCGGGAGGTACCGTTATATGGGGGCTATGTGAAAACGTGGACCTACATGGCCCGTTTACGAACTTAGCCTGCCTACTGGAAAATAAACATGTGCAAAATTGTATCCTTCTATCTCAATTCGTTCGAAAGATAGCGTGATTACAACAGACGGACAGACAGACAGATGGACATCGCTATATCGACTTAGAATTTTACGCTGATCAAGAATATATATACTCTGTTGGGTCTGACATGAGTATTTAGAGGAGTTACAAACGGAATGACAAAGTTAATATACCCTCCATAGTATGGTGGAGGGTATAAGAAGGGTGATTTTTTATCACCCAAATTTACATTGAAGCACATTTAACCACCAAAACGCTTATGCAAAGTGCTAACTGAAGAAAATATCGCAGCTGTATCCGTCAGTTTTAATAATGACCATCAAATCGATTACTAGCCGTTCGCAGTAATTGGGCTTCTGTAAAATAAACGACGCGGAAAATTTTGCGGAAGGATTCAGTTGTGAAGCCTTTAAAAATCAGCTGGAAGAATAATAATTGAAGCCTAACGACCTACAGCAACGTAGATTTTTTCTTGGGCGGGCCCTTGGAAAGTTGGCCGCTAATCCAATTTTCATCAAAAAATTGTGTTCAGCGTCGAAACTCATTTTTGACTCAATGGGTATGAAAATAAGCATAATTGTTGATTTTGCAGTTAAACTCAGTCAGAAGCATTGCAAACGTTACCAATGCATCCAGAAAAAGTCACAATTTTGTGCGGCTTAAGGGTTGGTGGCATCATCGGACTGTTTTTCTCAAAGATGCTGTACTCTTGACCCAGACGTTGATATATCAGTCTGTCACTCAGTTATTACTAAGTTCTTATAGAGATTCTATCAACTAATACAAATAGCTACTCGACCTCTTAAAATAGCAACTATATTCTTAAGCCAAAATTAGGCATGGATGCAAGGATTTCCGTGATGGTATTATTCTTTCCTGGTAGGAATCCATGAGATCCTATAAATTCAGGGTGAGATGAAAAAACTGCAACCAACTTCAGACTGCTGTTAATTCTATGCCACTCGTCCGACAGCTGCTAAAATTATTCCAGTGATAGCTCATTATATTGCTTACAAGCGTACAAAAGCATTTTGGTGAGAATTTTCCAGCAAAAAAAGTTATTCGGGATGGAATTCAAGCGTGATAGTGTGATTTCTTTATATTTGGCTGGAAAACCATAAGCCATCCGCGCCCGAAAAATGGCTCGTGAGCTGAACATAACGCAATATTCCATTCGGCAAATGTTGAAAAATGAGCTCGGGGTTAAGCCATTGAAATTCCAAAAAGTGCAAGAACTTACACCGCATCAGAAAGAAAATAGATTCAAAAGAGCTAATAAATTGTTTCGCTTGGCCGAAAGTGGTGAACTGCCGAATTTGGCTTTCTCGTGTTTACTTGCCAAGGAGGAGGTTAGCTGAAAATGTCCACCCTCGATTGGCCACCAGAACTCAAGCGCCGGCCATGGTGTTGGTGTGGGCCGCCGTAACAGCCGATGGTCGCTCTCCGCTCGTATTAATCGACCGTGGCATCAGAATAAATGCCATATATTATCGCGAAAATATTGTGGATTATCACGAAAATATTGTGGTGACTTGGGCAAGCAAACATTTTGGCCGCAGACTTTGGATATTCCATCAGGACTCAGCACCATCGCACACAGCACGCGCAATCCAAGAATGGTTACAAAATGAGGTTCCTCGCTTCGTGTCCAGCGCACAATGGCCACCAAAATCTCCGGATACCAATCCGTTGGACTATTGTGCCTGGAGTATTTTGGCAAGCAAGTTTGGTACTAAGAAATACCAAAGTGGCGATCACCTAAAGCAAACGCTTCGCCGGGAATGGGCAAAATACCGCAGTGCAACATCCGGGCAGCGTGTGACGGTTTCATTGGCCGTTTGAAGGCCTTAATTCGTGCCAAAGGTGACCAATTCAAACAAATCTAAATGCCGAATATTGGAAAGTACCGTCATATGGTGGCTATACCAAAATATGGACCTACATGTACAGTTCTCGTTGTTTTGTCACAGTTTCAAATTCGGTTTGAAACTGTGACCAGACAACCAAAAAAAGTCCTAAATCTGCCTATACGAAAAAACGTGACCAAATACAAAAAGTCATGCAGACCTTAAACACATCTGAATAAAATTTGATCAGCCTACTTCATTCGTAGGTTGGAGTGATTTCCACAGACGGAATTTAATGCTGATCAAAAATATATACTTTGTGGCGTCTAAAATGTATATTTCAAGATGTCGCAAACGGCATAACCTTCCATACTATGAAGAACATTATAGAAAGGAGTCTTTGGGAACAACCATTTTTTGGTCTACCAAAAATAGATTTCCTTGATGAAAAAATGAGACTTTGTCCGCGAAAATCTATCTATCAATTACTGTGCACCATAGCTATAGAAAAGTTGTTCAAAATTGATTATTATAGATTTGGGCGCCATTCATATTGGGCACCATTTCATATTTGCAATGTAGGAATTTATTCTTCACATTTTTATGTCAGCGTTGGGGTAGTTTGAAAATTCTCCTTCGAAGCACTTTTTGAGTTACGCAATGTACAGTACGCATGAGAATTTCCGTAACCCAAATTCGTAATCTATGAAAAGCTAGAAATACCAAAACGAATAACAACAATACAATAGGAAAACAAAACTTTCACACGGAAAAAGTTCCCTTTTGCAAGCACCACCACCACTATCATCAGCTTGCGTAAGGACAATGACCGGCCCTCATAAATAAATTCTAATACGCAGTTTAAAAGAATTTCCTTTTTCTCTTTACGGTGTTTAACAATTTACGCATTGCAATGTTGTCGACAAATGTGCGCAATTAAGTAGTGAAAAGGTGCGTTGACTTGTGTGTTTGTAGAGCGTGTGAACAACAAAAAAAAGAAACACACCTAAAAAGGAAGCAACCCCTAAGTGGCGGAAATGAAAATAGCAAAATGATCCTGCAACTAGTAAGGGTGTCAAATAAAAACAAAGGAAACACCCTGGCGCCCTAATCAGCAAAGTGGGAACTTTGCTATGGGATTATCGAGTGCCTTAACCAGGTTACCTTTGCAGTTGAACAGAAGAACAGTAGCTGAGCAGAAGGCCTGTCGTCACAGAAGTTAATGTAGATCATGCCAACAGATACCAGCATATTTTTGTATCGAAGAAAGGAACAAACGCAGAAGAATAGGGAAAAGTATTTTAGTAGAACGTTAGTTGTCAGTATTTTATGCACGTTTTGAAAAACAAAACAAGAAATAATGACAGCTGTACGCCAGTCCACCAACACTTCACAGAGTGGTTGTTGTTGTTTTTGTTGCTATTTTCAAATTTCTTTCACTTTTAGTGAATTTTATGCCTGTGAATTTTGTGAAGGTGTTTTCAAGTATTAACTTGGCTTAACAGTTTATCGTTGGTGTTTTGTGGGTGCAATGGAAAACGCCACCGCCCGCCCGCTGACTGCCTCCAGAATTCAGTTTTAAAACGGAAAACTCATTCTCATGCATAAAACGCATTTCACAGAATTTACACGCCCTCAACGTGGCTGATGGCTATGTGCTGGAGTTCTTGACGTTCGTTGCTTAAATCTTTCGTATGACAACAACAACACAGAATGTGTGCGTGTGGGTGTTGGTTTTTTGTGGAAAAGGAAAACAAAGTCGTCATGTAGGTTGAGGCTGGCATTCTTCTGTGTTTCTATCCAACAATTGTTTTGTTTGCCTTCTTTTAATTTTAACTTTGTAACTTTATTTTAATTGTTTAGAATATAAATGCAAATGTGAACCGAAGAACCGGGTTTGAATTGTAAATGAAAGAGTAAATTAATTGTTGTGATTCTTTAGCCAGCAGTAATTGAATACATTTTTTCACATAAGTGTGACCTATTTTGCTTGACATTTTTTTCCAATGGTATTTTTTGTTCTGAAACTGATTTCAATATATTTTATATGAAAATTACGTAGTCAAAGCATCCATCGGGATTTTAACCTATGACACGTATGCTATTAAGATTCCAATAAGTCATTGTAAAAAGGTAGTTATTGCAAAAAATCAAAGTGCTCGGGTTCCATTCTATTTACATTGGGCGCCAAATGACGTTTACATAAAATTTGGGATTTTAGACCTAAACAGACAGCCGTTTTCTCTATAACCCGAGCAGGTTATCCATTAAAAGACGCAGCTTCCGATAAATCAAAAAATCAAAGTACTTGAGATCCATTAAGCACACATTGGGCGCCAATTAATGTTGGCAGAGTCACAACTATTTTTAGGAAATCAGAGATTATAAGAATTGTGTTTAGAATTGTTTTTTTTTTAGAAAATTATTCTGGACTTAGAACGCACCTATAAACGAAGAGGTGTTCATAGTATTTTTGTTCGGTATATCTGATATATCAGATTTGGACTTTCTTATAAAGTTTCAGTCGGAGTTCCATTAGATATGAACTGTTGAATAATTGCGTGTTTTATGAGAGTCCTGATTATTTAAAATTGTTTTCCTTTATGGAAGAGGTTGCAGAAAGATTAAACCGACGCATCACATCTTCATTCTAGATATTTACAGGAATAAAGTGATATGCGTAGTTTATAAGTATTTGTATTTAAAATTTTTGCTTTTTTCCGAGGAAATACAAGAAGCAGTGGGCCAACATTCTACATGTTCTCCTGACCTAAGTCTGATGTCAATTTCGTCACGGATAAAGTTTGGACTATATCGGATACCCAATTCGTTTTAAAGAGACTTATGTACGATTATTTCAATCGGAACTTGATTTAAGTTTCGTAAAAATATTTGTAACTACTAGTAGTGGACCAAATCGGAAACTCCCTTCGCAACAGACAGATGTCTAGTAGACCGAGATGAAACAACTGTAACCATCTTCAGACTGCTGTCATTTCTAAGCCACTCGTCCGACACCTGTTAAAATTATTCCAGCGACAGCTCATTATATTGTTAACAAGCGTACAAAATCATTTTGGAGAGAATTTTCCAGAAAAAAGTTATTCGTGATGGAATTCAAGCGTGATAGTGTGACTTCTTTATATTTGGCTGGAAAACCACAAGTGGCTGTCGCATTTAAATGCGAAAAATCTTTTGCGCTTTTTACCGTGATACTGGCAGCGTAGCCCGACGCCAAGGAAGTGGACGGAAGAAAACAGCAACATCATCAGGAAAAATGGTTCGAAAAGTAAAGAAGCGACTTGATTGAAACCCGCATCGCAGTGGCCGAAAAATTGCTCGTGAGCTGAATATATCGCAATATTCCATTCGGCAAATATTGAAAAATGAGCTCGGGGTAAAGCAATTGAAATTTCAAAAAGTGCAAGAACTTACACCGCAACAGAAAGAAAATAGACCCAAAAGAGCTAAAGAGTTGCTTCGCTTGGCCGAAAGTGTTGAATTGCCGAATATGGGTTTCTCCGATGAGAAAACATTCATTGTCCAGCAGTTTGTAAAGAAACAAAATGATGGTGTTTACTTTCCAAAAAGGTCAGCTGAAATTGTGCACCTTCGGTTGGCCACCAGAATTCAAGGGCCAGTCATGGTGATGGTGTGGGCCGCCATAACAGCCGATGGTCGCTCTCCGCTCGTATTAATCGACCGTGGCATCAGAATAAATGCCGAATATTATCGCAAACATATTCTGGAGGGTGTATTAAAGCCTTGGGCATGCAAACATTTTGGCCGCAGACCTTGGACATTCCAACAGGACTCAGCTGCGTCGCACTCAGCACTCGCCACTCAAGAATGGTTACAAAATGAGGTTCCTCGCTTCATTTCCAGCTCACAATGGCCACCAAAATCTCCGGATACCAATCCGTTGGACTATTGCGTCTGGAGTATTTTGAAAAGCTAGCTTGGCACTAAAAAATACCAAGGTGTCGATCACTTTGTCGATCAAGCGCTTCGCCGGGAATGGGCCAAAATACCGCAGAGCAACATTCGGGCAGCGTGTGACGGTTTCATTGGCCGTTTGAAGGCCATAATTCCTGCCAAAGGTGATCAATTCGAACAAATCTAAACTTTTTCTAAAATTTGAAGCTACTCCCGACATTTCGTTTTCATTCAATAAAATCAAAATAAAAATGTAAAAATTATGGCGCAGTTTTTTTTATCTCACCCTGTATACCAAATTAGCTGGAGGTTTTTTCGGCTACGAGATTCATTTTTTATTTTTTTTAAGTAGCTGGCCTTCTACCGGGGCTTGAGATTTTCTCCTCTGGGGTATGGCAAACACCGGCATAGTTTTTCTAACCTTTACAATTTTTTTCTAAATTTCAGGTCAATCCGAGAATGGTGGCTAAACTCAACTTAAGTCTTGTTTCCTTTCTCCCACAACAAACGGTCATACTCCCAATTAGAATAATGTGCGTTTTGGAAGCGAACAAAATCCCCACTTTATAATAGGGGTTATATGTCCGGGAACTTTTTAGACAGAAAGTTTCACTATAAATCCCAGAATAGACCAGGTATGTGTCCATAGGCACAGACTTGGTTTCTATAGAACGTGAACATAAAACTGAAAATAAATCTTTGATTAGAATCTGTGAACTGTTTGCAATCGAGTCTCAATGTTTCAATCTTAATTTTTAAAAACTCGGTTTTCTTTGACTCAAAAGTTTTCTCAACTATTCCCTTCACTCAGGAATTTAAATGAAATGTTTTTAACGACGCCAGGCAAAGTCGTGTGTGTGTTTGGTTTTTTGTTCATTTTCCCTCTCTCAAATAGTTTTTCCACTTATAACGGCTGTTTTTCTTTCGCCGATTAATTTGCATTTTATAGAAATAATTCCAGTTAAGGGACCGCCGTTTATTTTCATCTGATAGTTGGTTTGCCATCGTCATCGCCACCATTACCTCCACCTTTTATGGTTGTTGAGGAACCACAAAAGAGTGTGAGAAAGAAAAAAACAAAGAAACGAAACAATAACAATGGCCCTCGACTGTTGTTAAGTATTCCAGCTACAATTGCCCAATTTCCAGGCGTTTTCATGCGACTTCTTTTCCTTCTCCTGTGCCATCCGAGTGTCATACGTGTATAAGCCTTTGGGATTAGTTCAGTTCAGTGTTCCATTTGTAGTGACAGGTAAAATTTACACATTGCGTGATAATAATATTAATACATGAGAGCGCAGGCGGAAACTCTTGCGAAGGTGGAGGTCGACGACAAATGATCGATCGATCGTAGCTGTGTAATAAATTACAAATCGCTTTTGAAAATTGTTGTTTTTTTTCTTTTTGTGGATCGTTTTTAATGAATGCGACAATGAGTTAAGTGCAACACATTGTGTTGCACATCGATGAGTGTGCATATGTAGATGTGGAGGTGGCATAAATTGAGAGGCCAAAATTATTTGTAAGGCAGAAAATGTTGTATGATTTTAGATCCGAGACCTTAATGAAGTAGGAGTACACACGACATGGTTTTGATCAATAAATTGATTCGTAGAAAAAATGGCGGAGTCAGAAGAAATTTAAAAATATTAAATTAGTCTACCTTTAGCAGGCCATCTGTGGAAGATCTCGCCATAGAAGGCAAATTAAATGACCCATCTCTATAAAAGACTCTATGTAGAAGCCTCCTGAGGCCATATTCTCAAAGAAGAACTTTAGAAGGTTCTGTTTTTTTTTATAAAAGTCCTCAACGGTCCTTCAATTTTAGTACGACTTTCCAAGAACATTGACTTTTATCCAATTTACCCTTCTACAAAATTCCAGATATCTACATCCATTCGCTTTTCAAATATCAATGTTAACTATTTAGAACCTTCTTTTTTTCGACATCCCCGATTCTAGACCAATTACCATTTTATTTTTTGAAAATCACGAAATTGTCTAAATTCTACACATGAAAAATAATTCTCATTCACTTGGCTTTGATTGTGACATACAAAGTTTTCATCCTCACTCTATTTTCAGGCTCAGAGTTCAAACCGAAATCAGGATACTCACGTAGAGGTAGTCGTATGGCGACTAATTAACCTCCGAGCACCCATACGAGTTCCCGATCACCTACTCCCCATACACTATCCAAACACCGAATGTCATTCACCAGAGTTCCCGATTATAATCCGAACAACGGCATCGTCTGCAAACCCAAACAACGAAATCATATACAACTCGGGCATCATTATTTCATTATCGCTTCCGATTACCCTCGCTTCCTGATTACCCTCGGCCGTTAACCAGAATTCCCGATTACCCACGGATCATCTGTAACCCGAAATTCCTGATACCTGATGAGTATTCCGCAAAGTTCTCGATTATCTTCAAATCGTCTACAACCTGAACGTTACCATCACAATCCCTGCACAACCGACGACCAATCATCAGAGTTCCCGATTACCCTCAAATCGTCTACGACGATGCCCATCTTTCAATCATCAACAATTCGAAGATAAACGCAATACCCGAACATACGACGCCCATTCTTCATAATGCCCGATTACCTTCAAATCGCCTACAACCCGAACCTCGCAATCCTCGATTGCTCACAAATCGTCAACATCGAAAATCCCAACCAAGCATAACTCGCCATCATCCGACGACCACCCATCAGTTTCCGTTAATCCTTAAATCGTATTAATCTCGAACGCTATCACCGATCGCTTACATTCCCTCTACAAGCCGAGTATCGAAGTCGTGACCGTCGTAAACATCGAATTCCCGATCATCAATTGTAACTGAACAGCTGTATATTGAATTCCCGAGTATCTCTGAACTCAATTCGCTAACAAAATCCCTTTCGTTTTGCCTATATGGTCCATATATTCGGAAAGTATTCCTCGACATCTTTCCTCAAGGCTCAACCCCATTTTTTTTTAGTTTCTTTTCACTGGACCATTTTACCTCATATTTTCCTAAAATTGAGCGATTCATTTTCAGAAAATTCGAAAATTTCCAGGGTTTTAAATTCTTTTTGTCTATATGGTCATATATTCAAAAAGCACTCCTCGAGACCCGCTTCCAAATCCGTTTCAGGAAATGTGGAGTCTATCTAGCGATATCCGTCCGTATCGAGTATCGATTTGGTCCAAATTTGGTACATCGTAATATTATTATCAAATTTAGATCGAGTTCGGAGATGGATAATATCGGTCCACTCCTTCTGGTACCTCCCCCTCAAAAAGTCGTAGTTTTCAATAAAAAATATTTTTTCTTCCGATTGCGATTCCTTAAATTACACACACCACAATATTTTTATCGTTACACCTAAGGTCTGGTGTGAAGATGGAATATATCGATCCACTCCTACTGGTACCTCCCCCGCAAAGGGCTAAAATTTTGAATATCCATGAAGCTCATAAATCGCGAATTTAACATCAGATTCTATTCAGACTTAGCACATCTCAATATTTCTATCATTACAAGATATGTTATAAATATGGTCGAGATCGGACCAATTGTTCTGGTACCTGCTCCACCAAAAAAATTGTCATGCATTTTTCAGAATTTTATGTTTTTTTAAAACGTTTTCATAACTCTTAGAAAATCGCCTTTTATTAAGCTTTCTCCAGATAGAAAAATATTCAAAATTCACCGATTCTTGTTGCCCAAAACACTTGTATGGAGCAAATCAAAATCTAAACCGAATAGACCTATTTCGAAAATAAAACATTCTTAAAGTAGTACTAGAAAATCGTGGTGTTAAATCACGATTTGTCTCTGTTTAAGGGTATACGAAAGCACCTAAAGGGGTTCATGAGAATTTAGTAGAATTTTTGAGATTTTTCTTTACTGACCTAATACTATCATCTCCTATTGCAATTTCCAACTCTCCCTCTTGTGGGCCTAGAATCGTTTTACATTTAGTTATTGTTTAGAAGAACCCGACCTTCTCTAATTAAAAATTATGACTTTCACGTGCAGATCGGTGTTAAATCAAACAAAAATTACCCAAAAAAAAAAATCTCAACAATTAATTACAATTAAAAAAATCTACATTCTCTGAACTTTGTCAGTATAATTCCATTTGGCAAAATGATTGGCTGGCGGGATGACTATTAATTATTGGAACGAGAGGGAGAGAATAAAGGTGAAACAAAACCAAAAACAACGGCAGTAGTTAATGTTAAGTGCCATCCTAACGAGAAACTTATAACGAAATGTCGAAACATTTAACCCAAAAACAAAACAAAGCAAAGCAAAACAAAAACTACGAAGAAACCATGTCATAGGAAAACATCTCGAGTTGCAACAAAAACAACATCAACAACAACCTCAGCAGCAACAAATTATCTCAAAGGAACAACAATCTGTAAATGAGCAAAATTGGCAAACGAGCGAACGACCGATTTCCAAGTCATTGGAGAGAGGCCTTAGGTCGCGTGTTATTTGTCAATAAATTGCCAGTGTTTACATTAACACACAGTCGGAGGCGACAACTGGGCATTGTGAATCGATTGGGACTGGAATCGAATGGTATGGCATGGCATGGACTTGGATTCAGGTCTTCTACGGTTATCTATGACTAACTTAACTAACTGTTACTGTGTTGTTTGTAGTTCAATGCAGTTGAAGTCGAAACATTTAAAATTTTTGTATTCTCGACTATATTAAAATTGTTGAAATCAGTTTAGGGTGAGGGAGGAGGAAAATGGGGAAGGAAGAGGGGGAAAAATGAGTTGTGGGTCAAAGGGGTTGGGTAACCGGTTGCAATGTTGTGAGGTTGGGTTCTGGGTTGGTTATGGTCGACAAAGATCATTTGCTGGCGGTTGTTGGTTTTCTGCTCCGCAGTCAGTGCTGTTTAGCAGTTGTAACGGCTAACTGTCACATTTTGTTCGATAAGCGTTTTCAGATAATATGCCAATAAGCCAGCCACTTGGCTGAACTTTTCTTGTGGTGTGAATAATATTTGTCATATATGTTAATTATAACACCGAGGGAGGGAACGGAGTACAATAGCAAGATAGAAGTAGAGCAGGGTCGACAGTAAAGTATGCTATAGTATTGAAGCGAATTTCGAAACACACTTCTCTCCAGATCGTCTATGAGAGACGATCTTCAGCTAGTCTATGAGAGACAACAGCCTCCGGCTCGTCTACGTGAGCATTAGCCTCAAGCTCGTCTTTGAGAAACGAACTCTAGCTCGTCTATTAGAGAAGACAGTCTCCAGCTCGTCTATGAAAGACGAACTCTTCAGCTCGTCTATAAGAGATTTCAGCTCGTCTGCGAGAGACGAACTCTTCAGCTCGTCCATGAGAGACGAACTCCAGCTTGTCTATGAGAGACGAACTCTCAAGCTCGTCTATGAGAGACGAACTCTCAAGCTCATCTATGAGAGACGAACTCTTTAGCTCGTCTATGAGAAATGAATTCGAGCTCGTCTATGAGAGACGAACTCTCCAGCTCGTCTATGAGAGGCGAACTCCAGCTCGTCTATGAGAGACGAACTCTCCAGCTCGTCTATGAGAGGCGAACTCCAGCTCGTCTATTAGAGACGAACTCCAGCTCGTTTAAAAGTGACGAAATCCAGTGATTGTGAGATTTCGGAGAGATACCGAATTTTTGTTCCTAAACTTTTTGGTTCCAACTTCTTGCTGGTTCTGTTGAACTTATGATCGTCATTCGGGCACAAAAAGTTTTTCATAGGAGTAGTTTTTAAATCATTCCTGGGGAAATTATTCCCGGACAAAAGCCTTGAACCCCTTTCCCCTGTAACTGACATGCCCTCTCCTCCAAGGATCCAAAAATACCCTCTTATTAAATTCCCTATCTCACAATCACACAATGACATTTGAACAGCCCCACCACCAGTACCTATCAATAGCATTTAAAAACGACGAGTGTCATATTGTAACGAAGGAATAACACCAAACCTATCGCACAAAATGTCCATTTGGTGATAGGGGGCAAGATTTTGACATCCATGCACTCCCATCGCCAACTAACGTCGCCGTGGTCGTCGTCGTTGTTATGATTATTTTGGGCGTGTGGCAATTGAACGGTTGATTTTCAGTAGAAATATATTACAAACACACACACACACACATACATATATACGTGTGTTATTAAGTACAGTGTAACATCAGACACACCTAAATATTAAGTACGGCTACGTACGAACAAGCTCCACTAACTAATAATAACAAATGCTAGAGCAACAATAACAAATAATAATAATAGTTTGAGAAACACAAATAAGAGAAACAAAAATCTATGATCGTCGATGCTGCTGCTGTTCCACACCAAAGATATGACCAGCAGCAAAGACAACAACGGCAGGCAATAAAATCTCAGCGAAACTTCTTTGGCAATTGATGGCACCAGCACATCGAACATATCATCTATAAAAGAGAGAGAGAGAGGGTACATGATTTTGGGGTGATATAAGCTTTGTGCATTTTCTTCTGCTCATCGATAAGATATGAAGTCCAGCTCGTCTATGAGAGACGAACTCCAGCTTGTCTTTGAGAGACGAACTCCAGCTTGTCTTTGAGAGACGAACGCCAGCTCGTCAATAAGAGACGTACACCCCCGTTCATCTATAAGATACGAACTCTCCAGATCATCTATAAGATACCAACTCTCAAGTTCGTCTATAAGACACAAACTCTCCAGTTCGGCTATAAGAGTCGAAGTCCAGCTCGTCTATAGGAGACAAAGTCCAACTCGATTATAGGAGACAAACTCCAGCTCGTCTATAGGAGACAAGCTCCAGCTCTTCTATAAGAGACAAACTCCAGCTCGTCAAAGAGAGACGAACTCCAGCTCGTCTATAAGAGACGACTGCCTCCAGCTAGTCTATAAAATACTCCCTCGTCTGCTCGTCTATAAAAGACGAACTCTAATTCGAAAGACGAACTCCAGCTCGTCTATAGGAGACTCTGTCCAGGTCGACTGTACCGACTAAGGGTGCACTACAACGACTTTCCCCCAGCTCCTCTATAACAACTTCCTTCGCTTTTTCTATAATGATTTCCTTTGCCTGCTACATCGACTTTCTTCGCCTCGTCTATGACAGCTCGTCTATAAGCGACTGTCTCTATCCAGCTCGTCTATGAGGGACTCTTTATATCCAAGCAGTCAATAAAAGCTCGTATTTTACTCGTCGGCTCCCTCGTCAGCTCGTCTATAGTTCGCCTTTAAGGGATTCCGTCCATCCAGCTCGTCTTTAGGAGACGATTGCCTCCAGTTCGTCTATAGGAGACGACTGCCTCTATAAGAGACTCACCCGTCTATTGAAATTCATTCGTCTGCTCGTCTATTGAGACTCCCTCGTCTGTTCTTCTGTTGAGACTCCTTCTACAGCTCGTCTTTGAGACTCCTTCTACAGCTCGTCTTTGAGAGACTCCCTCTCCAGCTCGTCTATTGAGACTCCCTCTCCAGCTCGTCTATAAGAGACTCCCTCCGTCAGATATCTAGAAGAAACTCCCTTCGTCAGATCGTCTATAAGAGACTCCCCTGTCAGATCGTCCATTGAGAATCCCTCTCTAGCTCGTCTATTGAGACTCACTCTCCCATTCGTCTATTGAGACTCTCTCTCCTGCACGTCTTTAAGAGACTTCCTCTCCAGCTCGTCTATAAGAGACTCGCCCCGTCAGATCGTCTATAAGGGACTCCCTCTGTCAGAACGTCTATACGAGATTCCCTCTTCAGTTCGTCTATTGATACTCAATCTCCTGCTCGTTTAATGAGACTCCCTCTCTTGCTCGTCTACTGAGACTCTCTTTCTTGCTCTCTCTCCTTCGATCCCTTGATTGTTGGTCTTTAGAGACTCCCTTATCTGCTCGTCTATAAAGTCTCCCTCCGCTCCCTCGTCTATAAGATACTCCCTCCATTCCCTACAGCTCATCTATAGAGACTCCCTGTCAGCTCGTCTATAAGTAACTCCCTCTAACCAGGGGGCTCATGTATAGAGACTTCCAACCAGCTCGTATGTAGAGACTCCCAACTAGCTCGTCCATCAGGGACTCCCTTCTAACACGTCTCCTTCAGAAGCCCTGACTCTGATGACTCCCTTCAGACCGCCTTTGACTACTCCCGTCGGCTCGATTATAAGGACTCCCTTTAGCTCCCTTCGGCTCGACAATAAGAAACTCTATCTCCAGCTCAACCATAAGAAACTCTTCCTCCAGATCGTCCATAAGACACTCATACCTTGCTCGTCTCTTTTAGACTCCTTGACTCTGACGACTCCCTTTAGACCGTCTTTGACTACTCCTTTCGGCTCGATTATAGTGACTCCCTTTTGCTCCCTTCGGCTCAACCATAAGAAAATCTATCTCCAGCTGTTCCATAAGATACTGCCTCCTTGATCGTCTCTTTCAGATTCCTTGACTCCCTTCAGACCGTCTTTAACTACTCGTTTCGTCTCGATTATAATGACTTCCATTAGCTCCCTTCGGCTCGACCATAAGAAACTCTTTCTCCAGCTCGTCTATAAGATACTCCCTTCTTGGTTGTCTCCTTCAGACTCCTCGACTCTGACGACTCTCTTCAGACCGTCTTTGGCTACTCCCTTCGGCTCGATTATAAAGACTCCCATTATCTCCCTTCGCCTAGACCATTAGAAACTCTTTCTCCGGCTCGTCTGTAAAATATGCCCCCCTTGCTCGTCTCCTTCAGACTCCTTGACTCTGACGACTCCCTTCAGACAGTCTTCGACTACTCCCTTCGGCTCGATTATAATGACTCCCTTTAGCTCCCTTCGGCTCGACAATAAGAAACTCTTCCTCCAGCTCGTCCATAAGATATTCCCTCCTTGCTCGTCTCCTTCAGACACCTCTACTCTGACGACTCCGTCTTTGACTACTCCCATCGGATCGATTATAATGACACTCTTCGGCTCGACCATAAGAAACTTTTTCTCCTGCTCGTCTATAAGACACTCCCTCCTTACTCGTCTCCTTCAGACTGTATTTGACGAGTCCCTTCAGACCGTCCTTGACAGCACCTTTCTGCTCGATTATAATTACTCCTTTTAGTCCCCTTCGGTTCGATTATAACGACTGCCTCCATATCTCTTCGGCTCTTTTATAACGAATATCTCAGGCTCTTCTAAAATGACTCTCTTCGCCATGTCACTAAAGATTTTTAATAAATTCATTCATTCAAATTTATTAAAAATTTAGATTTTGACAATAAAACGTATCGATCGAACGGATTTACTCTTTGCTTTCAAAAAATGTCCAAATGAAAAAAAAAAACGCCAAATGTTTTCTATAAACTAGCACTTTGGGTCGCCTTAGGCCACTAAGGATGGGTGGGCAGAAGACGAGGCAGTCATAACATTAGCAACCTCTGTCACAATAATGGCAACAGGAGCGGAGCCCGCTTGACTGCCACCAGGACCATCATTGCTTTCAATGTGGCATCGGCAATTTATTAAAATTACGATTACATCGGGTGAAAGATAATATTTCGGTTCAATGTTTTCGTTTTTTTATAATTGTAAGACGAGCGAGTGCCCGCGCAATGTTTGATTTGGTTTTCGCGTTACGCTTTCATTGCTGTTGTTGTTGCTGCTGTTATTGTTTTGTGAAAAGCATTCATAATCACTGCAGGCCTTTTGTGGTGGCAGGCAAACCGAGCATCATCAACGGCCAAATGTTGCTATTTGATGAAGAAGGGGGTGGTGGTATTGATGTTCATCCCACAAAGCACGTTCTTCATTACGAGTGTGTGTGTGTGTATGTGCCCCATCAGCGTTGAGTGAACTTCATTTTGAGGCATTAGAAAGAAAACAGTAAAACCGTTAATGGATGCACTCGTTCGAAATTTTACAAAAACAACAAAAAAAAGGAAATCTGCAACGAAAAAAACTTCCAAGGAAAATGCGGGTCAATTATTATTACGATTAGTAGGAGAAGCTATGACAGCGAAGCGATGTGAGTGGTAGGATGCATTAGCATTATAATACTGCAGGCTACCACCATGGCAATCCTTTCTCTCACTTTGTGTATGTAGATATGTATAAAGTGGTTGATGGCTGGACCTGGTGTTCCAAAATGAATTTATTTTTTGTAATTAATTTTATTATGTGTGTGTGTGTGTTTCGCCATTAGATTTTGTGGGCAAGCGCACCCGATTTTGGGGTGCTTGGGAATTTAAAAAAAGCAACTCCTGACCATATATGTTTTCAAACTGCCGCTGTTGTTGCCATAGTTGGCAACAAAAAAAGGTGGCGATGTGTTTTTTTATTGGGGTCGTACATAGCATTGCCTTATCGGGCTAGAGTAGCCTCCGTTTTACGCCTTTGATATGATGTGAAATGGATGTGGGTGAGGTAGAGATTTCATTGCTGAGATTATTACAAAGATGTGCTCTGTTAGCTGGGGTTTTTATTTTGCCTTACATGGCTACTTTGGTCAAAAAAAAAAAAAAAACGGGGTGCAGTCAGTCATAATGCAGTATTATTATAATTTGTGGTAGATATTAATGGACATGTCGAATTGCTTGCGAACAGCTTCCTAGATTGAAACTTATACGTGATAATGAGAAAATAAATTAGAAAATATGAATCATGAAAGTTATTGATTTCAAAAGATTAGAGAGATGGCGAAATGGTGGTGTTAATCAATTGAGTTATAGAGGACCATAAATATGAGGCAGTAGTGGCTTCAGCTTTCTTCGGGAAAAGATGTATACATTTTGCTCATGATACCCTACACCACTATGCATATTTAGTAGAGCTCTCGTAAAAGAAAGGTTTATATTGAGCATTTCTGAGCTATATCCCATCTGGTACAAAATATAATTATGGTAGGGTGCATATTCCGAAAGTTGGAGATTTAAACACCAATCATATATATGGAGCTAGAGCTATAACTAAACCGATTTTCACCAAGTTTTAAATGTCAACTTCTAAAAGTGCAACTTTTCACTCACTTTGGGCGGAAATTAACCATTTGGTGCACAAGAAACCTAAAATCGGACGAAGATATATAGCGAAGCTATATCCAAATCTGAACCGATCTTGATAAAATTTTAATCATGGATTGCTGGGCTGAATCTAATATCTGATACTAAATATCATTTTTGTGGGGTGTATATTACGAATGTGAGGGACTTAAACACCAAAATCGGATGAAACATATATATGGCAGCTATAGCTATATCTAAACCGATTTTCACCAAATTTGAAGCACATGCTTGTAGGCTGAATTCGGTCGGATGTAGCAAAATTCATCCAAATTGGTGCACAAGAAACATAAAATCGGATGAAGATATATATGGGAGCTATATCTAAATTTGGACCAATTTTCACCAATTTCAATAGGGTTCGTCCTTGAGCCAAAATTTCATCTCAATCGAATAATAAATGCGACCTGAATTTTATTTACAAAAATACATGGACAGACGAACGGACAGACAGACAGACGGACATGCATAAATCGACTCAAAATGTGATTCTATAAAGATCGTCAAAATTAACTATGGGTCTATCTCGTTTCCTTCTCCATGTTACAAACCAATGCACAATGAAATAATACCCTTACCACTATGTGGTTAAGGGTATAAATAACAAAAAATACATTAGAAAGTACAACATAAAATTTCCTTTTTTCGGTACTTTTGCAAAAGTTATAAATGTCGAAAACCTTTGTCACTTCTCAGTACCGCTTTCTCATCGCGTACTAAGTTTTAGAATAGTTATTTCCATGCCGATGTGAAGATCAGCCAGAAGCGTTGCAAAAGCCATAAAGGCATAAGGAAAAAGTCAAAGTTAAGTGCGATTTATGGGTTGGTGGCATCAGTATTAGGCCGTGTTTCTTCAAAGGTGCTGCATATCGTAACGTAACTGTGAATGGTGAGCGATACCGTGAGGTGACATCCGATTTTTTTTTTTTTTTGGCCAAATTGCAAAATCCTGACTTGCATGACATGTGTTATTAAAAAGACGGTGTCTCATGCCACGCAGCACGAGTATCAATGGATATATTGAGAGTTGAGTTCGGTGAACCTTTTATTTCACTTCGGAACCGGTCAATTGGCCACCAAGATCGTGAAATTAAATGCTTTTTAGCTATTGTTTGGGACCATTTTAAAGCTTATGTCTTTACAGACGAACCAACTTCAGTTGCCGCATTGGAACATAACATTGAACCACTGATTCATAAGATACCCACCGAAATGTTGGCAAGAGTATGCCAAAATTGTGTTTTGGAAATGTGTACTACAATTGTACAAAAAGTATTAAATGGTACTATATTTGGTATTAGGCGAGGGAGATAAAAATCTGTTTACAATCGTTTTTGAGAATTGGCAGTGAAAAGCACTAAAGGTACTTAATTCGATATTGGGTGAAGGGATAGGGATGAAATCTTCAAATTTGATGTGGAGGTCTCTGTTGATATCTGGAATCGAAGGTGGTTTAGGAAATGTAAATAATGAAACATGGAGTGGAGGTGGTTTAGGAAATGTAAATAAATATTTTTGGCAATTCCAACTTTTTATAAACTACTTCCAAAACCTATGTCACACCTCATTCTCTAACCTTCCCTAGAAACAGATGGCCCAGACAAATTGAATTATTCAAATACTGAAAATGAGGTGTTACTGAACGTAAGTACTCTATTTATACTCTCAGACATATGGCTGTAGAGGGTATAGGTAAGTTAATGCGGCTAACATGTGTCTCGTCGATACATGTACTGCTTTAGACACCATTTCTCTTTAGACAACATCCGATCAGGACATTTGGAGCCAATCTAGTCATGTCCGCCACGAAGGAAGTATCTAATTTGGTCCAAACGTAGCGTAGCGTAGCCCGACGTCAAGGAATTGGACGGAAAAAACCAGCAACATCATCAAAAATGGTTCGAAAAGTAAAGAAGCGACTTGATCGAAACCCGCGTCGCTGTGGCCAAAAAATGACTCATGTGCTGAACATATCGCAATATTCCATTCGGCAAATATTAAAAAATGAGCTCGGGGTAAAGCCATTCAAATTCGAAAAAGTGCAAGAACTTACACCGCATCAGAAAGAAAATAGACTCAAAAGAGCTAAAGGGTTGCTTCGCTTGGCTGAAAGTGGTGAACTGGGCCTTGGGCACGCAAACATTTTGACCGCAGAACTTGGACTTCCAACAGGATATTTGCCATCTCCGAAATCGATCAAAGTTTAATAATAACATTACCAAGTCCAAGTTTGAACCAAATCGGATACTCCCTTCATTATCGTGCGTGCCAGCTACACAGATGCACGCCCTAGATCGACTCCAAATATCCTTATATGGATTTTTTCTAAAATGGCCTAGGGTCTACAGCCGTTATTTCGAGGTGTCAGGTTTTGGCCGCATTAAATGATATATTTGTAGCCTTTGTAACCATATGGCTGCGGGTATAAAAAAAGTTGCAATGTGTTAGTAATTGATGTTCTCTGGAATGCGTGACCCGATGACGTCAATACCAAGGTTTCTATAATGCATAAATCTATGCATATATTGTATAAATCTATATGTATATTGTAAGGTGTACTGGTTACAGTTATTTTGGTGAACAGTGCATTCATTTCGAAACATATATTTTGGTAATGCCTGACTTACTGATTGACTGATGCATCAACGTCCAGCCGAGACGGATAAAGGTAGAATATTAAAATTTTCCATGTGGGCAATGTTGAAATTTGACATGAGAATGTGTACAAAGTGAGCGACTGTATTAAATTGGAAATAGTTGGGTTTATGGTCAAAGGATGATGCTGGAATTTTGATTTTTTTTATTAGGGTACCTGTTGTTGATATGTTTTTAATAAGAAGGTGGTTTGCTACAAATGCACGAAAAGTATTAAGTAGTACTATATTTTAGGTGCAATTTAGTATAGGGCGAGCACTATCTGCCTTGAAATCTGAAATTTGGTATTCGTCGCTGTTCATGTGTACTCTGGACATATGGAGGTGGTTTCAGAAACGTTTTCTATAATTGTACGAAATGTACTGTATTTGGTGTTGGGTGAAGAGGTAGAGATAAAATTCTAAAATTTGCTATTTAAATCACTAATGATATCTCTGTTTGAGATTTGGCGGTGGTTTGGAAATGCGTCCTATATTTGTACGAAAAGTACTAAATGGTACTAAATATGGTATTGGGTGAAGGGGTACGTCTGAAATCCTCAATTTTGGTATTGAGGTCTCTGTTCATATCTGGAATTGAGATATGGAAGTAGTTTTGGAAAATATTGGTAACCAGGGTTTGCATTTGGAAATATAACAAACTGCCAGATTTGGACAATATCGACTACTTCCTTTACCTTATATCAGATATGTGAAAATTTTCGAAAATGTGAGGTGACAAATATAACAATATATAACAGTATAAGATCTAGTGAGAAAATTGAATATATATATATCGTTCCATTTCTTTTGCAGCTTCCTTCACAAAAAGTATAAAATTGTCTAAAAGTCTGCCTCCTAATAGGGAGTGAAGTGAATGTCACGTTTAAGCCAGATCGAAAAATTGGGTTATATATTCTGTTTAATTGTCTTGATGCTCCGATATTACTGGAAATTTGGTTTGGATGGGAAAACACACATTTCCATGAATTTGTATTTAAAATTTTTATAATTACAACTGCACCAGATTTGTTCTACGATTTTTGATTGCTTCGATCTCCGAATGTTGCGAATTTACTCAGCCATGCGTGTTTATCATCTACCATTTTCATTTTTCTTTAATTCACAAGAAGTCCTCAATAATTTTGCTACTATTTTCAATTAAATGCAACTGTTCGTATGTCGTACGGTCTCGCTGTCTGTCCGTCTGTCATGTCCAATGTCTGCCTCTGTAAATATATGGACAAGGTGTTGCCATGATTGAGAGATTGCTGTAATATGTTGCAGTCGTAGCTACTTGACTGCGTTTGCTGATGTGTGTTGGCAGTCAGTCCTCTGGATGTTGTAGCTGTTCATTATAACAATCTTCCTTAATGTTTGTTAAACATATGAGTGTAGTGCAGTAATTCCAACCTACCTACGTACCTTCGCGACTGTCTGCCAGCCGGCCAACCTACCTCCCCAATGAAATAATTTCCTTTGGTAGTGGAAAAAAAAGAAAAAAACACACAGCGTCATATCGTAATTCAAAATCACTTCTTTATGTTGTGCTGTGTTGCATTTAAGTGAGAATGCGTCTGACGATTAGTTGCGTGAATAGAAGTCGCCTGTTGTTGCCTCTCATTAATATTTCCGATCACATTTTCCGAAACAATTGGTGCGTTGTTATAGCACTTTAGCTATAATTTCTTCTTCTTCTTCGGTGTTGTAGTCGTTGTAAAATGCATGGTGTTGGTTGTTTGATTTAAGGTCTTATGTTTGATATACATACGTTATAGGTAGATCTACTGAATACGCGGAGGGAAGTGTAATAATGTCAGTGAAATGGATACCTTTTAATGGGAAAGGAGTTCCGATTTGCATGAATATTATTGCTGTGCGAGATATTCTAAGTTGGTTGACATGAGATATATTTTTATTGGGAGTATTTTAAAAAATCCACGTTTGAAGCTGGGATAGTCCCTGAAAACATATTCTTTAAAAAATCCACGTTTGAAGCTGGGATAGTCCCTGAAAACATATTCTTTAAAAAATCCACGTTTGAAGCTGGGATAGTCCCTGAAAACATATTCTTTAAAAAATCCACGTTTGAAGCTGGGATAGTCCCTGAAAACATATTCTTTAAAAAATCCACGTTTGAAGCTGGGATAGTCCCTGAAAACATATTCTTTAAAAAATCCACGTTTGAAGCTGGGATAGTCCCTGAAAACATATTCTTTAAAAAATCCACGTTTGAAGCTGGGATAGTCCCTGAAAACATATTCTTTAAAAAATCCACGTTTGAAGCTGGGATAGTCCCTGAAAACATATTCTTTAAAAAATCCACGTTTGAAGCTGGGATAGTCCCTGAAAACATATTCTTTAAAAAATCCACGTTTGAAGCTGGGATAGTCCCTGAAAACATATTCTTTAAAAAATCCACGTTTGAAGCTGGGATAGTCCCTGAAAACATATTCTTTAAAAAATCCACGTTTGAAGCTGGGATAGTCCCTGAAAACATATTCTTTAAAAAATCCACGTTTGAAGCTGGGATAGTCCCTGAAAACATATTCTTTAAAAAATCCACGTTTGAAGCTGGGATAGTCCCTGAAAACATATTCTTTAAAAAATCCACGTTTGAAGCTGGGATAGTCCCTGAAAACATATTCTTTAAAAAAGATCCACGTTTGAAGCTGGGATAGTCCCTGAAAACATATTCTTTAAAAAATCCACGTTTGAAGCTGGGATAGTCCCTGAAAACATATTCTTTAAAAAATCCACGTTTGAAGCTGGGATAGTCCCTGAAAACATATTCTTTAAAGAATCCACGTTTGAAGCTGGGATAGTCCCTGAAAACATATTCTTTAAAAAATCCACGTTTGAAGCTGGGATAGTCCCTGAAAACATATTCTTTAAAAAATCCACGTTTGAAGCTGGGATAGTCCCTGAAAACATATTCTTTAAAAAATCCACGTTTGAAGCTGGGATAGTCCCTGAAAACATATTCTTTAAAAAATCCACGTTTGAAGCTGGGATAGTCCCTGAAAACATATTCTTTAAAAAATCCACGTTTGAAGCTGGGATAGTCCCTGAAAACATATTCTTTAAAAAATCCACGTTTGAAGCTGGGATAGTCCCTGAAAACATATTCTTTAAAAAATCCACGTTTGAAGCTGGGATAGTCCCTGAAAACATATTCTTTAAAAAATCCACGTTTGAAGCTGGGATAGTCCCAGAAAACATATTCTTTAAAAAATCCACGTTTGAAGCTGGGATAGTCCCTGAAAACATATTCTTTAAAGAATCCACGTTTGAAGCTGGGATAGTCCCTGAAAACATATTCTTTAAAGAATCCACGTTTGAAGCTGGGATAGTCCCTGAAAACATATTCTTTAAAGAATCCACGTTTGAAGCTGGAATAGTCCCTGAAAACATATTCTTTAAAAAATCCACGTTTGAAGCTGGGATAGTCCCTGAAAACATATTCTTTAAAAAATCCACGTTTGAAGCTGGGATAGTCCCTGAAAAAACATTCTTTGAAAAAAATCCACGTTTTTGTTGGTCCTTGAAAAAGTATTCTTTGAAAAAAATCCACGTTTTTGTTGGTCCTTGAAAAAAATATTCTTTGAAAAAATCCACGTTTGTGTTGGTCCTTGAAAAATATTCTTTAAAAAATCCACGTTTATGTAGGTCCTTGAAAAATATTCTTTAAAAAATCCACGTTTGTGTTGGTCCTTAAAAAAATATTCTTTAAAAAATCCACGTTTGTGTTGGTCCTTGAAAAAATATTCTTTAAAAAATCCACGTTTCTGTTGGTTTTTGAAAAAATATTCTTTAAAAAATCCACATTTGTGTTGGTCCTTGAAAAAATATTTTTTTAAAAAATTCACGTTTGTGTTGGTCCTTGAAAAAATATTCTTTAAAAAATCCACGTTTGTGTTGGTCCTTGAAAAAATATTCTTTAAAAAATCCACGTATGTGTTGGTCCTTGAAAAAATATTCTTTAAAAAATTACCGTTTGTGTTGGTCCTTGAAAAAATATTGTTTAAAAAATCCACGTTTGAAGTTGGGATAGTCCTAGAAAAAATATTCTTTAAAAAATCCACGTTTGAAGTTGGGATAGTCCTTGAAAAAATATTCTTTAAAAAATCCACGTTTGAAGTTGGGATAGTCCTTGAAAAAATATTCTTTAAAAAATCCACGTTTGAAGTTGGGATAGTCCTTGAAAAAATATTCTTTAAAAAATCCACGTTTGAAGTTGGGATAGTCCTTGAAAAAATATTCTTTAAAAAATCCACGTTTGAAGTTGGGATAGTCCTTGAAAAAATATTCTTTAAAAAATCCACGTTTGAAGTTGGGATAGTCCTTGAAAAAATATTCTTTAAAAAATCCACGTTTGAAGTTGGGATAGTCCTTGAAAAAATATTCTTTAAAAAATCCACGTTTGAAGCTGGGATAGTCCTTGAAAAAATATTCTTTAAAAATCCACGTTTGAAGCTGGGATAGTCCTTGAAAAAATATTCTTTAAAAAATCCACGTTTGAAGTTGGGATAGTCCTTGAAAAAATATTCTTTAAAAAATCCACGTTTGAAGCTGGGATAGTCCTTGAAAAAATATTCTTTAAAAAATCCACGTTTGAAGCTGGGATAGTCCTTGAAAAAATATTCTTTAAAAAATCCACGTTTGAAGCTGGGATAGTCCTTGAAAAAATATTCTTTAAAAAAATCCACGTTTGAAGCTGGGATAGTCCTTGAAAAAATATTCTTTAAAAAATCCACGTTTGAAGCTGGGATAGTCCTTGAAAAATATTCTTTAAAAAATCCACGTTTGAAGCTGGGATAGTCCTTGAAAAAATATTCTTTAAAAAATCCACGTTTGAAGCTGGGATAGTCCTTGAAAAAATATTCTTTAAAAAATCCACGTTTGAAGTTGGGATAGTCCTTGAAAAAATATTCTTTAAAAAACCCACGTTTGTGTTGGTCCTTGAAAAAATAATATTTAAAAAAATCCACGTTTGTGTTGGTCCTTGAAAAAATATTCTTTAAAAAATCCACGTTTGTGTTGGTCCTTGAAAAAATATTCTTTAAAAAATCCACGTTTGTGTTGGTCCTTGAAAAAATAATATTTAAAAAAATCCACGTTTGTGTTGGTCCTTGAAAAAATATTCTTTAAAAAATCCACGTTTGTGTTGGTCCTTGAAAAAATATTCTTTAAAAAATCCACGTTTGTGTTGGTCCTTGAAAAAATATTCTTTAAAAAATCCACGTTTGTGTTGGTCCTTGAAAAAATATTCTTTGAAAAAATCCACGTTTGTGTTGGTCTTTAAAAAAATATTCTTTAAAAAATCCACGTTTGTGTTGGTCCTTGAAAAAATATTCTTTAAAAATTCCACGTTTGTGTTGGTCCTTGAAAAAATATTCTTTAAAAATTCCACGTTTGTGTTGGTCCTTGAAAAAATATTCTTTAAAAAATCCACGTTTGTGTTGGCCCTTGAAAAAATATTCTTTAAAAAATCCACGTCTTTGGAAAAATATCTACTTCTGTTTTCCTTCCCTCGTTCCATAGTTTTTCTTGATTTCAAAAAGCCATTGAATGGATTCAATTGCATTGATTGTGGTTTTTATTATCACTACCTTTGATTGCATTCACTTCACTGCACTTCTCTTTTCTTCTTTGGTTTGGTTTAATTCTTAATGGGGTTATGGTGTTGTTGTTCTTGCTGTTTATTAATGCTTCTTATTGTGGATGCTCTGGCTGGAAACTATTATTTTCAATACTCTTCAGGTTTCCTACAAACATCCAGTAATTCCAAATACACACACTCACACCGTCACACACCATCTTCAAGATGCCGAAGAAATGAAAAATTGAATTAATTCCATTTTGGGTTTGCACGCACACCGCACTTTTGTTAGATTTAATGAAGCAGAAAATAAATGAGAAGAATAAGAAGACGAAGACACACGAATATCGGTCCGTCCATCCATCCTCATCTTTAGTTACCTTGATCGGGCGTCGTTTATATCTGTGTGTATGCTCGTATGTATAAAGAAAGGTGTTATAAAAGTCAGGTTTTAATTAAAGACTTTTAATTGTTATGACGTGCTATTTATAACTTCATGCTGTAATGCAGCAGATGTGTCAGTGTAAGTGCGCATGCGTGTATGCATCCAAGAGCATTTGTCGTAAGTCTTTTGTTTTTCCATGGCTTTGAGGAAAAGGTTCATCAAAATCCATTTAAGAATCCATACAACAATTTTTGTATGGCTTGCAGCAGAGTTCAGTTAAATGGTATTCTAATGAACCCCCCTCTCCTCACACCCTTCCTATCTATTGCTCACTCTTTTCAAATGTGAAAACAAACTAGACGATTTGTGTCTTGTAGGCAACCATCTTAATTAACTATTTTCCAAAATATATTGTTTTTAATTATAGCGCTGATTGGAGCTGTCTTTCAGCATTTATGTTTGGGGGATTTTCAAAGGGTCAAAATAACACTACATTGTTGATCGTGAAAAATGGTATTTCTCCTGAGGTTGAAAGACGTTAGAAAGGAAAACAAAGCAATATTGTCAATGAATATCTAAGGATTTATATTTAATACAAAGATGTGCTGATTCTATTCTCCTCTTTGAAATATACGACTCTATGAACGTAAAATTCTGAGACGATTGTACTAACAGTCATAGTTGAAATCAAGAAAGAGGTTACATTTTTAATTTTCTCAGACCTATAAATATAGCTGCTATATCCTGATTTATATATCCCTCTTGATCCCAACTTCGCACACGAAATGTTTTTTTTTTTTCAAACTCAGATCAATTTCAAGGAACGAAACTACCACCTCGTTGATATCTTCCAGATAGCAGGTCAAATTTTTGTATTATTATAAGCCTTGTAAATTGCGAATCAAGTTAGCGTTTTTCGAAAACTTCAATATTTTTGCCTGCCATATATAATGTGTATATGGGATATATCGATCATCTATGGCTTTTCCCTACAACGGGCCAAAATTTTAATAATTATAACTCTCATAAAATCTAAAATAATTCATTGATATTTAATTTAACCTCGCACAATGCTAAACTTCCACCGAAACACCTGGTACCTTCCGAAAAAATGTTCAACATTTTGAATAATTTTAATTCTCCTTAAATACGAAAATATTCATGGTCTATGCAAAGTTCGCACATTGGAATATTTGTATTAACAATAAAACTTTGTTTGTTTTTTTGTTAATTTATGGTTACCAATGCGTGTATGGGTCTTCTGTAAGCACAGTTCTTACACCCAGCAAACATTTCCAAAGACCCCCTCCAACATCAAGGACCTCTATTTCAGACTTCCAGCTCTATTCGTTCCCCAAAGACCAAAATTAATACCATTCCGTAAATATTTTCAAAACTACCTTCGTAGCTCAACTCCTCCTCAGAAATAGTGACCCTAATAGCAAATTAAAGATTTCGTAACATTTAGTACTTTTCGTACGATTTTAGTACACATTTTTAAAACTACCTTCATATCTCAAACCTACGCTCTTACAGTAAGCAGGGTATCAATAAAATTCAAACTTCACCTAAATTTAGTACCATTTAGTACAGTTCTTACACTTAGTACACATTTCCAAAACATCCTTCTTATATCAACCCTACAACTTCCCCAAATTAGTTGCTATACCAAATTTCAAAGTTTTAAATAAATACTAAATGGTACAAAATTCGGTGCTTTTTCGGTACGTTAAGTACACTAAATAGATGGTCAAAAAACCCTTACTACATCTATTCTAAGCCCCACCAGCGACCCTCATTCCATATTTCAGGTATCCAGCTCTATCAGTTTAAAGATAACAGCGGATTTATTTTGTAAATTTAGATTTCCAATTTTTTAATACCCAGCTTTGTCTCACCCCTACACACCATCATTGATCTACCTTCAATAATTTCGCCATGGCGTTGATGAAACAGTCAGTCAGTCACTAAGTATACTTCTATATATAGCCTCCGCTATATAGCTAGAAAGGGTATATATTATTTGATACGGTCAAAACGTTCGAAATGACGGCTTTAGACCCTAGGTCTCTTTGGACCAAATTCGTTTCAGGACATTTGGAGCCGATCTAGCGATGTCCGTTCGTCCGTCTGTCTGTCTGGCTAGTGCGCATGATAACTCTCGAAAGAAGTATCCGATTTGGTCCAAACTTGGTATATCGTAGTAATTCTGTCAAACTTAGATCGAGTTCGGAGATGGGCAATATCGGCTGACTCCCTCTTGTACCTCTCCCACAAAAGGTCAAAATTTTCCAAAACATATTTTACTGCACAGAAAGTGAAAGAATAATCCGATTTGGCTGCAACTTTGTAAATCCTAATACTTGTCAGGTGAAAAAATGGACAATATCAGTGCAGTCCATGAAGAACCTCCCCCACAAACTGTCAAAGTTTTGAATAACGAAAACGATTATAAACTCTGAAATAAGCATCCGGTTCTCTTCATATTTTACAAATCTTATTATTTCTACTAACACAAGATTTGCTGTGATGGTGGGATATATCGGTCCACTCCTTCTGGCAGTGGGAGAAACCCACATTCCCATTTTCAAACCATTTTTGCTAATGTTGCTGTTTTCTTCCGTCCACTTCCTTGACGTCGGGCTACGCTACCAGTATCAGTATCACGGTAACGAGCGATAGTACGAGACACAAAATATTTATTCACATTTAAATGCTGGAGTGCTCTAACGATATCCACTTGTGGCTTTCCAGCCGAATATAAAGAAATCACACTATTACGCTTGAGTTCCATCACGAATAACTTTTTTCTGGAAAATTCTCCCCAAGATGCTTTTGTACGCTTGTAAACAATATAATGAGCTGTCACTGGTATAATTTTAACAGCTGTCGGACGAGTGGCTTAGAAATACAGCAGTCTGAAGGTGGTTGCAGTTGTTTTATCTTACCCTCTATGTATGGGGAAAGTACCAGAACAAATAATCAAATAATCGATCGATCGTATATTAATTTCGCGTTTTATAAGCTTCATGGATATTCAAAATTTCCAGAAGGGTCGAAAAGAAAAGAGTTATTCGTGATGGAACTCAAGCGTAATAGTGTGATTTCTTTATATTCGGCTGGAAAGCCACAAGTGGATATCGTTAGAGCACTCCAGCATTTAAATGTGAATAAATATTTTGTGTCTCGTACTATCGCTCGTCTCGTGTCTCGTACAAATCTGAACCGATCTCGATAAAATTTAGCAAATGTATTTCTGAGCTGTATTTGATATATTTCCCCAAATATTGTTGTTACAGAGTGCATATTACGTCTGCGGAGGACAAAAATAACAAATCGGATGAACAATATATATGGGTGCTATAGCTATATCTGAATTTGGCATACTTATTTTCAGGTCCGATCTGATCGTACGTGCAAAATTCCATACTATTCGGACTGATATTATACGTTTGGTGCACAATAAAAGGCAAATCGGACGAAAATATATATAGGAGCTATATCTAAATTTTGACCGATTATTTCCAATTTCAATAGGGTTCGTCCTTGGGCCAAAAAAATGATTTGTACAAAATTTCATCTGGATAGGGCAATAAATGCGAACTGTACTTTATTTACAAAAATACATGAACAGACGGGCGGACGGACATGCATAAATCGACTCAGAATGTGATTCTATGCAGATCATCAAAAGGAACTATAAGTCTATCTCGTTTCCTTTTGCCTGTTACAAACAAATGCACAAAGACAATACCCTGACCACCTTGTGGTGTAGGGTATAAAAATATAATTAAATAATCGAACATTGGCTGAGGGTATATATCTTTCGGCAAAATCGACCAATACTTTTTAACTTGTTTAATTCTAAAATATTCGACATTTGTCCACAATTTTGTGCAGCCCCAAACGGATTCCCGATATTGTACTTCGATATTTATCTTTTGTATAATGTACAAAAACTTACTCAAAACTTTGGAATTTTTAGAGTATTTTCCAGTGTAAGTTAGTGCTTAAAATAGTCGTTTTAATAATTCCATAATAACTCCATTAAATCACGACTTCCCAGTGTTTGGCTCCTCGTATCACCTTCCAACATCTATGTATTTTTCTTGTTAACAGTTAAATTCACTTTAAATAACATTCCCCCATAGCTCTCTACAACTCCATTAAACGCAAATCACTTTTTATGTAACAATAAATCAATTCGATGATCTCTAAATTGTTGTAATTGCTTTCGAAACGATATTGTCTAAAACTAATCGAAATCCAATTGAGAAGAACATAAGAAATAGAGAAACTGAACACAATTTCAGTTAAACTATTTTAAATCGGCGATTTTCACTCATTAAAGCACATAATTGTTAAAAAGGCGCAGACCAAAAACTTTGCAAGAAGAGCAGACGCTTGATTTGAAAACGAGGAAGGAACGAACGCACGAGCGAACGAGTGAAGCCAAATCAAACTCATATTAATATTCATTAAATTTAATTGAATAACTCCATAAAAAGAATTCAAGTGGAGAATAGGAGAGAGCGAATGCTAGAGATTCTGGTGGCTGGTGCTGGGGCAGCTTCGTAATCATCAAATGGTCCACGGGAGGGAGTGCATTATTACTCCTGTACACATCGTTGGTACTGTTGCTGCTGCTTTTGCTGTTCCACTGATTGAGTGCATAAATCTAAGTGAAGTGATTGAAACGGCAACGAACACAACGCACATATACTGCCGACTTATATGGACTGATGGACATGAAGACGCCGTTACTTAATTGCCCCTGAATGTGTGGAGAATCTTCGGCACCACCACCATCACTACTCCATTTTCTTGTTAATGTGGTTTCAATATTAACTGCGCGTACGTCTATTCTTTGCCCATGCTGGTGTTGTCTTATTAGCTATCGATTCTTTGCTTAGGTTTTTCCATCGACCAGAATTGAAGTGGGGATTGGGTAGAAACTATGTTCCGATACGTATAGAAAACTTTTCCCATATTTACAATCAATTAAATGAAATTAATTAACAACAAATGTGTTTGATTTTTTTATTTATTTTAATGGTTGAGTCAGCACGACAGTTTTGTAGATCTCAACATGTTAGACGCCAATATAATTAAAGAAATTAATAATCTCCTTAAAAGGCACTTTTGTTATACCATAGAGGGTATTCCGTCGAATGAAGCACCCTCTGTGTGTTTTCTATCCAAAAAGGGATTATAAAAAAGTTGTATATCTATAGAAGTACCCTTGAGAAATATAGAAAAGGTTTTGACCTGCCTCATGTGATCCTATCAGAATGGGATCCCTTAAGAGGTCTCTTAGCTATGAACGCATCTATATGAGATTTGCTACTTATAAAGCATTTCATAAGAGACTTTGAATTGTAAGATTAATGTTTTCATCGAAATTTGGCAGTGAAAACCATAAAAGCCGACTGTAAAAGTTGAAAAATCGATATTTCGAAAACAATTTTTTAAAAATTTGATTCAAACGCTGTTTTCAATTCCATCTAAAATGTCGTTGCTTACACCTGCAGTCATATGGCTACAGAGGGAATATATCAACTGATTCGGCCAAAATGTGCCGCACCGAAATAACGATTTTAGACCCTAGGTCTCTTTGGATCAAATCCGTGTCAGGACATTTGGAGTCGATATAGCGATGTCCGTCCGTCTGTCTGTCAGTCTAGCTGGGCGCACGATTATCCTAGAAGGGCGTATCCAATTTGGTGCAAACTTGGTAAATCGTAATATTATTATCAAACTTATATAATGTTCGGAGATGTACCATATCCGTCCACTCTTTGTGGTACCTCCCCCACAAAAGGTCAATCTTTTCAAAAAAAAAAAAAAAAAATACATTTTACTGCACAGAAGGAGAAATGATAATCCTATTTCGCTCCAAATTTGCAAATCCTAATATTTGCATCATTACTATACAGGGTGAGAAAAAAACTGCAACAAAGTCAAATGCCATAATTTTTTTTTGTGAATTTCATTGAATGAAAGCAAAAAAGATCGGAAATAGCATCAAATTTTAGAATAAGTTTAGATTTGTTCGAATTGGTTATCTTTGCACGAATTATGGTCTCCAAACGGCCAATGAAACTGTCACACGCTGCCCGAATGTTGTTCTACGGTATTTTGGCCCATTCCCGGCGAAGCGCTTGCTTGGGATGATCGACTCACTTTCATTTTTTAGTGCCAAGGTCTACGGCCAAAATGTTTGCGTGTCCAAGGCTTTAATACAACCTCCTGAATATTTTCGCGATAATATTCGGCATTTATTCGGATGCCACGGTCGATTAATACGAGCGGAGAGGCCAGCGCTTGAGTTTTGGTTGCCAACCGAAGGTGCACATTTTCAGCTGAACCCTTTGGCAATGGCTGACCTCATTTGATTTGTTTACAAACTGCTGGACAGCTGTTTTCTCATCCAATAAAACCAAATTCGGTAGGTCACCACTTTCGGCCAAGCGAAGCAACCCTCTAGCTCTTCTGAGTCTATTTTCTTTCTTTTGCGGTGTAAGTTCTTGCACTTTTTGGAATTTCAATGGCTTTACCCCGAGCACTTTTTTCAATATGGAATATTGCGACGCGAGTTTCGATCAAGTCGCTTCTTTACTTTTCGAACCATTTCTGCTGATGTTACTTTTTTCTTCCGTTCTCTTCCTTGAGGTCGGACTACGCTACCACTATCACGGTAACGAGCGATGGTACGAGACACGTTTATTTAAATGCTGTAGAGCTCTAACGATAGCCACTTGTGGTTTTCCAGCCAAATATAAGGAAATCACATTATCACGCTGAAATTCCATCACGAATAACTTTTGTTCCGGGAAAATTCTCGAGCAGGGCTCTGATATTCCTTCCAAATATGTCCTTGTCTTAAACATTTACAAAAGTAGATCCGATTATTTTTCGAATAACAATGAAGGCTAATCTACCGAAAATTGTCAGGATATCCGAGGAATCTTTGATTTATAAGTACCTCTTTCTTTAAAGTGTGATATGAAATAATAGATTTTCCGCAGTGGTATGTTGCGCGTCAAATTCAATTCTCATCAAAAGGTTTAAGATTTAAAATTTATTGTCAATCGATTTTTGTTTGAAAATGTATAATTTGCACATGACACAACTTACTTCCAAATAATGTTGTCACGACTTACCTGAAAAAAAAATAAAAGAAGAAAGAAAATAGAAAAACTGGTTAATAAACTGATTTAAGGAGTAACAATAGTAACTATTAAATCTTTCAATAAAATAATATTACAGACTATAATTGAATATTCCCATATCTCTTACAATTCCTTCGCTTATTATAAAAACTAATACGAATTGCTATCATAAAACAAGCCATTCATTCTCGTTGCCTATCTAATTCAATTTTACATTTTTCTTTTGCCAAACATAATCACAGTTATAAAAGGCAATAAACTGTGCGAGCAGTATCGTTTCTTTTATTCTCTGTAAAGGAAAGGTGTGTTCCTTTGCAAAAGTTCTGCCAAATGGAAGAAAAGATTTATTACCACCAGGGCTACTGCCAAAATAAGAATGGCAACGAACCATAATTTTATAATACACACAATCTAAGCTGATAAAAAAAGGAACATGGAGAAGAACACGAGGAGAGGAACAAGAACATGATCAAGAAATCTTCCGAAAGATATGAGCCTTTCCTATTTCCATAGCAATACATCAGGGATAAAGAGGGAGAGGAGCAATGGCCAATGAAGTGAAGAAAAAGGCTGTTTGCGGAGACACAGTGGTTTATAAAAATATTTTTAAAATAATCAAGTTTATTTTAAAAATCCACGTTTGTGTTAGTCCTTGGACAAATATTTTTTTTTTAATCCACGTTTGAGTAGGTCCTTGAAAAAATATTCTTTAAAAAATCCACGTTTGTGTTGGTCTTTGAAAAAATATTCTTTAAAAAATCCACGTTTGTGTTGGTCTTTGAAAAAATATTCTTTAAAAAATCCACGTTTGTGTTAGTCCTTGAAAAAATATTCTTTAAAAATCGACGTTGCTTTAGTCCTTGAAAAAATATTCTTTAAAAAATCCACGTTTGTGTTAGTCCTTGAAAAAATATTCTTTAAAAAAAAACGTTTATGTTAGTCCTTGAAAAAATATTCTTTAAAAAATCCACGTTCGTGTTGGTCCTTGATTTTTTTTTTAAATCCACGTTCGTGTTGGTCCTTGAAAAACAATTCTTTAAAAAATCCACGTTTGTGTTGGTCCTTAAAAAAATAATATTTAAAAAATCCAGGTTTGTGTTGGTCCTTGAAAAAATAATATTTAAAAAAATTTCGGTTTGTGTTGGTCATTGAAAAAATAATATTTAAAAATCCAGCTTTGAGTTGGTCCTTGAAAAAATATTCTTTAAAAAATACACGATTGTGTTGGCCCTTGAAAAAATATTCTTTAAAAAATACACGTTTGTGTTGGTCCTTGAAAAAATATTCTTTAAAAAATTCACGTTTGTGTTGGTCCTTGAAAAATTAATTTTTATAAAATCCACGTTGTATTGGTCCTTGAAAAAATACTCTTTAGAAAATCCACGTTTGTGTTGGTCCTTGAAAACATATTCTTTAAAAAATCAACATTTGTGTAGGTCCTTGAAAAAATATTCTTTAAAAAATCGACGTTTGTGTTGGTCTTTATAAAAATATTCTTTAAAAAATCAACGTTTAAAGCTTGGATAGTCCTTGAAAAAATATTCTTTAAAAAATCCACGTTTGTGTTGGTCCTTGAAAAAATATTCTCTAACAAATCCACGTTTGTGTTGGTCCTTGAAAAAATATTCTTTAAAAAATCCACGTTTGTGTTGGTCCTTGATAAAATATTCTCTAACAAATCCACGTTTGTGCTGGTCCTTGAAAAAATATTCTCTAAAAAATCCACGTTTGTGTTGGTCCTTAAAAAACATTCTTTAAAAAAATCCACGGTTGTGTTGGTCCTTGAAAAAATATTCTTTAAAAAATCTACGTTTGTGTTGGTCCTTGAAAAAATATTCTTTAAAAAATCCACGTTTGTGTTGGTCCTTAAAAAACATTCTTTAAAAAAATCCACGGTTGTGTTGGTCCTTGAAAAAATATTCTTTAAAAAATCTACGTTTGTGTTGGTTTTGTAAAAATAATCTTTAAAAAATCAACGTTTAAAGCTGGGATAGTCCTTGAAAAAATATTCTTTAAAAAATCCAGTTTGTGTTGGTCCTTGAAAAAATATTCTCTAAAAAATCCACGTTAGTGTTGATCCTTGAAAATATATTCTTTAAAAATCCTCGTTTTTGTTGGTCCTTAAAAAAACATTCTTTAAAAAATCCACGGTTGTGTTGGTCCTTGAAAAAATATTCTTTAAAAAATCCACGTTTGTGTTGGTCCTTAAAAAACATTCTTAAAAAAAAATCCACGGTTGTGTTGGTCCTTGAAAAAATATTTTTTAAAAAATCTACGTTTGTGTTGGTTTTTGTAAAAATAATCTTTAAAAAATCAACGTTTAAAGCTGGGATAGTCCTTGAAAAAATATTCTTTAAAAAATCCAGTTTGTGTTGGTCCTTGAAAAAATATTCTCTAAAAAATCCACGTTAGTGTTGATCCTTGAAAAAATATTCTTTAAAAAATCCACGGTTGTGTTGGTCCTTGAAAATATATTCTTTAAAAATCCTCGTTTTTGTTGGTCCTTAAAAAACATTCTTTAAAAAATCCACGGTTGTGTTGGTCCTTGAAAAATATTCCTAAAAAATCCACGTTTGCGGCTGAAAATCTGAATTTTCTCCTCTGAAATTCACTGTCTCTCCTCCTTTTTTCTGTGGAGGCACTTTCCAAGCCGATCATAAATTCCCTTTCACGTAATGTACCCAAACGCATAATAATATGCTGGGCATATTTTCTGTATTCCCTATCCGCTTTTTTGCAAAACAAAATCAGGCATGGCTATTCTCAGCATCCTCACCATCATAATCAGCATCCTGAGCTTGTTTTCAGCCTAGCCTAGAAGATATCCACTGAAAAATCTCTATCTTGCCCAGTCAAAACACTTAAAATAGACTTTTATCATCATTTATTGTTGTGCGAAAGGGGTGCCAATGCCCCATCAATGCTGTGCGGTGCTTTGGGAAAAATATAGTTTTTAATAAAAAAGCAAAAGAAAAAACAAACGAAACAAAGAAGAGCTCAAAAGAAAAATCGAAGCTGCGATACAAAAACCTATTCAAATGCAAACACACACACACACACTCACATAGCCATAAACTATAATAATGCAGAAAATCCATAGCTACACAATGATAATAATAGAGTACAAAGGAGAAGGAGAAATATGCCTACCTTCAGATACGCTCGCAGAGATAGCCCAACATGAGCATCGCATTGTACTGGGATAAGAAGAAGCGAATGGCGAGGCAGAAAATCAATGACTCGTACAAAAACGCACTGTAATAGCTTGGATGCATTCAATGCTTTGATTTTTTGCGCTGCCATAGCAAGGCAAGGGGAAAAGAAAAAGTAGAGGAAAAAAGTTAAGAAACAACTATGAGAACGTGCAACAGACATTTCTATGCGTCAGCTCAAAGTTATCGAAACTTGGCTTATTTAAATAATATTTTTTCAAAGCCCAAAACAACGTGGATTTTTAAGGAATATTTTTTCAAGGAACAACACAAGGTGAATCTTGATTTTTTAAAGAATATTTTATCAAGAATATTTTTTCAAGGTCAAACACAAACGTGGTTTTTTAAAAGAATATTTTTTCAAGGACTATCCCAGCTTCAAACGTGGATTTTTTAAAGAATATTTTTTCAAAGACCAATACAAACGTCTTTTTTTAAAGAATATTTTTTCAAGGACTATCCCAGCTTCAAACGTAGATTTTTTAAAGACATTTTTTTAAGGACCAACACAAACGTGGATTTTTTAAAGATTTTTTTTTTCAAGGACCAACACAAACGTGGATTTTTTAAAGAAATTTTTTTAAAGGACCAACACAACGTGGACTTTTTAAAGAATATTTTTTCCAGAACCAACGCAAACGTGGATTTTTAAATAATATTATTCAAGGACCCACACAAACGTGGATTTTTTAAAGAATGTTTTTTCAAGGACCATCAAAAGCGTGGATTTTTTAAAGAATATTTTTTCAAACACCAAGAAACGTGGACTTTGTAAAGAATATTTTTTCAAGGACCGATACAAATGTGGATTTTTTAAAGAATATTTTATTAAGGACTAACACAAACGTGGATTTTTTAAAGAATATTTTTTCAAGGACCAATACAAATGTGGATTTTTTAAAGAATATTTTTTTAAGGACTAACACAAGCGTGGATTTTTTAAAGAATAATTTTTCAAGGACCAATACAAATGTGGATTTTTTAAAGAATATTTTTTCAAGGACAAAAGTAACGTGGATTTCTTAAAAAAAATATTTTTTCAAGGACCAATACAAGGTGGATTTTTTAAACAATATTTTTTCAAGGACCAACACAAACGTGGATTTTTCAACGAATATTTTTTCAAGGACCAAAACAAACGTGGATTTTTTAAAGAATATTTTTTTACTCTCGTCGTCATTATATTGTTTACACGCGTAAAAAAGGATTTTGGTGCGAATTTTCCAGAAAAAAAGTTTTCGTGATAGAATTCAAGCGTGATAGTGTGATTTCTTTATATTTGGCTGGAAAACCACAAGTGGCTATCGTTACAGCACTCCAGCATTTAAATGTGAATAAATCTTTTGTGTCTCGTACCGTCGCTTCTTACCGTGACACTGGTAGCGTAGCCCGAAGTGGACGGAAGAAAACAGCAACATTCGGCAGAGAGTTCGAAGAGTAAAGAAGAGACTTCATCGAAACCCCCGTCGCAGTGGCCGAAAAATGGCTCATAAGCTGAAAATATCACAATATTCCATATTCTGGCAAATATTGAAAAATGTGCTCGGGGTAAAGCCATTGAATTTCCAAAAAGTGCCTGCACTTACACCGCAACAGAAAGAAAATAGACTCAAAAGAGCTAAAGAGTTGCTTCGCTTGGCCGAAAGCGGTGAATAGCCGAATTTGGTTTTCTCCGACGAGAAAACAAACAAAATTATCGTGTTTACATGTCAAAGAGGTCAGATGAAAATGTGCATCTCGGTTGGCCACCAGTACTCAAGCGCCGGTCATGGTGAAGGTTTGGGCCGCCATAACAGCCGATGGTCGCTCTTCGCTCGTATTAATCGACCGCGGCATCAGAATAAATGCCGAATATTATCGTGAAAATATTCTGGAGGGTGTATTAAAGCCCTGGGCACGCAAACATTTTGGCCGCAGACTTTGAACATTCCAACAGGACTCACCACCTGCGCACTCAGCACGCGCCACCCAAGAATAGTTACAAAATTAGGTTCCTCGCCTCATTCCAGCGCAAATGGCCGGATACCAATCCGTTGGACTATTGTATCTGGATTATTTTGGAAAGCAAGGTTGGCACTAAAGAAAACCAAAGTGTCTATCACCTCAAGCAAGCGCTTCGCCGGGAATGACCCAAAATACCGCAGCGCAACATTCGGGCAGCGTGTGACGATTTCATTTGGACGTTTGAAGGCCATAGTTCGTGCCAAAGGTGACCAATTTGAACAAATTTGTTTGCTTTCATTCAATAAATTTAAAAAAAAAATAAATTATTAAAATTATTTTAAAAAATTATTTTAAAAAAATGTAAAAATTTGTAGAAGTTTTTTATCTCACCCGGAATATATGATTTTTGAGCGTTTAGGTAAGATTTAGACTTTTGACGTCTTCTAAGACCTATAGTAGATTTTTATGACAATTGATTTTGTAGAATATTTTGACTTGCTGCGATCCTGTTTAAGGGAGTTTTTTTACATTATTTAAAAAAAAAAAAACTGTAACCAAAATATTCCTCGTATTGTTCTCTGCAATATTGCTGAAGATCTTAGTTCGAAAATGTGCAAAAGTGTAGAAGAGGTGGGAACTAGCCCCCTCAATTTATGTTACTTTGCAAAGTAACATTTTAAAAACGCCGATACATGTGTCATTTTTTGTTAGCCCTGCTGCATCTCCTCCGTAATTATTTTTTTGGGTTGCACAATGTTTTTTAAGTTCATATAACTGTTTATAACTTTACTAAATTAAATCTTCCTTCCATCCAATCAGAATTTAGTGCAGTGATAATATTTTGACATTTAGGCAAGATCAAAGATCATATTGGGAGATTTAAAGAATATCAAAATTCAATATCAATTGTTAACGGTAAAACACACAAACTCCTAAGCAATTGAGGTGCTCATTTGTTGCTTTTCACTCATTGTTCCATTTGGGGGCAGCATGGCAGGAAGGGATCTTAACCATTTCAGAGACACATCCACAGCATAAAGAAGAAAACCAATGCCCAAAACCCATGGCAGGGAGTGGGTCTAAGAAGAATAGTTATGACAAGAAATAAAAATAAAATACTACCCATATATGAACGACAAAAAAAAAAAAAAAAAAAAAAAAAAAAAAAAAAAAAAAAAAAGAAATTGGAAACCTAAGAGAGATAAAAAGTTCAAATTATGGTGGTGGCGGTGGCGATGGTGGCCTCAATGAAGATGTGACAGCCAAACTACTGACAATGATAGCAATGCCTGGCCAAACCATGTCAACGGTTATGGGCCATAAAGTATCGCGCCATAATCTTTGTACCCTCATCTTTGTCATCCAGCGCCCAACGACAGCAGCAGTTAAAAATCTAAGATTGCCAATAGAAGTTTGTTTGTTTTAGGTTTCCAGATCTGTTTTTATGTTCAAAGAAAGCCATAACCTAACTGAAAGATAGAAAATTTCCAAATAGTCAAACATAAAATTTCATGTGCGGTTTATCATTGAAGGTGGTGGTGATCAACAGTTCTTTGGTAGAAGTTTGGACTTGGAGAGATATAAAATAAACTATTTTATTGATATAACAGAAATTATTGAATTCATAACTAATTAATGAAATCATAGAAGACCCTTTGAAGAACATCAGTGGACAGAAAATCTCTAAAATGTATTTTGTAAAAGGAAGACCTATATAATGACTCCTATAGACCTTCGAGACGGTCACCTATGGATAGAAGCCCTAAAGAAAGTATTCTTCTGAAAGAAGACCTGGAGAATTTCGTCTATGTATAGTAGACAGTTCAAGTTTTTCAGTGTGTAGAAGACCTTTAGAAGGTGTTTTAAAAAGACTCATAAAACATATTTCATGGGGGGAGAATAAGGAAAATGGTTGACAGGGGGTCTGAAAATGAGATAGAGGGAAAGAATGTGTGTACAAGGACATCTTAGATAAAAATCTTGAATTTTTAAAATTTTTTTAAAAATGCTTTTGACAAAAATTATGGATTTTGTAGAACATTTTTTACAAGTTCCTCCTGACCAAAAATCGTGAACTTGACAAGATCTTCATGGACGAAAATCGTAAATCTTTTTTGGGTTTTTAAAGATTGCCGAACTTAAAATAATGAAAAAAAAATATATTTTTATAATTAAAAAAAAAAAATAAAAATAAAAACAAGTGAAAAAATATCAGTCGGCCGACAGATGTATACCCTCAGCAACTGTTAGTTTTTTTTAAATATATTTTTTTACTTCTGTTATGATTATTGAAATCGTTGACCCTCTATGAAGTGGGTTCCGAAGGAATAGACCAAATTGACCATCTCGAATCGGACATAAATAAGATATAAATAATGGACTATGTCGACTACTTCCATCACTTTATATGAGATGAAAATGTAGGAGAGATACAATAACGGGTTCGCAGATTTATATCATCTTCACAATAGATCTTGTTTTAGAAAACATTTTTGTATGTGTGAAATTTGAGTTTTCAAAATCTTGAACCCTATGTGGGGGAGGTTCCAGAAGTTAATTAATAAAATAAAAATATTGTGATGTATGAAAAATGAAGAGAAGTTGTTGCTTATTTCGAAATTCATAATCGTTTTGGTTATGGAATGGAATCGAAAGTAAATCTCGCTTTTTATGAGTTTAATGGATATTGAAAATTTTGGCTCTTTGTGGGGAGGTACCAGAAGGAGTTGACCGATATATCCCATCTTCACAAGAGATCTTGGGTTAATAAAAGTAAAGTGATAAGAGAAATTTGAAGGCAATCCTACTCTTTTGTCACATTTTATGAGAGATATACTTATTAAAAATGATGAACTTTTGAGTGGGAGGTTCTTGATGGAGTGGGCCGGTAATGTCAAGTTTTGCACCTGACCTAGAACTGTTCCAAATATTAGTATTTGCCAAGTTGGAGCTGAATCGGATTATCCTTTCTCTCATTTTGTGAGTAAAATATTTTGTTTGAAAATTTCGACCTTTTCTGGGGGAGATACCAGAAGGAGTAGAACGAAATTGCCCATCTCTGAATTCGATCTAAGTTTGACCATAATACAGGGTGAGATAAAAAAACTGCAACAAAGCCAACGCCATAATTTTTACATTTTTATACCGTATTTGTTGGGGGTATTATAAGTTTGATTGGGCCAAAAATTATGTTACACCTCGAAATATTGGTTTCCAACATAGGAAAGTATATATGGATCTTCCTATCTCGTTGAGCTGAGTCGATCTAGCTATGTATGTCCGTCCGTCCGTCTGTCCATGTTAATTTGTAAACACTCTACAGGTAGCAATTATGGCCCGATCTTCACGAAATTTAGAATGGAGGTGGGCTGGAGCCAGAATCTATTGCTTTTGGAGATGATCGGATAATATTTAGAGGTTCAAATGAACCAAAAACAGAAAAAAACACCTGATCACACAATTGAAGCTAATCGACATACCTGAGAAGAAAGTTATGAACAGGGAAGAATTCTAGCATTTTAGATGACCATTGGATTATATTTCGCTGTAAAATGGACCACAACAACTAACAGCACGACGAAGTGCGTAAATATTGGGCAATGTCCCTGGCCAAATTGCTAAGGGTAATATCTGGGCAGTGCTCCGAAAATCTGCCAAAATAGACTTGGACATAAGGGGGCTTCAAAGACATTGTAGTGTTGTAGACTATCACATGGTCGGCCCCGCACGACTATAGCCTCAGCTTGCTTGTTTGTTTTTAAATAGCATCAAATTTTAGAATAAGTTTAGATTTGTTCGAATTGGTCATCTTTGGCATGAATTATGGCCTTCAAACGGCCAATGAAACCGTCAAATGCTGACCGAATGTTTCTCTGCGGTATTTTGGTCCATTCCCGGCGAAGTGCTCGCTTTAGGTGTTCGACATTTTGGTATATTTAAGTGCCAACCTTGCTTTCCAAAGTACTCCAGACAATTTTTTTGGTTGCCATTGTGTGCTAGAAATAAAGCGAGGAACCGTGCTGCGTGCGATTGTGCGATAATATTCAGCATTTATTCGATTAATACGAGCGAAAAGCGACCATAGACTGTTATGGCGGCCAACACCATCACCATGACCGGCGCTTGAGTTCTGGTGGCCAACCGAAGGGGTACATTTTCAGCTGACCTCTTTGGCAAGTAGGCACGATCATTTTGTTTGTCAACAAACTGCTGGACAACGACGAATGTTTTCTCATCGGAGAAAGCCATATTCGGCAGTTCACCACTTTCGGTTAAGCGAAGCAACTCTTAACCTCTCTTGAGTCTATTTTCTTTCTGTTGCGGTATAAGTTCTGGCACTTTTTGGAATTTCAATGGCTTTACCCCGAGCTCATTTTTCAATATTTGCCGAATGGAATATTGCAATATGTTCAGCTCACAAGTCATTTTTCGGCCTCTGCGACGCGGTTTTCGTTCAAGTCGCTTCTTTACTTTTCGACAAACCATTTCTGCTGAGGTTGCTGTTTCCTTCCGTCCACTTCCTTGACGTGGGGCTACGCTACCAGTATCACGGTAACGAGCGATGGTACGAGACACAAAAGATTTATTCACATTTAAATGCTGGAGTGCTCTAACGTTAGCCACTTGTGGTTTTCCAGCCAAATATAAAGAAATCAACTATCACGCTTGAATTCCGACACGAATAACATTTTTTCTGAAAAAATCTCACCGAAATAGTTTTTTACGCTTGTAAACAATATAATGAACTGTCACAAGAATAAAGACCTTACTTTACGTAGACCCGTAGTTCCCACTTCTCCCAGACAACATCTCCACATGTCCATTTTTCAAAACAAAAAAAAATGTATTCCATGTAAAAAATATTAATTAAATTACAAACAACCACAAATAGCATGTTTACCTAAATTGAATCTTCAATAAATAATCCGTCCATCCTTTTTTGGTTTGCAACAACAATAATTACATGCTGCCGCCGAAGCTAACACTGCTGTTACATTTCATGTCGTGTGAGTAACTGAAAAAGACAACTTCATAACGTTTTTTCTTCGATGCTGCTTTCTTTGTTGCAGCACACAATGTTGCATCAATCAATAATGCCATTTTTATATATTTTTATTAAATAACATTTGAAAATAATGTCTTTTGTTGTTGTTCCTCAACATCAAAGAAGACAAGGCAATTACCAGGGAGACAGAAAATAAATAACACAACTTTGGTGCAAAACCTTTTGTGGCGTTTAAGTCGTCACCAGTCAACAGTCGAACAATGGTAACATGTTTGGATGTTTTTCTTTTTATTTCTATTTCTATTGAGGAAGAGTAACAAATAACCAGAAGAAACCGAAGGAGAAGAAGAGGTAACCAAATAAAAAACGGCACATTCATAGATGCAAAGATGTACCGACAAACCATATGTTTGTGAGAACCCAGTAGTCATCAGCAGTGTTCGAATTCAGGAGGAAAAAAAGAGTTATGGAGTAACGCAGTGGAAAAAGTGCGGCACTGGCAGTAGACTGCCACAAAAACTAAGCTATGAAAATAATGATGTTACAAGAAAACTATGTTAAAAGTTTTATGGTGCTACTGTCACCCGGGGAACAGTGGGGTAACTTTTTATTGGATAGTAAAATTGTGTGTAACATTTAAATATAAATTTAAAAATCACTAGATGATTTCAAACGCATTGACCGGATTTAGAATATCCCCCATATGAGTGAAGAACACCTTCTGCAACAAATATTGCGTATTGCTGCGGAGAATTGCAGATACAGCATATAACTCGTTGCTCCAAATTTTAAGAATTTGAAGATATCAATCATTTTTGGAGCGACTAATTTGTAGAAAATTTTATATTGCATTTTTGTAATCTTACAATGACAAAAAGGTCAAAAAGATCGATAAAGGACTAAATTTAGAAAAACGAAATGTTCTATAAACAATGTTCGTTGATTTGACCTATTATTATTTCCCCTATGGGCAAGATTCTACACTTCGTATCAAATCCATCTGGGATATAGGAAACGTTGAAAAGCGTGATGTTCCAGATATATTGGAGCGTTATATTCCACATTTAAATTCATAAATTCTATATTCACATCAGATCTCTGGTTGAGATAAATATTTAGCTTGAAAAAGATTGAAAAAATAGATCGGAAATAGCATCCAATTTTAGAATAATTTTAGATTTGTTGGATTCGGTCACCTTTGGCACGAATTATGGCCTTGACACGAATAAAGGCCAATGAAACCGTCACACGCTTCCCGAATGTTGCTCTGCGATATTTTGGCCCATTCCCGGTGAAGCGCTTGCTTGAGGTGATCGACACTTTGGTCGATCCTTGCTTTTGGTTGCCATTGTGCGCTGGAAATGAAACGAGGAACCTCATTTTGTAAGCAATCTTGGATGGCGCGTGTTAATTGCGATGGTGCTGAGTTCTGTTGGAATGTCCAAGTTCTGCGGTCAAAATGTTTGAGTGTCCAAGGCTTTTATACATCCTCCAGAATATTTTCCCGATAATATTCGGAATTTTCAGCTAACCTCTTTGGCAAGTAAACACGATCATTTTGTTTGTTTACAAACTGCTGGACAACGAATGTTTTCTCATCGAAAAAAAAAACTAATTCGGCAGATCATCACTTTCGGCCAAGCGAAGCAATTCTTTAGCTCTTTTGAGATTAGCTTATTTTTCAATATTTGCCGAATGGAATATTGCAATATGTTCAGCTCTCGAGCCATTTTCGGCCACTACGACGTACCGGAACAAGATCAAGATTTATTCACATTTAAATGCTGGAGTGCTCTAACGATATCCACTTGTGGTTTTCCAGCCGAATATGAAGAAATCGCACTATCGCTCTTGAATTCCATCACGAATAACTTTTTTTCTTCAAAATTCTTACCAAAATGCTTTTGTACGCTTGTAAACAATATAATGAGCTGTCACTGGAATAATTTTAATAGCTATCGGACGAGTGGCTTAGAAATGACAGCACTTTGAAGTTGGTTGCAGTTTTTTCATAGCACTTTGTAGAGTGTAGTCAATTTGATATATCATCCGGCACATGGCTACCAGGAGTTTATATCAAAATACGCCACATCGAAGGGCATTTGGAGTCCAACTAGTCGATGTCCGTCCGTCCGTCCGTCTGGCTGGTACGCACGATAACTCTTGACGAGAGTATCCGATTTGGTCCAAACTTGGTACGTCATAATATTATCGTGGAACTTAGATCGAGTTTGGAGATAGGTAACATCGGTCCACTACTTTTGGTACCTCCCCCACAAAAGTTCAACATTTTCAAAGAAAATAACTTACCTCCTTAGAAAAAGAAAGAATCGTTCGATTTTGTGCAAACTTTGCAAAACCCCAAAATTTTTCTAAGGTGTTAGGTCAGGCGTGAAGATGGGCAATATCGGCAAACTCCATCGAGTACCTCCCCCACAAAGGGTTAACATTTTCAATAATTATAAGTCGCACAAAATGTGATTGTCTTCAAATTTGGCACATCCCAATATTTCTATCAAAACAGGATTTGATGTGAAGATGAAATATATCGGTCCATTCCTTCTGGTACCTCCCCCAAAAAGGGTAAAAATTTTGAGTATTCATGAAGCTCATAAAACACGATATTAACAACTGAATCCATTCAGACTTGGTACATCTCACTATTTCCATCAACACAGGATTTGTTATAAAGATGATAGAGATTGAACAATTTGACCCTTTGTGGGGGAGGGTCAAAGTTTTGAATGATAAAAACGATCATAACATCCGAAATACGCATCCAGTTCTTTTCAAATTACAAACATCACAGTATTTTGATTAACCCAAGGTCTGGGGTGAAGTTGGGATATATCGGTCCACTCCTTCTGGTACTTCCCCTACAAAGGGTCAAACTTTTGAATAGCCAAAATAATCATAAAATCTTAAATAAGCATCCGGTTCTCCTCATATTTCACACATCCCATTATTCCTTCTAACACAATATTTGCTGTGAAGATGGAATATATCGTTCCACTCCTTCTTATACCTCCCCCACAAACGATCAGAATTTTGAGTATCCATGAAGCTCATAAAAGGGGAAATTAACACCCAATTATATTCAGACCTGGTTCATCTTAAGGTTTTCATTAGCAGAAGATCTGTTATAAAAATGGTCGAGATCGGACCACTCCTTCTGGTAATCTCCTCCACATAGGGTTCAAGATTTTGAAAAACAAAACGCTCATAGAAAGCGAAATAAGCATCCAACTCTGTTCAAATTTCACACATTCAAACATTTTTGCTAACACAAGATCTGTTGTGAAGATGATATATATCTGCGAACCCCTATTGGTATCCAACCCACAACTAGTAACAATTTTCAATATGTTTTTCTGTCATAACCTGCGAAACAAGTCAGCGATTCTTTACAATTTATTATGTCTAAATATGTCTCTTTTATCATATCGCATAATAGTGGATATAAATGTTCGATTTCCTTCAAATTTTGCACGTACCAATATATTTATCTGTATTAGATGAAGTATGAAAATATAATACTTAGGTCCGTTATATCTGGTACCTCACGCATATTTCCACATTTTCCAAAAATTTGCACATATATCAGATAAAGTATAGGAAATATTCGATATGGTCCAAATCTGGCACTATGTAATATTTTTCACATACGAATTGGTCAGTAATGGCCAACTGCTTCGGAACCTCCCCAGAAAAAGGGTCAAAAGTTTGAATAATCATAACTCAAGACTGGTGGTATACATCTGTCGGCAAACCCGACTGATACTATTTTTCTTGTTTATTTTAAATAAAACCCAAAATAAATCCATTTTTATACCCTCCACCATAATATGGAGGGTATACAAAGTTTGTCATTCCGTTTGTAACACCTCGAAATATACATTTGAGACCCCACAAAGTATATATATTCTTGATCAGCATAAAATTCTATGTCGTCCGTCCGTCTATCCGTCTGTGGAAATCACTCTAGCTTCCGAACGAATTTAAGTAGATTGATAAAATTTTACAGTAATGTATGTTATGTCTGCAGGTATTGAAAATGGGTCATGTAAGTCTACGTCTTCATATAGCCCCCATATAACGGTACATCTCAATGTTCGGTAGTTGGTTGATTTTAGCGCCATTATTCACCGCAATTCTTTCAAATTTGGTATTTGAAGTTCGTAATGGATACTACAGCTTAAGACAGAAAATTGTCTGTGCAGGTCCACGTCTTCGTGTAGCCTCCATATGACGGTACCTCCCGATATTCGGTATTTTGATGATTTTAGCTACATTATTACCGAAATTTTATTAAGCTTTGCATTTGAATATTGTAATGGCTTATAACAAATGTTACCTATGCAGGTCAATGTCGTTGTATAGACCCTAATAAAACAGCTACATTCGGTATTTTTAAGATTTTAATAGATTTCTTAACGGATTTTATTGTTTTTGAGAATTTCCGAATTCGTTCCAAATGGTGGAGGGTAATCAAAGTTCGGACCTGGCAAATTTATAGCTTTTTACATGTTTTCTACTTGTTTTTTTTTTTTTTTTTTTTTTTTTTTTTGTAAAATTTCCCCCCACTGTTCAATTTACTATTAGATTCATATTTCTCAACCGTAGACAGGGACATTTTTTTTCAAGCCTTTTGATTGTGGGCATAAAAGTTGTACGACTGGGTGTTTGTGCAACTACAACAGTTGACGATTGTTTTTTTTCCTATGCTACACATACTCTGCAGCTCAGAGCTGTGCTATGCGGAGCGATGCTAATATTGCATTGTATCGTTATTATCAATGCTGTTCGCTGTTGCTCGGTTGTCAGTAGTATTTGTTGTTGTTGCTGCTGTTAAGTGACACAATAAATTGTTAACTTTCTTTGCGGAGAGAAAGAAAGAATGGACTGAGGATGATGTTAAGGAAAGAAAAACTGCAGTGTTTATAAACTTATCCGATACACTTTCAAAGATATCGCAACGGAAGATGCGAACGCTAGCTAACACAATGGATATGCAGCTATAAAAAAACCACAAATATTTCCTTAAAGATATTTACCACCAGTGGCAGCCTTACGCTTTGAAAATGAGATTTTATGCAGATTTGCTAGTCGTGTAACAATTTGGGAAATTAAAATTGAAAAGAAATAAATTTAAACATTTATCTAATTAAAATAAAATATATAAAAAAATATTATATATTATTTGTCTGAATATTACACAATAATTAATCTATGAAATAATTTGTAGTCTACATCAATCGACTAATAAAAATATCATATTTTTCCATTTTTTATAATTAATTGCAACAGGTTTTCTGGTGCAAAGCTGGCACTTAGTTTCATCATTATCTGAGATTGCCATAAAAAAGTGATCGTAAATAACCACGTTCGAATGAGAAAATTAAAATTAATTTTTCTAAGATGAAGTAAGCAGACCATGTTGGTATGTATATTAACTTTTAAAAACAAATGGTGTATTTGATAAAAATGATGCATGTGACACAGTATTAAGTACTGAGATGTCAAAAACCCATAACTCTGTCCTGCTACTACCTCAATTTTATATATACAAGTCGATATTGCATCCGAAATTTTAAAGCTGACTTTGGGATTATAAAAATAATCAATAAAATTTGAATTTTAAAGATAAAGTATTTCATAAACGTAAACTGTAATAAGGCGAAATTGTGCTGTACGACTAAGCATTTAGAAGGTTCTAATGTTATTTCATTACCAAATAAAGGATTTATTATACCCACAGCCATATGGATAGATTACATATTATCATTTGATACGACTAAAACGTGCCTTATCGAAATAACGGTTTTAGACCCTAGGTCTCTTTGGACCAAATCGATTTCAGGACATTTAGCGATGTCTGTCTTGGCAGGCTGATGCACACGATAACTAACAAAGGGAGTACCCGATTTGGTCCAAAGTCGGTGCATTGGAATATTATTATCAAACTGTGATCTAATTCGGAGATGGGCAATATCTGGTGCCTCACCAACAAAAGAGCGAAAAAATAAATATTTTACTGCACTGAAGGGAAAAAATAATCCAAAAATGGTCAATATCAGTCCACTCCATCAAGTACCCACCCCCACAAAGGGTCAAACTTTTGAACAATCAAAACGATCATAAATATTATTATTAAATTATTATTAAACTTAGATCAAGTTCGGAGATTGGCAATATCTGGTACCACCCCCACAAAAGATCGAAATGACCAAAAAACTACAAAGAATAATTCAATTCTGCTCCAGCTTTGCAAATGTAAGTATTTGCATCAGTGCTAGGTCAGCTGCGAAAATGGACACTCCATCAAGTAACTCACCCACAATATTTTGAATAACCACAACGATCATAAAATCCGATATAAGCATCCAGTTATATTTATATATCACACATCTCATTAACCCAAGATCTGATGTGAAGATGGAATATATCGGACCACTCCCTCTCGTACCTCCCCCACAAAGGACAAAATTTTGAATATCGATTAAGCTCATAAAACGCGAAATTGAAACCCGATTTCATTCATATATCTATGGTACATCTCAATACTTCCATCAACTCAAAATCTGCTATAAAGATGATAGAGATCAGATCATTCCTTCTGGCACCTCCCCCACATTAGGTTGAAGATTTTGAAAAACAAAACGTGAAATTTCAAATTTCACACATACAAACATTATTTCAAACCAAGATCTGTTTTGAATATGATATATATCTGCACATCCGTTCTGGTACTTCACCCACAAAGGGTCACAATTTTCCATACTTTTATCTGTCTTGCTATATCTAAATATTTCTCTCAACCAGAAACCTGAGATGAATATGGAATTTTTGATTTCCGAATAAATTGGATGTGAATGTTCGATTTTCTTGTACATTTGTCCATACCAATATTTTTATCCATATTATATGAAATTTATTATAGTCCAAACAAATATAACAAATATAGTCCAAACCTGGCACGTCTCAATATTAATATCATATTTTATAGGTCCGATACGAAATGCACAGTATTGGTCCATTCCTTCGGAACCTACTCCATAGAGCGTCAACAGTTTGAATAATCAGAGCAGAAATATATATTTAAATAATCGAACATTGGCTGAGGGTATACATCTGTCGGCAAAACCGACTGATACTTTTTATCTTGTTTTACTTGATTTATTTATAGTACCATTTTTAATGCATCTTTATTTTAAAAATACTGTCCATATGCGAAGTAGTGGGAAGAGTGGACCTAATTACAGAAAATTATGGAACTTTGTCGTTATTAAATTTCTATCAATTTTGTAGAAGTACCAGAAGGACGGGCCTCGATATTGTCGACGCTAGTAGCACATGACCTACGTCTATTATAAATATAGCGAATTAGGACAAGTCTGATACTCATTTCAGTTTCTATGTAATATGGTATTTATACCCTTCACCATTCTTTGTCAATCCGTTTTTAACTCCTCGAAATACACATTTTGGACTATAAAGTATATATTCTTGATCAGCGTAAGCCTGTCTGTTGTTATCACGCTATCTTTCAAATGCCAAAATTTTCCAGGCAGTTTAAGTTTAAAAATAGCTCATGTTGGTCTCAATTTATAGTTTGTGAAGGGTTCTACCTCTTGTGGCAGAACATTGTCTATATAGGTCCACGTTTTCCTATAGCGCCAATATAAGCTTAACTGATGATATTCAGTATTTTGATTATTTTAGAAATATTTTCAAACATAATTGTTCAAAATTCAGGTTCGTAATGGATTCTACCACCTGCTATTTGTTGAAGTTTTCATATAGCTCCCCAATTAATAGTATCTACTGTAGCAGAAAATCCTTACAATCGACTTTTCGGAATTTTGAATTTGGACCCATGGTTGAGGGTGTTAAAAATTCGTCCGTCTTCTGGGACCTATTAAAATTCGGTTCGAACTTACTAAGTTTTGACTTATTTATTATATCCTACAACACTATGTGTTGGGGGTCCTCACGAAATTTTGCATTGGGGAATGGTTAGGACCAGAATAAAAGCCTATTGTTTTTTTAAGATGTACATTTAGCGGTTCAAATGAAAAAAAATTAGTTTTATATAATTCTTTGGTTCCTCTTCTATTGAGCTTACGATCTCGTCACTTGGGTAAAAAATGTTTCTTGTCATAGAAGTTATTTTTAAAATAACTCCTGGGGAGAATATCCCAGGAAAAAAAAGGGAACTGATGAGGATTGGTGGCTCTTTCCGAAACCTAGGTATTCCCTGCCTTACCCCCTGGTAAACATTACCATCGTTCTCCACTAATAAACAAATGTTGTTTTATAAAAACAACAATAATGAGATTAAGCCTGACGATTTTTGCAACAACTAAATACTACGGTATCCCAAACAAACATGCCAACACTGTTCAAAATAAAATTTTAATGATTTTGTAGTCGCTCTACAAGTCACAATTGAAAACCAATCGACACGGAAGACTGCATGTGGAGAGATTTATGGACAGAGAAGAAGTCTAGCATATTTGATTGACCATTGGATTATATTTAGCTACAAAATGGACACAACTTTCGAGTGAAGTTGTTTTGAATCCCTAACAATACGTAGGAGTGCGTAAATAATGGGCAAATGCCCTCAGTCAAAAACCGAAGGTAACATTTGGGCAGGGCTCTTCGTCATTATTTCAAAAAGGAAATCTTCCAAAATAGATTTGGAAACAAGGGGGCTCCCAACTTATTGTAGTTTTGTAGGGAATCACATGTTGGACCCTGCACGACTATACCCTTCGCTTACTTGTTTTTTAACTTTGATCTTTGGTTGGAGGTAATAAGAGGGGAGGTTTACACATTTTTTAGAGACTCATAATGCAGTTTGATCGAGAATAATTCTTCTTTCAACACTTTCTTCAAAAAAATTATGGACTAAGGGAGATTTTGACTCAGACTTAAAAATAATAACGTAAACGTACAATTTTCACTTTTAATATATAAATTTCGAGTTAAATTTTCTATAAAACTTTTATACCTAAACATGTAGTTTATTTTGAGATTTTAAGGGGAATGTTATGCTGAATAGTTCTTCTTTTGACACTTTTTACCTAAAGCGAAGTTTTAATGTTTCCGAAGAAAAATCTATTAAAAGTATTAAATATTTTTTTTAACTGAATATTTCCTTAATCTCTAAATATTTCAAAAATTTAAACAAATTATTTCCTTGACGTATAATCGAAATGAGGATCCCTTTAATTTTGTGACTTCTAGGGAAATTTGATGAAGAATATGTTTGACTTTGAAGTCTGAATCTTGAAATTATGTTTTGAAGGAAAATTTCGCACAAACTCACATCAAGTAAGACATTAACCCTTAAGGGTGTTTTAATATTTATCAATTCCTGGCGTTTAGATATGATGTGGATTTTGTGTTCTGAGTAGAATTCCATGAGAAATAATTTTGTAGAACACGTTGACTTTCTACGCGTTCGTTTAATGGAAGTTTTTAGCAATGTTTACAAAAAAAAGGAACAAAAAGACCACCTTGTTGACTCACTCAGGGGTAAACATCTCCCTCTAAAAATATTGCCTTAGAATGTAAGGATTCAAGAAATCTAAATCCGAACATTTCAAAAAATGTGAAAAAGGCGGGAACTTGCCTAATCCATTTAGGTTACCTTGCGGTGTAAATTTTCTATTTCTATTTTGATATTTTCTATTTCTATTTTCATTTATTTCCAATTTTTGTAATTTATAAAAAAATTATTTTTTCCCAAAAAAAAATCTTATTATCTTTTTACTAATTTTTGCCATATGAGATTTCATATAAATATATTTCAAGAACTTTCATTAAATACAGATTTGTATGGTAGAATATCTTCGATTGTGTCTTTTATATCTATTAAATGAATTGTATTGTGATATACTAAAAATTAATATCAATTGTTATACTTACCCCATTTGAAATTGGTTCGAAACGAACATCAAACTGAAATACAATAATAAAGGCATCCACAATTTATGAACTTCTAAAAGTTGTCGGGCTGTCATCGTTGTCAAGTCAAGTCAGCCAGTCAAAGAGGCCAACGAAATTTACAATTTCTTGTTGATATTAAAATGGTTTGAAGTTGTTGGTTGGTCGGTCGGTAACTTGATTGGCGATGGTGATGTTGAGACGCTGTATCTGTAATGGCGATGCTGTAAAATGTTGCAACTGCCAGCTAACTGGCGGCTGTTGGTGTTGCCGTTGTTGGAGAATGATGATGATGATGACGACGACGATGTTGTTGTGTTTTTACAACAAACTGGTGATTGTGTTGTGTTTTTTTTTGTTTTTCAGACGCCAATGCGACAAACTTTAACTAGTTTCGTTGTTGTTGTTGTTTGTGTGTTTGTGTTGTGTTTTTGTAGAACTGACCCAACTTAATAGACGAGCATGAAATCTAGTCACGAACTTGATTATGAATAAACCGTGCACTAGATCCATGTTCGCCGACAAAATAGAGCCAGGTAAAATGTCTTTCTTTCTTTCGTTTTGGATTTTTTTTCAGTTTTCTTATTTTTTGTTGTTATTTACGACAAACGAAAGGTAACTGAGATGTTGGAACCACCTCCATCCTTTTCTTACATTCTTGGAATCAGAGGTGAGTTGCAAAAAAAAAAAAAAAAAACAAGACAAAGAAATTGTGAATAACATTAGAGTGTGAAAGAAGATCAATTTACTTCAAAAGCAGTAACAAGAACAAGCAGTGGGTTGGAGGGTGAACTAACATAAACTATCACCTACAACAACAAAAAGTAACAACAATCGCTTTAATGACAATAACATGTTCGTGGGCAATATGATTTTTTTTGGTTGGCTAAGCATTATTAACAACATTTAAATCTTTGTTGTTCTTGTTTTTGTGGAGGCTGCATTTCTTTTTTGACGCCAACCTCCATGCCTGCCACCAACAGCAGCAGCCGTGTTGTTGTCATCATTATCATCAACACTAAATTTTATGTTGGCAGCATGTTTTTGGCCACTCTAAGCTTTTTAGTGTCCAAAAAGAATGCCTTGATGCTGTTGTTTTCGTTGTTGTCGTTGCTGCTCATGTTTTTATTGTTATTGGAGCTGGAGATGTTGTTTCGGGCTTCTTGTAATGTTTAAAATGTCAAAATTCAGTGACTAAAAAAGGAAAACGTTTCTTTTTTTTGGATTTGAAGATTTTTAATTTGATGTTGTTCGTGTTGTTTGCCTTTTTTATTATGAAAATTGATCCTTCTTTCACATCGTGTTATTCGGGACTTTGTAGTTGGGAATTTTTTTGTATATAAGTCTAACAATTTTGAAGTCATGTTAATGATAAAATGGATTTTTTTGTACATTCACATAAGTAAGTTAATTGTCTGTACAGACAGAGAGAAAGTGGGAGGATAAATTTTAAGATAGGAAACAAAACTCCAGTATATCAATAGAAGACTATAAAGTCTTATTATAGGAGCAGAAGATATTCTCCTAGAAGAGCTGTAGGTCTTCTCCCAGAAGAGTTGAAGATTTTCTTCAAGAAGAGCCGATAATCTTCTCACAGGAAATCTGAAGGTCTTCTCACGGATGAGTTAAAAAACTTCTCCCAGAAGATTAGAAAACCTAACATCTGGCCTTGTATGGAGAATGCCTTCTGCACTTCTCATAGAAGTCTAAAGGGTCTTCTATAGATGACCAAATGGTCTTCTATAGATGACCAAAGGGTCTTCTATAGATGACCAAAGGGTCTTTTATAGATCACCAAAGGTCTCCTCATAGGATACCCAAAGTTCTCGTCAAAGAAAATCAAAAGGTCTTCTCTACAAAAGACCAGAGGGTCTTCTCTATAAAAGACCAGAAGGTCTTCTCTATAGAAGACCAGAAGGTCCAGAAGGTCTTCTCTATAGATGACCAGAAGGTCCAGAAGGTCTTCTCTATAGATGACCAGAAGGTCTTCTCTATAGATGACCAGAAGGTCTTCTCTATAGAAGACCAGAAGGACATCTCTATAGAAGACCAGGAGGTCTTCTCTATAGAAGACCAGAAGGTCTTCTCTAGACCAGAAGGTTTTCTCTATCGAAGACCAAATGGTCTTCTCAGATCAAAAGGTATTCTGATAGAAAACCAAAGGGTCTTCTCATGGAAGACCAAAGAGTCTTCTCATAGAACACCAAAGGGACTACTCATAGAAGACCAAAGGGTCTTCTAAAAGAAGACCAAAGGGTTTTCTCATAGAAGGCCCAAGGGTCTTCTCACAGAAGACCAATGAGTTTTCTCAAGAAGAACAAAGGGTCTTCTCATAGAAAAACAAAGTGTCTTCTCATAGAATACCAAAGGGGTTTCTCCTAGAAGACCAAAGGGCCTTCTCATAGAAGACCAAAGGGTCTTCTCAAGGAAGACCAAAGGGTCTTCTTATGGAAGACCAAAAGGGTCTTTTCATGGAAGACCAAAGGGTCTTCCCATGGAAGACCAAAGGGTCTTCCCATGGAAGACCAAAGGTCTTCTCATAGAAGACCAAAGGTCTTCTCATAGAAGACCAAAGGTCTTCTCATAGAAGACCAAGGGGTCTTCTCATGGAAGACCAAATGGTCTTCTCATGGATAACCAAAGAGTCTTCTCATGAAAGACCAAAGGGTCTTCTCATAGAAGACGCAGGGTCTTCTCGTAGAAGACCAATGGGCCTTCTATAGATGACCCAAAGGGTCTTTTATAGATAACCCAAAGGGTTTTCTATAAATGACCCAAAGGGTCTTCTATAGATAACCAAAAGGGTCTTCTATAGATGACCCAAAGGGTCTTCTATAGATAACCAAAAGGGTCTTCTATAGATGACCCAATGGGTCTTCTATAGATGACCCAATGGGTCTTCTATAGATGACCCAATGGGTCTTCTATAGATGACCCAATGGGTCTTCTATAGATGACCCAATGGGTCTTCTATAGATGACCCAATGGGTCTTCTATAGATGACCCAATGGGTCTTCTATAGATGACCCAATGGGTCTTCTATAGATGACCCAATGGGTCTTCTATAGATGACCCAAAGGGTCTTCTATAGATGACCCAAAGGGTCTTCTAAAGATGACCCAAAGGCACTTCTATAGGTGACCCAAGGGGCTTCTATAGATGACCCAAAGGGTCTTCTATAGATGACCCAAAGGCGCTTCTATAGATGACCCAAAGGGTCTTCTATAGATGACCCAAAGGCGCTTCTATAGATGACCCAAAGGCGCTTCTATAGGTGACCCAAGGGGCTTCTATAAATGTCCAAAGTGTCTTCTCGTAAACGACCGCTCTTCTCATAGTGTTCTCAAGTGTTCCTCTCATGAAATGCGAATTATTTTATTTTTTCATAGAAGACCAGTAGTTCTTCAAACATTACATTGTTGCCATCAAAGATTTTAATCAGAATTCATCGTTAAAAAAAATTAAATCCCCCAAGCTCATTAACACCATTAAAAAAATAAAATGAAATAGATATTAAATCATACAAAACAAACGTAGACAGCCACACATTGATTTACAATAATTTATTCAAAAGCAACAGCAAAACTAAACAAAACAATGGCTAAGCAAAGTGCAAAAACAAAAAAACAACTCCAACATTATTATTCCATAGAAGTTTCAGATCTCCAAGAATGATTATTCATCACATAAATTTGTAGCTGTCTATGTATGTGTGGTTGTGTGTGTGGTGTCACAATTTACAATTTCGCACAGGTAGACAGACAGAGGCATATGTATGTATGTATTGTACATATGTTTTGGTGGGAGAACTATACGACAGCAAAACACAGACAAGAAACCAGACATACAGATGGATAACTTAAGCGACCAGACTACAAAAAAATACAAAAAAAAACTCAAAACATGTTACGAGACATATTCACACACACAATGACTGTAACACTGTTTTGATTTGTGTTACCACCTTCCTCTCTCCCCTGGTTGTCAACATTATTTGAATCATAAAAGTTAAGCCACCACAGAAAAAATTATAATGAACAGCAACACGCAAAAATAACATTTTGAGAAAAAAGCTAACAAATCTTATTGATAAGTGAATGTATGATACAACTACAATGTTGGAGGGCCCGTGAGTGAGCAATCGGAACACAGTGTGATACATTTGGCATCTGAAAACCACCTAATTACACAATATTTTTTAATTAAGTTGGATATTATTCAAAGCGTCTAACTGCGTAGCATTTTTTGCAACTAAACGTATTTTCACCACCTGTAATTCATATTGCGTATGATTAATATTTTGATAAAGAATTACTTATACGTCAACAATTTTTATTAATCATACGCACCTGCGGCAAGGTATATGTGAACAACAACAGTACTAATAATCAGGTCTACTTTTTAACAACAACTTAAAAAAGTTATCGTTTCTCCAAAAAGTCTGAGGGAAACTACATTTCCCCAGACGTTTTTCATTTTTCCACCCTAATTATGTCCTAAAGAATTTATTAGTTTTAGAAATGTATGCTTATTCAAATAGAATTTTTATTACAAAAATCATTTTCTTTAAATGCATAAATTTAATATTTTTGCAAATTGTGGACCATGAGACGTGGCATTAATATAATAAAAATAAGTATTTATAAGCCAGGAAATATTATTACTGATATGCCCCTGTATCCATTGCCTTCGAGCTAAAGGAAAGTATTGTTTTTTGGAAATAATTGGTTATTTAGGTTAGATTTTCTGTAGTCTTTGCAAACGGAACGAGCAAGGGTAAACTGATTTCAGTTATAGCATCTGAAATAGCTTCAAATATTTATTTACTGCGGTTCTATAAATGTCATTTTATTCAGAGCTGAAACCTATTTGCCCGCTCCTCCAAAATTAAACAAGTCATTTACATAAAATTATTATTTCTTTCTAGATGGAATCCCTAAATTTGTAAGATGTTATTGACCACCACCAGAACGTCAAGTATACGTCCCATGGGTGCATCGTATGTTAAGATATAAATGCTTATATTGGTTATAATTATACCCTCATCCGTATGGCTAGAGAGGGTTTATATCATTTGATATGGCCAAAACGGGCCTAGGTCACTTTGGACCAAATCCGTTTTGGAGTCGATCTAGCGATCTCTATGTCTGGCTTGCTGGCTGCTGCGCACGATAACTCTCGAAGGGACTATCTAATTTCGTCCCAGCTTGGTACATCGTATTATTTTTGTCAAACTTAGATCGAATTTGGAGATGGGCAATATCGATATTTTCAAAAAAAAAAAAATATATATATATATATTTTCTGCACGTAAAGAGAAAGAATAATAGCTTGCATCAACTTTGCAAAAATGGACAATATCATCAAGTACCTCCCCCACAAAGGATCAATATTTTGAATAATTACAACTCTAATAAAATGTAATGTAAGAGTCCGATTGTCTTTAAGGTTCAAACATCTAAATATTTATATTAACCCAAGGTCTGGTGTGAAGATGGAATATATCGGTCCACTCCTTCTGGTAACTTCCACCAAATTTTCTGCACAGATAGGGAAGCAATAATCTAATTTTGTTCTAACTTTGCAAATCCTAATATTTACGTCAGTTCTAGGTCAGGTGCAAAAATGGATAATATGGGTTCACTCCATGTCTTCCCCAAAAAGAGTAAAAATTTTGAATAATTATAACTCTTATTAAATATAATGATTAAGAGTCCGAATGTCTTCAAATTTCACTCATACCAATAATTTTATTAGGTGTTAAGATGGAGTATATCGGTCCACGCCGATACACAAAAGGTCCATTAAGCTCATAAAACGCGAAATTAAAATCCGATTCCATTTAGACTTGGCACATCTGAATATTTCTATCATCACAGGATCTGTTATATAGACGGTAGAGATCAGACCATTCCTTCTGGTACCTCCCCCCCACAAGAGGTCAAAGTTTTGAATAACCAAAACGTTTATAAAATCCGATATACGCATCAGGTTCTCTTTATCTATATATCCTCTCTTTCTGGTACCTCCCCCACAAAGGCTCAGAATTGTGAATATCCATGACGCTTATAAAAAGCGAAATCAACATCCGATTCCAGTCCAGACTTTATACATCTCAATATTTTCATCCCCACAATATCTGTTATAAAGATGGTAGAGATCGGTCCATTTCTTCTGCTCCCTCCCCCACATAGGGTTCAAGATTTAGAAAAACAAAACGCTCAATGTAAGCGAAGTAAGCATCCAAACCTCTTCAAATTTCACAAAACCAAATTTTTTTTTGCCAACGCAGGATCTGATGCGTCTTCTGTTTCCTAACCACAAAGAGTCACAATTTTCAATAATTTTATCTGTCATAACTTGCGAAACAAGTCCGTTATTCTTTTAAATATTTTTCTTAACCAGAAATCTGATATGAATATGTCATTTATCGAAATTTATATTTCGCCTAAAATTGAATAAAAATGTTCGATTCCTTCAAATTTTGCACATACCAATATATTTATCTGTATTAGATGAAGAGGAATATTTCGTTCCGCTATATCTGGTACCTCGCGCATATTTCCTCATTTTCCAAAAAATTGCACATATCTCACAGAAAGTATAGGAAATAGCCGATATAGTGCAAATATGGCGCGATGTAGCATTTATATTAGTCTTAGGTCAGGTGCGAATTGGTCAATATTTTCCAGCTGCTTCGGAACCTACCCCATAAAGGGTTAACAGTTTGAAAAATCATAACTCAAGGCTTGGGGTACTTGTTTATTTTATTTTTGATCTCTTGGCGGCAGATTGGTAAGTAATTACTTCCTATAACTCAAATAAGGTATTTAGGTTACTGTTTGGTTTTTAGTTACTGATATCGCATTGAGCTTAATAAACCCATTGTACGGTGGGATCCAATATTTTCAATTTTTGCATCTGACGTATGTTAGATACTAATAGTACGATATGAAGCAATGGTTTCAGTCGTTTGTAGGCTCTTTAAAATATGCAATAGGTACACTGGCACATCGTTAGATTTACACCAAATATCGTCCAATATGACATAGGAAATAAAAGCGCCGATAACTTGGATTTTTTGCCGAAGTCTGGTAGAAGAATTACGAATGAAAGTCGATTACTCTCTTCGCTTTCAAAAAGTTTTTTTTTATAGAAGTTACCAGAAGTTGTGGACACTCCCTTAGAGACAAGCCAGCCATATACATTTTTGACATATTAAATCATTTATACCCCCTACAGCAAGAGGACTGAGAACTATAAATTAAGTTGCAAAAGTCTAAAAAATAAAAATACGACTCTATCATTTTATTCTAGAGCGAAGCTTTGGTCTACGATTTTTTAGTAATTTTGCTACGAAAAAATATTAAAAACCTCATTTTTTTATTAAAGCCAAATAATATGATTAAAAACTTTAAAATACATCGTATCCGAAATTACGAAGAGGTTCTGCCATGTGGCATCTATGCTTTAAAATGGATTCTTAAAAGTTTCATTGGAAATTTTCCTATTTACTTGAGATTCAGAATGTCAAATCTAATACCTTCAGATAAAAAATGTGGTTTTCAATTGTTTTTCAATTTTAAAGATATTTTTGTATATTAGGGGATATAACATATTATAGGCGTAGACATATTTAGTATGCCCATGTACAAAAACTGTTCCGAAAACAATAAGAAAAATTTGTCACTATAATTTATAACTTTTATGATTTTGGTCAAATTGACAAGGTCTTCTTAGGAAGACCTCTTTTTCTTCTAGGAGAAGAACTCTTGGTCTTATAGGAGGAGACCTATTGACCTACTAAGAGAAGACCTCTTGACCAACATGAGAATGACTTTTCGTTATGGAGATAAATAACACATAAAATTTTATTTAGAAGAGATCAACATTTCAAGATATTGCCACGTAAAATTAATTTTTGAATTCATGTTACGTATACGCGATATGGTACTCTATAAGGAATTAATAACAATCATACGCAACCAAGCATATATACCATTCAAACACTGTGCCACAGTGACCAACATGTATTTCACAGTATTTGTTGGTAGTGTATCTCTAAAGTGAGTACGTATGTAAGCATGTATGTGTATGAGTACAATGTGTTGGCAGCATTCTCTCCGGCCATTCATTTTTTTCATTTAGGCTGGCAACAGTTACGGATAGACAACATAAATTTTAATGTGCAACGTAAGAAGTAATGCACGAAGTTGTAGTTGCTATTTTGGAAAGAATAGGAGCAACAAAAGCAATACAAGAATATTGTGTGGGTTTTAATTACTTCCACAAACATATAAATCGGACATAAGGCTCTACAAAAAAAAAAAAAAAAAAAAAAAAAATATGCTGATACATGGTTTGCATTACAAACTATACTATGACTAATATTCTGAAAAAAAAAGTAAAACTTGATCTACTTTTACAATTCCGTTTATTAATTATTGCAATTTAATCGAATTTTCCTCAATCAAACCAAATAAATCATAATGTTCGCAAATGTTTATGAATATCATAGAATATTAATTTCCATTATTGATCAATTTTTAACTTTTTTGAATTGACACACGAAAGTACCCAAATCTTTGCTACCTAATTTTCTTTTATCAATTTACTTCTTAATTTGAAAATCAACTATTTCATTTCCCAAAACGACACGCTTCCTTATCGCAGAAAGTGTAAAACTTCGCTGCCATATTGTCATCTATTTAAAATGAAAAACGTGTTTTCGTTATCAGCAAATTCTACAAATTCATGAAATACATTGACTATAGATCACTTATCATTTATTGCCAATGGAGCGTTCTCTTTCAACTTGGACTTTGTGAATGAGAAAGAAAAGAAAAAAGAAAGTAAATACTCATGAAAAAGAAATGCGTTCCAAAATGAGGTCACTTTATCAACTGAATGGAATAAGTAAAGGCATTACAAACATTCCGGGGTGACTCAATGCGGTGATACAACAAACAGAGAGAACAAAAAAAAAAAGGGAAACTAAAATAACTGAATAATAATTTCAAGGGAAAACCTCTTAGTCTTTTGGGAGAAGAAGACCTCTTGGTCTCCTTAGAGAAGACCTCTAAGTCTTCCAGGAGAAGACTTCTTAGTGTTCTAGGAGAAGACCTTTTGATCTTCTAAGATAAGACCTATTGGCCTTCCAAGAGAAGACCTCTTGGTCTTCTAGAAGAAGATCTCTTGGCCTTTTAAGAGAAGATATCTTGGCCTTCTAAGAGAAGACATCTTGGCCCTCGAAGAGAAGACCTCTAGGTCTTTTAGAAGAAGATCTTTTGGTCTCCTACAAGAAGCCCTCTGGTCTTCTAGAAGAAAACCTCTTGGTCTTTTAGAAGAAGAACTCTTGGCCTTAGAGAAGAAAGAAGACCTCTTGGCATTCTAGGAGAAGACCTCATGACCTATGAGTAGACCTTCAAGCCTTCTATGAGAACACATTCCAGCCTTCTATGGGAAGATCTTCTGGCCTTCTCTGGGAAGACTTTCTGACCTTTTATTAGAAGACCTTCTGGCCTTCTCTGAGAAGACCTTCCGGTCTTCTATGAGAAGAGCTTTTGGTCTTCTAAGAGAAGACCTCTTGGCCTTCTAAGAGCAGACCTTCTATGAGAAGACCTCTTGGTCTTCTAAGAGAAGACCCCTTGGTCTTCTACGATAAGACTTTCTGGCCTTCTATGAGAAGACCTTCCAGTCATCTATGAGAAGACCCTCTGCTCTTCCGTGAGAAGACCTTATGGCCTTCTATGAGAAGACCTTCCGGCCTTCTATGAGAAGACCTTCTGATCTTCTATGAGAAGATCTTTTGGTCTTCTATAGGAAGACCTCCTGGTCCTCTATGAGAAGACCTTATGGACTTTTATAGGATGACCTTCTGTTTTTCTATAGGATGACCTTCTGGTCTTCTATAGGCAGACAATCTGGTCTTCTATAAGAAGACCTTCTTTCTAGCTTTTATTGAAATACATTCCAGTATTATTCTCCTATCAAGGAACGAAAACCTCTTGGCCTCCGAAAAAAATGCTTTCCGATCTTTTCTCTAAGAAAACCTTCACAAATCGCTTTGCTGGGTTATTTTCAATATCAATTTGAGTATTTTTAACATGAATATCTTTACTGATCTAATTGACGGCATGCAAAATTTTAAGATATTTCGCAAATAAATTCTGATACTCTAAATATGAGATGACGTGATGTTATCTACCTCAACTCTAGCTGTGCTCCACCACCGTATGACAATTACGAAATCTCAATGTGGGGCATCTGAATCTGAGTAAACGTTTTCGTGGATATTCAATTTCGTCTTGAATTATCCGAAACTGAAATCTATGCAAGCTCTCGAAGATAAATGCTGACTATTCAAATAGTTTTTAAAAACTTGTTGTTATTGACAGCCTCTGCACTCGGGCCATATTTTAAAAGGCAAGTCAGCGATTAAAAGCGTGAGAAACGTTGCGAAGCTGCTGCTGCTGGTGGTGGTCAGACAAAATTCCAATGAAAAAATCTAATTTAATTTAGAGATTGAAAAGACCAAATCCAATTTGTTAGTTTATTGTTATGATATCAGAAAATGGAATTCAAATTTAATTTCATATTGGAGAGTGAGGAGAAACAAAAAAAAAAAAACAAATTACAAATTTAGATCCTGTAACGAAAATATTTCACACATTAATCATCATGACTTAGTAGTTGTAAAACGGATCCAATATCAGCAATAAAACAAATTCAAGGTTTGCCATTGTTTAATAATGATTGCTAATTGCAACAACAGTAACAACGAAATTCAATTTAGTTTCGTAATATTCCACTCGAATTGAATCTGCGAAGCAATTTCACATATTGCGTGATTCAAATTGCCAAGTTTCCATGTTTTTTTATTGTCTCGCCAATGTCTGAGGCCGGCCACTCCAGCAATGCTGCAGCAAAATGTCAACAATGGTTCTGAGCTAGTTTCTATTTCGAATCTAATTCCAATGACTGACTGCCTGGCTGGCCATTAATTTTTCATGTTCTATAAAATCAACAAAACCGAATCTCCTCCGTAAGCAATTTAATACGCTGCAGTTTATTTTACATACAATGCGAATATCTGTCAGTCTGTCCGTCCTCCATTCCCATAAATGTAAGTCTGATCGGCCATAAAATCGTTTTAATCAATAACAAAAAACAAAAAAAAAAAAAAAAAATAGAAAAATAGAAAAAAATTGAGACAGATCACCTACAACTCATTTCAAGTACAGATAAGCCACGATGAATATGACAATGTTATTTCCTCATAGAAGACAATTCCAAAAGACCAAAGGGTCTTTATATAGACGAACAAAAGACATTCTTATACAAGACCAGAAGGTCTCTTAAAAAAGCCAAATATCCTCACTAAGAATACATCTCAGATGTTCTTAAAAGACCCTAAGGTCTTCTTATAGACGGTCTTCTCATAGAAGATATGGGCTTCTCATAGAAGACATGGAGGCCTTCTCGCAGAAGACATGGAGGTCTTCTCGTAAAAGACATGGAGGTCTACTCATAGGAGGTCTTTTCATAGAAATATGGAAGTCTTCTCATCGAAGACATGTAGGTCTTATCAGAGGAGACATATAGGTCTTCTCCCTAAGGTCTTCTCATAAAGAACTGAAGGTCTACTCTTGGAAGAGTTGAATGTCTTCTCTTGGAAGAGCTGAAGGTCTTCTCATAGAAAATATAGAGGTCCTCTCATAGAAGATATGGAAGCTCGTAGAAGACCAGGAGCTCGGTCTTCTCATAGAGAGCCAGAAATTCGGTCTTCTCATAGAGAACCAGAAGCTTGGTCTGTTCATAGGAGGCCAGAAGTTTGTTCTTCTCATAGAATGCCAGAAGCTTGGTCTTCTCATAGAATGCCGGAAGCTTGGTCTTCTCTTAGAAGACCAGAAGCTTAGACTTCTCATAGAAGACGAGAAGCTCGGTCTTCTTATAGAAGACTAGAAAAAAACTTCTCAAAGAAGACCATGTGGAGGTTCTCTGTTAGAAGACCATTAGTTTTGTCTTCTCATAGAAGACCAGAAGCTTGGTCTTCTCATGGAAGACCAGAAGCTTGGTATTCTCATGGAAGACCAGAAGCTTGGTCTTCTCATGGAAGACCAGAAGCTTGGTCTTCTCATGGAAGACCAGAAGCTTGGTCTTCTCATGGAAGACCAGAAGCTTGGTCTTCTCATGGAAGACCAGAAGCTTGGTCTTCTCATGGAAGACCAGAAGCTTGGTCTTCTCATAGAAGACCAGAAGCTTGGTCTTCTTATAGAAGACCAGAAGCTCGTCTTCTCTTTACCGGGACCCTTCTAAAAAAAGACGCAAAGATATTCCCGTAGGACACCAAAAAGAAAGCCCTCTCAAAGAAAATAAAATAGCTACCTTCATAGAAATTCGAATAGAAAACCTCTGTTCCTCGATGACTAAAATTCCACTAGAAGTGAAAATATTACATGCATGATGCATACTTTTAGGAGCTACCAAGGAAAAAAACCTGACTAAATTAATTCCCGCTACTTGTAGGCAGCTAAAAATCTTATCAAATTGGGTTTCAATTCATTTTCATTTATCAAATGTAGAATTTAAATCCCGACTACAATTTTCCACGAAAAATATCTAAATCAGCTGTCCAGGGTTGCCACGTCACAATTTTTTTTTTTTTTTTGATGCCAACAGTTATTTTTCGTGGCAATCGTTTTCCTGTTGCCATCAATCACAAATTACTTTCAATATTTTCATACTTTTATATCTGACGTTGCCAATGTTGTATTTTCAAAGTTAAATTACCTATAACCACGTTATTATTTTTTCGTCGGTGTTTTGCTGTTGTTGTTACAGTTTTTTGACGACTTTTACTTGTTTGTTATTGTTTTTGCTCACTTGTTGCTTTTTCGTAGCGCATTTTTCGCCGCTGAACAATATTTATTTTTTTTCGTGAATGACTCAGTTTTCATTAATGAGTTTGAGTTGTTGCTGTTTTTTTGATGATGAAGGAAAGGAAAATTTACAACAACAACAAAAACACGATATCAGTGAATCATTAGCGTAAAGTGTAACATGTTGTGTTACAACATCACTTCCTCCTCACGTCCAAAAAATGGTGAAAAGCGAGCGCTTGCCATTAGCGGCAAGCGAGACCAATAAATAAAAATAAAGTTGTGGAGGCCCCTCGCGGTAGTAGCATCGTGTTTCACCTGAGTGAAAACGGAAATACGAAAAAATAAGGCAGCAGCAACAACAACATCAAATGCTAACCACCATTACAACAACATAACGTAACAACCACCCGCTAGCTGTTACTATCTTTTGTTTTTTCTGTCTTTGCTACGAGTGATCGTCCGCTCGCTCGTTCGTTCACTCACTCATTCAAACGCTCACTCCCCCTCCCCCAACTACACGTTTTTCATTTGCGGTACTTTGAAATCGTAATGATTTTGCAAATATAACAACTGTTTTGTTATTGCTGTTTTCAAATGAAAAAAACACAAAACTATCCAAAGGTAGATAGATACTATTTTATACTAGGGCATTTCCAGTCATTTGGCAATCGGAGGAGTAGGAAATGGTTTGTCATTAGTGCAAAACAATGTTATTACTTTTTGTTCAACACAAATAACAACAACAAAAAACAAGCTATTTGCTGTTGTTACAATAGCAATTGTAAATTTGTTAGTATTTGAAATGATAAAAAGATTTTCAAATAAAACGGATGACTTTTTATGAACATTTCGAAGAATAAAAAATGTTGAAGGGCTAACCGGGCCATAATCCTGACTTTTTAAAGATAATGTTTTCAGGGACTAATTATTTTGTTAATCTATGAATTTTTATTTTTTTCTGGCCCCACTAGAGCCAGAGTAATGAGGATTATTTATGAACATTTTTCAAGCACCAGTAGAACCACAAAAGTGAACTTTTTAAGAATATTTTATCAAGGACCTTCCTAACTACAAACGTTAATTTTTTACAAATATTTTTTCAAGGACTATTGGAGCCAAAACTGAAGGCGGTGTTAAAAATTTTTTGAATAAAGAGAATATTATTATATAAAGTTGACTACATATGTGGATTTTTTCAAGGACCTTTAACAAACGTAAATTTTTTAAAGAATATTTTTTCAAGAACCTTTCCATCTACAAGCGAGGATATTATGAAGAATATTTTTTCAAACGTGGATTTTTTTAAGAATATTTTTTCAAGAACCTTTCCATCTACAAGCGAGGATATTATGAAGAATATTTTTTCAAACGTGGACTTTTTAAAGAATATTTTTTCAAGAACCTTTCCATCTACAAGCGTGGATTTTTGAAAGGTTTTTTTCAAAGGATTTTCCCAGATAAAAACGTGGATTTTTTAAAGAATATTTTTTCGAAGGACCCTCCCATCTACAAACGTGGATTTTTTAAGATTTTTTAAAGAATATTTTTTCAAAAGCCTTCCCAGCTACAAAGAATATTTTTTTTAAAGGATTTTTAAAGAATATTTTTTCAAGGACCTTCCCAGCTGCAAACGTGAATTTTTTAAAGAATATATTTTTTCAAGGACCTTCCCAGCTACAAAACGTTGACTTTATAAGGATATTTTTTCAATGACCTTCCCATCTACAAACGTGGATTTTTTGAAGGATATTTTTTCAATGACCTTCCCAGCTACAGACGTGGACTTTTCAAAAAGTATTTTTTTTTCAAGGACCTTCCCAGCTAATAACGTGGACGTTTTAAAGAGGATTTTTTCAAAAACCTTCCCTGCAACAAAAGTGGATTTTTAAAGAATAATTTTTTCAGAAACATTCCCTGCAACAAAAGTGGATTTTTAAAGAATATTTTTTCAAAGGACCTTCCCAGCTACAAACGAGGATCTTACTTAGAATATATTTTCAAAGACTTTTCTTAATTTTCAGAAGAGTATTTTTTCAAGGACCACAAAGCTACAAACGTGGATTTTTTAAAGAATATTTTTTCAAAGTCACTTCCCAGCTACAAATGTTAACCTTTTAAGGATATTTTTTCAAAGTACCTTCACCACCTTCTTCGTTGACTTTTTAAGGATATTTTTTCAATGGCCTTCCCATCCACAAACGTGTATTTTTAAAAGGATATTTTTTCAATGACATTCTCAGCTACAAACGTGGACTTTTCAAAAAGTATTTTTTTTTTTTTTCAAGGACATTCCCAGCTAAAAACGTGGACATTTTAAAGAGTATTTTTTCAAAAACCTTCCCTGCAACAAAAGTGGATTTTCAAAGAATATTTTTTTCAAAAACATTCTCTGCAACAAAAGTGGATTTTTAAAGAATATTTTTTCAAAGAAAGAATATTTTTTCAAAGGCCTTCCCAGCTACAAACGAGGATCTTATTAAGGATATATTTTCAAAAACTTTCCTTAATTTTTAAAAGAGTATTTTTTCAAAGACCACAAAGCTACGAAAGTGAATTTTTTAAAGAATATTTTTTCAAGAACCTTCCCATCTACAAATGTGGATTTTTTAAAGAGTATTTTTTCAAGGACTACAAAGCTATGAAAGAGGATTTTTTAAAAAACGTTTTTCACGGACCTGCGACAATCGTTGATTTTTTAAAGAATATTTTTTCAATGACCTTCCCAGCTACAAACGTGGACTTTTTTAAGAGTATTTTCAGGGACCTTCCCATGTCTCTATATAAGACTAGAAAAAAGTTTGTCCTAAGGACACGACGCTCTTTTGGGGTTTTGATCTACAAAGCAAGTACAAAAAAAATCCACTTGGAATCTTTAAAAAAAACCCAGAGTGGCTATTGGACTTTGACTATATATGACAACTATGGGAAAGTTTAGACCGATTACAGAAAAAGTGCTCCATTTGCCGAGATTACGGAGATTTTGTCTTAGAATGGGAACTGGTTAAATTAATAGGAAAAAAACGCCAACACATTATTTCACTTGTATGTATAAATTTCAAAAGTAATTTTCTTAAAAACTATTGAACCTAGAGATTCTGAGATTTATAATGAACTGTTACGTAGAATATTTCTTCTTTTGACAATTTATGCCTAAATCGAACTTTTATGGTACATTCATGCATCAACTCGAAAAAAGCTCGAGGAAAAAGTGATCAAAAAAAGGAAATATATTCGTTTTATTTTTGGGGAACATTGATGTAAATATTTTTTTGATACACAGTTTGAATAGAAGTATTTCTTTATTGATGATTTATAGCAAAATTTGATGTAGAATATTTTTTCTTTAGAGTCAGGGAGTTTTTAGCCATATTTTGAAAAAAAAAAACGCTAAAAACGTTAAAAAGACCCCTTTGTTGACACACTAGAATGTCTACCAAAAAAATCCTCGTATTGTTATCTGCAGTATTGCCGACGACGCTATATACCTTAAATGCAGGGATTCCAGGAAAACTTAATCCGACAAATTCCAAAAGTGGGGGAACTTTAGGTTACTGAAGGTTATTAGCTACGTGATCTTTCAAAACGCCAATACACGTGCTTCTATTTTTAGCACTACTTTCGTAAATTGCCAGATTTTGTCCGTAATTATTTATTTATGTTTGCCAATGCCATATATTATAATAATATTATTATATTTATATCGTTATAATAAAGTTAAATAATTATTTTTTCAGGGGTTTTTAAAATTATTTCTTAAATCGGGGCAGATATGAATTAGTTATTCGAAGACCATCAAAGACTATGATTTTTCAATTTTTTTTTAGAATTCTCAGAGCTGATTATAGTTCAAAACCGTATCTGTAAAATACACACCACCACACCTCCCCTCACCAATCTCAAATGTGTTTCACTACTTCACAAGAATTTAATTTATTCACTTGAATACTCCTAAAAAAATAACGTAAAAAACCAACCGTCACGACAATTGTGGCACAAATTTAGCAACAGGTGGTGAACTTTTTTCTTTCGCTCCTTCTGTGTAAATTATGGCCGGCCTATTACACTTGGTGACACTTCGTGACAATGGACAAAACAAAAAAACCAACTGCTTCGTTATAACGCAAAGTTTTTGAAATTTAATTTGGTTGACATTTTACCTTAGAAAACCCAGAAAAAAAACTCACTTGAAAAAAATCGACTTTCCGAAAAAAGACCGCCAGTCAATTAATTGTATCGCTGGCAATCAATCTTTACATTAAAGTTATCCAGTCTAAGTGTTATTTGAGCACTTTAAGCAACAAAAAAGAGGTTTAAATCTATTTTAAATTACCTTAAAATTACCAGAAAATTTATGGTATTATACACGATGATGGTGGTGAACCCCAAGAAACAGAAAAAAGCCGAAACCTCGAAATAAGAAAAATGTTGTGTCAACCTGTCATTAAATGCTGGGGCTAACAAGCTAGAAAAGACCGGCCAAATGGCTAGCAGATATATGTGTTTGTTTTTGTATCTACGGAGGGTATGCTACGACTCTTAGCTATATGGCTAAGGTGTTTTTAAGCCATGTAATATTTTAAGTTTTTTTTTTTCTCTCGTTATAGTGTTGTAAATAATTGCCTCAACTTTAATTATTTCAAAAGGTGGAAATTTAAAAATGTGGAAAGAAAAAAATGTTGTTGAGAAAAAAATTTTAGTTTAGATCGCAACAATTAACAGTGGTAACCAGCATGTGGCAAATTTACCGTTTAAAACGAAACATTTTCAAATAAATGATCATGAGTCAAAATATAATCTAAAGCTTATTTTCAATTCTACCTGCATAAAAATTTTCCCTCAAATTCGATTTTTGCAAATCAGTTGCATTCCACTGACACCCACTGTATCTCCAAACCATTCATTTTGTTACTGGCTTTAATTGAACTTGTTTTAAATACTTGATTTATTTATTGCCACATCTATTTGCCTACCGCCACCTACCAAAAACAAAAAAACAAACTAAGGCTTGGCCACCCACCCTACCATTCAACAATTTTTCCAAAGTGGTAACGACAACCACAACATTTTATCAGTAATTTTGTTCGACTTAAATAATATGGTTTATGTTAATTAAAGTTATTGATAACTTGGCCAAAAAGAATTTGTGTCGGACAATAAATCAAATGGGTATAAAATTGAAAATAAAAATTTTGAAAAAGGTATTTAAAAAAAATAACAACAATATAGGAAAAATCACGGAATTTAAAAAAATAATTATTTTTCTCTTTTTCGAGGACATTCAGGGCTCTATTGTTGTTTTTCTTAAAAATATTTCCTCAACTACAAGCAGAAATATTATCGTGAATTTAAAATCGAATTTTTCTAGAGGTCCATAAGAGATGAGACTTTTAAGGAACCTGAAAAACCTGAACCTGAACCTGAAAAAGCCACAGTCTTGATTTTTCGGGGACTTTCAAAACTCTTATGTAATGTAGGGGTCCATACAAGACAAAATCGGGGATTTTCGAGGAATATTTTAAATGAGTCTGTCAAAGCCAAAAAATCACAGGTCCTGATTTTTATACTCTAAAAAACTATGTGTTGAGGGTATTATAAGTGTGATAGGGCCAAAAATTATGTAACACCTCGAAATAATGGCTTTCGACATAGGAAACTATAAATGGATCTTTCTTGAGTCGACCTAGCTACGTATGTCCGTCCGTCTGTCCATGTTAATTTTTAATCACGCTACAGGTCGCAATTGTGGCCCGATCCTCACAAAATTGAAAATGGTGGTGGGGTTAGGGTCAGATGTTCGCACAATATTTAGGGGTTCAAATGGACCAGAAATTTTTACGACATATTTTCTTGATTTTGCAGTCGCTCTATAGGTCACAATTAAAAACCAATCGACACGGAATTTTGAATGAAAAGAGTGTTAAGTACAGGGAAGAAGACTAGCATTTTGGATGACCATTGGATTTTATTTAGCTGTTAAATGGACCACAACTTTGGTGTGAAATTGTTTTGAATACCTAACAGCTCGACGGTGTGTTATAATGTTGCAGGGTATCATATGATAAGCCCTGCACGACCATAGCCTTTGCTTACTTATTCTAGTACTATTTTTGGGGAACCATTTTTTAAAGGAATAGCAGAGGCAGATTCTTGGACTTCGTAAAAGTATAATTGCTATTAATTTTGTATAAAGTACCTCCAGAGAGAATGTGGATTCGTCAAAGGGCTATTCAAGGATATATTTTTAAGAGCCATATTTCTGGAGTCAAGAAACATTTTCTTAAAATGACTTTCAGAGATAAGATTGTGATTTTTTTTATAAAATATATATTTTTTTAGGATTTTTTTCAAAGGACTTTTAAGAATATTTTTAAGGCCAAACAAATCCATATGAATTTTTTAATAGGACTTTCAGGAACATTATTTTGAATATTTTTATTTCGAATTTTTCAAGGATATTTTTCAAAGGACTATCAGTGGTAAAATCATGTGTTGTTTTTTTAATTTTTTTTCCAATAACTAACAAAGCTGCAATTGTGGGGTTTTAAAAACTATTTTTAGGGAATAGCAGAGGCAGAATTATGGACTTTATAAATTATATATGTTATAATTATAAATTAAAATTTTTTTAGAATTTTGTAAAAAGTCCTCCAGAGCTACAATTGTGAATTTCTTAAAGGATGATCCAAGCTATATTCTTGGACTTTTTGAATGTATTTAAAGGATCAGCCGATCCATAAGTTTGGATTTTTAATGAATTTTATATAAATGGTCTCCAGAGTCAAAATTGTATTTTCTTTAGGATAATTTTAAAGGACCTCCAGAGTCCCAAAGTTTTAAGAATATTTCAAAATAACCATTCAGTCTTAATCTTGGATTTTTTTTGAGGATGCTGTATGATGGAGCTTCAAAGTCACACACTGTCCTCCCGAGCCATAATTTTGATTTTTTTTACGACTTTCGTCTGAAGCCCACTCAGAGTCGCAGCAGTCTATTTTTTTAAGAATATTTTTTAAAGGACCAAGCGACCCATAAATTTGTATTTTTGGATTGTCATCTAATTTACAAACCTGAATTTCTAAGCATTTTTTTGAAGAACCACTAGAGTCGAGCATAGTCGTTGATTTTTTAAGCCCTTTGTATGAGAGATACACTAGTGGATTTTATAAGAATATTTTTCTAAAGAACCACAAGAGCATAAACTTGGTTTTTTTAAATTATATATCAGAAGACTAACCGAACCATAATCTTTGGATCTTTGAAAGATTTTTGTACAAAAGCAAATAATTGCCTGCATATGTTTACGATATCGTATAGCCCCCATACAATGGTGCCCCCCGATATTAAGAATTTGGTGATTTTAGCCACAGTTTTCAATGAAATTGACTTAAAATCCACACAAGAAGTTTCTACTGAGTACTTTTCCCCCTGAAAGAGAAATAGGCAATTCTACGATATTGTATATACCCCATATAAGGGTACCCCCCGATTTTTCAATGGCATTGTCGGAAATTCTACACAAGTAGTTTCCTCTGAGTGCTTTGGTAGATCCTTCCAAATGGTGGAGGGTATAACAAGTTCGGCCCGACCAAACTTATCTGCTTTTTTACTTGTTTCATATATTCGGTTTTGAACCCTCCCGTATGTCTATCTAACATTCGGTATGTGTCAAACACAACAGAAATAACAACTTTATAATCAATTTTTGAGTTTTTGTGGTTACAGGTGTTTTTGGGACTCAATCATTCGCTAAGATGAAGGGATCTGCCAAAAGCATGCCTGTCATGCAATAAACCATAAACTACCAGCTGCATTTCGATGATACTTTTGTAGACTTCTTCAAATAGAGCTTAACAAGGAAGTGAAGACAATGGTAAGCAGAAGCCACCAAACAAATTACAAAATTTGCATTTGTATTACGAATTGAATTGGAATAAAAAAAAAATAATAAACAAAAAAAAATCAAAAAATAATACACTTTTTATCTCACATAGAAAATGTGAATGTGTATGTGGGCCTTATATCTTTTACTGCTTCCCAAAAATGGAGCAATTTTGAGTACACTTCTTGAAAACCGTAAAGAAATTAAATCACTTCAAAAATAACTTTCCCTTAGAAAAAGAAATATGCTCTGGGAATCGCTATGAAGAATCGGTCGGAAATGTAGCAGTTGGAATTTGTTCTAAATATCTATTTTTTATTTATTTATTTTTTTTAGTTTATATCGGACCTTGATTATATGCCGCTCATGAAGCCCAAGTATAAATGACAACTTTAATTATATTATAAAAATAAAATATGATGTTTGTAAAAACTGAAAAGAAAAAAATAACCATGGAGTAATGACCTTTCGGTTAACTTCTCTCCAACTTTTTGCTACATTTTTTATTTTTGCCTTATGCTTATTTCAAAAATAACAAAAACACAAACATATATTTTCCACAAGCCAATGACGTAGTATGAAGCAAACAAATAAAAACCCCACAGTTACATTTCCTGAAAAAAAAACTTGGATTGCGGTGAACAGCTTTGCTAAAAAAATTCCAACAATGGAGTAATCTCCATCTAGACATTAGCGTCATTATTATTGTCTCGCATCAGTGCGTAACATCATGACAGACTGACTATTGTTTTGAAAAAAAAAAAAAAAAAAAAAAAAAAATAGCAGCAACAATAATAAAATATTCATAAAAATGTTAGGTATTGCGGCCGGTTGCTCTCATAGGCAGGCATATTTTTTAGTTGTTATTTTGTTGTATTTACCTTTGTTTCCTATGATAATTACCACATAATCCGTCATTGGTATGAGCGGGTGTTGAAAATAAATTGATAATACGGAGATCGCCTACAAAACTAATTTTTAGCAATTTTGAACTTCTAAGCTGACGTTTTAAGGGGTGTAAAGATACACATTTTGCTACAGCTCCCACATAAACGAACCTCCCGATTTGAAGTATTTGACAATAGAAATAGGCGGGTTATTTATACATATACAGAAAATGTTAAACATTTAGAATGGCGCCATATGGCACCGCTTACCGATTTTTGATAATGTCCGAAGTTTAGTCCCGAATTCCTACCCTATTGGTTCCTATTTATCATTCTGAGTTCACGTTGAATAAAAAAAAATCCCTTAAAAATATTTCAATATTGGCCCACGTTTTGACCCAAGATCCATATAGAGGTTCTGGACAATTCAAAGTATTTTCATTTCCCTTAGCGCACTTTCCAGACGAATTTTGCCTTAATGTTCCAGGTAGGTGGAGGTTTTGCAATATGGCTCCATTGTACTCTATTATTAAGGTACCAACCACATTTTTTAAAGGAATGGGCCACAATTGTTTTTTTTTGGGATTTTCACTGGTAGTAGAATATACCGCATAAATTTGGTGTCAAGATCATGTAAAGAGAGCGAATAACTCTCACCATGTCTTTTATAAGTATGGGATAGGATGAAAAGAGTGGAACCTTAAGAAGCCTTGCATTCCGAGAAAATAACGCAACTCTCAAAGGCTCTTTAATTAAGAAAAAATAATCAAGGGGTCATCTGTGGAGAAAAATCTTACAGAGAAAATTTTATTGGTAAAAGATCTGTGAAGAGCTATTCTATAGAGAAAATACATCTCAGAAAGACATCTATTGAGAGAATATTTCTCAAGTGGTCTTCTATAAAGAGAAAAATCTCTCAAAAAGTTTTCGATAATGAGAGAATAGCTCTCAAGAAGTATCCTATAAAGAAATTACCTCTCAACAACGGTATGACAAAAACTAAAAGAGAACGAATTTTGCTCCCACTCAAAATGGAGGAATTCATGCTCACTCCTATTCGAGTGAAATTACTTAGTTTTTCTTTTTTTTCGATTTTTTCTGCTCCCAGGAACGCTCTTGCTCGAATTCAGGCGAATTTCACTCTTTGTACTACTTCGAATGAATTTTTCGAAGACCTGATCTTAACAGTTCCCCTATAGAGAGAGAACCCCTCTCTTATAATTCTTTATGGAGATCTCTTCATAAGATTTATTTAAAAAAACATTAGCTCTAAAGAAGTTGTTTACAGAGCACAGACCTATAAAAAGGAGAGATATCAAGATATAGTTCGCTACAAAGAAAAAAAGTCTAAAATAGAGAAGGATATCATTTTTCGAGAAAATATTTGCTCAAGCATTTTGACTCTCACTCTTATTTTTCAAACCGGGGGGCTCGCAAGCGCTCCTTCATAAAACAAAAGACAAACTTGGTGTAAATTCCACCACTCAATTGCAAGTGTATTTGTCGATCTCACGAGTAAAAATGAGCAAATCTAGGCTTTGATTTTGAGAGAAGGTCTTCTATAGAGAGAGACCTTCCCAGAACACTTTTGAAAGTCCAATCTACAAAGAGAGTAACTTTCAAAGAGTAGTTTTATGGATTTCATTACTCCCAAAAGGCTAATGGATCTACAGATTTATATGAAGGAGCGATTGTAAAATCTTCTATAGGTAGAGACCCCTTAATGTGAGCTTCTATAGAAGAGGTCTCTTTGTTTTTAAATGCATGTTTAAGCATCTATCAAAAACCGAACTAAAACCTCGGGAACACTTAACCTTTTGTGGGACTCTTACAATAATTTAATCTTTATACCCTCAGCCATATGGCTACAGAGGGTATATATCATTTGATACGGCCAAAACGTGCCTAGTCGAAATAACGGTTTTAGACCCTAGGTCTCTTTGGACCAAATCCGTTTCAGAACATTTGGAGTCGATCTAGCGATGTCCGTCCGTCTGTCTGTCTGGCTGGCTGGTGCGCACGATAATTCTCGAAGGGAGTATCCGATTTGGTCCAAATTGGCTACAACGTAATATTTTTGTCAAACTTAGATCGAGTTCGGAGATAGGCAATATCGGTCCACTCCTTCTGGTACCTCCCCCACAAAAGGTCGAAATTTTCAAAAAATATATTTTTTGCACAGGAAGAGAAAGGATAATCCGAATTTGCTCCAACTTTGCAAATCCTAATATTTGCGTCAGTGCTAGGTCAGGTGTGAAAATGGGCAATATCGGTCCACTACATCAAGTACCTCCCCCACAAATGGTCAAAATTTTGAATAATTACAACTCTCATAAAATGTTATGTAAGAGTCCGATTGTCTTCAAATTTCACACATCCCAATATTTATATTAACACAAGGTCTGGTGTTAAGATGAACAATATCGGTCCACTTCTTCTGGTACCTCCCCCACAAAAGGTCAAAATGTTCAAAAAATATATTTTTTGCACAGAAAGAGAAAGGCTAATCCGAATTTGCTCCGACTTTGCGAATCCTAATATTTGCGTCAGTGCTAGGACAGGTGTGAAAATGGACAATATCGGTCCACTCCATCAAGTACCTCCCCCACAAAATATTGAAATATTGAGTACCCATGAAGCTCATAAATCGCCAAATTAACATCCGATTCCATTTAGACTTGGCACATCTGTCGAAATATTTATATCATATTTTAGGTCCGATAGAAAATGGGCAATATTGGCCCATTCCTTCGGTATCTGCTCCATTGAGGGTCAAACGTTTGAATAACCTTAACACTAGTCAAAATATATTTAGAAAATCGAACATAGGCTGAGGATATATCTCTGGCGGCAATACCGACTGATACTTTTCAACTTGTTTTTTAAAAACTTCAATAACAGAAACCCTTCGAGATATTCTCTGTTAACCAAAGCCTTTTTAGGTCGTAATTTATTTACCTAAGGATGTTTAGGAAGTCCTAAGGATTTAGGAAGTTCAGAAGTCCATTTAACAGCAGATTTGAATACCTTCCAATAATTCGAATTTCCATAGTTGTTTATCACTCAGTATCTTATTTTATAACGGAATTTCTCAGTAATTGCATGTATTGCAGTTCAACTTCTTGGTTGGCGTCGTCAGAGCTAATTAAAAAGTCTGACACAATAATGTCGGTCACACAAACAAACAAAAAAACGTCAGTAAATTTGCGTCTCAGATGTCTCAGTGCTCTATGTGGATGTAGAGAGAGAGAGAGGGCAGCAGAGAATAACGGTGACGATTATTATTATGTTTATCTAAGCAGTTTCTACAGACAATATGTGCGGAATATATTTGTAATTCTACTGTCTATTGCATTATTATTATCATCATCGTAGTCGTCAATTACATTGAATCCATTTCTAATCGAATGCTAATAATCTTAAAGCCCGGCAAATGTAAAAATGGTTCATTGCAAAATCAGAAAGAGAGTAAGTCAGACAGAGATCGAGTAAGTGAAATGAAAAAACATTGATTGGTTTTAATGTTACACTACCTTTATTGAATATTTATGGATGGAATGATGTTAGACGGTTCATAGATTCAATAAAAAAACACAAGGATAGATTCTGTAGAAGTGGTGCGGTGGCATAAAGACCCCTCCAATCGATCAATTTATCATAAAATTGCCTTTACTTCTAACAGAAAGAAGGCTCGCTATACAGCCATGAGCCAGACAATGGAGATAATACTTAATTGAATTCTAATTTATGCTAATCAAAATGAAATAAAAAATCAAATAGACACACGACGAGCATAAAGGGGATTATTGTATCAAACAACAGCTTGAAAAGAAAAAGTATTTTTTATTTTTTGTTGTTTTTTCGAATAATCAGACTTTATATACACATTATCGTAATCATGTTCGTATTGGCACAGTAAAAAAAGGTGTTAAAACTATAATTAAAATAATTAGTTTCGAAATAATATTGGCATTAAAGCATAATAAATCATTTTGCAAGATATTGATTTAAATTAATTTAATAAATACATAGTGCACGGTATGTGAAAGGCACATGGGGAATGGGGCATAAAATGTTAGAAATGGTATCAAAAAATTTATAAGCTTTTTATTATTTGTTTTAAAATTGAAATGCAAAATTTGAAGGATTTATAAAAGAAAAAACATATTTTTATTAAAGTTCTTTTTTTTTTATAAAAATATTGAAGAACATATATATATATATATATATATATATATATATATATATATATATATATATATATATATATATATATATATATATATATATATATATATATATATTATATATATTTCGTATTTATTTCGAACTTATTGCAAATTAGCATATGCGAATTATACACTAGAAACTCTCCAGGTTCGACTCAAGTTCTATTGGCAGATCTTTTTCACAGCAACGTTTTGTTTTTGTAGTGATGGATTTTTTGTCCACAACAACTACATTGCTTCCAATGCATACACTTGTTTTAGTGCTGCTTTAGGAGATCTGCCAATAGAACTTGAGTCGAACCTGGAGAGTTTCTAGTGTATAATTCGCATATGCTAATTTGCAATAAGTTCGAAATATATACTACTTTCCAGAGAACGGCCCTTGTAAGCCATCATCCACATCAAATATGCCTGATGAGCCGCTTAACCAACGGCGAAACGCGTCGCATAGTGGTGAGTGTGTGATAGTGTCTATCTGGCTTTCTCTTTCACTGCAAATTTCAGATCATTAAGCTCGTCTCGAAAGAGAAAACAAACACTTAAATCATAAAACATATGATCTTCGCCTTAATAAGGCAAAACTCAATAAATTGTTTTGAATTTTCTGTCAAAATGGTTTTGGGAAAATATTTATTTGTGTTCGAGCAGTAGTTGAGGAAGGTGCTGTCGGATATTTTTATGAATACACCGTAAGAAATATCGGAGCACAAATATATCTTACTACATATTTGAAACAAATATTTACCAAATTATAAAAATTACAACTGTTAAGATGTATATATTTGCTTGATTTATTTTTGACAGAATTTGTAAAAGGATTCCCATGTTAGGAGAATTGTCCTTCTAAATTAATCGGATTTTTAAAGGGTCAACATAGATGGTTAGCATGTTATGTCCGAAATTATTAAAAAAAAATAGCATTAAAATTATATAAAATTTCTGAAAATGTCAACTTATATATTTTTAAAATTTAAAATGAATCAGAATTGAAATAATTCTACAAATATATCTCCGAATTGTCTGTCACAATATTAATTTTTTACCAACGAATTTGTTTTGAAAACAGAAAATTTTAAATTGAAAATTTTAAGATAACAAATTATTTCTCACTGTGTAAAGAGAGGCAAAAAAACACTTGCAATATTTTCCCAACATACCAAAAATACAATACAGCTTGAGAATAATATTATGAAAATATTTGATCATAAGAATTTTTCAACAATGCTTGAGAAACACTTTTTTGCACAAACTTTTCTCAAATCTGTCTTTTGTTGACAAATTTGTTTTGATTTTTTTTTGTGAAAATTGTCAACAAAAAATTATTTTCTTTGGTTAAAATCAAAATCACGCGAATTTAGGACCCATTTCCGGACGAAACTCTAAGGTAATGATGAATAATAAATCTGGGAATCTGTAGTATAAATTATTTCAATCTCATTTCAGAATGGAGGCGTCAAAAAGTTGCAGGAATTCAACAGAAGTGAAGAATAAGTGGAGGAGATACAGAAGCTCAAATAAGGGGAAAGAAAGCATCTAGGTATCAAGGCAAGAGGATGCAGTGACAGCTGGGATGGCAATCAATGAATGAAATGTGTAAAATAATTAAAAAATGAATAAATAAATATTTTTTACCATTGAAAAAATAAGCTTTATAAAATATTACTTTCGTAAGCTTATTCTGCAATTACAAGAATAAGCTTATGAATAAGGGTTCCTTTTCGATTATTCTATAATTGTTAAACAAACATTTCTCAATACATTCTCAAGATTTTCTCAAGCTTTAGGCTTATGTTTGTAAGCTTATTAAAATATTATTCTCAAGTCAATTTGGTATGTTGGGAATTGTTATTTCAAAACACATACAATCACAAAAATTTTTTGAGGCTCTCTGCCTTGCCCTGGTCTAGAGTAAAACCTACTCATAGGTAGATTTTTGATGAAACTAAGCATGAACTATAAACTATAAAACACTTGAACCTCAAAAGTGTCCACCCTACTTCTATGTTTGATGCACCCACCTATATTTAGATCTAGGCATTGCTTATATGAAAAAAGGGGCTCCAGTGTATTACTGAACTATATATAACCTTACATTCAAAAAAATTAAAAATCTTAAAAAATCCGAATATAGGGAGTCAGCATTCAATTGGGATCTACATGAAGACTTGGACCTGCTTAGGTAATTTTTGTCATAGACCATTACAATATTCAAATATGAAACTTGAAACAATTCCAGTGAATAATTTCGCAAAAACATCAAAATACCGAATATGGGGAGGTACCCTAAAGTGGGGGCTATACTAAGACCTGGACATGCATTGACAATTTTCTGTCATAGACTGTAGTCCTTAGTAGGAACTTCAAATACGAAATATGAAATAATTCCGCTAAATAATGTAGCTAAAATCAATGGGGTCTTTACGAAGATATGGACCTGCACGAACAATTTTCTGTGACAAGCTGTAGTGCCCATTACAAACTTACAGTACGAAATTTTAAATAATTCAACTAAATAGTGTCGCTAGAATCATCAAAATACCTGATATAGGAAGGTTCCGTATATGAGGGCTATACGAGGATATGGACCTGAATATCCAATTTTCTGTGACAGGCTGTATTACGAATTTACAAAAGAAAATTTGAAACAATTCCGGTGAATAATGTAGCTTAAATCTTCATAATACCTGATATAGGGAGGTTCCGTTATATGGGGGCTATACGAGGATATGGACCTGCAGATCCAATTTTCTATGACAGATTTTATTACAAATTTACAAAACGAAGTTTGAAACAATTCCGGTGGTTAATGTAGCTAAGATGTTTAAAATACCGAATATAAGGAGATACCGTTATACGGGGAACTTTTATTACAAAATTTGAAACAATTCCGGTGAATAATGTCGTTGAAATCAATTAAATACCTGATATAAGGAGGTACCATTATGTGGGGGCTATACGAAAATATGGACCTGTATATCAAATATTCTGTGACAGGCTGTAGTATCCATTATGAATTTACAAGTATACGAAAATATGGACCTGCATATCCAACAGTGACAGGTTGCAGTATCTATTAGGAACTTCTAATACCAAATTTGAAACAATTCCGAATATAAAGAAGTACAATACCAAAAGTCCTGTAGACCAAACACACATTTGAGTAACATTTTATGAACCTACTTCAATTCATTTGGAAGTTAGAGTGATTTCCGCAGACGGACAGATAGTTAAATCGACATAGAATTTATCGATTAATCTGATCAAGAAAATATATACTTTGTGGGGCCTAATGTGTATATTTCGAGATGATACAAACGGAATGACAAACATAATATACCCTCCATACTGTGGTGGAGGGTATACTAAATAAAAAAAATGGCGCCTAAGCTGAGACCCAATAATATTCTCTAAAATTTTGAATTTTAATAGAGAAGAATCACTTAAAATATTTTCTATAGAGAAATCAGTTCAAGAGTACTTCAATAGATAGAGAAACATTTCTTCTATGTCGAGAAAACCTATTAAAAACCTGTTTTATACTCCCGCCTATATTTAGATCTAGTCATTGCCTATCTGAAGAAATGGGATCTAGTGTATTACTGAACAATATATAACCTTACATCGCATGTGGTCATCACAGGGTGAGATGAAAAAACTGCATCGCTCGTTACCGTGATACTGGTAGCGTAGCCCAACGTCAAGGAAGTCAACGGAAAAAACAGCAACGGGATGCGTGTGACGGTTTCATTGGCCGTTTGAAGGCCATAATTCGTGACAAAGGTGACCAATTCGAACGAATTCTAAACTTATTCTAAAATTTGATGCTATTTCCGACATCTTTTGATTTTATTCAATAAAATTAAAAAAATGTAAAAATTAGGGCGTTTGACTGTTCAGTCTTTTTTTCATCTCACCCTGTAAAGAAGAAAAAAATTAAAAATTAATAAAGAAAAATGACGCCCAATCTAAAATTATGAGTTTTAATGATACAACAAAAAAAAAATGAAAGGACTATCAATTGCTTCAAAAATCCGTTGGAAAAAACGAATCCAAGGAGTAAGAGTAGTATAAGCCTAAGCGTATTTTTAGTAGATTTTTTCCGTAATAGATAAAATCGTTACGATGAAAGTCGAGGCTTTAGTGTATACTTGATCACCGTATTATATTTTTGTAAGTTAAACAACATAAGGTCATTTAGTTTGACTTCAAGATGCATAAAAAGGGATAAAAATGCGTGAATAAAGAAAAAAACTAAAAATGGCGCCCAAGCAGAGTCGCGAATAAAATTCTCTTAAATTAAGAATTTTAGTAATACTAATAAACATAAACTAAATAATAACCCTAATAAATTGCTTCAACATTTTTTCAAACAAAAAATTGTGCACCCTTATATCCTAAATGTTTGATACTCTCGTACTCATTTTTTATCTCATTTTAGAAGAACAAAAAAAAAATCAAACAAAGCTTCAAATCAATTTAATGAACAACTTTAATTCAATATGACGCAGAAGATGATAAGAAAAGAACGAGAGAGAGAGACATGTAACATTGGCACATGATCGATGTCACTACAGATCTTTTCAAAAAATGAAATGAAGCAATAGGGGGACCCCTACATCCATCAAGCTCTGCAGAAAAAGATAACAAATAAGAGAACAAAAAAAAAAAACCCTACAACCAAACAAATAATGATGATATGAAAAATGTAATGTAGCGCGAAATGGAAAACAAAATTAACTGAAATTAAACATCAATTCTTGTGGAGAAGAATGACAAGTCAGTCAGTCAGTCAATACGACGTAGAAAGAATAGAGACTTCACAATATAGCCATCGACAATGTGATTCTTCATTTCATAAGGACAAAAAAAGCAAATCAACAAGTTTGACAGACAATTCAACAGTGAGTAGTGCAGACAATCGAAGAGATGAAGCATCAGAGATAAAACCCCAATAGTTGGTGTTCATGCAAAGCCCACAAATGCTTTTTTAGTGTTACAACAAAGTTGAGAGAACAGTTGCTCAGAAACTTTTTGGAACTTTATAACGTGGCGCTATGGTGGTGTGGTGGTTGGGATCGAATTTATGAGGTCTGAAGGGTATAGCTTACACAGGGCCTTTATCACGCATTTTAGATATTGTGGACGCCTTGAGGTCTCGTATTTACCAAAAACCTTTAACCTTAGCTTCTTCCCATAGAAAAGCTTACAACAAACACAATTTTTAAACCCTCCACCTTGGAAAGGAGGGTATAGTAACTTTGTCATTCCGTTCGTAACATGTCTAAATATTCGTCGTAGACCCCATAATGTATATATATATTCATAATCAGCATAAAATTCTAAGTCGATATAACGATGCCCGTCTGTCTGTCCGTCTGTTGAAATCACGATACAGCCCACATTATTTGACGTAGAGCGCCAAAATTAAGAAGAGCTATTTGCATTGTGTCTAGGATGGTTGGTATTGAAAATGAGATATATCGGTCCACGTTCTGGTATAGCCCCCATATAAAGGTACCTCCCGATATTCGGTATTTTAGTTTTTTTTTTTGCCACATTTTTTCACGGATTTGTCTAAAAATTGGTATTTGTGGGTCATAATGGGTTCCAGCTCCGGTGGCGAAACATTGCATGTATGGGTCCATGATTTGGTATAGCCCCCATATTCGGTAATTTGATGATTTTTGCAACCTTTTTTCACGGATTTGTCTGAAAATTGGTATTTGTTGGTCATAATGGGTTCCAGCTCCGGTGGCGAAACATTGCATGTATGGGTCCATGATTTGGTATAGCCCCCATATAACGGTACCTCCCGATATTCGGTAATTTGATGATTTTTGCAACCTTTTTTCACGGATTTGTCTGAAAATTGGTATTTGTTGGTCATAATGGGTTCCAGCTCCGGTGGCGAAAAATTGCATGTATGGGTCCATGATTTGGTATAGCCCCCATATAACGGTACCCCCCGATATTCGGTATTTTGATGGTTTTTGCAACATTTTTTCACTGATTTGTGTAAAAATTGGTATTTGTGAGTCATAATGGGTCCTAGTTCGTGTGGCGAAACATTGTATGTATAGGTCCACGTTTTGGTATAGTCCCCATATAACGGTAGCTCCCAATATTCGGTATTTTGATGATTTTTGACTGATTTTTTTTTCACGAATTTCACTGAAAATTTGGTAGTTGTAGATCATAATGGGTCCCAGTTCGTGTGCCGAGTCATTGTATGTATAGGTCCACGTTTTTGTATAGCCCTATATAGCGGTACCTCCCGATATTTGATATTTTGATGATTTTTGCCACATTTTCCCACGAATATGTCTAAAAATTGTTATTTGTGGGTCATAATTGGTTCTAGTGTTTCCATTACCCTAAGGTGGAGGGTATTAAAAGTTCGGTCCGGCCGAACTTAATGTTTTTTACCTGTTTCCTTTTCCACTGTGCAACAATCAATGATGGAATAATAAAATTCAAAGAAAGTTATTTAAAGATAAACGGAAAAATTTGAAGGAAAAATCTTCAGTGTCAGACATACATACATATGTGAGTCACATACAAACATTATCAAATAAAACACAAAAAAAAACAGAACTGTAAGACGTAATAATTGTAAACATTCGCACAATCTACAGTCATACAATAATGAGAAAACATGAAAAAAATATTAAAAGAAAAATGACAACAAGGAAGAAGTAGAAGACACAAAAAAAAGAAGAAAAAAACTATAGCAACGATCTTATAAATCTTGACTTCACAACAACCAACTGGTATTGTTGTTGAAAGTTCGAGACATGGTTGTCTCAACAAGGGGTCGATCGTACATTCATGTATGAAGTATGTACCTACATACAGTCGCGTATGTATGAAGTAACAAACAGTCCCAATAATGAAAGAGGAAGAGAACAAATAAACAATGTACAAAAGATGCAACAATTTAACAAATGCCAAGTGAAGGAAAAAGAAGATGAAGATGTGAATGGGAAAAATTGAGAAATAAAAGTCATTCACAAAGGCAACAGCAACAAGACGAATGCTGTGATTATGTGAGTGTGTGTGTTGGGTTTTTTGTTCAACATAATTAGGGGAGGGCAATAAGTGGTGATAAAAATAGGCTGGAATTTGCAGTATCTACCGAAGAGAGTTAATTGAGTTAAGGCAATGTGGGATATACATAAAATTCCTCAGTTGTATGATCAAAAATTATTGTTTTCCTTTTATGACTTGTAAGTTAGTTACAAGTAAAAGACCTAATTCCACCACAAGCAACTGAAATTTCTGTCAGCTCAATGTTATATTTTTGGAAGTATGTTCCTGAAATTATGGACAGAAGCAGATATCTCTCCCAGCATAAGTTTCCTAAACACATGTGTCACTTTTAAAATTTCTATTAGTAATCTGCGTTTTAACTAGCCTATAAATTATGACAACTACATACCGTATGCATTACCAGCAAGCTGAAAAATAAGTAGTTATTTCTCAAAAATTAGCAAGGGATACAAATGCTATTTTCCCTTACTATATAATGAGTTAAGGATGCATAGATACGGTGTGCATTACCAGCAAGCTGAAAAATAAGGAATTATTTCTCAAAAATTAACAAGGCAAACAAATGCTATTTTCCCTTACCAAATAATGAGGTAAGGAAGCACATTGATTGCTGTTTAATGTCGTCTATGTGTATCTACAAACTCTTCGTATTTTCTTCTTTTTTAGAGTGGTGATTCGAGCATAGTTTAGGCATTGTAGTAGGACACAGATACCCATTACTTGGTATGATGGAGAGTGTTTTTTTTTTTTGCCTAATAAATTTTATAGGAATAACTTATTATTTATTTGCTTACTGGTAATGCAGAGGATATGTAGCTGTCAAAATAACTTACTATTCTCTTGCCAAGTAATCAGTAAAGGGGCTCATAAATGATTGTTTAACGACATTTCTGTGCATCGATAAACTCTTCCCTGAAAGTCCTTTCGACAATAGAATATCTCTAGAAGGCTTTCCCGCTACAGAAGACCCCTTAACGGGCTTCTGACCTCTTAAAGTACTTCAAATATAGAAGACATTCAGAAGGCGCAGAAGACCTGCAGAAGTCCTTTCGGACAACAGTAGAATCGAAAATGTCACCAATCTTAAGAATATCCGTAGAGGCTTTCAGACAATATGAGACCTCTAGAGTACCTTCATAATACGAATGACTTCTGTAAGATTACATAACCCCTCTAGAAGCTCCTCTGACTGCAGAAGACCTCCAGACTGCTATCTGTCTGGAGAAGATCTTCAGAAAGTGTTCTGAAGAAGACTATAAAAGACCCAGTGACTACAGAAGCTCTCTAAAAGTCCTTGTGACCACATATGACTCTTAGAAGGTTTTGTGGCTACAGAAGAACTATAAAAGGTCTACCAACTTAAGAAGACCTCTAGATGCTCAAATAACTATGGAAGACCTACTACAAATATCTTTAAAATGACCTCTGACTATAGAAGACCTCTAGGAGGCCTTCTGACTACCTCTTCAAAGGCCCCTTGACTACAAAGATCTAGAGCCCCCCATCTAAATATTTAGAGGCCATTTTGACTACAGGGGACTACCAAAAGACCGTTTGGCTACGGAACATTTCTGGAAGTCTCTCTGACTGCAGAAGACCTCTAGAAGGCCTTGTGATTTTGAATGTACTCGAAAAAGCCTTATAAATAAAGAGACCTCTCGAAGACCGATGACATAATTACGCCAGAAGGCCTTCTGTCTACAAAATGCAAATATAAGGGCTTCTAACTACAGAAGACTTGTAAAAAGCCTTCTGATTTTAGAAGTCCTGGAAAAAAACCTCCAGTGGTCTTTGAGACTATGAAAAACTTTCAGGAGATCTTTGCAAAGCTAAAGATTACAAAAGACATATGAACGGCCTATGAACAACCTTCTTCCTTTAGAGGTCATCTTGATACGGACCTCTAAATGAGCTTCCGACTACAGAATACCATTAATAAAAAATATCTGTAAGGCCATTTATTGTTACAGACCTCTGGAAGGACTTATGACTCTTAAAGACATTTATCTGTCCTTCAAAGAGTAAAGAATTTCTTAAGGACTTCCGAAGAATGTCGAAGTTAAAGTCTTCAAAATATCAGAAGTTGAGATGGTGCCGATATATGGGTGCTATTTCAAAACGTGAAACTTCACACATGTTTCTGGTTCAGAGGGTTTTATCTACTGACTGGAATTATTTCATATTATTTAAGTTTCTAAAGTCAGGAATTTGAAAAGGACTTACTTCCCATGACATATCCCTGAAAATACAAGGAGTTAGGATATGGTTTTGCGGTCAGACTTATTTCTAAGACATAAATGTTCAATACAGGTGCGTTTACGGTTTTGTCCCCTAATTTCTGTACTTAAAATAACTATACCAATTTCCATACCTAACTAATTTTCAATTCTGCTGATATAAGCGGTGGTGGTTTTTGTCTTCGCATTTAAAAAAAATTCCAAATAAGCAAACCAAATTCAACAGCTGTGGTTTTTCTAAAGAAATTCAGTTGACGGTCTCTAACACAGGAAACAGATTTCCAAAGAAATTAACATAAATGGAATGAAATGAAAAACTACTTGCATAATAAACTACAATAGAACTTGAAAATGCAGTTGGCCACAATTGGAAAGGGGTAGTTTTTTCCGCATGACTTTAAAAAGCTCGATCATTATCTTCTTCCATTGGAATTTTAAGAATTGCTAAGGGTTGAAATGCCTGTTATTTTATTTCAAGTAATTTATGAAGAAAAATTTCGTTACATCTTGCATTCTAAGAATAATTATGTGTTGTGGAATTTATTGTTCTCAAAAAGGGGGATAAAGTGAAAAAGGCCAGAAACAACCCTTAAATAAATGAAAGGTTGCTATGGGTTAGTAATATTTCAAATATTAATTTTTATAACCTCCAACATACATGGTGTGGTGGACAGATTAGGTTCGTCATTCCGTTCGTAACTCATTGAAATAATAATTTTAGACATAACAAAGTACATATATTCTGGATCAGTGTAAAATTCTAAGGCGATTTAGCCCTGTCCATCCGTCCGTCCGTCTGTTGCAATCATGCTAGAGTCAATACGAATAAAGATAGGAAGTTAAAGAAGTTAAAATTTTGCACAGATCTGTCTTTTGTTTGCAGGCAGGTCAAGTTCGAAGATGGTCCCCATATAAAGGTACCTCCCGATATTCGGTATTTGATGATTGTAGCCAAATTTTTCAATGAAATTGTTTGAAAATCCACAAAAGAAGTTCCTTCTGAAAACTTTACCCCCTGGAAGAGTACTTTCTATATAGGTCGACGATATCGTATATCCCCATTTAACGGTACCTCCCTAAAATCGATATTTTGATGATTTTAGCTACATTTTTCAATGGAATTGTCAAAAAATCCATACTAGCAGTTCTTTCTAAGCACTCTGCCACCTGGAAGAGATGTGTCTATATAGGTCCACAATATCGTATATCCCGCATGCAACGGTATCTCCCGTTATACGATATTTTGATTTTAGGTAAAATATTCACCGAAATTGTTTAAAATTTCGTATTTCGAATTCGTAATGGGTACTACAGCCTATGACAAAAAATTGTTGATGCAGGTCCAGGTCTTCGTATAGGCCACGTTTATCAGTACCTCCCTATATTCGGTATTTTAACGATTATAGGCGCATTATTCACAGGTATTATTTTAAATTTCGTATTTAGGAACTACAATCTATAATAAAAAATTGCTTATGCAGATCCAGACCTTCGTATAGGCTACATATATCAGTACCTCTCTATATTCGGTATTTTGACGATATTAGGTAAAATATTCACCGAAATTGTTTGAAATTTCGTATTTAGAATTCGTAATGGGTACTATAGCCTATGACAAAAAATTGCGTATGCAGATCCACGTATTCGTATAGCCTCCATATAACAGTACCTCCCTATATTCGGTGTTTTGACGATTTTAGGTACAATAATCACCGAAATTGTTTGAAATTTCGTATTTGAAGTTCCAAATAGGTTCTACAGCCTGTAATACAAATATTCACCAGATTTTTTTCAAGTCTCGTATTTAAATATTGTAATGGCTCACGACAAAATGTACCTATACAGGTTCTCATTTTCGTATAGACCCTAATATAACAGGTATATTCAATGTTTTCAAGGTTTTATTGGAATTTTTAACGGATTTTATTTTTTTAAAAATTTCTAAATTGGTTACAAATGGTGGAGGGTATGCAAAGTTCGTCCCGGCCGAACTTCCTGCTTTTTACTTATTTATAATAAAATGTAAAGCAATTGTGGTCTCTAGAAGAGCATTAGCAGAGTTTCCATTGAGGATGCATAAAAGTGATAACGATAATTATATTACCGATTTGTTCGGGGAATTTGTAACAAATGGCCTTTGAGATGATCAAAAAATGCTCCAAGTTAAAAATTTCGTTAATTCATTTTCCAAAATTTGAATATCGAGAGTTAATCACTCATCATTTGGAGAGCGATCTGTATTATTAAGGTCGTAACTTAAGTCCCCCTCGGCTAAATATTGTTTAGCCCCTAAAAGTATGCATCATTCATGACATGCATTATTTAACAAAAAAAAAAAATGTTGAAAACATCAAGTATAGATGGCGTTTGTTTAGAAAATTCCTATGTCTTAAAAAGTTACTTATCTAAATATTAATGTAAAATTTTCTTCATTTTGATTAGAAAGCTATAACCTGCCTAAAGTTGTGAAAAAATTCACAATTTCACCAAAACGCCAAATTTTCTAATTTGCCGAGAATCATTCCAAAAGTCCTTCATCAAATCTTCATATGTCAATATAAAGAGAATTATAGACCGTAGAATACAATAATATTGGTACACAGTTATGTTTTAGTTCCAATATTTTACTTTTATTTTTTTTAGCGATTTTTTTTTAAGTACGTCAAGCCATTGACTTCAAAAAGTGTTAGACCATAATTAAGAAATTAAAAAAATATATATATTTGAAAAGAAATTTTCTTGTTCGAACAACCGTTTTTAATGAGTGTGGATCTAGTCACAATATTTAGAATGAAATGTGAAACACTGGACCCTCACTCACTAAAAACAGCAGTAAAATGAAAATAATGACGTAGGAGTTATAAAAAAAATATTAAAAATAATAATAACACTATTTTTTTAAATAATTCATTCAATATTATGTATTAAAATTTCCAACAGGCTTATATCGATATTCTATATATTTAATATAACAAAAAAAATATTAAATTATTGTCAGGGTGGGATAAATTGATTCTAATAATTTTCTCAATATCGTGTGATACTTTGGAAAATCTATCGATCAATTTTTCTATTTTATTGCTAGTTCCAGTTAGTTATGTAGAAAAAAATCTGCTGTCAATTAAAATATAAAAATAAATATTAGCGATTGGAACCTACTGAAAATATGCTTAATTATTGATTTACGTACAAAAGGGAATTCAGGCTTTCCGATTCAACTTGTTCTAACCACTTTCCCTTGTAGGAGAAGTTACTTCTTGGGCAAGCGCAAAAATATACAAATAGATTCGGATAATCTAGTTCAGAAAGCGGGTCAACCTTTTGCGGTTCCTCTTAAGATGAACTAGTTCCTTTGCCAAATTTCTTAGTTCAATTATTTTAACTATTTCATATCGTTGTGTAGAAAGTTATTTTTAATCCAATTGTTTGAAAAAAATAATAATTCCTTCTGATACAAAATGATCAAAAGATCGGAATATAGTTCCATCGTCCATTTCACTGAATACTTCTGTTGAACTATTTCAATTCGGAACGCACAGCTCATCATCAAATGGAGTTGTATAGCTCACGATCGAACTAGTTCGGTTGAACGATTCATTGAAAAGAGCATTTTAATTCGGTCAGTCAATCTAGTTCACTGAACCAAGATCAGTGATCAAATCGAAAAAACGGTGACAATTCTAGTTCAATATTTTCATTCACATTAAAGGTGGAGGCTTCGTATGTTTTAAGCTATTCCGCAGGAATTCAAACTTTCATTTTTAAAATGTTTATTGTTTTCATTTATTGTCAAAAATGAAATTCTGTTCTGACTATCAGATAGTGAACTATGAACTAGGTTCACGAATTAGTTTAGTTAAATGAGCTGAACTAGGTTGACCGCTCAGGGAATTGTAGTCGATTTTACAAGTCTATTAGCGAGGTATAGTTTATATTTTAAGTTTGACAATCTCATTCACCGAATGTAGTGAACTTTCAACTTTCATTCCTGGAGTGGGGCCATTTCTTTCATTTAGGTTCATCAATTCATTTAGTTCATTCCCTCGTATGCATTTTCAAAACCATAGTTCATATTTGTTCTAACGTTTAATTTTTCTGTTATTCTCCTTAAAAAGCTTTGTTAACTCTCGCGAAATAAAATGGGAAATCTATAAAAAAAATAATAATACAAAAAAAATCGAACCAAAAAATTAACGAAAAATATGAAACTAGTTTTGGTCGTTCCTTGTACTGAATGGTTGATTTTATCTTGTTCGTTTCGGATCGAAACAATTCAATTTAAATATCTATGCGTCCACGACGAAGGCATTCGGATATGAGGATATGCGCTAAAGGCAGTGCGTTAAGAGCTAGTTGAATTCGGAAGAACTCAACTCATACAGGATGATTTTTTTATAATTAGAGCTTGGCAATTTCGTTCAAAAAGTGGATCGACCTTTCTCGTTCTTATCTTCAAAAAAAAGAACTAATTCATTCATCTTTTTTCTTAGTCAGGGATTAGTCAGATATTAGGGATTGTTTATTATTAGAGTTTGATAATCTCGTAATATTTCTCAAAAGGAACTAGTTCAATTGACTAGTTCCGCATTGTTCAATCGATTAATTTCAGTTATTTAGTTAAATTTGAGAAGGTAAATCAGGGAAAAATTCTGAATTGGATATCCATATTTGAAACGAGGCTGCCTTAAAATAAATTTATCATGATTTCCATCTTTTGTGATATCAAATAAAACTCTATAGGAAAATGAACAAGAATATCTGCTGCGGAAATGATCAAATAAAATAAGAACTAGTTCAAATTGAACAACTTATCTCATGCAGAATGGTTTAATTAAGTAAAGACATTAACAATTTCGTTCCCTAAAAAATTATAATTCTTATTCCTTCCTTAAAGAGAAACTAGTTCATTAATTTAGTTCCATGGTTCCTTTTGGAAGGAACTAAATAGTTCCAATAATAAACTATGAGCATAAATTGTTCAAATAAAGAATTATTGCTTCATTTTCGTTTTTCATTTTATTCTCGTTCGCTGAACTAAATAAAACACTTTATAAAGAGAATAAATTGACAGACTAAACTGTAGCTCTCACTTTTTCGTTTCTTCAAAGGGGAACTAGTTCATCTAGTTCCTTCTATGAACGATTGAGAAAATATAAGAATGGGATATAGGCTTGTTGGATTTTTTTTTTAAATTTGAATTTTAAAAACTTTTTTATTTTTAGAGTTTTTTAATTTTTGCAACTAGTAAACACACATAAATTAATTTTTTATTCACCACTCACTTCACTCTACACTTTACCTACGTTTTTTACATATTTCACCAAATAACCTAAAATTTGAGAAGAAAAAATAAAAAACATTTAATAAATAAAAATTTAAATAAACATAACTAAAGAAATTTTCATCGTTTGGTGGTTTGGAGGATAGCATTTTTACTTGGGTGCCTTTCACCATAACAAAAAAATATTTAACAAAATTCATGGTGACAAATATAAAAATTATTTTCTGCCACCAAACAAATAAAACAAAATCTTTACTAGAAGCCGGAAAACTATTTCAAAACTGATAAGACTTGAACGAAAAGAAACGACAACAAAAATCAAATTATCAACTTTCAAAAGTAATGCTACGCAACTAAATCAAATGAAATAAAAAAATGTTAAATTGTAGAACAATTTGCGTTAGACTTTGTTGTTATTAGATGAAGGGAGGCTTTGTAGTTGCTGTTGTTTACGATGATAAGAATAGAACAAAAAAAAAAAACAACAAATTTAATTAACAAATAATGGGTGGGATATACTATTCTTCTATAAAAACACGTTACTTTGCGTACATATTTTGTATTATCAAGTGAAAAAAAAAAAAAAAAAAAAAAAAAACGAAACGAAAACAAAACTAAAAATAAAAACTGATATGCTGGACACAGAGCACCAACTAAAGCAGGAAGATAAAATAGAATTATGGGTATTATTATTTAAATTTTTGTAGGAAATATTCAAAATTAAAAAAAAAAAAAATAAAAAAAATTAGAAAAATATTTGGTCCGAATTACAAAAATTAAAAAAATGGACAAGTGGATATTTGTCAGGGTTCAGAAAAAGCTTTGGGAAAAAATTGAGAAAACCAGAAAGAAAAGGTCAAAACCAACTATGACACAATTTGGAAATTATATCTAACTCTGAATCGATTTTGACGGAGGTTTTCGTAACTCTAGTTCCAAATAACATTGCTGTATAGTGCATGATATGACTTCGATAACAATTTTTTTTTAAATATTTATTGGAGCAATATCCATGCCGGACCGATCTTCCCCAAATAGAAAAATTCGGTTGAATATGAAAAAATCTATTAAATTTGAGCTGATATTAAATATATGGTGGGCAACCGAAAAATCGGATGAAGATGTATATCGAAGGTGCATAAAGATCTGAACCGATCTCTATAAAATTTGGCAGAGGTATTTGCGAGCTGTATCTGATGTTCGGTATCAAATATCCTTGTTGTGGAGTGCATATTACTCATGTGAGGGATTTTAAAGCCAAATCGGATGAAAAAATATAAATGGAGGTAACTATAGTTATATCTGAACCAATTTTCACAATTTTTGAAGTACTTGTACAGTCGGAATAGTCAAAGTTAAGTTCATTTGGACTGATATTTATTGCACAATAAACCTGATATGGGATAAAAAAATATATATGAGAGCTATATTCAAATCCGATCTCGATAAAATTTGACAGATGTATATCTGGGCTGTATATATTATTCTTGTGGAGTGCACATTATGCTTGTGAGGGACTAGAAGAAATGGTCTGATCAGTACTATATTTGAAACAAATCGTGTATGGATGGAAATATTAAAATTTACTAAATCTGAATGAAATCGAATGTTAACTTCTCGTTTTACGAGCTTCGTGGAAATTCAAAAATTTGACCCTTTATGCCCAGAAGGGACGGACCCTTACATTCCATCTTCACGGCAAAAGAGAACCGGGTGTTAATTTCGGATTTCATAATAGTTTTGTTTATTGATTCAAAACTTTGACGTTTGTGGGGGAGGTTCCAGAAGGAGTGGTCCGATCTCTACCATCTATATAACAGAACTTGTGTTGATGGAGATATAGAGATGTACCAAGTCTGAATGGAATCGAATGTTATTTTTGCTCTTTATGAGTTTCATGGATATTCAAAATGTTGACCCTTTGTGGGAGAGGTACAAAAAAACAAAAACTGACCTCCATGTAATATTCGAGCTCATTTCGTAAAAGCAAAAACTATTTTAGGTATATTAGTAATTTTTAGTACTTTGTAAGATTAAAGTACGAGTTTCCGAAATGTTCCGACAATTCTATACATGGACTTACTCCCATTCAAAATTTCATAGTTCTGGCTAATATCGATCGATTAAAAACTTAGTTGTACTAATTTGTACCTCTTAGGAATATTGATAAATTTCACATTATCTTACCAATCGTGGAAAATTCAAAGATCCAGATCGGATTCATCGCCATCTATACCAATGTCTTGCCGACAAAATCAAAACTGCCGAAAAAATAATTTACACCATTCGACAAATATCCTTATATTATACTATTTTGCGATTTTTACTACCCTCCGTACGTGAAATATACGATTTTCAACAATTTCGAAATATCTCACCTCAGGACAAAAATTATGCAAACATTTCAATGTTCGGGTTTATATCGAACAATATTTAACTATATTATTATATTCTGTACTTTTTAGTACTTTGTACGATTTAAGAACGAATTTCCGAGAATTCCACCAAACATCAGCCTTCTATACAAGGACAGACCCCATATAAAATTTCATAGTTCTGCTTCATATTGGTGGCGGTAAAAGTTAGTTGAACTTTTGTGAACCTCACAGTAGTTTTCCAATCCTTAAGGAAAGAATTTGGAAGTTCGGAGTTGTAGCTCTTTTCCATAGCACAATAAAAAAGTCATGTAAGGTAAAAGATTCCAAAAACTAATGCCATCCTTCATCCCTTTACTCATTAAGTGAATTCCATAGAAAATTTTTAAATCCCGTTCTTACTTACCTATCAACTACTCTATTAACCCATTTTGTATGTTATGGTACTTTTCTATCGTTAAAGTACGATATTCCTAAAAATTCGAGGTATCTCAGTCGAGGGTAACAATCATGCAAAATTTACAAAATTTGCCTCCAAGCATTCGTTCATCCACAATGTCATGTCCCTCCGACCTTTTTAGTACTTTTCGTACATTGATACATAATTTTGAAACCTTTTGCTGAGCATGGATTATATTTTATGGGGGCTTGTATTGATCCCCCAATGAAATCCTATATTTTGAATAGGCCTGGGTTGGATATAAAAACTGTAATTTAAATTTCATGGCAAATAATTTCAAAATAATATCCAATACAAATGCCGTTTTTACCTTAACTCTTAATTTTTTATATATTTTTTATTTCGTATTCAATTTAATTTTTTTTATTTTTTTTTTTATTAGTTTAATTCAATTATTTATTCACATTTTTTTTTTTCTTTTTTGTTAAATACTTTCACGTCACCTTTTTTCCCAGAATTAAAGTCCTGTTGATTTATAATATGTCAAATATTTGAATATATTATTCTTAACAGTCAGTTGAATAAACGTCAAACATTCAACGGCGATAAAAAAACGTAATGCATCTCCTTTGCATACAAGTACATATGAATGGAATTGAAATCGGTTATTGACTCTTCTTCTCTTTCTGGTTTCGGCTCAGATACAACCGATATCATGAACACTTTGAACAAATACTTATATTTATTTAAAACGAAATAAACATGTTGTTATCGAATTCTTGAAGACTTCCGAAATAATATTGAATAACTTTCACAGGAAAAAAAGAAAGAAAAAATTGGGTTAAATGTTATTAACTTTGAAAGGTACACGTGCCTGGCTAGAGGAAGAAAAAATAGTGAAATGAAAGCTCGAAAAATCAGTGTTGCCTTTCTGGACTTTTTTTGGAAGAAGTCAAAAATCTGTGGATTTCGATCCTTGGGGACCGAAATCATTACTTTATTACAAAAAACACCGCACGCATAACAATGGCCTTACTGAGAGGCAAGTTCGGTGAACATTTTATGTTACTTTCGAGCCGGTCAATTTACAAATTTTTAGACATATTCATGGGAAAATGTGCCAAAAATAATCAAAATATCGGATATCGGGAAATACGGCTATATGGGGCTACACAAAAACGTGGAAATATAGATACAGTATTTCGCCAAAAGAGCTAGAACCCATAAGACCAATAAATACCAATTTCTAAGCAAATCCGCGAAGAAATGTGGCAAAAACCATTAAAATGCTAAATATCGGGAGGTACCATTATATGAGGACTATACCAAATCGTGTACCTACACATGCAATGTTTCGCCAAAGGAGCTAGAACCCATTATGACCTTCAAATACCAATTTTCAGACAAATCCGTGAAAAAATGTGGCAAAAATCATCAAATTACCGAATATCGGGAGGTACCGTTTATGGGGGCTATACCAAAACTTGGACCTATAATTACAATGACAAGCAACACGAACTGGGACCCATTATGACCAACAAATACCAATTTTTAGAGAAATCCGTGAAAAAATAATTTTGTTATTAATACAAATGTAAGATGTTCTATGTTAGGTAGGATTGTTCACGACCAGTGATGTTTGTTTTTTACAATTCTATATAAAATATTTAAGGATATTTTGTACCCTAATCTAAAGAATTCAAATAAACCGTTTAAAATTCCTGATGGATAACTATAGAAATTTATATGGATTTGAACAGGGCTCAGGATGCAAGAGAAGTTGTTAGGTATACAATAGTTAAACTGCGGGGAATGGAACGGCATGTGAGTACTTCTATGCTAAAAGCCATTTGAAACAATCTCAATATTTATCGTGGGCTTAACGTTCCTTCCTGTTGTCCGATTTTTTTTTTTTTTTTTTGAAAAAAAAAAATAGTTAAAATGACATATATACAAATTCTAGGTTCTAGATCGCAAGACGGAGATTTGATTTTTTGATAAAGCTGGTCAAAAAAAATGTCAAACTTCAATATGTTAAAAATGTATATTTTTGATCAGCACAAAATTCAAAGTAGAATTTGCCGATAGAGTTTTAAAAAGCCTTGAAATTTGATTCAAACACTCATAAGGTTCCTGCAATGAGTATACACGCTCGGTTTTCAACTAAAGTTTCTGAAGTTCAGCATTTCAACTCTTCTTTGAGTCAAAAGGTTCGATAAAGAAAAGTTTTGAACCATGCATAACGATGCATTAAAGATCGTAGCTAAATTTTGCAGCCCGAATGGTTCTATTTCGATATTTTAAAATCGCAAGGAGTAAATCATGTTTCAGATTCAGTAATAGCCCCCAATCAATTGTATCCTCCGATTATTTTCATTTTAGTGATCCTAGCTACATTAATAAATATTTACAATCCTAAAATTTTAGAGATTTTCAAAACAACCAATTTGGTCGTAGTTGAAGTGTTTTTCTTGGTGGAGGTTTAAAAGTTCCGCTCGGATAACTTAATGCCATTTTTATTGGTTAAGATCCTTATTTCTGGAACTTCACACCATATTTACTTTTCTTAGTGAACTAGAAATTGTTGAAAGGCTTTAAGATCCTGGAGTATAAAAATCGAAATTGTTAATAAATATTCTAGATTTAACAATTTTTTGACTAAAAATGCAGATTTATTATGTTATTATTATGTTCGCCCGGGCCGAACTTTGAATACCCTCCACTATTTGGAACGATTTTGGAAATGAAAAAAAATATGTTGAAAAATACTGTTAAAAATCAAAAAAAAAAAAAAAAAAAAAAAAAAATACCGAGTTACCGTTATATTAAGGTCTATACGAAGACGTGGACCGGATTAGGCAGTTTTCTGTCACAGGCTGTTGTACCCATGACGAACTTCAAATACGAAATTTGGTAAAATTCAGATGAATGATGCCGTTAAAATCATATAAATACAAGATTTAGAAATGTACCGGGGGTATACGAAGACGTGAACTTGCATAGTCAAATTTCTGTTATATAGAATCATGCCGTAAAAACTTATCAAAATACCGAATATAGGGAGGTACCGCTATATGAGGGCTATACGAACACCTGGACCTGTTTAGACAATTTTCCGTCACAGACTATAGGCATTTGGAACTTCAAACACGAAATTTGAAACAATTCCCGAAAATAATGTCGCTAAAACCATCAAAATATCGAATATAGGGAGGTACAGCAAAACGTGGACCTATATAGCCCAATTTCAATACCAAAAGTCCTGAGGAGCAAACACATATCTGAGCAAAATTTTATCTACCTACTTCAATTTGTTCGGAAGCTAGAGTGATTTCCACATACGGTCGGACATCGCTAGTTCGACACAGTTTTATGATGATCAAGGATATGTATATTTCGCGGTGTTACAGACATAATGACAGACTTAATACACCCTCCATACTATGGTGGAGGGTATAGAAAGCAGTTAAATTGGTCCGGGCTGAAGAATTTGAGAAAAATGTTATTAACCTACTTCATTTTGCTCGAAAGCTGAAGTGATTTCCACAGAGGGACAGGTGCTGATCAATAATAAATATAAACTTTATAAGGTCTAAAATTTATTTATAGAGGTTTTACTCCATATTTTGTTGGAGGGTATAAAAATGGCATATGAAACACTTCAGTATGACAATGTCATAGTGCTTAAGCAAGCTCCATTAAATATCTTTATATCCTTTAAATAAATAAAAAATGAAAAATCAATTTTAAAATTGAAAAAAAATTTGAAATGGGTCGTAAAAATTATAATTTTTTTTTTTTGGAATACCTTCAAAATTATAGCGATATATTGTAGTGAGACTTAAACTAATCTGTTTTCTTAATCGAAAAAATCTAAGCTAATGTAGCTCATTGAAATATCCTCTAACCACTAACGATGAAAATTTCTTTAATCATTTTTTTAAGTGATGTTTTTAACAAAAAAAAATTATATACATACTTTCCAATATAACACTGCAGTTTCTTGTTTCGTTGAAGAAAATTCCAGCATAATTCGGGAACAGAGTAGAAACGAGACGTTGGGCAAATTCAGCAACAACAGAACAGCGGCTTCAACTAAGTTTAGGGTTGCCATATTCTCTTTTAATATTTTTGTCGCAATTTTTATTTTGCACATTTTATTGATAAATTTTTGTTGCTGGTGTTTTTGCTTTTTCATTAATTTTATTGTAAAAGAGACAACACAAAATGACGCGCGCAGAGAATGAGAGATAAAAGTACCACGCAAAAAAAAGTAACAGCTCACAAATACAATGAAATGATGAAGAGACAACAAAGCCGTTGTCTGTTGCGTCTTTTTTCGTTCGTTTGGTGACGCCGTGATAAAAATGAATGTGGTTATGTGTGCGTGAGAGTGTAGGTTCTCCAATTTAATTTTTGAATATATATAGGAGAGGGGGAATATTTTTGAGCTTGTTTTTCTTTTTTGAAAATCAAATTGTAACACAAATTTAATTGTTTTTTTTTTCCTCCAGAGTTAATTTGGAAGTTTGTTGTTTTTCAATTTTCCTGATTTTTTTTATTTCAAAGCGTTATCTTGAAAAATTGGATTTTGTTTTTGTTTGTTTTAAAACGATCACTTTATCGGCATTTTGTTGCTCTCTTCTTTTTTTTTTTTTTTGCTGGCCATAATTATTTTGTTTTATTTTTTCTCTTTTTTTTCTTGATTAAGTTTTGGGTCAATGATTTGATATGTGCGGTTGGTTGGTTACGTTTTGAAATAATTATTTTTTATTTTTTCAAAATTCGTTCTTTTTTTTTTTTTTTGAATTATTGTCAGTTGGTTTGTGAAATTAGAATGGCGTCTTTGGTATTTTTTTTCGGTTTGCTAAGCACTTTTTTTCGGAGGGCAATTTTGCAAAAACCCAATAACGTACAGAACTTTGTTTTTTGTTGCCTTTTGTTGCGGAGGTTCTTCATGTGTGTGTCCCGGTGTTTGTGTGTGGAAAGGTACATATTAAATTTCAACCCATACACTGGCAAAAGTCGGCATTTTTTCCATTGTTACTATATGAGTCGGACGGGCGGGAGCCACGGAGATCTCCAGAGGCGGCCGTAACAAGCGCATCAAATTTGTTTGCCAAAGTAAAGATCGAAAATGCCGCGTTGCCTGGCCCAGAATGGTGTGTGAGTGAGTATGTCTGTATGGATGGATGGATAGATAGATCTGTTGAGGCAATTCCACATATAGCGTGAGTTGCTATAATTGAATATAGTTATGGGAAAAAATTGTCATAATTTCAATTATTATTTTTTTTACACACAAATAGCATGGCGAGCTGCTAATAAATAAAAGCCAGGTTTCCGCTCGAAATCGGTTGTATTCCAAAAAAAAAAAAAAAAACAACAATTTGCTTTCCAAACTCTTTGGCTCACTTCTTTTGAGGACCGTTTTCAACTTTTCAAAATATCCGTTAATTTTGGGGGTTTAAAAAAATCCCTTCTTCTTTGGCTTATTTAAGTTTATTTTTTTCTGCTTGTTAATACATATTTTTTGTTGCTGCCTTTCTTTTTAAGAAAAAGGAACCGACCAAAAAAAAAGAACGAAAAACCGCCGTTAATTTCAAACGATCGTTGTGCACCTTAACGTTACTCTTATAAGACTAAACTCAAGTTAGGAAAATGATAAAGCAACAAAAGGCGGCCGTACAGTACAACAAAAAATGATGAAGAAAGAAAAAAACAACACGGCAGCAGTGGCGGCAACAGCGGCTTGAGTTCAACACATTCAAGTTTATGTGTGTGTGAGAGCCTCAAAATACAAAAGGTTGGCAACCCAGGGCTGATATTGCGAGAACCCCAGCAATATCAAAACTCTACCACCACTATAAACTACACAAATCCACCACTTTTCCATAACAGCAAATGCCTACGTAGACGTCAACGGCAGCAGTGGTGTCCCAAGCCAACACAAACTGAGTACAAGCAGCGACGTCAACAGAAATCGTGATGAGAACCCCCCAATACAAAACAACACAACCATGATCCATGCTCTCGCAGAGCAGCGGCGTTGCCCGCAGAGTTCATACATGCATACCCTACCTACATTCATACACACACACACACACACACACAAAGAGTCCCCACGACGAACAAGCGAACGACCTAGCGCAAAAGAAGAACATTAAAATCCACACCGCCAACGGTACAAAACAATCGATCTTCTTTTTACTGCTTCTGCTTCTTCATCTTTTTCCCCATTCCACCATTCCATGGTTACTGCTTTTTCTTGATATCATTGCTTTTAAGTCTCTGCTTCTTTCATTTATTTGGCTTATGTATTTCTTCCCCCAATTTTTAAATGACTCTTATTCTCCCTTCTCTTTTACATACTTTGATATGTATGTTTTGATGATCACTCATGCCTCCACCCCTCCCTCCATTATGTTTTGTTGTTATATTTTTTTGATTCCAGTTTAAGTACTCTTGAAATTAACAACAACAACAACACTTAATGATAAATCATGTAATAACAAATAATTTAAAAAAAAAACAGTCATAGAGAAAAATCCCCTCAGTGTGTGAGAGAGAATAAGTAAGAGAAAGTAATTATTCGTTTTAATGACAACCACACAATTGATGGATGCTCTTCATTACGGGTAATTGCACTAGAAATCTCTTGTAATTAGTGCAATTATAAATATTTTCCCTTGCAGAGAAAGTACCAACATTTAAAAGAACTATTGAATGAATCAATGAGGGTTTATTATGTTTAACTAGAGCTGAAATGAAAATTCTTTCTAAATTCGTATGATTTTTTCCTCTAATAACATTTACACTGTTTCGTTGCCGAGTACAGTGACAACAATCGAAACTGGCAAACTTGCAAAAAAGATCAAACTTAAGTTGTGGAATCATTTGAGGGAGATTAAAGGAAGGACAAAAAAATAACAAAATAAAATTCTTCTGACGACAGGAAGAACGACAGCACAGAGAAGGAGAAAATATAGGCAACGAGGATCAAAAGACATGAGTATACAAAAGTAACCCCCTTTGTTTCTTAGCCTTTGTTTTACTTCATCTTTACATTTCCACATTTAATGAGAGAACAAAAGCGAAGACGTTGTAGTTGTTCACGAACGCCAAAGCGCTCGACAACAAAAGTTGTTTGTTACGACGCTAACATGCGTCGCTGTTCAGGTGATATATCCTCATCGTTGGAAAATAATGAAGGCAATAATAATGATGAAGATACAAGTCTCCGCGTTGCAAAAGTTTTTCATCTCTTCAATATCTCAAATATTTTGATTCATCTGATAAAGAGAATTATTGTATTTGCTCTTAAAAGAAGTACAAGAAAAAACGCATCCTATTTGATGACAACTCTTAAAAGTGTTAGAATCTTTCTAACTCAGAGCTGAGCAAATTAATAAAAAAAATGGTTGTTTAAGAGAAAATAAAAGCAATTTATTTCAAGTTTTTTTTTTAAATAAGAATGTTGTATGAAATTGGTATTAAAGTTAATTTTTAAAAGTATTAAATGAGTAATACATAGACATTGATTGGTTGGCTGTTTAACAAAAACTGAGGGAAATTCCTAAAACAGAAAATCGTATATGTCCTGTGGCAAAAAATTGTCTATGCAGGTCCACGTCTTCGCATAGCCCCCCTATATCGGTACCACCCTATATTTGGTATTTTGATGATTTTAGCTATATTATTCACCGAAATTGTTTCAAATTTCGTACTTGCATTTCGTAATGGGTACTACAGCCTGTGACATGAAATTGTGTGTGCAGGTCCACGTCTTCGTATAGATATTATTACCTCATACCAATGAGAGACGGGATTTTCGGCTGAGGTCCTTTTTGTGTTATTTTTTTTGCAACCAATATGCATTCTTTTAAGATTTTATTTGGTAAGCCACAATCCACTGAATTATGGGAACCACTGCTTTATGTTTTTTATACCCTCCACCATACTATGGAGGGTATATTAATTTTGTCATTCCGTTTGTAACTCCTCGAAATACTCATGTCAGACCCAACAAAGTATCAGCGTAAAATTCTAAGACGATTTAGCCATGTCCGTCTGTCGGTCTGTCTGTCTGTTGTAATCACGCTATCTTTCGAACAAATTGAGATAGAAGGCTAAAATTTTGCACACGGTAGGCAGGTTAAGTTCGTAAATGGGCCATGTAGGACCAAGTTATCATATAGCCCCCATATACCGTACCCCCCGATATTCGGTATTTTGATGATTTTAGCTGCATTATAAACAGATTTTTATTCAAGTTTCGCATTTAAATATTGTAATAACTTATGACAAAAGTTGCCTATGCAGGTCCAAGTCGTGGTATAGGCATTCGGTATTTTTAAGATTTTAACAGAATTTTTAACGGATTTTATTTTATTTCCTTTTTTTTGGAAACTGCCAAATTTGTACCAAATGGTGAAGGGTATTAAAAGTTCAACCCGGCCGAACTTACAGCTTTTTTACTTGTTTTTTTTTTTTTTGGGCTTTGTTGAAGCTCATGCACATACAGACAAGAACGCTTCAATTGACGCATTGGAAGTGAATATTGAGTTACCTCCGAAATTTTTAAAAAGTGCGTTCCAAAAAAGGACTAAGCGGAAGGACCAACTGTGGCACAGTTGCAGTCAACATCTGCATGAAATAATCTTCAAACATTAAATTATATTAAATTATTCAAATAAAAATTTAATTTATTTTTGAAATTTTATTTTTTTTTTAGAAATAACAATTTTTCATCATTTATTTTGGGCCTACGGGTAATGTAGAGGGTATATATGTGTCATTACTAGTACGGCTAAAAGGGACACACATTTTTTCCTCATTTCTATACCCTCAGCCATATGACTAGAGAGGGTATCCAATCCATTCCAAGAGTATCCAATTTCATTCAAAATTGGTACATCGTAATATTATTATCAAACTTAGATGAAGTTCGGAGATGGCCAATCCGGTCCACTCCATCTTGTACCTCCCCCGCAAAAGTTCAAAACTTTCAAAAAAAAAATATTTTACTGTACAGAAAGAGAAAGGATTATCCGATTTTGCTTCAACTTTGCACATACTAATATTTGCATCAGTGTTAGGTGAAGTGAGGAAATGGACAATATCGGTCCACTCAATACCTCCCCCACAAAGGATCAACGTCTTGGGCACGCAAACATTTTGGACTTAGACTTTGGACATTCCAACTGGACTCAGCACGCACCACCCAAGAATGGTTACAAAATGAGGTTCCTCGCGCAAAATGGCCACCAAAATCTCCGGATACCAATGCGTTGGTGTAATGTGTCTGGAGTATTTTGGAAAGTAAGGTTGGCACTAAAAAATACCAAAGTGTCGATCACCTCAAGCAAGCGCTTCGCCGGGAATGGGCAAAAATATCGCAGAGCAACATTCGGGCAGCGTGTGACAGTTTCATTGGCCGTTTAAAAGCCATAATTCGTGCCAAAGATGACCAATTCGAACAAATCTTATTTCTAAAATGTGATGCTATTTCCGATATTTCAATAAAATTACGTAAGAAGAATGTAAAAATTATGGCGTTTGACTTTGTTGCAGTTTTTTTATCTCACCCTGTATATGCCGTTCCTAGTAATGCTGAAAGTGGTACATACTATTCCCAAATATTTGTTGGGGTTTTCAATTCTCTCGAAAGCTTTATACACAACCAATTGGACTGAATTGTTATTGACCGGAATTGTTTCAAATTTCGTATTTGAAGTTCGTAATGGATCTCTACAACCTATAATAGAAAATTGTCTATGCAGGTCCGTAGAGCCTACATATAGATATTAGCGACATTATTGAACGAAATTGTTTCAATTTCGTATTTAAAGTTCGGAATCGGTACAAATCAGCCAATGACAAAAAAATGTTTATGTAGGTTCGCGGCTTCGTATGGCCACCATATAACGGTTTTCATTTAAATGGAATTTTCGAAATTTTTTTTTAATTTTTCCAGTCCCTTCCAAAAAGTTCGGATCGGTTGGTACCAAAACTCCCTGAGGATATTACCAGTTTTGATGCTGCTAATTCGTTCTTGTGATCACATTTCCTGACAGATTTTCATCTGCATCCATTACATTACTTGCTTGCGTCGAATGTTTCAATGAAATGTAATTGGGTTAAACGGAAGCGGAATATCCTATTACTTTCCGAGCAGGCATCTACGTAAAATTCAAACTATTTTTGCATTTCCCTGTAGTAGTTCGACAAAGAAGTATTTTTAGCATTTCCCTTTTTTTGTAACTTCCTTCCTGATGGTGGTACCTACCAGCATAGTTGATGTGATGCGAACTCGAACCGAGCCTCCCTTCGATTCCTTTGGCATGGACGACAGGGAAGAAAATGTCATTGACGCGTGCGTTAAACCCGCACTTTTGTGCCACATGAATGATGATTGACTGACATTACGAATGCGAATTCATCATTTCGATTTCTGTTTTGGTGTTTTCTGTTTTTTTTTTTTTGCTTTTGTTTCGAAATGAGTGGAGTGTGTCGTGTTGGTTAATGTTTTCGTATGGAGTTCTTCAAAAAAAATCAACCTGGTTTTTCGACAAACTGTATTTTTTTTTTTTTTTTTTTAAAAAAAAAGGGCTGACGTTTTGTTATGTGTGAAACCGGCTGAATGGCTGACTGACTGGCTGGCTGGCTGGTTGTTTGGATGATTGCTTGAATGGTTGGTTGGTTGGCTGAGTGAATGGGGAAAAAAATACGAAAATACGCAATGAATGAAATTCAGGAATTCATTTAGGCTCATCATCATCAACGGCATTGGCAGTCTGCCAAAGGTATAGTCAGGCAGGCATGCGTACATTATTTGTACTACCCATTGGAAATTTAAATCCACTACCACCATTACAAACTATCGGCAGTGGCACTTCTGAACTAAGGGATATCGTTACAATGGAATTGACGTCAACTCTGTTTTAAATGTTGGTCGGTCGGTCGGTTGGTCGGTTGCTTGCTTCCTTCTTCTTCCTGATACTTGTAATCGGTCATCAACTTTTCTTTAATGGTCTTAAGTTTGTTTGCATTTTTTGGTGGTTCCCATTGAAAATCGCCCCGAAAGAGTCAATGTTCCACTTTTTTTTTGTGTTGGAATAAATGTAAATATTGACAAATATCAATATTGTCAATGAATGCAATGCGGGCCAGACACAAAAAGAAAGGGAGGGGAAGCATTTGCTGTGGCTTGAGGGTATAATAAATCTTTCAAATTAAACGTTTAAATTTCCAAAATTAGCGAAACATATGTCGTTTTAATTGAAGAAACTATTGAGAGTTTATTGCTGTGTTAATTGGCCATATGAAAAGGGTAGGCAGCCAGGAGGCCAGACGGACATCTGGACTACACTAATCATTTGCAGTAGAATAACTATAAAAATAATTAACATGCTTTTAGCAAATTCAGATGAATTTATGGAAGTCAAGATAGGAATATGGATATGCGACGAGACTATTCTACTTTGGGTATTGACGAATCGATTTTCGACAAAAATCTATTTTAGTCACATCAAACATAGACCGAAATGTCAGTATTATTTAAAGTTTTTTTTCTCCCGAATGCAGGGAATTTTATTTTATATAATCCAAATTGGCGCCCAACATGGGGTCCAATATGAATGGTGATTTTATCAAAAATTTTGGGGCGCAGGAGAGCCAGATGAAGATGTTTAAAAGCATCAGTCAATTTGTCGATAGATATGTATAATCAGCACACGATCGTTTAGGCTATTGAGGTAATACACCATAAAACGAATGTAACTTATATACCCTCAGCCATGTGACCTTCCGTCCGTTTGTGTGTCTGGTTGGCTGGTGCGCACTATGCTCTCTAAAGGATTATCCGATTTGGTCCAAACTTGGTACATCGTAATATTATTATCAAACTTAGATCAAGTTCGGAGATGGCCAATATCGGTCCACTCCTTCTGGTACATCCTCCACAAAAGTTTGAAATTTTCAAAAAAAAAAAATTGATGCACAGAAAGAGAAAGGATAATCCGATATTGCTCCAAATTTTCAAAATTCTAATATTTGCATCAGTGTCTGATCTAGTGCGAATATGGACTTTAAATTACACACATCAAAATATTTTATCAACCCAAGGTCTGGTGTAAAGGTGGAATATGTCAGTCAAGTCCTTTTGGTACCTCCCCTAAAAGTTTGAATATCCATGAAGCTCATAAATCGCGGAATTAACATCTATTTACATTCAGACTTGGCAGATCGCATTATTTCTATCAACACAAGATCGGCTGTGAAGAAGGGATATATTGGTCTGATACCTCCCCCACAAAGGGTCAACATTATGAATATCCATGAAGCTCATGAAATGCGAAATCCGATTCCATTCAGGCTTGGCACATCTTAATATTTCTATTAAAACAAGATCTGTTATAAAGATGTTAGAGATCGGACCATTCCTTTTGGGACCTCCCCTAAGGGTCTACGTTTTGAATAACCAAAACGATTATAAAATCCTAAGTAAACATCAGTTCCTCTTCATATTTCACATATCCCATTATATCTACTAGTACAAGATCTGCTGTAAAGATGGGATATATCGGTCCATTTCTTCTGGTACCTCCTCCACATAGGGTTTAAGATTTTGAACAACAAAACGTTCACAGAAAGCGAAATAAGCCTAAAACTCTCTTCAAATTTCACAACACACAAACGTTTTGCTAACTGGTTGGTCTGTTGTGATGATGATATATATATCTGCGAACCGCTTCTGGAACCGCACCCACAAAGGGTCACAATTTTCAATTTTTTGGGGAGGTTATGTTACGATTCGCAGTATATTTGAAGAAGAACGATCCAATGAAGCTACCAGTCCATGCTGAATGTGCAGGTCGAAAAAAATATATTATTTCGACCTCAAACTACCCCAAGTCGTACACGCAAGCCACAGCGATCTGTGACAAAATGAAAAGTAGTAACCAAGTCCTCAAGGTGCCAGCCGGCAGCAATTGGGCTGCGGACAAGGAGACCTTTTTGACCTCTTGCGGCTCCAATGTGGTCTGCGAATACAAGTGCTACGCAGTGGAAGAACTTCCAGACTTGATTGCCTTGACAACTGCGATAGGATGCCTCCTAGGGGACCATCCACATAATAAGACGAAGGTCCTACCCGTACGTCAACATAACCATACTCTTTCGTTGCAGTACCTGCTTGGTACTGGTGGATAAAAGCAGGCCTGTCAGGAAGGATCTACATGCTTTTAAGAAGAAGTTTCTACGCTAGGAGAGACAGCCTCTAGATCTAAAAGCCTATCAGGCAGCTCTTAATGGCATTCATTTTGAAACAACTACAGATGCTATCAACAATTACAGTATGAATGCCGTCCCCGAAGAAACCCAACCACCATCCATTGCGGCCGGGTAAATAAACCAGGGTAATTTTGGCGCAATTACGTTCAGGATGGTGCAGACGTTTCAATTCGAATCGGACACAAATTGACGATGAAGTGCAAAATGTCTGCCCGGCGTGTGATACAGGGCCGCAGCACCTCTTTAATAGCCCCGCCAAACCCAACCCACCCACTTCAAGAGATCTTCAGTTACAGATGTGAAAGTATCCGATTTCTTTAACCAGGGGTTAGAACCGCGGTGTGAATCAAAATATGTGATACTGTTACAACAACAACCAGTCTATAAAACGTACCAACCTGTGATTGTGAATGTTGAGATGTGCCAAGTCTGAATGGAATCGGATTTTAATTTCCCGTTTAATGAGCTCCATGGATACTCCAAATACTGATCGTTGTTGGGGGAGGTGCCAAAAGATGTGGACCGATATATCCCATCGGTCACACCAGACTTTGGATTAATAAAAATATTGTGATGTGTCGACTTTGAAGAGAAACGGATGCTTATTTCGAATTTTATGATCGTTTTGGTTATTCAAAACTTTGACTCTTTGTGTAGGAGGTACTAGATGGAATGGTCCGATCTCTAGCATATTTATAACAGATCTTGTTTTGATGGAAATGTTGAGATGTACCAAGTCTGAATGGAATCGTATGTTAATTTCGCTTTTTATAAGCTTCATGGAGATTTTAAAAAATTTGACCCATTCATTGAGGGAGGTACCAGAAGGAGTGGACCGATATATTCCATCTTCACACCAGACCAAAATATTGTGAAGTGTCTAATTTGATGACAATCGAACACTTACATCACATTTTATATGAGTTATAATTATTCAAAATTTTGACCCATTGTGAGGGAGGTACTGAATGGAGTGGACCAATATATTCCATATTAGGATTTTGCAAAGTTGGAGCAAAATCGAATTATCCTTTCTCTTTCTGTGCAATAATTCTTTTTTCGTTGAAAATATTGACATTTTGCTTGGGAAGTACCAGAAGGAGTTGACTGGTATTGCCCAACTCCGAACTCGATCTAAGTTTGACAATAATATTACGATATAACAATTTTGGATCAAATCGGACACTTCCTTCGAGAGAGACAGACGGACGGCCATCTCCAGATCGACTCCCAATTCCCTGAAACGAATTTGGCTCAGAGAGACCTAGGGTCTAAAATCGTATCAAATAATATATATCCTCTCTAGCCATATGGCTAAGGGTATAAAAATCAGGAAATATTTTCGGAATTTTTTAGCAAAATTGATGCAAATATTATGTTGATATATAAAGCCAATATAGATTTCTTTGTGGCATATAGTGAAATTTGATGGAGAATATCTTTGTGTTTGACGTCATCCTTCGAAACGGTTTCTAGGAGGATTTCGCAAAAACTCGCATAAAGTACTCCCTTAAACCTAAAACGTATGTTTAATATATATTTGAACTCCTAGCTTTTAGTTAAGATTTAAACTTTATGTCTTCCAGGACCAATAGTAGAATTTTAAGACAAATAATTTTGAACAATATTTTTAACTCTTCCGACCCTGTGTAGAGAGAGTTTTTTAAACATATTTGAAAAAAAAGGAACAGAATGTTATTGGTAATATTGCCAACTGTTATCGGTAATATTGCCAAAATCCAAGGATTCTAAGGAATCTTAGTCCGACAATTTTAAAAAATGTGATAGAGAAGTGAAATTTTCCATATCCCATGATCCCTTCTTTAATGCAAGGTTTCAAATTATTCCAGTGACAGCTCATCATATTGTTTACAAGCGTACAAAAGTATTTTGGTGAGAATTTTCCAGGAAAAAAGTCATTCGTGATGGAATTCAAGCGTGATGGTGTGATTTCTTTATATTTGGTTGGAAAAACCACAAGTGGCTCTCGTTAGAGTACTCCAGCATTTAAACGTGAATAAATCCTTTGTGTCTCGTACCATCGCTCGTTACCGTGATACTGGTAGAGCAGTCCGACGTCAAGGAAGTGGACACAAGAAAACAGAAAAATCAGCAGAAATGGTTCAAAAATTAAAGTAGTGACTTGATCAAAACCCGCGTCTTAATATTCCATACGGCAAATATTGAAAAATGAGCTCGGGGTAAAGCCATTAAAATTCCAAAAATTGCAAGAACTTACACCGCAACAGAAAGAAAATATACTCAAATAGGTAAAAATTTGCTTCGCTTGGGCGAAATTGGTGAACTGCCGATTTTTTTCTCCGATGAGAAAGCAGATTGTAAACAAACAAAATGATAGTGTTTACTTGCCAAAGAGGTCAGCTGGAAATGTGCACCTTCGGTTGGCCACCAGAACTCAACCGCGGGTCATGGTGATGGTGTGGGCCGCCATTACAGCCGATGGTCGCTCTCCGCTCGTATTAATCGACCGTGGCATCAGAATAAATGCCGAATCAGAATAAATTGTCGCGAAAATATTCTGGAGGGCAGCGTGTGACGGTTTCATTGGCCGTTTGAAGGCCATAATTCGTGCCAAAAGTGACCAATTCGAACAAATCTAAACTTATTTTCAAATTTGATGCTGTTTCCGACATTTTTTGCTTTAATTTAATAAAATTTAAAAAAAAAGTAAAAATTATGGCGTTTGACTTTGTTGCAGTTTTTTATCCTGAACTTTTATAACCTACTGGATTTTATTTTTTTTTTTTTTTTTGAAAATTTGTTTATGTGTTGCCTTGCCTTCATATTTCAATCGAAAATTGGGTTTTATATTTGCTACAAACTTGAACACAGCTGTATGAAATTTATGAATAAAACAAATAGTAATAATTTCAGTCCGAATCAAAGTGTGCTATCTGCAAAAGTAAACGTAAATAAAACGATACCCAGCAACAACAACACCAACAAACAAATATGCTGCATAAGTAATATAAAAAACTGTGTATGTTACAACAATTATGATTCATTGATGGAAGTTCTGCTGCTATCGATTGATCGATCGAATGGATGATGGCGACGACGGCGACGGCCAAAACAATCGCCGGGTCGATCAACTGCTGCTTCAACATTTTGATGATGATTGCAGCAAAAATATGTGCCAAATGTATGCAGTTTCGATTTGAAGACAAAATTTGCACTTATAAGTGTAATTTTGCCACATTCAAAAAAGACAGACACACACAACTGACAGGCAGTCAGTCATTTCGACAGTTATTTATTTGCTGTCATTTTTGGGTTGCCCTTAATTTTTAAGTTTTCTTTGGAGTGTTTTTTTTTTGCACTCCTCTTTTGAGCAGCCATTTATTATTGGAAATCGTGGCAGTTCTTATTTCAGGGAATAATGTGTTGTAATATCTTTATTTTTTATTATTATTGCCCACTCAGCAACGGCAGCAGCAGCAGTTACAGTCACAATTGGAGAAATTTCGTGGGAGATGGGGTAAGAAGTTGGAAGAAAGAACGCTTGTGAAGTTCAGTTGCCGTTTGTATCTTTCAATTGAATTGATCGTTTTTTTAAATTCATTTAAGTGTCATTACATGAATCTATGCTTAGTAAAGCGAGTTTGCTATCTCTCCCCTCCATCCTTCTCTATTTGATGATCCACTCCACAGTTGCAAGGGGCAATAACTTAGTTTTCTGTTGTCATTTTATCGCTAATATCGCATTGAGTGCCGCGTTGTAAGTCACGATTTTTTTTGCCATCAACTGTAATCTAATAATAATCGTTTTGTTGTTTTCTTTTTTTGTTAGTTAGGGATCAGGAAGATTTCTTTGGAGAGGTTGTGGCAGAGAGGCACCATGGAAGGATGATCTGCTTAGGTTTTCTATGCAGGGAAAATCTGCCAAAAATCTTCTGTTCGTAAACGTTTTTTCTCTTCCATAAATTGAAGAGCTCTCTTTTAATCATAGAAGAGCTCTCTTCTATCCATAGAAGAGCTATCTTATATCCATAGAAGAGCTCTCATCCATCCAAAGAAGAACTCTCTTCTATCCAAAGAACTCTCTTCTATTCATTGAAGAGCTCTCATCCATCCAAAGAAGAACTCTCTTCTATCCATTGAAGAACTCTCTTGTATCCATAGAAGAGTTGTCTTCTATCCATAGAAGAGCTCTCTTTTATCCATAGTAGAGCTCTCTTCTAGCCATAGAAGAGCTGTCTTTTAGCCATGGAAGAGCTCTCTTCTATCCATAAAAGAAGAGCTATCTTCTATCCATAGAAAAGCTCTCTTCTATCCATAAAAGAAGAGCTATCTTCTGATAGTGCTCAAGAAAAAATACCTCTCTTCAGTCAAATTTCTCTTTGCTTATTTAAATCAAGAACAAAACAGTGTTAAGACATTATTTATACAAATATTTTTTATCCATTTGCTTTATAAATTATTTTGGCAAACATTCGTGTTTAAAAACAATTAAATAGAACCGTAAAATATAAAGAAAAACAGAATTTCAATTTTCTCTTAAATTTTCTCTTTTTTCTCTTCATGTTCTAGAACACGGTTTTGAGCACCACTGCTTCTATCCATAGAAAAGCTCTATTCTATCCGTAGAAGAGCTCTCTTCTATCCATAGAAGAGCTCTCTTCTATCCATAGAAGAGCTCTCTTCTATCCATAGAAGAGCTCTCTTCTATCCATAGAAGAGCTCTCTTCTACCCATAGAAGAGCTCTCTTCTATCCATAGAAGAGCTCTCTTCTATCCATAGAAGAGCTCTCTTCTATCCATAGAAGAGCTCTCTTCTATCCATAGAAGAGCTCTCTTCTATCCATAGAAAAGCTCTCTTCTATCCGTAGAAGAGCTCTCTTCTATTCATAGAAGATATGTCCATCCATAGAAGATATGTCTTCTATCCATAGAAGAGTTTTCTTTTATCCACAGAAGACTTGTCTTTTATCCCCAGAAGACTTGCCTTCTATCTATAGAGGACTTGTCTTCTATCGATAGAGGACTTGTCTTCTATCCATAGAACACCTGTCTTCTATCCATAGAAGACCTGCCTTCTGTCCATAGAAGAGTTGTTTTCTATACATAGAAGACCTGAACAATTATCAGCGATCCTGTCAAGGGCTTTGCCTCTCAGATCACCTATAAACGGTCTTCTATCCCTAAAAGACCTCCCGAGTGTATTGTATCCCTAGAAGACCTGTCCGCAGAAGATCTTTGGGGGGTCTTCTGTTCCTAGAAAAAATCGGTCAAGGGTCTTCTAGCCTTACAAACACCTAAGAGCCTTTTGTCCTTGGAATACCTCTCAACGATTTTCTCTCCATAGAAGACCTCCGAAGAGCTTTCTCTGAAGGGTCTTCAATCCAAGAAGACCTGTCAAGAGCCTTTTTGGATCCCAAGAAGACCTGTAAATAGTATTTCATGTCTAGAAGACCTCTGAAGGATCTTCTGTACCTAGAAGATCTTCTATCTTTAGAAGATCCATCAAAGGTCCTCCATTCTATAAACACCTGTAAATCCCTAGGAGAATTGTCAAGGGTCATTTATCATTTGCAGACCTGTCAAGGTTCTTTAACCCTTGAATGGGGTTTCTATCCCCTTAATACCTCTGAAGGGTCTTCTACCCGCAGAAAATCTTTGAGTGGTATTCTATCCCAGAAGACCTGTCAAGAGGTTTATATCCTTAGAAGGTCCCTCAAGAACCAGGTTTTCCTAAAAGACTTCTCAGGAGTCTTCTAACCCTAGGGGGCTTGTCAAACATCTTCTGTTCTTATAAGACCTGTGAAGGGTTTTCTACCCTTAGTAGTCTTGTGCCTATCCTTAGTAGTCCTGTACCTTGAAGACCTCTGGAGGGTCTTCTGTCCCTAGACGACCTCCGCTATCACTTAGCGCCCTTCCAAGGATCTTCAATCCCCACAAGACCCGTCATAAGTCTTTTGTACCTAGAAAACCTATCAAGGGTCTTTAATATCTAGAAGAACTCTGAGTCCTGTCAAAGGTTTTCTACCCCTAGGTCCTTAAAAGTCTAATATTAATAATAGATCAGTTAAGGATATTCTATCTCTTGAAGATCTTTGAAAGGACTAGAAGACATGCCAAGGATCTTCAATCCCTCAAAGACTTGTCAGTGGCACTCCATCCCTAGGAGACGTATCAGTAGCGGAACTAAACCGAATTTCTCTCCTCGGAAGAAATTCATTGTACCATTAAGAATTGTTCGCTATCCATGGGCTTCTTAAACGTATTATCATTTTTTTGTTAATATGGATGATGTGGGGGTTGTTGGCCAAAGAGGTGATGCTCAAAGATACAGAGATCACCAAAAAAAAAACACACCACAACGACCCTAACAAATACGAAGGCTTGTCAAAGTTTATTATATTGTTACGGCGAGAGTTGTTTTCTTTTTAATATCTTATTACTGGACAGATATAGTTAGTGTTGTTGTTGTTTTTGGATTTTTGCTCATTTCGAACTCTTTTTATTTCGTTTATTATCTCCATCGTCGTCATCATCATTATCTAAGAAATCACAAACTTAAAGATATTTTTTTTTCGCAACAAAAAAGGCCACCACCATGAAAAGCGGGCTCACTAAGAGATCTTTAGTGGGCCCGAGTAGAGATCTAGTCGGCTGACTGCTTGACTATTTGGATGACTGTATTGTTGCCTTGGATAGCTAGTTGGTTAGATGGCTGGTTAATGATACATATCACTGGCATCGCATCACATCGCTTGCCATCAGTTTTCATTTGTTTTCTTTTTTCTTGGTGCTATTTCTTGTTGTTGTTCGAATTTTCAAATGTAGCATCATTATCTTTGATATGGCAGGGGGAGGTCTTTTAATGGATTCGTTTAAAAGAAATAAACTGAAATTATTTTAAACAGATATAATCACAGACAATGTGACAGACACAGCGACCCAGGGTGGCAGGCGGCGGTTGAAGGTGGTAGTGGCGTTGCATTTGAAGAAATTATTGTTATATACAAGGCATGACTTTATTTTTTGGCAGTAGGATGGGTGGGTGCTGGGTTGGTCGGGTGATTGGCTGTGAGGCCAGGTTATGTGAAGTTCAAAGGTTCCATTGTTGGAGCGTTTGTCGGTTTCAGTTGGGAGTACTGCAAACACATAATTGAACTGTGATCCGATTTTTTGTTTTATCGCATGAAGAATATTTGGGAAAGAAGATAATAAGGTGGAATAATATAAAAAAATTGAAAATTGAATTTTGTGTTTCATTTCGGAAAGAAAAGGTTCTTTAGAAGGCGGAGTATTTTTTTTTTTTTTTTTTTTTGAGTAAGGTTCGGTATGATAAGTACGATGAAAGTGATTTGCCTTTTTTATTATATTTCAGTTAATGTCATCAATTTGGAAATATAAATCATACGTATGTACATACTGGTATATAAAAATATAGTCAAATTCTCTTACCAATATCATTCGTATAAAAATCGGCACTTACCTGCAATAAAAACAAAGGAAAGTGTAGTAAAAATTGATAGGAAAAAACAAAAAAGCAAAATGAGATCTAGCAAAGTCAATGAAAAACAAGTAAAAAAGCTGTATACGAAGACGTGGACCTGCACAGATAATTTTCCGTCATAGGCTGTAGCTTTTATTTCAAACTTCAAATACCAAATTTGAAATAATTCCGATGAATATTGCCGCAAAAATCATCAAAATACCGAATATCGGGAGGTGCCGTTATATGGGGCCTATACCAAAACGTGGACCTACATGGCCCATTTTCAATACCAAAAGTTAATCTACTTCAATTCCTTTGGAAGCTAGAGTGATTTCCACAGACGGATAGACGGACAGCTCCTATATGAAAAAATCTATTCAATTTGGGCTGATATTGGATATATGATGAGCTATAACCGTAAAATCGGATGAAGATGTATATCGAAGCTATAAAAAAACGGAACCGATCTCGATAACATTTGGCAGAGGTATTTCCGACCAATATCTTATGCCCGGTATTAAATATTATTGTTGTGGAACGCATATTACTCATGTGAGCGGTGTTAAAATCAGTTGAAACATATATGGGAGCTATAGCTTCATCTGAACCGATTTTAACCAACAATTGGAAAATTTGTTTTTAGGATAAATTATGTCGGAATTGCCAAAATTCAGTCCATTTGGGCTGATTTAAGCCACTTAGTGCAAAAAAAGAAACCGAAATTGGATAAAGAAATATACAAAATTTATTTCTGAGCTGTATCTGCTATCTGGTATTAAAGATTATTCTTGTGGAGTGAATATTACGCATGTAAGGGACTTAAAACACCAAATCGGATGAAAGATATATATGGGAACTATAGCTTTATCTGAACTGATTTTCACCAAATTTTAAGTGCTGGTTTTTAGCATGAATTAAGTCGAAATTGCCAAATTCAGTCCATTTTGGCTGATATTGGTCATTTGGTGCACAATAAACCCGATATCAGATAAATATATACAGGGTGAGATTAAAAAACTGCAACCACTTTTAGACTGCTGTCATTTCTAAGCCACTGGTCCGACAGCTGTTAAAATTATTCCAGTGACAGTTCATTATATTGTTTACAAGCATACAAAAGCATTTTGGTGAGAATTTTCCAAAACAAAGTTATTCGTGATGAAATTTAAGCGTGATGGTGTAATTGTTTTATATTTGTCTGGAAAACCACAAGTGGCATCGTTTGACCACTCCAACATTTAAATGTGAATATATCGTTTGTGTATCGTACCATCGCTCGTTACCTTGATACTAGTAGCGTAGCCCAACGTCAAGGAAGTGGACGAAAGAAAACAGCAACATCAGCAGAAATAGTTTGAAAAGTAATGATGCGACTTGATCGAAACCCGCGTCGCAGTGGCCGAAAAATGGCTCGTGAACTGAACATATCGCAATATTCCATTCGGTAAAAATTGAAAAATGAGCTCGGGGTATAGCCAATGCAATTCGAAAAAGTGCAAGAACTTACACCGCAACAGAAAGAAAATAGCTAAAGAATTACTTCGCTTGGTTGAAAGTGGTGAACTGCTGAATTTGGTTTTCTCCGTCTCCGATGAGAAAACATTCGTTGTCCAGCAGTTTGTAAACAAACAAAATGATCGTGTTTACCTGCCAAAGAGGTCAGCTGAAAATGTGCACCTTCGGTTGGCCACCACAACTCAAGCGCCGGCCATGGTGATGGTGTGGGCCGCCATAACAGCCGATGGACGCTTTCCGCTCGTATTAATCCACCGTGGCATCAGAATAAATGCTGAATATTATAGCGAAAATATTCTGGATGGTGTATTAAAGCCTTGGGCATGCAAACATTTTGGCCACAGACCATGGTCATTCCAATAGGACTCAGCACCATCGTATTCAGCACGCGCCACCCAAGAATGGTTACAAAATGAGGTTCCTCGCTTCATTTCCAGTGCACAATGGCCACCAAAATCTCCGGATACCAATCCGTTGGAGTATTTTGAAAAACAAGGTTGGCACTAAAAAATACCAAAGTGTCGATCACCTCAAGCAAACGCTTCGCCGGGAACCGGCAGAGCAACATTCGGGCAGCATGTGACGGTTTCATTGGCCGTTTGGAGGCCATAATTCGAGCCAAAGATAACCAATTCGAACAAATCTAAACTTATTCTCAAACTTGATGCTATTTCCGAAATTTTTTGCTTTCGTTCAATAAAATTAAAAAAAAATTAAAAATTATGGCGTTTGACTTTGTTGTAGTTTTTTTATCTCACCCTGTATAACTTCGTCCGATTTGCCTTTTATTGTCCACCAAACCTGTAATATTAGCCCAAATGGTATGAAATTTTGCACGTACGAACAAATTAAGTCTGAAAATATGTATACCAAATTTGATCGAAATCGGTTCAGATATAGCTATAGCTCCCATATATATATATATTTTTCATCCGATTTGTTATTTTTGTCCTCCGCATCCGTAATATGAACTCTGTAACAACGATATTTGGGGAAATACTATATTAAATACAGCTCAGAAATACCTTTGCTCAATTTTATCGAGATCGGTTCAGATTTGGATATAGCTCCCATAAATATATCTTCGTCCGATTTTCTATATTAGTGTGTACCAAACGTGTGATATTTGCCAAATTGGGATGAAATTTGGCACTTACGACCAAATTGAGCCAAGAAACAAGTTTGTCAAATTTGGTGAAAATTGGTTTAGATAATGCTATAGCTCCCATATATATTATTCATCAGCATAAAATTCTAAGCCGATTTAACGATGTCCATCTGTCTGTTCGTCTGTTGAAATCACGATACAGGCCACATTATTTGACGTAGAGCATCACAATTTAGCAGAATAATTTGTATTGTGTATTGAATGGTTAGTATTGAAAATGAGATATATCGGTCCACATTTTGGTATAGTCCCCATATAACGGTACCTCCCGATATTCGGTAGTTTTATGATTTTTTTGCCACACTTTTTCACGGCTTTGTCTGAAAATTGGTATTTGTAGGTCAGAATGGGTCCTAGTTCGTGTGGAGAAGCATTGTATGTATAGGCCCACGCTTTAGTATTGCCCCCATATAACGGTACCTCCCGATATTCGATATTTTGATGATTTTTGGAACATTTTTTAACGGATTTGTCTGAGAATTGGTATTTGTGGGTCGTAATTGGTTCTAATGTTTTCTTTACCCTAAGGTGGAGGGTATTAACCCTCCCGGCCGAAATTAATGTTTTTTACCTGTTTTTTTTTTTTCATTATGCTCTAGTAAATATCCGATGGGGTGTAGGGTATCATCATATCGGCCCCGCCCGACTTTTAGACTTTCTGTTTTGTCTTGTAAATGTTGTACGGAAAAGTTATTTTTAAGGTTTATTGGTAATGTAAACTGTTTGCTTATGGTGCCTTGTAGGACTACCAGATTTTTCATATATTTAGTGCCAATCGGGCATTTGACTAAGACTAGTACTTTCTTGTGTTAAACTCTTTTTGACGAATTTACAGGACACAAAGACGTGATTTCAGCATCCTTACACTTTTAATGATTATTTCCTTCAATTAACCGCAAAAAAAAATAAATTAACAAAAATTACTCCTTAAATTCGACCAAATTTGGTCTAACAAACTCCAATGTCGTGCTTTGTTAATTTCTCATATTTTGAGGACAAGTCTATGAAATTCTTCCTAGATTTACTTCCATGTCACCTCCCCCTCCCTTCCTCTTTCCCTCCCTTCACGATTTAATTGCTAACAATTTAGTTAACAATGAATTAAGAAAAAACGGTCGTAGCAGCACGACTTAGCATTTTCTTTGAACTCCAAATTGTTAACACGTATTGGCAATGGAGGTGGCGTTGGGGCTGATGGCATGGCGGAACAACAACAGAAATGTTGACAACACGAATTAACTTGGCTTTTAGTGGTGGTGGGGATGATGGTGTCGGCGAAGGTAGGACACATTTTATTGGCGGGGCATAACAACAATGAACAACAAACACCAAACGATATTATCCTCCGACAACAACATTAAAACGTTTTTCTTTAGTTAGTTAAGATACCTTCCAAAAAAAAACTTTGTCAGCCCAGCAACAACTACAACATTTCAACTCCATACCATGGCAAAGTTCATTCGAGTTCAATCACATTCATTCTGGGTTGATCCCGGCGAGATGATGCCACAATGGATGATGTGCGCCTTGGAATAAAAAACCACAACAATAACAACAGCTACATTGCCATGTAGCAAAGACAATGGGGCTTTGCAGGAAGAAGAAACTACAAATTCACGAATTAGAAATTTGGGAAGAATGGAAGATGGGAGGAGGACGAGGGTGGAGATGGCGTTTGGTGTTTGTAAAAGAAACTCCACAAAGGACCCTCTTATCACACAGGGTGGTGAATTTGGAGGAGCGGCTGGCACGTATTTAGAAAAACAACACTAACAGCCTCACCTTAATGACATCAATGATGATGATGACGATGATATCAGGCGGTACTCCTCCCTGCCAAATGGAGGAGTAACATCACCACTCGAATGGGAGTAGTAACTGTTAGTCGGCTATTTACACATGTAAGACTCATGCAAACATCGAAAATAAAAATCTCAGTTAGGAAAAGAAAATTACAGCATGGAGGAGGAGAAGAAGATGAGGAAATAAAAAGAATGCAAAGAGAGAGGACCACTAAAACACAACTAAAGAGGGGAAAAAATTGGTAAGCATATGTTCAGCTTTCACCATTACTAGTAATGACAACCACCTTCCACTTTACATTACCAGTAAGCTAAAAAATAATGACAACAACATACCATCTGCATTACTAGTATGCTATAAAATAATAAGGTGTTCCCCCTAAAATTGAGAAGACAAAACAACATACTTTTATCATATCACAGAGTGAGGATGTCGGACTGCAAAACGTTGGATCGTTGGTTCGAATTTCAGCACCAGCAATCCATTAAAAAAACTAGAAAATACGAATAGAAAATACTAAAATTTCTCAGATGTCCTAAAGATGGTCTTCTTTCAGTGGCAAACTTAAAAGCGGACCTTTGAAATACCGAATACATCTCTAAAGCCTTCTGACTACGGAAGACATCTAGAAAGCCTTCTGACTACGGAAGACATCTAGAAAGCCTTCTAAATGCAAAACCTCTCTAGAAAATTTTTTGACTACAGAGGACCCCTATAATCTCCAGGGAAAGCCTTCTGACTACAGGAGACATCTGGAAGACCATTAGACAGTACTTAATTCTTCTAATTTTTCAAATGTCCTAAAGATGACCTTCTTACAGCGGCAAACTTAAAAGCAGACCTTTGAAATACCGAATACATCTCTAAAGCTTTCTGACTACGGAAGACATCTAGAAAGCCTTCTGACTACGGAAGACATCTAGAAAGCCTTCCAAATGCAAAACCTCTCCAGAGGATTTTTTGACTACGAAAGACCTCTATAATCTCCAGGAAAAGCCATCTGACTACAAGAGACATCTGGAAGACCATTGGACAGAAGGTCTACGAAAAAGCTTTCTGGCTACTGAAAACCTACGAAGGTCTGCAAATGCAGTAGGGCTTAAAATACAAAAAGCTTTTCAATTATAGAGCACTTGAACAAGATCATCTGACTACAGACGATCCTTAGAAGCCGATCTCCTATACAGAAACCCTGAAAGACTTTCTACGGGAAAAGATCATTGGGAGGAATTTTGGCTACAGAAGATCATTGTTAGGCTTTCTGGTTAATAAAGAGACCCCTAAAAGCCTTTTTAACGGCAGAACACCTCTGGAAGGCCTTCTTACCTATTAAAGTTCTTACAAATATTGGAGGTCTCCAGACCCCTAGAAGTCTTTTTAACGTCAAAACACCTCTGGAAGGCCTTCTTACCTATTAAAGTTCGTACAAATATTAAATGGTCTGCAGGACCGCTCAGGTTATAAAATAATTTTTAGAATGGCTTTTGACAATAGAATATCCCCAAGATGACATCCAACTAAAGAAGACCAACAAAAACGTTGTGACCATAAAATACGCCTTCTATAAGTCTACAGAAATTCTCATAAGACCTCTAGAAGGTCAGAATAAATGCAGGAGATCATCAGCCTGCTGAAGACCTTTACAAGCTCATCTCAATACTTTTGTTGAGAGAATATCTCCAAAAGGAGTTCTGAATATGGAAAATGTACACTATGGAAGACTACAGGAGACCTTTAAAAGTCCTTCTGACAACAGAGCATCCCTCAAAAACTTTCGACTACGGAAGACCTATAAAGGTTATCCAACTGATGAAGACCGTCCATAGGTATCTAATAACTATGGAAGATCTCCAGAAGACCATCTGCCTCCTTCTGACAACAGAAACCCCTAAAATAACTTCTGGATCTCTGGAGAATCTTTTGGCTAAAGAAGTTACAGAAGCTCACCAAAAAGCCTTTTGTCTAAAAGCTTTCCGAAAACAATTGACTTACAAAAGAACTACAGACTATCGGATACCTCTATAAGGCCTTTCGACTATTTAGGACCTCTTGATAGTCATTTGGCGAGAGGAGACGTCTAAAGGCTTTAACTACATGAAACTCTAAAGGGCCACAGATAGACTCTATGAGGAATTTTGAAAACAAAAAACTCAAGAAGGCGCTCTGCCTAAAGAAAATCACTGAAAAATTTACTGAGTTCAGAAGTCCCTTAGTGAGCTTGCCAACTCTTTAAAAATCTCCAGAAGCTCTAATAACTTTGGAAGACCTCGAGGAAGCTTTCGGACAACCAAATTCCTCTAAAAAGAATTCGGCTAAAGAAAACGTTTTAACTACAGAAGACCTATGACACTTCTGACTGCAAAGGACATGTTTACTCTAGATGACCTCTAGAAAGACATTCGACTATAGGACATTTAATATGTTCTAGTCTGTGTAGCTCTGGAAGGCATTCTGAAACTCGCAGAAGGTCGACTGCCACAAATTCATGTCTTCAGAGGGTCACCTGTAAACAAAAAGCCTTCTAAATATGGAGCACCTTAGAAAGACTTTCTATAGTTAAATGGACTTTTAGCCTCAAAGTTCTCTTGAAGTTCTTTTCCTTCTTTGAAGGAAAGACAACCAAAAATTTCTTCCAGTTGTAAAAAGCATTTTTTGTTTTTTGATCGGCCTTTCATTTTTGAGGCCTATTATATATAGTTTAATAGTACAGCATTTGAGCATTTGAGGATGGTACATGACGGTGTTGGCCGATGCATATATCCGAACTCGATCTAATTTTGATAGCAATATTACGAGCAGACATTTAAGATGTAGCAAGTATGGGCTAATCGAGAGCATTAGCAGCCTAGAGAGACAATGGAGCATGGATAGATCGACTCCGAATGTCCTAAAAAGGATTTCGTTATAGATACCTAGAGTTTAGAACAATAAATTCGGATAGCGCACATTTTTGCCATATAAAGTGATATATACCATTTATAGGCATGATTTTAAGCGTATAAGAAGGTATCATAAAGGCGTATAGGTCTTCAAACAAGAGAATATAATATTCTCCCAACTATAAAATGCATTCTTAACATCTTTCATCAATGAAGGCCAATGAATTTATGGGCCTGAGGCACCCTTCATCGCTTGAGGTATCTAGGAAACTGTATTTTCTTTTCCAAAAATTTCACTTCCAGGGAATACAGTCGTATTCCTTAACAAAAAACATCTTCACAACAAAAACCTCGTCCCAAAGAAAAACCAAATATTCGAAAAAACGAAAAACTTTGTTCTAATAAATACATGTTACAACAATAGTAACAGTTACAACAATAACAGCAACCAAAACCTCTGAGTATTCATAATGTCTTAGAAGTAAATCTTGAAACTAGAAAAAGGTTCATGAACCGTTTGTTCGTTCCTTTGCTGTAAGAGTTCTTGTTTTTTTTTCTTCTTCGAAGAATCAATGGAAAGAGGCGGCAGAATAACTGAAAAAAAAAATTTATACTTTGGCTGCCATGGCAGAATAATGGCGATGATCGCCCACTTCCTTGTTGTTTGAATTTTGAAGTTGTTCTGCTTTACTGTTTGTTTTTCCTGTTGGTGTTGTTGCTGTTTTTTGCTTTCAAATAAACGAAGCAAAGCCAAAAGGCCTCGACACCACTTACACCCTCAACTGATGGTGGATACAGTGGATAAGGAGGAGATGTGTTCCCTCAACATTATTATATTGTGAATCCTATTTTATGCTTATTTTGACCTTGAGGACCTGATGTTTCTATAAATATAATATTGGGTGGGGTGAGATGAAAAAACTGCAACCAATTTCAGACTGCTGTCATTTCTAAGCCACTTGTCCGACAGCTGTAAAAATTATTTCAGTGACAGCTCATTATATTGTTTACAAGCGTACAAAAGCATTTTGGTAAGAATTTTCCAGAAAAAAGTTATTCGTTATGTAATTCAAGCCTGATAGTGCGATTCCTTTATATTTGGCTGAAACCGTTAGGTCACTCCAGCATAAAAATGTGAATAAATCTTTCATGTCTCGTACCATCGCTCGTAACCGTGATACTGGAAGCGTAGCCCGACTTCGAGGAATTGGACGGAAGAAAACGGAAACATCAGCAGAAATGGTTCGAAAAGTAAAGAAGCGACTTGAACGAAACCCGCGTCGCAGTGGCCGAACAATGGCTAGTGAGCTGATCATATCGCAATATTGAATTCGGCAAATAGTGAAAAATAAGTTCGGGGTAAAGCCTTGAAATTCCAAAAAGTGGATGAACTTGCACTGCAACAAAAAAAATAGACTCAAAAGAGCTAAAGAGTTGCTTCGCTTGGCCGAACGTGGTGAACTGCCGAATTGGTTTTCTCCGTCTCCGATGAGAAAACATTCGTTGTCCAGCAGTTAGTGAACAAACAAAATGGTCGTCTTTACTTGCCAAGGAGGTCAGCTGAAAATGTGCATCTTCGGTTGGCCACCAGAACTCAAGCGCCGGCCATGGTGATGGTGTGGACCGCCATAACAGCCGATGGTCGCTCTCCGCTCGTATTAATCGACCGTGGCATCAGAATAATTGCCGAATATTATCGCGAAAATATTGTGGAAGGTGTATTAAAACCTTGGGAACCTTCGGTTGGCCACCAGAACTCAAGCGCCGGTCACAATGGCCTCTCACTCTCCCCTCGTATTAATCGACCGTGGCATCAGAATAAATGCCGAATCTTTTCGCGAAAATATTCTGGAGGGTGTATTAAAGCCTTGGGCAAGCAAACATTTTGGCCGCAGACCTTGGACATTCCAGCATGACTCAGCACTATCGCACTCAGCTCGTGCCACGCAAGAATGGTTACAAAATGAGGTTCCTCGGTTCATTTCCAGCGCACAATCTCCGGATACCAATCTCCGGATACCAATCTGTTTTACTCTGGTGTCTGGACTATTTTAGAAAGCAAGGTTGGCACTAAAAAATACCAAAGTGTCGATCACCTCAAGCAAGAGCTTGTCAGGGAATGGGCCAAAATACCGCAGAGCAACATTCGGCTAGCGTGTGAGGCCGTTTGAAGGCCATAATTCGTGCCAAAGGTGACCAATTCGAACAAATCTAAACTTATTCTAAAATTGGATGCTATTTCCGATTTTTTTTTTTTTTTGCTTTCATTCGCCTCAAGCAAGCGCTTCGCTGGGAATGGGCCAAAATACTGCAGAGCAACATTCGGGCAGAGTGTGACGGTATCATTGGCCGCTTGAAGGCCATAATTCGTGCCAAAGGTGACCAATTCGAACAAATCTAAACTTATTCTAAAATTTGATGCTATTTCCGACATTTTTTCTTTAATTCGATAAAATTTAAAAAAATGTAAAAATGATGGCGTTTGACTTTGACCAAATTTTTTCATGCCTTTTGAGAAAACAATCCAAAAACCTCCGATTTATTGGCAAAATAACTGACAAGGCTCAACACATGATAAACCCACCGAAAGGCAAAACTTAATGAACGAGCCATTTAACGACTCTATCTCACCTTCCACTATCAGCGCTCTGAGAAGCTGAGTGTTGGTCTGGGTTGCCCATATTCGACGGACCTTTGGGCCCTTTGAGCCCATTCTAATCGACGAGGCTTGTCCGCAGGCAACATTCTTTGCGTCTATTGAATTTTGTACGGGAACAAATGCAAATCAATGCGAATAATCCGTTGTAAAGTGGACCGAGCCATGCCCAACTGCTGAGAACGGCGTTTTTGGGATGTTCTTGGGGACCTCTCAACACTGGCTCGTACGGCAGCGATATTCTCGGCCGATCGCCTTGTTCGACTTTTATATGGCCTCTTCGGATTAGAAAGAGCCTTACCAGTCGAAAATTTTTCGTAAAAACGCTTAATGGTGTTCTTAGAAGGCGCACTTCTCACATTTTTTAATGTTTTAAAAGCTCGTTGAGTTTTCACAATTGACTTCTTCTGTTGAATGTAAATTTCAATTATTTCGCGTGACGTGTATTGGTTCATGGTAAAAATCTGCTTGGACTGACGCTTCAAACGCGGTATGTCATTAAGCGATGTGACATCTCTGTCAAAAGTTATGGCGTTGCCAGATGGGTCCGTCGAAAATGGGCAACCCTGTTCAACTGATTTCAGAAAATCTAGGAGAGCTGGGCAGAGTCTGACTGTTCTCCTTATTTTGTTGCTCCCTTCCTACACGGTTTTTCAATGATTCTGAAATACTCTCTTTGAATGCGCGCGAAGGTGCTTTTAAGCTATTTTTAAGGACCCTTCTATTCATGCAATCAATCATTTGAGCCCACTGTTTTAAGTCCACCTTTGGAAAAAGCAAATCTCACCCACACAAATGTAACTCATTTCCAACAAACGTTGCGATCAAAATCTAAACCAAAAAGAATAGCTGAAAAAAGAAAGAGTAAAAAAACTAACAATTTCAAAACGATTGAAAGAGCAAAGAAAGGCAACAACCAAAAAAAAAACGGTCAAAGTCGAGTGGAGAAATACAATAACAACTGAACCTACCAAGATGACAGCGCCAGAAACAACAAGAACAATACAAACAGAATGACAGAAGCGGCAAATGTCGAAAAAAGTAAACAATCAAATCATCAAAAATATTAACGAAAACTGAAACACCAACAAACTTCAGCTTAAAAAGCTGTACTTAGAAGTAGAGAGAAAGAAGCCCCGGCAAAAGTGACCGGCGACAGGAAGGTAACCAAGCAATAGGCGAGAGCTTCAACGGCTGGCATTATAATGACCAACAACTACACTGTACTCCACAGTAACTTGATGACGACGTCGGATGCCGTTCCTGGCCATGACGACGACGATGGTGATGATGAATGTAGAATAAACACAACCAACTCCAACTGCAAAGTTACCAATCTAAGACTAAACGCCAACGCTCGCTGGTGTTTAGCAGGCATCATCAGCATCGCCCAGCACAAGCACCAGCATCTTTGGCCAAGAAAGTTTGTTGCTTTCCACATATTTTTGCACTCTCTCTCTGTCGGCCCGGGGATTTGAAGTCTCATTCCTAATGGCTTTTATTCGAGACTAGACTGCGGTCTTGGTGTTGGTGGCACAGCTAAGACAGGCTGCAATTTTTTTTTTCGTCCGATATGTTGGTAGGCTTTGTTTAGACTGTTCTCTTTTTCCCTCCCATGCTTTATTTCAGTCTTTCTTCTTCTTCTTGTTATTTTTGGGGTTTCTTTAATTTATTTACATCAAACGAAGAAAACTTGGAACGCGCAAAAAAGTGGCTGGCTTGCGGGCTGACGAAAAATCGAATCGTAAAACCAGTTTTGTCCAAAAATAACAAAAAGCAGCAGCAACAACAACAGAACAGCAGGAGCAACGACGAAAAAAGCAGTCAGCAACAACAAATCTCCTCCAAAAAAACTACGGCAAACTACCTTAACAGCAGCAACAGCCACAAAGCACCGATTAAACTCTGAAACAGAACAGTCGAATGAACGAAAAAATAAAATCGAACAGAATAAAACAGCCAAAAAAAGCCAACAAAATAAATATGAAAAAGGCTTCGGTGGAACATTACGCCTGAATTGAATGGCTGCTACACTCGAAAGAAAATGTGTGTTCAATGTGAAAAAATTGCTCTGCAAGGAAGAAGGGTGTCTTTAACTCCTTGGCAAAACGTAAATCAGAACCGAAAATATAGTCGACCAAAACGGGTGACTTTTTAAGCTATTCGGTTTTTGGCAACACCAGTTTAAATAGCTCACGCAAGTTTCGAGTTTTGTTTCACTTCTTTCATTATACCCTCAGCCACATGGCTACAGAAGGTATTTGATACCGCCAAAATGGGCCTTATCGAGGTAACGGTTTTAGACCCTAGATCTCTTTGGACCAAATCCGTTTCAGTACATTTTGAGTCGCTAGATCGACTCGTGTGTCCATCCGTCTCAATAATTCTCGAAGGGTGTATTTAATTTGGTCCAAACTTGCTACATCGTAATATTGTTTTTAAACTTAGATCGGGTTCGGAGATGGGCAATATCGGTACACTCCTTCTGGTACCTCCACCACAAAAGATCGAAATTTTCCAAGAAAATATTTAAGTGGGTTCGGAGATGGGCAATATCGGTACACTCCTTCTGGTACCTCCACCACAAAAGATCGAAATTTTCCAAGAAAATATTTAAGTGCACAGAAAGGGAAAGGATAATCCAATTTTGCTCCAACTTTACATCAGTCAGGTGCGAAAATGGACAATATCGGTCCACTCCATGAAGTACCTTCCCCACAAAGTGAAACAACATTTTGAATAATTACAACTCTTATAAAATGTGATGTAATAGACCGATTGTCTTCAAATCACACACATATCAATATTTCTATTGACTCAAGATCTGGTGTGAAGATTGAAAATATCAGTCGACTCCTTCTGGTACCTCCCCCACAAAGGGTCAACATTTTGAATATCCATGAAACTTATAAAACGCAATATTTCTATGCAACTTAAACTTGATATGAATATGTAATTTATCGGAATTCATGATTTCGCATAAAATTGGATATAAATGTTCGCTTTCCTTTAAATTCTGCACATACCAATATTTTTATCTGTATAAGTTGAAGTGGAATATTTCAGTCCGCTATATCTGGTTCCTCAGACATATTTCTAAATTTTCAAAAAATGTGCACATAAAAGGTGAGATGAAAAAACGGCAACCACTTTCAGGCTGCTGTCATTTCCTAGCCACTTGTCCGATAGCTGTTTAAATTATTCCAATGACAGCTCATTATATTGTTTACAAGCGTACAAAAGCACTTTCGTGAGAATTTTCCAGATAAAAAGTTATTCGTGATGAAGTTCAAGCGTGATAGTGTGATTTCTTTATTGTTGGCTGGAAAACCACAAGTGGCTATCGTTAGAGCACTCCAGCATTTAAATGTGAATAAATCTTTTGTGTCTCGTACCATTGCTCGTTACCGTGATACTGGTAGTGTAGCCCGACGTCAAGGAAGTGGACGGAAGAAAACAGCAACATCAGCAGAAAATTTTCGAAAAGTAAAGAAGCGGCTTGATCGAAACCCGTGTAGCAGTGGCCGAAAAATGACTCGTGAGCTGAACATATCACAATATTCCATTCGGCAAATATTGAAAAATGAGCTCGGGGTAAAGCCATTAAAATTCCACAAAGTGCAAAAACTTACACCGCAACTGAGAGAAAATAGACTCAAAAGACTAAAAAGTTACTTAATTTGGCCGAAAGTGGTGAACTGCCGAATTTGGTTTTCTCCGTCTCCGATGACAAAACATTCGTTGTCCAGCAGTTTGTAAACAAACAAAATGATCGTGTTTACTTGCCAAAGAGGTCGGCTGAAAATGTGCACCTTCGGTTGGCCACCAGAACTCAAGCGCCATGGCGATGGTGTGGGCCGCCATAACAGCCGAAGATCGCTCTCCGCTCGTATTAATTGACCGTGGCATCAAAATAAATGCCGAATCTTTCCGCGAAAATATTCTGGAGGGTTTGTTTAAGCCTTGGGCAAGCAAACATTTTGGCCACAGACCTTGGTCATTACAACAGGACTCAGCACCATCGCACTCAGTACGCGAAACCCAAGAATGGTTACAAAATGAAGTTCCTCGCTTCATTTCCAGCGCACAATAGCCACCAAAATCTCCGGGTATCAATCCGTTGGACTATTGTGCCTGGAGTATTTTGGAAAGCAAGGTTGGCACTAAAAAATACCAAAGTGTCGATCACCTCAAGCAAGCGCTTCGCCGGAAATGGGCCAAAATACCGCAGAGCAACATTCGGGCAGCGTGTGACGGTTTCATTGGCCGCTTGAAGGTCATAATTCGTGCCAAAGGTAACCAATTCGAACAAACCTAAACTTATTCTAATATTTGATGCTATTTCCGACATTTTTTTTTTTTTTTGTTATAAAGTACTACGATCTGAAATTTGAGATTTAGGAGGCCCTAGATTCAGATCTAGCCTGAGAGTTGGTAAGGAGCCCTTTCGGAGAATAGTGGGACTGTGTGGACCAGATACGGAGGTACATTATCTGTACATTAGAACGTTAGTCTCTTTATTATATGAACTCCTACAAGATTAAATCCGCTTCTAACAAGGGGTATCCATCAGCGTAAAATTCGAAGACGATTTAGCGATGTCCGTCTGTGTTTCTGTTAGTCTGTCCTTCTGTCCGTTGTAATCACGGTATTTTTCGAACGAACTGAGACAGAAGGCTTTGCACACATGCGTATTTTGCCAGTAGGCAGGTTAAGTTCGTAGATGAGCCATGTCGACCCACGTTGCTAAAATCATGAAAATACCCAAATTGTTTCAACTTTTGTATTCGAAGTTTATAATGGGTACTACAGCCTACGCCTAAAAAATTTGAATGCAGGTGCCCGTCTCCGTATAGCCCCCTTATATCGGAACCTTCCGATATTCGGTATTTTAATGATTTTAGCGACATTATTCACATGAATTTTTTCAAATTTCTTATTTGAAGATCTTAATGGGTACTACAACCTGTGACAAAAAATACTTATGCAGATCCACGTCTTCTTTTAGCCGACCTATAAAGGTCAGGACATTTTTCAAGTTCTTTCCAAATGGTGATGGGTATTAAAAGATCGGCCCGGCCGAACTTAGCTGCTTTTTTCAATTGTTAAAAGTGCGATTAGTACTTTCCATTGGTCTCATTCGACAACCCTTTATTTTGTTTGCCATATAAATCTCAAAAACATTTAATTATTTTTTTTCTCGAGTGTACCAAAGACCACAAACCTTTTCGTAAGTAGTGTACTTACTGTAAGCTTGGATCAACGACAACAACAACAATAATAACACCAAAAACAACCACACAACGATCAATACAGGGGGTACTTATTCTCCAAAAAACAGAGTACTTGAATACATTGTTTGTTGTTAGGCAAGATAACTGGAAAGCTAGCTGCTAGCTGCTTGGTTGGCTTGGCCTTATGGTGGTTGAGGTCTCAGTCTAAGTCTCGTGATGTTGTTATGTGGATGCTGCGTCAGTACGTCCGTCGATGAGGTTGTTGCTGTCGCTGCTATTTTTGCTGCCAGATCAACTCACGATTTTTCTATGTCGAGTTTTGTAAAAGGCACGAGCGGCTGTCAGGGCAAAAAAGCGCAACACCAAAACAACTAATACAGCAGCAAATCTTGAAAAAAAAGACAACAACAACAAAATTGATCCTCTTCTGGTCTTATAGGAATACAGTCGCGAATGATGGTAGCAGACATCTTTGAGTGTTTGCGCCTATTCAGCAAAACTTTCAAGTGACGTAGCTACATACATGCAACATGAGTGTGTGTGTATGTATATTGCATGTATGTATGAATGTGTCGATGTATATATATAACGATTAAAGTTTGTTTACATATGTATTGTATGTACAGAACATATGTTTCTATGGATGAACTAACGTATATATTTGATATTTATGTACATACATATGTATGTTTGCGGCTGAAGGAGATGTACCTTCTCCTCAAACCCTTTTGTTTTGCTTGTGATGCTATAGAAAACGAATAGAGGGAGTTCCTTTGTGTTGGTACAGCAGCGCCAATTTTCTTGGGATTCGATGCCTCTGGATTAAAAACAAAGTTGTCAAAATGTCGGTGAACTAAATTAAACTGTCATAGGTAACGGTTCCTGTGATTTTGACAATGAAGATACTGAGTGTATCCCAACCTCGAAATTTAACGTTAATAAGGGTACAAAACAGAAAGATGAAACTCAAACGATTAGAAGACTATTACATTTTTTTATGAGTATGAAATATCCAGATCTTCTACAAAACTTCTACGAATTAAATGTCCATAGCTCCACGAATAGAGTGATAATTTAAACCTTGAAAAGGAGTGTACACGGTGAGATAAAAACAATTTAAAAATCTGTAAGATCGGCCGGGCCGAATTTTGAATACCCTCCACCATTTGGAAAGAATTTGGCAATTTTCAAAAAAAAAAAAAAAAAAAACGTTAAAAATTTTGTTAAAATTTTAAAACTACCGAATGTAGCCGTTATATTAGGGTCTATACGACGACGTGGACCTGCATAGGCAACTTTTGTCATAAGCTATTACAATATTCAAATGCGAATTTGAAAAAAAAAAATCAGTTTATAGTGTAGAGTAGCTAAAATCATCGAAATACCGAATATAGGGAGGAAACATCGGGTTATACCAAAACGTGGACCTGCACAGAAATTTTTTTTCATAGGCTGTAGTATTCATTACGAACTTCAAATACCAAAATTCGAAACAATTCCACTAAATAATGTCGCTAAAATCATCAAAATTCCGAATATAGGGGGGTAACTGATAAATGGGGCCTATACGAAGACCAGGACCTGCATACACAATTTTCTGTCACAGACTGTAGTTCCCATTACGAACTCTAAATACGTAATTTGAAACTACTCCGGTAAATAATAACGCTAAAATCATCAAAATACCAAATATTGGAAGGTACCGTTATATGGAGACCATACGAAGACGTGGACCTGCACAGACAATTTTCTGTCATAGGCTGTAGTGTCCATTACGAACTTCAAATACCAAAATTTGAAACAATTCCGTTAAATAATGTCACTAATATCATCAAAATACCGAATATCGGTGCAAAATTTTAGCCTTCTATCTCAATTCGTTCGAAAGATAGCGTGATTATAACAGACAGACGGACAGAGAGACAGACGGACAGACAGGCAGACGGACATCGCTAAACCAACTTACAATTTTACGCTGATCAGGAATATATATACTTTGTTGGGTCTAACATGAGTATTTCGAGGAGTTACAAACGGAATGAAAAAGTTAATATACCCTCCATAGTATGGTGGAGGGTATAAAAATGTCGGAAATGGCATCAAATTTTAGAATAAGTTTAGATTTGTTCGAATTGGTTACCTTTGGCATGAATTATAGCCTTCACACGGCCAATGAAACCGTCACGCCACGCTGCCCGAATGTTGCTCTGCGGTATTTTGCCCTATTCCCGGCGAAGCGCTTGCTTAAGGTGATCGACACTTTGGCATTTTTTAGTGCCAACCTTGCATTTCAAAATACTCCAGACACAATAGTCCAACGGATTGGTATACGGATATTTTGGTGGCCATTGTGCGCTGGAAATGAAGCGAGAAACCTCATTTTGTAACCATTCTTGGGTGGTGGCGTGCTGGGTGCAATGGTGCTGAGTCCTGTTGGAATGTCCAAGGTCTGCGGCCAAAATGTTTGCGTGCTCAAGGCTTTAATACACCCTCCAGATTATTTTCGCCATAATATTTGGCATTTTTTTCTGATGCCACGGTCGATTAATATGTTATGGCGGCCTACACCATCATCATGGCCGGCCCTTGAGTTCAGGTGGCCAACCGAAGGTGCACATTTTCAGCGGACCTCTTTCGCGATAATATTTGGCATTTTTTCTGATGCCACGGTCGATTAATACGAGCGGAGAACGACCATCGGCTGTTATGGCGGCCCACACCATCACCATGGCCGGCGCATGAGTTCTGGTGGCCAACCGAAGGTGCACATTTTCAGCTGACCTTTTTAGCATGTAAAAACGATCATTTTATTTGTTTACAAAATGCTGGACTACGAATGTTTTCTCATCGGAGAAAACCAACTTCGGCAGTTCACAACTTTCGGCCATGCGAAGCAACTCTTTAGCTCTTTTGAGTCTACTACTGCGGTGTAAGTTCTTGCACTTTTTGGAATTTCAATGGCTTTACCCCGAGCTCATTTTTCAATATTTGCCGAATGGAATATTACCATATGTTCAGCTCATGAGCCATTTTTCGGCCACTGCGATGCGTTTTTCGATCAAGTCACTTCTTTACTATTCGAACTATTTCTGCTGATGTTGCTGTTTTCTTGTGCCCACTTCCTTGACGTCGGGCTACGCTACCAGTATCACACTAACGAGCGATGGTACGAGACACAAAAGATTTATTCACCTTTAAATGCTGGAGGGCTCTAACGACAGTCACTTGTGATTTTCCAGCCAAATATAAAGAAATCATACTATCACGCTTGAATTCCATCACGAATAATTTTTTTCTGGAAAACTCTCACCAAAAATGCTTTTGTACGCTTGTGAACAAAATAATGAGCTGTCACTGGAAAAATTTTAACAGCCGTCGGACGAGTGGCTTGGAAATGACAGCAGTCTGAAGTTGGTTGCAGTTTTCTCATCTCTCCTTCTAGTAGCCGAAGACTATTAGGTTTTCTATGACCAACTGGATATACCAGAAAACTTCTACGAACATGGTATTCCTGTCTTTACGAATAGGGCTAGAATCGGGAAATTTGGTATTAGAGGAACAAAATATATTGATTTGCTATATCTGGGCAAACCTTACGACCTTAAAATGCCTCTGTGGTTATCAATATTCCAATTTGAAATGTTTGCTACTCGTAGTATTCAAACCACCCACATTCACGTCAACACAACATCACACCTAATAACTTCATTTGTAAACAGTTGGCAAAAATAAACATACCAACAAAACAATTCCACAATGATATGTCAAAAATATGTAAAAAAAACATTTATACATATATTCATACCTACATACATCTATGTATATATGTCACCCCCTACAAGTCTATCACCCACTGTGAAATCTAATAAAATTACAATTTAAATGCAGCCAACCAGTTAAATGTCCATGTTGAGACATGTATGGGGACTACATAGCAAAAATATTGACAAACCCGCAGACGGACGCACAGGCAGCAAGTCCGATAGACAGACACTCAGACAGTTAGTCTATGTCCGAAAAGAATAAATAAAATTCAATTAATGTCAATAAAACCATCGCCAAATGACGTTAACAAAACTCCAACGCAATTTTTTTCAGCATTGGAAAGAAAAACAAGAACAACTTTTCACTCCCCCAATCGAAGGAGCAAAAAAACAACATCGGGGGTGGGTGGCAATGACAGTTGGTTCTATGGTAAACAGGAAAAAAATAAAGAATGTCTGAAGAAAAAATACCAACCAGTATTTTAGAAAAAGATAAAAAAAAACACTGAAACATGCAATTGGAATTGTAACATTTTTGCGGTGCATTTGGAAAAGAGACTAAGTCCAAAATACAGGGTAATCAGCAGGATTCCACAAAGTAAACCATAACAGCAACAAACTAAGATATATGGGACAAGAGAGACCCTCAGGTGTTTTAGGGATGGAAGAAGATCCCAGCCTGATGGACTTCTTCTGTCCATAGAAGACCTGAAGGTATTTTTTGGCCAATAGAAGATCTGAGAGACAACTAGGAACAAAAAAGATCGTTACATTTTTATGGAGAAAACCAGTGCGGGTTCTATTTGCCCTAGAAAACCTCAGGGTTTTCTATTGCTCCTTGAAGCGCTGAGGATCTTATATTGACCCTAGAAGGCTTCTGTCCCTAAAAGACCCTTAAATTTTCTAAGGACAAAATAAGACCTTAAGGTCTTTGGACTGGAGAAGAACTCCAGGTTTTCTGTGGGCCAGAAGAAGACCTTCAGACCTACAGGGATTCTATGGGACAATAGAAAGCCAAGTGGTATTTTAAGGACAGAAACCTTCTAGAAGGAGCAATAGAAATCCCTGAGGTCTTCTAGAAGACCCACAGACCTGACAAGAACAAAATAAGATACCTCTTTTAGGGGTCTTCTATTGTCCATAAAAAATGTAACAACATATTTATGTTTCTAGAAGTCTCATTATGAGATCTTATGATGGCCGAAAAATATCTTCAAGTCTTCTATGGACAGAAGAGGTCCACCAAGTCTTATATAGGGATAGAAGAAGGCCTAAAGAAGAGCTTCAGGTCTTTTAAGGACCGAAAAAGATTTTCAGTTCCTTGGAGAACCGAAGAAGCCCATCTTCTATGGACCGCGTAAGACCAGGACTTCTATGGACCCAAAAAGACCTTCATGTATCCAATGGACCTGTTGATTCCATGGGGTTCTATGGATCGAAGAATACCTACTGGTTTTCCGGATAAGAACTTTTGGGCTTCTATCGACCGATGAAGACCTACAGGTCTCCTAAGACCTTCAAGTCTTCTATGAACCTTAGAAGGATTTTAGGTTTCCATAGACCGAAAAAGACCTTTGGGTCTTCTATGGACCGAAAAAACCTTCAGGTATTCTATGGAGCGAAGAAGACCATCATGTATTCTAAGGACCAAAGAAGACATTCAGGTCTTCTATACCGAAGAAGACATCAGGTATTCTATGGACGGAAGAAGGCTTGCAGGTCTATAGACCGAGGAAGACTTACAGTACCTTCAGGACTTTTGTGAGCCGAAGAAGACCATCATGTATTCTAGGGACCTGTGGATTCTATGGGGTTCTATGGATCGAAGAATACCTACTGGTGTTCTCTGGAACGGATAAGAACATCTTGATTTTCGGGTCATCTATGGTTCGATGAAGACATTCAGGTCTTCTATGGACCAAAAAATAGCTTCCGTTCTTCTATAGACTTAAGAAGACCATCCGATCATCTTTTGACCTTCAGACCTATTAATCTTATGAGGGTCGAAAATGGTATTTGAGTCTTATATGGGCTCAATACTAACTTCAGCTCTTCTATGGGCCGTAGATCTTGACGTCTTCTCGGGACAGTAGAAAACTGACGTATTCTAGAGACAACGGAAGACCCTCAAGTATTTTCGGGACAGTATCTTGATGTATTCTGTGGAGGAGGGAATACCTCCGCCGCCAAAAGATTGTCACATACAAAAAATCAAACCCACCCACTGGTAATACATAAACATAAAACATATGTACATATTTATGTATGTATGTTTATAGGTATGTATACATGTTAAAAAACTGTAAACAACACTCATGACAATAAATCTAAAATTCTTGGAAAACGATTACAACAAAAAACATAACAACTACACCAATTTCAATACAAACAGCGCTTAAGAATTTCAAAGTTCAGGCTTTATGCTAAATATGAAATAGATTTCATATTTGTTTGCCGGTTGATTTTTTTCTTTCCTCGTTTCTTTGGAAATCATGGGCCATTAAATGAAAGCCATCAAAGAGAGACAGAGCATCAAACAAACAACCAATTTAATGACTGACAGACAATTGACTGACTGAACGAATGACACAATGGGTGAATCGAAAAGATAAATGGATCTTAGAAGACTCACTCCCCACTTCCCCACTCTACTCAGCCGAAAGCGCAATGGCAGTTTGTCCGTCGAATAGGCTGGAAAAACAAACACTGAAGAAACTGATTGTCTTTTCTTTTCATTTCTCGACAACTGAACTGAAGTCAGCCAGCCAGCGGACAGACAATCGGACATTAGATTTAAACAAGCAAAAGGTAATTATGTCGAAATACTTAGACACACTCACAATTACATACCGACAATCTATCTCAAATGTGTAGTGGAAATGTAATTAGAAGACATAATCCATGAAGAAAATCTTCCAGGAGGGGACCCCTCTCCAAAAGTACAGCTGGGGATGACAAATAAACGAATTGAAAGCTAGGCTTGAAATGGATGAAAGCAAATGAAAAAAAGAATTACAAAAGTTTTTCTTCGAGATTTGGAAAAAACGAAATGTTCGTTTAGAACGACTAGTGGAAGAGCTATGGTATTTCATGAGAGGATGATTTTAAGGGTCTTTCAAGAAAAGATGAACATTTAGATTTAATTCCGCAGAAAACAATAGGTTCTCATATGGGAAGATGTATTGCTACTCTAAGATTGAAAAGACCTATGGTCTTCGACAAAGACAATAGCATTGCTTAAGAAAATATGTTCTTATCGAAGGAGCCAAGTCAAAACCAGGTCAAAATCCTTTGGGAAACTAGGACCTAGGGACAAGGAGACCTTCGGATCTTGTATCAGAAGACGAGGCTCTTTAAAATAAGATAAACAAATATAAATAAAATATTCACATCATTTTCGAAAAAGAAAACCTCAGGTCTTCTATTAAAAAAAATTCTTCTGGTCCTCCTCCTTAAAAACAATGCCACCAGGTCTTCTTCTATGAAAGTTGGATCTACTCTAAGGAAAGAAGACTTATGGTAAAAAAGGTTTTTAGATATTTTATCAGAAGATGAGATTCAGCATTTCTTTGTAAATGGATTAAATAGTTTTATGCGAGTATTTGTTAGGCCCCTGGCGACACAACGACCCTCAGGTATTTTATGTAAAATCGTCATTATGGTATTTTTTTCTGCAAGGAGGCCTGCAGGTCCTCCTTCATTAAAACAGGGTCTTCAAGCCCTCTTCTGGGATAATGTAAGAAAAAAAAAACCATCAGATCTTCCTTCTGGTCTTCTTCCCCAAAAAGAAGTCCTTGAAAACAAGGTCTTTAGGACCTCTTCTATGAAAAGTGGATCTCCTGATCTCTTATGAAAAGAATACTTTAAGACCTTCTCCTCAGGCCTTCTATTAAACAAATTCTTTCAGTGATATTTGAAAAGAATTTATTCATAGCTTTTACCAAAAGAAGACCCTTAGGCCTCTATGTCACAGTCTTTCAGTACCGCTTCTACAAAAAGAGATTCTATAAAAATTGAAGTTACGAAAAAGAGATCCTTAGGTCTTCTACGCAAAACAGTCTTTTAAGTCCTCCTGCTTAAAAAGAAGGCTACCACGTCCTCTTCCATGAAAGTGGATCTGCTTTAAGAAACGGAGACCTATTTATAGTCACGAAGGCCTTTAGATTTTGATCAGAAGGCGAGACTCAGGTTTTCTGTGCAAATGATAAAAAATATTTTTAGAAAGGAGTCCTTTTTCGTCTTTCTCTGAAAATAAGACCTACATGAAAACAGGGTCTTCAGGTCCTCTTCTGGAATAATGTAAGAAAAAGAAGCCATCAGGTCTTTAATGCAAAAGAGTCCTTCTGGTCTTTTTCAGCAAAAAGAAGTCCGTCAGGCCCACCTCCATTAAAACAAAGTCTTCAGGTCCTCTTCCAAGAAAATTGGATCTCCTGACCTCCCTAAGAAATGATTACATTAAGATCTTCTCCTCAGGCTTCCTATTAGACAAATTCTTTCAGGGGTTTATGAAGAGTTTATTCATTCATAGAGGCCCTTAGGCCTCTATGACACACTCTTTCAGCTCCACTTCTCCAAAAAGAGATTCTATAAAAATTGAATTTACGAAAAAGAGATCCTTAGGTCTTCCACGCAAAAAAGTCCTTTAGGTCCTTTTGCTTAAAAAAGGCCTCTCCCATGAAAAGTGGATCTGTTTTAAGAAACAGAGACCTATTTTTGGCAATGAAGATCTTCAGATTTTTGATCAGGTCTTCTGTGCAAATGATAAAAATTATTTTCAGAAAGGAGTCCTTTTTCGTCTTTCTCTGAAAAGACCTACTAAACAAGGGTCTTCAGGTCCTCTTCTGGGATTACGTACGAAAGGGAAACCATCAGATCTTTTATGCAAAATAGTCCTTCTGGTCTTCTTCCCCGAAGAAAGGCCTTCAGGCCCTCCTCAATGAAAGCAAGGCCTTTAGGACCTCTTCTTTGAAAAGTGGATCTCCTGATCTCTTTATGAGAAGAATATTTTAAGACCTTCTCCTCAGGCCTTCTATTAGACAAATTCTTTCAGTGATTTATGAAAAAAAAATTATTCATAGCTTTTACCAGAAGAAGGCCCTTAGGCCTCTATGTCGCAGTCTTTCAGTTCCGCTTCTCCAAAAAGAGGCTCTATAAAATTTAAGTTACGAAAAAGAGATCCTACGCAAAATAGAAGGCTTCCACATCCTCTTCCTCGGATCTGTATTAAGAAACTTTGACCTATTTATGGTCATGAAGACCTTTAAATTTTTGATTAGAATACGAGACGAGAGGTCTTCTATGCAAATGGAAAATATAGATTTATGCGAATATTTTTTTGGTCCTTGACGAAAAAGCTGCGAAAGAGTCCTTTGTGGTCTTTTTCTCTAAAGGTGTTTAAGTCCTCTTCTAGGGTCATTTACAAAAAAGAGACCAAAGCGTATTTTATACCAAAGCGTCCATCTGGTCTTCTTCCCTAAAAAGAAGTCCTGCAGGTCTTCCTCCATAAAAACAGACTCTTCTCTTCTACGAAAAGCGGATCTCCGGATCATCTATGAAAATGATGCTTTAAGGTCTTCTCCTCAGAAAAGAATTTTTTCATAGCAGGTCCCCCTCCATAAAAACAAACTCTTCTCTTCTACGAAAAGCGGATCTCCTGATCGTCTATGAAAATAATGCTTTAAGATCTTCTCTTCAGAAAAGAATTTATTCATAGCTTTTACAAAGAAGACATAATCTTTCAGTTCCATATCCCCAAAAATAGGTTATATAAAAATTGTCCGTGAAGAACTCCTTCAGGTCTTTCCTACGACAAAATCTTCCTGTCATCCTGGAATTGGAAATAAAATATTAAATTCTTCTACAGAAGAACTGCCCTTCCTGTCATCGATTAAAGCAAGGAAAATACAATTTTAAAGTCTTCTACAGAATACCTGCCCTAAGGTCCTCTCAAACACAAAATCTTCCTGTCATCCATCAAAAAGAAGAGATCCATGTCTTCTACGCAAAAAGTGTTACCCTCTGTAGGGTACCCCAAACGTTTCGACAAAATGCTCATGAACCATGGTGACATGCCTGCCTAATCGCTTCGCATGAGCTTCAAAACAAAACCGAAATGACAATTTTTCAGTTCCAGAGTTTTAAGATGAATTATAAGAAATATTACAACAACAACAACAATACACTAACCAACAACAGCAACAATTAAAGTTTCCACATAACCAACAACAACAATGAGACAATTGAAATCTTTACAAATGATTAGAAGAAAACATGACATAAAAGTGGAAACAAAGACAACATGCCAAAATGCCAAACAACAACAGCAGCAACAACAACAACAAAAAAGTTCGACCACCGAGACAAAGACATGCGCCGAGAAAAACATGAGCATTAAAATGCTTGACTTTAAATAGGATTGTCAAAATGTAGATTGACACCCGAACGCAAGACAAACGGCCGTGCAGCAAAGTGGACGCTGACAGATGGATGGATAGTTCGATAGATAGTATGGCAGTCAGGGAAACTTGTAGGTAAGTGGAGGGATAGCTTTGAATAAAAGGTACAAAACTGAGGTGAGCCACAGTGGGGATATTTTCTATTATATATATTTTTTTTGTAATATATTAATTGATCCGATAGGTTAATTGATCGAGATACACTATGTTTTTTACTGTATTAGGGTAATAATTGCTCAAAATGTTGACCCCTTGTAGGAGAGGGTAACAGAAGGAGTGGTACGTTATATTCCATATTCACATCAGTTCTCGTTTAAAATTTATATCCTTTCAAAATTTTGTGGGGAAGATATCATAAGGAGTGGACTGATATATGATATTCTTTCTTCAATTTCGTCAATTTCTTCACCTGCCTAGGACTAATCCATATAACAGGATTTGCAAAATTTGCATAAAATCGGATGAACCTGTCTTTATCAATAGAGTAAATTAATTTCTTTAAAAATTTCGAACTTTTGTGGCAGAGGTACCGAAAGGAGAGGACCGATATTGCCCATCTCCGAACTCGATTTAATTTTGATAATGAAATTACGATGTACCAAGTTAGAACGAAGTCAGATAGTCCCTTCGAGAGTTTTCGTGCACACCAACAGGACAGACAGACGGGTGGAAGGAGGAGCCCCTTTTAATCGACTCACATATCCTAAAACGTATGCTCCAAAGAGACATGCGGTTAGTTATTTTGTTTAGACACATTTTGTGCCGTTACCATAATAAAATGTACCCTCTGTAGCCATATGGCGAGAGTATACAAACCAGTTGAGCATTGACTTAACGTTTTATCAGGGCTATACGAAAAAACTCGGATTATGTAGATACTTTTCTTCCTGAGGAGATGGTACCCATTACGAACTTCTTCAATTATCTTGAAAGATGTTGATAAAACCTTCAAAATACAAAATTTGGGGAAATTTTTTATTTTTTTCTACCAGGATGTCTAAAACCGTCCAAATACCGAATATCGAAATGTACCGTTATATGGAGTCTATGCAAAAATGTGGAACCATATGGACAGTTATTTGCGAGATGGTTCCCTCCTGATAGGAACTCGAAACAGCCGATTTACAGCAAAATTTAAGCAATATATAAAAGAGGATAATGATGAATCTGACTGGCAGAGAATCAACGGTCGAGGGTCAGTCTTGGTGTGTAATAAGGCTACATTCTTGGAAAGTCATACTAAAAGGATAGAACAATTTCTAAAATGTAATAAAATTGTAATATTTTGCATTAGACAAACGGAATGATTGGGAGTTAGAGTAACTGATAGAGTTCAGGATAGATGTACCAAAGGTTGGGAAAAGTTCTAAAATGGTACTAAATGTCTAAAATTTTACCATTTGGAATAATGAAAACGGATACCGCTTGACAGTTGGTACGGGAATCAAGATTGGAAAGAAAATTTGATATTTGAAAAGGGGTTTTGGAAATAGGTACTAAGAGTAAGAACCATGCTAAATGGTACTACAATTTCGAACAGTTTATGGTGAACAGATGAAACTGAAATTTTGAAATTGTGTATTGGTGTACTTGTTGGTGGTAGGTTTGCGATAAACAGGTGGATTTGGAAATTTCTACTACTATTGCACGAAAAGTACTAAATAGTACTATCATTGGTACAATTTCTTATTGGGTAAACAGATAGGGCTTGAAATATGAAATTTGGTATAAGGTTCTCTGTCATGTGTAGCCTGGACATATGGAGGTGGTTTTGGAAATGTGTGCTACAATTTTACGAAAGGTACTAAATGGTACTATATTTGGTATTGGTTGATGGAATAGAGACAAATTTCTGAAACTTGATGTTTATATTACTGACTGGTATCTGTGTTTGAGATACGGCGGTGATTTGGAAATGCGCCCTATTTGTGTACGAAAAGTACTAAATGGAAGAGAAATGTTTATTTCTGGTTACGTCGGTGCTAAATGGTACTAAATTCGGTATTGGGTGATAGGGATAGGGCTGGAATCCTTAATTTTGATATTAAGGTCTCTGTTAGTATCTGCAATTGATATATGGAGATGATTTTATAAATATGTGCTATAATTGTACTAAATTTGGTTACCGAAATCCTGAAAATTGATATTAAGGTCAATGTTGATTTATGAGAGATTAACTGTACGAAAAGAACTGGACTTGGTATTGAGTAAAAAGATAAAGATGAAATTAGATATGGATGTCACTGTTCGTGTTCGTTTTTGAGAGAAGCTGTTAGTTTTGGAAATGTGTACTTTGGATCTACGAAAAGTGCAAAATGCCACAAAATGTGCCGTTGGGTGTAGGGATAGGGATAGACTTTTAAAAATTGGTGTCGAGGTCACTGTTGGTGTCTAGAGTGAAGAGAAAGAGTTGGTTTTGAACACGCGTAGTGTAACAGCATGAAAAGTGTGGCAATAAATTTGGGATTTGGTCTAAGGATAGAGCTCGAGATTTAAAATTTGATATGGGTGTCACTTTTGGTATATGGTTTAAAGAGAAGAAGGTGGATTTGGAAATGCGTACTATATTTATTTCCACGAAAAGTTCAAATGGTACTAAATTTGATTTTGGGTAAAGGGATAGAGCTGAAATTTAATATTAAGGTCAATGTTGGTTTCTAGGGTTTACATATGGAGACGTTGAAATAGTTTTGGGCAAAAAAATAGACGTAAGTCCATTGTGACATTTTTATTTATTTTTTTTTTTTTTTTTTGTTTTTCAGTACTATTCGTACCTTTTTGTTACAAATTACCAAAAATCCTATTTTGCAAATAAAGTCACTCGCAAATGAAGCCACCTTCGACATGTCGAAGTTCCTTATTACAATATTTAGTACCTTTTACCATAACTTTTGAAAAACCCAGTATTTATTATTATTGACTTGATCCGCTTTGTTAGAACGTCGGAAAATTCCTTTGAATGAGGAAAGCCCTTGGAGAGTGTGTCTAAATCCTATAAGGAAAATATCGCAAACGCAATCTTCCTTATCAAGGCCTGCAGAAGTCCAGCTCTATATATACATTTGTTGGAACAAGTAAAAAAGCTGTAAGTTCGGCCGAACTTTGAAAACCTCCACCTTTTGGAATAAATTTGGCAATTTAAAAAAAAAATAAATAAAAAATAAATAAAATAAAATAAATAAAAAAATCCTTCAAAATTTTTGTTAAAATCTTAAAAATACTGAATGCAGCCGTTATATTAGGGTCTATACGACGACATGGGCCTGCATAAACAACTTTTGTCATAAGACTTTGCAATTTTCGAATGAGAAACTTGAAAAAAAGTCGGTGAAGAATGTAGCTAAATTCATCAAAATACCGAACATAGGGAGGTACCATGGGGGCTATACCAAAAACGTGGACCTGCACAGACAATTTTCTCTCATAGTCTGTAGAACCCATTACGGACTTCAAATACCAATTTTGAAACAATTCCGGTGAATAATGTCGCTAATATCATCAAAAAACCAAATAGCAGGAGGTATCATTACATGGGGGCTATACCAAGACGTGGACCTACATGGCAATTGTAATTTGCAATACCAAGAGTCCTGCAGACATAATGTACATTTGAGTAAAATTTTATCAACCTACTTCATTTCGTTCGAAAGCTAGAGTGATTTTCACAGACAGATAGGCGGACGAACATCGCTAAATAGACATGGAATTTTATGCTTTGTGGGGTCCAAACTGTATATTTCAAGGTGTTACAAACGGAATGCCTAACTTAATATACCCTCCATACTATGGTGGAGGGTATAAAAACAGTGCTAACAAAGGCGGATTAGGCTGCTAATGGGGTCATAGGTCACAAATAATTAATAGGACCAATTAAAACGGAGAAAAAATTCGTCCTGGACAGTTCAATTATATGTGGAATTTTTGGTCACATGATTTTTAACTCAACTGTTAAAAGTTTTGGTTTACAAATGATTTCCCCCATTGTTTCAAAAAATCATTTAATAATATTTCTAAAAACAAACCCTGGATATCGGTCATAATGACAAACTGACAATAATTCAGTCACAAAATAACAACTGGAATAACAGTATCGAACGATCGGCAGGCTGGAAAAGACCAACAATTGACAATCACAATTTTATGAGTCAACTGCAATGAGACAGGGGGTAAACTGTGTGAACAAAAAAACCCCAGAAGATTTTCAACAAAAATCAGCAACAATTCAAGAAATAAATTAAAAAACAAATAAATTAAAAAACAAATAAACAAAACCACAACAAACAAAGAGAAAAACAATTTCAAATCAATTAAATTTAGGAAATGACCATATTTGGCCAATGGGCCAAATGTGAAACTGCCGTTGTTGTCCCCTATTTGCAGCAGCTGTGATGGCCCGTCATCCAGTCAAGCAACCAACCAATCATCCAATCGAACCAGCGAACCGAGAGCCATTCATTCCATTTGACTTTAGAGTCTCAAATTTGAGTTGATTATTGTCAATATGGGTAGACTAATTTCTGATTAGTTTGGCTGTTTGAATGTATGCCCGTCTGTCTGTCTGCCTGTCGTTTTGGATTTTTTTTCGGTCTCGCTTACTGGAGCCATAAAGTGCCACAAAACTAGATTTCACATCAATTTTTGCCCGTAGTTCGAAATGAAATAAAAACACAATAATAAAGCGCCCACAAATCAATTACAGCCATCGAAATGGGATGATGATGAAGACTGGATTACTCCGTTTCGATTGGATTGAGGCCAACAGTGAATCGGGGATTTGTAAAGACGGCTCACAAAGTTTCTGGGGGGCGAACATTTTCTGCAAAAAAGCATGGATGAAGAAATGAACAAAAACTAAATCATAGACATAGAAATGTCATAATAGCCAAATTAGGAAATAATATTGGCATATCGTGAGAATGTTGCTGTAAAATGTAGGATGGAAAATGAAAATGTAACATTTTCGATTCTTTGTTTTGTGGGAAAAAGGTGGGATGTCTTAGGAATTGCTTTATCTCTATATGGTCTATCTGGTCTCTATCTGGTCATCAGTAAGGGTTTGCGTATGGCAATTTTAACCTAAAACAAGTAAGCAAAGGCTATAGCCGTGCGGGGCCGACCATGTGATACCCTACAACAATACAATATGTTAGAAGCCCCCTTATGTCCAAATCCATTTTGGAAGATTTCACTTTTGAAATTATGTGACGGAGCACTGTCCAGATATTACCCTTAGCATTTTGACCAGGGACATTTGCCCAATATTTACGCACTATGTTGTATTTTGCAATCATCTCCAAAAGCAAGAGGCTCCTCTGTGTTTCCAAATTAAGACTCTTCTATACGATCTTCTTGTCTACGATATTTGGCTATATTCGTCAAAGAAATCAGCAAAAAAAATGCAGAAGTTCGCATTTTGTGTATTTCGGTATTTTCAGACAAAAGTAGTGGTCCATTCTACACGCTGTCCTAAACTCTCTTTATGACCTTTATAACGGCTGCAAAATCAGGAACATTTTTAGTTTTTGGTCCATTTCAACACCTAAATATATTGCGGACATCTTTGAAAACAATAGGCCTAGCCCTTCTGAGCCTAACCCTAGTCTTTTCGTGAGGATCGGACGATAATTGCAATCTGTATATAATATCCCAAACCTGTGTTGTAAGGTGGAAAAATATTACAAAATATACACCTTAATATTATAAGTCAAATTCAAAAAATCGCATGCGATAAAAAATATGAAAAAATAAAAAATGTCACAAAATACTAAAAAATCTATATTAAGATCATTTTTGACTTATTTTTATGCGATTTTTTTTTAGATTTTATACTTTTATGTCAAGAGGGCATTCTGAATTGACAAAATTTGTCAAAATAGGTCCAGCCATTCTTGAGATATAAGCATTCTATCTAACATCCCCTTCCTTTGTATATATACATTGTATATATTTCGCTATACATATCCGATATATTTACTATCGGCATCTACGTAACAGTCAGAATTGACCTGTTCGTCTATTTATGATTTCGCCGGGACTAAAAATATTCGCGGTATAATGGAAATTTGACTTTTATTTAACACAAATGTTTAGTCTTTTTCACCCACCCACTTCACCGATGACCATCAAAATTGGAAGGCTTCTGCCCAGCCTTAAGCTCTAGCCGCATGCTAATTTCCGCGTCGATTGGTCCATAATTGCGACCTGTAGAGCAACTGCAAAATCAATAAATTTTTCAGTTTTTGGTCCATTTCGACCCCTAAATATTATGCGATCATCTCCAAAAGAAATAGGGTTCTATTCTGACATTAACCCCACCTCCATTCTAAATTTAGTGAAGATCGGGCCATAATTGCGACCTGTAGAGTGATTACAAATTAACATGGACAGACGGACGGACGGACATACATAGCTAGATCGACTCAGCTCGGCGAGATAGGAAGATCCATATATACTTTCCTATGTGGGAAATCAATATTTCGAGGTGTTACATAATTTTTGGCCCAATCAAACTTATAATACACCAACACAAAGTGTTGTAGGGTATAACTATGGCAGTATGAAAGCAGTAAGGAAAGGTCAAAAGTCGGGCGGGGCGTATTTAGTATAATATTGGGAATTTATATAAATTAGATCATAAGAACTATGAACCAAAAAACATTGCTGTATAGTGCATGATACGACTTCGATACATATTGGAACAATAGGTATATCGGACCGGTCAATTTGTGCTGATATTAGCAATTTGGTGCACAAAAAACCAGAATCGGATAAAAATATATGTGGGAGCTACATCTAAATCTGAACCGATCTTGAAAAAAGTTTAAACACTTATTTCTGAGCTGTATTTGATATCTGGTATCAACGATTATTGTTGTGGAGGGCATATTATGCATGTGAGGGACTTTAACGCCAAATCTGGGACCTATAACTATATACATGGGAACTAAAGCTATATCTGAACCGATTTTCACCAAATTTGAAGTACTTGCTTCTAGACTTAATTGGGTAAGGTGTGCTAAATTTTAAGTCATTTGGACATATATTGGTCGTTTGGTGCACAATCAATCTGATATCGGATAAAAATATATATTGGAGCTATATCCTAATCTGTTAAGATCTCGATAAAATTTGACAGAGGTATTCTTGAACTCCGTAGCTTATATGGTACCAAATATCATTATTGTGGAGTGCATATTACGCAAGCAAGGGACTTAAAACCCCAAATAGGATGAAACAAATATATGGGAGCTATAGCTATATCTGAACCGATTTTTTCTAAATTTGATGTACTTGCTTCTAGACTAAATTCGGTCGGATGTGCCAAAAATTGAATTGATATTGGCCATTTTGTGCTTGGGCCAAACAAATACATTTTTTTGGAAAATTTCTTCTCAATCGGATAATAAATGCGACCTACATTTTTATCACAAAAATAAAAAGATAGGCGGACGGACAGACAGACGGACTTACATGCATAAATCCGAAGATATATATGGGAGCTATATCTAAATTTCAACCGATTATCATAAATTTCAATAGGATTCGTCCCAAGGCCAAACAAATGATTTGTAATAAATTGCATCTCAATCGGCAGGCAGACAGTCGGACAGACAGATGGATCGACTTAAAATGTGTGCAGATCAACAAAAGGAGGTGGTTTTTGGAAATGTGTTCAAAGTGTAAGAACTGTACTATATGGTAGTTTCGATTTGGGGGAACGAATACAGCTGGAAAGTTGAAATGTTGGTATTGGACTCAATAATGGTGGTAAGGGTTGATGTGTACTAAAAAGTACTAAATTTGGTACAAAATAATTTTGAATAAATGGATAAAATTCAACATAGAAAGAGGACGTTCTGGAAATGCATAGAATAAGTCTATGAAAAGTACAAACGAAAAAGCGAAACGGAGTTTCGTAAACATGTAAGAAAAGTACTGAATGGTACTTAAGTTGGTATAGAGTTTAGGAAATTAGCTGATATTGTGAATATTGCTATAGTGATGACTGTGATGTGCAGCGAGATGAATTTGGAAATCCATACTATAACGCGCACGAAAAATACTAAATGGTACTGAATTTTATATAAATATAGGAATCAAGCTGAACTTTTGAATTTAACTATGAGGGTAAATATGGATTAGACAAGAGAGAGTTTTTGGACATGCGAAAAGTGGTCAGTTCTATACGGAGTTTGGGACGAGATGTAGAAATATAAACTTTAGCATTAGCATCACTGTAAAGTGATTATCTTAAATTAAATTAGAGTAGGAAACAGGGTCGAATTGTGCTTTTCGGTATTAAGATCATTCTGATCATATATGAAATACAGCAGAACTTCAAAAAAACTCAATACCCCTCAAAAACGAGGAAAAGTTCACTCTCATTCGAGCGACATCGAAAAATTGAGTTTGCTCGTTTTTTTTCTGTTCCCAAGAGCGTTCCACTCGAATTCGAGTAAAATTTACTTTATGTTCAAATTCGAGTGGGAGCGCTACTGGGTAAAGGAAAAAAACAAGGAAACTCAATTTTTCGATGTCGCTTGAATAGTAGTGAGCATGTTTTACTCGTTTTTGAGTGGGAGGAAAATGTGTTCGAAATTGAACAGATTCTACTCTTGCCAAGCACTCTTTAAGTTTCTGTCATAACGATGTTGTATTTCTATGTATGTGTACTTTTTCTCTATAAGATCACATTCCCCTCTCTTCCTACATTCTTCCCCCCTTTAACTTTTTAACTTGTTGTTTTTGAAAGAGGCGGTAGCCAAAATCCCTTTCAGTTCTTTTAGGAAACCTCTGTAATCAAAACGCTTCTTGAAAATGTCCGAAGTCTTTTCAGATCTCATCCGTGTTCGGAAGACCTACTAGAGGACTTTTTGAGTACAAAGCATTCAGTGTTTTTTTATAGCAAAATATGTCGTCTGAAGTAGTAAGGTCTTCTACAGGTATTTTAAAGTCCTTTCAAAGTTTTTTTTGTAGACAGAAGACTTCTAGAGGTTTTCTGTGACCAAACTGTCTTCAGAGGTCCGCTGTAATAAAATTATTTTTTCTCTTAAGATAAAGTATTCTATACTAAGAGGGCTTCCCGGAGACCCTTTGTAAACAACGGACCTTTTAGAGGTCTTCTGTAATTAGAAGTATATATAGAGGTCTTCAGTACAAAATGAGCCTTTAGGAGATTTCCATTGTAAAAAGGCTTTTTAAAATGTCTTCTGCAGTTATATAGTACTGTTAGAAAGCCTTATAGTCGCTTTTTGTAGTTCGAAGGCCTTCTAGAGGTCTTTGCCTTTTTAAAAGACCTTTTGAAAGTCTCCTGTAGTCAGAAGGTCCTCTGGATGACTTTTTTTCTTTGGAAGATTTTACGTAGGCCAAAAGGTCTTCTAGAGATCTATGTAGTGTAAAAAGCTGTAAGTTCGACCGGCCCGAACTTTGAATACCCTCCACCATTTGAAACAAATTTTTCAAAAAAAAGTAAAATTCGTTAAAAGTTCTGTTACAATCTTAAAAATGTCAAATGTAGCCGTTATTTTAGGGTTTATACGACGACGTGGACCCGCATAGGCAACTTTTGTTATAAGCCACTACAATGTTCAAATGCGAAACTCGAAAAAAAAATCAGTGAATAAAAAAATACCGAATATCGGGAGGTGCCATTATATGGGTGCTATATCAAAACGTTGACCTACATGGCCCATTTTCAATACCAAAAGTCCTGCTGACATAATATATAATTGAGTAAAATTGTATCAACGTACTTCATTTCGCTCGGAAGTTAGAGTGATTTCCACAGACGGACATCGCTTAAACGAAATAGAATTTTATGCTAATCAAGAATATATATACTTTGTGGTGTCTAAAAGGTATATTTCGAGGTGTTACAAACGGAGTGACAAACTTAATATATCCTCAATACTATGGTGGAGGATATAAAAAGGACTGTAGTCAGAAGGTCTTCTAAAAGTCTGCCGATATCACAAGGATTTTTAAATATCTTTTGTAGTCAAAAGGTCTTCGAGAGATTTAAAATAGACATTAAATCATTGTCTTTTTTTAGTTGAAAGACTTTTTATAGGTCATTCGTCGACAGAAATTCACTTAGGGGTCATCTGTAGTCAGAAGGACTTGTAAAGGCCTTCTGTAGTAACTAGGCTTCCTAGAGACTTTCTATAGTTAATTGACCTGAACGTCGAAAGGTTTTTAGAAAGTAAAAATGTTGTGTGACGTTATTTTCAAAACGTGCCCATTTGATTAAAAAAAAAAAGAATTCCAACTTTTTTTTATAAAAAAATGGTTTTATTATTTTTTTTAATTAAAAAAGAATTCCAACTTTTTTTATAAAAAAAATGTTTTTTTTTTTTTTAATTAAAAAAGAAAATTTGTTTTAATTTCACTGATTTAAAAAAGTCTCTTATCTTAATCTCTTTTAAACGTCTCTTTAACTGTTCACTTAGCAAATATGCTTCTCTTGCATTGTTTGTTATCAAAGAGATGTCCAAATGGAGGGGAAATTACAATTAGCAGTTTCGTGGACTCAAGTGGAGACTTTTTGTGAAAGAGAAACAGGCAGATAAGAAAAGAAAAATGTGTATGCGGAAATTTGAAAGTGTTTAAACTAAAGAGAAAGCAAAGAGATTTATCATAACTATTTAACTGAAGTTATACCATACTTGAATTAATTTTGTATAAATTAAAATAAAAAGGGAATATAGTATTTTACAAAATTGCCAAATTTAGTAACTATACCAATTTCAGAATGATATATGAGCAGACAAAATATTGAGAGTTAACACAGATTCTCAGCATAAATCTATCCGCATTAGGAATTATGAATATAAATAGAGGGTACGAATTTCCAAGCTAAAGATTATTCTCATAGCCCATTAAAACAATGTTATACCTCGCTGAAACTTGAATAACAATCTGCTCCCAGACCAAGATCCTATAAAAGTCTAATAATCATTCAAATTAAATTCCAATTTTAATGACAAAAAACCAAACACTCAAAACCAGTCACAACCATAAAAAAACTCCACAAACATCGAACAGTGGCACAATTGCCTATCATCAATAATTGAAAAATTGACATTTGGCAAACGCATCATTCATGCAATGCTGTCCAAGCGCGTCTTTGGTGACCACGGCAGTCAAAATAACGATGACGAAAAGAACAACAATAACAACGGAAGCAAACGGCTAAAGACACAACCCCAGCATCAGCAGCAACAGAATTGTCTCCGTCACCGTTGGCGTCTTCGCTGGCAATAGCCTCAAGAAAACACTGGCCATTAGCAGAGGCAAGAGTGCCATCTTCCTCAGCATCATTGACATCCCGAATTGCAGTCATGCCATGCACACAAATTGTAGCAGCTGCAGCAAGGCTGCCACCAAACACGATTCATAAAAAAATCGAAAAAAAGCAATACAAACCGGCAGAGGAAGAAGAAAAACAGTTTTAATCTTCAATAAAAGTTTAAGAAACATTCAAAACATAATGAATAGCTGAGTTGATTGGTTGCCCCTTCTTTACTGGCACCAGGAAGGGCGAATGGAAGGGTAAGTTCTAAGCTAAGCATTTTTTTCCTTCTCGTTGTTGTTGTCTTCGTATACACTGATCGTTGGTTGACTTCTAGCTACAGCCCCTCTATTAGGAATCTTCTGCCTTAGGCCAAGGCGGAGGTAAAACGTGAGTACGAAAATAGCAAAGAAGATGCTTGAGGCCTCACGGAAGATGTATGGTGGACAAAGAAGAACAAAACATTTGCTGTACTGGAGAACTATTAACACTAACAAAATGGCAAGGCGATGCAACGGAAATGATGTAACAAAAAAATGGGAAGGAAGAAGTGGATGAGGAAGATTTCAAGTAAATTGATCAGAAACGTAGCTAGGCAAAGTAATTAGACCCTCTGGTGTTCTATAAGAAGACCTACTGGTCTTCCAAATGAAGGCCTTCTGTTCCTCTATATAAATTCCTTCTTGTATTCTCCAGAAAAGGCCTTCAACTCTCCACAAGAAGATATTTAGGTATTCTGAGAGAATTCCCTCTGACCTTCTATTAGAAGACCCCTCTGGTCATCTATAAGAACACCTTCTGGTATTCTATAAGAAACCCTTCTGGTCTTCTATAAGAAAACCTTCTGGTATTCATAAGAAGGCCTCCTGGTCTTCTATAAGAAAACCTTCTGGTATTCTATAAGAAGTTCTCCTGGTCTTCGATAAGAAGGCCTTCTGGTCTTCCATAAGAAGGCCTTCTGGTCTTCCATAAGAAAACCTTCTGGTCTTCCATAAGAAGGCCTTCTGGTCTTCCATAAGAAGACCTTCTGGTCTTCCATAAGAAGACCTTCTGATCTTCTATGAGAAGACCTTCTGATCTTCTATGAGAAGACCTTCTGATCTTCTATGAGAAGACCTTCTGGTCTTCTATGAGAAGACCTTCTGGTCTTCTATGAGAAGACCTTCTGGTCTTCTATGAGAAGACCTTCTGGTCTTCTATGAGAAGACCTTCTGGTCTTCTATGAGAAGACCTTCTGGTCTTCCATGAGAAGACCTTCTGGTCTTCCATGAGAAGACCTTCTGGTCTTCCATGAGAAGACCTTCCAGTCCTCTATGAGAAGACCTTCCAGTCCTCTATGAGAAGACCTTCCAGTCCTCTATGAGAAGACCTTCCAGTCCTCTATGAGAAGACCTTCCAGTCCTCTATGAGAAGACCTTCCAGTCCTCTATGAGAAGACCATCCAGTCTTCTATGTGAAGACCTTCCCGTCTTGTATTAGAAGACCGCCTGGCCTTACATGAGAGGACCTTCCAGTCTTCTATTAGAAGACATTCTGGCCTTCTATGTGATAACATTCTGGACTTCTATGTGAGGACTTTCAAGCCTTCTATGGGATGAACTTCTTGCCTTTTATGAGAAGCCCTTCTGCCTTTTGTGAGAAGACCTTCTGACCCTACATGAGAAGACTTTCTGTCCTTCTATAAGAAGATCTTCTGGTCTTCTACGAGAAGACCCTATGGTCTTCTATCAGAAAACCTCCTGGTCTTCTGTGAGTAGACCTTCAAAGAGTTTTCTGTGTAGAAAACCAGAGGATCTTATTCTTCTTATAGAGGACCAGAGGTCTTCTACAACAAGACCTCTCGTCTTCTAAGTGTAGATATTTCCGCGCACTTTGAGAATACCCCTCTTCTACCTCTCTGCCATGATTTTTCTTTATTGCACTCAACGTCAAAGAATAGAAATCGTTTGTAAAGCCTTTTTAATGGCCCAACAAAAAACGATGATTCTAAATAAACGAAAGAATAAACTTTGGCTGATCATGGATACAGGAACTGCACACAACGTAGATAGTCTTGAGAATAATAGCAACAACAACATAAACATTTTCAAAAACACAAACAACAAAAACAGATACATTCATCTCATCCAGCGAACCAGGCAGCCATCCAAAGTCAGAGTTAATGATGATGACGTTGAAGAAGTACCCCTCTCCTTGAGGCGATTGCTACCCCGTTTCTCTTCCATCAACATTTTCCTGCCATTTCTCTTTGCTGCAGTTTCAAATCGAATCGACAAAAAAACACAGAACTTGAAATAGTTAAAGGAAGTCTTAACAAATGAAGGAAGGAAGAGAATTATGTTTACAAACACACTCGCACACCACGCCATGTCCGAAGACACACGATCGTGTGCATCCCCCCTTTGGAGATCTTTTCTTGCCTTTAGAATACCATGAATGCATTTGGCAGCAGATGCAACTGCAGTCCAGGAGAATGCATCCAACAACTCGATACCAAATAGCATGTTCAGTACAGATACAGCCACCGACGGACAGTCGGAGAGACAGATAGACGGACAGATAACGACGATTCATTGGCGCGCGGTACACACTTTAGTTGCGGTTGCTGTTGCTGCATCGTCTCTTGTTTTTGCCTCAATGCACGACCCGATCATTTTATTTAACGAATGAAGTATTCTTATAAACGTTTGTTAGATTTATATACTTTTGGACGCTCGATGTGTGGCTGAATGGATGATTGGATGCTGGTTGGCTGGATGACTAGTTCCAAAGAGTGTTTGCTTCTTCTAAAGGTTTAAAGTGTGTGTGTGTGTGTATGTGGTTGAGCGTTTAAGTTTTTTCCCCTGTTGTAAGATGCTGTTTAGTTGGTTACATGGCTGGATAAAGATCTAGACTAGGGTACAGTGGGACGAGAATATATAAGGGTAATTTTAAAATGGTACGAGAAGGGCTGGACGTTGGTTTCTATAGAAAAAAATAGACTTAGGCTCCTAATGCCTATAGAAAACCTTGGGGTCTCATATTGCCTATGAAAGACCTACAGGTCTCCTATTGCCTTTATAAGACGATGAGGTCTCCTATTGTCTATAGAAGACTTTGAGATCTCCAATTGTCTATAGAAGATATTGAGGTCTGCTACTGCCTATAGACGGCAATAGAAGAAGACCTTAAGTCTCCTACCGACTATAGAAGACCTTGAGGTCTCCTATCGACTATAGAAGACCTTAAATCTCCTACCGACTTTAGAAGACCTTAAATCTCCTATCGACTATAGAAGACCTTAAGTCTCCTATCGACTATAGAAGACCTTGAGGTCTCCTATTGACTATAGAAGACCTTGAGGTCTCCTATCGGCTATAGAGGATCTTGAGGTCTCCTATCGGCTATAGAGGACCTTGAGGTCTCCTATTGACTATAGAAGACCTTGAGGTCTCCTATCGACTATAGAAGACCTTAAATCTCCTACCGACTTTAGAAGACCTTAAGTCTCCTATCGACTATAGAAGACCTTAAATCTCCTATCGACTATAGAAGACCTTAAGTCTCCTATCGACTATAGAAGACCTTGAGGTCTCCTATCGACTATAGAAGACCTTCAGTCTCCTATCGACTATAGAAGACCTTAAATCTCCTATCGACTATAGAAGACCTTAAATCTCCTATCGACTATAGAAGGCCTTGAGGTCTCCTATTGACTATAGAGGATCTTGAGGTCTCCTATCGGCTATAGAGGACCTAGAAGACCTTCAGTCTCCTATCGACTATAGAAGACCTTAAATCTCCTATCGACTATAGAAGACCTTAAATCTCCTATCGACTATAGAAGGCCTTGAGGTCTCCTATTGACTATAGAGGATCTTGAGGTCTCCTATCGGCTATAGAGGACCTTGAGGTCTCCTATTCACTATAGAAGACCTTGAGGTCTCCTATCGGCTATAGAGGATCTTGAGGTCTCCTATCGGCTATAGAGGACCTTGAGGTCTCCTATTGACTATAGAAGACCTTGAGGTCTCCTATCGACTATGGAAGACCTTAAATCTCCTACCGACTTTAGAAGACCTTAAGTCTCCTATCGACTATAGAGGATCTTGAGGTTTCCTATCGGCTATAGAGGATCTTGAGGTCTCCTATCGGTTATAGAGGACCTAGAGGTCTCCTATTGACTATAAAAGATCTTGAGGTCTACTATTGACTATAGAAGACCTTGAGGTCTCCTATTGACTATAGAAGACCTTGAGGTCTCCTATCGGCTATAGAGGTCTCCTATTTATTATAGAAGACTTTGAGGTCTCCTATCGACTATAGAAGACCTTGAGATCTCCTATCGGCTATATAGGACTTTGAGGTCTCCTATCGACTATAGAAGACCTTGAGGTCTCCTATCGACTATAGAAGACCTTGAGGTCTCCTATTGCCTATAGAGGAATCGGAGATCTTCTATTTGCCTAGAGAGGAGCTTGAGGTCTCTTAAGAACCCTAAAGGGTTTCTTTCAACAAAACTGAACTTTTGTTCCACCGTTCACCCCGACTGCGCAAATGTATCCTTCTCGTGTGCATTACAGCCATTACGTGCCCTCAACACTCGTGCACGCTCTTTCACATTGTCTTATTTTTCTGCTCAGAGATAACTAACGACTCCATGGTCCATATGGTGGATTTGTGGCCGTTTTCCTTTTTTTTTTGTCTTTAAATTCCATCCTTCTTTACCTTGTTCTTTTTTGTTTTTACTTTACATTCAGCCACAGCGGAGGCATTTGCAACATGCCCTCCGTGTGGACTCTGAGGGGAAATGATGCAACCAACACCACACCATGTCATTAGCTTTTGGACGTGGTTCATTTCATCAAATATCACACAATGGCTTAAATGGCAGCCAAAAGAAGCAACAACAAAACAGAGCCTTATATTCGATGGCCAATGGTTCGGCAAATTCGCGTCTGTTTAGCTTTTGTTGGCCATTTCCATTTCTTTTACGGTCTCCTTCTCTAGGTTCTTGCCTTTTCGTAGCTTATGAACGTTTTGTAATGTTTGCTGGTTGTTTTGCGTCATTTAAGCCCATCTTATTGTTGTTTACCTTCCTCCTCTTTCCTTCATTTTTATGTTTTCCTCTTTCATCTGTTGGTCTATGTCGCTGATGTTGTATTTGTTGCTGTTGTTGACAAATAAAGAAAACCATTGTTGAAATAGAATGCCTAGAGTTGACTACGCTTTGTTCGATGAGCTACGATCGCTCAGGGGAACGGAGAGGGGCGGAGGCCGGCCGCTGTGTACAGATGTGATGTAATGGACCATTAAACATTGAGAGGCAGGCCGTTGTGGCGAGATAAGAAGATTGTCGATTAGGGCGTATGCGCGGAAAGTTATAGCACAACATTAATTTTTCATCTACTTTAGACGTTAGAAAACATTGAGGTCTTCTATTCGCCATATGGGATCTTCAGCTTTTCTGGAGACACCTTGAGGTCTTCTATATCCTTAGGGAGACCTAAAAGTCTTCTATATGCTATAGGAGACTTAAGGTATTCGTCTCTTCTGCTATATGGTATAGGGGACCTTGAGGACTTCTTTATGGTATAGGAGACCTTGAGGTCTTCTATATGCTACAGGAGACCTTGAGATCTTATATATGCTATAGGAGACCTTGAGGTCTTCTATATGCTACAGGAGACCTTGAGGTCTTCTATATGCTATACGAGACCTTGAGGTCTTCTATATGCGCTAGGAGACCCTATTCAGTATAGGAGACCTTGAGGTCTTCTATTCGCAATAGGAGACCTTGGGGTCTTCTAATCGCAATAGGAGACCTTGAGGTCTTCTACATGCTATAGGAGACCTTGAGGTCTTCTATATGCTAGGTCTTCTATATGGAGACCTTGAGGTCTTCTATATGCTAGGTCTTCTATATGGAGACCTTGAGGTCTTCTATTCGCAATAGGAGACCTTGGGGTCTTCTATATGCTATAGGAGACCTTGAGGACATTATATGCTATAGGAGACTTTGAGGTATTCTATATGCTATAGGAGACCTTGAGGTCTCCTATATGCTATAGGAGACCTTGAGGTCTTCTATATGCTATAGATCTTGAGGTATTCTATATGCTATAGGAGACCTTGAGGTGTTCTATATGCTATAGGAGACCTTGAGGACATTATATGCTATAGGAGACTTTGAGGTATTCTATATGCTATAGGAGACCTTGATGTCTTCTATATTCTATAGGAGACCTTGAAGTCTTCTATATACCAAAGGATATCTTTAGGTCTTCTATTTGCTATAGGGGACTTTGGGGTCTTCTATATGCTATAGGAGACCTTGAGGTCTTGAGGCGATCTCTTACTGACTTCTGTTTGCTAAAAGAGACCTTTAGGACCCCATTTGTATTATATGAGACATTGATGTCTCCTTGAAGTTTCAGGCTCTTAATAACAAAAACCCCCTTTATGACCGACCCTCGTATGTTTGTGGCAACATTTCATTTTTATGATTATTGTTATTATTTCACAAGGATTGCGTCGAGAATTCCCCACATATATTCACGAATATTTACATAAAAATGATTCTGTATTTTTTGCAATCTTAGTTCCGACGAGTGTCTTTCTTCTTTTGGTATTCACTTTTTGTCTTTTTTCTTCTGGTTGTTTTCTCCTTTTTCATTCCATTCAATATTACGATTATTGTTATTATTGATGCAATGGCATTTTTTATGATGCTTTACAATGCTGCGAGTTTTCTCCTCTTCGACGGGAAAAGAAATCTTAGATTTTGGCCTTGAATTTATGGACATTCCTGATGCAGCGCATTGGCTGCATTATTGATTTTTGATGTTGATGTTTAAATATAAATCATGACAACAATAATAAAAGAAAATGAAAGAGAGAGAAAAAAAGCAGCTGCTAAATGTTTTTTTCCATATTTTGAGCAAGAAACGCTTGCTTGGGCCTTGCGAGCGTTTTGATATTTAGTTATGGTCATTGCCTATCGTTTTAAATCTATTTCGGTTTCTATTGGGCCTTTTACATAAATTGTGGATCAATAAAAAATAATGCCCCCCCTCCTCGTGGACTCCCTCTTCTTCGTTTTCTTCTTACCAACAGTTTTCCCCATGATAGGCGTAAAAAATCTCTCGTTTGCCCCGAAGTCTATAATTTACGCTTGAATTATGAGAGGATTTCGTTACGTTTCCGTTGTGTTTATGAGGTGAGCGATACGCTTGCTGTGCCAAATGAACGCGCAACACTTCATTAGAAGTTTAACTAATCGTCAGCGACGATGACGACGATGGCGACGAACGACGTGGTTCGTGGCGGTATTTTAATTGCCATCGACCAGCGAGAAAAGGAGTTATGACGCTAATAACACGATTTGTTAATTTTTTATTGAATGCATTCGCAGTATGTGTGTGTATGTGTGTGCGAATGTCTGTGTGTGGCTAAGATTCATGGACCAGTTCCTTCCTGAGCAGTATTTCAGCGACCTTACATTGTAATGGCCTTAATTGCCACCATTTGAAGATTTACAGATAGACAACAAACTCCAGCTGGACAGCACTTACCTGCAACGAAAAAGAGATTTATAAAACAGCAATTAAAGATAAAATTCATAAGCCATCGAATAGCAATTAGTTAGAGTTTCAAATAATTGGCGTTCGGTAATTTGTTAGTGACGCAAGCAAAGAAGAATAAGAATGATAGGCGATTTAAGCGTTTAAAGTTTAAAAACTGCAATTGAATAGCAAAGAAGATGGCATTAAGGACTTCTATTCGTATTTTATCGACAACAGAAGACCCCAAGAGTCTTTATAGATAATATGAAAACGCTTGGGGGACCCAAGGTAAGAAAAAAAAACCCCAAGATCTCATATGTCAAATACAGGACCTCAGAGTCTCCTATGGCGAAGTGATGGCGAATGGAAAACCTTATAGTCTCCTATGCCGAACTGAAGACCTCAAAGTCTCCTTTGGAGAATAAAGGTTTGCTATATGAAATAGAAGATCTTAATATCGCCAAAGGCGAATGGAAGACCTCAAGGTCTCCAAAGACGAATGGAAGACCTCAAGTTCTCCTATGGCGAAAAAAGACTTTAAAGTCTCCCATGCCTCCAGAATAGCTCAAGGTCTCCTATGAATAAGACCTCGGGGTCTCCCATTCAATAAAAAGGTTTCAAGGTATGCTATGGTGAAGAGAAAACCTCCACGTGTCCTTCGGCGAAGAGAAAATCGCAAGATCTCAAGACGATTGAACAAGTGAAGTATTATGTATCACATAGGAGACTTCAAGGTCTTATATAGACAATACAATTTCTCATAAATCGAATAGAAGACCTCAAAGTCTCCTGTGGCGAATAGATGACCCCAAAATCTCCTATGGCTAATAAGAGACCACCAGATAGCTAAAAAGAGACCTCAAGTTCTTCTTTAGCTAAAAAGAGACCCCAAGGCCTTTTATAGCATATGTGAGACCCAAAGGTCTTGTATAGTACATAGGAGACCTCAAGGGGTTCTATAGAAAATCGGATAGCTCAAGGTCTTCTATAGGCAATCGGAGACCTCAAACCCTTCTATAGATAATTGGAGACCTCAAGGTCTTCTATAGACGATAGGACACGTCAAGATCTTCTGTAGCCATAGAAAACCTTAAGGTATTCTTTAGCCAATAGGACAACTTCATCGACAGCCAATAGGAGACCTTAAAGTCTTCTCCAACCAATAAGAAACCTCATGGTCTTATTTAGCATAAAGGAGACATCAAGGTCTTCTTAAGATCTTGTATAGCATATAGGAGACCTCAAGGTCTCTTCAATAAGAGACTCTAAGGTCATCAATAGTCAATAGGAGACGTTAAGGTCTTCTATAGCCAATAAGGAGCCCTTAAGGTCTTCTATAGACAATGGGGGATCTTAAGGTCTTCTATAACATATAGGAGACCTTAAGGTCTTCTACAGCATATAGGAGACCGTAGGGTCTTCTATAGCCAATAGGAGACCTTAAGGTTTTCTATAGACAATAGGGGATCTAAAGGTCTTCATATAGGAGACCTTAAGGTCTGCTATAGCATATGAAGGATCTTAAGGTCTTCTATAGCCAATAGGAGACCTTAAGATCTATTATAGCCAATAGGAGACCTTAAGATCTTCTATATCATATAGGAGACCTTAAGATATTTTATAGCGTAGATCTCAAGATCTTCTGTAGCATATAGTAGATCTCAAGATCTTCTGTAGCATATAGGAGGCCTCAAGGGGATCTATAGCATATAGGAGACCTCAAGATCTTCTATAGGGTGTAGGAGACTTCGAGGTCTTCTATAGACAATAGGAGACATCAAGGTCTTCTGTGGACTCTAGAGGACCTCAAGGTCTTCTATGGACATTAGGAGATTTCAAGATCTGCTATAGCCAATAGTAGGGTCTTCAATAGCCATAGAAGACTTTAAGGTCTTCTATAGCCAAAAGAAGACCTTAAGGTCTTCTCCTCAAGGTGTTCTATAGCATAGAGTAGACCTCAAGGTCTTCTATAGACAATAGGAGACATCAAGGTCTTCTGTGGACTCTAGGGGACCTCAAGGTCTTCTATGGACATTAGGAGACTTGAAGATCTGCTATAGCCAATAGTAGGGTCTTCAATAGCCATAGAAGACTTTAAGGTCTTCTATAGCCAAAAGAAGACCTTAAGGTCTTCTATTGCCAATATGAGACCTTAAGGTCTTCTATAGGCAATAGGAGATGTGAAGAGCTTCTACAGCCTACAGGAGACATTAAGGGCTTCTACCGGAAATAGGTAATCTATAGCCAACAGAATAACTCAAAGCCTTCCATAGACAAAAGAAGATCCCAAGATCATCTAGACTAGTCTATGACAAAACTGAAGCTCGTCTATGAGAAATAGACGACCTCAAGCTCGTCTATGGCAAATAGACGACCTGAAACTCGTCTATGGCAAATATACTAGCTGAAGCTTGACCATGGCAAATAGACGACCTGAAGCTCGTCTATTGGAAATAAACGACCTGAAACTGTCTATGGCAAATAGACAACCTCAAGCCCGCCTATGACAAATAGGTCGCCTATGGCAAATAGACGACCTGAAGCTCGTCTATGGCAAATAGATGACCTCAAGCTCGTCTATGGTAAATAAACGACCTGAAACTCGTCTATGACAAATATACTACCTGAAGCTCGACCATGGCAAATAGACGACCTGAAGCTCGTCTATTGGAAATAAACGACCTGAAGCTTGTCTATGACAAATAGGTCGCCTATAGCAAATAGACGACCTCTAGTTCGCCTGTGGCAAACAGACGACCTCAAGCTCACCGATGGCAAATAGACCATCATAAGGTTTGTTAGATTTAATTTCTTCATCGATGTCAATCCTCTTTCACGCACTGTAGTCCCAGTTTTGTGACAAACTGTGCTTGCAAATAAAAACATGATTCTTGTGTGCAAAAAAAAAAAAATTGTTAATTTTTTTATATTTTTTGTCGAAATTTTTTGTGGGATCAATAAATATTTTATTTACAACAAAAACCAAAAAAACGCTAGACAAAACATTTTGTCGCTAAGGCCAATAAATTGTCGTCAACTATTTTAGATATAATATCAGAGGAAAAAAATATTACAATAAGCCGAAACTAACTAGGCGCATTGATGTGGACGATGTTGCGTACCACTGACTGGCTGGCTGGTTGGCAACAAAAAACATTTTATTGTCTGACAAAAAAGTGTTTGAATTATTGAAAAAGTCAATACGAAATGAATGCCGGCCGGACAGTGAGTGAGAGAACAAAACAAAACAAAAAACCGTTTGCAATGCAGGGAAAATGTTGACATTTTGCCTTCATAATTTAACAAAAATCGAAACGGATTGCAGCTATATCAGATTAAAACATTGTTTTCGAGGGTTTTTTTATGGGGTTTAGAAGAAGAAAAAACAAACAAAGTATTTCTGGGCCAATTAAAATTTAAATATAATTGGATGAAGAAATATGGCTTTGTTTTTGTCGTGGAATTTATTATGAATGTAAAATTTAAAAAAAAAATAAAAAAAAGATTTATGTTATTGGATTCGAAAAGGGTCCAACACAAAAAGTGTGGGTATAAAGATCTCATATGACGTTGAGTTAAATAGAAAAGTTGGAGCTCTTCCGTTGTCTAGAGGGTGAGATAAAAAATCTGCAACAAAGTCAAACACCATAATTTGTATTTATTTTTTAATTTTATTGAATGAAAGCAAAAAATGTCGGAAAAAGCATCAAATTTTAGAATAAGTTTAGATTTGTTCGAATTGGTCACTTTTGGCACGAATTATGGCCTTCAAAAGGCCAATTAAACCGTCACACGCTGCCTGGATGTTGCTCTGCGATTTTTTTATCTCATTCCGGGCGAAGCGCTTGCTTGAGGTGATCGACACTTTTATATTTTTTAGTGCCAACCTTGCTTTCCAAAATACTCCCGACACAATAGTCCAACGGATTGGTATCCCAAGAATTTGGTGACCATTGTGCGCAGGAAATAAAGCGAGGAAACTCGTTTTTTAACCATTCTTGGGTGGTGCTGAGTCGTGTTGGAATGTCCAAGGTCTGCGGCCAAAATGTTTGCGTGCCCAAGGCTTTAATACACCCTCCAGAATATTTTCGCGATAATATTCTGCAATTATTCTGATGCCACGGTCAATTAATAAGAGCGGAGAGCAACCATCGGCTGTTATGGTGGCACACACCATCATCATGGCCGGTGCTTGAGTTCTGGTGGCCAACCGAAGGTGCACATTTTCAGCTGACGGTCGATTAATAGGAGCGGATAGCGGCCATCGGCTGTTATGGCGGCCCACACCATCCCCATAACTGGCGCTTGAGTTCTGGTGGCCAACCGAAGGTGCACATTTTCAGCTGACCTTTTTGGCAAGTAAACACGATCATTTTGTTTGTTTACAAACTGCTGGACAACGAACGTTTTCTCTTCGGAAAAAAACTAAATTCGTCAATTCACCACTTTCGGCCGAGCGAAGCAACTCTTTAGCTCTTTTTAGTTTATTTTCATTCTGTTGCGATGCAAGGAATTTTGATGGCTTTACCCTGAGCCCGTTTTTCAATATTTGCGATATGTTCAGCTGGCGTGCCATTTTTCGGCAACTGCAACGCGGGTTTCGATCAAGTAGCTTTTTATACCTTCCACCATACTATAGAGGGTATATTAACTTTGTCATTCCGTTTGTAACTCCTCGAAAAACTCATTTCAGACCCAACAAAGTACATATATTCTTAATCAGCGTAAAATTCTAAATCGATTTAGCGATGTCCGTCTGTCTGTCTGTTGTAATCACGCTATATTTCGAACGAAGTGAGATAGAAGGCTAAAATTTTGCACACATGTTTATTTTTCCAGTAGGCAGGTTAAATTCGTAAATGGGCCATGTAGGTCCACGTTTTCATATAGCCCCCATCTAAAGGTACCTCCCGATATTCGGTATTTTGATGATTTTAGTGACATTATTCACCGGAATTGTTTGAAATTAGGTATTTGAAGTTCGAAATGGATACTACAGCCTAAGATAGAAAATTGTCTGTGCAAGTCCACGTCTTCGTGTAGTCCCCATATAACAGTACCTCCCTATATCCGGTATTTTGATGATTTTAGCGACATTATTAACCGGAATTGTTTAAAATTTGGTATTTGAAGTTCGTAATGGATACTACAGCCTATGACAGAAAATTGTTTGTGTAAGTCCAGGTCTTCGTATAGCCCCTATATAACGGTACCTCCCAATATTCGGTATTTTGATGATTTTAGCGTCATTATTCACCAGAATTGTTTCAAATTACGTATTTAGAGTTCGTTATGGGAACTACAGTCTGTGACAGAATATTGTCTATGCTGGTCCAGGTCTTCGTATAGGCCCCATATACCAGTACCTCCCTATATTCGGTATTTTGACGAGTTTAACTACATTATTCACATGACAAACAATGCCTCTGTAGGTCCACGTCGTATAGACCCCAATATAACGGCTATATTCGGGATTTTTAAAATTTTAACTGAATTTTTTAAGGATTTTATTCTTTGAAAATTTCTAAATTCGTTCCAAATGGTGAAGGGTAGTCAAAGATCGGCCCGGCCGAAATTACTGATTTTTAACTTGTTTACTTTTCGTCTCTGCTGATGTTGCTATTTTCTTCCGTCCACTTCCTTGACGTTGGTCTAAGCTACCAGTATCACGGTAACGAGCGATGGTACGAGACACAAAAAGATTTATTCACATTTTAATGCTGGAGTGCTCTAACGATATCCACTTATGGTCTTCCAGCCAAATATAAAGAAAAATCACACCATCACGCTTGTATTCCATCACGAATAACTTTTTTTCAGGAAAATGCTCATGAAAATGCTTTTGTACGCTTGTAGACAATAAAATGAGCTAATAATTTTAACAGCTGTCGGACGAGTGACTTAGAAATGACAGCAGTCTGAAGTTGGTTGCAGTCTGAAGTTGGTTGCAGTCTGAAGTTGGTTGCAGTTTTTTCATCTCACCCTGTATATCATTGAATTCGGAAAGGGTTCAATACCAAAAGTGTGTAAGGTTTAAAGAGCTCATATGATGTTGAGTTATATGTGCGTCTTGGAGTTTTTCTCTTGTCTATGGAGGTCCCAGCTGTTATCATTTTTCCTTGAAAAGACCTAGAGATATTCAATTTTTTCCACAGCATCTGGAGGACTTCTGTGGTCTTTAGAAAAAAATATATCCCAAAATGAATCAAATTTCTAACATCCACTGTCTGTCATTTATTTTTTTATTATTTTTTTTTCTTTGTCTTTCTAATGAGAACTGTTCAACACATCGTACCCTGGGACCCAGAGACTATCTCGTTATTAAACGGCTTATTTTATACGTTAGTTTTCCAAACAGCCTCCATATGAGCCCCCTCTCCAAAACAAACAACAGCTACAAATATTCCAACTCAGCCGACGACGAATATATGAATATGATATTTTTCTATCTGTTTTTGCTTATAAATCAATGATTTATAACATTTATATGTGAGCATAAATTATTAATGTTTGTTTGCATTTTCAGATTTTTTCTTCTACTTCTCTTGGGTTCTACTGGGGCTGCATTTACTTCGACACCATTGCCACCGCCATATCAGAGAGCCTGGCATTGTATGGCAACAAAAACAACCTCGTCTGTTTGTCGAGAAAAGTTTAGTAGGCTATGCCAGGCCAGCAGCTCCCTCTTGCAGTTGCATAAAACATAACATATACATCGCCATTACCCTCGGCAGCCACCATTTAAAGAATGACTTCGTAACAGCTAAACAACAACAACAACAACGATAAACTCACTCTTCAACAAAAAGCTGTATTTAGAAAATCAGAGGTTATATGGAAATTTTTCTTTCATCTTTCAAAAGAAATGCAAAATAAAATAGCAGAACAGAAGAGCCATAATAATAGATTTGAGAAAGCTGGATGAAAATTGCAGCCGAGAAAAAGAAAAATGGTAGAAGCAAACACGGAACGCCAAGGAGTTGGATTTGTTTTCTTAGAAATTCAAAAATATATTGTTGCAGCGATGTTAAGGGGAATATGTTTTGAAATCTGTAAAAATAAAAGACTGTAGAGAACCTAGAAGACCACATAAATAAAAAGAACTTATCAACGTTGTACGACATATGTGGAGAAAGGAACCAACATTTCATCTAATTTCATCGAAATCTTTCTAAGGTATTATGCAAAAAAATTTAATTATATGTGCCACTTTTATCACTGCTATTAACGACAAATACTCCCCCTCTATACTACTCGTAGTCCAAAAATAATTATAACTACTTATATTCTGCTATTAAGCTAAAAATAGCGGAATGAATTGACAAAAATAATGTGGTAGTAGGTTATTTTTTAAGTAGTAAGTACCCATTGCAAAACAGTTAGAAACCCATTATTTGGTAATGGACATTTTTTGGTGGGTACGGAAACAAAGTTATTAAATTAAAATTAGTACAGTTGCAGCATAAGTGCCCGAGGGTCCTAGGATATTAACGTGCAATTAATGTAGTTTTCCTTAATGTATTTTTAGAAAGCTACTCATTTACATCCTTACAATTGTATACTGACTTCCTCCATGCTACGAACCCATAACAATGGATGAAAAGAAAGATCATTTCTGGAAGGGTACAAAAAGTACTAAACGATATTGGTCGAGTTCTAAAATTTGTAAGGAGACCATAAAAGGACCAAAAGGGTTTTTTTGGAAATTCGAACAAGAAGTGGGGAGGAGGTACCAGAAGAAACAGATCTTGTGTTGGTAGAAATATTGAGATGTGCCAAGTCTGAATCGAATCGGATGTTAATTTCGCGTTTTATGAGCTTTAATTAAATTCAAAACTTTTAGCCTTTGTGGGGGAGGTACCAGGAGGAATGGTCCGATCTCTACCGCCTTTATAACAGATCTTGTGTTGATGGAAATGTTGAGATGTACAAAGTCTGAATGCAATTGCATGTTAATTTCACGTTTTATGAGCTTCAGGGATATTCAAAATTTTGACCCTTTGTGGGGAAGGTACCAAAAGAAGTGGAGTATCTTTACAGCAGATCTTGTGTTAGTAGAAATAATAGGATGTGTGAAATATGAAGTTACCGGATGCTTATTTCGGATTTTATGATAGTTTTGGTTATTCACAACTATTCTCCTTTGGGGGAGGTACCAAAAGAAAGGGTCCGATCTGTACCATCTTCATAAAAGATCTTATGTTTATGGAAATATTGAGATATACCAAGTCTGAATGGAATCGGATATTTATTTTGTGATTTATGATCTTCATGGATATTGAAAATTTTGACCCTTTGTGTTGGAGGTACCCGTAAGAGTGGACCGATATATTCCATTTTTACACTAGACCATGGGTTAGTAAAATATTGTAAAGTGTGTAGTTTGAAGAGAACCCGATGCTTATTTCGGATTTTATGATAGTTTTGGTTATTCAAAACTTTTACCCTTTGTGGGGGAGGTACTAGAAGGAATGGTCCGATCTCTACCATCTTTACAACAGATCTTATTTTTAAGGAAATATTGAGATATACAAAGTCTGAATGGAATTGAATGTTAATTTCGTGCTTAATGAGCTTCATGGATATTCAAAATTTTGACTCTTTGTGAGGAGGCCCCAGAAGGAAAGAACTGATATATTCCATCCTCATGGAGACCTTGGGTTAATAAAAATATTGTGATGTGTGTAATTTGAAGACAATCGGACTCTTACATTACATTTTATAAGATTTATAATTATTCAAAATGTTGACCCTTTGTGGGCGAGGTACTTGATGGAGTGAACCGATATTGTCCACTTTCGCACCTGACCTAGAACTGACACAAATATTAGGATTTGCAAAGTTGGAGAAGAATCGGATTATCCTTTCTCTTTCTGTGCAGTAAAATATTTCTTTGAAAATTTCAACCTCTAATGGGGTACCAGGAGCAGTGGATCGATATTGCCTATCTCCGAACCCGATCTAAGTTTGATAATAATATTACGATGTACCAAGTTTGGATCAAATCGGATACTTCCTTTGAGAGTTATCGTGCGCACCACCTAGCCAGACCGACGGACGGTCATCGCTAGATTGACTCCAAATGTCCTGAAACGGATTTGGTCAAAACAGACCTAGGGTCTGAAACCGTTCTTTCGATGAGACACGTTTTGGCCGTATCTATCATTTAATACTCTCCAGCCATATGACTTAGGGTATAAAAAATAGACAATAACGACCCCTTTGATAACTCGCTTGAGGGTTAATTTTTTTGACTGCCGAATGCAATATAGCGCTAAAATTCACAGTTTCAAAGGAATCTGAATCCGGAAATTTCTAAAAATTTGGTAGAGGGTAGAACTCTCATCTCCCTTTATGTAAGTTACTTTGCGATGTAAACTTAAAATCGCCCATAATATGCAGAACTTTCAATATGGGTCCACGTTTTAAATATAGCTCCGATTTCAAGTATTTTTCACGTTTAAGCCATATCTTCCAACAGGACATTTTCGTATTATGGTTGCTTAGTAAGTAGAAACTCTCCATGCCACCTTATTCACAGGAAATATTGCAAATTTGGTATTTGAATTATTCACCGGAACTGTTTTAAAATTTTGTGTTTGAAGTTCGTAATGGATACTACAGCCTATGACTGAAAATTGTCTGTGCAGGTCCACGTCTTCGCATAGCCCTGGTATTTTGATGATTTTAACGGCATTATTCACCGGAATTGTTTCAAATTTGGTATTTGAAGTTCGTAATGGATACTACAGCCTATGACAGAAAACTGTGCAGGTTTGGTGTAGCCCCCATATAATGGTACCTCTCTGTATTCGGGTTTTTGACGATGTGAGTGACATTTTTCACCGAATTTCTTTTTCAAGTTTTGCATTTGAATATTGTACTAGCTTATGACCAAAGTTGCCTACGCAGATCCATATCGTCCTGTAGACCCTACTATAACGGCTACATTCGGTATTATTACGATTTTAACAGAATTATAACAGATTTTACTTTTTTGAGAATTTGCCAAAATCGTTCCAAATGATAGAGGACATTCAAAGTTCGTCTCAGCCGAACTTACAGCTTTTTTACTTGTTTTTTTGTTCAATAGTGTAATTAAAATAAGAATCCAAAGAATCTAAGCATTCTCTTCTATTTAGTTTGGCGATGTAAGAATTTGTAAGCTTCCTCTCTAGTTAGCTTCTTCTCTAATGTCAGTTTTTTTGCCTTCAGTGGGAAGTAGGTGGCCACCAAAATTGTTGGTGAATAGATGGATGGACGTAAGTTCTCTTGAAGCGATAGAACCGACACAACCGAGCTAATATGTGCGTTGTGCCATTACCACAAGTAAAGCAAAAAATGTTGCCCATTTTCAAAAGGAAAAAAGAAAAGCAGAATAGAATCCACGGCGTATTTACATACATTCATAGAATCCGCGGGCTACCCAAAGAAGAAGATTCGCAGAGGCATGCATGATTGCCAGCCAGCTAGTTGGAGGTTGGAAAAAAAAACGTTGGCAAGGCAGTATGTAAATAGTGCTTTGTGGCAACACACACACTGATATGGCAGAAATCGGTAAAAGAGGAGGGGAAGAGGATCTCCGTACAGAGCTTACATGAATTCATATAGAGATACATATGTATGTATGTACTTTTGTGTAGATAATATATATTTTATATATGTATCTCTGCTAAAAGTATATAAATACACCACCAAGCATTGGTATTGATAGCAACATTTGTATTGCTTTTGTTGGCAAAGTTCTTTTGTCTTTTTTTTCGTCGACTCGAAGTATGGTTTTTGTTTTCCTTTATCGCGTATTTTCTTTTAGGCTCACTCGCTCTCCCTCCTTTTTTAGGAGCTTCACTATTTTATTTGGGTATTATTAGCAAGAAAATGCCAAAGATGGTAATCATTTGCATCATCGTGCCGACCAGGCAGCCTGCCAGCTAGCTAGCTTGCCATGCCATCCCATAAGTATTCCATCGTTCATGCTTTGATTCTAGATGATGGCTAACTGCCTGGTGGATATGCAAACACAACAGCTTTCATCCTAGGGTATGTCAATCCGCTCCGTTTTCCATTTTTCTTTCTTTGTTCTGGGCCCAACTCGTAGATCGAAGAATCCCTAAGAGATTTGTTGCTTGGTTTGGCTTTTATTTGTTTGCTAACGAGTCGAGTCGAGTCCCCCACCATCTAGCCTGAAGAGAACATCGGCAGATGGAAATTTTTTCCAACTTGGCTGGAGGGAGTCTCCCCCATCCACAATGTAACCATTAAAATAAACGTTTATTTGATAAAAAAAAAAAGGAAAAAATCGGAAAAATAATTAAATAAAAAAATCATTGTTGTCTTTTGCGAAAAAGGGCCAGGCTGGAACTACAATCGCATTTGAATCAATAATAAAACTAACAACTATTGAACAGCGAATGACGGCTTAATGTCGTGGGAAAGGAAAGTGTTTCGGCTTTTCCGGTGTGAAGACAAAGAGAACATTTAGAAAAGGGCTTAAAAATTACTTCATTTCAAAGGAAAGAAAATCAAGAAAAAAATCAGAACCCTCAAAAACCATTTTAAGAGGACCATAGTAGTAGTTAGAATCGTGGATTTTATCAAAAATATTTTTTCCAGGACTGACAGAGCTGTCAACTTGGATTTTAAAAGTATAATTTTTTAGGACAATAACAACAGCGAAGGTTGATTTTTAGAAAAAAATTTTTTTTTCAACTACTAGCTACAAATGTGCAGATTTGTGAACTAGTTTTTAATGGATTTTCAAAACTAGTTGGGGGTTTCCGGCGGTGATTTTTAAAGATTTGTTTTTTCATGGGCTTCAAGCTTGATTTTTTTAAGAACTTTTAAAGAGCTTTCAGTCCTTCAAGTGCGCGTTTTTAAAATATTTTATCAAGGAATTTGAGAGTTTCTAGCAAGGATATTTTATGATTAGTAGTTTCAAGGACTTCCAGACCATGATTTCTTTAAGAAATATGAAAGGACTACCAGAGTTTAAAACGTAGATTAAAAAATCTTCAAGGACTTGTAGGATATGGATTTTTAAAGAATATTTTGCAATGACCTTTAGGGCATAAGGCGTTATTTTTAAGATATTTTTTAAGGATTATCAGGCATCCAAACGTGAAATGTTTAAGAATATTTTTTAAGGACTTTTAATGGTTCAATTGTGAACTTTTTTAAATATCTTTTAAGGGACCTTCAGGGCATCCAGCATGGAATTTTTAACAATATTCATTAACATGGATTATTTAACAATATTCTTCCAAGACTTAAGGCTTCAAGCTTATATCCTTTAAGAAGCATGTTTTCAAGGACCGGAAAACATACAAACATGTTTTTAGAAGGAATTCAAAATCTCAAAAGCTGAAGTTTTGAGATTTTTCAAAGACTTCCAGAGCTTCAAAAATTGATTTAATTTCACGGTATTTCACTACTTCAAACATGAATTTTGTAAGAAAATTTTTAAGGACTCCAAGTGCTTCAAGTGTCGATTTTTAGACGGACGATTTATATGGGGATTTAGGTGTGGATTTTTTAAATGTTTTTTTTTTTTTTTTTTTCAATTTAAAGCGTAGTTTTTTAGAATATTTTTTCCGAGGACTAAAAATATGTTTTTTTTTTTAAATATTTTTCAGGAACCTACAGGGTGAGATGAAAAAAAAAACTGCACCAAAGTCATAATTTTTACATTTTTTTTAATTTTATTGAATGAAAGCAAAAAATGTCGGAAATAGCATCAAATTTTAGAATAAGTTTAGATTTGTTCAAATTGGCCACCTTTGGCACGAATTATAGCTTTCAAACTACCAATGAATCCGTCACACGCAGGTCGAATGTTGCTCAGCTGTATTTTGGCCCATTCCCGGCGAGGCGCATGCTTGAGGTGATCGACACTTTCGTATTTTTTAGTGCCAAATTTGATTTCCAAAATACTCCACACATAATAGTCCAACGGATTAGTATTCGGAGATTTTGGTGGCCATGGTGCGCTGGAAATGAAGCGATGAACCTCATTTTGTAACCATTCTTGGGTGGCGCGTGCTGAGTGCGATGGTACTGAGTCCTGGTGGAATGTCCAAGGTCTGCGCCCAAGGCTTTAATACACCCTTCAGAATATTTTCGCCATAATATTCCGCATTTATTCTGATGCCACGGTCGATTAATACGAGCGGAGAGCGACAATTTGCTGTTATGGCGGCCCACACCATCACCACTGCCGGCGTTGAGTTCTTGTGGTCAACCGAAGGTGCACATTTTCAGCTGACCGCGTTGGAAAGTAAACACGATCATTTTGTTTTTTACAAACTGTTGAACAACGAGAAAACCAAATTCGGAAGTTCACCACTTTTGGCCAAGCGAAGCAACTCTTTAGCCTTTTTGAGTCTATTTTTTTTTTTTGTTGCGGTGTAAGTTCTTGCAGTTTTTGGAACTTCAGCTAGTTCCGAGCTAATTTTTCAATATTTTCGAAATGGAATATTGCGATATGTTTAGCTCACGAGCCATTTTTCGGCCACGGCGACGCGGGTTTCGATCAAGTCGCTTCTTTACTTTTCGAACCATTTCTGCTGGTGTTGCTGTTTTCTTCCATCCACTTCCGTGACGTCGGGCTACGCTATTACTATCAGGGTAACGAGCGATGATACGAGACACAAAAGATTTATTCACATTTAAATGCTGGAGTGTTCTAACGATAGCCACTTGCGGTTTTCCAGCCAAATATAAAGAAATCATACTATCACGCTTGAATTCCATCAGGAATAACTTTTTTCTGGAAAATTCTCACCAAAATGCTTTTGTACGCTTGTAACGATTATAATGAGCTGTCCCTGAAATAATTTTAACAGCTGTCGGACAAGTGGCTTAGAAATGGCTTTTTTCATCTCACCCTGTATACCTAAAATGAATGAATTCCAAGAATCGTAATCCGAAAATTTCAAAACGTGTGAACGAGGGGAAAACTTCCTATTTAGGTTACTTTGCAATGTAAACAGTCAAAAAGCCAATACACATGTCTTCTATTTTTAGCTCTGCTTTCATAATCGGAGATATTTTCCCCTTAATTATTGAAGAAATTGAATTTTATCGCACAGTGTAATATTACAATGTACCCAGTTTGAAACAAATCGTATACTCCCTTTGAAAGCTATCGTGAGCACCAGCCAGCCAGACGGATGAACGGACACCTCCAGATCGATTCCAAATGTTATTTCGAAGAAGCACTATTAGACCTCTGTAGCCATATGGCTGTGGGTATACAAAACCTTGCCTTTGTTATTGAAAAATATTCTCAAAGAAGTAAAAAGCTAATACCCTCCACCATTTCGTACAAATTTGGCATTTTCCAAAAATAAAATAAAATCCGTTAAAAATTCTGTTAAAATCTTAAAAATACCGAATGCCTATATGACGACGTAGACCTGCATAGGCAACTTTTGTCATAAGTTATTACAACATTTAAATGCGAAACTTGAAGAAAAATCTGTTTATAATGTAGCTAAAATCATCAAAATACCGAATATCAGGGGGTACGGAAAATGGGGCTATACGAAGACGTGGACCTACATGGCCCATTTTCTGTATTATGCTGCAGTATCTATTACGAACTTCAAACACCAAATTTGGAACGATTCCGTTAAATAATGTCGCTAAAATCATCAAAATACCGAATATCGGGGGGTACCGTTATATGGGGGCTATATGAAGACGTGGACCTACATGGCTCATTTTTTGGACTTAGGATGTAGTATCCATTACGAACTTCAAATACCAAATTTAAAACAATTCCGGTAAATAATGTCGCTAAAATCATCAAAATACCGAATATCGGGGGGTACCGTTATATGGGGGCTATACGAAGACGTGGACCTGCACAGATAATTTTCTGTCTTAGGCTGTAGTATCCATTACGGACTTCAAATGCCAAATTTGAAGCAATTCCGGTGAATAATGTCGCTAAAATTATCAAAATACCGAATATCGGGAGGTACCGTTATATGGGGGCTATATGATAACTTGGACCTGCATGGCCCATTTACGAACTTAACCTGCCTACTGGCAAAATATACATGTGTGCAAAATTTTAGCCTTCTATCTCAATTTGTTCGAAAGATAGCGTTATTACAACAGACAGACGGACAGACACACAGACAGACAGACACACAGACAGACAGACGAACATGGCTAAATCCTCTTAGAATTTTACGCTGATCAAGAATATATATACTTTGTTGGGTCTGACATGAGTATTTCGAGGAGTTACAAACGGAATGACAAAATTAATATACCCTCCATAGTATGGTGGAGGGTATAAAAATCTACGACTATGCTCTGCTCGGCCTTGAAAGAATTTTATTTCAAACCGCAGATTGTGAATTATTTTTCAGATTTTTTTAATATTTCCCAAATGTAACACTATGCGGGTGGTCTTCAATAGAATCAAATAATCAATAGAATTAAATACAAATAATCTATTTGACCCAGGTTGACCCAGACAACATTTTCCAAAAGTTCAAAACATAATTAGCCATTGTAAATTTATAGGTGCTTGCTTTCAAATTGTGACCTTTTTTACGGCTCAGTATTACAACAAAAACAATGGAGGTTATTAAACTTCGATTTGAATTACTGGGGGCAAAGCGGAAAAGAAAAAGAAAAATTGAATTTTTTCTATATTTTAGGGCATTTATAATTACGACCGAGGCAAATGAAGAGGAAACACGACATGAAACACGAACGGGGAGCCCTAATTGGGAATATTCAATTTCAATTCGAATCGCAGCATCTCACCTACACATCGACAGAGTGGATAGGTTGCATGGCAGGAAGACATGATGACCGAGGGGCAGCAGCAATACAGTCATCACAAATCGCTTGTCTTTCTAATGCCATTGTGGCCTCCTACCTACTAATATCATAAAGCAAATGTTAATGGTAAACTGAAACTAGACTAAAAAATCTACGATTCCCCTTCTCCGGTCCCTCCTTCTCTACATCCTCTTCATACCATAATTGGCTCAAAAAGGCAATTTTAAATATGGTACGTGTATGATGATGATGATGCTGTTGATGATAGCGCAGCAGACCAGTAACTGGGAATGATGGGCCGATTAGAGCCAGGCAGGCAGCTGGTCTGGTATGGTCTAACTGAGCCACACATTAAATTGTATTGCATAGATTTTCCATTGAAAATGCATCCAACAACAACATCAACAAAAACAGAACAACAAACAACGTGGGAACCAAAATACAAGTCGTACATTTTGTCGCTCCAAAAATCAACAGACCTAAAACCAAAAAAAGAAAAAAAATCTAAACGCTTACAAATCTAAAGCAAAATAATACTCACGTCGCACCAACCAAAAACAACAAAAGTAGGCATTTTAAGGAAGAAACAGAGAAAACCAGAAATCATTAAACAAACCAAACAAATATCCCCCACGAATTGGAGAAAAAAAAACTTGGCCAAACAAAGTCCAATGGATGGCCGGTCGGTCGGTCGGTCGGCCGATCGAAAAACCTGGACATGAGCCACTGCAGCCAACCCTCCAAACATGGACCATATGATGTTGATGATGATGGTGGCGGTATGGAACAAAAAACTAAAATCTCCCGACAATCAAACAAAACGAGGAGCAAATGGCCAAATAAATTTTCCTGGCAACAAAAAAAAGAAAGAAATCCAAAGCCAAAAAATCGCCAAAAACGAAATGATGGTACGTTTTCCTCCATGACTTTTTTTGGGGGAAATTTAAGGCAAATAATAGCAGCGTGTAAACCAAATGTGGATTACAGGAAAAGCCTAAACCAAATTCGAAACAACTCTGCCGACAAGCCATAAGTAAATCTATTTTTTTTTTATTGACCTCTCCTTAGAGTAGGATTAGCAAAAAAAAAAGGAGAGCTCTCCCTGGGTCTAATCACAAACATGTGTAACGGCAAACTGACTGACAATGCACGCAAAACAGAAATCAATGATAATTTGTTGTAGTTGTTGTATTATTGGATATTCCCAGGTTAGCGAACAGTATTTTCATGTAATTTAAATGACATCCTGAATGTGGGAAAAAAGTATTGGTGGGCTGGCTTAGGATGAAATTTGGCATGCCTTCCTTGAGGAAAATAAAAGAGTTTTTTATCCGCCAAAATTGATGAGACTTTTTTATACCCTCAGCCATATGGCTAGAGAGGGTATATATCATTTGGTACGGCCAAAACGTGTCTCATAGAAATAATGGTTTTAGACCCTAGGTCTCTTTGAACCAAATCCATTTCAGGACATTTCGAGTCGATCTAGGGGAAAGTCAGTCTGTCTAACTGGTGCGCACTCTCAAAGGGAGCATCCGATTTCGTCCAAACTTGGTATATCGTAATATCGCTATCAAACTTAGATCGAGTTGGGACATGGGCAATATCAGTTGTCTTCTTCTGGTACCTCCCCCACAAAAGGTAAAAAAAAAATTAAAAGAAAATATTTTCTGCACAGAAGGAGAAACTATAATCCGATGTTGCTCCAACTTTATAAATCCTAATATTTCCGTTAGTGCTAGGTCAGGTGAGTAGCTGGACAATGTTGGTCCACTCCATCAAGTACCCCACAAAGGGTCAAAGTTTTGAATAATTACAACTCTTATAAAATGTGATGCAAGAGTCCGATTGTCTTAAAATTTCACATATCCCACTATTTTCTTTAGCTCAAGGTCTGGTATTAAAATGGCTGCCGGAATGTTGCTCTGCGGCATTTTGGCCCATTCACGGTGAAGCGCTTGCTTGAGGTGATCGACACTTTGGTATTTTTTAGTACCAACCTTGCTTTTCAAAATACTCCAGACACAATAGTCCAAGGGATTGGTATGCGGAGATTTTGGTGGCCATTGTGCGCTGAAAATGAAGCGAGGAACCTCATTTTGTAACCATTCTTGGGTGGCGCGTGCTGAGTGCAATGATGCTGAGTCCTGTTGGAATGTTCAAGGTCTGCGGCCAAAATGTTTGCGTGCCCTCCAGAATATTTTCGCGATAATATTCGGCATTTATTCTGATGCCACGGTCGATTAATACGAGCAGAGAGCGACCTTCGGCTGTTATGGCGGCCCACACCATCACCATGGCCAGCGCTTGAGTTCTGGTGGCCAACCGAAAGTGCACATTTTCAGCTGATCTCTTTGGCGATCAAACACAACCATTTTGTTTGTTTACAAACTGCCGGACAACGAATGTTTTCTCATCGGAGAAAACCAAATTTGGCATTTCACCACTTTCGGCCAAGCGAAGCAACTCTTTAAAGCTCTTTTGAGTCTATTTTTTTCTGTAGCGGTGTTAGTTCTTGCACTTTTTAGAATTTCAATGACTTTACCTCGAGCTTATTTTTCAATATTTGCCGAATGGAATATTGCGATTTGTTTAGCTCACGAGCTATTTTTCGGCAACTGCGACGCGGGCTTCGACCAAGTTGCTTCTTTACTTTTCGAACCATTTCTGCTGATGTTGCTGTTTTCTTCCGTCCACTTCCTTGAAGTTGGGCTACGCTACCAATATCACGGCAACGAGCGTTGGTACGAGACACAAAAGATTTATTCATATTTAAATGCTGGAGTGCTCTAACGATAGCCACTTGTGGTTTTCGGGCCAAATATAAAGAAATCACGCTATCACGCTTGAATTACATCACGAATAATTTTTTTCACCAAAATGCCTTTGTACGCTTGTAAACAATATAATGAGCTGTCACTGGAATAATTTTAACAGCTGTCGGACGAGTGGCTTAGAAATTAAAGCACTCTGAAATTGTTGCAGTTTTTTCATCTCACCCTGTATAGGTCCCATATATATTTTTTTGGGGAAAGCCATCAGATACAGCAAATAAATACATCCACTAAATTTTACAGAGATCGGTTCAGATTTAGATATAGCTTCATCCGATTTTACTTTTATTGGGCCTAAAAAATAGGATGGATTTTGGTGAATATCGATTGATGTAGGGTTTCATTCCAGTCGGCCCGTCGACTTTGAGCCTTTCTTTTCTTTTTTTTTTTATAAGAAGATATCGATGTTTCAAGGACTTCCTGTTAAATTTTAAAAAAATTGTGGCTATAAATGGCCAAATAATTAGCTCTCTATTTCTTGCTTTTAAAATAAAATCCACCTTCAAACCGATATCTGAATGTGGATGCATAGCGTCCTCTCTTCCATATTCCAATTTTCATGACAGAATGTTTTTAGGACTTCCTGTTAAATCTTATATTCAAGGGCTTCCTGTTAAATCTTGAAAATTTTGGCTACAAATGATCAAACAATTTCCATATTTAAATTTTCATAACAGAAGGTTTTTACGGATACTTTTTCTTAAAAATTGCACGAATCTTTAAATTCCTCACGATCAATATTTAGCTCAACTCAGTAAGAAAATCAAATTTGCGGCAATACCCTTTGTAGTTCGTAATCAAAAAAAATCTGTAATGATCATAAAATTGTCCTCAATTCATGTTCAATTTCCCATTCCATTTCCCTCCACCAAAAAGATGCTAATAATGTCATGTCATTTTTTTCCGTAGCGTACCGTATTCATGGAAAATAGTAGATATTTTGTGAAAATTTGAAGAAAATTTGTTTGCAATAAATGACATTTATATGAAAATAATCACAATTTCGAGGAAGAAGTAGAAACAATACTCTGTGCCACAAAAGCAAATCCCTAAGCCATTGATTTGCTGAAACAAAAAAATCAAATCAAGAAAAGATTTGTTGGTCATGCTTGGCGCTCTGCGGTGGATAACTGAAGCGAAAAAAGCAGGCGGGAAGGGAGCCATGTAAAGATTTTCAATTTCTTCACATGCTCCAGAAACTAAGAGAAATGAGGCGAATTTCATGGATATTTGGACGTACAACAAGGGGGGATCCTCATTGATCGGCCAATTTAAAGGAAGAAATTGTAATGATTTGCCTAGGAAATCATTACAACAATGGCTCGTTTTCCATGAGTCCGAGATTTGTTGGAACATTGTTGTTGTTGCTACCGCTGCTTTTACACAAAATAAGACTGGAGCTGTTACTAAAAAAAATCTTCTCATCGTGATAAATGCTGGAGTTTATTTTTTGCTTTCCTCCTAATGTTACGTTTTCGTTTCTCATGTGTGTGTGTCTGTGTTTTATTTTTTTCTATGGCGTTTCGTTACTCCGGCAACTTGTTAACATTTATTTTAGCATTTGTAAGCATTAATTTTCAGCTTTACAATTGTTAAGCTAACTAACCATCCTCCAAAAAAAAGAGAGCAGCAACAATAACAACAGCTTGGCTAAAAATCGCATTCACTACCCATCTAAACTAAGGCAGAAAAAAAACAGAGTATTCCTCTGCACATGTAATGGCTGTGGTAGTGACACAGTAGTTTAAATAGAAAAATATCCCGGCACATTTCCAAAAATCGACCTCCATATCGGGCTTCAAAAAAAAAAAAATGTATAACCCAAAAAGCAAGAGTTTGAAAAAAATCTTAAAAAATCCTGACTTGGTCAGAATTTCCTATATATATTTACATCCACGAGTCTTAGTCAGGAGTATCGAAAACGACGAATCTTAGTCAGGAGATAAAATTAAACAAATTTAAAATGAATAAAAAAATCAATAAATGAACTTGGTGAAAAAACTTCGTATATTAGTCTGGAGGTATTATAAAAATGTTTAATCTCTCAATACTCTTGAAAAATGCGGATTTTCGGATTTAAGTGTGTAAGAAATATAAAATGTTTTCCTAAAAAAAATTCTTAGAAATCATAAACAAATTTACCTAAAAATGTTCTAATCTTAATCAGGAGGTCCTACAAAAATGTTCTTAAAAAATCCACTAACCTTAGGAAGGAACTTCTATGAAATAATTCCCTAAAAAAGCCCAAAACGTAACTAAGTCAAAAGGTCTTTAAAAAAACGATAAAAATCCCGCGAATTTGGGTCTGGAAACCTTAAACAAATTTATGATTCCTAGTTTTAAAAGTCAACGAATATTTATATTTAAATATATTTTGACTTCTGTCATAATTATTCAAATTGTTTACCCTCTATGGAGTAGGGCCAATATTGTCCCTTTCATATCGGACCTAAACAAATATATAAATATATTGCGACGTGCTAGGTTTGGACTATATTGGTTACTTCCTTCACTTTATATGAGATATGTGACATTTTTTTAGAAAATCTTAAAATGTTCGTGATACCAGATATAGTCGACCAAAATTACAAGAAAATCGAGCATTTATATTCATTTTTATGCGAAATCATAAATTCTTACACATAGCTCAGGATTCCGGCTGAGAGATATATTTAGATATAGCAAGTTGTAGAAAATTGCTGACTTGTTTCGCAAGTTATGACAGATATAAGTATTGAAAATTGTGACCCTTTGTGGGTGAGGTACCAGAAAGGGTTTGCAGATATATATCATTTTAACAACAGATCTTGTGTTAGCAAAAATGTTTGTATGCGTGAAATTTTGTTTTCAAAATCTTGAACCTTATGGTCCGATTTCTACCACCTTTATAACTGATCTTGTGTTGATGGAAATATTGAGATATAAAAAATCTGAATGGAATCGTATGTTAATTTCGCGTTTAATGAGCTTCCTGAATATTCAACATTTTGACTCTTTGTGGGGGTGGTACCAGAAGGAATGGTTCCATCTCTACCATCTTTATAACAGATATTGGGCTGATAGAAATATTAGATGTGCCAAGACTGAATGGAATTGGATGTTAATTTCGCGTTTTATGAGTATAATGTTGGCCCTTTTGTGGGGTACCTCTCCCAGGAAAGGACCGCTATATTCCATCTTCACACCAGACATTAGGTTAATAGAAATATTTCCATGTGTGTAATTTGAAGACAATCGCACTCTTACATTACATTTTATAAGAGTTATGATATAATACTTGATGGAGTGGACCGATAATGTCCATTTTCGCACCTGACCTTTCACTGATGCAAATATTACGATTTGCAAAGTTGGAGCAAAATCAGATCATCCTTTCTCTTTCGGTGCAGTAAAAAAATTTTCACAATTTCGACGTTTTGTGGGGGAAGTACCAGAAGGAGTGGACCGATATTGCCTACCCCCGAATTCGATCTAAGTTTGAAAATATTACAATGTACCAATTTTGGACCAAATCGTATAATTCCTTCGAGAGTTATCGTGCCAGACGGACGGACGGAAATCGCTAGATCGACTCCAAATGCCCTGCAACGTATTTGGTCCAAAGAGGTCTAACATTGTTATTTCGATAAGGCATGTTTTGGCCATTACATCACAAATCATTGGTATATTAATGGATCAAGTCCGTTCATTTTTGGTATAGCCGCTATATAAGGGTACCGGACCGATTTCACCGAATGGTAAAATTTGGTTGAATATGAAAAATCTATTCAATTTGAGCTTACCTATCTCGGTAATATTTGGCAGAGGCATTTTCGATTAGTATTTGATGTCCATTACCAAAGGTTATTGTTGTGGAGTGTGCGCTGGACTTAAAACGCCAAATCGGATGAAACACATATATGGGAACTATGGCTATATCTAAATCGATTTTCTGCCATCAACAGGCGTTCGATTTTAGAATGTTGTAAGACTTCTTAGAAGACCTTCTTTGGATAGGAAGTCTTTCAAAAGGTCTTCTCTAGACAAACGACCTCGCAACTATCTTTAAATGAAGACCAATCAACATACCTTCTATGGTGCAAAGTCTCTCTGAGGACTTTCTATAGATGGAAGAATTATTGGTCAATTTTTTGTAGCTGGAAATCACCTTAGTTGGACTTTTACAGTTAGAATACTGATTAATAAGCTTTCTACAGTTCTAAGACCTCTGAGAGTCTTTTATAGCTAAAAGCTCTCTCAGTAGGCCTTCTCTAGATGTTATACCTGGCGGCAGGTCTTCTATATGTATATATATGGGAGGCCTCTCCAAAGACCTCTTATAGATGGAAAACTCTACAGAGAGCCTTCTATAAATGGAATGCCTATCAAAAGAAATTTTGAAATGACATACTATACGAAAGGCTTTTTATTGACTTTTTATAGATGAAACACCTTCAACATATTAAAGACTTCTTAGCAGACCCTACATGCATTCTCTGGGAGATTTCTGAGCAGGTTTTTTTATAGTTTGAAAGCCTTTTCTGTTTAACTCCTCTAGATAGAAACACTCCTATCTATCATTGCCTAGATAGAAGACATCTTAGTAGGAATTCTCATTCAGCAATGAATGTATAGTTGAAAGGCTTTTTGCATAAAGTTCCGTCAAAATAAATTTAAAATTTTTCAAAAGTATTCCTCGAGACCTTTCATCAACCAGCCTCATTGCCGCTTTATTCTCAGTTTCTGTTCAGTGGACCCTTTGGTCTGTAATTTCCTCAAATTGAGCGATAATTTTTCAGAAAATTCGAGAAATTCCTAAGTCTGAAATTCTTCTTGCCTTCAAGGCCCATATATTCGGAAAGTACTCCTCGAGACCTTTCATTTGTGGTCAGCCTCATCACCGCTTCATTCTTAAATCACATAATCTGGGTATAAATGTAGAGATAAGGGTTTCAAAACATCACATTTGGTTTGTGTCTTTGCTAATTAAATTTATATTTAGCTTGACGGACGTCATTGCATATGGCTTTCTGCAGGCCTCCTCTAGAAATAATTGCTCTCAGAAGACCTTATTGAAGTAAGACCTATCTGAATGAATGTGATTCAACGGTCCTTCAAAAAGACAAAATAAAGTCATAATAGTTTGAAAAAATCTATAAAAAATCACTGTTCCTCATCATCATCATCTCATCATCTAAAGTAGCTCACACAGGCAAGCAGAAAGGAGTTCAAATTTCAAAAAGCAACAACAACAACAACATAAACATTTGTACTCGAATAAGTACGAACTCCATGAATTTGATGCCATTTCATTTCGTATGAAGAGAATTAGTGCCATTACATGTTACATTGTCTTTAGAGCCAAGTTAGCTAGCTGGGGCTAGTTGGGTTTTTGGCAACAAAGCCCAATGGAGCAAAAGTCTTGGACTTTAGGCCTTTTCTTCCTAACACCAAGCACATTTGTTGTCACGGTGATGGTGTTGGTGTTGCTCTTGAATTTACGTTTATTAAGACCAACAAAAAAAAGTTTGGTGTTGGTGGTGTGGACGATTTCATGCAACAACCATCCAGCCAGCCAGCGTTGTTGGTTGTTCGACGTTCGCGATCGTGTTCGAGAAACATGAAAAATAAATTAGATTTTTAGATTAACGTGGGGATTTGAATTTTGTGTTGGGTTTCTTTTTTTTTTTTTGGCATCATTTTTTGGACCATGGTTTTAACAATTGTTAATGGTTGCCGCGCTTCTTAGCTGGGATGATGTGTACGGCTGTTGTTATTGTTGTTGTTGGTGTAGTGTTGCTCTGTAAAAGTTTAAATTATTACAAAATGTTAAAAGTTTGTTTTTATGGCCATTTTCTGCAGTAATCCAAAGCGTGTTGTGTTTTGAAATTTGCAATGTATGTTTGATTTTTTTTTTTTCGATGGGGAGATGAGAGGAGCGGGGGGAATGATTTGCTGTTGTTGGGTATTTTAAGAACCATAAATTACAATTAATGTTGATTTAAATGTTAAAAATGTTTAAATTACAATTTTGCCTTGATTTGATAAATAAATCAAAGTTTGTTGATTCGCTTCGTTTTCGATTCGGTTTTCGGTTTTTTCCTTAGCGTTGGGTTTTTGTTTGGAGGTATTTTTCAATCCATAGCCGAAAGTGAGCCAACAATCAGTCCATTTGAAATGTCGATTCCTGTCCAAATTGCCCATTGGCCGACATGATTGATTGTTCGTGACCATGTTGATGTTTCTATTATTGCTGTGGTTTTTCCATTTTCCATTCGTCATTTTGTTTTTCCGCATAGAATGTGAATGGGGATTTCGGCGGAGATCAAATTAAGAAATTAAATGGACATGGAGCTACTTAAACATTGGCCTTTTCAATTGAAATGAAGACAATTACAGGATGTGTAATTAAAATAATGACATTGTATTGGACATTGGATACAACTCAAGAACCATGCAAAAAAGTTTGTTTATAGGGGGCGATTTTTTAATAGCTATATGAAAATTCTTCAAGAAACTAGTAAAGTGCAGGACATATTTCATTGAATTGATAGTACGGTCCATATAATTTAATGTTTTAAAATTATTTCATGCAAATGTTTACCACGACTACGCCTCATAGTAGTTCAATTTTAGCATACTCTTTTTATACCCTAGAGAGGTATCTCCCCCACAAAGGGTTAAAATTTTAAATATTTATATATTTTTTATTATTTTAAATTTGGTAACCTGAGATCTGATGTGTATTTAGAATTCATCCGCTCACACCTCAACCACAAAAGATTTAAAATTTAATTAACTATTCGCATAAAACTGGAAATAAATGTTAGATGCTAATCGCAATACTTTTTTTTTTAATATTAGATGAAGTGGGTCCATACTTGGGTCCACTATATCTGGTGCCGCACGTTTTAAAAATTTCCAAAAATTATTACATTTCTCATCTAAAGGTTTGTCATTTCTGGCAATGTTGAAACTTACACACATGACTACCAAATTTTTGCACATGTCTTTAATGAAAATGCAGTTCAATTTCAGATATTTCACATTTATCCATGTCCAGCGGCACCGTCAGAATATCCCATGTGTTTCGACTCCTCCGATTGTTTTCAATGTATTTTGGAAAGTGGAAATCATAATGTGTACCCCCACAACATGGATATTTCGAGTTTACTAGCTTGTGCGTTAAAACCCAAAGAAAACAAATATAAGTTTGGTCGGCCGAACTTTGAATACCAGCCACCATTAAGAACTAATTTGGAAATTATAACAAAAATCCATTAACAATGAACTTTTATTACGAAATTTGAAACAATTCTGCGGAACAGTGTCACTAAAATCATCAAAATACCGAAAACAGGGAGTTACAGTCATATGGAGGCTATACCTAAACGTGGACCTACAGGGTGAGATAAAAAACTGCAACAAAGTCAAACGCCATAATTTTTAATGAAAGAAAAAAATGTCGGAAATGGCATATAATTTTTGAATAAGTTTAGATTTGCTCGAATTGGTCACCTTCGGTAATTCGTGCCAAACGTGTCCTTCAAACGGCCAATGAAACCGTCACACGCTGCCCGAATGTTGTTCTGCGGTATTTTGGCCCATTCGCGGCGAAGCGCTTGCTTGAAGTGATCGACACTTTGGTATTTTTTAGTGCCAACCTTGCTTTCCAAAATACACTAGACATAATAGGCCAACGGATTGGTGGCCATTGTGGGCTGGAAATGAAGCGAGCAACCTCATTTTGTAACCATTATTGGGTGGCGCGTGCTAAACACGATGGTGCTGAGTCCTGCTGGAATATCCAAGGTCTGTATCCAAAATGTTTGCATGCCCAAGGCTTTAATACACCCTCCAGAATATTTTCGCCATAATATTTCGCATTTATTCTGATGCCACGATCGATTAATACGAGCGGAGAGCGATCATCGGTTGTTATGGCCGCCCACACCATCACCATGGTCGGCGATTGAGTTCTGGTGGCCAACCGAAGGTGCACATTTCAGCTGACCTTTTTGGCAAGTAAACACGATCATTTTGTTTGTTTACAAACTGCTATTTTCTCAACGGAGAAAACCAAATTCCGCAGTTCACCACTTTCGGCCAAGCTAAGTAACTTTTGAGTCTATTTTATTTCTTTTGCGGTGTAAGTTCTTGCACTTTTTGGAATTTCAATGGCTTTACCCCGAGCTCATTTTCCAATATTTGCCGAATAGAATATTACGATATGATCAGCTCACGAGCCATTTTTTCGGTCACAGCGACGCGGGTTTCGATCAAGTCGCTTCTTTATTTTTCGAACCATTTCTGCTGATGTTGCTGTTTTCTTCTGTCCACTTCCTTGACGTCGTGCTACGCTACCAGTATCACGGTGACAAGCGATGGTACGAGACACAAAAGATTTATTCACATTTAAATGCCAAAGTGCTCTAACACTATCACGCTCGAATTCCATCACGAATAACTTTTTTTCTGGAAAATTCTCATCAAAATGCTTTTGTACGCTTGTAAACAATATAACCAGCTGTCACTGGAATAATTTTAACAGCTGTCGGACGAGTGGCTTAGAAATGACAGCAGTTTGAAGTTGATTGCAGTTTTTTCATCTTACCCTGTATAGGGAGGTACCATTATATGGGGGCTATAAGAAAACATGGACCTGCATAGAAAATGTTTTACCACAGGCTGTAATACTCATTTTCGAACTTTTATTACGAAGTTTGAAACAATTATTTTGAACAATGTCGGTTTAATCATCAAAATACCGAAAATAGGGAGGTACCGTTATATGGGGGCTATACGAAGACGTAGACCTGCACAAACAATTTTCTGTCTTATGCTGTAGTATCCATTTCGAACTTCAAATTCCAAATTTGAAACAATTCCGGTGAATAATGTCGCCAAAATCATCAAAATTCCGAAAATAGGGAGATACAGTCATAGGGGGGCTATACCAAAACCTGGACCTATATAGCCCATTTTCAATACCAAAAGTCCTGCAGACCAAACACACGTTTGAGTAAAATTTTATCAACCTACTTCAATTCGTTCGGAGGGTAGAGTGATTTCCACAAACGGACGGACAGACAAACAGAGGGTCATCGTTAAATCGATCTAGAACTATATGCTGATCAAGAATATCAAATTCATATTTCATAATTCGTGCTACAAACTGAATGACAAACTTAAAATACCCTCCATACATGGTGGAAGATATAAAAAAGAGTAGCATTTACTACCCATGAAGCAGGAAAATGAGTTGTAAATTTTCCGCAATAAAAAAACCAGCAACAACCGCAGCATATTACATTAACGCCATCCGAACTATTTCTTTTTTCTTTTTGGTTAATTATTTTGAATTTACATATGTAGCTAGCTATGCTGTTTTTATTATTATTTCGATGAACTACTTCATGGCAATAAAATATGGCTATGCACGAGCGATGGAGGATGATGGTCTTTGGTGAAATGCACAGAAGCTACTCTATCTAACATCGTTTATTACACAGTGGTACACAATCATAAATCCATATGGGGTTAATTTGCCATTAGCTTGTCATAACTGGAAACGCTCGAACAGCATATATCAAGCAAAGATTGCACTAGAAAAAACGAGCAATGCCAGGAGGTATATTAAAGCCCCACATGGGTGCCACATTTTAACAAGGCCTCCATTATGCAGCTCAATATTCTAACTAATGAGAGTCCATAATCCAAGGAAGAAGCTAGGATAGCTTTTAAATGCTCCTTTAAAATGTAAAACAATTAATTTTAATTTAAAACAAATAATAATCCACTGTTGAATCATTTGAAAAAAAAAAAACTAAAAAAAGTAATTTCCATACTAGCGATTTTTATTATATAGACAAGACCCCCAATGGGCATATTTTCCAGGAGAAGAAAAAAAATTGAAAAACAAAACATCTCAAACGAAATGTTAAAAATCATCATTACAATTATTTTCTTGTATTCTGTTCCAAGCTACCTTCTTTCTACCTCCCCTGTGTGGTGTTGTTTCTTTCTTCTTTCGATTTGGTGCTTTGACTTTTTGGGGCATAAAAACTCTGTAAGTTTGGTAATAATTACTAGAAATCTGTAGTCATTACAGGAAAAAAATATCCAAACTAACAACGAACTGACAAGACAACCCGTAAAGTAACACTCAACTCTGATAGTCATTAAAATCGTAACCATGTAAGTTTGGGAGGTGGGGTACAGGGGTCGTCTTGACTGACTATTCCGTCGTTCGTTCATCTCTACCATTTCAAATTACCCAACGTAGCATTTTTCCCAGTGTGTGTTTGTGTGTGTGTATTGCCACTCAGCCAAAATATATCGTCAGTCTGTCGGTTTGACTATTAAAAAATTGGTTGGTTGTTACAATTCTTGTTTCGTAGTCGTTGTTGTTGCTGGTGAGTAATTTTTAGCTGTTTCATGCTGATGCGTTTACGCTTGCGCACTGATGCATAATTCCCCTCCAACACCTGAATAATAATAATAAAAAAACACAATTGCAAACCAACACCACGCCACAGAGCGTTAAGGTGACTTATGTTTTCATCAGACAATGCCACAAATAATAAAACATGAAATATTCAAATTATGTTTCTTCGTCTATTTGAGTCTAACATTTATTTGAACCGTTTCTTTTTTTTTACGACCACTGAATGAGGCGATATGGGGGGTGGTGTAATAATTTGGTTCCTCTGCACATAGAAGAGCAAAAATTCTCGGAGAAAAAAACAGAAGTTCCCATAGGGCCTTCGTCATAGAAGAACAGAGGGTCTTCTCCACAGATGACCCGAGACCAATGGATCTTCTCCATAGAAGGCCCGAAGGTCGTTTCATATAAGAACAGAGGGTCTTCTCCACAGAAGACCCGAGAGTATTCTACATAGAAGACCAGTGGAACTTCCCCATAGAAGACCCGAAGGTCGTTTCCTAGAAGGCACAAAGGTCTTCTCATGGTAGGCCCGAAGATCTTCTCACAGCAGACCAGAGGGTCTTCTCCATAGAAGATCGGAAGGTCTTCCACAAAGAGGATAGGAAGGTCATCTCCAAAGAAGTCCAGGGTAATCTCCATAGAAGACCATAGAGGTTTCTCCATAGAAAAATAGCAGAAGGACTTCTCCACATAAAAATAGCAGATGGAGAACCATAAAACGACAGGAAATCTTCTCGCAAAAAAAGGGATAATCTCCAGAGAAGACCGGAGGTTCTTCCCCATAAAAGGACAGGTGGCCTCCCCAATGGAACATCAGAGGGTTTTATTCATAAAAGGCCAGATATCTTCTCCATGGAACACCAGAGGGTTTTATCCATAAAGGACTAGAGGATGTTTTCCAAAAAAGACCAAAGCTTTTCTCTATAAAAAATAACAGGAAGAAGATCCTCTATAGAAGATCAGGAGATAATCTCCATAGATGACCGGAAGTTTTTCCCCATAAAAGATCAGGTGGCCTTCCTATAGAAGAAGATCAGGGGTCTTCTCGATAGAAGACCAAAAGGTGGTTTTCGCCACAGAAGACCAGAATGTGACCTTCTCCGTAGAAGCCCAGAAGGTGGTGTTCGCCAAAGAAGACCAGGTGGTGGTCTTCGCCATGGAACACCAGATGGCGGTCTTCTCTCCTTAGAAGACCAGATGGTGGTCTTCTCTCCTTAGAAGACCAGATGATGGTCTTCTCTCCTTAGAAGACCAGATGGTGGTCCTTAGAAGACCAGAAGGTGGTCTTCTCTTCATAGAAGACCAGAAGGTGGTCTTCTCTTCATAGAAGACCAGAAGGTGGTCTTCTCTTCATAGAAGACCAGAAGGTGGTCTTCTCTTCATAGAAGACCAGAAGGTGGTCTTCTCTTCATAGAAGACCAGAAGGTGGTCTTCTCTTCATAGAAGACCAGAAGGTGGTCTTCTCTCCATAGAAGACCAGAAGAAGATTGTATTCTCCATAGAAGACGAGAAGAAGGTCATCTTCGCCATAGAAGACCAGAAGGTCGTATTCGCCATAGAAGACCAGACGGTGGTCTTCTCCATAAAAGACCAGACAGTGGTCTTCTCCATAAAAGACCAGACAGTGGTCTTTTACATAAAAGACCAGACGGTGGTCTTCTCCATAGAAGACCAGATAGTGGTCTTCTCCATAGAAGACCAGATGGTGGTTTTCTCTCCAGAGAAGACCAGAAGGTCGTCTTTACCACAGAAGACCAGAATATGGTCTACTCTATAGAAGACCAGGAGGTCGTCTTCTCCATATAATAAGATCAAAAGGTCGTCTTCCCCGTAGAAGAAGATCAAAAATTTGTCTTCCCCATAGAAGATCTTCTCCAGAGAAGAAGATCTAAGACCGTCTTGTCTTCATAGAAGACCAGAAGGGTGTGGTCTTAACCATAAAAGATCATAAGACCGTCTTGTCTTCATAGAAGACCAGTCTTAACCATAGAAGATCAGAAGGTTGATGGTTCTAACCATAGAAGTCCAGAAGATTGGTGTCCTTTTACTATAGAAGACCAGAAGAGTGGTGTCCTTTTACTATAGAAGACCAGAAGAGTGGTGGTCTAAACCATAAAAGACCGGAAGGGTGGTGGTCTTCACCATAGAAGACCAGAATAGGGTGTCTTCTGCATAGACGACCTCAAGAGGCTGGTCTTCTCCATAGAAGACCAGAAAGTCGTCTCCATGGATGACCAGAAAGTCATCTCCATAGATGACCAGAAAGTCGTCTCCATAGATGACCAAAAAGTCGTCTCCATAGATGACCAGAGCGTCTTCTCTAAAGAGAGGACCTTCTTTTCTCACATAGAAAGTCAGAAGCTTCTTTATTTTTTGCCATTTTATTCTTAAGGCAAGTCCTTACTTCTATCAGAAGGGAAGATCGGAATATTTTGTTTTATATCGAAGACAATAATGATTTCTCTAATGATTGAAGATTTTTTCATTTCAGTTAATTTTTTCAAGATTTTCCCATATTTTGTATACTGCCCCACCTAAAATACCCTCATCCATTAATGTCCATAATGCGGTTGAATAAATTTTCCTCCATTGTGTGTTTTATTTCTGTTTTTTTTTTTATGTGGCACCTAAAAAAGTTCACAAAAACACGAAATACGAAAAACAACGGTTAATTAGTCATTCTTTGTAAACTATTAAAAGTCATCTTCCATTGTCTAGGAGGGAAACATTTGAAGATCTAGCTGGAAAGAGAACACCTTCTGTCATAACGCCCATTTTGCTACCGAATTTAACTATTCACTTAACCATTGTTCCTTGTACTTAACATTCACGACGTTGCTGGTGATCCAGGTCGTTTGGCGGGGTTAAATGTTTTATTTTAACCTCAGAACCGTTGCGGTTGTCGTAAATGGTGGCATTAAAAATTTACATGAAGAAGGTACAGGTGGTGGTTTTAAAACTGTTTTTCAGAACTACGAAAGAAATGCCCATAGAAAACAAAACCTAAACAAAAAATTGTGCGTTAGTTTTATTGCCGAATACCTGTCGCACCAAATGACAACAACAACAGAAACATGTCCAGCTAGCCATTATCTTTTGTCATTACAATCATTCCAAAGAGTACACATTGTTGTAGCACTTCACTCGAGTTTGTAGTATTTGCTGACTGGGGGCTTTGTTCTGTGTGGTATCCTCAAAACGTGCGTTCCATTTGGTTACGCATGCGAGACAGCCAAAAAAAAGTCACAGAAATGCGTCATCTATGGAATATTCCATGTCAAGGAAAATTTTCTTTTTGTGGGAAATTTAAACGCGAAAAGAACTTGTTGCCAGGCGTAAAACCATGTTCTCGAGGGTGTTCACTTCGTACCCATCACAAATTGCCTTCAATTGGTTACGCAGCAATGATAGTGGAATTTGTAATGTGGTGACCTTTTTCTGAGAAAACAAAGTCTTATTTTTTTAATTTATTTTAAATTGTTTACAACAACATATATTTTAAAAGAAAACTAATTGTAAAGTGCTTTCATTAGATTTGGAAAGAACGGTGAATATTGTAGCTGGGGGTCTGTCCTACTGGACACATTTACGATGTTTTACAGGGAGAGATGAAAAAACTGCAACCAACTTCAGACTGCTGTCATTTCTAAGCCACTCGTCCGACATATGTTAAAATTATTCAAGTGACAGCTCATTATATTGTTTACAAGCGTACGAAAGCATTTTGGTGAGAATTTTCCAGAAAAAAAGTTATTCGTGATGGAATTAAAGCGTGATGATGTGATTTCTTTATATTTGGCTGGAAAACCACAAGTGGCTGTCGTTAGAGCACTCCAGCATTTAAATGTGAAAAAATCTTTTGTGTCTCGTACCATTGCTCGTGATACTGGTAGCATAGCCCGACGTCAAGGAAGTGGACAAAAAAAAACAGCAGCATCAGCAGAAATGGTTCGAAAAGTGAGGAAGCGACTTGATCGAAACCCCCGTTGCAGTGACAGAAAAATGGCTCGTGAGCTGAACATATCGCAATATTCCATTAGGCAAATACTATTGAAAAATGATCTCGGGATAAAGCCACTGAAATTCCAAAAAGTGTAAGATCTAATACCGCGGCAGAAAGAAAATAGACTCAAAAGAGCTAAAGAGTTGCTTCGCTTGACCGAAAGTGCTGAACTGACGAATTTGGGTTTTCTCCAATGAGAAAACATTGGTTGTCCAGCAGTTTGTAAACAAACAAAATTATCGTGTATACTTGCCAAAGAGGTTAGCTGAAAATGTGAATCTTCGATTGGCCACCAGAACTCAATCGCCGGCCATGGTGATGGTGTGGGCCGCCATAACAGCCGATGGTCGCTCTACGCTCGTATAATCGACCGTGTCATCAGAATAAATGCGGAATATTGTCGCCAAAATATTCTGGAAGGTGTATTGGAGCCTTGGGCACGCAAACATTTTGGCTACAGGCCTTGGATATTTCAACAGGACTCAGCAACATCGCACTCAGCACGCGCTACCCAAGAATGGTTACAAAATGAGATTACTCGCTTCATTTCCAGCGCACAATGGCCACCAAAATCTCCGGATTGGACTAATGTGTCTGGAGTATTTTGACCTTGGGCATTCCAACAGGACTCAGCACGTGCTACACAAGAATAGTTACAAAATGGGATTCCTCGCTTTATTTCCAGCGCACAATGGCAACCAAAATCTCCGGATACCAATCCGTTGGACTATTGTGTCTGGAGTATTTTGGAAAGCAGGGTTGGCATTAAAAAATACCAAACTGTCGATGACTTCAAGCAAACGCTTCGCCAAAATACCGCAGAGCAACGTTCGGGCAGCGTGTGAAATATTGGCTGTTTGAAGGCCATAATTCGTGCCAAAGGTGGCCAATTCGATCAAATCTAAACTTACTCCAAAATTTGATGCTATTTCCGACATTTTTTGCTTTCAATATAATTAAAACAAGTAAGCAAAGGCTACCATGTGATACCCTACAACACTACAATATGTTAGAACCCCCTTTATGTCAAAATCCATTTCGGAAGATTTTGCTTTTGAAATGATGTCACGGAGCACTGCCCAGATATTACCCTTAGCATTTTGGCCAGGGACATTTGTCCAATATTTACGGACTTCGTTGTGCTGTTAGTTGTTGTGCTCCATGTTACAGCTAAATAGAATCCAATGGTCATCCAAAATGCTAAAATTATTCAATGTCCTTAACTCTATTCTCATGCAAAATTCCGTGTTGATTGGTTTGAATTGTGTGATTAGGAAAATGTTTCTGTTTTTGGTTCATTTGAACCCCTAAATATTTTTAGTTGTTGGTCCATTTCAACCCCTAAATATATTGCGTACATCTTTAGGCCTTGCCCTCCTGAGCCTAACGCTACCCTTATGAAAATTTTCTTGAGGATCAGACAATAATTGCAATCTGTATATAATATACCCAACCTGTAAGCTGGAAAAATATTACAAAATGTATACTTCAATATTATAAGCCAAATTGAAAAAATCGCATGCGATAAAAAATATAAAGAAAAATGTCACAAAATACTACAAAATCTATATTAACATAATTATTGGCATCTTTTTATGCGATTTTCTTTCAGATGTTATACTTATATGCCAAGAGGGCATTCTGAATTGACAAAATTTGTCAAAATCGCTCCAGCCATTCTAGAGATATAAGCATTCTAGCTAACATGCCCTTCCTTTGTTTATATACATTGTATATATTTCGCTATATATATCCGATATTTTTACTCTCGACATCTACTTAACGGTCAGAATTAACGTGTTCGTCTATTTGTGATTTCGCCGGCATTAAAAATATTCGCGGTTTAATGAAAAAATTTACTTTTATTTAACACAAATGCTATGGTCTATTTCAACCACTAAATATTATCCGATGACCATCAAAATTAAAAGGCTTCTGCCCAGCCCAAGCTCTAGCCCCATGCTAACTTTCGCGTCTATTGGTCTATAATTGTGACCCTTAGAGCAACTGCAAAATCAGGAAATATTTCAGTTTTTGGTCCATTTCAACCCCTAAATATTATGCGATCATCTCCAAAAGGAATAGGGTTCTATTCTGGCCCTATTCCCACCTCCATTATTAATATCACGAGTGATTACAAATTAACATGGACAGACGGACATACAAAGCTAGATCGACTCAGCTCGGCGAGATAGGAAGATCCATATATACATTCCTATGTGGGAGTCGAATATTTCGAGGTGTTACATAATTTTTGTCCCAATCAAACTTATAATACCCCCAACACATAGTGTTATAGGGTATAAAAAATGTAAATGCGTTTGACTCACCCTGTATTTTGATAGAAAACTAATTGTAAAGTGCTTTCATTGGATTTAAGAAGAAGGGCGAATAGTACAGCTGGGCCTACTGGGAACCTTTCCGAGATATTTTATCTATACACCATTTTTTTTATAGAAGACCTGTAAGTGATATTCTATTTTAGAAGGCTTGCAACAGATTTCATTTTGTAGAAGTCCAAATTGAAGACCTGACCAGCAAAACTAAATCATCGGAACAAGGCCAAGTATTATGTGAAGTACCTCTTTAATTCGCCGTGCCAATACGATCAGCTTACGCCAGAACAATGACAATGGACAGACTTGACTATGATTCATACCTTTATTGAATTTCACAAAGAAACTAAATTCTAGTGGTTTCAATGGAAAGTACCAACGACTGTTTACAATTGAACTCCTCAACCTCATCGGCGGCACACATCAACAGATATAAATTTATTATTTACGCATGATTTGTTCGCTGTGCACACTTGAAAAAAAAAATAAATCAATTACCTGCAGAAAAAAGACAATAAAAAAGCTAACGAGACAATCTCGTAAAACCTTAATTTAGAAAAAAATGAAATCTGTAAGAAATACAAATGAATTAAAAATGTTTTCTTTCATATGTTCACGCTAAAATATGATTGATCATATTAAGCAAAAATATTATTCCGATTTCTTCCGATTTCCACCTCACCTTTCAATACAAATAAAATACCCGTAAATATTTAAATAAATTGCCACAAATCAATAACCGATAACAAACCCGAAGGATAAATACAAAATAAAATGTATTTCCTAGAATAAGCACAATTTCCAAATGGATGGTTTGGAAGGCAGAATGGCAACGAGGCCAAAATTTTATTGCGAAAAATTTCAAATGAGTTGAAACTATCTTTTCCGCGATAACGATGGATGAGTTGTTTCTGTCCAACTAGGAAAACCGCCGCAACGACATCAAACAAATGACAATATGTACACCAATCATCTGTGACAGACGTACAAACATGTTGGCGACAAGCCCTTGAAATTCGATTGCCAGTGTCGTAGTATTGAGTAGGGGTTGAATGAAAGTTCTAGTTGGAAAAATCAGCTCTTATGTAGTGATAATGGTATGCCTATGGCACTAATCTTCGGTCTCTGATGAGGGAGAGAAATATAGAATTCATAGATGACTGGAAGTGGAACAAAATTTCGCCTAAAATTACAACACGGAAGAAGTTTGATGAGGACCCGACCCAATTACCCGTTCTCAGGACATTATATGTCTGTCCTTTAAACATTACATTTGCCTCAACCACGGAAAGTTAGTCCGACTTCGTGAAGGATATTAATTCCTGTGCGTGCAGATATAAAACCATTTCTAACTTTCGCACAAACCAATACAAATTGTGGCATATAACAGATTATTCAGAAGTAAAGGCTTAAGGTCTCCTATTGCCTATTTAAGATCTCAAGGTCTTCTATTTGCTATAGTAGACCTTAAGGTCTCCTACTGGCTTAAGGTCTCCTATTGGCTATAGAAGACCCTAAGGTCTCCTATTGGCTATAGGAGACTTTAAGGTCTCCCATTGGCTATAGAAGACCTTAAGGTCCTATTGGCTATGGAAGACCTTAAGGTCTCCTATTGGCTATGGAAGACCTTAAGGTCTCCTATTGGCTACAGAAGACCTTATGGTCAAATTGGTGACCTAAAGTTCGGCAAATAGACGACCTAAAGCTTTTCTATGGCAAATAGACGACCTGAAGCTTGCCTATTGCAAATAGACAACCTGAACCTCGTCTATGGCAAATAGGCGACCCAAAGCTCGTCTATGGCAAATAGGCGACCTAAAGCTCGTCTGTGGCAAATAGACGACCTGAAGCTCGTCAATTGCAAATAGACGAGCTGAAGCTCATCTATGGCAAATAGACGACCTGTAGCTCGCCTATTACTAATAGACGACCAGAAGATCTTCTATGGCAAATAGACGAGCTGACTTCCCAATCACAACATGTCGCATATTTTAAAAAGCATTTATTAAAATATCCCTCCATATCTCTAAAAAAATCCCTTCGGTTTCCCCTTATAAATCCCAAAAGTATTGACAACCCCAATCCCACGTACCTGAGCAAAACAGACGATTATCAAACCTACGTAATGGGAAGTAGTACAGGCAAGGCAAAAAAAAAAGTGCGGTAACAACAACACCAAACAACAAAAGTAAAGAAATGTTTAAACAATTCTTAAGCGCATGCTTAGTGTCGCTCATACATGCAATACGCTTTGATTAGCTGCAATAACACAAACGCGCAATGACTGGTCGGGATGGGGTGGGGCAGGTGGGCCACGGTACAGAGCAATTCCGCAAACGAACTCATCATGTTCAAGTGGTTACAAGAATAGTGCAGCTCAGTGTTTGTTGTTAGCTCGGCTAGCAATCATCGTCGTCGTCGTCGTCATCATCATCAACTGGTGATGCATGCAGCAGCGGCGGCATTCAAAATTCATTTGTTGCTGTGACCGTTGATCCAGCAATGTTGCCACAATGCGTTCGTCGTTGTCGTCATCGTCAACGTATTGCAATTGCAAATTGGTATTGAAATAATTATCTGATGTAACTTTGACGCTTTGACGATTAACTTGACGAATTGTGTATTGTTGGTTTGCTGGCTGACTGGCTGTTTGGTTGGTTGGTTAGTTGGACTGACTTGGCTCCGCTTTGTTGGGCTTTCGTCGAAAATGTGTATGGCTTGTTTGGTATGGTTGAATATTTGGCGAATGCAGCAATGACGACAACGACGACGATAATGAGATGATGGCTGGTGATGACATTGATGTCGATGACGGTGACGGTGACGGCGTCAAACACATGGATACAACAACATCAAAACGTCATAGATGTCATTCAATCTTGTCTTTGTACCAGGGATGGAAAATCAAAAATTCCAAAAGGTACTAAAATGGTACTTTTTTAAATAAAATGGTACTTTTTTATAATTTTTTTAGAGTTACAAAAAAACGTTTTATTCATTAAACATAACAAATTCATTCACCTATGTATTTAGGTACATATGTATGTATATAGCTTCCAGGAACATAAAATGTGAGATCATTTTTTCTTATATAACATTCTGAAGTTTGTAAAGTTATTTTTATGATTAATTTCTTTAGGAAATTGTCAGGAATTTTGTAATCAAAACAGCAAGAATTATTCGATTTAAGAAGATCTTTCGACCTTATGAGATTAGAAAGTCTTTCTAGCTGTAGACGATTTCTTTCTTTAGTCTTAGTGGCATTTTGAATTGAAAATATTCGTTCAAAATTCGCTGAAGAATGGAGAATTGATAATATACCAAAGGCAATTCTTGATATATTTGGGAACATTAATTCCCCCAATTCGTTTTTAATAACACTAACATTAAGTCAAAAATCACTAATATTACCATCTTTACATTTTTTAAGTTCAGGTTAATCAGATAAAGCTCTAAATTGGGAGTTAATGTTTTCAAAATTTTGTTCTTCCTTGGGAAAGAATTTCATTAAAATTTGCATTTCAAGTTTAGTATTATTAATTAATTTTAAAACATAAGACAAAAATAAGTAGAACATTTTCATTATGGGACTAGTTAGTTCATCGCTAATGAATTCCAACTCTATGACAAACGCATCCAGTTACAAAAAGATTTGGAACTGACAATTTTAATATTGCTTGCACACCTTTGTATTTCAACATCATCACTGAGCAATTATCAGCCGTAAACCCGATCATTTTCTCCAGTGGTATGTTGCATCCGTTTAAAACTTCAATTATTTTGTCAGTAATGCCTTTGCCGGTTGCCTCCACAATATGTTCTAGTGATAGGAATCTATCTTGACACTTTCCATCAAAAGTTCTTACAATAATCGCCAAATGCTTGGACACAGTACAGTCAGTGCTGTCGTTGATAACAATTGAGTAATAATTTGCATTGCAAAATTTGCTTATAGCTTTAGTATTTTCTGGTCACTGATATCCATACATTTGCAATGATAACCGAAGTTAGTGCCAATGGTGTCGTAAGAATGTGTATGAAATATTGAAAATTAGTAATCGTCGATTTACACTAATTGCATTATAATGGAGACAACTTAAGTGAAATGGTACTGAATTTCCCGCGGTAGTACTTAGGTACTTTTTGTAGTGAAATGGTACTGAAAAAAGTACCATTGTACTGAATTTTCCATCCCTGCTTTGTACCCAACCAACGAGCCAACCACCCTGGCCCATCTGTACCACCACCATCAGCGATATCTCTGCAATGGCTATTTTTTTTCTCTTAAGGGTCTGCAAAAACCAACTCGAACCATGTTTACTTCTTCTCCTCATCCAATTCATTTCTCGGCAAACGATGGCTACTACAATGATAATGAAGAAACCAGACAATTAAAAAATTTCAAATTGCTGACAAAAATAGCAACAACAACTACAACCATCAACACACAAGACTATAGATGGAGCCTAGAAGATTTATGGAAAATTGTCTTGAGATTTATTGGAAATCATAAGAGAAATATTTAAAATATTAGAGATACTTGAAAGAATGATGACAGACGACTACTTTGCTCTTCTACACAAACATAGATACACGTAAACACATATGGATCGGATTTAGTGATTTCTTAAGAACACTTTATTGTTCGCTTTCAGTGTAACTATTTATTAAGGCGGACAATTTATTCAACAATTCCAATTTAGTAGAAACCAAGTACAATATTGTCATTAGGTTGGAGAAGGTAGCTTTGAGGATTGGAGATGAAATCTATATAGACAAGATAAAAAGTATCAGTTCGATTATTTAAATATATTTTGACTTGTGTTATGATTATTCAAATTGTTAACCCTTTACGGAGTTGGTTTCAAAGGAATGGACTAATGTTGTCCATTTCCTATCGGACCTAAATAAATATGTGAGAAGTGCCAGATATAGTCGACCGAAGTATTCCATTTACGTCGTCTAAAAAAAAAAAAAACATTGGTATGTGCAGATTTACAATTAAATCGAACATTTGTATCCAATTTTATGCAAAATCATAAATTTCATCTCAGGTTTCTGGTTGAGAGGTATGTTTATATGTAGCAAGTTTTAAAGAATCGCTGACTTGTTTCGTAAGTTATGACAGATAAAAGTATTGAAAACTGTGACCCTTTGTGGGTGAGGTACCAGAAGGAGTTCGCAAATATATATATACCATCTTTTCAACAGAACTTGCCTTAGCAAAAATGTTTTGATTTGTGAAATTTGATGAGAGTGTGATGCCTATTTGGCTTTCTTTGAGCTTTTTTCAAAATCTTGAGCCCTTTATGCGACTGGGTACAAAAAGGGATGGTTCGATCTCTACCAGCTTTATAACAGATCTTGTGTTGATGGAAATAGTGAGATGTACCAAGTCTGAATGGAATCGGATGTTAATTTCGCGTTTTATGAGCTTCATGGATATTCAAAATTTTGATACTTTGTGGAGGAGAAACTAGAGGGAGTGGACCGATATATCCCATCTTCACAGCAGATCTTGTGTTAGTAAAAATAATGAGATGTGTTAAATATGAAGAGAACCGGGGGAGGAGGTACTTGATGGAGTGGACCGGTATTGTCCATTTTCGCACCTGACCTAAAACTGGTGCAAATATTAGGATATGCAAAGTTAGAGCACAATCGGATCATCTTTTCTCTTTCTGTACAGTAAAATATTTTCTTTAAAAAAATTGACCTTTTGCGGGGGAGGTACCAAAAGGACTGATAATGTCCATCTCCGAACTTGACCTAAGTTTGACAATAATATTCCGATGTACCAAGTTTGAGAGTATCGTGCGCACCAGCCAGACAGGCAGACGGTCGGACGGAGGGTCGTACTAGAACGGTACAAAAAGCAGTAAAAGGTACCAAATATGGTACCCTTTGGAATGAGGGTCACTGAAGGAGTGCAGGATAGATGTTCCCAGGGGCTTTTTGGAAATTCGAACTTTAAGGTTACAAAAAATGTTTGGTACCATTTGGGATGCTATTTGAAAGGATAGATATAAAAACTTAAAATTTGGTATGAGAATCAACGTTGGAAAGTAAGTTTGATATATAGAGAAGGGTTTGGAAACGTGTACTAAGTATGCGAACTCTACTTAATGGTACTACATTTGGAACAGTTTAGTTTAACGGAAGAAACTCTAAATTTGAAATTTTGTATTGGGATTCCTGTTCGTGGTAAAGAGGTTTTGGTTTTGGAAATGAGTACGAAAAGTACTAAATAGTACTATAATTGGTACAATTTGGTATTGGGAGAACTGATTATGCTTGAAATCTGAATGATGGTACATATGGGGATACATATAGGGGTGGGTTGGTAAATGTGTACTAAAATGGTACTACATGTGGTATTGCGTGAATGGATAGAGATAAAATTCCGAAATTTTATGTTTAGATTACTGATGGTATCTGTGTTCTAGATTTGGTGGTGGTTTCGGAAATGCGTCCTATCACTGTATGAAAAGTACTTAATGGTAGTAAATTTGAGTATTAAATTGAGTGAAGGGATAGAGCTGAGATCACGCAATTTAATACTGAGATCTCCATTGGTATCTGGAATTGAGATGTGGAGAGGTTTTGAAAATGTGTACTATCATTGTACGAAAAGTTCTAAATTTGTGTGTTGGGAGAAGGAACAGAGCCTTCGCAAAATCATGATATAAATCCCAAAGCAAAGACTTTTGGTAAAACAGGTAAGATGCAGCAAAAAAAAGCAGTAAAGAGGCAGCTAAGTTTGGCCGGGGCGACCTATTAATACCCTACACCATTTTGAAGGAACTTGAAGAATTTAAAAAAAATCAGTAGAAAAATACCTCTCAAATGATAACTTTCAGCTGCTATACGAAGACGTGCTGCTATACGAAGACGTGTTATTTTATAAGTAATTTTTGTCATAGGTTGTAATACCCATTACGAACTTCAACTACGAAGATTGAAACAATTCTGGTTAAAAGTTGAAACAATTTGCTAAAATCATGAAATTACCGAATATCATGAGGTATCGTTATATGGGGACTATACGAAGACGGGGATCTGCGTACGCAATTTTTTGTCATAGGCTGCAGTACCCATTACGAACTACAAATACGAAATTTTAAATAAATCCGGTAAAAATATAGTTAAAAACATAAAAATAACGAATATTGGGAGAAACAGTTATTGAGGGCTATAGGAAGACCTGCGCAGAAACTTTTTTGTCAAACTTTTTAGTACCCACTACAAACTTCAAATACGAAATTTGAAACAATTCCGGTAAACAATGTCGCTAAAATCAACAAAATACCGATTATCGGGAGGTATTGTTCTATGGGTGCTATATGAAGACGTGAACCCGCGTACGAGATTTTTTGTCATAGGCTGTAGCACCTATTACGAACTTAAAAAAATGAAGTAATTCCGGTAAAAAATATCGCTAAAATCATCGAAATTCCGAATATTGGGAAGTGCCGATATATGGTGGCTATATGAAAACGTGGACCTACATAGTCTATTTGTGAACTTAGCCAGCCTAATGGCAAAAACACATCTGTGCAAAATTTTATCTTTCTATCTCTATTCGTTCAAAACAGCGTGAATATTTCGAGGAGTTACAAACGGAATGGCAAAGTTAATATACCCTCCATAGTATGGTGGAGGGTATAAAAAGGGTTCCGTCATGTTAAATAGAAATTGATTCAGATTATGGCATTGCTTCCATTGCTTTAGTTTTTTCCGTTTCAATAATAACCAAAGGCGGTATGATTTACTTCATAAACGTATATTTGTTAGAGGTAGCTCTACTAAATATGCGTAAAGGTGTTCCATCTGTGAAATGTCGAAATATTATTCTATACAAAATATTTTTAACATTTTGGCCCACAGCTACATCTATCCCACTTTACTTTTCTCCAAGTCGACACAATTACGACGAAATTCAAGGGAGTAGAGACATATTTATAAAAATATGGGATTGTTGCATCGAGTAAAAAAAAACAAATTATCAGATTTAAAAATAACAACAAAAAACCAGACTGACAGCATTGTTGACAAAACTAAAAATTAAACAAGGTTAAGTAGTGGTGTCGGGTCTCTACCGCCGCAGACCTTGGACTTTCCAACAGGACTCAGCACCATCGCACTCAGCACGTGCCACCCAAGAATGGAATGTAAGGTTGTCACTAAAAAATACCAAAGTATCGATGCCAAAGGTGACCAAACTAAATCAAATCTAAACTTATTCTAAAATTTGATGCTATTTCCGACATTTTTGCTTTTATTCAATAAAATTTAAAATAAAATGTAATAATTGTGGCGTTTGACTTTGTTGCAGTCTTTTATCTCACCCTGTATGATGGTTTGGACGACTCCCACGAGTACACAAAAGCAGGTACTGCAACGAAAGCATATGGTTATGCTGACGTACTGGAAGACCTTCGCCTCCTCATGTATATGGTCCACTGATGACATGAGGTGACACCACCCTGTTGCAGTTCTCAAGGCAGCATTCTGGCAATGGATGGGAGTGAAGCCCGAGGACATCATGCATAGTGTAATTGTTAATGGCATATGGGGCCGAGTAGCCAACCAAAGACCGATCTATCTTATAAAAGGTCAACCAGGTCTTCATGTCCATTCATGTGGCTTGTGCGTACTTCAGGAACATGTTGTCGAATGTGACCTGTCTTTTTCACGCAGAATGATCACAATGTACTAAAAGGTATCCGAATGAGGTAGTTACAACATTAATAAAACATCCGCCTCCCAGAAATAACATTGAAATGTTTTTTTCTCTTCTTCAGGGAGTGTTTATGAAAATACAAAAATACAAATGAGTCGAAACATATAAATAGAAAATGACCTATATTGTGTGCATTAAAAAAATACAATGTGGTTTTAAAATCGGAGCGGATTTTTTATATTAGTTCCTTTGTATGAATGGAAAATGTATCATTCAAAAATATTAAAAAAAAAAAACAAGTAAAAAAGCAGTAATTTCGGCCGGGCTGAATTTGAGAAACCTTCACCATTTGGAATTTAAAAAAATAATTCTGTTTAAATCTTAAAAATATCGAATATAGCAGTTATATTGGGGTCTATACGAAGACGTGGACCTACATAGACAATTTTATGTCACAAACTATAGTTCCCATTACGAACTCTAACTACGAAATTTGAAACAAATCCGGTGAATAATGTCGCTAAAATCATCAAAATACCGAATATTGAGATGTACCGTTATATGGAGGCTATACGAAGGCGTGGGCGGCCTCCATACGCAATTTTTTGTCATAGGCTATAGTTCCCAATTCCAATTCTTTTCCAGAGTGTAAAGTACTCAGAGTCAAAAACTCTTGAGACATTACTTCTCACCAGCATCTGAGGATGCTATGCAGTTGCCAACACGGATTTCGTCCACAACACAGCAACACAACAGCATTGCACGCTATATCCACACATAGTAGTTCGAAACGTTGGATAATCAACTATAGGAGTGGACGCCTGTCTTATAAGGAATTCCGGGAAAAGAATTCTAAACGCCGTAAAGGCAAAGGAGTAGTTTCTCTGTTAGTTTTCTCCTCTGCCTTACCGGAATTCCTCGCCCTCCAGCCGTATGCAGACGTATGGTATATGTGTAAGGTTGAAGATTTATCTCGCAATGATTGCCGCATTCTTCAGTACGAGGAATATGAAAATATCCACCACTATACCGAGGGACAGATGGTCTGAGGAGATGTGCGGATCACGGGAAATATAATTCCGATTACAAACTACCTCAAGATCCAGGGTTCACATTTGACAGCATGTTCAAGTCGTCCGCACAAACCACAGCTATCTGTAACAAAATGAAAAGTGGGAGCAAATTCCTCACGGCGCTTGGCAGTAGCACTTGGGATAAGGAAACGGAATCCTTTTTGACCCCATTGTCATCTGCGAGTACAAATGCTACGCAGTGGAAGAACATCCAGACCTGACAGAATGCTGCCCTGAGGCTGTCTCCTCATAACACCAGCCGACCATCTTCATGAGGAGGCGAAGGCCCTTCCCATACGTGAGCATAACCACATGCTTTCGTTGAATTACCTGCTTGTCACAGTCACAGATGCCATCAACAATTACAGTATGAATGCTGTCCTCGGGGTCCACCCCATCCATTGCCAGCATGCTGCCAGGATCATATACACCAGGAGGCGAAGGTCCTGCCAATACGTCAGCCTAAACATATGCTTTCGTTGCATTACCTTATTGGGTGTCACCCAAACTATCATGTGTTGGATAAAACCAAGCGTGTCAGGAAGGACATACATAACCTAGAGAGGATGGTCAAAAGCCATAAGAGAGCGAAGCTCTAGATCAAAAATATTGTCAACGCTGGTCTGATTGGAAATCGTACTGAATCAGTCACTGATGCCATATTCAGTATCATTATTAAAAATATATATGACTTTGAGATATTTTAATATACCACCAACCAATTTTAGATCTACACCCACATTATAAGTAGCACAGCAAACTCTACCACAAATAGTCTCTAGTCAACAATTGACTGACAATTGTCAGGATGATTGCTGGCTTCAATCAAATAAAAATTATTTCAACAAAATATTTACTTTTGTTCAGTAGCATTTTAACACTTACTGTTGTTGTTGCTGTTGCTGCTGCTACTGCTGATGCAAAATTTAAGTGTCAGGATCCTTTTAAAGTTTGCATGAAATTATGTTGTGATAAAAATTATATTTATAATTTTCAATTACAAAAATGTGTCCAAACCATTCATTTAAATTTATCGTGGACGAAGACTCTGCAAATTAATAATATAACTAAATCCGAGAATTTGCTTGATAAAATCGATTTTGAACAAGTCTTACCTTGTAACACATCGAGAAATTTTGCAAATTACGATTATGATATGCTGGAAATGAAGGTAAGTGTTACGGAAATGCAATTAATTTGCTGGAAAATGTAATATTTACGATTTCATTTTTCAGTATGTTTCTGGAAATTATTGTTTCACACCCTTCTATGCCAGAGAGCGTAGGCAACATGTCCTCTTGCCTATCTCTACGAATTGCAATGAGACATTGAATAGTGAGGTAAGTAAAGAAATTTATCGGAAATTTATTTTCCATAGTTCTAGATAACTCTTCGTAGCTCAAACACAAATTGACGATTTTAATTCATATCATTTTCAACCAATTCCACATTGGGCTATAAATATTTCCTCATTTCGATTTTTTCCTAATCTAAAACTTAAATCGTCTAACATAATTCATGGAACAACAGCTTTAAAATACAAAAAATGTACGATATTAGATAAAAAGCCAAATAATTAAGAGTTTAAGATGGAGAATTGTAATTGGAGCTATCGTTGAGACAGACTTCAATCCGAGCAGCCGATCCTTCATTGTGTTCAGCTAAAGAAATCGTCATGACTGTCTTGAAAGCTATTTACGGCAAACCTAGACGGAGTCAGTCCTAATTACAGGACACTGCAATATAAAGGCCATGACTTCCAAGGAGGTGGGGGGGTGACGAAGAGGAAGCTGAGACGGTGGTGCACTTACTCTGCCACTGCCCAACTCTTATCGGAGTGAGACAGATGCTACTGGATAAGCAAATTCTGCCCGACTTGCCCTCCCTCTCCGAAACCAAGCAAGCGGTCATTCTACATTCTACTGGTACAATAGGTTCTAACGACTTTGGAGCTTTCTGTGAAGGTTGATTTGACACTGTTTCCATAGTAATCACTTTTCCTAGGGAACAGATGATATCGGAACTCATCCTTCTTTTAAAAGCATCGACTAGATTCTCTCTTTTTTCCTTAAGCTGGCGTTGGGATAGTTCCTTAATTTTCGTTCTGATAAACTGCAACTTATTTTCAGAAAGTTTGGATGGACCCTAATAGGCGTTTCTATTGCAGTAATTTCTCATTTGGTTTAGCTATTGTTTGTACCACCCAGCAGATGTTTCAACTTGTTAACGGGTTTGGTTGATGAGTCAGGTGAAGTGTTCCTCAAATCTGCCTTGAAAAATGTATAGATTTTACTTCTTCGCCGCCTCCTTTTAATGGTCTTCAGATCTTTCGCCTTAGCCAGAGCTTTAACTTTCTTTAAGCTGGAGAGTGGTACAATAGGTTCTAACGGCTTTGGGGCCTTTTTGGAAGTTTGATAATTCAGCTAAAGACTTCTTTATAGCTGTATTGGAATGTTATTGAAGTTGGTCTAAGCATATTATTTTTCGTCGCAGCCGGCTTCATTGAAGTCGGGTAAACAATAGCTAGCCGCAATTGTCGTTTCTTAAAAAACCTCAACCAATTTTGTTGAGAAAGAATCATTCTTATGGAAAGTTCCCTTTTGGTGGCATTAGGATAGCCTCTTTCGAACTTCAGTTTCGTTCTGATAGGCTGCAACTTCTTTTCAGTGAATTTGAATGCAGCGCTATCGACGTGTGAAGTGCAGTAATATCCCACTCGGTGTGGTTATCATTGATACAGATTTTGTCTCATTCAGCTAATGCCTCACCTAGATGGCTGGGAATTTGTTTGATAATTCAGCTGAAGATTTCGTCATAGCTGTATTGGAACGTATTTGAAGTTGGCCTCTTCTTCGTTCAAACCACATTTACGGGTTAAAAGTGGCTAGCCGCAATTGCTTTTGTTTTAAAAGCCTCGACAAAATTTGTTGTTTATCGGAAGTTCCCATTTCGGTTGCTCTGGGATAACCCCCTTCGAGCTCAAGGTCAGTTCTAATTAACGGCATACTTTTTTCACACAGCTTGGGCTTTACCCAGATAACAGGTTTGATTGATGATTCAACTGAAAAAAACAGTTTGTCATAGATGCCGTGGAAAAATGTTTAGGCTGTCCTTTGAACATTCTTCTTCTTCGCCACAGTTTTAGGGGCTTGTGGTTCAGTCGACTCAGCTATAGTTTCAACCTTCGTTGAGCTGGAGCATGATACAATAAATCTTAACGGCAGACAGGCTGCAGGTGATCGAGAGCTACCCGCGCCCGTCATTCCTTTAGGAACCTCAACAATTTTCCCAGGGATCATGCTTATCGAAAGTTACCTTGAGGTTGCAATGGGATATTGCAGTAATTTCCTCAACATCTTTGATGTTTTAAAAGTTGATATGCCTTACGATCCTCCGAATTCTAACTCGAACGCTGCCAGAGGAAATAATTACTTCGATACATAAATATTTTGGTTATGTTTCGGTGTCTTTGTCAAGTATCCATTCCTTTTCTCATCGTTTTTTTCTCCTTTTTTTAGGAAATATTCATTGAGCCTTTCACAAACCCCTATTTGTCCATGATCTTTATGATCATATCACTAACAATGGTCTGTTCCCTGATGATCATGTATATGTACGGAAAAATTAAGGACTGGGGCCAAAATGTTATGACCAATCTGCTGATAAGTTATGGCGCAGCCCTGATAATACAATTACTTCTTATGATGTTTCTTTTTTTATAATTTGCTATATCCAAACTTAATGACAAAACATGATGGTAGGTTTGAATTTTTTATATATATACAGGGTGAGATGAAAAAACTGCAACCAACTTCAGACTGCTGTCATTTCAAAGCCACTCGTCCGACAGCTGTTAAAATTATTCCAGTGACAGGTCATTTTATTGTTTACAAGCGTACAAAAGCATTTTGGTGAGGATTTCCAAAAAAAAAGTTATTCGATATGGAATTCAAGCGTGATATCTTTATGTTTGGCTGGAAAACCACAAGTGGCTATCGGTAGAGCACTCCAGCATTTAAATGCGAATAGATCTTTTGTGTTTCGTACCATCGCTCGTTACCGTGATACTGGTAGCGTAGCCTGAAGTCAAGAAAGTCGACGGAAGAAAACAGCAGCAGATGGTTGGAAAAGTAAAGAAGCGACTTGATCGAACCCCGCGTCGCAGTGGGCGAAAAATGGCTCGTGAGCTGAACATATCGCAATATTCCATTCTACAAATATTGAAAAATGAGCTCGGGGAAAAGCCATTGAAATTCCAAAAAGTGCAAGAACTTACTCAACAACAGAAAGAAAATAGACTCAAAAGAGCCGAAAGTGGTGAACTGCCGAATTTGGTTTTCTCCGATGAGAAAATATTCGTTGTCCAGCAGTGGGTAAACATACAAAATGATCGTGTTTACTTGCCACAGAGGTCAGCTAAAAATGTGCACCTTCGGTTAGCCAGAACTCTAGCGCCGGCCATGGTGATGATGAGGGCCGCCATAACAACCGATGGTCGCTCTCCGCTCATATCAGAATAAATGCCGATTATTATCGCGAAAATATTCTGGAGGGAGTATTAAAGCCTTGGGCACGCAAACATTTTGGCCGCAGACATTCCAACAAGACTCAGCACCATCGCACTCAGCAGGCGTCACCCAAGAATGGTTACAAAATGAGGTTCCTCGCTTTATTTCCAGAACACAATGGCCACCAAAATCTCCGGATACCAATCCGTTGGACTATTGTGTCTGGAGCATTTTTGAAAGCAAGGTTGGCACTAAAAAATAGCAAAATCTCGATCACCTCAAGCAAGCGCTTCACCGGGAATGGGCCAAAATACCGCAGAGCAACATTCGGGCAGCGCGTGACGGTTTCATGCCCATATGAAGGCCATAATTTCATTTCATTTATTTATATGTTGCAATGAAAAAGCCATTAGGCCAATAAGTATCACAACTATCAGAAAACTACATAATTCGTGCCAAAGGTGACCAATTTGAACAAATCTGAACTTATTCTAAAAATTGATGCTATTTCCGAAATTTTTTTCTTTCATTCAAAAAAATTTTGAAAAAAAACATTTAAAAATTATGGCGTTTGGCTTGGTTGCAGTTTTTCATCTCACCCTGTATATAATGATATATACTTTTTAAAGAATTGTTTTATGTATGCTATCTAAATAGCATTGTTCTATATTTTGGCGGAGCCGGCTTACTGTGGTTCAATGTCATTTGTTATGAATTACCAGGTGCTTTTTTAAATATTTCAAAAAGCTGGATCAAAACTCTATGTTATTCGTTGTTTGTGTGGCTGCTGGCATTACCACTGATGTTCCTGCATGTACACCTTGCGAATATGGGTTTTGCATATGCCATGGGTAAGTGCATGAAATCGTACTTTAACATTCCTCTAAAAATCTTTGTTTTTTCATAGGATTTGGTGTCTCCCTTTTGCCGATAAATTTAATATGTTTTACGGTAATGATCTTTAAAAAGTATGGCTTTTTAAAATGGAGACATGTGGACATACGGATGTAGTAAGCAAACCCAACGATTGCAACCAAACCATATATTAATAAAAGTTATATTACAATTTTCGTTTTTAGTTTACAAATTGGACTAAAACTGATCCTCATATTGGGACAATCAAGCATCAACTACTTCATTGCTATGGCGATTAGTTTAAGTGTAAAACAAACAAAATTAATTGCATTTATGCACACTATAAGTTTAGTCTATCTGACCGATGTTATATTGATTTTATTTGTTTGGAAATTTCATGATATTTTGAAATCAATGTAAGTAATTAACTCGAAATTGTTTTAAAAATCATACACTTATATTGGATTCTTTCAGATTCGGTTGTTGTGGTTCAAAAGTTTCGGCAGATCATGCTTCGATAACTGATGGCGGCGTTATTTGAATATAAGCAAAAATCATTTTGTTTTGATTTCAAAATCATTATAAAACTGTTGATATTAAAAAAGAGCACTGTAGTCTAACATGAACTAATTGCAGGAAGTAAATAAGGGTAACTGACAAACCCACTTTGTAAAAAAAAAACTTTATTCCTACAACATTTTGTAACACAATAATTGTCTATCAATGGTCCAATAAGACGAAACCCACGTTTCACAATAAAACAATGCTCTCCATTAGGTAATTTTTACAATTCAAATTAGTATATTCCTAACTTACCTTAGGAGTATGCAGTATGCTCGGTGTTCCCGGTACACTATCAATGTCGTCCGCCGCCATAGAACTCATCATACCACTATCTTGCATATATTCATCCATAACATCACTATCATCTACACCGTACATGGCCAACGGATTGCTACTGCTCGATGCTATGTCATTTAAATGTGTTAAATTCGATATGGCCGATGGATATTTGCCGGCTTTCTTTTTGCTGGCCGCCATTAGTTCTTTATCGCGTTTGGCCTGGAACACTTTACGTTCAAACTCATTTAGGTGCTCCAGACTTGGTTCGGCACCATTCAAATTGGAAATACTGAATGCCACCCATTGTTCAACAAATTCAGCAGCATCTTCAATGTTATAGGTGGAACAAAGATCAACAGCTGCAATGAAGAGGAAAAATAAGCAATTAATAACTAAACAAAACTATATCAAAACAACATTACATCGAAACAACACTTCCTGACTGGGCTCAATTCCCATATTATCAAATTCTTGTTTCAATTCTGATTCCATTTTTGGGTTTTCACTTATTTTCTTTTTTTAACGGCAACACAAATCGAAAAATCGAGGTTTTTAATATGAAAATGTATGTGGGGAACAACACGTTTTTATTTTAATTACAAACACGCAGGAATTGTTTACAATCCGATCGCCGGGGGAATTGTTTAATAATAATTCGCAATGTTTTTGTTTGTTGTACACAAGAACTGTCAATGGGATGGCGCGCAATTAATAGAGATCTCAACACTTTTTTCTTTAACTAGACTTGGCTGCATTTTTCTCCCACTAGGTCTCTACAGATCGAAAACGGATTGAATTAACATAGAATAAAACAAACGATTTTACGTCCTCCTCTTGTTCGAACAACTTTATGGACAACAAATGCTCATGTTTTGTTTATCTGCTGGCCATAAGATTAGAACATGTTTCTAAAGCTGTTATAAGCTTTTGAGAACGCAAAATTTTGAAATAATGCTCCAGCAAGGGGTAATGAAAACTAGAAAATCATTATATCGAGTGTATATTGTATTCTATTTCGTTTCAAAAATTTGATGAAATTCCTGCTATGAAACATGGTAGAATTAAGAAGGTAAAGCCATTTCAAAGTCCCCATCTCTGATTTGTGTAAATCTGAAAATAAAAACAAAATATAATATTTCCCGCATTAACGGGCAACTAAATGTATAATTTTGGGATGTAATAATATTTTCCCTGTATGTTGGATCCAATTTTGTGGAGAAAATCCGTTATTCCATTCATGTTTTGTGGGTTTTCCCCAATATGGTAATTTTGTAAAAAAATATTAAATAATCAGTACCAATTATTGAATTTTTAAAAGTCAATTTGACACAATAAGTCTCCGGTGCAGAGTTGCATTTTCCTAGTTTCTTTGAAGTTGAGCCATCAGTCGACTGAAGCATTCCACTTCATGTAATACTGATAGAAATATTGGCAAAATTTGAAGAAAATCTAACATTAATTTCCAATTTTATGCCAATAGCTGTTTATCAAAAATTTAAACTTTTGTGGTGGAGATACCATGTCTTCCATGTTCGCATCAGATCTGTGGTTGAGAAAACTAAGACTAACCGCTTTGTGGGGGCGATATCAAAAGGAGTGGGCTGATATATCCCATCTTCCCAGGGTTGTCCGTTCCTTCTTCACAACTGATCTTGTGTTAATAAAAATGTTGGGATGTTTGAAATTTGAAAACAATCGGTCTCTTATTACTCATTTTATAAGAGTTATAATTATTCCAAATTTTGAACCCTTGTGGGGAGTGTGCCGATATTATACATTTTCGCCTCTGACAAAGCACTGACAAAAATATTGAAATAAATTTGCATAGTTCACATACAGTCGAATGATCCTTTCTATTTCTACAAGGTAAATTACTTTCTTTAAACGTTTTGACCTTTTGTGGGGGATGTACTAGAATGAGTGGTCCGATATTGACCATTTACGTACTCGATATAAGTTTGAATATAATATTACGATGCACAAAGTTTGGATCATGGTAGAAGAATACAGATAGTTGTTGGGACAATTTTGAATGAAAAATTAATCGAATTCGTTAAAATTGATTAAAAATGTATATAAAAGAACCTTCGATTGGCGTCATATTAGATAACATATAAAAATCTACTTATTATTTTTTTAAACTTTTGACATATCAAAGTTCCTAAGTTTTGATGCATCTATCTGTATTTTCTACCACCCTTTGGACCAAGTCGTATGCAGCTCTGGAAGGTTATTGTGCTCATGGCACAATGAAGAGAAGGTAGGTCAACTTTGAAAAAATTGCAAGTATAGAGGTCTACCTGTTTGGCTTGTAATGTCAGAAATAGTATCAAAACAATAACAAAATCAAACAACTTGTTGCATTTATTTTGAATAAATAATTGAAAACCGCGAAAACTGAATGAAAGGTAAACACTTCTTTTCATAACCAGGTTCTATATATCTCTAAAGGATTATTTCGCTACAAAAACTCTAGATTTTGTCGATGCATACGATGAAATAAACATTTTGATAACATCCGAATTTGAATGTTTTCTGAACATTTTTTTTGTTATTGAAAGGAAAACACATACATAAGCAAATAAAGATGACATATTAAGCCAAGAAAATAAAAAAAAATGTAATCATATGGTATCATAGCCCTACCTTGATATCATTGTACCATGATTGTGCTCACGAACCATCGAAACATATGTCAAATGTCATGACAATAGTTAAGAAATATTGGTGTACTGGTCCGAGAAAGATACTCCTTAACGATCCACAAATATTCCTTTGAAATTTCTTGAAAATATTTTAACCAAATTCTCTGTTAGAGATCCTGCAAGAATATACTATTTTGACATTTTTTTCTCGATATCATAAAGGGAAAATCGGTTATGGTAGTAAAACATTTCAGATTCCTGCAGTTCTGGAACAAGCCAAAAATTTCAATCGCATGAATTTCATTAGCAGCTTCATGTTCATTGCATTGAACATTTATTTCTGTTCCCTCTCTCTGATATTCTCTGCACAAATCTTGGCAACTCTGTCAGTGAATAACATAAACAGAAGAAAACCCAGAAACAGCTGTTGGCTTTTTTCAATTGAACTAGTTCATTTTGGGGAGCATACAACTGCTTCACATCACCAAACTAGACCACAGGACGGCGTTTTCTTCCTTTCCAGATCTGAGTCACATTTATAATAAATCACAATGGTTATTGGTGCCTTTCCAGCGGCCAAATTGGGTGTTTTGGCCATCAAACAAGTCAGTAAACCCATAGCGAATATCATTAAATCCAAAGCCAAAGAACATCCATTATTTCGTAACTACATTTGTATGCCACCGGCTCAGTGTAAGTATTTCAAAAGGCATTGATGGATTTGCTTAGCAATGCTATGATTATATTCTACATTTCCTATTTAGTGTATAACTGGGTAGAAGTCAAGACGAAAATGTGGGCCCTTAATCTGGGGAAACCTGTCAATGTACCACCACTAACAGAAGCCATGGCTGTGGAGTTGGGAGCAAATCTATTGGGTGAATTCATTATATTTGCCATTGGCGCTGGTCTATTGATATTCGAATATGCCAGGTAAGCATTAAGGATGGCATAATGGCCATATGAGAGAGGCACTCACTTGTAACCGCAAACTTGTGGGGTATTGGTTACAAATACCTTTACTAGTTGCACATCATACACAAATGACTGTAGACAGTATCGAAAGGGGTATAATTATTCAAATCTAAACAAGTTTTGTTTCACGAAGGGTATTTTGTCGATGAATTCAGCAGGGTATCCTCAACTGGTTTCCAATCAAACAAGAATTCTTGGAATTGGACAATTACTAAACAAAATCTATTCAAATAGACACTTTCTGTACAAGCTACGTCCTTAATTATTCCACAATGTTGTTAAAAAATCCTGTTTTGTCCTATAAACCCAAACTCTACATCCTCTTCTATTTCTAACCTCTCCTAATCATAAACTTCTGTTTCCTTTAATTTACAGACAAACCAGCAATGAGGCGAAAAAACAAGAAAAGATGGCCCTTGAAAAAGCCGAACTAACAAATAATTTAGCTGAACTGACATTCCGTTTGGAACGGCAAGATGCCCAGTTAAGAGAATTAACCAGAGTCCTAGCAGATATTGGTAAGTTTTTTTTTTTTGTCAAAATCGAGAAAGAAATCATCGAATAAATGTATGTGTTTTCTATGTTCCCAAGAATTGTTGAAAGAATCATATAAATTATTGGTTGAACATCTCAGGAAACAAGAATTCCAGTCCCGGCAAAATCATTTAACGGAAAATGTTACCAAAGTTCTTGTATGGGAATTGTTGACATTTGCAGAGCTGTTGCCATTCTTTTATTGTTTTATTGCTTTTACAGTGATCGAAATTGTTGAAGTACCTTTTGAAGAATAATTTTCAGACTCAAATCGGAGATATTTTGTGACTTATTTCTGGAATTGCAACCTCGTGTTCGAATTTTCAAAAAATCCCAGAGTGGTCCGTTCATTAAGGTCGTACAGACCAAATCATTATTGTTAATACCTTACCTTCGGGATCAATTAAAGCAGTTTGTGCAGTTCGAGCACAGCGTAAAACTGTGTCGGCTGAGTGGCATATTTTTTTAAAAATAAAAACTGATTCTGAGTCTCAGTCTCTATCTCATCCTCGGCTAGCATACCGAAGTTGATACAAGTTTGTATAATTCATTTACCTTAGGCGGAATGTTACAGTAGTCAGTAGTTTTTTCACATGGTTGTCCTTAAAGAACAGATATCCACTTTTTGGAATTTCAAAGGCGTTACCCAGAGCTCTTTTTTCAATATTTGCCGAACGAATTGAGTATTGCGATAAGCTCAGCTCACGAGCAATTTTTCAGCCACTGCGACTCGGGTTTCGATCAAGTTGCTTCTTTACTTTTCGAACCATTTCTGCTGATGTTGCTGATTTCTTCCGTCCACTTCCTTGGCGTCGGCCTACGCTACCATCACGAATAGCTTTTTTTTCTGGAAAATTCTCACCAAAATGCTTTTGTACTCTTGTAAACCATATAATGAGCTGTCACTGGAATAATTTTAACATCTGTCGGACGAGTGGCTAAGTAATGACAGCAGTCTGAAATTAGTTGCAGTTTTTTCCCCTGAATTAGTTGCAGTTTTTTCACCCTGTATTTAAACGATATTGATTACACCCAACACATTTCATTTCACACAACACATTATACCTCTCTCTCTATGTTTCATTTTGTTTATCATTTCATTCTATTTGTTTCATTGTTTTTTTTTTTAGAATCACGCTCCATTTTCAGATGGACCCGGGAACGGTTAAACGAATATCAACCTTTTAATCCAGACAATCCTGATCAGTCACCAAATAGAAAAACACATGCCAAATCACCTTATCCATCTGATGGTGGTCTAGTCATGAGAGCTTTACATTTCCTAGATACTCAAGTGTTCACCAATGTCCCAGTGTCTGTATCACAACAACAACAACCTCTACACCAAACACCAACATCATCATCAACAAATTCTGCCATGGTTCCAGAGACTTCATTATCGGAAAATCTCGTAGATAGCGATAATTATCAGAAAAGTCCTAGCAACAACAAAGAAAGTCAAGCTCTAAAACAGTGACTACTGCCGCAAAATGTTCTTTTAGAAAATTCAATGGCTAAACTTAAATATGACATAGATTTAGCTACATCTGGATTAGGATCAGATTAGCACCAAAGTTGTTTTGTTATTGATATTTTAATTTTATACAATGACTATTGTAAATTATATAAATATTTTAATTTAAAATGCTGCAGATTCTAATTCAAAACCACAATACTTTTCTACAACTCCAATCCTGTACAATTCTCTCGCAAATAGACCTGCACTTTTTTTTAGAAAATAATTACTTTGGAATTGTAAAAAGTCACTCATGGATTTATAAAATGTGTTATCAAGCATTTACATGTCCTCCACAAAATTGTCACCCATCCACATATTCAATTTAGCAGTATAGTGTTTTTTGTTAATTACTTTTATAAATGTTTGCTTCAAATACAGTCATCAACGTGGTTGCGTATTGCATATGTTAATTGGGTTTTATTACCTTTTGGTTTTCTTTTCTACACATCTTTCCAGCTCCAGCCAAATCTACAACACTACTAAAAATGAATACAACGAATGCTGCAACATCTTCATCGAAAAAGGAAGAAAATACAACGGCAACCAAAGCACCCACAACACAAATAACCAATGCACCCGGTACACCACCTCCTCTTTCTCCGCCTGATAAATCAACAAAATCAACTGAAGCTCCTGTTAGGGCAGCCTAATTAGTTATATATGTTCGGTAGTCGAAATTGTAGTTTTATATAATATTGTGTTATGTTTTCCCCAGGACAATAAAAATTTGATAAACGGAGGGATGATGATGCCGATGCATTGAAAGAGGGTAGAAAAACATAAAATGAAAAGATTCGTTTGTTTTTTTTTTCATAATTTCTATTGGTCCTCCTTTGACAAGACAAATTGGTCTTCTATGATAAGACGAATTGGTATGCTGTGAGAAGACGAATTGGTCTTCTATGAGAAGACGAGTTGGTCTTCTGTGAGATACGAATCGGTCTTTTATGAGAAGACGAATTGGTCTTCTATTAGAATACGAATTGGTCTTCTATGAGAAGACGAACTGGTCTTCTATAGGAAAACGATATGGTCTTCTATGAGAAGACGAATTGGTCTTCTATGAGAAGTCGAATTGGTCTTCTATGAGAAGTCGAATTGGTCTTCTATGAGAAAACGAATTGGTCTGCTATGAGAAAACGAATTGGTCTTCTATGAGAAGACGAATTGGTCTTCTATGAGAAGAAGAATTGGTCTTCTATGAGAAAACGAATTGGTCTTTTAGGAGAATACGTATTAGTCTCCTATGAGAAAACGAATTGGTCTTTTATGAGAAGGCAAATTGGTCTTCTATGAGAATACGAATCGGTCTTCTATGAGAAGACTAATTGATCTTCTATAAAAAGTCATATTGGTCATCTATGAGAAGATGAATTGGTCTTCTATGAGAAAACGAATTTATCTTCTATGAAAAGTCATATTGGTCTTCTATGAGAATGCGAATTGGTTTTCTATGAGAAGACGAATTGGTCTTCTGGGAGAAGACAAATATTGCACGTTTAAGCAATGTTCTTTAAGGACCGCCATAAGGAGTAATGATAAATTTAAATAATTTTATCGTGGATTTTTAGAATATTTTTGGTTTATATAAAAAAAAATGTGGAAAATTACTTACAAAAGTCAATAAAATTTTATTTATAAAAAAAGTTTTGTTTCTAATGATATATACCTAAATATGTAGTGAGCATGAAGAATCCTTAAAGCTAAAACTTAACAAAATCAACTTCACAACTTGAAGGAAAACTGACTAAAAAAATAAAATACTTAAAATTTAAATTGGTTAATGGGAAAAAATACAATTTTAACAAATCTTTTCAAGGTTTTTTTTTTTAATACACAATTTATAATTAGAATGACTGTGAGAGAGGAGGGCGTAATGACAGAATATTATGATGATATTTTAAACTTCCTGATAGCTTACAAAACACTGCAAACTTCTTATTTCCATTGGGTCATCGAACAGATCACGCAAATAGTCCCCGAAAACAGAGACAATTTTGTATAGACTACGTCTTACGGAATTTTTTAATGTTATTAGATTACGATCCAATTTCTTGCCATTCAAATTAACATTGTTCAATTTATCCAATTCATTTTTCAGTTTCAATAGGGTGCGTATTATTTGTGGTAAGGCCACCTGGACCACACCGTATTTATCTTCAACCAAAGACTCGGCACATATGCCAGCCAAGCCTTGTGTTAACCAAACAATTATTTGTGAATTGGATAGTAGGAACACCGTGCGGGCACCATCCGGCTCACCGAACATATAAAACACTCCCGGTATTGTGTGAAAAGCTGTATTCAGAGCCTGTTCAATTTGTTTGGAAATGGCTTCAAATTGTTCATTGATACGTTGTACAGCTGTGGGAGTTGTTGAGGAAACACCGCCCGAAGTGCTTGAGGAGCCAATATTAGCTGTGGGTGGCTCGGAAACCATTCTCCTAATACCATAGGTTTCATTATATTGACGTAAAAGGATTTTCTCTGCCGCTTCGGTGGCTGTTGGTTTATCTGTTTGACAGAACAGTGGTGTGGATTTCATTGTGGAAATATTCTTAACCGATGTTGTGAGGTCATCAATAAAGGCATTTATAATGGCCAGGCACTGTGAGGACAATTGATTCCAATTATAGGGATGGCCACCTGGAAAATAGAAAAAAAAAATTATCAATTATCATATCACAATCATGGTCTAAAGAAACCAATTTATAAGTTTTAGAGCGGAATGGAACCTACCCGGTATTGAGAGAGCATAGATTTCCTTACGCCTATGGGCAGCCGATGTTCCCGTCATATTGAAAAGATCCAATGCAGCTAAGGTCTGTATAATTGGTACTTGGGTCATTGTTAATGCCTCGACTAGGGTTACCTCCTTCTGTCCTTCAGTCACAACGGGATTCTTTTCAATAACAAATTGCATTTCCTCAGCCAAAAGTATCGAAAAGAATTTCTGCATTAAATTCATGTTACTCAAAATTTGCGATTGTAGAATCCAGGAATAAAATAAAATCCTTAGATTTGTTAGCACCGAGAAAAACGATGAAAGACTCGTATCCATTTCCAAATCGAAGAAGCGTGCAAATCGAGCATTGATAATATCCCCGAATATCCAAAAGGCAAAAGCATAACACATCGACGGTACAAACGACTTCATCAGCGATTTGTACATGGTGGAATAGAGCAGCGAACGTAGCTTAACAATTTTGTTTTCCTGTATTATTGGGTATTCCACTTCAGGTTCATGGCGTAAATTTTCCTTAAGGAAATAATAACAGCCAGCTGAGATGCCAGAACCAACGAGAAATAGATAATATGAGTTAATACACTCCATGCCATAACATTGATAGACCAAGGATCTGTAAAAAGGAAAATAAATGTTAACATTTCTTGGGGATCTTTGAATTCCATTTACTTACCTATAATCCACATGCAAATACCGCGCATACAACCATGCAGTTAGAAAGCCTACAGCAATGTGTATCATTAGAAACAGACTCTTCCGTACAATCGTTCCCAGCAGCCATTTAAATCGGGTTCCATAGTATTGCTTTACCGCCAAATGTGATTTACCCAACAGTATGCCATAGATAATGACAGCCGATATTAGAGGCATAATGGACAGCCATGTGTAAAAGGAAAACATCAAACTAAATGTTTCCGTAATCCAATTCAGCAGATGAAATATATGAAAGTTGACAAAAAGCAAGAAGACGGTGAGTAAAAAGAACTGCATCATGATACTCAGGGCAACTGCCGTGAGACAGCGATACAGGCAAAGCTTTTTGCATTCCAACACAGTGGCAGCCGACATATTTCCACTTGCACCGAGGACACCAAACGAATCAGTTATAAATTTAATACAAAATCAACAAAGGAGCCGGCTTCTAACTTTGCTTTATGTTTTTGAGGTTAAGTTCAATAGAAACATTTGTTTTAAATTAGTTTAAACGTTTTTTACAACTAAATTATTGTTCCTTGAAGGCGGCAAGCAATAAATAAATTGGTAAATTTGTAGTTTTTCTTGATGCCAGCTGCCTTTTGTGCAAATAAATGGGTATTTGCGCGTTGAAATGTTGTTGAACGACTGTTTAATTTTTGATTTGGAACGTGTTTTGTTAAGGCTTGGCGTTAGTAACCGATTGTTATTAAATTTGCTCCCTTTGCTAAACAGTACTGCCAAGTTACATGTCACATATATGACAGCTGCGAACTATGAAAATTGCATGACTATGCTAAATAGGCCGCGTTTTGTCAATTGTACCGTTAGAAAAATAAAGAAATATTATTTCCGCGATTAAAAGAGACGCGTGTGTTATATTAACGTTTATTTTCGTTTATAAAAGTGATTCGCGTGTGTTATTATTACAAATATTAAGACATAATTGTCTTAACATGATACGAAGTTTTTTAAAGAGAGAAAATAAGACGAGTTTATTGCAAAGAGAAACATTGTAGAGGCATTTTCGTTGCCCCATTGAGAACATAATTACGTTGCTCCCATATGAAGCCTTCCGTGTAAGGCCATGGAGTTGCTACTATGGAGTATGTAACGTCCAGCAATTACAATACAAGTAATGTACATATATTACGTGCCAGATCCTATCTATCAAAGTAGCCTCAAACAATTAGCCAAATAAGAAAAAGTTGCTGGAGATGTAAGACTACATTGCTAGAAAAATATCGAATCAATGTGCATAAATTAGGCCTCAGATAGTACTTCCAAAACTTGATGTGGACCATCAGTGTACATAAGACTTTTTTGAGCGGCCGGTCCTTTCATAATTCCCCAAATAACAGAGAAATTTGCTTCAACAGACTTTATACGCATTACTGTGACTGTAAAGGTAAGTTATATGACAGTAAAATATTTATACAATCCAAGGGAAAATAACAAAAATATATGTTTATTTCCAGTTAATGAAGATCAGAAGTTTCTGTATAGAAAACGTGACGTGCTGGTTGGGCAATTCAGTTCAAGTGCATAATTGCACCCCAGACATTACCTATCAACAAATTGGCGAAGTCTTCCATGCAAAATCAAGACATTTTTACTACGGAAAACATAAGGTGGTGGAATAACAGTCCAATGAAAGTACAAAAATTAGGTCCCAAGTCGTATCTAACAAATTCTATTTGGATACAGAGTATCAAATAAGGGCACAGCTCATTCAGAATCCCTTGAATCAAACTGGGTTTGAATCAGCATATGTTATAGATCAACACAAATTGCTACAATATTCCTGAAGTAGCCCTTAAGGTAAGATATATATAATATTAATGATGTATGGTCCAAAGGAAATTAAGTAGAATATATGTTTATTTTCAGTTAATGGATAAATGTGTAAAACCAAGGTCCATATCACCTTCAACTTAGGTGTTTATTCTACGGGAACATAGTTAAATAAATACGATTTTTGGAATCCCAAAGAAAGACTACAATGTTTCGTAGCAAATTAATGTGGATGTTTATAAAAACGAGAAAATCGATGGAACTACATATTTGAATCGAAAAACGGACTTCGGCTGAGTAGGAAATGATTCAGGTTTACTGGAGACCTCATTAACATAAAAGAAATGCAAAGTGTGTGTGAGCTCTAAATCAAAATTCAACTGAACTTCATGTTTGGGCTTGAAAATGTCAAATTATTTCCAATTCGCAAAATGTGACATATTCTGTGATAAAAAAAAACATTGTTAGCTTATGGATTTGTTCCGATCTACAGTTTTAATTTCCGGAGATACTGATACAAATATGTACAGCAATAACCCTCAAATTATTTCGTTGACAATCTTTCAAAATTCACCAAATGTCAGCAGAAGAACAGGTAAGACAGTAGTAGATAAACGTTTTACAATATAAATTAATAATACATTTTTTTATTTGCAGGTAAGAAATAAACACATTCAAATAAGAAATATCAGAGTTCCCTCGTTATTTGAAATTGCTTACTATATAGAAGGTGAGGAAGTAGGGCCAGATACACTATTATTGTTATGTATTAGACAACAGCAACCGTACCTGTAAGCATTCAACGTAAATATTATATTGCTTAGAAAAAATCTTACCTCTCAAACCTTGCTTTCAATATATTCAAAACGTTTCGTTTTAATACAAATAGTAAAAACACCAATATCGCATCAGCCATATAGACCCCACCCATTATGTATATTAGCTTTGTTCCTGATACACTGTCAATGTTGTCACCAATTGCAAATGCCACATAGTAGGTAATCTGTGATAGTCCCATCATGGCTGCTAGACGTAGCACTATACGAAAACTAAAAGCAACAAATTAGTCAAGAGATTACAATACATGTTAGAAGAATAAAGGTAGATGCGACTACCAGTATTCTCTACCATTTTATAATGTAAAAAACATTTTAGAGTTGCATACTTACTTTTTTATTATGTTATAGTTACCACATTGTAATTTTGCCGCTTGTACATTACTTTTTAGGATTTGAAATGTTAAGAGAAAGAATACCATTAAATTTAGCGAAAGAAAGATTACCATGAAGGCTGGAAGTAGACAATTACAAATTTTTCAATATTGTATAATAAATTAGTTCGGTAATAACATACCATCCGTATAAATGGGATCCCGATTGACGGTGAATGAATTCAATAAAAGCAATGCCAACGACAGACACCAAACAAACAAAGAATACCAGAAAAATCTAATCCAAATTGCTCTTAAATCATGTCGATGGTTCATTAATCTTGCATTCCGTTTCATTTCATAACATATGACATTGGACCAAATTATTGAGGCAATACCAAAGTACAATGTTATGTGATCCAAAATAACTAAAAACAAAAATCGACACCATGTATATGGTATTACATATAAAGGTCATGTAGCGAAAACTTACCCACATCTTTTGGCCTTAAAAATGGATAAAAAATTTCATAGATTATTACCATCACAATGAAGAGCGGAAGTACCAGCGAAGCTCCATAACTTATGAAGAGCTTTGTTTGTATAGTTTGTCGTAATTCCTTAATTGATCCATATATGAACATGGTTAGTACAGCAAATACCATTGTCGTTATTATCATTGCAAAGACTATAGTGATGTGTAGTTTTTTGGAGGCATTAACAGATATTTCCTGCAGAGGAATAAAAATATGATGAATTATTGAATTTGTTGTTTTAAGAATATTTTTCAGAACTTGAAGATTATTTTTCAAAACATTTTTTTAAAAACAAACAGATCTATAAAAGCTTCTTCAGTAGTTATCCAAGCATAAATGTTGGATTTTTAAGATTATTGTTGAAGGACTATCGTAGAGCTATAATAATAAGAAATACCTCTTTACGGAAAACGTGAGCCATTACATTTGTTAAAGTATCGTTGATTTTTGAAAAATATTTTTCTCGAGAACTAATCGAACTATATTTTGAAGCATATATTCGTACAGATCGTGGATTATTGAATAATATTTTTCTGAAGGACGATCAGATATTTTCTTCTTGGATATTTTCAAGAAGATTTTTATACTCTACACCATATATAGTGTAAAGAGTATATTAAGTTCATCATTCAGTCTGTAACTCATCAAAATAATAATTTAAAACCTAGCAAAGAATATATATATATATTTCTAATCAGCGTAAAATTCCAAGACGATTTAGCCCTGTCCGTCCGTCAGTCTGTTGTAATCAAGCTAGAGTCAAAACGAATAAAGATAGGAAGATAAAATGTTTGCACAGATCAGTCTTTTGTCTGCAGACAGGTCAAGTTCGAAGAGGGGCTATATCGGTCCACTATATACGTTACGTATTCAATAACTACTAAACTACTATCGATGTAAGCATATGTAATAAACACCATCACTCAGTTGTTATGAGTTACCTGAAGGCAACAGTTGTTTTACTAGCAGACCGGGATATATAACAATTATGGCGACGAGTGAACCAAAACCGCGTGGCAATTTTCAAATGGAGCCATTTGATGAAAAGGCTACAACCTGGAATCGTTGGGTGAAAAGATTTGAGACGGCGTTGGCGATTTTTGGTACGAGCGAGGCGATGAAGGCTAAATATCTATTACATTTCATGGGTACAGAGGCTTATAATAAGCTATGTGACAAGGCTTTACCCTTGATACCAGAGGAATTGCAGTATGATAATATTTGTGAATTGCTGGAGAAGCATTATAACCCTAAACCCAATGAAATATTTTTGAACTTTAAATTCCACTCACGTAAGCAAGAACCTACAGAATCCGCCGCAGAATATTTAGTGGCTTTGAGACATCTAGCAACGGGCTGTGGATTTGGTGAATACCTGGACAAAGCACTGAGGAACCAGTTTGTGTACGGCATAGGGAACAGAAAGATTCAAGGCCGGTTATTGGAAAAGGACGATTTAACATTAGATGATGCAATACATTTGGCAAACATGTTTGAACAAGCTGAAAAGGGGTTCCAGGAAATGAATAAGCAGCAAGAAGCCGTTGACATGGTGAATATGAGAAAGACAAAAGAGAGGGAGAAAAGAGTCAGAGAGACAGAACAAAGAGCGAGATCGAAACTGAATACAAACTGTGACAGATGTGGCAGCAGTAAGCATAATTCAAACGATTGCCGTCACATAAATTCTGTATGCAATTTTTGCAGAAAGAGAGGCCACTTAAGGCGTGTGTGTTTTAAAGCAAGATCTACAATGAAACAAATATCTGACGGCGAAGTCAGTGGAAAGGAGGACTCAGAGCAAGAAGTGTGTAAGATGGAAAGTAATGGACAGAGCCCCAGCATACGGGATAAAATTCTATGTACATTGGAAGTAAATGATCGTAATATCACATTTGAAGTTGACACGGGAGCGCCGGTCACCATCATAAGTCTTGCCGATGCGTACAAATATTTTTCGAAGAAAATACGAATTCATGAACCAGATTTGGAACTCTATAGTTATTGCAAGACGCCTATAGATTGCGCGGGATACATATGGGTGAAAGTAAGAGCCAAAGACATAACAAAAGTCAAAATGTATTTAGTACGGGCCAATCGGAAACCATTGCTGGGAAGAGAGTGGCTGCGGTTAGTTAAATTGGACTGGCTGAAGATGTTAAAAGGAAAGAGTGTGTCATCGGTAAGCGTAAACAAAATTCAGGAGTCGGCGAATTTGGAAGGTCAGTTAAGGAGTATCTTGGAGAAATATCCAAATTTATTTTCGAAGTCAGTGGGCAAAATTAGGGGGTTTCAGGCGCGTTTGAATATTAAAACCGATGCTGTCCCGAAATGTATGAAGGCGCGACGAGTACCTTTTCCACTGTTGCAGAGAGTGGAAGATGAATTAGATGACCAAGTAAAAGCTGGATTATTGGAAAAAGTGGAACGTAGCGAGTGGGCTACACCAATCGTGGTGGTCAGAAAGAAAGATGACAAGATACGAATTTGTGGAGACTACAAGATAACGATCAATCCGGTCTTAGTGGTGGACAAGCACCCATTGCCTACAGTCGACGAATTGTTTAGTACAATGGCAGGCGGTGAAAAATATTCGAAGATTGACTTGTCCAAGGCATATCTGCAGTTAGAAGTACATCCAGATGACCAAAAGTTCTTAACCCTGAGCACACACAAAGGATTATTTCAACCAACAAGATTAATGTTTGGCGTTGCTAGCGCCCCGTCTCAGTGGCAAAGATTAATGGAGCAGTTATTAGCGGATATACCGGGTGTTAAGGTGTTCCTGGATGACATTAAAATAACAGCCAAGGATGAGAGGACACACTTAGACCGGTTAGAAGAGGTGTTAAAAAGATTAGACCGATACAATATGCGAATAAATCTTGCTAAGTCGGAATTTCTGCGAGAGAGTATTGAGTATTGTGGTTATGTGATTGATCGACAAGGAATTCGTAAGATACCAGCCAAGATTAAGGCTATTCAAGAAATGAGATATCCGGCAACCAAGGACGAAGTTCGATCATTTTTGGGACTAGTGAATTATTATGGTCGTTTTATAAAAAATTTGAGCTCTATAGTTTACCCTCTAAATCGATTACTGCACAAAGAAGTTCCATTTAATTTTGATGCTAAATGTAAATGGGCTTTCGAAGAAGTAAAGAGACAAGTGGGATCAGAGGTGGTGCTGACACATTATGATCCAAGAAAAAAATTAACATTGGCAGTGGATGCGAGCCCTACGGGTGTGGGAGCCGTATTGAGTCACGAATTTGGCGATGGAACGGAAAGACCTATACAGTTTGCATCGCAAACTTTAAATGCAACACAGAGACGGTATAGCCAAGTAGACAAGGAGGCATACGCAGTAATATTCGGGGTAAAAAAGTTTTTCCAATATGTATATGGAAGGGAATTTACTTTAATTACCGACAATAAAGCAATATCACAGATTTTTGCGCCTGACAAGGGATTACCGGTATTGTCTGCAACGCGTATGCAACATTACGCAGTATTCCTGGAATCTTTTGATTACAAGATTCGTTTGCGTAAATCTAAAGAGAATGGGAATGCAGATGCGCTATCGAGGCTTCCTGTAAATGAATGCAGCAAAACAATCAGCGAGATTGATCAAATTGAAATGGAATTAATTGAGAATTTGCCAATCACCGTCAAGGAATTAGGACAAGCCACAAAAAAAGATGCGGAAGTAAGACGTTTAGTAGACAGTTTGTCATATGGCCGGAAGTGTGATCCTGCCGACAGTTTTGGAATCGACCCATCCGAATTTAGCTTGCAACAAGGATGCTTATTAAGAGGCATAAGAGTGTATGTGCCAAAACCGCTGAGAACTAGAATAATACAAGAATTACATTCGGGACATTTTGGTGTATCAAAAATGAAGTCACTTGCCAGAGCGTATTGTTGGTGGAAAAATTTAGATAAGGACATTGAAAAAGCGGTTGCTGACTGTTATGAATGCCAGATCGGGCGACCAGATGTAAAGAAAGAACCGGTTCATTGCTGGTTACCTCCGAAGAAAGTTTTCGAAAGGGTGCATGTGGATTACGCTGGTCCCTTTTTGGGCAAATATTTTTTTGTACTGGTGGATGCTTTTAGTAAATGGCCGGAGGTAAGGATAGTTCGAGACATTACCACGGAGACAACAATCGAAGTATGTAGAAGTATATTTGCGCAATTTGGAATACCAAACATTCTAGTCAGCGACCACGGGACGCAGTTCAAAAGCGCGAAATTTCAAGAGTTTTTAAAACAAAATGGTATCATGCATAAGTTGGGGGCACCGTACCACCCTGCAACGAATGGTCAAGCAGAACGTTTTATACAAACTTTCAAGACCAAGTTGAAGGCAATGCCTCGTAAGGAGGAGTTACAGCGAAAAATTGATCAAATTTTATTGGCATATCGACGAGCAATTCACCCGGTCACGAATAAATCACCAGCTATGACAATGTTTGGGCGACAAATACAAAGCAGATTGGACCTCCTACTGCCCAACAATGAAGTCCGAGACCCCGAAAGACAAAAAACTACAAGAGAGTTAGCAGTAGGAGACGCTGTAATGGCTCGGGATTATATGGATAAGCTTAAGTGGAAGCCTGGAATAGTAAGAGAGAGAATTGGTGATTTGCATTACAAAGTGAGGCTGGAAGATGGTAGGTGTTGGAACAGACACATTGATCAATTGAGAAAGATTAATGGCAGAGTAATGCTGGATAACGAAGTTGAGGAAGCACATAGTGCTAGTTATGAGCCATCAGATTTGACTTTGGAGAAGAGAGAGAACCCTACAAGTATGAGTAATGCGGAACGAGAAGCAACAGACGAATGCGTGATGTCAGACAATCGAGATCAGTCCTTCGCAACGCCCCCAAGTTCTCCGGGGTCAGCATTCATCGGATTTGAAGAGCCAGCAGGGAATGGCGAGGCAGTCAACATAAGAACGAATCCTAGGAGGAATATACGGCGACCTCATCGACTAAATGATTATGTTATCGATACGGATTGAAAGGTATTAGTGTTCGGAGTTTTTAGCTAATAGTATTTTATTGAATTCATTTTAATATTTTTGTTATAAGAGAGGGGAGAGGTGTTGTATACGTTACGTATTCAATAACTACTAAACTACTATCGATGTAAGCATATGTAATAAACACCATCACTCAGTTGTTATGAGTTACCTGAAGGCAACAGTTGTTTTACTAGCAGACCGGGATATATAACACCCACATATAACGGTAACTTCCGATATTAGGTATTTGTAGGTATTTGACGATTGTAGCCAAATTTTTCAATGTATGAAAATCCACATCCACAACTGTCAAAAAAAAACCCCACACAAGGAGTTCCTACTGGGTACTTTACCCCCTGGGAGAGAATTGTCTACGTAGGTCCACGATATTCTATATCCCCCATATTTTATATCCCTCCCTATATTCGATATTTTGATGATTTTAGCTACATTTTTCAATGAAATTGTCTAAAAATCCACACTACAAGTTCTTTCTAAGTACTTTACCTCCTGGAAGAGAAATGTATATATACGTCAACGATATCGTGTAGCCCACATACGACGGCACCCTCGATATTCGATATTTTGAAATTTTACGGACATTATTTACCGAAGTTGTTTCAAATTCATAATGGGTATTTAGAATTCGTAATGGGTAAGACAGTCTATGACAAAAAATTACGAATGTAGACCCACGTCTACATTCGTGTTTAAAATTGTTTATGCAGGTCCAGGTCTTCGTAAAGCCCCGATATAACGATATATCCATATATTCGGCGTTTTTAGCTATTAATTGTGATCAATTTTTTAAGTGTGAATTATTGGATATTTTAAAATTGCCATAACTCCTTAAATATTGAGTTTTCGGCGTTTAAGCTATTATTTGTGATCACTTTTTCAAGTGTGAATTATTGGATATTTTAAAATGGCCATAAGTGTGAATTAATGGATATTTTAAAATGGCCATAACTCCTTAAATATTGAGTTCTCGGCGTTTTTAGCTATTATTTGTGATCACTTTTTCAAGTGTGAATTATTGGATATTTTAAAATGGCCATAAGTGTGAATTAATGGATATTTTAAAATGGCCATAACTCCTTAAATATTGACTTTTCGGCGTTTTTAGCTATTATTTGTGATCACTTTTTTATGTGTGAAATAATAGGAATTTTAAAATGGTTATAACTCCTTAAATATTGAGTTTTCGGCGTTTTTAGCTATTATTTGTGATCACTTTTTTAAGTGTGAAATAATGGGAATTTTAAAATGGCCATAACTCCTTTAGTATTGAGTTTTCGGCGTTTTCAGCTTTTATTTGTGATCACTTTTTTAAGTGTGAAATAATAGGAATTTTAAAATGGCCATAACTCCTTAAATATTGAGTTTTCTGCGCTTTTAGCTTTTATTTGTGATCACTTTTTTAAGTGTGAAATAATAGGAATTTTAAAATGGCCATAACTCCTTAAATATTGAGTTTTGGGCGTTTTTAGCTATTATTTGTGATCACTTTTTTAAGTGTGAACTATTGGATATTTAAAAATGGCCATAACTCCTTAAATATTGAGTTTTCGGCGTTTTTAGCTATTATTTGTGATCACTTTTTTAAGTGTGAAATAATAGGAATTTTAAAATGGCCATAACTCCCTAAATATTGAGTTTTCGGAGTTTTTAGCTATTATTTGTGATCACTTTCTTAAGTGTGAAATAATAGGAATTTTATAATGGCCATAACTCCTTAAAAATTGAGTTTTCGGTGTTTTTAGCTTTTATTTGTGATCACTTTTTTAAGTGTGAACTATTGGATATTTTAAAATGGCCATAACTCCTTAAATATTGAGTTTTCGGCGTTTTTAGCTATTATTTGTGATCACTTTTTTAAGTGTGAAATAATAGGAATTTTAAAATGGGCATAACTCCTTAAATATTGAGTTTTCGGCGTTTTAGCTATTATTTGTGATCACTTTTTTAAGTGTGAACTATTGGATATTTTAAAATGGCCATAACTCCTTAAATATTGAGTTTTCGGCGTTTTTAGCTATTATTTGTGATCACTTTTTAAGGTGTGAAATAATAGGAATTTTAAAATGGCCATAACTCCTTAAATATTGAGTTTTCGGCGTTTTTAGCTATTATTTGTGATCACTTTTTTAAGTGTGAAATAATAGGAATTTTAAAATGGCCATAACTCCGTTAATATTGAGTTTTCGGCGTTTTTAGCTATTATTTGTGATCACTTTTTTAAGTGCGAAATAATAGAAATTTTAAAATGGCCATAACTCCTTTAATATTGAGTTTTCGGCGTTTTTAGCTATTATTTGTGAGCACTTCTTTAAGTGTGAAGTAATAGGAACTTTAAAATGGCCATAACTCCTTAAATATTGAGTTTTCGGCGTTTTTAGCTATCATTTGTGATCACTTTTTTAAGTGTGAAATAATAGGAATTTTAAAATGGCCATAACTCCTTAAATATTGAGTTTTCGGCGTTTTTAGCTATTATTTGTGATCACTTTTTTAAATGTGAACTATTGGATATTTTAAAATGGCCATAACTCCTTAAATATTGAGTTTTGGCCGTTTTTAGCTATTATTTGTGATCACTTTTTTAAATGTGAACTATTGGATATTTTAAAATGGCCATAACTCCTTAAATATTGAGTTTTGGGCGTTTTTAGCTATTATTTGTGATCACTGTTTTAAGTGTGAAATAATAGGAATTTTAAAATGGCCATAACTTCTTAAATATTGAGTTTTCGGAGTTTTTAGCTATTATTTGTGATCAATTTTTTAAGTGTGAATTATTGGATATTTTAAAATTGCCATAACTCCTTAAATATTGAATTTTCGGCGTTTAAGCTATCATTTGTGATCACTTTTTTAAGTGTGAATTATTGGATATTTTAAAATGGCCATAACTCTATAAATATTGAGTTTTCGGCGTTTTTAGCTATTATTTGTGATCACTTTTTTAAGTGTGAAATAATAGGAATTTTAAAATGGCCATAACTCCTTAAATATTGAGTTCTCGGCGTTTTTAGCTATTATTTGTGATCACTTTTTCAAGTGTGAATTATTGGATATTTTAAAATGGCCATAAGTGTGATTTAATGGATATTTTAAAATGGCCATAACTCCTTAAATATTGACTTTTCGGCGTTTTTAGCTATTATTTGTGATCACTTTTTTAAGTGTGAAATAATAGGAATTTTATAATGGCCATAACTCCTTAAATATTGAGTTTTCGGCGTTTTTAGCTATTATTTGTGATCACTTTTTTAAGTGTGAAATAATAGGAATTTTAAAATGGCCATAACTCCTTAAATATTGAGTTTTCGGCGTTTTTAGCTATTATTTGTGATCACTTTTTTAAGTGTGAAATAATAGGAATTTTCAAATGGCCATAACTCCTTAAATATTGACTTTTCGGCGTTTTTAGCTATTATTTGTGATCACTTTTTTAAGTGTGAAATAATAGGAATTTTAAAATGGCCATAACTCCTTAAATATTGAGTTTTCGGCGTTTTTAGCTATTATTTGTGATCACTTTTTTAAGTGTGAAATATGGGGAATTTTAAAATGGCCATAACTCCTTAAGTATTGAGTTTTCGGCGTTTTTAGCTATTATTTGTGATCACCTTTTTAAGTGTGAACTATTGGATAACTCCTTAAATGTTGAGTTTTCGGCGTTTTTAGCTATTATTTGTGATCACTTTTTTAAGTGTGAACTATTGGATATTTAAAAATGGCCATAACTCCTTAAATATTGACTTTTCGGCGTTTTTAGCTATTATTTGTGATCACTGTGAAATAATAAGAATTTTAAAATGGCCATAACTCCATAAATATTGAGTTTTCGGCGTTTTTAGCTATTATTTGTGATCACTTTTTTAAGTGTGAAATAATAGGAATTTTAAAATGGCCATAACTCCTTAAATATTGAGTTTTCGGTGTTTTTAGCTTTTATTTTTGAACACTTTTTTTAGTGTGAAATAATAGGAATTTTAAAATGGCCATAACTCCTTAAATATTGAGTTTTCGGCGTTTTTAGCTATTATTTGTGATCACTTTTTTAAGTGTGAAATAATAGGAATTTTAAAATGGCCATAACTCCTTAAATATTGAGTTTTCGGCGTTTTTAGCTATTATTTGTGATCACTTTTTTAAGTGTGAAATAATAGGAATTTTAAAATGGCCATAACTCCTTAAATATTGAGTTTTCGGCGTTTTTAGCTATTATTTGTGATCACTTTTTTAAGTGTGAAATATGGGGAATTTTAAAATGGCCATAACTCCTTAAGTATTGAGTTTTCGGCGTTTTTAGCTATTATTTGTGATCACCTTTTTAAGTGTGAACTATTGGATAACTCCTTAAATGTTGAGTTTTTGGCGTTTTTAGCTATTATTTGTGATCACTTTTTTAAGTGTGAACTATTGGATATTTTAAAATGGCCATAACTCCTTAAATATTGACTTTTCGGCGTTTTTAGCTATTATTTGTGATCACTTTTTAAGTGTGAAATAATATGAATTTTAAAATGGCCATAACTCCTTAAATATTGAGTTTTCGGCATTTTTGGCTATTATTTGTGATCACATTACAGGAATTTTAAAATGGCCATAACTCCTTAAATATTGAGTTTTCGGCGTTTTTAAGTATTATTTGTGATCACTTTTTTAAGTGTGAAATAATAGGAATTTTAAAATGGCCATAACTCCTTAAAAATTGAGTTTTCGGAGTTTTTAGCTATTATTTGTGATCACTTTTTAAGTGTGAAATAATAGGAATTTTAAAATGGCCATAACTCCTTAAATATTGAGTTTTGGGCGTTTTTAGCTATTATTTGTGATCACTTTTTTAAGTGTGAACTATTAAAATGGCCATAACTCCTTAAATATTGAGTTTTCGGCGTTTTTAGCTATTATTTGTGATCACTTTTTTAAGTGTGAAATAATAGGAATTTTAAAATGGCCATAACTCCTTAAATATTGAGTTTTCGGCGTTTTTAGCTATTATTTGTGATCACTTTTTTAAGTGTGAAATAATAGGAATTTTAAAATGGCCATAACTCCTTAAATATTGAGTTTTCGGCGTTTTTAGCTATTATTTGTGATCACTTTTTTAAGTGTGAAATATGGGGAATTTTAAAATGGCCATAACTCCTTAAGTATTGAGTTTTCGGCGTTTTTAGCTATTATTTGTGATCACCTTTTTAAGTGTGAACTATTGGATAACTCCTTAAATGTTGAGTTTTCGGCGTTTTTAGCTATTATTTGTGATCACTTTTTTAAGTGTGAACTATTGGATATTTCAAAATGGCCATAACTCCTTAAATATTGACTTTTCGGCGTTTTTAGCTATTATTTGTGATCACTGTGAAATAATAAGAATTTTAAAATGGCCATAACTCCATAAATATTGAGTTTTCGGCGTTTTTAGCTATTATTTGTGATCACTTTTTTAAGTGTGAAATAATAGGAATTTTAAAATGGCCATAACTCCTTAAATATTGAGTTTTCGGTGTTTTTAGCTTTTATTTTTGAACACTTTTTTTAGTGTGAAATAATAGGAATTTTAAAATGGCCATAACTCCTTAAATATTGAGTTTTCGGCGTTTTTAGCTATTATTTGTGATCACTTTTTTAAGTGTGAAATAATAGGAATTTTAAAATGGCCATAACTCCTTAAATATTGAGTTTTCGGCGTTTTAGCTATTATTTGTGATCACTTTTTTAAGTGTGAAATAATAGGAATTTTAAAATGGCCATAACTCCTTAAATATTGAGTTTTCGGCGTTTTTAGCTATTATTTGTGATCACTTTTTTAAGTGTGAAATATGGGGAATTTTAAAATGGCCATAACTCCTTAAGTATTGAGTTTTCGGCGTTTTTAGCTATTATTTGTGATCACCTTTTTAAGTGTGAACTATTGGATAACTCCTTAAATGTTGAGTTTTCGGCGTTTTTAGCTATTATTTGTGATCACTTTTTTAAGTGTGAACTATTGGATATTTTAAAATGGCCATAACTCCTTAAATATTGACTTTTCGGCGTTTTTAGCTATTATTTGTGATCACTTTTTTAAGTGTGAAATAATATGAATTTTAAAATGGCCATAACTCCTTAAATATTGAGTTTTCGGCATTTTTGGCTATTATTTGTGATCACATTACAGGAATTTTAAAATGGCCATAACTCCTTAAATATTGAGTTTTCGGCGTTTTTAGCTATTATTTGTGATCACTTTTTTAAGTGTGAAATAATAGGAATTTTAAAATGGCCATAACTCCTTAAAAATTGAGTTTTCGGAGTTTTTAGCTATTATTTGTGATCACTTTTTAAGTGTGAAATAATAGGAATTTTAAAATGGCCATAACTCCTTAAATATTGAGTTTTGGGCGTTTTTAGCTATTATTTGTGATCACTTTTTTAAGTGTGAACTATTGGATATTTTAAAATGGCCATAACTCCTTAAATATTGAGTTTTCGGCGTTTTTAGCTATTATTTGTGATCACTTTTTTAAGTGTGAAATAATAGGAATTTTAAAATGGCCATAACTCCTTAAATATTGAGTTTTCGGCGTTTTTAGCTATTATTTGTGATCACTTTTTTAAGTGTGAAATAATGGGAATTTTAAAATGGCGTTTTTAGCTATTATTTGTGATCACTTTTTTAAGTGTGAAATAATAGGAATTTTAAAATGGCCATAACTCCTTAAATATTGAGTTTTGGGCGTTTTTTAGCTATTATTTGTGATCACTTTTTAAGTGTGAAATAATAGGAATTTTAAAATGGCCATAACTCCTTAAAAATTGAGTTTTCGGAGTTTTTAGCTATTATTTGTGATCACTTTTTAAGTGTGAAATAATAGGAATTTTAAAATGGCCATAACTCTTAAATATTGATTTTTGGGCGTTTTTAGCTATTATTTGTGATCACTTTTTTAAGTGTGAACTATTGGATATTTTAAAATGGCCATAACTCCTTAAAAATTGAGTTTTCGGCGTTTTTAGCTATTATTTGTGATCACTTTTTTAAGTGTGAAATAATAGGAATTTTAAAATGGCCATAACTCCTTAAATATTGAGTTTTCGGCGTTTTTTACCAATAATTGTGATCACTTTTTTAAGTGTGAAATAATAGGAATTTTAAAATGGCTATAACTCCGTTAATATTGAGTTTTCGGCGTTTTTAGCTATTATTTGTGATCACTTTTTTAAGTGTGAAATAATAGGAATTTTAAAATGGCCATAACTCCTTTAATATTGAGTTTTCGGCGTTTTTATCTATTATTTGTGAGCACTTCTTTAAGTGTGAAGTAATAGGAATTTTAAAATGGCGAAAACTCCTTAAATATTGAGTTTTCGGCGTTTTTAACTATTATTTGTAATCACTTTTTTATGTGTGAAATAATAGGCATTTTAAAATGGTTATAACTCCTTAAATATTGAGTTTTCGGCGTTTTTAGCTATTATTTGTGATCACTTTTTTAAGTGTGAAATAATGGGAATTTTAAAATGGCCATAACTCCTTTAGTATTGAGTTTTCGGCGTTTTCGGCGTTTTCAGCTTTTATTTGAGATCACTTTTTTAAGTGTGAAATAATAGGAATTTTAAAATGGCCATAACTCCTTAAATATTGAGTTTTCTGCGCTTTTAGCTTTTATTTGTGATCACTTTTTTAAGTGTGAAATAATAGGAATTTTAAAATGGCCATAACTCCTTAAATATTGAGTTTTGGGCGTTTTTTAGCTATTATTTGTGATCACTTTTTAAGTGTGAAATAATAGGAATTTTAAAATGGCCATAACTCCTTAAATATTGAGTTTTGGGCGTTTTTAGCTATTATTTGTGATCACTTTTTTAAGTGTGAACTATTGGATATTTTAAAATGGCCATAACTCCTTAAATATTGAGTTTTCGGCGTTTTTAGCTATTATTTGTAATCACTTTTTATGTGTGAAATAATAGGAATTTTAAAATGGCCATAACTCCCTAAATATTGAGTTTTCGGAGTTTTTAGCTATTATTTGTGATCACTTTCTTAGGTGTGAAATAATAGGAATTTTAAAATGGCCATAACTCCATAAAAATTGAGTTTTCGGTGTTTTTAGCTTTTATTTTTGAGCTCTTTTTTAAGTGTGAAATAATAGGAATTTTAAAATGGCCATAACTCCTTAAATATTGAGTTTTCGGCGTTTTTAGCTATTATTTGTGATCACTTTTTTAAGTGTGAAATAATAGGAATTTTAAAATGGTCATAACTCCTTAAATATTGAGTTTTTGTAGTTTTTAGCTATTATTTGTGATCACTTCTTTAAGTGTGAAATAATAGGAATTTTAAAATGACCATAACTCCTTAAATATTGAGTTTTCGGCGTTTTTAGCTATTATTTGTGATCACTTTTTTAAGTGTGAAATAATAGGAATTTTAAAATGGTCATAACTCCTTAAATATTGAGTTTTTGTAGTTTTTAGCTATTATTTGTGATCACTTCTTTAAGTGTGAAATAATAGGAATTTTAAAATGACCATAACTCCTTAAATATTGAGTTTTCGGCGTTTTAGCTATTATTTGTGATCACTTTTTTAAGTGTGAACTATTGGATATTTTAAAATGGCCATAACTCCTTAAATATTGAGTTTTCGGCGTTTTTAGCTATTATTTGTGATCACTTTTTTAAGTGTGAAATAATAGGAATTTTAAAATAGTCATAACTCCTTAAATATTGAGTTTTTGTAGTTTTTAGCTATTATTTGTGATCACTTCTTTAAGTGTGAACTATTGGATATTTTAAAATGGCCATAACTCCTTAAATATTGAGCTTTCGGGGTTTTTAGCTATTATTTGTGATCACCTTTTTAAGTGTGAACTATTGGATAACTCCTTAAATGTTGAGTTTTCGGCGTTTTTAGCTATTATTTGTGATCACTTTTTTAAGTGTGAAATAATAAGAATTTTAAAATGACCATAACTCCTTAAATATTGAGTTTTCGGCGTTTTTAGCTATTATTTGTGATCACTTTTTTAAGTGTGAAATAATAGGAATTTTAAAATGGTCATAACTCCTTAAATATTGAGTTTTTGTAGTTTTTAGCTATTATTTGTGATCACTTCTTTAAGTGTGAAATAATAGGAATTTTAAAATGACCATAACTCCTTAAATATTGAGTTTTCGGCGTTTTAGCTATTATTTGTGATCACTTTTTTAAGTGTGAACTATTGGATATTTTAAAATGGCCATAACTCCTTAAATATTGAGTTTTCGGCGTTTTTAGCTATTATTTGTGATCACTTTTTAAGGTGTGAAATAATAGGAATTTTAAAATGGCCATAACTCCTTAAATATTGAGTTTTCGGCGTTTTTAGCTATTATTTGTGATCACTTTTTTAAGTGTGAAATAATAGGAATTTTAAAATGGTCATAACTCCTCAAATATTGAGTTTTTGTAGTTTTTAGCTATTATTTGTGATCACTTTTTTAAGTGTGAAATAATAGGAATTTTAAAATGGCCATAACTCCTTTAATATTGAGTTTTCGGCGTTTTTATCTATTATTTGTGAGCACTTCTTTAAGTGTGAAGTAATAGGAATTTTAAAATGGCGAAAACTCCTTAAATATTGAGTTTTCGGCGTTTTTAACTATTATTTGTAATCACTTTTTTATGTGTGAAATAATAGGCATTTTAAAATGGTTATAACTCCTTAAATATTGAGTTTTCGGCGTTTTTAGCTATTATTTGTGATCACTTTTTTAAGTGTGAAATAATGGGAATTTTAAAATGGCCATAACTCCTTTAGTATTGAGTTTTCGGCGTTTTCGGCGTTTTCAGCTTTTATTTGAGATCACTTTTTTAAGTGTGAAATAATAGGAATTTTAAAATGGCCATAACTCCTTAAATATTGAGTTTTCTGCGCTTTAGCTTTTATTTGTGATCACTTTTTTAAGTGTGAAATAATAGGAATTTTAAAATGGCCATAACTCCTTAAATATTGAGTTTTGGGCGTTTTTTAGCTATTATTTGTGATCACTTTTTAAGTGTGAAATAATAGGAATTTTAAAATGGCCATAACTCCTTAAATATTGAGTTTTGGGCGTTTTTAGCTATTATTTGTGATCACTTTTTTAAGTGTGAACTATTGGATATTTTAAAATGGCCATAACTCCTTAAATATTGAGTTTTCGGCGTTTTTAGCTATTATTTGTAATCACTTTTTTATGTGTGAAATAATAGGAATTTTAAAATGGCCATAACTCCCTAAATATTGAGTTTTCGGAGTTTTTAGCTATTATTTGTGATCACTTTCTTAAGTGTGAAATAATAGGAATTTTCGGTGTTTTTAGCTTTTATTTTTGAGCTCTTTTTTAAGTGTGAAATAATAGGAATTTTAAAATGGCCATAACTCCTTAAATATTGAGTTTTCGGCGTTTTTAGCTATTATTTGTGATCACTTTTTTAAGTGTGAAATAATAGGAATTTTAAAATGGTCATAACTCCTTAAATATTGAGTTTTTGTAGTTTTTAGCTATTATTTGTGATCACTTCTTTAAGTGTGAAATAATAGGAATTTTAAAATGACCATAACTCCTTAAATATTGAGTTTTCGGCGTTTTTAGCTATTATTTGTGATCACTTTTTTAAGTGTGAAATAATAGGAATTTTAAAATGGTCATAACTCCTTAAATATTGAGTTTTTGTAGTTTTTAGCTATTATTTGTGATCACTTCTTTAAGTGTGAAATAATAGGAATTTTAAAATGACCATAACTCCTTAAATATTGAGTTTTCGGCGTTTTAGCTATTATTTGTGATCACTTTTTTAAGTGTGAACTATTGGATATTTTAAAATGGCCATAACTCCTTAAATATTGAGTTTTCGGGCGTTTTTAGCTATTATTTGTGATCACTTTTTTAAGTGTGAAATAATAGGAATTTTAAAATAGTCATAACTCCTTAAATATTGAGTTTTTGTAGTTTTTAGCTATTATTTGTGATCACTTCTTTAAGTGTGAACTATTGGATATTTTAAAATGGCCATAACTCCTTAAATATTGAGCTTTCGGGGTTTTTAGCTATTATTTGTGATCACCTTTTTAAGTGTGAACTATTGGATAACTCCTTAAATGTTGAGTTTTCGGCGTTTTTAGCTATTATTTGTGATCACTTTTTTAAGTGTGAAATAATAAGAATTTTAAAATGACCATAACTCCTTAAATATTGAGTTTTCGGCGTTTTTAGCTATTATATGTGATCACTTTTTTAAGTGTGAAATAATAGGAATTTTAAAATGGTCATAACTCCTTAAATATTGAGTTTTTGTAGTTTTTTAGCTATTATTTGTGATCACTTCTTTAAGTGTGAAATAATAGGAATTTTAAAATGACCATAACTCCTTAAATATTGAGTTTTCGGCGTTTTAGCTATTATTTGTGATCACTTTTTTAAGTGTGAACTATTGGATATTTTAAAATGGCCATAACTCCTTAAATATTGAGTTTTCGGCGTTTTTAGCTATTATTTGTGATCACTTTTTAAGGTGTGAAATAATAGGAATTTTAAAATGACCATAACTCCTCAAATATTGAGTTTTCGGCGTTTTTAGCTATTATTTGTGATCACTTTTTAAGTGTGAAATAATAGGAATTTTAAAATGGCCATAACTCCTTAAATATTGAGTTTTCGCCGTTTTTAGCTATCATTTGTGATCACTTTTTTAAGTGTGAAATAATAGGAATTTTAAAATGGCCATAACTCCTTAAATATTGAGTTTTCGGCGTTTTTAGTTATTATTTGTGATCACTTTTTTAAATGTGAACTATTGGATATTTTAAAATGGCCATAACTCCTTAAATATTGAGTTTTGGGCGTTTTTAGCTATTATTTGTGATCACTTTTTTAAATGTGAACTATTGGATATTTTAAAATGGCCATAACTCCTTAAATATTGACTTTTCGGCATTTTTAGCTATTATTTGTGATATCTTTTTTAAGTGTGAAATAATAGGAATTTTAAATATTGAGTTTTCGGCGTTTTTAGCTATTATTTGTGATCACTTTTTTAAGTGTGAAATAATAGGAATTTTAAAATAGCCATAACTCCTTAAATATTGAGTTTTCGGCGTTTTTAGCTATTATTTGTGATCACTTTTTTAAGTGTGAAATAATAGGAATTTTAAAATGGCCATAACTCCTTAAATATTGAGTTTTCGGCGTTTTTAGCTATTATTTGTGATCACTTTTTTAAGTGTGAACTATTGGATATTTTAAAAATGGCCATAACTCCTTAAATGTTGAGTTTTCGGCGTTTTTAGCTATTATTTGTGATCACTTTTTTAAGTGTGAACTATTGGATATTTTAAAATGGCCATAACTCCTTAAATATTGAGTTTTCGGCGTTTTTAGCTATTATTTGTGATCACTTTTTTAAGTGTGAAATAATAGGAATTTTAAAAAGGCCATATCTCCTTAAATATTGAGTTTTCGGCGTTTTAGCTATTATTTGTGATCACTTTTTTAAGTGTGAACTATTGGATATTTCAAAATGGCCATAACTCCTTAAATATTGAGTTTTCGGCGTTTTTAGCTATTATTTGTGATCACTTTTTAAGGTGTGAAATAATAGGAATTTTAAAATGGCCATAACTCCTTAAATATTGAGTTTTCGGCGTTTTTAGCTATTATTTGTGATCACTTTTTTAAGTGTGAAATAATAGGAATTTTAAAATGGTCATAACTCCTTAAATATTGAGTTTTTGTAGTTTTTAGCTATTATTTGTGATCACTTCTTTAAGTGTGAAATAATAGGAATTTTAAAATAACCATAACTCCTTAAATATTGAGTTTTCGGCGTTTTTAGCTATTATTTGTGATCACTTTTTTAAGTGTGAAATAATAGGAATTTTAAGATGGCCATAACTCCGTTAATATTGAGTTTTCGGCGTTTTTAGCTATTATTTGTGATCACTTCTTTAAGTGTGAAATAATAGGAATTTTAAAATGGCCATAACTCCTTAAATATTGAGTTTTCGGCGTTTTTAGCTATTATTTGTGATCACTTTTTTAAGTGCGAAATAATAAGAATTTTAAAATGGCCATAACTCCTTAAATATTGAGTTTTCTGCGTTTTTAGCTTTTAATTGTGATCACTTTTTTAAGTGTGAAATAATAGGAATTTTAAAATGGCCATAACTCCTTAAATATTGAGTTTTCGGCGTTTTTAGCTATTATTTGTGATCACTTTTTAAGTGTGAAATAATAGGAATTTTAAAATGGCCATAACTCCTTAAATATTGAGTTTTCGGCGTTTTTAGCTATTATTTGTGATCACTTTTTTAAGTGTGAACTATTGGATATGTTAAAATGGCCATAACTCCTTAAATATTGAGTTTTGGGCGTTTTTAGCTATTATTTGTGATCACTTTTTTAAATGTGAACTATTGGATATTTTAAAATGGCCATAACTCCTTAAATATAGAGTTTTGGGCGTTTTTAGCTATTATTTGTGATCACTTTTTAAAGTGAAATAATAGGAATTTTAAAATGGCCATAACTCCTTAAATATTGAGTTTTCGGAGTTTTTAGCTATTATTTGTGATCACTTTTTTAAGTGTGAAATATTGGATATTTTAAAATGGCCATAACTCCTTAAATATTGAGTTTTCGGCGTTTTTAGCTATTATTTGTGATCACTTTTTTAAGTGTGAAATAATAGGAATTTTAAAATGGCCATAACTCCTTATATATTGAGTTTTGGGCGTTTTTAGCGATTATTTGTGATCACTTTTTTAAGTGTGAATTATTGGATATTTTAAAATGGCCATAACTCCTTAAATATTGAGTTTTCGGCGTTTTTAGCTATTATTTGTGATCACTTTCTTAAGTGTGAAGTAATAGGAATTTTAAAATGGCCATAACTCCTTAAATATTGAGTTTTTGGCGTTTTTAGCTATTATTTGTGATCACTTTTTTAAGTGTGAAATAACAGGAATTTTAAAATGGCTTTAACTCCTTAAATATTGAGTTTTCGGCGTTTTTAGCTATTATTTGTGATCACTTTTTTAAGTGTGAACTATTGGATATTTTAAAATGGCTATAACTCCTTAAATATTGAGTTTTCGGCGTTTTTATCTATTATTTGTGATCACTCTTTTAAGTGTGAACTATTGGATATTTTAAAATGGCCATAACTCCTTTAATATTGAGTTTTCGGCGTTTTTAGCTATTATTTGTGATCACTTTTTAAAGTGTGAAATAACAGGAATTTTAAAATGGCCATAACTCCTTAAATATTGAGTTTTCGGCCTTTTTAGCTATTATTTGTGATCACTTTTTTAAGTGTGAACTATTGGATATTTTAAAATGGCCATAACTCCTTAAATATTGACTTTTCGGCATTTTTAGCTATTATTTGTGATATCTTTTTAAGTGTGAAATAATAGGAATTTTAAATATTGAGTTTTCGGCGTTTTTAGCTATTATTTGTGATTACTTTCTAAAGTGTGAAATAATAGGAATTTTAAAATGGCAATAACTCCTTAAATATTGAGTTTTCGGCGTTTTCAGCTTATATTTGTGATCACTTTTGTAAGTGTGAACTATTGGATATTTTAAAATGGCCATAACTCCTTAAATATTGAGTTTTCGGCGATTTTAGCTATTATTTGTGATCACTTTTTTAGGTGTGAAATAATAGGAGTTTTAAAATGGTCATAACTCCTTAAATATTGAGTTTTCGGCGTTTTTAGCTATTATTTGTGATTACTTTTTTAAGTGTGAACTATTGGATATTTTAAAATGGCCATAACTCCTTAAATATTTAGTTTTCGGCGTTTTTAGCTATTATTTGTGATCACTTTTTTAAGTGTGAACTATTGGATATTTTAAAATGGCCATAACTCCTTAAATATTGAGTTTTCGGCGATTTTAGCTATTATTTGTAATCACTTTTTAGGTGTGAAATAATAGGAATTTTAAAATGGTCATAACTCCTTAAATATTGAGTTTTCGGGCGTTTTTAGCTATTATTTGTGATCACTTTTTCAAGTGTGAATTATTGGATATTTTAAAATGGCCATAAGTGTGAATTAATGGATATTTTAAAATGGCCATAACTCCTTAAATATTGAGTTTTCGGCGTTTTTAGCTATTATTTGTGATCACTTTTTAAGTGTGAAATAATAGGAATTTTATAATGGCCATAACTCCTTAAATATTGAGTTTTCGGCGTTTTAGCTATTATTTGTGATCACTTTTTTATGTGTGAAATAATAGGAATTTTAAAATGGCCATAACTCCTTAAAAATTGAGTTTTCGGCGTTTTAGCTATTATTTGTGATTACTTTTTAAGTGTGAAATAATAGGAATTTTAAAATGACCATAACTCCTTAAATATTGAGTTTTCGGCGTTTTTAGCTATTATTTGTGATCACATTTTTAAGTGTGAAATAATAGGAATTTTAAAATGGCCATAACTCCTTTAATATTGAGTTTTCGGCGTTTTTAGCTTATATTTGTGATCACTTTTTTAAGTGTGAATTATTGGATATTTAAAATGGCCATAACTCCTTAACTATTGATTTTTCGGCGTTTTTAGCTATTATTTGTGATCACTTTTTTAGGTGTGAAATAATAGGATTTTTTAAATGGCCATAACTCCTTTAATATTGATTTTTGGGCGTTTTTAGCTATTATTTGTGATCACTTTTTAAAGTGAAATAATAGGAATTTTAAAATGGCCATAACTCCTTAAATATTGAGTTTTCGGAGTTTTTAGCTATTATTTGTGATCACTTTTGTAAGTGTGAACTATTGGATATTTTAAAATGGCTATAACTCCTTAAATATTGAGTTTTCGGCGTTTTTATCTATTATTTGTGATCACTCTTTTAAGTGTGAACTATTGGATATTTAAAATGGCCATAACTCCTTTAATATTGAGTTTTCGGCGTTTTTAGCTATTATTTGTGATCACTTTTTAAAGTGTGAAATAACAGGAATTTTAAAATGGCCATAACTCCTTAAATATTGAGTTTTCGGCCTTTTTAGCTATTATTTGTGATCACTTTTTAAGTGTGAACTATTGGATATTTTAAAATGGCCATAACTCCTTAAATATTGACTTTTCGGCATTTTTAGCTATTATTTGTGATATCTTTTTTAAGTGTGAAATAATAGGAATTTTAAATATTGAGTTTTCGGCGTTTTTAGCTATTATTTGTGATTACTTTCTAAAGTGTGAAATAATAGGAATTTTAAAATGGCAATAACTCCTTAAATATTGAGTTTTCGGCGTTTTCAGCTTATATTTGTGATCACTTTTGTAAGTGTGAACTATTGGATATTTAAAATGGCCATAACTCCTTAAATATTGAGTTTTCGGCGATTTTAGCTATTATTTGTGATCACTTTTTTAGGTGTGAAATAATAGGAGTTTTAAAATGGTCATAACTCCTTAAATATTGAGTTTTCGGCGTTTTTAGCTATTATTTGTGATTACTTTTTTAAGTGTGAACTATTGGATATTTTAAAATGGCCATAACTCCTTAAATATTTAGTTTTCGGCGTTTTTAGCTATTATTTGTGATCACTTTTTAAGTGTGAACTATTGGATATTTTAAAATGGCCATAACTCCTTAAATATTGAGTTTTTCGGCGATTTTAGCTATTATTTGTAATCACTTTTTTAGGTGTGAAGTAATAGGAATTTTAAAATGGTCATAACTCCTTAAATATTGAGTTTTCGGCGTTTTTAGCTATTATTTGTGATCACTTTTTCAAGTGTGAATTATTGGATATTTTAAAATGGCCATAAGTGTGAATTAATGGATATTTTAAAATGGCCATAACTCCTTATATATTGAGTTTTCGGCGTTTTTAGCTATTATTTGTGATCACTTTTTTAAGTGTGAAATAATAGGAATTTTATAATGGCCATAACTCCTTAAATATTGAGTTTTCGGCGTTTTTAGCTATTATTTGTGATCACTTTTTTATGTGTGAAATAATAGGAATTTTAAAATGGCCATAACTCCTTAAAAATTGAGTTTTCGGCGTTTTTAGCTATTATTTGTGATTACTTTTTTAAGTGTGAAATAATAGGAATTTAAAATGACCATAACTCCTTAAATATTGAGTTTTCGGCGTTTTTAGCTATTATTTGTGATCACTTTTTAAGTGTGAAATAATAGGAATTTTAAAATGGCCATAACTCCTTAAATATTGAGTTTTCGGCGTTTTTAGCTATTATTTGTGATCACTTTTTAAGTGTGAATTATTGGATATTTTAAAATGGCCATAACTCCTTAAATATTGAGTTTTCGGCGTTTTTAGCTATTATTTGTGATCACTTTCTTAAGTGTGAAGTAATAGGAATTTTAAAATGGCCATAACTCCTTAAATATTGAGTTTTTGGCGTTTTTAGCTATTATTTGTGATCACTTTTTTAAGTGTGAAATAACAGGAATTTTAAAATGGCTTTAACTCCTTAAATATTGAGTTTTCGGCGTTTTTAGCTATTATTTGTGATCACTTTTTTAAGTGTGAACTATTGGATATTTTAAAATGGCCATAACTCCTTAAATATTGAGTTTTCGGCATTTTTAGCTATTATTTGTGATATCTTTTTTAAGTGTGAAATAATAGGAATTTTAAATATTGAGTTTTCGGCGTTTTTAGCTATTATTTGTGATCACTTTTTTAAGTGTGAAATAATAGGAATTTTAAAATAGCCATAACTCCTTAAATATTGAGTTTTCGGGCGTTTTTAGCTATTATTTGTGATCACTTTTTTAAGTGTGAAATAATAGGAATTTTAAAATGGCCATAACTCCTTAAATATTGAGTTTTCGGCGTTTTTAGCTATTATTTGTGATCACTTTTTAAGTGTGAACTATTGGATATTTTAAAATGGCCATAACTCCTTAAATGTTGAGTTTTCGGCGTTTTTAGCTATTATTTGTGATCACTTTTTAAGTGTGAACTATTGGATATTTTAAAATGGCCATAACTCCTTAAATATTGAGTTTTCGGCGTTTTTAGCTATTATTTGGATCACTTTTTTAAGTGTGAACTATGGATATTTTAAATGGCCATAACTCTTAACTATTGAGTTTTCGGCGATTTTAGCTATTATTTGTAATCACTTTTTTAGGTGTGAAATAATAGGAATTTTTAAATGGTCATAACTCCTTAAATATTGAGTTTTCGGCGTTTTTAGCTATTATTTGTGATCACTTTTTCAAGTGTGAATTATGGATATTTAAATGGCCATAAGTGGAATTAACTGGATATTTTAAAATGGCCATAACTCCTTAAATATTGAGTTTTCGGCGTTTTAGCTATTATTTGTATCACTTTTTTAAGGTGTGAAATAATAGGAATTTTATAATGGCCCATAACTCCTTAATATTGAGTTTCGGCGTTTTTAGCTATTATTTGTGATCACTTTTTTATGTGTGAAATAATAGGAATTTAAAATGGCCATAACTCCTTAAAATTGAGTTTTCGGCGTTTTTAGCTATTATTTGTGATTACTTTTTTTTAAGTGTGAAATAATAGGAATTTTAAAATGACCATACTCCTTAATATTGAGTTTTCGGCGTTTTTAGCTATTATTTGTGATCACATTTTTAGTGTGAATAATAGGAATTTTAAAATGGCCATAACTCCTTTAATATTGAGTTTCGGCGTTTTTAGCGTATATTTGTGATCACTTTTTAAGTGTGAATATTGGATATTTTAAATGGCCATAACTCCTTAACTATTGATTTTTCGGCGTTTTAGCTATTATTGTGACACTTTTTAGGTGTGAAATAATAGGATTTTTAAAATGGCCATAACTCCTTTAATATTGATTTTTGGGCGTTTTTAGCTATTATTTGTGATCACTTTTTAAAGTGAAATAATAGGAATTTTAAAATGGCCATAACTCCTTAAATATTGAGTTTTCGGAGTTTTTAGCTATTATTGTGATCACTTTTGTAAGTGTGAACTATTGGATATTTTAAATGGCTATAATCCTTAAATATGAGTTTCGGCGTTTTTATCTATTATTGTGATCACTCTTTTAAGTGTGAACTATTGGATATTTTAAATGGCCATAACTCCTTTAATATTGAGTTTCGGCGTTTTTAGCTATTATTGTGATCACTTTTAAAGTGTGAAATAACAGGAATTTTAAAATGGCATAACTCCTTAAATATTGAGTTTTCGGCCTTTTTAGCTATATTTGTGATCACTTTTTAAGTGTGAATATGGATATTTTAAAATGGCCATAACTCCTTAAATATTGACTTTCGGCATTTTTAGCTATTATTTGTGATATCTTTTTAAGTGTGAAATAATAGGAATTTTATATTGAGTTTTCGGCGTTTTAGCTATTATTGTGATTACTTTCTAAAGTGTGAAATAATAGGAATTTTAAAATGGCCATAACTCCTTAATATTGAGTTTTCGGCGTTTTTCAGCTTATATTTGTGATCACTTTTGTAAGTGTGAACTATTGGATATTTTAAAATGGCATAACTCCTTAAATATTGAGTTTTCGGCGATTTTAGCTATTATTTGTGATCACTTTTTTAGGTGTGAAATAATAGGAGTTTTAAAATGGTCATAACTCCTTAAATATTGAGTTTTCCGGCGTTTTTTAGCTATTATTTGTGATTACTTTTTTAAGTGTGAACTATTGGATATTTTAAAATGGCCATAACTCCTTAAATATTTAGTTTTCGGCGTTTTTTAGCTATTATTTGTGATCACTTTTTTAAGTGTGAACTATTGGATATTTTAAAATGGCCATAACTCCTTAAATATTGAGTTTTCGGCGATTTTAGCTATTATTTGTAATCACTTTTTAGGTGTGAAGTAATAGGAATTTTAAAATGGTCATAACTCCTTAAATATTGAGTTTCGGCGTTTTTAGCTATTATTTGTGATCACTTTTTTCAAGGTGTGAATTATTGGATATTTTAAAATGGCCATAAGTGTGAATTAATGGATATTTTAAAATGGCCATAACTCCTTATATATTGAGTTTTCGGCGTTTTTAGCTATTATTTGTGATCACTTTTTTAAGTGTGAAATAATAGGAATTTTATAATGGCCATAACTCCTTAAATATTGAGTTTTCGGCGTTTTTTAGCTATTATTTGTGATCACTTTTTTATGTGTGAAATAATAGGAATTTTAAAATGGCCATAACTCCTTAAAATTGAGTTTTCGGCGTTTTTAGCTATTATTTGTGATTACTTTTTAAGTGTGAAATAATAGGAATTTTAAAATGACCATAACTCCTTAAATATTGAGTTTTCGGCGTTTTTAGCTATTATTTGTGATCACATTTTTAAGTGTGAAATAATAGGAATTTTAAAATGGCCATAACTCCTTTAATATTGAGTTTTCGGCGTTTTTAGCTTATATTTGTGATCACTTTTTTAAGTGTGAATTATTGGATATTTTAAAATGGCCATAACTCCTTAACTATTGATTTTTCGGCGTTTTTAGCTATATTTGTGATCACTTTTTTAGGTGTGAAATAATAGGATTTTTTAAATGGCCATAACTCCTTTAATATGATTTTTGGGCGTTTTTAGCTATTATTGTGATCACTTTTAAAGTGAAATAATAGGAATTTTAAAATGGCCATAACTCTTAAATATGAGTTTCGGAGTTTTTAGCTATTATTTGTGATCACTTTTGTAAGTGTGAACTATGGATATTTTAAATTGGCCATAACTCCTTAAATATTGAGTTTTCGGCGTTTTAGCTATTATTTGTGATCACTTTTTTAAGTGTGAAATAATAGGAATTTTAAAATGGCCATAACTCCTTAAAATGAGTTTTCGGCGTTTAGCTATTATTTTGATCACTTTTTAGGTGTGAAATAATAGGAATTTTAAAATGGCCATAACTCCTTAAATATGATTTTCGGCATTTTTAGCTATTATTTGTGAATCTTTTTTAAGTGTGAAATAATAGGAATTTAAATATGAGTTTTCGGCGTTTTTAGCTATTATTGTGATACTTCTAAAGTGTGAAATAATAGGAATTTTAAAATGGCCATAACTCCTTAAATATTGAGTTTCGGCGTTTTCAGCTTATATTTGTGATCACTTTTGTAAGTGTGAACTATTGGATATTTTAAAATGGCCATAACTCCTTAAATATTGAGTTTTCGGCGATTTTAGCTAGTATTTGTGATCACTTTTTTAGGTGTGAAATAATAGGAATTTTAAAATGGTCATAACTCCTTAAATATTGAGTTTTCGGCGTTTTTTAGCTATTATTTGTGATTACTTTTTTAAGTGTGAACTATTGGATATTTTAAAATGGCCATAACTCCTTAAATATTGAGTTTTCGGCGTTTTTAGCTATTATTTGTGATCACTTTTTTAGGTGTGAACTAATTAGGAATTTTAAAATGGCCATAACTCCTTAAATATTGACTTTTCGGCATTTTTAGCTATTATTTGTGATCACTTTTTTACGGGTGAAATAATAGGAATTTTAAAATGGCATAACTCCTTAAATATTGAGTTTTCCGGCGTTTTTTAGCTATTATTTGTGATACTTTTTAAGTGTGAATTATGGATATTTTAAATGGCCATAACTCTTAAATATTGAGTTTCGGCGTTTTTAGCTATTATTTGTGATCACTTTCTTAGTGTGAAATAATAGGAATTTTAAAATGGCCATAACTCCTTAAATATTGAGTTTTCGGCGTTTTTAGCTATTATTTGTGATCACTTTTTTAAGTGTGAAATAATAGGAATTTTAAAATGGCCATAACTCCTTAAATATTGACTTTTCGGCGTTTTTAGCTTTATTTGTGATCACTTTTTAAGTGTGAAATAATAGGAATTTTAAAATGGCCATAACTCCTTAAATATGAGTTTTCGGCGTTTTAGCTATTATTTGTGATCACTTTTTTAAGTGGAAATAATGGGAATTTTAAAATGGCCATAAACTCCTTAAATATTGAGTTTTCGGCGTTTTTAGCTTATTTGTGATCACTTTTTAGGTGTGAAATAATAGGAATTTTAAAATGGCCATAACTCCTTAAATATTGATGTTTTCGGCGTTTTTAGCTATTATTGTGATCACTTTTTTAGGTGTGAATAATAGGAATTTTAAAATGGCCATAACTCCTTAAATATTGACTTTTCGGCATTTTTAGCTATATTTGTGATATCTTTTTTAAGTGTGAAATAATAGGAATTTTAAATATTGAGTTTTCGGCGGTTTTTAGCTATTATTTGTGATTACTTTCTAAAGTGTGAAATAATAGGAATTTTTAAAATGGCCATAACTCCTTAATATTGAGGTTTTCGGCGATTTTGGCTATTATTGTGATCACTTTTTTAGGTGTAAAATAATAGGAATTTTAAATGGTCATAACTCCTTAAATATTGAGTTTTCGGCGTTTTTAGCTATTATTTGTGATCACTTTTTTAAGTGTGAAATAATAGGAATTTTAAAATGGCCATAACTCCTTAAATATAGAGTTTTCGGCGTTTTTAGCTATTATTTGTGATTACTTTTTTAAGTGTGAAATAATAGGAATTTTTAAAATGACATAACTCCTTAAATATTGTGTTTTCGGCGTTTTACCTATTATTTGTGATCACATTTTTAAGTGGTGAAATAATAGGAATTTTAAATGGCCATAACTCCTTTAATATTGAGTTTTCGGCGTTTTTAGCTTATATTTGTGATCACTTTTTTAAGTGTGAATTATTGGATATTTTAAAATGGCCATAACTCCTTAACTATTGATTTTTCGGCGTTTTTAGCTATTATTTGTGATCACTTTTTTAGGTGTGAAATAATAGGATTTTTTAAATGGCCATAACTCCTTTAATATTGATTTTTCGACGTTTTTAGCTATTATTTGTGATCACTTTTTTAAGTGCGAACTATTGGATATTTCAAAATGGCCATAACTCCTTAAATATTGAGTTTTCTTCATTTTTAGCTATTATTTGTGATCACTTTTTAAGTGTGAAATAATAGGAATTTTAAAATGGCCATAACTCCTTAAATATTGAGTTTTCGGCGTTTTTAGCTATTATTTGTGATCACTTGTTTAAGTGTGAAATAATAGGAATTTTAAAATGGCCATAACTCCTTAAATATTGAGTTTTTCGGCGTTTTTAGCTATTATTTGTGATCACTTTTTTAAGTGTGAAATAATGGGAATTTTTAAAATGGCCATAACTCCTTAAATATTGAGTTTTCGGCGCTTTTAGCTATTATTTGTGATCCCTTTTTTAGGTGTGAAATAATAGGAATTTTAAAGTGGTCATAACTCCTTAAATATTGAGTTTTCGGCGTTTTTAGCTATTATTTGTGATCACTTTTTTAAGTGTGAAATAATAGGAATTTAAATGGCCATAACTCCTTTAAATATTGACTTTTCGGCATTTTTAGACTATATTTGTGATCACTTTTTTAAGTGTGAAATAATGGGAATTTTAAAATGGCCATAACTCCTTAAATATGTGATGTTTCGGCGTTATTAGCTATTATTTGTGATCTTTTTTTTAAGTGTGAAATAATAGGAATTTTAAAATGGCCATAACTTCTTAAATATTGAGTTTTCGGCGTTTTAGCTATTATTTGTGATCACTTTTTTAGGTGTGAATAATAGGAATTTTTAAATGACTTAAATATTGACTTTTCGACATTTTTAGCTATTATTGTGATCACTTTTTTAAGTGTGAAATAATAGGAATTTTAAAATGGCCATAACTCCTTAAATATTGAGTTTTTCGCGTTTTTAGCTATTATTTGTGATCACTTTTTTAAGTGTGAAATAATAGGAATTTTAAAATGGCCATAACTCCTTAAATATGACTTTTCGGCCATTTTTAGCTTTATTTGTGAATCACTTTTTTAAGTGTGAATAATAGGAATTTTAAAATGGCCAAACTCCTTAAATATTGAGTTTTCGGCGTTTTTAGCTATTATTTGTGATCACTTTTTTAAGTGTGAATTATTGGATATTTTAAAATGGCCATAACTCCTTAAATATTGAGTTTTCGGCGTTTTTAGCTATTATTTGTGATCACTTTCTTAAGTGTGAAATAATGGGAATTTTAAAATGGCCATAACTCCTTAAATATGAGTTTTCGGCGTTTTTTAGCTATTATTTGTGACCCACTTTCTTAAGTGTGAAATAATGGGAATTTGAAAATGGCCATAACTCCTTAATATTGAGTTTTCGGCGTTTTTAGCTATTATTTGTGATCACTTTTTTAGGTGTGAAATAATAGGAATTTTAAATGGCCATAACTCCTTAAATATTGAGTTTTCGGCGTTTTTAGCTATTATTTGTGATCACTTTTTTAGGTGTGAAATAATAGGAATTTTAAAATGGCCATTACTCCTTAAATATTGACTTTTCGGCATTTTTAGCTATTATTTGTGATATCTTTTTTAAGTGTGAAATAATAGGAATTTTAAATATTGAGTTTTCGGCGTTTTTAGCTATTATTTGTGATTACTTTCTAAAGTGTGAAATAATAGGAATTTTAAAATGGCCATAACTCCTTAAATATTGAGTTTCGGCGTTTTTTAGCTATTATTGGGATCACTTTTTTAGGTGTGAAATAAATAATATTGAGTTTTCGGCGTTTTTAGCTTATATTTGTGATCACTTCTTTAAGTGTGAATTATTGGATATTTTAAAATGGCCATAACTCCTTAACTATTGATTTTTCGGCGTTTTTAGATATTATTTGTGATCACTTTTTTAAGTGCGAACTATTGGATATTTCAAAATGGCCATAACTCCATAAATATTGAGGTTTCTGCATTTTTAGCTATTATTTGTGATCACTTTTTGAGTGTGAAATAATAGGAATTTTAAAATGCCCATAACTCTTTAAATATTGAGTTTTCGGCGTTTTTAGCTATTATTGTGATCACTATTTTAAGTGTGAAATAATAGGAATTTAAAATGGCCATAACTCCTTAAATATTGAGTTTTGGGCGTTTTTTAGCTATTATTTGTGATCACTTTTTTAAGTGTGAAGTAATAGGAATTTTAAAATGGCCATAACTACTTAAATATTGAGTTTGGGCGTTTTTAGCTATTATTGTGATCATTTTTTTAAGTGTGAACTATTGGATATTTTAAAATCGCCATAACTCCTTAAATATTGAGTTTTGGGCGTTTTTAGCTATTATTTGTGATCACTTCTTTAAGTGTGAATTATTGGATATTTTAAAATGGCCATAACTCTTTAAATATTGAGTTTTTGGCGTTTTTAGCTATTATTTAACACTTTTTTAAGTGTGAATAATAGGAATTTTAAAATGGCCATAACTCCTTAATATTGAGTTTTCGGCGTTTTTAGCTATTATTTGTGATCAATTTTTTAAGTGTGAAATAATAGGAATTTTAAAATGGCCATAACTTCTTAAATATGAGTTTTCGGCGTTTTTAGCTATTATTTGTGATCACTTTTTTAAGTGTGAACATTGGATATTTTAAAATGGACATAACTCCTTAAATATTGAGTTTTAGGCGTTTTTAGCTATTATTTGTGATCACTTTTTTAAGTGCGAATTATTGGATATTTTAAAATGGCCATAACTCCTTAAATATTGAGTTTCGGCGTTTTTTAGCTATTATTTGTGATCACTTTTTTAAGTGTGAAATAATAGGAATTTTAAAATGGCCATAACTCCTTAAATATTGACTTTTCGGCATTTTTAGCTATTATTTGTGATCACTTTTTTAAGTGTGAAATAATGGGAATTTTAAAATGGCCATAACTCCTTAAATATTGAGTTTTCGGCGTTATTAGCTATTATTTGTGATCTTTTTTTTAAGTGTGAAATAATAGGAATTTTAAAATGGCCATAACTTCTTAAATATTGAGTTTTCGGCGTTTTTAGCTATTATTTGTGATCACTTTTTTAGGTGTGAAATAATAGGAATTTTAAAATGACTTAAATATTGACTTTTCGACATTTTTAGCTATTATTTGTGATCACTTTTTTAAGTGTGAAATAATAGGAATTTTAAAATGGCCATAACTCCTTAAATATTGAGTTTTCGGCGTTTTTAGCTATTATTTGTGATCACTTTTTTAGGTGTGAAATAATAGGAATTTTAAAATGGCCATAACTCCTTAAATATTGACTTTTCGGCATTTTTAGCTATTATTTGTGATATCTTTTTTAAGTTTGAAATAATAGGAATTTTAATATTGAGTTTTCGGCGTTTTTAGCTATTATTTGTGATTACTTTCTAAAGTGTGAAATAATAGGAATTTTAAAATGGCCATAACTCCTTAAATATTGAGTTTTCGGCGTTTTTAGCTATTATTTGTGATCACTTTCTTAAGTGTGAAATAATGGGAATTTGAAAATGGCCATAACTCCTTAAATATTGAGTTTTCGGCGTTTTTAGCTATTATTTGTGATCACTTTTTTAGGTGTGAAATAATAGGAATTTTAAAATGGCCATAACTCCTTAAATATTGAGTTTTCGGCGTTTTTAGCTATTATTTGTGATCACTTTTTTTGGTGTGAAATAATAGGAATTTTAAAATGGCCATTACTCCTTAAATATTGACTTTTCGGCATTTTAGCTATTATTTGTGATATCTTTTTTAAGTGTGAAATAATAGGAATTTTAAATATTGAGTTTTCGGCGTTTTTAGCTATTATTTGTGATTACTTTCTAAAGTGTGAAATAATAGGAATTTTAAAATGGCCATAACTCCTTAAATATTGAGTTTTCGGCGTTTTTAGCTATTATTTGTGATCACTTTTTTAAGTGTGAATTATTGGATATTTTAAAATGGCCATAACTCCTTAAATATTGAGTTTTCGGCGTTTTCAGCTATTATTTGTGACCACTTTTTTAAGTGTGAAATAATAGGAATTTTAAAATGGCCATAACTCCTTAAATATTGAGTTTTCGACGTTTTTAGCTATTATTTGTGACCACTTTTTTAAGTGTGAAATAATAGGAATTTTAAAATGGCCATAACTCCTTAGATATTGAGTTTTCGGCATATTAGCTATTATTTGTGATCATATTTTTAAGTGCGAAACAATAGGAAATTTTAAAATGGTCATAACTCCTTAAATATAGAGTTTTCGGCGTTTTTAGCTATTATTTGTAATCACTTTTTTAAGTGTGAACTATTGGATATTTTAAAATGGCCATAACTCCTTAAATATTGAGTTTTCGGCGTTTTTAGCTATTATTGTGATCAATTTTTTAAGTGTGAAATAATAGGAATTTTAAATGGCCACAACTCCTTAAATATTGAGTTTTCGGCGTTTTTAGCTATTATTTGTGATCACTTTTTTAAGTATGAACTATTGGATATTTAAAAATGGCCATAACTCCTAAAAATATTGAGTTTTCGGCGTTTTTAGCTATTATTTGTGATCACTTTTTTAAGTGTGAAATAATAGGAATTTTAAAATGGCCATAACTCCTTAGATATTGAGTTTTCGGCATTTTTAGCTATTATTTGTGATCACATTTTTAGTGCGAAACAATAGGAAATTTTAAAATGGCCATAACTCCTTAAATATAGAGTTTTCGGCGTTTTTAGCTATTATTTGTAATCACTTTTTTTAAGTGTGAACTATTGGATATTTTAAAATGGCCATAACTCCTTAAATATTGAGTTTTCGGCGTTTTTAGCTATTATTTGTGATCACTTTTTAAGTGTGAACTATTGGATATTTTAAAATGGCCATAACTCCTTAAATATTGAGTTTTCGGCGTTTTTAGCTATTATTTGTGATCACTTTTTTAAGTGTGAATTATTGGATATTTTAAAATGGCCATAACTCCTTAAATATTGAGTTTTCGGCGTTTTTAGGTATTATTAGTTTTTTTAATTTAAAATTGCCATAACTCCTTAAATATTGAGTTTTCGGCGTTTCTAGCTATTGTTTGTGATTAATTTTTTTGTGTGAAATATTGGATATTTTAAAATGGCCATAACTCCTTAAATATTGAGTTTTCGGCGTTTTTAGCTATTATTTGTGATCACTTTTTTAAGTGTGAATTATTGGATATTTTAAAATGGCCATTACTCTTTAAATATTAGTTTCGGCGGTTTTAGCTATTATTTGTGATCACTTTTTTAAGTGTGAACTATTGGATATTTTAAAATGGCCATAACTCCTTAAATATTGAGTTTTCGGCGTTTTTAGCTATTATTTGTGATCAATTTTTTAAGTGTGAATTATTGGATATTTTAAAATGCCATAACTCCTTAAATATTGAGTTTTCGGCGTTTTTAGGTATTATTTGTTTTTTTATTTTAAAATTGCCATAACTCCTTAAATATTGAGTTTTCGGCGTTTTTATCTATTATTTGTGATCACTTTTTTAAGTGTGAATTATTTGATATTTTAAAATGGCCATAACTTCTTAAATATTGAGTTTTCGGCGTTTTTAGCTATTATTGTGATCACTTTTAAGTGTGAAATAATAGGAATTTTGGAATGGCCATAACTCCTTAAATATTGAGTTTTCGGCGTTTCTAGCTATTATTTGTGATCACTTTTTTAAGTGTGAACTATTGGATATTTTAAAATGGCCATAACTCCTTAAATATTGAGTTTTCGGCGTTTTTATCTATTATTTGTGATCACTTTTTTAAGTGTGAATTATTTGATATTTTAAAATGGCCATAACTTCTTAAATATTGAGTTTCGGCGTTTTTAGCTATTATTTGTGATCACTTTTTTAAGTGTGAAATAATAGGAATTTTAGAATGGCCATAACTCCTTAAATATTGAGTTTTCGGCGTTTCTAGCTATTATTTGTGATCACTTTTTTAAGTGTGAACTATTGGATATTTTAAAATGGCCATAACTCCTTAAATATTGAGTTTTCGGCGTTTTTTAGCTATTATTTGGGATCACTTTTTTAGGTGTGAAATAAATAATATTGAGTTTTCGGCGTTTTTAGCTTATATTTGTGATCACTTCTTTAAGTGTGAATTATTGGATATTTTATAATGGCCATAACTCCTTAACTATTGATTTTTCGGCGTTTTTAGATATTATTTGTGATCACTTTTTTAAGTGCGAACTATTGGATATTTCAATATGGCCATAACTCCTTAAATATTGAGTTTTCTGCATTTTTAGCTATTATTTGTGATCACTTTTTGAGTGTGAAATAATAGTAATTTTAAAATGCCCATAACTCTTTAAATATTGAGTTTTCGGCGTTTTTTACCAATAATTGTGATCACTATTTTAAGTGTGAAATAATAGGAATTTTAAAATGGCCATAACTCCTTAAATATTGAGTTTTGGGCGTTTTTAGCTATTATTTGTGATCACTTTTTTAAGTGTGAAGTAATAGGAATTTTAAAATGGCCATAACTACTTAAATATTGAGTTTTCGGCGTTTTTAGCTATTATTTGTGATCATTTTTTTAAGTGTGAACTATTGGATATTTTAAAATCGCCATAACTCCTTAAATATTGAGTTTTGGGCGTTTTTAGCTATTATTTGTGATCACTTCTTTAAGTGTGAATTATTGGATATTTTAAAATGGCTATAACTCTTTAAATATTGAGTTTTTGGCGTTTTTAGCTATTATTTAACACTTTTTTAAGTGTGAAATAATAGGAATTTTAAAATGGCCATAACTCCTTAAATATTGAGTTTTCGGCGTTTTTAGCTATTATTTGTGATCAATTTTTTAAGTGTGAAATAATAGGAATTTTAAAATGGCCATAACTTCTTAAATATTGAGTTTTCGGCGTTTTTAGCTTTTATTTGTGATCACTTTTTTAAGTGTGAACTATTGGATATTTTAAAATGGACATAACTCCTTAAATATTGAGTTTTAGGCGTTTTTAGCTATTATTTGTGATCACTTTTTTAAGTGCGAATTATTGGATATTTTAAAATGGCCATAACTCCTTAATATAGAGTTTTTCGGCGTTTTTTAGCTATTATTTGTGATCACTTTTTAAGTGTGAATTATTGGATATTTTAAAATGGCCATAACTCCTTAAATATGAGTTTTCGGCGTTTTCAGCTATTATTTGTGACCACTTTTTTAAGTGTGAAATAATAGGAATTTTAAAATGGCCATAACTCCTTAATATTGAGTTTTCGACGTTTTTAGCTATATTTGTGACCACTTTTTTAAGTGTGAAATAATAGGAATTTTAAAATGGCCATAACTCCTTAGATATTGAGTTTTCGGCATATTAGCTATTATTTGTGATCACATTTTTAAGTGCGAAACAATAGGAAATTTTAAAATGGTCATAACTCCTTAAATATAGAGTTTTCGGCGTTTTTAGCTATTATTTGTAATCACTTTTTTAAGTGTGAACTATTGGATATTTTAAAATGGCCATAACTCCTTAAATATTGAGTTTTCGGCGTTTTTAGCTATTATTTGTGATCAATTTTTTAAGTGTGAAATAATAGGAATTTTAAAATGGCCACAACTCCTTAAATATTGAGTTTTCGGCGTTTTTAGCTATTATTTGTGATCACTTTTTTAAGTATGAACTATTGGATATTTAAAAATGGCCATAACTCCTTAAATATTGAGTTTTCGGCGTTTTTAGCTATTATTTGTGATCACTTTTTTAAGTGTGAAATAATAGGAATTTTAAAATGGCCATAACTCCTTAGATATTGAGTTTTCGGCATTTTTAGCTATTATTTGTGATCACATTTTTAGTGCGAAACAATAGGAAATTTTAAAATGGCCATAACTCCTTAAATATAGAGTTTTCGGCGTTTTTAGCTATTATTTGTAATCACTTTTTTTAAGTGTGAACTATTGGATATTTTAAAATGGCCATAACTCCTTAAATATTGAGTTTTCGGCGTTTTTAGCTATTATTGTGATCACTTTTTTAAGTGTGAACTATTGGATATTTTAAAATGGCCATAACTCCTTAAATATTGAGTTTTCGGCGTTTTTAGCTATTATTTGTGATCACTTTTTAAGTGTGAATTATTGGATATTTAAAATGGCCATAACTCATTAAATATTGAGTTTTCGGCGTTTTAGGTATTATTAGTTTTTTTAATTTAAATTGCCATAACTCCTTAAATATTGAGTTTTCGGCGTTTCTAGCTATTGTTTGTGATTAATTTTTTGTGTGAAATATTGGATATTTTAAAATGGCCATAACTCCTTAAATATTGAGTTTTCGGCGTTTTTAGCTATTATTTGTGATCACTTTTTTAAGTGTGAATTATTGGATATTTTAAAATGGCCATTACTCTTTAAATATTAGTTTTCGGCGGTTTTAGCTATTATTTGTGATCACTTTTTTAAGTGTGAACTATTGGATATTTTACAATGGCCATAACTCCTTAAATATTGAGTTTTCGGCGTTTTTTAGCTATTATTTGTGATCAATTTTTAAGTGTGAATTATTGGATATTTTAAAATGCCATAACTCCTTAAATATTGAGTTTTCGGCGTTTTTAGGTATTATTTGTTTTTTATTTTAAAATTGCCATAACTCCTTAAATATTGAGTTTTCGGCGTTTTTATCTATTAGTTGTGATCACTTTTTTAAGTGTGAATTATTTGATATTTTAAAATGGCCATAACTCCTTAAATATTGAGTTTTCGGCGTTTTTAGCTATTATTTGTGATCACTTTTTTAAGTGTGAAATAATAGGAATTTTAAATGGCCATACTCCTTAAATATTGGAGTTTTCGGCGTTTCTAGCTATTATTTGTGATCACTTTTTAAGTGTGAACTATTGGATATTTTAAAATGGCCATAACTCCTTAAATATTGAGTTTTCGGCGTTTTTATCTATTATTTGTGATCACTTTTTTAAGTGTGAATTATTTGATATTTTAAAAATGGCCATAACTTCTTAAATATTGAGTTTTCGGCGTTTTTAGCTATTATTTGTGATCACTTTTTTAAGTGTGAAATAATAGGAATTTTAGAATGGCCATAACTCCTTAAATATTGAGTTTTCGGCGTTTCTAGCTATTATTTGTGATCACTTTTTTAAGTGTGAACTATTGGATATTTTAAAATGGACATAACTCTTTGAATATTGAGTTTTAGGCGTTTTTAGCTATTATTTGTGATCACTTTTTTAAGTGTGAATTATTGGATATTTTAAAATGGCCATAACTCCTTAAATATTGAGTTTCGGCGTTTTTAGCTATTATTTGTGATCACTTTTTTAAGTGTGAATAATAGGAATTTTAAAATGGCCATAACTCCTTAAATATTGAGTTTTCGGCGTTTTTTAGCTATTATTTGTGATCACTTTTTAAGTGTGAACTATTAGATATTTTAAAATGGCCATAACTCCTTAAATATTTTGTTTTCGGCGTTTTAGCTATTATTTGTGATCACTTTTTAAGTGTGAATTATTGGATATTTTAAATGGCCATAACTCCTTAAATATTGAGTTTTCGGCGTTTTTAGCTATTATTTGTTTTTTTATTTTAAAATTGCCATAACTCCTTAAATATTCAGTTTTCGGCGTTTTTAGCTATTATTTGTGATCACTTTTTTAAGTGTGAATTATTTGATATTTTAAAATGGCCATAACTTCTTAAATATTGAGTTTTCGGCGTTTTTAGCTATTATTTGTGATCACTTTTTAAGTGTGAAATAATAGGAATTTTAGAATGGCCATAACTCCTTAAATATTGAGTTTTCGGCGTTTCTAGCTATTATTTGTGATCACTTTTTTAAGTGTGAACTATTGGATATTTTAAATGGCCATAACTCCTTAATATTGAGTTTTCGGCGTTTTTATCTATTATTTGTGATCACTTTTTTAAGTGTGAATTATTTGATATTTTAAAATGGCCATAACTTCTTAAATATTGAGTTTTCGGCGTTTTTAGCTATTATTTGTGATCACTTTTTTAAGTGTGAAATAATAGGAATTTTAGAATGGCCATAACTCCTTAAATATTGAGTTTTCGGCGTTTCTAGCTATTATTTGTGATCACTTTTTTATGTGTGAACTATTGGATATTTTAAAATGGACATAACTCTTTGAATATTGAGTTTTAGGCGTTTTTAGCTATTATTTGTGATCACTTTTTTAAGTGTGAATTATTGGATATTTTAAAATGGCCATAACTCCTTAAATATTGAGTTTTCTCGTTTTTAGCTATTATTTGTGATCACTTTTTAAGTGTGAAATAATAGGAATTTTAAAATGGCCATAACTCCTTAAATATTGAGTTTTCGGCGTTTTTAGCTATTATTTGTGATCACTTTTTTAAGTGTGAACTATTAGATATTTTAAAATGGCCATAACTCCTTAAATATTTTGTTTTCGGCGTTTTTAGCTATTATTTGTGATCACTTTTTTAAGTGTGAATTATTGGATATTTTAAAATGGCCATAACTCCTTAAATATTGAGTTTTCGGCGTTTTTAGCTATTATTTGTTTTTTTATTTTAAAATTGCCATAACTCCTTAAATATTGAGTTTTCGGCGTTTTTAGCTATTATTTGTGATTAAATTTTTGGGGTGAAATAATAGGAATTTTAAAATGGCCATAACTCCTTAGATATTGAGTTTTCGGCATTTTTAGCTATTATTTGTGATTACATTTTTAAGTGCGAAACAATAGGAAATTTTAAAATGGCCATAACTCCTTAAATATAGAGTTTTCGGCGTTTTTAGCTATTATTTGTAATCACTTTTTTTAAGTGTGAAATAATAGGAATTTTAAAATGGCCATAACTCCTTAAATATTGAGCTTTCGGGGTTTTTAGCTATTATTTGTGATCAATTTTTTAAGTGTGAAATAATAGGAATTTTAAAATGGCCACAACTCCTTAAATATTGAGTTTTCGGCGTTTTTAGCTATTATTTGTGATCACTTTTTTAAGTGTGAATTATTGGATATTTTAAAATGGCCATAACTCCTTAAATATTGAGTTTTCGGCGTTTTTAGCTATTATTTGTGATCACTTTTTTAAGTGTGAATTATTGGATATTTTAAAATGGCCATAACTCCTTAAATATTGAGTTTTCGGCGTTTTTAGCTATTATTTGCGATCACTTTTTTAAGTGTGAAATAATAGGAATTTTAAAATGGCCACAACTCCTTAAATATTGAGTTTTCGGCGTTTTCAGCTATTATTTGTGATCACTTTTTTAAGTGTGAATTATTGGATATTTTAAAATGGCCATAACTCTTTAAATATTGAGATTTCGGCATTTTTAGCTATTATTTGTGATCACTTTTTTAAGTGTGAACTATTGGATATTTCAAAATGGCCATAACTCCTTAAATATTGAGTTTTCGGCGTTTTTATCTATTATTTGTGATCACTTTTTTAAGTGTGAATTATTGGATATATTAAAATGGCCATAACTCCTTAAATATTGAGTTTTCTGTGTTTTTAGCTATTATTTGTGATCACTTTTTTAAACGTGAACTAATGGGAATTTTAAAATGGCCATAACTAATTAAATATTGAGTTTTCGGCGTTTTTAGCTATTATTTGTGATAAATTTTTTAAGTGTGAACTATTGGATATTTTAAAATGGCCATAACTCCTTAAATATTGAGTTTTCGGCGTTTTTAGCTATTATTTGTGATCACTTTTTTAAGTGTAAACTATTGGATATTTTAAAATGGCCATAACTCCTTAAATATTGAGTTTTCGGCGTTTTTAGCTATTATTTGCGATCACTTTTTTAAGTGTGAATTATTGGATATTTTAAAATGGCCATAACTCTTTAAATATTGAGTTTTCGGCGTTTTTAGCTATTATTTGTGATCAGTTTTTTAAATGTGAACTATTGGATATTTTAAAATGGCCATAACTCTTTAAATATTGAGTTTTCGGCGTTTAAGCTATTATTTGTGATCACTTTTTTAAGTGTGAAATAATGGGAATTTTAAAATGGCCATAACTCTTTAAATATTGAGTTTTCGGTGTTTTTAGCTATTATTTGTGATCACTTTTTTAAACGTGAACTAATGGGAATTTTAAAATGGCCATAACTCCTTAAATATTGAGTTTTCGGCGTTTTTAGCTATTATTTGTGATCACTTTTTTAAGTGTGAATTATTGGATATATTAAAATGGCCATAACTTTTTAAATATTGAGTTTTCGGCGTTTTTAGCTATTATTTGTAATCACTTTTTTATGTGTGAAATAATAGGAATTTTAAAATGTCCATAACTCCTTAAATATTGAGTTTTCGGCGTTTTTAGCTATTATTTGTGATCAGTTTTTTAAGTGTGAACTATTGGATATTTTAAAATGGCCATAACTCCTTAAATATAGAGTTTTCAGCGTTTTTAGCTATTATTTGTGATCACTTTTTTAAACGTGAAATAATGGGAATTTTAAAATGGCCATAACTCTTTAAATATTGAGTTTTCGGCGTTTTTAGCTATTATTTGTGATCACTTTTTTAAGTGTGAATTATTGGATATTTTAAAATGGCCATAACTCCTTAAATATTGAGTTTTCGGCGTTTTTAGCTATTATTTGTGATCACTTTTTTAAGTGTGAATTATTGGATATTTTAAAATGGCCATAACTCCTTAAATATTGAGTTTTCGGCGTTTTTAACTATTATTTGTGATCGCTTTTTTAAGTGTGAATTATTGGATATTTTAAAATGGCCATAACTCCTTAAATATTGAGTTTTCGGCGTTTTTAGCTATTATTTGTGATCACTTTTTAAGTGTGAATTATTGGATATTTCAAAAAGGGCCATAACTCCTTAAATATTGAGTTTCGGCGTTTTTAGCTATTATTTGTGATCACTTTTTTAAGTGTGAAATAATAGTAATTTTAAAATGGCCATAACTCCTTAAATATTGAGTTTTCGGCGTTTTTAGCTATTATTTGTGATCACTTTTTTAAGTGTGAAATAATAGGAATTTTAAAATGGCCATAACTCCTTAAATATTGAGTTTTCGGCGTTTTTAGTTGTTATTTGTGATCACTTTTTTAAGTGTGAAATAAGAGGAATTTTAAATGGCCATAACTTCTTAATATTGAGTTTTTGGCGTTTTTAGCTATTATTTGTGATCACTTTTTTAAGTGTGAAATAATAGGAATTTTAAAATGGCCATAACTCCTTAAATATTGAGTTTTCGGCGTTTTTAGCTATTATTTGTGATCACTTTTTTAAGTGTGAAATAATTGGAATTTTAAAATGGCCATAACTCCTTAAATATTGAGTTTTCGGCGTTTTTAGCTATTATTTGTGATCACTTTTTTAAGTGTGAACTATTGGATATTTAAAAATGGCCATAACTCCTTAAATATTGAGTTTCGGCGTTTTAAGCTAATATTTGTGATCACTTTTTTAAGTGTGAATTATTGGATATATTAAAATGGCCATAACTCCTTAAATATTGAGTTTTCGGCGTTTTTAGCTATTATTTGTGATCACTTTTTTAAGTGTGAATTATTGGATATTTTAAAATGGCCATAACTCCTTAAATATTGAGTTTTCGGCGCTTTAAGCCATTATTTGTGATCACTTTTTTAAGTGTGGATTATTGGATATTTTAAAATGGCCATAACTCCTTAAATATTGAGTTTTCGGCGTTTTTAGCTATTATTTGTGATCACTTTTTTAAGTGTGAATTATTGGATATTTCAAAAAGGGCCATAACTCCTTAAATATTGAGTTTTCGGCGTTTTTAGCTATTATTTGTGATCACTTTTTTAAGTGTGAAATAATAGTAATTTTAAAATGGCCATAACTCCTTAAATATTGAGTTTTCGGCGTTTTTAGCTATTATTTGTGATCACTTTTTTAAGTGTGAAATAATAGGAATTTTAAAATGGCCATAACTCCTTAAATATTGAGTTTTCGGCGTTTTTAGCTGTTATTTGTGATCACTTTTTTAAGTGTGAAATAATAGGAATTTTAAAATAGCCATAACTTCTTAAATATTGAGTTTTTGGCGTTTTTGTGATCACTTTTTTAAGTGTGAAATAATAGGAATTTTAAAATAGCCATAACTTCTTAAATATTGAGTTTTTGGCGTTTTTAGCTATTATTTGTGATCACTTTTTTAAGTGTGAAATAATAGGAATTTTAAAATGGCCATAACTCCTTAAATATTGAGTTTTAAGTGTGAATTATTGGATATTTTAAAATGGCCATAACTCCTTAAATATTGAGTTTTCGGCGTTTTTAGCTATTATTTGTGATCACTTTTTTAAGTGTGAATTATTGGATATTTCAAAAAGGGCCATAACTCCTTAAATATTGAGTTTTCGGCGTTTTTAGCTATTATTTGTGATCACTTTTTTAAGTGTGAAATAATAGTAATTTTAAAATGGCCATAACTCCTTAAATATTGAGTTTTCGGCGTTTTTAGCTATTATTTGTGATCACTTTTTTAAGTGTGAAATAATAGGAATTTTAAAATGGCCATAACTCCTTAAATATTGAGTTTTCGGCGTTTTTAGCTGTTATTTGTGATCACTTTTTTAAGTGTGAAATAATAGGAATTTTAAAATAGCCATAACTTCTTAAATATTGAGTTTTTGGCGTTTTTAGCTATTATTTGTGATCACTTTTTAAGTGTGAAATAATAGGAATTTTAAAATGGCCATAACTCCTTAAATATTGAGTTTTAAGTGTGAATTATTGGATATTTTAAAATGGCCATAACTCCTTAAATATTGAGTTTTCGGCGTTTTTAGCTATTATTTGTGATCACTTTTTTAAGTGTGAATTATTGGATATTTCAAAAAGGGCCATAACTCCTTAAATATTGAGTTTTCGGCGTTTTTAGCTATTATTTGTGATCACTTTTTTAAGTGTGAAATAATAGTAATTTTAAAATGGCCATAACTCCTTAAATATTGAGTTTTCGGCGTTTTTAGCTATTATTTGTGATCACTTTTTTAAGTGTGAAATAATAGGAATTTTAAAATGGCCATAACTCCTTAAATATTGAGTTTTCGGCGTTTTTAGCTGTTATTTGTGATCACTTTTTTAAGTGTGAAATAATAGGAATTTTAAAATAGCCATAACTTCTTAAATATTGAGTTTTTGGCGTTTTTAGCTATTATTTGTGATCACTTTTTTAAGTGTGAAATAATAGGAATTTTAAATGGCCATAACTCCTTAAATAGTGAGTTTTCGGCGTTTTTAGCTATTATTTGTGATCACTTTTTTAAGTGTGAAATAATTGGAATTTTAAAATGGCCATAACTCCTTAAATATTGAGTTTTCGGCGTTTTTAGCTATTATTTGTGATCACTTTTTTAAGTGTGAACTATTGGATATTTAAAAATGGCCATAACTCCTTAAATATTGAGTTTTCGGCGTTTTAAGCTAATATTTGTGATCACTTTTTTAAGTGTGAATTATTGGATATATTAAAATGGCCATAACTCCTTAAATATTGAGTTTTCGGCGTTTTTAGCTATTATTTGTGATCACTTTTTTAAGTGTGAATTATTGGATATTTTAAAATGGCCATAACTCCTTAAATATTGAGTTTTCGGCGCTTTTAGCTATTATTTGTGATCACTTTTTAAGTGTGGATTATTGGGTATTTTAAAATGGCCATAACTCCTTAAATATTGAGTTTTCGGCGTTTTTAGCTATTATTTGTGATCACTTTTTTAAGTGTGAACTATTGGATATTTTAAAATGGCCATAACTCCTTAAATATTGAGTTTTCGGCGTTTTTAGCTATTATTTGTGATCACTTTTTTAAGTGTGAATTATTGGATATTTCAAAAAGGGCCATAACTCCTTAAATATTGAGTTTTCGGCGTTTTTTAGCTATTATTTGTGATCACTTTTTTAAGTGTGAAATAATAGTAATTTTAAAATGGCCATAACTCCTTAAATATTGAGTTTTCGGCGTTTTTAGCTATTATTTGTGATCACTTTTTTAAGTGTGAAATAATAGGAATTTTAAAATGGCCATAACTCCTTAAATATTGAGTTTTCGGCGTTTTTAGTTGTTATTTGTGATCACTTTTTTAAGTGTGAAATAATAGGAATTTTAAAATGGCCATAACTTCTTAAATATTGAGTTTTTGGCGTTTTTAGCTATTATTTGTGATCACTTTTTAAGTGTGAAATAATAGGAATTTTAAAATGGCCATAACTCCTTAAATATTGAGTTTTCGGCGTTTTTAGCTATTATTTGTGATCACTTTTTTAAGTGTGAAATAATTGGAATTTTAAAATGGCCATAACTCCTTAAATATTGAGTTTTCGGCGTTTTTAGCTATTATTTGTGATCACTTTTTTAAGTGTGAACTATTGGATATTTAAAAATGGCCATAACTCCTTAAATATTGAGTTTTCGGCGTTTTAAGCTATATTTGTGATCACTTTTTTAAGTGTGAATTATTGGATATATTAAAATGGCCATAACTCCTTAAATATGAGTTTTCGGCGTTTTTAGCTATTATTTGTGATCACTTTTTTAAGTGTGAATTATTGGATATTTTAAAATGGCCATAACTCCTTAAATATTGAGTTTTCGGCGCTTTTAGCCATTATTTGTGATCACTTTTTTAAGTGTGGATTATTGGATATTTTAAAATGGCCATAACTCCTTAAATATCGAGTTTTCGGCGTTTTTAGCTATTATTTGTGATCACTTTTTTAAGTGTGAATTATTGGATATTTTAAAATGGCCATAACTCCTTAAATATTGAGTTTTAAGTGTGAATTATTGGATATTTTAAAATGGCCATAACTCCTTAAATATTGAGTTTTCGGCGTTTTTAGCTATTATTTGTGATCACTTTTTTAAGTGTGAATTATTGGATATTTCAAAAAGGGCCATAACTCCTTAAATATTGAGTTTCGGCGTTTTTAGCTATTATTTGTGATCACTTTTTTAAGTGTGAAATAATAGTAATTTTAAAATGGCCATAACTCCTTATATATTGAGTTTTCGGCGTTTTTAGCTATTATTTGTGATCACTTTTTTAAGTGTGAAATAATAGGAATTTTAAAATGGCCATAACTCCTTAAATATTGAGTTTTCGGCGTTTTTAGCTGTTATTTGTGATCACTTTTTTAAGTGTGAAATAATAGGAATTTTAAAATAGCCATAACTTCTTAAATATTGAGTTTTTGGCGTTTTTAGCTATTATTTGTGATCACTTTTTTAAGTGTGAAATAATTGGAATTTTAAAATGGCCATAACTCCTTAAATATTGAGTTTTCGGCGTTTTAGCTATTATTTGTGATCACTTTTTTAAGTGTGAACTATTGGATATTTAAAAATGGCCATAACTCCTTAAATATTGAGTTTTCGGCGTTTTAAGCTAATATTTGTGATCACTTTTTTAAGTGTGAATTATTGGATATATTAAAATGGCCATAACTCCTTAAATATTGAGTTTTCGGCGTTTTTAGCTATTATTTGTGATCACTTTTTTAAGTGTGAATTATTGGATATTTTAAAATGGCCATAACTCCTTAAAAATTGAGTTTTCGGCGCTTTTAGCTATTATTTGTGATCACTTTTTTAAGTGTGGATTATTGGGTATTTTAAAATGGCCATAACTCCTTAAATATCGAGTTTTCGGCGTTTTTAGCTATTATTTGTGATCACTTTTTTAAGTGTGAATTATTGGATATTTTAAAATGGCCATAACTCCTTAAATATTGAGTTTTCGGCGTTTTTAGCTATTATTTGTGATCACTTTTTTTAAGTGTGAAATAATAGTAATTTTAAAATGGCCATAACTCCTTAAATATTGAGTTTTCGGCGTTTTTAGCTATTATTTGTGATCACTTTTTTAAGTGTGAATTATTGGATATTTTAAAATGGCCATAACTCCTTAAATATTGAGTTTTCGGCGTTTTTAGCTATTATTTGTGATCACTTTTTTAAGTGTGAATTATTGGATATTTTAAAATGGCCATAACTCCTTAAATATTGAGTTTTCGCCGTTTTTAGCTATTATTTGTGATCACTTTTTTAAGTGTGAACTATTGGATATTTTAAAATGGCCATAACTCCTTAAATATTGAGTTTTTCGGCGTTTTTAGCTATTATTTGTGATCACTTTTTTAAGTGTGAATTATTGGATATTTTAAAATGGCCATAACTCCTTAAATATTGAGTTTTCGCCGTTTTTAGCTATTATTTGTGATCACTTTTTTAAGTGTGAAATAATAGGAATTTTAAAATGGCCATAACTCCTTAAATATTGAGTTTTCGGCGTTTTTAGCTATTATTTGTGATCACTTTTTTAAGTGTGAACTATTGGATATTTTAAAATGGCCATAACTCCTTAAATATTGAGTTTTCGGCGTTTTTAGCTATTATTTGTGATCACTTTTTTAAGTGTGAATTATTGGATATTTTAAAATGGCCATAACTCCTTAAATATTGAGTTTTCGGCGCTTTTAGCTATTATTTGTGATCACTTTTTTAAGTGTGGATTATTGGATATTTTAAAATGGCCATAACTCCTTAAATATCGAGTTTTCGGCGTTTTTAGCTATTATTTGTGATCACTTTTTTAGATGTGAAATAATAGTAATTTTAAAATGGCCATAACTCCTTAAATATTGAGTTTTCGGTGTTTTTAGCTATTATTTGTGATCACTTTTTTAAGTGTGAAATAATAGTAATTTTAAAATGGCCATAACTCCTTAAATATTGAGTTTTCGGCGTTTTTAGCTATTATTTGTGATCACTTTTTTAAGTGTGAATTATTGGATATTTTAAAATGGCCATAACTCCTTAAATATTGAGTTTTCGGCGTTCTTAGCTATTATTTGTGATCACCTTTTTAGATGTGAAATAATAGTAATTTTAAAATGGCCATAACTCCTTAAATATTGAGTTTTCGGTGTTTTTAGCTATTATTTGTGATCACTTTTTTAAGTGTGAAATAATAGGAATTTTAAAATGGCCATAACTCCTTAAATATTGAGTTTTCGGCGTTTTAGCTATTATTTGTGATCACTTTTTTAAGTGTGAACTATTGGATATATTAAAATGGCCATAACTCCTTAAATATTGAGTTTTCGGCGTTTTTAGCTATTATTTGTGATCACTTTTTTAAGTGTGAATTATTGGATATTTTAAAATGGCCATAACTCCTTAAATATTGAGTTTTCGGCGCTTTTAGCTATTATTTGTGATCACTTTTTTAAGTGTGGATTATTGGATATTTTAAAATGGCCATAACTCCTTAAATATCGAGTTTTCGGCGTTTTTAGCTATTATTTGTGATCACTTTTTTAAGTGTGAATTATTGGAAATTTTAAAATGGCCATAACTCCTTAAATATTGAGTTTTCGGCGTTTCTAGCTATTATTTGTGATCACTTTTTTAAGTGTGAATTATTGGATATTTTAAAATGGCCATAACTCCTTAAATATTGAGTTTTCGCCGTTTTTAGCTATTATTGTGATCACTTTTTTAAGTGTGAAATAATAGTAATTTTAAAATGGCCATAACTCCTTAAATATTGAGTTTTCGGCGTTTTTAGCTATTATTTGTGATCACTTTTTTAAGTGTGAATTATTGGATATTTTAAAATGGCCATAACTCCTTAAATATTGAGTTTTCGGCGTTTTTAGCTATTATTTGTGATCTCTTTTTTAGATGTGAAATAATAGTAATTTTAAAATGGCCATAACTCCTTAAATATTGAGTTTTCGGTGTTTTAGCTATTATTTGTGATCACTTTTTTAAGTGTGAAATAATAGGAATTTTAAAATGGCCATAACTCCTTAAATATTGAGTTTTCGGCGTTTTTAGCTATTATTTGTGATCACTTTTTTAAGTGTGAACTATTGGATATTTTAAAATGGCCATAACTCCTTAAATATTGAGTTTTCGGCGTTTTTAGCTATTATTTGTGATCACTTTTTTAAGTGTGAATTATTGGATATATTAAAATGGCCATAACTCCTTAAATATTGAGTTTTCGGCGTTTTTAGCTATTATTTGTGATCACTTTTTTAGATGTGAAATAATAGTAATTTTAAAATGGCCATAACTCCTTAAATATTGAGTTTTCGGTGTTTTAGCTATTATTTGTGATCACTTTTTTAAGTGTGAAATAATAGTAATTTTAAAATGGCCATAACTCCTTAAATATTGAGTTTTCGGCGTTTTTAGCTATTATTTGTGATCACTTTTTAAGTGTGAATTATTGGATATTTTAAAATGGCCATAACTCCTTAAATATTGAGTTTTCGGCGTTTTTAGCTATTATTTGTGATCACTTTTTTAGATGTGAAATAATAGTAATTTTAAAAATGGCCATAACTCCTTAAATATTGAGTTTTCGGTGTTTTTAGCTATTATTTGTGATCACTTTTTTAAGTGTGAAATAATAGGAATTTTAAAATGGCCATAACTCCTTAAATATTGAGTTTTCGGCGTTTTTAGCTATTATTTGTGATCACTTTTTTAAGTGTGAACTATTGGATATATTAAAATGGCCATAACTCCTTAATATTGAGTTTTCGGCGTTTTTAGCTATTATTTGTGATCACTTTTTTAAGTGTGAATTATTGGATATTTTAAAATGGCCATAACTCCTTAAATATTGAGTTTTCGGCGCTTTTTAGCTATTATTTGTGATCACTTTTTTAAGTGTGAATTATTGGATATTTTAAAATGGCCATAACTCCTTAAATATTGAGTTTTCGGCGCTTTTAGCTATTATTGTGATCACTTTTTTAAGTGTGAATTATTGGATATTTTAAAATGGCCATAACTCCTTAAATATTGAGTTTTCGGCGCTTTTAGCTATTATTTGTGATCACTTTTTTAAGTGTGAATTATTGGAATATTTTAAAATGGCCATAACTCCTTAAATATTGAGTTTTCGGCGTTTTTAGCTATTATTTGTGATCACTTTTTAAGTGTGAATTATTGGATATTTTAAAATGGCCATAACTCCTTAAATATTGAGTTTTCGGCGTTTTTAGCTATTATTTGTGATCACTTTTTTAAGTGTGAATTATTGGATATTTTAAAATGGCCATAACTCCTTAAATATTGAGTTTTCGGCCGTTTTTAGCTATTATTTGTGATCACTTTTTTAAGTGTGAATTATTGGATATTTTAAAATGGCCATAACTCCTTAAATATTGAGTTTTCGGCGTTTTTAGCTATTATTTGTGATCACTTTTTTAAGTGTGAATTATTGGATATTTAAAATGGCCATACTCCTAAATATTGAGTTTTTCGGCGTTTTTTAGCTATTATTTGTGATCACTTTTTAAGTGTGAATTATTGATATTTGAAAATGGCCATAACTCCTTAATATTGAGTTTTCGGCCGTTTTTAGCTATTATTTGTGATCACTTTTTTAAGTGTGAATTATTGGATATTTTAAATGGCCATAACTCCTTAAATATTGAAGTTTTCGGCGCTTTTAGCTATTATTTGTGATCACTTTTTTAAGTCGTGAATTATTGATATTTTAAAATGGCCCATAACTCCTTAAATATTCGAGTTTTCGGCGTTTTAGCTATTATTTGTGATCACTTTTTTAAGTGTGAATTATTGGAATATGTAAAATGGCCATAACTCCTTAAATATTGAGTTTTCGGCGTTTCTAGCTATTATTTGTGATCACTTTTTTTAAGTGTGAATTATTAGGATATTTTAAAATGGCCATAACTCCTTAAATATTGAGTTTTCGGCGTTTTAGCTATTTTATTTGTGATCACTTTTTAAGTGTGAATTATTGGATATTTTAAAATGGCCATAACTCCTTAAATATTGAGTTTTCGGCGTTTCTAGCTATTATTTGTGATCACTTTTTTAAGTGTGAATTATTGGATATTTTAATATGGCCATAACTCCTTAAATATTGAGTTTTCGCCGTTTTTTAGCTATTATTTGTGATCACTTTTTTAATGTGTGAAATAATAGTAATTTTAAAATGGCCATAACTCCTTAAATATTGAGTTTTCGGCGTTTTTAGCTACTATTTGTGATCACTTTTTTAAGTGTGAATTATTGGATATTTTAAAATGGCCATAACTCCTTAAATATGAGTTTTCGGCGTTTTTAGCTATTATTTGTGATCACTTTTTTAGATGTGAAATAATAGTAATTTTAAAATGGCCATAACTCCTTAAATATTGAGTTTTCGGTGTTTTTAGCTATTATTTGTGATCACTTTTTTAAGTGTGAAATAATAGGAATTTTAAAATGGCCATAACTCCTTAAATATTGAGTTTTCGGCGTTTTTAGCTATTATGTGTGATCACTTTTTTAAGTGTGAACTATTGGATATTTTAAATGGCCATAACTCCTTAAATATTGAGTTTTCGGCGTTTTTTAGCTATTATTTGTGATCACTTTTTTAAGTGTGAATTATTGGATATATTAAAATGGCCATAACTCCTTAAATATTGAGTTTTCCGGCGTTTTTAGCTATTATTGTGATCACTTTTTTAAGTGTGAATTATTGGATATTTTAAAATGGCCATAACTCCTTAAATATTGAGTTTTCGGCGCTTTTAGCTATTATTTGTGATCACTTTTTTAAGTGTGGATTATTGGATATTTTAAAATGGCCATAACTCCTTAAATATCGAGTTTTCGGCGTTTTTAGCTATTATTTGTGATCACTTTTTTAAGTGTGAATTATTGGAAATTTTAAAATGGCCATAATTTAATGGCCACTTTTCTAAGTGTGAATTATTGGATATTTTAAAATGGCCATAACTCCTTAAATATTGAGTTTTCGGCGTTTTTAGCTATTATTTGTGATCACTTTTTTAAGTGTGAATTATTGGATATATTAAAATGGCCATAACTCCTTAAATATTGAGTTTTCGGCGTTCTTAGCTATTATTTGTGATCACTTTTTTAAGTGTGAATTATTGGATATTTTAAAATGGCCATAACTCCTTAAATATTGAGTTTTCGGCGTTTTTAGCTATTATTTGCGATCACTTTCTTAAGTGTGAATTATTGGATATTTTAAAATGGCCATAACTCCTTAAATATTGAGTTTTCGGCGTTTTTAGCTATTATTTGTGATCACTTTTTTAAGTGTGAATTATTGGATATTTTAAAATGGCCATAACTCCTTAAATATTGAGTTTTCGGCGTTTTTAGCTATTATTTGTGATCACTTTTTTAGATGTGAAATAATAGTAATTTTAAAATGGCCATAACTCCTTAAATATTGAGTTTTCGGTGTTTTTAGCTATTATTTGTGATCACTTTTTTAAGTGTGAAATAATAGGAATTTTAAAATGGCCATAACTCCTTAAATATTGAGTTTTCGGCGTTTTTAGCTATTATTTGTGATCACTTTTTTAAGTGTGAACTATTGGATATTTTAAAATGGCCATAACTCCTTAAATATTGAGTTTTCGGCGTTTTTAGCTATTATTTGTGATCACTTTTTTAAGTGTGAATTATTGGATATATTAAAATGGCCATAACTCCTTAAATATTGAGTTTTCGGCGTTTTTAGCTATTATTTGTGATCACTTTTTTAAGTGTGAATTATTGGATATTTTAAAATGGCCATAACTCCTTAAATATTGAGTTTTCGGCGCTTTTAGCTATTATTTGTGATCACTTTTTTAAGTGTGGATTATTGGATATTTTAAAATGGCCATAACTCCTTAAATATCGAGTTTTCGGCGTTTTTAGCTATTATTTGTGATCACTTTTTTAAGTGTGAATTATTGGAAATTTTAAAATGGCCATAACTCCTTAATATTGAGTTTTCGGCGTTTTTAGCTATTATTTGTGATCACTTTTTTAAGTGTGAAATAATAGTAATTTTAAAATGGCCACAACTCCTTAAATATTGAGTTTTCGGCGTTTTTAGCTATTATTTGTGATCACTTTTCTAAGTGTGAATTATTGGATATTTTAAAATGGCCATAACTCCTTAAATATTGAGTTTTCGGCGTTTTTAGCTATTATTTGTGATCACTTTTTTAAGTGTGAATTATTGGATATATTAAAATGGCCATAACTCCTTAAATATTGAGTTTTCGGCGTTCTTAGCTATTATTTGTGATCACTTTTTTAAGTGTGAAATAATAGTAATTTTAAAATGGCCATAACTCCTTAAATATTGAGTTTTCGGCGTTTTTAGCTATTATTTGTGATCACTTTTTTAAGTGTGAAATAATAGGAATTTCAAAATGGCCATAACTCCTTAAATATTGAGTTTTCGGCGTTTTTAGCTATTATTTGTGATCACTTTTTTAAGTGTGAAATAATGGGAATTTTAAAATGGCCATAACTCCTTAAATATTGAGTGTTCGGCGTTTTTAGCTATTATTTGTGATCACTTTTTTTAAGTGTGAACTATTGGATATTTTAAAATGGCCATAACTCCTTAAATATTGAGTTGTCGGCGTTTTTAGCTGTTATTTGTGATCACTTTTTTTACGTGTGAATTATTGGATATTTTAAAATGGTCATAACTCCTTAAATATTGAGTTTTCGGTATTAGGTATTATTTGTGATCACTTTTTAAGTGTGAAATAATGGGAATTTTAAAATGGCCATAACTCCTTAAATATTAAGTTTTCGGCGTTTTTTAGCTATTATTTGTGATCACTTTTTAAGTGTGAACTATTGGATATTTTAAAATGGCCATAACTCCTTAAATATTGAGTTTTCGGCGTTTTTAGCTATTATTATTTTTAAGTGTGAAATAATAGGAATTTCAAAATGGCCATAACTCCTTAAATATTGAGTTTTCGGCGTTTTTAGCTATTATTTGTGATCACTTTTTTAAGTGTGAATTATTGGATATTTTAAAATGGCCATAACTCCTTAAATATTGAGTTTTCGGCGTTTTTAGCTATTATTTGTGATCACTTTTTTAAGTGTGAAATAATAGTAATTTTAAAATGGCCATAACTCCTTAAATATTGAGTTTTCGGCGTTTTTAGCTATTATTTGTGATCACTTTTTTAAGTGTGAAATAATAGGAATTTCAAAATGGCCATAACTCCTTAAATATTGAGTTTTCGGCGTTTTTAGCTATTATTTGTGATCACTTTTTTAAGTGTGAAATAATGGGAATTTTAAAATGGCCATTACTCCTTAAATATTGAGTGTTCGCCGTTTTTAGCTATTATTTGTGATCACTTTTTTTAAGTGTGAACTATTGGATATTTTAAAATGGCCATAACTCCTTAAATATTGAGTTTTCGGCGTTTTTAGCTATTATTTGTGATCACTTTTTTAAGTGTGAACTATTGGATATTTTAAAATGGGCATAACTCCTTAAATATTGAGTTTTCGGCGTTTTTAGCTTTTATTTGTGATCACTTTTTTAAGTGTGAAATAATAGGAATTTTAAAATGGTCATAACTCCTTAAATATTGAGTTTTCGGCGTTTTTAGCTATTATTTGTGATCACTTTTTTAAGTGTGAAATAATGGGAATTTTAAAATGGCCATAACTCCTTAAATATTGAGTTTTCGGCGTTTTTAGCTATTATTTGTGATCACTTTTTTAAGTGTGAATTATTGGATATTTTAAAATGGCCATAACTCCTTAAATATTGAGTTTTCGGCGTTTTTAGCTATTATTTGTGATCACTTTTTTAAGTGTGAACTATTGGATATTTTAAAATGGCCATAACTCCTTAAATATTGAGTTTTCGGCGTTTTTAGCTATTATTTGTGATCACTTTTTTAAGTGTGAATTATTCGATATTTTAAAATGGCCATAACTCCTTAAATATTGAGTTTTCGGCATTTTTAGCTATTATTTTGATCACTTTTTTAAGTGTGAATTATTGGATATATTAAAATGGCCATAACTCCTTAAATATTGAGTTTTCGGCGTTTTTAGCTATTATTTGTGATCACTTTTTTAAACGTGAAATAATGGGAATTTTAAAATGGCCATAACTCCTTAAATATTGAGTTTTCGGCGTTTTTAGCTATTATTTGTGATCACTTTTTAAGTGTGAACTATTGGATATTTTAAAATGGCCATAACTCCTTAAATATTGAGTTTTCGGCGTTTTTTAGCTATTATTTGTGATCACTTTTTTAAGTGTGAATTATTGGATATTTTAAAATGGCCATAACTCCTTAAATATTGAGTTTTCGGCGCTTTTAGCTATTATTTGTGATCACTTTTTTAAGTGTGGATTATTGGATATTTTAAAATGGCCATAACTCCTTAAATATCGAGTTTTCGGCGTTTTTAGCTATATTTGTGATCACTTTTTAAGTGTGAATTATTGGATATTTTTAGCTATTATTTGCGATCACTTTCTTAAGTGTGAATTATTGGATATTTTAAAATGGCCATAACTCCTTAAATATTGAGTTTTCGGCGTTTTTAGCTATTATTGTGATCACTTTTGTAAGTGTGAAATAATAGTAATTTGAAAATGGCCATAACTCCTTAAATATTGAGTTTTCGGCGTTTTTAGCTATTATTTGTGATCACTTTTTTAAGTGTGAACTATTGGATATTTTAAAATGGCCATAACTCCTTAAATATTGAGTTTTCGGCGTTTTTAGCTATTATTTGTGATCACTTTTTTAAGTGTGAATTATTCGATATTTTAAAATGGCCATAACTCCTTAAATATTGAGTTTTCGGCATTTTTAGCTATTATTTTGATCACTTTTTTAAGTGTGAATTATTGGATATATTAAAATGGCCATAACTCCTTAAATATTGAGTTTTCGGCGTTTTTTAGCTATTATTTGTGATCACTTTTTTAAACGTGTAATAATGGGAATTTTAAAATGGCCATAACTCCTTAAATATTGAGTTTTCGGCGTTTTTAGCTATTATTTGTGATCACTTTTTAAGTGTGAACTATTGGATATTTTAAAATGGCCATAACTCCTTAAATATTGAGTTTTCGGCGTTTTTAGCTATTATTTGTGATCACTTTTTTAAGTGTGAATTATTGGATATTTTAAAATGGCCATAACTCCTTAAATATTGAGTTTTCGGCGCTTTTAGCTATTATTTGTGATCACTTTTTAAGTGTGGATTATTGGATATTTTAAAATGGCCATAACTCCTTAAATATCGAGTTTCGGCGTTTTTAGCTATTATTTGTGATCACTTTTTTAAGTGTGAATTATTGGATATTTTTAGCTATTATTTGCGATCACTTCTTAAGTGTGAATTATTGGATATTTTAAAATGGCCATAACTCCTTAAATATTGAGTTTTCGGCGTTTTTAGCTGTTATTTGTGATCACTTTTTTTACGTGTGAATTATTGGATATTTTAAAATGGTCATAACTCCTTAAATATTGAGTTTTCGGTATTAGGTATTATTTGTGATCACTTTTTTAAGTGTGAAATAATGGGAATTTTAAAATGGCCATAACTCCTTAATATTAAGTTTTCGGCGTTTTTAGCTATTATTTGTGATCACTTTTTAAGTGTGAACTATTGGATATTTAAAATGGCCATAACTCCTTAAATATTGAGTTTTCGGCGTTTTTAGCTATTATTTGTGATCACTTTTTTAAGTGTGAATTATTGGATATTTTAAATGGCCATAACTCCTTAAATATTGAGTTTTCGGCGCTTTTAGCTATTATTTGTGATCACTTTTTTAAGTGTGGATTATTGGATATTTTAAATGGCCATAACTCCTTAAATATCGAGTTTTCGGCGTTTTTAGCTATTATTTGTGATCACTTTTTTAAGTGTGAATTATTGGATATTTTTAGCTATTATTTGCGATCACTTTCTTAAGTGTGAATTATTGGATATTTTAAAATGGCCATAACTCCTTAAATATTGAGTTTTCGGCGTTTTTAGCTATTATTTGTGATCACTTTTGTAAGTGTGAAATAATAGTAATTTGAAAATGGCCATAACTCCTTAAATATTGAGTTTTCGGCGTTTTTTAGCTATTATTTGTGATCACTTTTTTAAGTGTGAAATAATGGGAATTTTAAAATGGCCATAACTCCTTAAATATTGAGTTTTCGGCGTTTTTAGCTATTATTTGTGATCACTTTTTTAAGTGTGAACTATTGGATATTTTAAAATGGCCATAACTCCTTAAATATTGAGTTTTCGGCGTTTTTAGCTATTATTTGTGATCACTTTTTAAGTGTGAATTATTGGATATATTAAAATGGCCATAACTCCTTAAATATTGAGTTTTCGGCGTTTTTAGCTATTATTTGTGATCACTTTTTTAAGTGTGAATTATTAGATATTTTAAAATGGCCATAACTCCTTAAATATTGAGTTTTCGGCATTTTTAGCTATTATTTTGATCACTTTTTTAAGTGTGAATTATTGGATATATTAAAATGGCCATAACTCCTTAAATATTGAGTTTTCGGCGTTTTTAGCTATTATTTGTGATCACTTTTTTAAACGTGAAATAATGGGAATTTTAAAATGGCCATAACTCCTTAAATATTGAGTTTTCGGCGTTTTTAGCTATTATTTGCGATCACTTTTTTATGTGTGAATTATTGGATATTTTAAAATGGCCATAACTCCTTAAATATTGAGTTGTCGGCGTTTTTAGCTGTTATTTGTGATCACTTTTTTTACGTGTGAATTATTGGATATTTTAAAATGGTCATAACTCCTTAAATATTGAGTTTTCGGTATTAGGTATTATTTGTGATCACTTTTTTAAGTGTGAAATAATGGGAATTTTAAAATGGCCATAACTCCTTAAATATTGAGTGTTCGGCGTTTTTAGCTATTATTTGTGATCACTTTTTTTAAGTGTGAACTATTGGATATTTTAAAATGGCCATAACTCCTTAAATATTGAGTTTTCGGCGTTTTTAGCTATTATTTGTGATCACTTTTTTAAGTGTGAACTATTGGATATTTTAAAATGGCCATAACTCCTTAAATATTGAGTTTTCGGCGTTTTTAGCTATTATTTGTGATCACTTTTTTAAGTGTGAACTATTGGATATTTTAAAATGGCCATAACACCTTAAATATTGAGTTTTCGGCGTTTTTAGCTTTTATTTGTGATCACTTTTTTAAGTGTGAAATAATAGGAATTTTAAAATGGTCATAACTCCTTAAATATTGAGTTTTCGGCGATTTTAGCTATTATTTGTGATCACTTTTTTAAGTGTGAAATAATGGGAATTTTAAAATGGCCATAACTCCTTAAATATTGAGTTTTCGGCGTTTTTAGCTATTATTTGTGATCACTTTTTTAAGTGTGAACTATTGGATATTTTAAAATGGCCATAACTCCTTAAATATTGAGTTTTCGGCGTTTTTAGCTATTATTTGTGATCACTTTTTTAAGTGTGAACTATTGGATATTTTAAAATGGTCATAACTCCTTAAATATTGAGTTTTCGGCGTTTTTAGCTATTATTTGTGATCACTTTTTTAAGTGTGAAATAATGGGAATTTTAAAATGGTCATAACTCCTTAAATATTGAGTTTTCGGCGATTTTAGCTATTATTTGTGATCACTTTTTTAAGTGTGAAATAATGGGAATTTTAAAATGGCCATAACTCCTTAAATATTGAGTTGTCGGCGTTTTTAGCTGTTATTTGTGATCACTTTTTTTACGTGTGAATTATTGGATATTTTAAAATGGTCATAACTCCTTAAATATTGAGTTTTCGGTATTAGGTATTATTTGTGATCACTTTTTTTAAGTGTGAACTATTGGATATTTTAAAATGGCCATAACTCCTTAAATATTGAGTTTTCGGCGTTTTTAGCTATTATTTGTGATCACTTTTTTAAGTGTGAACTATTGGATATTTTAAAATGGCCATAACTCCTTAAATATTGAGTTTTCGGCGTTTTTAGCTATTATTTGTGATCACTTTTTTAAGTGTGAAATAATGGGAATTTTAAAATGGCCATAACTCCTTAAATATTGAGTTTTCGGCGTTTTTTAGCTATTATTTGTGATCACTTTTTTTAAGTGTGAACTATTGGATATTTTAAAATGGCCATAACTCCTTAAATATTGAGTTTTCGGCGTTTTTAGCTATTATTTGTGATCACTTTTTTAAGTGTGAATTATTGGATATATTAAAATGGCCATATCTCCTTAAATATTGAGTTTTCGGCGTTTTTAGCTATTATTTGTGATCACTTTTTTAAACGTGAAATAATGGGAATTTTAAAATTGCCATAACTCCTTAAATATTGAGTTTTCGGCGTTTTTAGCTATTATTTGCGATCACTTTTTTATGTGTGAATTATTGGATATTTTAAAATGGCCATAACTCCTTAAATATTGAGTTGTCGGCGTTTTTAGCTGTTATTTGTGATCACTTTTTTTACGTGTGAATTATTGGATATTTTAAAATGGTCATAACTCCTTAAATATTGAGTTTTCGGTATTAGCTATTATTTGTGATCACTTTTTTAAACGTGAAATAATGGGAATTTTAAAATTGCCATAACTCCTTAAATATTGAGTTTTCGGCGTTTTTAGCTATTATTTGCGATCACTTTTTTATGTGTGAATTATTGGATATTTTAAAATGGCCATAACTCCTTAAATATTGAGTTGTCGGCGTTTTTAGCTGTTATTTGTGATCACTTTTTTTACGTGTGAATTATTGGATATTTTAAAATGGCCATAACTCCTTAAATATTGAGTTTTCGGCGTTTTTAGCTATTATTTGTGATCACTTTTTTTAAGTGTGAACTATTGGATATTTTAAAATGGCCATAACACCTTAAATATTGAGTTTTCGGCGTTTTTAGCTTTTATTTGTGATCACTTTTTTAAGTGTGAAATAATAGGAATTTTAAAATGGTCATAACTCCTTAAATATTGAGTTTTCGGCGATTTTAGCTATTATTTGTGATCACTTTTTAAGTGTGAAATAATGGGAATTTTAAAATGGCCATAACTCCTTAAATATTGAGTTTTCGGCGTTTTTAGCTATTATTTGTGATCACTTTTTTAAGTGTGAACTATTGGATATTTTAAAATGGCCATAACTCCTTAAATATTGAGTTTTCGGCGTTTTTAGCTATTATTTGTGATCACTTTTTTAAGTGTGAACTATTGGATATTTTAAAATGGCCATAACTCCTTAAATATGAGTTTTCGGCGTTTTTAGCTATTATTTGTGATCACTTTTTTAAGTGTGAATTATTAGATATTTTAAAATGGCCATAACTCCTTAAATATTGAGTTTTCGGCATTTTTAGCTATTATTTTGATCACTTTTTTAAGTGTGAATTATTGGATATATTAAAATGGCCATAACTCTTTAAATATTGAGTTTTCGGCGTTTTTAGCTATTATTTGTGATCACTTTTTTAAACGTGAAATAATGGGAATTTTAAAATGGCCATAACTCCTTAAATATTGAGTTTTCGGCGTTTTTTAGCTATTATTTGCGATCACTTTTTTATGTGTGAATTATTGGATATTTTAAAATGGCCATAACTCCTTAAATATTGAGTTTTCGGTATTAGGTATTATTTGTGATCACTTTTTTAAGTGTGAAATAATAGGAATTTAAAATGGCCATAACTCCTTAAATAATGAGTTTTCGGTGTGTTTAGCTATTATTTGTGAACACTTTTTTTAAGTATGAATTATTGGATATTTTAAAATGGCTATAACTCCTTAAATATTGAGTTTTCGGCGTTTTTAGCTATTATTTGTGATCACTTTTTTAAGTGTGAAATAATAGGAATTTTAAAATGGCCATAACTCCTTAGATATTGAGGTTTTCGGCGTTTTTAGCTATTATTTCTGATCACTTTTTTAAGTGTGAACTATTGGATATTTTAAAATGGTCATAACTCCTTAAATATTGAGTTTTCGGCGTTTTTAGCTATTATTTGTGATCACTTTTTTAAGTGTGAACTATTGGATATTTTAAAATGGCCATAACTCCTTAAATAATGAGTTTTCGGTGTGTTTAGCTATTATTTGTGAACACTTTTTTTAAGTGTGAATTATTGGATATTTTAAAATGGCCATAACTCCTTAAATATTGAGTTTTCGACGTTTTTAGCTATTATTTGTGATCACTTTTTTAAGTGTGAACTATTGGATATTTTAAAATGGCCACAACTCCTTAAATATTGAGTTTTCGGCGTTTTTAGCTATTATTTGTGATCACTTTTTTAAGTGTGAATTATTGGATATTTTAAAATGGCCATAACTCCTTAAATATTGAGTTTTCGGCGTTTTTAGCTATTATTTGTGATCACTTTTTTAAGTGTGAAATAATAGGAATTTTAAAATGGCCATAACTCCTTAGATATTTAGTTTTCGGCGTTTTTAGCTATTATTTCTGATCACTTTTTTAAGTGTGAACTATTGGATATTTTAAAATGGTCATAACTCGTTAAATATTGAGTTTTCGGCGTTTTTAGCTATTATTTGTGATCACTTTTTTAAGTGTGAACTATTGGATATTTTAAAATGGCCATAACTCCTTAAATAATGAGTTTTCGGTGTGTTTAGCTATTATTTGTGATCACTTTTTTAAGTGTGAAATAATAGGAATTTTAAAATGGCCATAACTCCTTAAATATTGAGTTTTCGGCGTTTTTAGCTATTATTTGTGATCACTTTTTTAAGTGTGAAATAATAGGAATTTTAAAATGACCATAACTCCTTAAATATTGAGTTTTCGGCGTTTTTAGCTATTATTTGTGATCACTTTTTTAAGTGTGAAATAATAGGAATTTTAAAATGGCCATAACTCCTTAAATTTTGAGTTTTCGGCATTTTTAGCTATTATTTGTGATCACTTTTTTAAGTGTGAACTATTGGATATTTTAAAATGGCCATAACTCCTTAGATATTGAGTTTTCGGCGTTTTTAGCTATTATTTCTGATCACTTTTTTAAGTGTGAACTATTGGATATTTTAAAATGGTCATAACTCCTTAATATTGAGTTTTCGGCGTTTTTAGCTATTATTTGTGATCACTTTTTTAAGTGTGAACTATTGGATATTTTAAAATGGCCATAACTCCTTAAATATTGAGTTTTCGGCGGTTTTAGCTATTATTTGTGATCACTTTTTTAAGTGTGAATTATTGGACATTTTAAAATGGCCATAACTCCTTAACTATTGAGTTTTCGGCGTTTTTAGCTATTATTTGTGATCACTTTTTTAAATGTGAACTATTGGATATTTTAAAATGGCCATAACTCCTTAAATATTGAGTTTTCGGCGTTTTTAGCTATTATTTGTGATCACTTTTTTAAGTGTGAAATAATAGGAATTTTAAAATGGCCATAACTCCTTAAATATTGAGTTTTCGGCGTTTTTAGCTATTATTTGTGATCACTTTGTGAATTATTTGTGATCAAGTGTGAATTATTGGGTATTTTAAAATGGCCATAACTCCTTTAATATTGAGTTTTCGGCGTTTTTAGCTATTATTTGTGATCCCTTTTTTAAGTTTGAACTATTGGATATTTTAAAATGGCCATAACTCCTTAAATATTGAGTTTTCGGCGTTTTTAGCTATTATTTGTGACCACTTGTGAATTAATAGGAATTTTAAAATGGCCATAACTCCTTAAATATTGAGTTTTCGGCGTTTTTAGCTATTATTTGTGATCACTTTTTTAAGTGTGAACTATTGGATATTTTAAAATGGCCATAACTCCTTAAATATTGAGTTTTCGGCGTTTTTAGCTATTATTTGTGATCACTTTTTAAATGTGAAATAATAGGAATTTTAAAATGGCCATAACTCCTTAAATATTGAGTTTTCGGCGTTTTTAGCTATTATTTGTGATCCCTTTTTTAAGTTTGAACTATTGGATATTTTAAAATGGCCATAACTCCTTAAATATTGAGTTTTCGGCGTTTTTAGCTATTATTTGTGATCACTTTTTTAAATGTGAAATAATAGGAATTTTAAATTGGCCATAAGTGTGAACTATTGGATATTTTAAAATGGCCATAACTCCTTAAATATTGAGTTTTCGGCGTTTTTAGCTATTATTTGTGATCACTTTTCTAAATGTGAAATAATAGGAATTTTAAAATGGCCATAACTCCTTAAATATTGAGTTTTCGGCGTTTTTAGCTATTATTTGTGATCACTTTTTTAAGTGTGAGTTATCGGATATTTTAAAATGGCCATAACTCCTTAAATATTGAGTTTTCGGCGTTTTCAGCTATTATTTATGATCAATGCAATGGCCACTGCAGGCTTTTTATACCCTCCACCATAGTATGGAGGGCATATTAAGTTTGTCATTCCGTTCGTAACACCTCGAACTATACATGTTATACCCCACAAAGTATATATTCTTGATCTGCATAAAATTCTATGTCTATTTAAGACCGACCGTCCGTCGGTCTGTCTGTCCGTTTGTCCGTCTGTAGAAATAACTCTAGCTTCCGAACGAATTGAAGTAGTTTGATAAAATTTTACTCAAATGCATATTATGTCTGCAGGACTTTTGATATTGAAAATGGTAGGTCCACGTTTTGATATGGCCTCCATATAATGGTACCTCTCCCTATTTTCGGCATTTTGGTGATTTAAGCGACAATATTCACCGGAATTGTTTCAAATTTGGTATTTGATGTTTGTAATAGGTACCACAGCCTATGCCTAAAAATTTCATATTCAGATTTTTTTTGAATATTTTGAAGTAACCAGGAACATTCTTCAACTGAAGCAGCTCCCATTGATAGTCTTAGACTTTGTTGTTAAGAATATCTCTTAAAATCTCAACGCAAGTCGAGAAAGGTACCATGAAATGCCACCATTCAATGTAAAGGTTTCAGTCGTATATTCCAAGTAAATCTTTTATAATTTTCCATTTCTAATGAATATTGCTTTTTTATTCTTTAAATTTAATTGTGCATTGACGTTTTTTCTATTTTTAAATAAATTTCTCTTTTGCGGTTGTCCATTGGAAATAAGCCAGCCCTGCATGTATCACAATTTTCAACTTACCTGTGCATTTAAAAGTTCCTCAGTTTTGTTACAATTTGTGACGACCGGCAATAGTACATATTCCTTACGTTCATCCACGTAGTAGGGTGTAAAACAAAAATTTCCGAAAACATACTGAAAAAAATTATATCAGCTATGAAAAATAGTAAAAAACAGAGAAGTTAAATTCCAACTCCAACTTACATCCAAACTTAAAATGTCATAATCGAAATTTGTATAATTTTTGGCCGATCTACAAGGTGTTCGCTCTTCAAAATCGAATTCGGTGAGCAAATTTACCGTTTTTAAGAACTTATGACCTAGCTCCAGTTGTTTATTCCAAGTCACATTCATATCCTTGGCGGAGACACATTGTTGCAATTTGAAGTTGTAGAGGAGATTTTTATCACAGCATAAATTCATGCAAAGCTTAAAACGATCTTGACATTTGAACTTTCCCTCCGCCGAGGTGACAACAAAAATACACACAAACACAAGCAAACAATTCAGTGACATATTATATTTATTATTTCATATGAAATTTTATTATTTTTTTCTCAAGCGATAGCTGATGCTGATAAGTCAATTGCAAGCGTTAGACTGGCTGGTGCAGCGGTCCATAAATTGAGTATTTATTTTCTTTTTTAATCTTGAACGTTTGAACTGCATATTAAGCGTATCATGAGCTTTGTAACACGAAGGTAAAATATAAATTCGCTTGGCCGAAAGTGGTGAACTGCCGAATTTGGTTTTCTCCGATGAGAAAACATTCGTTGTCCAGCAGTTTGTAAACAAACAAAATGATCGTTTTTACTTGCCAAAGAGGTCAGCTGAAAATGTGCACCTTCGGTTGGCCACCAGAACTCAAACGCTGGCCATGGTGATGGTGTGGGCCGTCATAACAGCCGATGGTCGCTCTCCGCTCGTATTAATGGACCGTGGCATCAGAATAAATGTCGAATATTATCGCGAAAATATTCTGAAGGGTGTATTAAAGCCTTGGCCACCCAAACATTTGGAAAAAAATGTAAAAATTTTGGCTCTTGACTTTGTTGCAGTTTTTTTTTATCTCACCTGTATAATGTGCATTGTGGTGTAGGGTATAAAACATTCGGCTCTACCCAGGTTTTGTACTTACATTACTTGTTTTCTTTGTTGTTGTAAAGGGAAATTTCTATTTAAAAATAAGTCATATCAACCTTATACAACAACAATAAAAATATTTTCTAAAATAGGTCCACGTTTGAGGTTAGTGTGGTCTTGGCATATAACAGCAATTTCATCGTCATGCGTTCACATAATTGTGGGCATAAGACTATGCTCACCTACTGCCGCAGGTCGACGCTCCCCAGGTGTGTCGCGAGACACTTCTCCAGAAATTTTTTTATAAATCGACCCTAAAAACAGGAGATGGTATTATATTATATTCTTTTAAAGTATAAAGTATGAAGTCTGTGGGTAACAATATATTATTTCGCAGTACATTTAGAATAGTTAAAATAATTTATATATATATATAGTTTTTTGTTTCAGTATGCTCTAAAAAATGTAGCTACGACATCTAAAGAAAAAATTCTGTAACTTAATAATTTATTTAAACATATATATCAAAAAAAAAAAAATCAAGCTACAATTATCTTCAAAATAATCGAAATACATTTGAAATTACTACTAATAATATTTTATTAACGCAATTTGCTCGAACTGTAAAAAAAACATTAAGTTCGACCAGAATAAACTTCTAATACCCTCCACCTTCGGGTAAAAAAAAACATTTTTATATAAAAGTATCTGAATTCTTAATAATAAATTTGAAACAATTTCCTGGGTAAATATGAATAGGATTATCAAAATACCGAATATCGGTGGTTATCGTTATATGAGCGCAATCGGAAAACGTGGAACTTAATGTTCTGCCGCCGAATCAAAATCCCATTATGAACCACAAATACCAAATTTTAGACATATCCGTGGAAAAATTTGGCAAAAATCATCAAAATAGTAAATATCCAGAGGTTTATTATGTGGGGCTATACGAAAACGTAGACCTATACATAGCATGTATCGCCACCGGAGCTAAAACTCATTATGACCTACAAATACCAATTTTTAGACAAGTCCGTGGAAAAATGTAGCAAAAAATCAATCGGAATACCGAATATCGGGAGGTATCGTTATATGTGGACTATACAAAAACGTGGAACTATACATACAATGTTTCGCCATCGCAGCTAAAACTCATTATGACCTACAAATATCAATTTTTAGACAAATCCGGCAAAAAATGTGGCGACTATCATTGAAATACCGAATATCGAAAGGTACTGTTATACTGATTATGAATATATATACTTTATTGGGTCTACGACAAATATTTAGGGATGTTACAAACGGAATGACGAAGTCAATATACCCTCTTTTTCAAGGTGGAGGGTATAAAAATTAATATTAAATATGACTCAAAATTACATTGCATTGCATTTCGATTCAATAGAGTTGTGGCAAAAAAGGATGATACCGGAAACCAAAAAGTAAATTTGTATTCATTTCGAGTACGTATCTATAATAATTGCCATGGTGAGGGAACTTTGATTTTTGTTGCAGAACCTCTATTGGCAACTCACTATTCAAATAATTAGACAAGTTTTGGGATTGGAAACGTTTTGCATGATTGTACAAGGTGGCTCAGAATTAAATTTCCGACGTTTTTCGCCTGTAATTTAAAAGAAAAAAATAAAAAACTTTGATTCTTTTTCTGAATTATTTTTCTTTGGTCTTTTAGTTTTTTTTACATCAAGTCGAGAACATGAACCGCCCCCAAAGTTCATTACCATTTCAATCCTTTTTATGGAATTTCCCATCATTTGACCAAAACTTCTGGCAATAGGTCCTCGCATTCTCGACGTATATTGTCTTTTAGAGCTCAAAGAGGGGCTTGCTGATATAAACCCGCGACTTCAAAAAGCCCCACAAAAAAGAAGAAGTCTGGGGAAGTCAAATCAGGCGACCTTGCTGGCCAGAGCAAATCGCCAAAACGGGAGATTAGGCGCCCGGGAAATGGATCCTTCAGCATATCCACTGTGGTACGTGCAGTGTGTGCCGTTGCACCTGTTGGAACCACATTTTTTCTAATCCCAACCTTTTGCTTTGTAGTGCTCACCATTCACAGTAACCGTTTGGCCCGCGAAAAAAGGTCCGATGACTTCCGCGAAAGCAGCACACCATGCAGTGACTTTGAGCGGCTATAATGGCTCTTCGTGGGTTACACGAGGATTTTCAGTGCCCCCAGAAGCGTAAATGTTGCTTATTTACGTACCCGCTAAGATGGAAATCGGTCTAATCACTTATATGAAAAATCATCTTATTCTTGGTGGTGATTAAGGATGGATTCATCACATGTTAGAAGCAATTAGCGGTCAGCAGCTAATAGCCTATGCATCATCTGAACATCTTCAAATCCTGTACCAAACTTTGCTGTAAAGACCGTCGATTGATACCCATTTGCGTGGCTCGTCGCCTGGTCGACGGCGCTTCTATGATATTCTCGGCTACAATAGGAATATTCTCTGCAGAGCGGATACTCCGGGGTCTGCCACGCCTGGCAGCATCTTTTGTTGTGCTAGTCTCTTCGAGGCGAGCGGCTAACGTCGCAGTGTTTCACCAGTAGGCGTTGGACGACCAGGAAATCTGCGACGAAAATCACCTTGTGCCAAAGTCACCGACCGATTATTGATCAAATAAATAGTCACCAATATTCCACCTTCTGGGACAGTGTAGCGTAACATTGCTTATTAACGTGTATTCACGTATTACTACAAAAATATCAAAACAGAACTGACATTATGAGCCAATCGTAATATTTATAGCATTTTCTGATTTACTTTTGCGCCACCTTGTACATACAAGTCTCTCGTATTTGATAACAAGATGTCGGTTAAATCATTTGCATACCTTCGTCTACATATATAAACCATACAATTTTTTTAACTGATATTAAATTTTAATATCAGTCGACTTTGCGTTACGCTAGCTTCATCAAGTGATTGTAGCTTCAATGATGTTCTTTTCGAGGTTTATTTTCCCCTGTTTGGCGTTTTCGCTGTGTACTGTCATCGGATACAGCAATGCCGCTGCCTTAATCCAAGTCGTAGGTTTCAGTTGTTTATTCAATTTGAAAAATTCACTAACTTATTCTTATGGTCTAATTTGTAGAATCCGCCACCAATTATTGCCGACGATTTACCAATATGGAAGTATTTCATCAATTCGCATTTGCTGAATTTGTATATTTTTAAAAAATGAATTTCAAGTATTATTTTTTTATTTAATATTGAACAAGTGTTTTAATCCCGAATTAAAACAAATAATATTCGATGCCGTTCCATTATTAACGTTATTTAAATATTTAAAGAAGTTTATTGTTGTTATAAAGCAAGCAAATTGGGAACATTTTAAATAAGTGGAATAATTTTTAAGTTCTTCTTCGATTCCGATTTTAATATCAATATTGCTATTTTATAATAACAAAAAATGTTTGCAATGTATTCTTGTCTGGAAATTGAGAATAATTTTGATTTAAATTTATGTAGATTTGAAGGGCTCAATTAAAAGTAAGGTGGTCAGGGTATTATGTCTTTGTGCATTTGTTTGTATGTAACTTTTGATGATCTGTATAGAATCACATTCTGAGTCGATTTATGCGTGTCCTATCCAGATGGCACAAATCATTTGTTTGGCCCAAGGACGAACCCTATTGAAATTGGAGATAATCGGTCAAAATTTAGATATAGCTGCAATATATATCTTCGTCCGATTTGCCTTTTATTGTGCACCGAAGGAGTAATATCAGCCCAGATAGTATGGAATTTTGCACATACAACCAAATTAGGCCTGAAAATAAGTATGCCAAATTTGATCGAAATCGGTTCATATATAGCTATAGCTCCCATATATATTGTCCATCCGATTTGTTGTTTTTGTCCTGCACAGCCGTAATATGCACTCTGTAACGACAATATCCAAATATTAATATATCAAATACAGCTCAGAAATACGTTTACTAAATTTTATCGAGATCGGTTCAGATTTGGATATAGCTCTCATATACAAATTTGTCCAATTTACCTTTTATTGTGCACCAAACGTCTAATATTTGTCCAAATTGGATGGAATTTGGCACTTACGAATTGAGTCCAGAAGCTAGTATTTCAAATTTGGTGAAAATCGGTTCAGATATAGCTATAGCTCTCATATATGCTGTTCATCCGATAATATACACTCCGTAACAACGATATTCAGGGAAATATATCAAATACTGGCCATAAATATATTTGCTAAATTTTTTCGAGATCGGTTCCGATTTGGATATAGCTCCCATATATATCTTTATCCGATTTGAAATTAATTGAGCACCGAAAGGGCAATACAAGTCCGAATTTAAAATATACAAATGCTTTGACATATTTAGTCCCTTGAACTTTAAATTATAATTACAATTATAGCGTGTAGGATTGAATTCTCCCATAAAAACTTTTAATTGTTATGCGGAGTTATACTAAATTAGTAAAGTGGTGTAGGGTATCATAAAGTCGGCCCCGCCCGACTTTAAGACTTTCTTTACTGGTTTGATATGGTTTGTTTAGAAGACTAATTAAAGAAAAAGACAACCAAAGAATATATTTCGAATAAGTATTCTATGGAGATCTTTCAATTTCATACATTTCATACATCCTATGACCTACACTAATATCCACCCATGTTATTATCTCCACTTAATACTGTCAACAATTAAACTCTAATCACTCTGTCGGATTTACGTATAGATTTAACATCCACAATAATTTTCATTCACTTTATTCTATGACGCAGTTTTCCTTTCTGAAATGGTTCCAGAAGCACTCATGATCTTAAGGGCCATTGTTACAAAGGTACTTAATAACCGGCAGATTACTATTGTGGTTATTTTAGTTTTGCAAAAACATTCGACAATGTTTGGAAAACGACATCATATAAGGTTAGACATCGATTTTAATAAGCAAACGCAGACTAGTGATAAGTTTTCTAGCAACAAGATGTTGTAGGTAAGGTAAATGCTGAGGTACCATAAGGGTCTGTCCTTGGTCCTAACCAAATTTAATATTTTTATAGCCTACACCATACATAGCATGGAGGGTATTTTAAGTTCTTTATTCGGTTTGTAACTCATCGAAATAATTTTAGACCCAACAAAGTATATATATTCTTGATTTGCGTAAAATTCTAAGACGATTTAGCCCTGTCCGTCTGTTGTAATCACGCTAAAGTCAAACGTCTGTAGGCAAGTTAAGTTTGAAGATGGGAAATTCTACACAATTAGTTGCCTCTGAGTACTTTAACCCCTGAAAGAGAATTGTCTGTATAGGTCTACGTTTTAGTATAGCCCCCACACAACGGTAAGTCCCTTTATGAGGTATTTTGATAATATTAGCGACATATTCATCGATTTTTTTCGAATTTCGTATTAGAAGTTTGGAATCGTTACTACAGTCTACGACAAAAAAAGTACATAATTTCAGCACGACGTCCTCGTATAGTCCCAAATGAAGGCTTTCATTTGAGCGGAATTTTTGACGGATTTATTATTATTATTTTTTTTTTTTTTGAAAAATGTCAAGTTCCTTCCGAATGGTGTAGGAGAAACAAAGCCTATATATTCATAATCAGCATAAAATTCTAAATCGATTTAACGATGTATGTCTGTCTGTCTATCTGTCCGTCTGTTGAAATCACGATACAGCCTACATTATTTGAAGTACAGCTTCAAAATTTGGCACAACAATTTGTATTGTGTCTAGGATGGTTGGTATTAAACATGAGATATATCGGTCCACGTTTTAATATAGCCGCCATATAAGGATTCCTCCCGACATTCGGAATTTTGATGTTTTTTTGCCACAGTTATCCACAGATTTGTCTTAAAATTGCTATTTTGTAGGTTATAGTGGGTTTCCAGTGGGGAAACATTATATGTATAGGTTCACGATTTTGTATAACCCATTTATAACGGTACTTCCCGATTGGTTTTTGCCACATTTTTCCACGGATTTGTCTATAAATTGGTATTTGTAGTTTGAAATGGGTTCTAGTCCCGGTGGCAGAACATGATATATACAGGTCCACATTTTGGTATAGCCCCCACATAACGGTACCTCCTAATAATTGGTGTTTTGATTATTTTGAACACATTTTCCCACTGATTTGTCCATAATTTTGTATTTATAGTTCATAATAGGTTCTAGCTTCGGTGGTGAAATACAGCATGTATAGGTCCACATTTTCGTATAGTCCCCATATAACGGTACCTCGAATATTCAGTATTTTGATGAATTTACCACATTTTTTAACGGATTTTAATAAAAACTATCACTTGTAGTTCATAATGAGTTCTAGCTCCGGAACATTGAATATTTAGGTTCACGTTTTCCTATGGCGTACATATAACGATACCCACCGATATTCGGTTTTTTGATAATCCTAGTCACATTTACCCACGAAATTGTTTCAAATTTGGTATTTAAGAAGATTTGGTGGATGACAATCCTTGAAGTATAAGATTGCCTATGGAGGTTCCTTTTTTGGTATGGCCCCATATAACGACCTCTCCCACTTTATGGTTTTTTGAAAAGTTTAACTGCATTATCCAAACGGTCTTACTGGTATTTGTAGTTTAAAGTAGAACATATTTAAATTCAGATAATTTTACATAAAAATGTTTTATTAACCCAAAAGGTGGGTGGTATTAAAAGCTCGGCCCGACCGAACTTAATGTTTTTTTATTTGTCTTTTTACTAATTGCATACGCTTTGTTTGGAATCTTCCCACCAAATGGAGAGGCTCCGCATTTGGGAGAGACGGATTCTTAAGTCCTTAGGCAAATTCATGGGAAGATAGAATATAGCGCCTCGCTGCCAACAGTATGGCGTATGAATACATCGACTTAGTGGAAGATACAGCTTTTTATGGCTATCTCTCCAAGTTTCCTTGGCAGAACTGGATCCTTAGACAATAGGTTATTGAAAGAAAGCCCCGAGAAGACACAGCTGTTCAAAAGCTAACACTAGAAGGACTTATTGAAGGACAATGTACCAGAGGCAGAAACGAGATGTCGTAGCTCAAAAATTTTGGAGAATGAACAAATTCCCATTATGCAGAAAATCTGCCAGGAACGGCAAGACATGTAAACGTTTTCGAGAGAATTGGTAACAATCGACAAGAGAATTTTACAGAATATGAAATATACGATATTTGACTTATGTTCCAAGGGGAGTTCCAGGGGAGATAAGAAAACTGCAACAAAGTCAAACGCCATAATTTTTAATTTTTTTTTTAAATTTTATTGAATGAACGCAAAAAATGTCGGAAATAGCATCAAATTTTAGACTTAGTTTGAGATTTGTTCGAATTGGTCACCTTTGGCCTTCAAAAGACCAATGAAACCGTCAAACGCTATCCAAATGTTGCTCTGCGATATTTTGGCCCATTCCCGGCGAAGCGCTTGCTTGAGGTGATCGACACTTTGGTATTTTTTAGTGCCAACCTTGCTTTCCAAAATTCTCCAGACACAATAGCCCAACTGATTGATATCCGAAGATTTTGGTGGTCATTGTGCACTGGAAATGAAGCGAGAACCCCATTTTGTAACTATTCTTGGGTAGCGCGTGCTGCGTACGATGGTGCTGAGTCCTGTTGGAATATCCAAGGTCTGGGGCCAAAATGTTTGCGTACCCAAGGCTTTAATACACCCTCCAGGATATTTTCGCGATGATATTCGGCATTTATTCGAGCGACTATCGGCTATTATAGGGGTCCCCACCACCACCATGGCAGGCGGTTGAGTTCTGCTGGCCAACCGAAGGTGCACAATTTCAGCCGACCTCTTTGGCAAGTAAACTCGATCATTTTGTTTATTTACAAATTGCTGGACAAAGAATGTTTTCTCATCGGAGAAAACCAAATTCGCCAGTTCATCACTTTCGGCCAAACGAAGCAACGCTTTAGCTCTTTTTAGTCTATTTTCTTTCGGTGTTGTGTTGCGGTGTAAATTCTTACACTTTTTATACCCTTCACCTTCTAGCTCCGTTGGCGAAACATTGTATGGTATATGGTATATGGTTTTGGTATAACCCTATAAAGTTTTAGCGGTACCTCCCGATATTCGGTATTTTGATGTTTTTTTACCACATTTTCCCACGAATATGTCTAAAAATTGGTATTTGCGGGTCATAATTGGTTCTAATGTTTCCATTACCCTACCCGAACTCATTTTTTAATATTTGTCGAATGGAATATTGTGATATGTTGAGCTCACGAGCCATTTTTCGGCCTCTGTGACGCAGGTTTCGATCAAGTCGCTTTTTTACTTTTCTGCGTCGGGCTACGCTACCAGTATCACAGTAACGAGAGATGGTACGAGACACAAAAGGCTTATTCACATTTAAATGCCGAAGTGCTCTAACGATAGCCTTGGTTGGTTTTCCAGCCAAATATAAAGAAATCACACTATCAGGCTTAAATTCCATGACGAATAACTTTTTTCTGGAAAATTCTCACCAAAATGCTTTTGTACGCTTGTAATCAAAATAATGATCTGTCACTGGAATAATTTTAAAAGCTATCGGACGATTGGCTTAGAAATGACAGCAGTCTGAAGTTGGTTACAGTTTTTTCATTTCACCCTGCATATCATACACACATAATTTAGTTTGAGAGACTTAATCGCAAAATTAAAGTTAATTTGTTTGCAAAATACCTGAAATCAGGAGGAGTTATTGTTGACTTCAAACTTTTTGACTTCTAAACTTCGTGTATTTACATATTCCGCTTACTGTTTACCATCACCATCTTATAAAACCCATCAATAAAACAACAATAAAACTTATTACAGCTGCATCCTTTTCACCATGTCAACGCGATCTGTCATCGTAAATCACAATCTGCACTTGTTTCGCTTGGCTGGGCAGGGCAGGACAGCTTGGCAAAAATCTTCAAGACGGATTTGCCTCCATCATAATTTTTATGCAGATCTTAAATTATGCATCAGCAGTAGTTCAACTTTTGTTTTCATCTTCGATTTCAGCTTTTTGCCATTTCTCTTTCTTTACTTCCCCTGATCGCGGCTATTGATCCTCTGGGTGATCTCAATAAAATTCATCGATTATGTCATTGTCATGTCGTTTACATTTGAAAGGAAACCAGGCATTCTAAAACTTCTCGACAAAAGGATAAGACGTTATGTCCTGAATATCTTATCTTTGGCAAACAGAGGACATCCTTTCCGCTCTCTGCATTCGTTTAAAGAAAGAGACAGACAGAGAAATAAAAAACAAACCATAAACTAAATGCTTGCACACGCAACATGCAATTTTGTCGCGTGTCACAATGATCGGTTCACTTGTCTTTAACCCTTAACGACGACATGCCTACTACACATCGGGTATTATGCATGGCTCGATAAAATGTGTATTTCGGAATACATTTTTCATGGTTACCACTAGCCGACCAACTAACCAACCACCAAACCGCAAAGTGTCATTAACTTTTATTGGTGCCATCAATTCGTACTTTAACCACCACCACATCGTAATCGTTGGCGATCGTTGTGTGCGTGTGGTCTGTCATTTACATAGAAACATACAGATGAACATGTGTAGATAGATCGGTGTATAATGAGTACAACCTAGGTGCATTCGTCTGAGCTCGACTGGTGAACTTTTTCTGGTGAAAGATAGTCCCCAACATAACTAACAAGTGGGAAGTAAAGCCCATGTAGTGGATCTTCGAATTGCTGCCTGTGGAATGACTTACTGAAGGAATTGCAAAAGAGCGCTCCGGTTCAATGGGGGCACCATGATTTGAGCCACTACGCCGAGTATCATGTAGAGCTCTGTTGGGTTCCTGGTCTATATAATGTTCCATTCAACGAGACTGCAGACGAATTGGCTTGGCTAGGGTCACAATCAACTATTATTGAAGTTGAGAACTCGGTCAAAATACCCCTGTACAACTTCTTCCAGGTAATTTATAAAAATTACTCTGAGAGAATTCAACAAAAATGGCTGGATCACCGATGTTCGTCTATCTGACTAAAAGGCTAAAAATTTGCACACATGTGTGTTTTACCAGTAGGCAGGTTAAATTCGTAAATGGGCCATAACGGTCCACGTTTTCGTATAGCCCCCTTATAACGGTACCTCCCAATATTCGGTATTTTGATGATTTTAGAGAATTCAAATTTCGCATTCGAAGTTTGTTATGGGTACTACAGCCTAAACATTTCGTATGCAGTTCCACGTCTTCGAATAGCCCCCATATAACGGTGCCTCCCTTTATTCTGTGTTTTGACGATTTTAGCGACATTCTTCGCCGGAATTATTTCAAAATTAGTGTTTGTAGTTCGGAATCGGTACTACAGCCTATGACAAAAAATTCAATATTTTCCAATATTGGAAAACACATTTGGTACCGAAATTTAAAATATTTACGTAAACTCTATTGGTGGGAATTAATTTCTAGACTTTTGTGTCAGAAAATATCAGGTATGTCATGCAATTCGTAGGTTAGTTTAAAAAGTACGAGCGGACTGCCGATTCGGACCAGATCGGGGTATACAGGGTGAGATGAAAAAACTGCAACCAATTTCAGACTACTGTCTTTTCTAAGCCACTTGTCCGACAGCTGTTAAAATTATTCCAGTGACAGCTCATTATATTGTTTACAAGCGTACAGAAGCACTTTGGTGAGAATTTTCCAGAAAAAGAACGCTATTCATGATGGAATTCAAGCGTGATAGTGTGATTTCTTTATGTTTGGCTGGAAAACCACAAGTGGCTATCGTTAGAGCACTCCCGCATTTAAATGTGAATAAATAATACCATCGCTCGTTACCGTGACGTCTAGGAAGTAAACGGAAGAAAAAAGCAACATCAGCTGAAATAATTCGAAAAGTAAAGAAGCGACTTGATCGAAACCCGCGTCGCAGTTGCCGAAAAATGGCTCGTGAGCTGAACATATCGCAATATTCCATTCGGCCGGCAAATATTGAAAAATGAGCTCAGGGTAAAGCCATTGAAATTCCAAAAAAGTTCAAGAACTTACACCGCAAAAGAAAGAAAATAGACTCAAAAGAACTAAAGAGTTGCTTCGCTTGGCCGAAAGTTGCGAACTACCGAATTTATGTTTCTCTGATGAGAAATCATTCGTTGTCCAGCAGTTTGTAAACAAACAAAATGATCGTGTTTTCTTGTCAAAGAGGTCAGCTAAAAATTTGCACCTTCACCTTGCAACTCAAGCGCCGGCCACGGTGATGGTGTGGGGCGCCAGAACAGCCGATAGTTGCTCTCCGATTGTATTAATCGACCGGGGCATTAGAATAAATGCGGAATATTATCGCGAAAATATTCTGGAGGGTGTATTAAAGCCTTGGACACGTAAACATTGTGGCCGCAGACCTTGGACTTTCTAACAGGACTCAGCACCATCGCACTCACCACGCGCCACCCAAGAAAGGTAACAAAATGAGTTACCTCGCTTCATTTCCAGAGTACAATGGCCACAAAAATCTACGGATACCAATCCGTTGGACTATTGTGTCTGGAGTATTTTGGAAAGCAAGGTTGGCACTAAAAATTACCAAAGTATCGATCACCTCAAGCAAGCGTTTCGCCGGGAATGGGCCAAAATACCGCAGAGCAACATTCGGGCAGCATGTGACGGTTTCATGGGCCGTTTGAAGGCCATAATTCATGCCAACGGTGACCAATTCAAACAAATCTAAACTTATTCAAAAATTCGATGCTATTTCCGACATTTTTTGCTTTCATTCAATAAAATTAAAAAATAAATAAATAAAAATTATGGCGTTTGACTTTTTTGCAGTTTTTTATCTCACCCTGTATACCAATATCCTGAAAGATGACCTGAATCGATCCACCTCCTTTGGAGTTGGTACTCTGAAACATGAACTTAACTGATCGACGTCTTTTTACACCTTTCCGATTTGGAAAACATTAAGAAAACGATTTGTAGGTGTGCGTTCGAAAAATATAACTTTTCAAATTTTTCGGGTAAATTCTCAATATAAATCTACACAAGTTCTTAATAAAACATTGTAGCGACTCCATCTACGTCTATCGCATATTAATCCATTGCATTTATCTTTCTTAGGCACGCGTCTGACCTGCTTTGTTTCAATTTCAATTATTTGAGTGTAACGATAGAGTATAATTGTGTGTGTGTTTTTGTGTTACATTCCTGCTCATCCATTGGCCACTCTTCATAAATGTTAGCCAAGTTAACAATTGTAGCAAAAGGGCACCAAATGACACCGCAGCCATCACACAGATGGTCAAAATAGTTTCTACGTTTGGGTGCCAAACAAAGACACAAACGCACAGAGGTGTACATACTTATATACGAATAAATGCAGTACAATTTAATGGATGGACGTTTTGAGTTCGCCGTTATTACGAAATTTCTGTTGGGGAAAATTTGCCAGACAAAAATATATTTAGAAAGATTGAATAGAAGTTTATCTGTGGAAATCCTTTTTTTTTGTTAATTGAAAACCTGTCGAAAGTCAAGCTGGATAGAAGTATTGACATGGAAACACCAATTAAATAATTTTAAAGTGGTCCTTTCATAATCGTAGCGTCCCAACGTTGGCCATTTCAAAAGTCTAAACTGCATTTTTCTTCAGAATGGACTATGTATTAGTTTTATGGACCGAAGTCTCAAAATTTGGGGAATTTAAGAAAGTTGATTTTAAAACAACACTCTGCAACACATAAAATAATTGCAGAAAAAACTCTGCACAACTTTAAAAAGTTCTGAGAGTTAAAAGTAGAAATACAAATGCATCGGCGTTTTGGAAGTTTATATCGCAATGTAAGCTTTTCTATATTTTTTGACATTTTCGAATTAAAATTCCTTGGAATCCTTGCCTTTTTACTCAAATATGACGATCGGCAATATTACTGATTGCAGAGTGAGAATTATATTTTTTTAAATGTTTAACCTTCAAATTTTAGGAAAATGTGGAAATATGCGTGAGATATAGCGATACGAAATAATCCACTTCATATAATGCAAATAAAATGTTGGTAAGTGCAAAATTTAATGGAAATCGAACATTTATATGCAGCTTTATACGAAATCATAAATTCCGATTTGTTAAATATTCATATCAGATTTCTGGCTAAGGGAAATATTTATTATTTATATAGCAAGTTGAATAGAATCGCCGACTTGTTTCGCAATTATGACAGACATAAGTATTGGATGTTGTTGAGGCACCCGAACGGGTTGGCAGATATATATGTTTGGATGTGTGAAATATGAAGAAATTTAGATATTTATATTGAGTTTTATGATCGTTTTGTTTTTCAAAATTGTGAACCCTCTGCGGGAAAAATACCAGAAAGAATTCGCCGATATATACCATTTTCTCAGCAGGTGTTGTGTTAGTAAAAATAATGACATGTGTGAAATTTGATTTTATTTGGTTTTTTTTTTCGATTTTATGATCGTTTTTGTTATTCACAATTTCGACCCTTTGCTGGGGAGGTACCAGAAGGAATAGTCCGATATGTACCATATTTATAACAGATCTTATGTGTGTTGAAACAATTAGATGTACCAAGCCTGAATGGAATCAGTTGTTAATTTCGCATTTTATGAGCTTCATGGATATTCAAAATTTTGACCCTTTGTGGGGGATGTACCGGAAGGAGTGAACCTATATATTCCATCCTAACTCCAGACCTTGGGTTAAGAAAAATATTGTGATGTGTGTAATTTGAAGACAGTCGGATACTTATATCACATATTATAAGAGTTATAATTATTCAAAATTTTGACCATTTGTATGGGAGGTACTTGATGGAGATGAGCGATATTGTCCATTTTCACACCTGGCCCAGCACTGATGCCAATATTAAGATTCACAAAGTTTGAACAAAATCGGACTTTCATTTATTTTTCTGTGCAGTAAATTGTTTTCTTTGGAAATCTTGACATTTTGTGTGGGAGGTGCGAGAAAGAGTGGACCAATATTGCCCATCTCGGAACTCGATCTAAGTTTGACAATAATATTACAATGTACCAATTTTGGATAAAATCGGATACTTCCTTCATGACGGACGGACATTGCTAGATCGGCTCCAAATGTCCTAGAAACGGATTTGGTCCAAAGACAACTTGGGTCTAAAACCGTTATTTCGTAGCAAATGATACATACCGTCTCTAACCATATGGCTAGAGTTAAATAGTATCAGTCCGTTTTGCCGACAGCCTTGAGTTATGATCATCAACACTGTTAACCGTTTATGAGGGAGGTTCCGAAGCAGTTGGCCATATTTGGACTGCCAAATGTGGAAATATGCATTAGGTACCAGATATAGCGGACTTATGTGCACAATTTAAAGTAAACCGAACATTTATATGCAATTTTTTACGAAATCGTAAATTCCGTTAAATTACATTTTCATATCAGATTTCTGGTTAAGAGAAATATTTAGATATATATCCTGCCTTCACGGCAGATCTTGTGTTAGTAGAATTAATGGGATATATGAAATATTAAGAGAATCGGATTTTATGATAGTTTTGGTTATTCAAAATTTTGACCCTTTGTGGGGGAGGTACCAAAAAGAATAGTCCGACCTCTACCATCTTTATAACAGATCTTGGGCCGATCGAAATATTAAGATGTGCCAAGTCTGAACGGAATCGAATGCTACTTTCTTGTTTTATGAGCTTCGCACCAAGCTTTGGGTCAGTGAAGTTTGTAATTTTAAGGTAATGGGATTCTCACATCACATTTTATTATTAAAAAATTCGACATTTTGTGAAGGAGGTTCTTGGTGGATCAGATCGGATACTCCCTCCGAAAGTAACATCAGCAGAAATGGTTCAAAAAGAAAAACGGCTCGTGAGCTGAACATATCGCAATATTACATTCGGCAAATATTGGAAAACATTCGTTGTCCAGCAGTTTGTAAACAAATAAAATGATCGTGTTTACCTGCCAAAATCTGTGCCGTGGCATCGGAAAAAATCCGAATATTATCGCAAAAATATTCTGGAGGGTGTATTAAAGCCTTGGGCACGCAAACATTTTGGCCGTAGACCTTGGACATTCCAACAGGACTCAGCACCATCGCACTCATCACGCGGCACCCAAGAATGGTTACAAAATGAGGTTCCTCGCTTCATTTCCAGCGCACAATGGCCACTAAAATCTCCGGATACCAATCCGTTGGACTATTGTGCCTGGAGTATTTTGGAGTATTTTATAATGGACCATCGGAGCTATAATTGTAGACTTTTCTAAGGATTAACATAGTTATATTCATAGATTTTTCAACATTTTATAGAGAACTAACAGAGCTGTAGTCGTAGACTATTTTAATTTTTTTAGGAAGCACTAACGAAGCTTTAATCGTAGATATTTTAAATATTTTTTTTTTTCCTAAAGGACGTGGATTTTTAAACATAAATGGCCAACGGAGCTTCAGTCGAAGATTTGTGACTTATAATAAAATTTAATGAAGAATATTTTTGTCTCTGACGTCATCTTTCTAAAATCATGCTTTGTAGAAGAATTTTTCAGAAATTTACATACAGGGTTGCCCATATTCGACGGACCCATGTTTTTTTTTTCGACTATTTCGATGACTCTTTGGCCCCATTCCAATCGACGAGGCTTGTCCGCAGGCAACATTCTTTGCGTCAATTGAATTTTGTACGGGAACAAATGCAAATCAATGCGAATAATCCGTTGTAAAGTGGACCGAGCCATGTCCAACTGCTGAGAACGGCGTTTTTGGGATGTTCTCAACACTGGCTCGTACGGCAGCGATATTCTCGGCCGATCGCCTTGGTCGACTTTTATATGGCCTCTTCGGATTAGAAAGAGCCTTACCAGTCGAAAATGTTTCGTATAAACGCTTAATGGTGTTCTTAGAAGGCGCACGTCTCACATTTTTTAATGTTTTAAAAGCAGGTTGAGTTTTCACAATTGACTTCTTCTGTTGAATGTAAATTTCAACTATTTCAGAGCGCTCGCGTGGCGTGTATTGGTTCATGGTAAAAATCTGCTTGGACTGACGCTTCAAACGCGGTATGTCATTAAGCGATGTGACATCTCTGTCAAAAGTTATGGCGTTGCCAGATGGGTCCGTCGAATATGGGCAACTCTGTAGACTACGACTTTAACCGCAAAATGTATTTTTTATATTCATGAACTACTGATAGGGTTTAGACTCTGTCTAGTCTTCTAGGACCTATAGACGAATTTCGTGATAAATAATTTTGTACAACATTTCAACTGGCTACAACCCCATTTAGATTGATTTCTCAGACATATTTTGAAAAAGGACTAAAATGACCCTTTTGGTGACTAGCCAAACTAGGGTAAAAATTTCCGACTCCCCTCAAATTGAACGGAATTCAAGGAATCATAATCCAAATATTTCAAACAGTGTTAAAGAATTGTTAACCTTTTTTGATAACTTTCAAAATGCCGATACACGTGTCTTCTATTTTCAACTGTTGGATAGGGTTATATAGATTGCAGTTTTTTAGGAACTCGCATTAATCTCCACATATTTTTATGTTTTATATTATATTTATATTTTTATATTATATTGTCCTTCAAAGGTTTCTCTTTTACAGCCTTGAGGTTTGTTGTCATCCTTAACAATTTTTTTTATAAATATATTTTTAAAATAATCAAAAAACTTCCCTAGCAAGTTTCCTGTTTTCAAAAATGTCCTGCTTTTTTTTCAAAACGAAATAATCGTAAACGACTTGAGAGACAACCGAAAAAAAACATTTTGGTGAGCTTGTATGCGTGTGTGCGGCAGTTAGTGGGCTCGTGCTCTTCAACTATTTTATGTCCTGTTGCCGTTAATGGCTTTGCTTCCTTGCAACAACAATACAAATAACATTTTCAAAAGTGCCACAAGAAAACGACAGCAGGACAATTAACATTGTGTTGGTGTTATTGAGTGCATGTGTGTGTGTGTGAACCAAGTCTTAAGGAAATATAAGAAATGTGGTTGAGGAAAGAAAGGACCAACAACAACAAAAAAAACATGATAAGTGTGCCTCTTCTATGTTGTTGTTGTTGCTTGTGTTTATAATTTTTTTTCTCTTTGGATTGACAAACAAGGGAAGCCTAATTTCTGTAGGCCAAAAGCAAGCACCAGATGACGGCATGCGCCTACATGGAAACGCGCCTCTGATCCTGCCAAAAAAAACCAAACGAATGAACAACAAACGATGACATACTCTCGCATTTAAGACAACATATGTTACACTTTTTTTTTCATTCCTTCGTTCTTTCTGGCTTGAGTCCTTTTTTGATGGTGGGGAGGATGGATCTTAATGTTCTTCCTTGTTCGTTCTCGGACGCTATCTTTCCAGAATGGAGAAGAACAACAACAGCAACAATTATTATCTGTAAGCATCCCAAATACCGCTACTTTCTACTTCTATTTTGGATGATTATCAAAAGAAAGAATCCACGCACACACACACACGGCGAAACGCGCCAGCCTTTCAGAACCACCAACAGTTGGCCATAATTGTGTTTCATGCATTCGCTGGTTTTCGGGGCCATAAAGATGAAATAATGATTTGGAATTCTTACAGTATGTCGTGCCAGGAAATTTTACATGCTGCCATGTTTATTTAGTGGTATTTTTGTGTATTCCTACTCCGGAATCTGGTGTAAATAACGGTCTTTAGGCTGTAATTAAACAAAACACACTTTTCATTCGCATTTCAATGGAATGCCTAAGCGGCCGCCTTTGAGAGTGCCGTCCTCACCCCAAAATACCCAGATACAATGTAAGCCGAATTAAAATTCAATCAATCAACCCGTCGTTGTTGTCTTTTTTTTCGCCAAATTTACAAAAATTTTGAATTTTTTTCGAGAATTTCGTTGCAAAATTTATTGGTGCCAAAATATTTAAATTGTTCGAAATGTAATTTAGATAATTTCGGATGGTCATGCAAAGCTATTTTATAGTCAACTAATTGTTGGGTAATTTTAAATTGATTACCAATGAAATGATGCAGCATAGGACGGGTGTGACATTAGGGAGTCTCAAATTTTAGGCAAAAAAAAGCAAGTAAAAAAGCAGAAGTTCGACCGGGTCGAACTTTGAATACCCTCCACCATTTGGAACTAATTTGGAAATTTTACAAACAAAAGGTAAAAATTCTGTTCAAATCTTAAAAATACCGAATATAGCCATTTTATTGGGGTCTAAACGAAGACGTGGACCTGCATTGACAACTTTTGTCATATGGCATTACAATATTCAAATACGAAACTTGAAACAATTCCGGTGAATTATGTCGCTAAAATCATCAAAATACCGAACACAGGGTGAGATGAAAAAACTGCAACCAACTTCAGATTGCTGTCATTTCTAAGCCACTCGTCCAATAGTTGTTAAAATTATTCCAGTGACAGATCATTATATTGTTTACAAGCGTACAAAAGCAATTTCGTGAAAATTTTCCAGAAAAAGAAGTTATTCGTGAAGGATCTCAAGCTTGATAGTGTTATATTTGGCTGGAAAACCACAAGTGGCTATCGTTAGAGCTCTCCAGCATTTAAATGTGAATCAACCTTTTGTGTCTCGTACCGTCGCTCGTTACCGTGATACTGGTAGCGTAGCCCGACGTCAAGGATGTGGACGGAAGAAAACAGCAACATCAGCATAAATGGTTCGAAAAGTAAAGAAGCGACTTGATCGAAACCCACGTCGCAGTGGACGAAAAATGACGACATATTGCAATATTCCATTCGGCAAATATTGAAAAATGAGCTCGGGGTAGTGCCATAGAAATTCCAAAAAGTGTAAGAACTTACTCCGCAACAGAAAGAAAATAGACTTAAATTAACTAAGGGGTTGCTTCGCTTGGCCGAAAGTGGTGAACTGCCGAATTTGGTTTTCTCCGTTGAGAAAACATTCGTTGTCCAAATACCAAAGTGTCGATCACCTCAAGCAAGCTCTTCGCCGGGAATGGGCCAAAATACCGCAGAGCAACATAAGTGTGACAGTTTCATTGGTCGTTTGAAGGCCACAATTCGTGCCAAAGGTGACCAATTCGAACCAAGCTAGGCTTATTCTAAAATTTGATGCTATTTCCGAAATTTTTTGCTTTCATTCAATAAAATGTTTAAAAAAAATGTAAGAGTTTTGGCGTTTGACTTTGTTGCAGTTTTTTTATCTCAATCTGTATAGAGAGGTACCGTTATATGGAGGCTATATAAAAACGTGAGTCTGCATACGAAATTTTTGTCATAGTCTGTATAACCCTATACGAATTCAAAATACAAAATGTGAAATAACTCCGTTGAAAAATGTCCCTAAAAATCGTCAAAATATCGAATATCGGGGGGTACCGTTGTATGTGGGCTATACGATATCGTGGACCTGTATGGACATTTCTCTTCCAGGTGATAAAGAGAAGAAATAAAGAACTTCTAGTATGGATTTGTAGACAATTCCAATGAAAAGTATAGCTAAAATCATCAAAATGCCGATAATAGGGAGATACTTTTATATGGGGGATATACGATATCGTGGACCTATACGGGGGGAGCGGGGGGAGTGGTGTGTACCGTTATATGCTGGCCGCCGGATACCAATTCCGGATTTTATGATCGTTTGGCTGCTCAACATTTTGATTCGTTGTGGGGGAAGTACCGGATGAAATGATCCGATCTTTACCATCTTTATAACAGATCTTATGTTGATAGAAATATTTAGATTTTCCAAGTCTAAATAGAAACGGATTTAAATTTCGTTTTTTAGGAGCTTCATGGTTATTCAAAATTTTGACCCTTCGTGGGGAAGGTACCACAAGAAGTGGACTAATATATCCAATCTTCACAGCAGATTTTGTGTTAATAAAAATAAGGGAATGTCTAAAATACGAAGAGGACCTGATGCTTTTTTGGAATTTCATGATCGTTTTGGTTATTCAAAACTTTGACCTTTTGTGGGGGAGGTACCAGATTGAATGGTCCGTTCTCCACAATCTTTATAACAGATCTTGTGTTGCTAGAAATATTTGGATTTGCCAAGTCTGAATGGAATCGGATTTTAAATTCGCGTTGTGTGATCTTCATGGATATTCAAAATTTCGAACTTTTGTGGGGGAGGTATCAGAAGGAGTAGATCGATATTTTCCATCTTCACAGCAGATTTTGTGTTAGGAGAAATAATGGAATGTCTGTCGTTTTTGTTATTCAAAATTTTGACCCTTTGTGGGGAAGGTACCTAATGGAGTGGACCGATATTGTCCATTTTCTCACCTGACCTTGAACTGATGAAAATATTAGGATTTGCAAAGTTGGAACAAAATCGGATTATCCTTTCTCTCTATGTGCAGTAAAATATTTTCTTTCAAAATTTCAACCTTTTGTGCGGGAGCTACCAGAAGAAGTGGACCGATGGGACCACATTTAGTAACCATTCTTGGGTGACGCGTGCTGAGTGTAATGGTGCTGAAACCTGTTGTAATACCCAAGGTCTGCGGCCAAAATGTTTGCGTGGCCAAGGCTTTAATACACCCTCCAGAATATTTTCGCGATAATATGCGGCATTTTTTCTGATGCCACGGTCGATTAATACGAGCGGATAGCGACCATCGGCCGTTATGGCGGCCCACACCATCACCATGGCCGGCCCTTGATTTCTGGTGGCCAACCGAAGGTGCACATTTTCAGCTGACTTCTTTGGCAAGTAAACACGATCATTTTGTTTATTTACAAACTGCTGGACAACGAATGTTTTCTCATCGGAGAAAACCAAATTCGGCAGTTCACCACTTTCGGCCAAGCGAAGCAACTCTTTACATCTTTTGAGTCTATTGACGTCGGGATACGCTACCAGTATCACGGTAACAAGACACAAGCGATTTTTTCAATGATGCTGGAGTGCTATAACGATATCCTTTTGTGGCTTTCCAGCCAAATATAAAGAAATGACACTATCACGCTTGAATTCCATTAGAATAACTTTTTTTCTGGAAAATTCTCACCAAAATGCATTTGTACGCTTGTAAACAATATAATGAGCTGTCACTGGGAAAATTTAACAGCTGTTGGACGAGTGGCTTTGAAATGACAGCAGTCTGAAGTTTGTTGCAGTTTTTTCATCTCAACCTGAAAATGCTCGATTCTCTTGTAATTTTGCCCATACCAATATAGTTCAAACCTGGCACGTCGCAATATTTATATCATATTTATTTAGGTCTTACACGAATTGGACAATATAGGCCCATTCCTTCGTAATCTGCTCCATAGAGGGTCAACAATTTGAATAATCATAACAGAAGTCAAAGTATATTAAAATCATCGAACATTGGCTGAGAGTATACATCTGTCGGCGAAACCGACGAATAATTTTAAACTTTTTGAATTTATGAAAAACTGTTCGCTGTAAGTTAATTGGCAACACAATTCAGATCCCTCTACTAAATAAATAATAATTTGACATGGCAACATTGGCTACTGCTCATGGTCAGTTCTATTCTTGTTCTCATTGCTATCGTCGGTCTTCAAAATTGTGCATTGACGGTTTTCGCGAATTCGATGGTTTCGGTTAGTTTTCAAAGTGAAAAAAGATTAATTACAAAGTAAATATCAATTAAAAAAATAAAAATCCAATGGAATATAGTAATTTAAATAAAAAAACACCTTTTTAAAAAACATCTAAACGTGTGCTTATTCAGCGTTTGCATTTTCTCCGTTTCAACTTTTTGTGTTGGTGTGTTGTGCTTTTGTTTTGGTGTTGTTTTTGTTGTTGTTGTGACTGAGAATATCTAGTCAGGAGAGAGAGACAAATGTGTTTTGGTTGTGTCTAGCTCTGTCGGTCGGTTGGGTGTTCTTTCGTAGTCCGCAATGTAGACAAATGACGTCATTTCGGCAGAGCTGTGTTGGTGCTGTTGATAAATAGATCTTTTTGCAAATTTGTCCCTGTATTGAAATAGAAACCTTAGGGATGCCAGCATTAGAACTGACAGGTAAGTTGGAAATTTAATTAATAAATTTTAGTTTGGCCTTGCAATAGGGTAAAATAACTGGGAACAACTCTAGTTTAGTAAAAACTCTTCAATTTTTTCGAAATTGTTTCCAGAAGTAGTTATTATTAACCTGATTTTTCCGATTTTTGACCCGAAAGTCCGGTATCATTTGAAAGCTTATGAAAATACCTATCCAACAAGTGGTCAAATGTAATGTAATTTTTAAGCGGAAGTTTTAGTCAAATTATTGATTTTTTCGACCCGAAATTTTTATAAAAAAACCCCAAAAAATCGAACAGGGTCCTATTATGGTTTATAGTTTAGTAAAAACTGTTCGATTTTTTCAAATTTTTTTCCCAGAGGTAGGTATTTTTGTCCGGGAAACTATTTTTATACCTTACACCATATAGCAAGCGATATAGATCCATAGATGCTTTTGCCCATGTCCGTCTGTCCATGTATTTTTGTGAACAAAATGTAGGTCGCATTGATTATCCGATTGAGATGAAATTTTTAAAACAATATTTCTTTGGACCAAGGGTGAACCCTGACCAATATCAGTTCCAATAATTTTAATGTTGACATATCTGACCGAATTCCTTTCAAAAGCAAGTACATCAAATTTGTTGAAAATAGGTTCAGATATAGCTATGGCTCCCGCATATGTTTCATCCGATTTGGGGGTTTAAGTCCTTCACATTCGCAATATTCACTCCACAAGAATGATATTTGGTACCACATAACTTATAGACTACAAAAATTCATCTGGGTACAAAAGGAAGGAACTTGAAGAATTTCAACAAAAAAATTGAAGAAAAAAACTGGAAAATACCGAATATTGGGAGGTACTGTTATATGGGGGCTATACGAAGACTTGGACCTGCATTTTTGTCATAGGCTGTAGTAATTTCGTAGAACTTCGAATACGAAATCTGAAATAATTCAGGTAAATAATGTCGCTGAAAATATCGAATATCGGAAGGTACCGTTATATGGGGGCTATATGAAAGCGTTACATGGTCCATTTACGAACTTAACCTGCCTACTGGTAAACTATGCATGTATGCAAAAATTTAGCCTTCTATATCAATTCGTTCGAAAGATAGCATGATTACAACAGACAGAAGAACAGACAGACGGACGGACATCGCTAGATCGCCTTAGAATTTTACGCTGATCTATTATGAATATTTCGAGGAGTTACAAACGGAATGACAAAGATAATATACCCTCCATAGAATGGTGAAGGGTATAAAAATGATCGAGTTTACTTGCCAAAGAGGTCAGCTGAAAATGTGCACCTTCGGTTGGCCACCAGAAGTCATGTGCCGTCCATGTTGATGGTGTGGGCCTCCATAACAGCCGATGGTCGCTCTCCGCTCGTATTAATCGACCGTGGCATCAAAATATTCTGGAGGGTGTATTGAGGCTTTGGGCACGCAAAAGCACTCAGCACGCACCACCCAAGAATGGTCACAAAATGAGGTTCCTCGCTTCATTTCCAGCGCAAAATTTATCCGGATACCAATCCGTTGGACTATTGTGTCTTGAGTATTTTGAAAAGCAAGACTGGCACTAAAAAATACCGAAGTGTCGATCACCTCTAGTAAGCGCTTCGCCGGGAATGGGCCAAAATACCACAGAACAACATTCGGGCAGCGTGTGACGGTTTCATTGGACGTTTGAAGGCCATAATTCGTGCTAAAGGTGACCAGTTCGAACAGAAATCTAAACTTATTCTAAAATTTGATGCTATTTCCAACATTTATTGCTTTCATTAAATAAAATTAAAAAAAAATGTAAAAATTATGGCGTTTGGCATTGTTGCAGTTTTTCTTATCTCACCCTGTATATCGTTATCCGATTTCAGGTGTTTTATGCACCAAATGGCTAATATCAGCCAAAATGGACTTAATTTTTGCACTCCCGACCGAGTTCGGATTAAAAGCAAGTGCTTCAAATGAATAAAATGCCAGGTGGGGCAAATGAGCAACTATGGCTTCATAAACCTAACCTAAGTTAAATTAACTTAGTCTGAGCTCAAAGTCTAGGATAATTTTTGAATTAAGGTAACTTTTTTGTGGTAGCCAATCAGGTTCTACTAGTCTCAGGACATCTATAAAAGATACTTAAAAACTTGACGGTTCTAATAAATACCCCGCTCGGTTATGTAACACCTAATCGTAATTATCCACGTTTGATGATGCTGCTGATTTCCTATTTTTAATGAATGACTTCCTTTGGTACATCTCTAGCCTTCTTCTTCCTAATAGGTAGCGCCCCAATGAAAAGGATATGAAAGAACAGTTAAATAGAAAGGGTTTCTTTAATTTACTCGACGGCCACTTCGAAGGATTTTCATTGATCACTGGAGACAACAACAACAACTAAAAGAACACAAAAAAATTGATAACAGTTGGTCTAATGTTTGTTTGCGCGTGCGTGCTGCTTTCTTCCGACTTTGCTTCTTGTCGGTGTTCCATCTCATTTTTTGTGGAAGGTGTCATGTTGACAATGTTCCCTTTTTCTCGATGTTAATGATGCTGAGGACGGTGCCGCCGCTGCTGTTACAGTTGACCAGCCGTTGAGCTAAGGTAAAGAGTTAATCCTTTTTGGTTTCGGGGTCCCCCATTATTTTCTCCCTCTCCATTTTCGGCAGGACAAGCAATTCAAATTTAATTCATCGGATGATTTTTTTCCTTCTTTCGAGGGTTAGTTCATTTCAAAAATTCATTGGTTTTTCGGGGGTTCATTATTTTGTATTTAAAAACTGAGCTCAAAATATATTACCTTTTGGTTGGAACAGCTAGCTCATTGAACACGTGTTCCACTTTTTGGTTTGTTTGATTGTGTGTGCGTTTTTTTTTTTTTTGAGCCAATCTAAGAGGCTGTGTGTGTCTGTCTGCCATTGTTGAGCGGCGTCAGTTGGTTTATTAAACTGCAGTCCCATATGGGTTTCCGAAAATAAATAAAATAAATTGTAACAAATACGTTTGCGGAACGAGCTTGTGTGTACGTGTATGTACACATATACATACATGGAAATGTATGTTGGATCATGAATGTTTTGAATATCCGTCACATAAAGGCCTTCAAAAAGTCGTATATAAAATAAGTTTTAGATCTCTTCTTTAAGGTCTTCTATAAAGAGAATACGCCTGAAAATCTTCCATAGGCTTCTTCCGTGGACAAAAGACCTCTAAGAGATATTTTATGGACCGATGACTGAAAAGCACTGGAAGGTCTTCTAAGGACTCTCGGCCCAAAGAGACTTTTCTCTGCACAAAAAAATTTTCAATGGCTTTATATGGACCGATGACCTCTTAATGGTCAACTATTGACAGACACTTTGAGGTCTACTCTTCACTGAAGATCACTGGAAGGTCTTCCATGGACTCTTGACTCTTAGAAGGTCTTCTGCAGATAAAACACATACAAGAGGACTTTTTGGACCGATGCCCTTTTCAATGATTTCTAAGCACCAATTACCTCTTAAAGGTCGTCTATTGACAGGGAGTTATTTTAACTTCTTCTTTGGACTAAAAATCTCTAGTAGGTCTCTCGTGAAATGCCAACCATTAGAAGGTCTTCTGCGATCAAAAAACCTCTAGAAGGCTTTCTTTAGACCGAAAACCTCATAAAACGTATTCCAAGAACCAAAGGCCTCTAAAAGGTCGTCTATTGACAGAGAGACACTTTAAGGTATTCTATGAAAAGAAAACCTATGGAAAGTCTTCAATAGAAAAAAACCTTGTAAAGGAAAAAAGACCTCTAAGAGGCCTTGTATGGACCGATGACCTCTTCAAGGTCTTCCAAGCACTATTGACCTTTTAAAGGTTGTCTATTGACAGGGAGTCACTATAAGGAATTTTTTGGACTTTTTTCATTGACTATCGACCGTTACGGACTGTTGCGGACAAAATACCTCTAGGAGGCTTTCTATAGACCAAAAACCTATTTAAGGTATTTCTCTATTGAATAGACCCACTTTAAGGTATTTTATAAACAGAAGACCTCTGGCAGGTCCTCAATGGAAAAAAAATATTGTAAATGGCAAAAAACCTCTAAGAGGCCTTATGTGGACCGATGACCTCTTTCAGACATTCTAAAGACCAATGACCTCTAAAAGGTCGTCCATTGACAGAGATTCACTGTAGGGTCTTCAATGGATAGAAGACTTCCGAAAAATCTTCATTGGAAAAAACTTCCTACAGGTATTTTTCGCTCTTCTATGGATAAATACGTCTATGCGGTCTTCTATGGATATAAGACCTCTTAGTGGTCTTTTATGAACAGTAGAAAGAAATCCACGCTCGGACCTTATATAAGGACCTTATAGCTTTATAGAGATCTTCGGTCAATATAAACCTTTTTTGAAGATCTTCGATTTATGGAAAATATTTCAGATGTCTTCGGTCTAAAGGATGCATTTTAAAGCTTTTCGGTTCAGGGGGATATTTCTGCGATATTTGCCTTATAGAAAGCCTTTCAGAGACCTTCGGCCTACAGATTTTATAAGACCTCTTAATGATCTTTTATAAACAGTAAAAAAGAAATCCACGCTCGGACCTTATATAAGGACCATATAGCTTAATAGAGGTCTTCAATCAATATAAACTTTTTTTGATGATCTCCGATTTATGGAAAATATTTCAGATGTCTTCGGTCTAAAGGATGATTTTTAAAGCTTTTCGGTTCAGGGGGATATTTCTGCGATATTTGCCTTATAGAAAGCCTTTCAGAGACCTTCGGCTTACAGATTTTATAAGACCTCTTAATGGTATTTTATAGACAGTAAGAAGAAATCCCAGCACGAACCTTAAATATGAGGACCTCATAGCTTTATAGAGGGCTTCGGTGACCTTTTTTGAAGATCTTCGATTTATGGAAAATATTTCAGGGGTCTTCGGTCTATAGGATACCTTTCAAAGATTTCCGGTTCAGAGGATCTATTCTGCGATATTTACCCTATAGAAGACCTTTCAGAGACCTACGGACTACAAAAGATCTTACAAATATCGTCGGAATTTTAAAGGTCTTCTGTCTGTGACTACCTACCTATACAAGAACCTTCCAAGGTCTTCAGTACTGTTTGGAATACCTTTCAAAGGACCTCGATATATAGAAGCTTCTTCGGAAGTAAGAAAACCTTTTACGGATGTTTGATCTATAGACGATCCTTCAAATGTATTCTGTCTTCAAAAACTCATTTCAAGTTTATCCGGTCCTTAGAGGAACCTTTAAGAATCTTAGAGCTGCAGATGATCCTTCATTGGTGCTAATTGCTTCATAAGAACTTTGGTCTATATAATACATTCGAGCTATATAAGACCCTCGTTCAATATAAAATCCTCGTTTTATATAAGACCTTCGGTTAAAATCAGACCTTTTTCCTATATAAGATCCTCAGTTTAGAAATGATCTTGGATCTGTATACGATCTTCGTTGTATATAAGACCGTCGGTCTATAAAATACCTCCAGTCTGCAAAAGATCTTACGTCAATATAAGACCTTCAGAATATATAAGACTTTCGGTCTATAATACCTTTGGTCTATATACGACCTACGGTCTATAAAGGACCATCGGTCTATAAAGACCTTCGTTTCATATAATACATTCGATATATATAATATCTTTGCTTTATATAGGACTTTCGGTCTATATACGACATTTGGTCTATATACGACATTTGGTCTTTATACGACCTTTGGCCTTTATACGACCTTTGGTCTTTATACGACTTTTGGTCTTTATACGACCTTTGTTCTTTATACGACCTTTGGTCTTTATACGACCTTTGTTCTTTATACGACCTTTGGTCTAGATACGACCCTTGGTCTACATACGACCTTTGGTCTGCATACGACCTTTGGTCTATATAAGACCTTTGGTCTATAGGAGACCTTCGGTTAATATATGATCTTTGGTTTATATAAGACCTTCGGTCTATATAATATCGTGGATCTGTATAAGACCTTTGGTTTATATAGGACCTTAGCATAAGACCAGCGCTCTATTAAAGACATTCGGTCCTCATAAGAACTTCATTGCATATAAGACCTTCGGACTGTATAGACCTTCAGCCTATATGAGATGTTTGGACTATATGAGACCTTCGGTGTACATATGGCTTTTGGTCTGTATGGGACTCTTGATCTCTAGAAGACTTTTGGTCTGTATAAGACCTTCCATCTATACAGACACAGACCAGTGATCTATATAAAACCTGTGGTCAATTTAAGATCTTTGGTCTCTAGAAGACCAACGGTTAATATAAGACCTACGGTTAATATAAGACCTTCGGTCTATATAAGGTCATAGGTCAATATATAACCTTCATATAAGACCCTCGGTACCGCCCTCTCTTCTACCGCCCATGACATAAAACACCACATCGCAAAGAAAATGTTTACCTCTTTTTATTCTCTCTACAATTTCTTTAAATCTTCCTGATGTAAATGATTGGAACAAGTTTCCAAAATACGATCAAAATATTCCACTGTCTCATTCACAACCCTCTCGGCACAGTTACGTGATGTCTCCGCCCCAACATTGGCCAATTGATGAGTGTGTAATATTTGCATGCTGGCCCGATTCAAAAGTATTGCCATATCCCTATTCAATTCCGCGATTTTCTCGATAAAACAAACCGTCAAACTGGCGAAGCTGTATTCCGTGTTCTCACATTCACTGGGTAAATTTTCGATTTGTTTCGAACCGAATTCTAGCGATTTGGATATTTCTCTGGTGTCATTGTGAAAATTATTCAAGAGATTGTTGAGATTTTTCGTACAGCCCGTTAGCTGGGAATCAATGCGATCGCGTAGCTCATCCATGGTTAGGAGACGTTGACATTCAGGTTTTTCCATGGCGGTTTGAATTTCAATAATTGGCTGGGTCAATTGGTCCAGAGCGGTGTCGATAATTACCTCAATATCACCGATAATGGTTTGACCAACGACCTCAATTTTATTGGAGAGTTGCGTGGTCAGATCTTCGGCAACTTTGTGGGTGTGTAGGGCGAGATTTTCCATGACATGGGTCGAGGGGCCCTTTATGTCATTTTGTCGGGCCTTCACGGCCACAATGGAAGCCGAAGACTGCAAAGGGATTGATGATTATTATTTAAATATGCAGAATTTATTATTTAATTTACCTTATCATTGCTCTGCAGCAGAATTGTAAAAATCAAAAGTTTCCACATATCGTCCAGGGCGAGTGAATCAACCAGCCGCTTTGTTCAATGTTAAATTTTGAACTAAATTCACTTTTACTTTCCTATCTCAGTTCGCCATTAAAAATCAGTTTGATTTTCGTCTCCTATTTCGATATTAGATAAGTTGCGGTTGATTTCCCTTAACATTTTCCAATGTCACAGAGATACAGAACGAACTGATAAAAATCTGATACAACCTTTGAATGTCATCACCAAGCAATGCCCTGCCATTCTCCTAACCCACCAATGAACGACCGAACGGGTGAGTAATTGATATGTTTTGGTTCGATTTTTTTTTTTAAATGATCAATATTTGCACTTTATTTAATTGAACTCAATGCGAGAATATGTTAAGAATATTGGGAACCAGATTTGGACCATTTTTGGAGAAATGTTAGTTTGAATTTATTTTTGATTCTGTGTAGTTGTGAAACATGAAACTTTGGTTATTTTGTGGAATATTGACATTTGCGGTAATTTTATTAATTTTTAGAATTGTTAATTAAATAAAATAGTTGAGTGAGATTATGGATATCGTGAACCTGAAAGAGTACTAACCTCAGAGGAAACCCAAAGTGTTTAAAAGTGATATTCAAAAGAGGGATCATATGTATTCCAAAGAGAGGGTAGAAAGATCAGTTCAATAGAATCAAATGAAACATATATATTGGAGTTAAATAAAATGGAACATACATATGAGAGTTGCAGTGATATCTTAACAGATTTTTATCCAATTTGACGGGCAAGCTTCTGTGCTGAATTCTGTCGTATGTGCCAAAAACTACTCTATTTGTCACTTAATATCCGTTAATTGTACAATACAAGTGACATCGAAAGATAAATATGTATAGGAGCTATATCTAAATCTGCATGATCATCAATTTCAATAGGGTTCGTCTTTGAACTGTGTAAATTTTCATTTAAATCTACGAAGATTAGTGAGCGACTTACAGACTGACTCATCACGGCCCAGGCGAAACATCAGAAGCGTCAATCTTTTTCATGTGGGTTAATGTTCGGTGTTTAGATGTGTGTTTTTGGATGTTCGGCTATAAGTGCACTCAAAGGTCTTAAAAAATTGTAGCCATTGTATTGGTCAATCGGATTAAACTAGAATTCCGAAATGTTGTTGCTGATTGGGAGTTAGACAGATGTGCCAGAGATATTTTTGTACTGATAAAATTCTGATACAACCTTTCAATGTCATCACCAAGAATTTTTTTTAACAGAATTTTTGACTGGGCTGAATCGAAAATTATTATTTCGATGAGTTGCAGACAGAATGACGAAATTAAGATAACCTCCATGTTATATAGGGTGATAGTATGGAGGGTATATTAATTTCGTCATTCTGTCTGCAATTCATCGAAATAATAATATTCGATTCAGCCCTGTCCGTCCCTCCGTCTCTCTGTTGTAATAACGCTAGAGTCAAAACGATTAAAGATAGGAAGCTAAAATTTCGCACTGATCAGTCTTTTGCCTGTAGGCAGGTCAAGTTCGAAGATGGTCTATATCGGTCGAGGATATCGTGTAGCCCCCATATAACGGTACCCCCGATATTTGGTATTTTGATGATTGTAACCAAATTTGCCAATGAAATTGTCTCAAAACCCCACAAAAAGGAGTTCCTTCTGAGTACTTTACACCCTAGAAGCGTATGGTCTATACTGGTCCACGATATCGTAAAGCCCACATACAACAGTACCTTCTTATTTAGAATTCGTAATAGGTCCTACAGCTTATGTCAAAAAATTGCTTATGTAGGCCCACGTCTTCGTATAGCCTCTATATAACGGTACCTCCCAATAATCGGTATTTTTATGATCTTAGCGACATTATTCACCGGAGTAGTTTCAAATTTCGTATTTAGAGGTCGTAATAGGCCCCAATAAGATTTTAACAGAATTTTTGACGGGTTTTATTTTTTTTTGTCGTCGTATAGGTCCCATATAACGGAACCTCCCAATATTTGGTATTTTTATGATTTTAGCGACATTATTCACCGGAGTAGTTTCAAATATTGTATTTAGAGGTCGTAATAGGCCCCAATAAGATTTTAACAGAATTTTTGACGGATTTTATTTTTTTTTGTCTTTGTATAGGCCCCATATATCAGTGCCTCCCGATATTCGGTATTTGACGATTTTAGATACAATTTTCACCGAAATTGTTTGAAGTGTCGTATTTGAAGTTCTTAATAGGTACTGCAGCCTGTGTCAGAAAATTGCCAATGCAGGTCCAGGACTTCGTATAGCCCCGATATAACGGTACCTCCGGCGTTTTTACGAGTTTAGCTACTTTATTCACCGATATCTTTCAAATTTTGTATTTGAATATTGTAATGGCTTATGACAAAAGTTGTCTATGCAGGTCATCGTCATTGTATAGACCCCAACATAATGGCTATATTCGGTATTCTTAAGATTTTAAAAGAATTTTTAACGGATTTTATGTTTTTGGAAAATTTCCAAATTCCTTCCAAATGGTGTAGGGCATTCAAAGTTCGGCCCGGTCGAACTTACTGCTTTCTTACTTTTTTTTTAAGTTTGAACTATAAGCTTACTAAAAGTACGAAAAAGTACTCAAATGTCGAACCATTTTACCATTATGTGATCTGAATAAATCTGAAATCTTGACATTTGGAATTGAAGTTGGGGAAGAAGGGTTTATAAAGGGAGTTGCTTTCGAAAATGTAATAAGTGTAAGAACTCAACCAATTGACACTAAATTTAGTACAATTCGGTAGTGCTTGAAATCTGAAATTTGTCATTAGCCATTTGGTATTAAGATTTCGAAAGGTACTAAGAGTATTTGGCTGGAAGTCTAAAATTTGAAATGATGGTCTTTGATGTTGTGTAGAATGGACGAGCCAACAGGTTTTTGAAAATTTAATCAATAATTCGTTGGAATTATGAAAACGGATAGAAATGAAAAATCTCCAAATTTGGTACGATAACAAGTACTAATTGGTACTAAATTTGGCATAGAGCTTTGGTATAGGGTTGGAGTTATGAATTTTTGGTATAAGGGTCACTGTGGGCGTGCATAATTTAAACAATGACATAATTTTGAATAAGTCTACCTTATAGGGTGCAGTTCTAGAGCTTGGAGTCATAAAGATGCCTGCGATTCAAATGAGTTGGTTAATGGCTCAGTAATAAACTTCCAGCAAGAGAAAGAACAATTAATCGAATTATACCCGACTATTTAAGCCGAATTTCAAGATTATAAATTTTAGTAAAAATGATAGACAAAATTTATATAGTAGTTAACGCAATATTAAGAATGGGTTCTGTTCCATTAAATTGTGTACAAAATTGGTGGATATGGGGGGAACCGGGGCTAAAAAACCAAATGCACTACGTCACAGATAGCGGGTAAATATGCGGATATTATGTGTAGTGTGCTTCTTAGAATCGCGATATCTTGGGAATGGTAACAATTAGGAACAAGAAATTCGAAAAACTAAAAATTTTGACCTTTGATCCTGAACAAGTTTCCTCCTAAGTTTGTCGATGGGATTCCAAATGTTGTACTTTTGATGTCTTTGATGAAATGTTTCAAGTTCCGACGATACTTCCCCATAATAAATACATTTTTATACCCTCCACCTTTGAAAGGAGGGTATATTAACTTTGTCATTCCGTTTGTAACATCCTTAAATATTCGTTGTAGACCCCATAAAGTATATATATTCATAATCAGCATAAAATTCTAAGTCGATTTAACGATGTTACTGTCTGTCTGTTGAAATCATGATACAGGCCACATTATTTGACGTAGATCGGCAAAATTTAGCAGAGCAATTTGTATTGTGTCTAGGATGGTTGGTATTGAAAATGAGATATATCCGTCCACGTTTTGGTGTAGTCCCCATATAACTGTACCTCCCGAGATTCGGTATTTTGATGATTCTTGCTACATTTTTTCACGGATTTGTCTAAAAATTGGTATTTGTAGTTCGTAATGGGTTCTAGCTCCGGTGGCGGAACAGTGCATGTTTAGGTCCACGATTTGGAATAGTCCCCATATAACGATACCTCCCGATATTCGGTATCCTGATGGTTTTTGCATATTTTTTCACGGATTTTTCTAAAAGTTGGTATTTGTGGGTCAAAATGGGTCCTAGTTCGCGTGGCAAAACATTGTATCGATAGGTCTATGCTTTAGCATAGCCCCCATATAACGGTACCTCCCGATGTACCGAATGATGATTTTTGCCACATTTTTTTCACGGATTTGTCGGAAAATAGGTCATAATGGTTCCTAGTTCGTGTAGTAACGGTACCTCCCGATATTCGCTATTTTGATGATTTTTGCCACATGTAGATCATATTGGGTTCTAGCTCCGGTGGCGAAACATTGCATGTATAGGTCCACGTTTTTGTATAGTCCCATATAGCCCTATTTCCCGATATTCGGTATTTTGATGATTTTTGGGAAATTTTCCCATGAATATCTCTAAAAATTTGTATTTGTGTGTCATAATGGGCTCTAATGTTTTCTTTTGGCCCGGTCGAACTTAATGTTTTTTTTACTTGTTCAATGAAAACTTGGAATATTGAGTTCTTACTACCTACGATTTTCTCTGGCAGATAATGGTCTATGCAGGTCCGCTTGTTCGTATAGCCAACATATAACTGTTGCAACCGATATTTAGTACCAAAGCCTAAAATCCGGAGATTTATTTTTATTTGGCTTTTTAGAGAGAAATTAAACTACCCACTGAAGCCTAGAAATGTAAGTTGAGACCTAAATGAAATTAAGACCTAAATGAATAGGATATTTATAGTACCAAACATCTTAGGGGACTACAAACGTCTATGCTAAATTTCATTCTTTTACCTCTACTTCTCCTTATGTCAAATGTCAATTTTCGAGGTCCTGTCTTTCTTAACCACTAAACACCAACACTGCCCAATCCGCATAATTTGATGTCGGAGCACATTTTATTAATTTAAGTAATTTCGTACCATTGTATTTCGTTTTTCCAAGAATCCAGACCTAAAACTTACCTAAACGCCAACATTAGACCTCATGCTAAATTTCGTAGTTTTAGTCTCAGGAAATTAAAATTGTTTTATTTTTAGGAGAACGCCAAATATTCGCTTTGAAATACTATTTCCCCATAATTTCCTACTTAACATTTTCCATTCTCTCCCTTTTTGTCTTTGAACTTTTAGCTCTTGGGTGTTCATGGCCTACGGGATGTACCACAGGTGATTTGGAAACATGGCCCTCTCTACGAAGGCATTCAACATCTGATAGCCCAGGAAAAGTTCACCGCCAAGGAAATTTGGAATGATACGAAAATAATAATCGAAGCCACTGCCAATGAACTTCAAATGGCCCAAAAGTATCTGCACAACTACGAGCACATCTTTAGTGAGAAAATGAAACAACTCAAGGAATGGGAACAATATGAGGATCTACGAAAATGCTATGTGCAATACGAACGACAGATAGCTCGTTTCAATCGGGATCTCATTACCAAATATCGCATCTGTCGCCATGCGCTGAACAGTAGTCTCTCCCAGCTGGAAGATGAAATACGCTCGGAGGTTTTCTATATTCGTGATGCTGCCATCGAAATTCAGGAGGTCGTGTATGACTGTAATGTCACCGAATTGGGGAGATTCGATGATGAGGAGGATAACTATTTCACGGGCAGCCGTATCACAATGTGTGTCATTTCGAAGTTGAGCGCGATTCGTCAAAAGCAATTCGAATCGACTCATATCTCTTTGGAAATTCTCGGACGTATTGTTGCCAGTGATATGAACCAGAATGAAATGGAGGATGACAATGGAGGCATTTCTATACCCCGGGGTGATAATGTTTGCCTGGAATTCCGTCATTTGCGCGAGGAATTTGAAACCATCTATGATCGCATATTAAGATGTGTGATGGATGGAAAGTGAATTAACTTTCGATTAATATTTTTTGTGAATTGAAATAAATGAAATGACTTTGAAAATCTGAAAAAATTGTTTGAGATTATTTTAATTTTTATATTTTTTTAAGACTATCTACACACACAAATAGAATTTTCTTTTATACGTAAAATATTTTTTTTTTTTTCGTTTTGGAAGGCAGCGTTCGATCGATCCTCTCCTTTGGTAAAGAAGCGACTTGATCGAAACCCGCGTCGCAGTGGCCGAAAAATGGCTCGTGAGCTGAACATATCGCAATATTCCATTCGGCAAATATTGAAAAATGAGCTCTAGGTAAAGCCATTGATGTTCAACAAAGTGAAAGAACCTACACCCCAACAGAAAGAAAATAGACTCAAAAGAGCTAAAGGGTTGCTTCGCTTGTCCCAAAGTGGTAAACTGCCGAATTTGGTTTTCTCCGATGAGAAAATCGTTGTCCAGCAGTTTGTAAACAAACAAAATGATCGTGTTTACTTGCCAAAGAGGTCAGCTGAAAATGTGCACCTTCGGTTCGCCACCAGAACTCAAGCGCCGACCATGGTGAGGGTGTGGGCCGCCATAACAGACGATGGTCGCTCTCCGCTCGTATTAATTGACCGTGGCATCAGAATAAATTCCGAATATTATAGCGAAAAGGTTCTGGAGGGTGTATTAAAGCCGGAGACCTTCCCAACAGGAAGACCTTCGCCGGGAATGGACCAAAATACAGCAGAGCAACATTCGGGCAGCGTTTGAAGGCTATAATTCGTGCCAAAGGTGTCTAAACTTATTCTAAAATTTGATGATATTTCCTACATTTTTATGCTCTCCACCATTCTATGGAGGGTATATTTTCTTTGTCATTCCGTTTGTAATTCCTCTGGATCAGCGAAAAATGTTAAGGCGATATAGCGATTTCCGTCTGTCTGTTGTAATCACGCTATCTTTCGAACGAATTGAGATTTACGGATAAAGTTTTGCATACATGCATAGTTTACCTTTAGGCAGGTTAAGTTCGTAAATGGGCCATGTCGGTCCACCTTTTCGTATAGCCCCCACATAATGGTATTTCCCGATATTCGGTATTTTCAAAATTTTAGCGACATTATTTACCGGAATTATTTAAAATTTCGTATTTGAAGTTCGTGATGGGCACTGAAGCCTATGACAAAAATTTTTGTATGCAGGTTTAAGTCTTTGTATAGCCCCCATATAACGGTACCTGCCGATATTCGGTATTTGGATGATTTCAGCAACATTATTCACCGGAATCGTTTCAAATTTCGAACTGGAAAATCCTGATGGGTTCTACAGCGTATGGCAAAAAATGTTGTATGCAGGTTGAAATCTTTGTATAGCCACAGTGTAACGGTACCTCCCGATATTTCGTATTTTCATGATTTTAGCGACATTATTTATTGGAATTATTTACAATTTCGTATTTGAAGTTCGTGATGGGTACTACAGCCTATGACAACAATTTTTTGAATGCAGGTTCAAGTCTTCAGCAACATTATTCACCGGAATCGTTTCAAATTTCGTACCAGTAGATCCTAACGGGTACTACAACCTATGGCAAGAAAATTTCTATGCAGGTTCACATCTTCGTATAGACCCATATCACGGTACCTCCCGATATTCGTTATTTTCATGATTTTAGCGACATTATATTCCGGAATTATTTAAAATTTCGTACTTGACTTTCGCAATGCGTACTTTTGGTACTTTCTATACCACTTACAATTTTTGTACTTTTTTGTACATATTTCGTATTTGAAGTTCGTGATGGGTACTAAAGTACTTTTGGTACTTTTTATACCATTTACAATTTTTGTACTTTTTTATTATATATTTCTAAAACCACCTTCATATCTCAACCATATACACTAATAGTGACTCTAATGTCTACATTTGAAATAGTCCAGCTTCATCCGTTCACCAAAACCCAAAATATACCAAATTTAGTACAGTTCTTACACTTAGAACACATTTCCAAAACCACCTCCTGGTAGCAAACCTACTTCCAAAAAAATAAATATTGTACAAAAATTAGTGCTTTTATAAATCGGATTTCCAAAAAAAAACTTTCGTACATCTATCCTACACCCCATCAGTCACAATCATTCAGAATTTCAGAATTCTTGTCTTATTCCTTTTTTAGTGTCTTTTAGTACATTTAGTACCCTTTTAGCACACATATCCAAAAATCCAGCCTTATCTCAACCCTATACGGAATAGTTGTAAGCAAAGTGTATCGTCACAATGGTGTGGGATGCAGGAATAGAGTTGAAATCAACCTTCTTCACTATTGTATTAAATAACAAGTAAAAAAGCTGTAAGTTCGGCCGGGTCGAACTTTTAATACCCTCCACCATTTGGTACAAATTTGGCAATTTTCAAAAAATAAAACCCGTTAAAAACTCTGTTAAAATCTTAAAAATACCGAATGCTTATACGACGACGTGGGCCTGCATAGGCAACATTTGTCATAAATTATTACAATATTTAAATGCGAAACTTGAAGAAAAATCTGTTTATAATGTAGCTAAAATCATCAAAATACCGAATATCGGGGGGTACCGTTATATGGGGGCTATACGAAGACGTGGACCTGCACAGACAATTTTCTGGCATGGGCTGAAGTATTCATTACGAATTTCAAATACCAAATTTGAAACGATTCCGGTAATCAATGTCGCTAAAATCATCAAAATACCGAATATATGGGGGCTACACGAAGACGTGGACCTGCACAGATAATTTTCTGTCTTAGGCTGTAGTATCCATTACGAACTACAAATGCCAAATTTGAAGTAATTCCGGTGAATAATGTCGCTAAAATCATCAAAATACCGAATATCGGGAGGTACCGTTATATGGGGGCTATATGATAACTTGGACCGAAATACCCATTTACGAACTTAACCTGCCTACTGGGAAAATATACACGTGTGCAAAATTTTAGCCTTCTATCTCAATTTGTTCGAAAGATAGCGTGACAGACGGACAGACAGACAGACGGACATGGCTAAATCGTCTTAGAATTTTACGCTGATCAAGAATATATATACTTTGTTGGGTCTGACATGAGTATTTCGAGAAGTTACAAACGGAATGACAAAATTAATATACCCTCCATAGTATGGTGGAGGGTATAAAAAGGGGATCATTGTCTCTTTTCCCAAAAGCGGCCGATTTTTCAGTATGAGATGCAATGTAGGCATTGGGGTGTACTGTATCTATCCCCAAAAGGGCCCTAAAATACTATTTCATAATCGTTTATTAATTATTTATGTTATATTTTCACAAATATTAAACATATGGACGGCATTCTATAAAACAAATTAATGAATGCAATTTTCACCTCAGCAACCTTTAAGTTTTCCTTTCAAAATCGAAAGTATGGAAAATCCAATAGAATGCAATAAACCATTATGGACTCCATTGCCTATGGAAGATCGAAAAAATGATATATTAGTCTTGAAATTAAATCATAAATAATCCACTAAATGTTTACAAAATATTCATTGTTTCCAAGCGGGACTTAGCCCCCACCAACAAATGAAAGGGAAAATAACAAAATAGAACCGTGTAACTAACTAAGAATGGAAATCGAAGAAAAATACAAATGATAAATTTTCCAGTTTTTTACCGACAAAGCAATGACAAATAGTGCCGACGCAACTAATTGAAATTGCGGTTTTTCTCAAATGATCGCCGAAGGAACGATTTGAAAAAAATTAAGCAATAAAATTTGTTCAGGTTCACGCAAAATTCAAAACCTATCAAGGACAATAAATCCCACCAAAAATTTGAGAAAAAAAAACGAAATGGTAATGAATCAATCCTTGAGGCCATAAAACAAAATCGTTGTGAAGATGCTTGAATCTTCTTTTTCACTTTTCAATGGAGGGGTCATCATTTGAGTCCTTGGCTGCTGCCGTTTGGTCAAGTGGTTGTTTTGTTTTTTGTGTTTTTTCTAAGAGGCAACCACACATATGATACTATTCTCCCTTACACATATCATGGCACGCTAATGTGAGGTAATCCTGGCCCTTTTGCATTGTCCTGCGAACCACTAAATAAACAATGTAGCCTTTTCACTAATCCGTTTCGCCATTGTTCGTCACTGATCGTTTTTTTTTTTGGGTGAAAATATTATCAAGGATTACAGCGAGGACGATGATGATCCTATGTGTGTGTGGTTACTACTTGACGAACATTTTCGCTATTGTTCTCCGTTCGTGTTCTTCTTCACGACGCTATTGTTGAATTTTTTTCTATGGTCAGAACTCGGCAGAATTGAGTTTGACGGTCATCAGATTTGAAATGTTGACAGGCGTAACACGCCCTTGCCACAATAAACAATTCCTTGACTTTGAGAGCGTAATGCATACGCAAGGCCCGGACTTACTGGGAATCCCCTCACGATCATAACCAAGTGCTTGTGCGTGAGAATTCAATGCTGTAGGTCGTTGTTTTTCCCAACAATTGCATTGCTCATTTTCATTCTCCCCCACTCTGTCTCTCTCCCTGTGAGACAGTTATGATCAGGATCATCATCAGGACAGCATCATCAATATGTTTTACTGGGAAATTTTCACAAGCAGGCTAGTGAGTGAGCATGGCTTCTGCATTGCGGTAGGTTACCCATCCTGCCTGCGTTCGTTGAGGAGAGTTTGATGTGAATTTTGATTTTTATCGTTGGTGTAATTTATTAATTACTTTCTCATTTGCCGAACAGCCAACAGCCTGTCGGCAAAATGCTATTTTCTTTTTACGCATCGAAATGGAGGAGTATTCCATTTTATTGCCATCAAATATTGCCGTCAATCAAATTTATTAGTCAATTTGAGTTAATGATTATTTGATTCGTGAGAGAATAAAAATAGAATTTTATTTTTAAAAAGACTTCAAAAGTCCGGTTAAAAAAATAAACTGAGGAACAGACAGAAATCACTTTAGCTTCCGAACGATTTAAAGTATGTTGATAAAATTTTACGTAAATGTGTGTTTCGTGTACAGGACTTTTGGTATTGAAAATGGACTATATAGGTCCACGTTTGGCTATATATAACTGTACATCCCTATATTCGGTATTTTGATGATTTTAGCAACATTGTTCACCGGAATCGTTGCAAATTTCGTAATGATATTTCGTAATGGGTATTACATTCTGTGACTGAAAATTGTCTATGCAGGCCAAGGTCTTTGTATATGGTGAGATAAAAAAATCTGCACAAATGTCAAACGCCATAATTTTTACGTTTTTTTTAAATTTTATTGAATGAAAGCAATAAATGTCGGAAATAGCATCATATTTTAGAATAAGTTTAGATTTGTTCGAATTGGTCAACTTTGGCACGAATTATGGCCTTCAAACGGCCAATGAAACCATTACACGCTGCCCGAATGTTGCTCTACGTTATTTTGGCCTATTCCCGGCGAAGCGCTTGCTTGAGATGATCGGCACTTTGGTATGTTATAGTGCCAACCTTGCTTTCCAAAATACTCCAGACACAATTGTCCAATGGATTGGTAACCGGAGATTTTGGTGGCCATTTTGCGCTGGAAATGAAGCAAGGAACCTCATTTTGTAACCATTCATGGGTGGCGCGTGCTGAGTCCTGTTGGAATGTCCAAGGTCTGCGGCCAAAATGCCCAAGGTTTTAATATACCCTCCAGAATATTTTCGCCTAATATTCGCCATTTATTCTGATGCCACGGTCGATTAATACGAGCAGAGAAGGACCATCGGCTGTTATGGCGGCCCACACCATCACCATGGCAGGCGCTTGAGTTCTGGTGGCCAACCGAAGGTGCACATTTTTAGCTGACCCCTTTGTTTGTTTACAGACTGCTGGACAATGAATGTTTTCTTATCGGAGAATACCAAATTCGCCGGTTCACCACTTTCGGCCAAGCGAAGCAACGCTTTAGCTCTTTTGAGTCTTTTTTCTTTCTGTTGCGGTGTAAGTTCTTGCACTTTTCGGAATTTCAATGGATAAAGCCGAGCTCATTTTTCAATAGTATTTGCCGAATGAAATATTGCGATATGTTCAGCACACGAGCCATTTTTCGGCCACTGCGACGCGGGTTTCGATCAAGTCGCTTCTTTACTTTTCGAACCATTTCTGCTGATGTTGCTGTTTTCTTCCGTCCACTTGATGTCGGGTTACGATACTAGTATCACGGTAACGATCGATGGTACGAGACACAAAAGATTTATTCACATTTAAATGCTAGAATTCTCTAACGATAGTCGCTCATGGTTTTCCAGCCAAATATAAAGAAATCACACTGTCACGCTTGAATTCCATCACGAATAACTTTTTTTCTGGAAAAATCTCAAAAATGTCACTGGAATAATTTAACAGCTGTCGGACGAGTGGCTTAGAAATGACAGTAGTCTCGAGTTCGGAGATGGGCAATATCGGTCCACTCCTTCTGGTACCTCCCACACAAAAGGTCGAAATTTTCAAAAAGTATATTTTCTGCACAGAAAGAGAAATGATAATACGATTTTGCTCCAACTTTGCAAATTCTAATATTTGCGTCAGTTCTATGTCGGGTGCAAAAATTGACAATATCGGTCTACTCCATCAAGTACCTTCCTCACAAAGGATCAAGATTTTGAATAATTACAACTCTTATAAAATGTGATGTAAGAGTCCGATTATTTTCAAATATCACATTTCCCAATATTTTTACTAACCCAAGGTCTGGTGTGAAGATGGAATATACCGGTCAACTCCTTCTGATACCTCTCCTACAAAGGGTCAAAATTTCGAATACCCAGGAAGCTTATAAATCGCTAAAGTATCATCCGATTTCATTCAGACTTGGAACATCTCAATATTTCTATCAATACAATATATGTTATAAAGATGGTAGAGATCGGACCATTCCTTCTGGTACCTCCCCCCAACAAAGGGTCAACGTTTCGAATAACAAAAACGATTATAAAAACCGAAATAAGCATTCGTTTCTCTTAAAATTACACATATCACCATATTTTTTTAACCCAAAGTCTGATGTGAAAATGGGATATATCGGTCCATTCCTTCTAGCTATCCATGATGTTCTTCCCTGTTTTTGGCATTAGTCAATCGATCTTTTTCTGCCTTTTTAGTTTTTTAAGCAACGCGAATTTTAATATTCTATATGCAAGTCAGTTGAGTTACGACCTATATGGCATGAATTCCGAAATCAGACGCTTAGTTTTTTTTTTTTTTTTTTAACATAAATTGTCTCGATCGCTCCTGATTTTCTCACAAAAATAGAAGTTAAAAAGTCAAAACGGTGACATTAAGATGAATCGCACCTGCATTGTTTCGGCAATACGAAACCTTCGAACTTGGGTTGTCTGGTGACAGTCAACGGTTTACGGTAAATCTTAATCTGTATGGAGATCAAATGACGAGCATGATGAGGTTGTGTGTGGACATTGATGAAAATATTAAAAAAAAATGACATAAAATACGCAAGGGACTCTTGGAGTAAACTTTCAATACAAAAAAAAAAAATAAATACAGGGTGAGATGAAAAAACTAAAACCAACTTCGGACTGCTGTCATTTTTAAGTCACTCGTCCGACAGCTGTTCAAATTATTCCAGTGACAGCTCATTATATTGTTTACAAGTGTACAAAAGCATTTTGGTGAGAATTTTCTAGAAAAAAAGATATTCGTGGTGGAATTCAAGCGTGATAGTGTGCTTCCTTTATATTTGGCTGGAAAACTACAAGTGGCTCTCGTTAGGGCACTCCAGCATTAAAATGTGAATAAATCTCTCGTGTCTCGTTACCGTGATACTGGTAACGTAGCCCGATGTCAAAGAAGTGGACGAAAAAAACAACAACATCAGCAGAAATGGTTCGAAAAGTAAAGAAGCGAATTGATCGAAACCCGCGTCGCAGTGGCCGAAAAATGACCCGTGAGCTGAACATATCGAAATATTCCATTCGGCAAATATTGAAAAATTAGCTTGGGGTAAAACCATTGAAATTCCAAAATGAAGAAAGAGCAGAAAGAAAATAGACTTAAAAGAGCTAAAGAGTTGATTCGCTTGGCCGAAAGTGCTGAACTGGCGAATTTGTTTTTCTCCGATGAGAAAACATTCGTTGTCCAGCAGTTTGTAAACAAACAAAATGATACTTGCCGAAGAGGTCAGCTGAAAATGTGCACCTTCGGTTGGGCACCAGAACTCAAGCAGTGGCCATGTTGATGGTGTGGGCCGCCATAACAGTCGATGATCGCTCCCCGCTCATATTAATCGACCGTGGTATTAGAATAAATGCCGAATATTATCGGCAAAATATTCTGGAGGGTGTCTTGGGCTTGGGCAAACATTTTGGGCGCAGACATTGGGCATTCCAACAGGACTCCGCTCCATCGCACTCAGCACGCGCCACCCAAGAATGGTTACAAAATGAGGTTCCTCGCTTCATTTCTAGCGCATAAAGGCCACCAAAATCTCCAGATACCAATCCGTTGGAGTATTGGAGTGTCTGGAGTATTTTGGAAAGCAAGGTTGGCACTAAAAAATACCAAAGTGTCGATCACCTCAAGCAAGCGCTTCGCCGGGAATGGGCCAAAATACCGCAGAGCAACATTCGGGCTGCGTGTGATGTTTCATTGGCCCTTTGAAGGCCATAAGTCGTGCCAAAGGTGACCAATTCGAACAAATCTAAACTTATTCTCTGAAATTTGATGCTATTTCCGACATTTTTTGCTTTCTTTCAACAGAATTAAAAAAATTAGAAATTATGGCTTTTGATTTTGTTGCAGTTTTTTTCGCAACCTGTAAGTGTGGTAAATTTCTGTTTTCTAATTGGTGCAAAATTCGTAATTTTGGATTTTTTTACTTCTGGTGGGAGACAATTTTCTGCAATTTAACCTTTGATATTTGTCCGATTTGAAAATGTGATATTGCCCAACTATAAAACTCCCCTTTGATTACTCCACTCAGTCAATGTCAGTTCCAATAGTTCCAACACGTTGTGTGGTCCTCTGTGATTGCAAGACGAAAACAATCGATGCCGAATTCGTTTTTTTGGCGTGATTGGTAATTAAGTTGTAAACTACTCTGACAGCACCACGAAGTGGGATGGCGTAAAACTCAAACACAAACCCGGTAATTAGTGACACCAAATCACTGATGGCTACGCCCACCGCAAGCAATTGCCTAGCCAGTAGAATGTCCCAACTACAAAACAAAAAACAAAAAATACGCCAGGACAATCTGTGAGGTCTTCTTGGTGGTCAGGTAACAAGAAAACTCTTTCTCTGCTCTGGAGGCAACAACAACAGCACAACCAATTACTCTTATTTTAGTTCAAGTGACCAACAAATTTGTCTCTCTTCTACAAAATTATTTGTTGTTTTGTTTATTTCCAACGGCTAGTAGTCCAAAAACGGCAGATAGGAAGTAGAGATTAGTGGAGGAAGGGATCAATTGCTGCGGCATGGATTAACAAACTAATTAGAGGCAATAATGAGCATTTAACCAATCCGGAACAGAAAGGCTGGTCCTTGCTATTTGCTTTGTGCCGTTTTGCTCCTTTTTTGCCAACCTCAATTAGGGAATTTAGATCAAAGCTGATGATCGCTGAAATGTCAGAGACCAGACAAAATTTGATGCGTCGTCGCTGCAATGCGATACGAATTGCAATGAGATATGCGCTCAACTTGGAGGTCCACGATCCGTATTTTCTACGCAGCATCAATGCGAAAACTAAACTTCAAAGTAAACAACCCACCGAAAGAGACCACCACACAACCAAAAATAGCAGCAACAATGCTCCTCCGAAAAAAGTGCACTGATTAAGTTTTGTCATAAGGATCCAATTACAAACCGTTAGCAGGAGCATCATTTCTGACATTTTTTTCCTATGCAGACAAGACGCCAATATTGGGTGATGTCTACATCTCCAGTAGACGGAGATGAAAAAAAATTGCAAGGCTGCATTGGGTTTTGCACTTTCTTTTTGGGACCAGAAGAAAGAAAAGATACACTGAGCGAAATTGGGAGTGGTCTGAAGAAGACCTTCAATAAACAGATTGGGGTACGTTATTAGGTCTTCTACAGAGAGAAGGGAATAGGGAATCACTCGATAGAAGGAAGACAGTCAATAGGTCTTCTAAACAGAGAAGACCGTCAGAAGGTTTTTTTTACAGAGAATAGACCGTCAGAAGGTCTTCTACAGAGAAAGGCAGTCAGATGATCTTTTACAAAGAGAAGGCTTTTAAAGAAAATCGAAGGAAGGCTTTTTAAAGAAAAAAGACCGTTAGAAGGTTTTTTACGGAAAGAAGACCGCCAGGAGGTCTTCTACAGAGAGAAGGTTTTCAGTAGGCCCTCGATAGATAGAAGAACGTCAGGAAGACCATCAGAAGGTTTTTTACAGAGATAAGACCGCCAATAGGTCTTCTACAAAAAGAAGACAGTCCGGAGGGTAAGGAAGTATTCTACAGAGAGAAGGCTCTAAGGAGGACCTAGATAGATAGACGACAGTCAATTGGGTCTTCTACAGATAGAAGACCTTCAGGAGGTTTTCTACAGAGAATAGTCCGTCAGAAAGTCTTCTACAGAGAAAGACCGTCAGAAGATCTTTTACAAAGAGAAGGCTTTTAAAGAAAAAAGAAGAAAGGCTTTTTAAAGAAAAAAAGACCGTTAGAAGGTTTTTTTCAGAGAGAAGACCGCCAGGAGGTCTTCTACAGAAAGAAGCCCGTTTGGAGGTCTTCTACAGATTGGGGTCCATAAGGAGGTCTTCTATACAGAGTTAGAGCCTTCTCTCGGGGTAATGAAGTATTCTACAGAGAGAAGACTCTAAGGAGGTCCTCGATAGAGAGAAGACAGTCAATAGATCTTCTGCAGAGAGAAGACCTTCAGGAGGTCTTCTAAAGAAAGAAAACCGCCAGAAGGTCTTCTGCAAAAAGAAGACGTTCAGGAGATCTTCTAAAACTGAAAGATCGGCAGGAGACCTTGACAGAAAGAAGGCCCTCAGATGGAAGACCGTCAAGAAGTCTCTACAAAAATATAACCTTGAGGAGGTATTCTACAAAGAGAAGACCGTCGGGAGGTCTTCTGCAGACCGTCGAGAGGTCTTCTGCGGACAAAAGTCCATGATAGAAGTCCATCAAGAGGTTCTCGACAAATAGAAGAGAGTTATGTGGCATCCTTGTAAAGACCGGTAGAAAGTCTTCTACAAGTAATTCTACAGAAAGAAGACCATAAGAGGGTATTTTAAAGAAAGAGGTCTTCTATAGATAGGAGACAATCATGAGGTCCCCAATAAACTGACGATCTGCTGGAGTTCTTCCAGAGATGTAAGACCGTCGAGAGGTATTCTATAGAAAGAGAACCATCACGAGGTCCACGACAAACTCATGGCCGTCAGGAGGTCTTCGGCGTATAGAGGATCGTCAGGAGGTCTCCTAAAGATAGAAGACGTTATGAGGTCCTCTTTAGGTAGAAGGCGTTCAGAATGCCTTCTACAGATAGGAAACCGTCAAAGGGTCTTATACAAATAGAAGGGTTTCTATAAATAGAAGTCCTTCTGCAGACCCCTCAAGGGGCTTCTACGTCTAAAAGAACCCCTGTGTGCTTTTACGTCTAGATCACCATAAGAGGCTTTTATTTTTAGAAACCGTCAAACATAGGAACGTCAGAAGGGTTTCTACAAATAGAAGTCCTTCAGCAGACCCCTCAAGGTTTTCCTCGTCTAGAAGAACCCCTGAGTGGTTTTACGTCTAGAGCACCATTCGAGGCTTCTATTTTTAGAAATCGTCAAAGGTTATTATACAAATAGAGGAACGTCAGAAGGCTTTCTACAAATAAAAGTCCTTCAGCAGACCCCTCAAGGTTTTCCTCGTCTAGAAGAACCCCCGAGAGGCTTTACGTCAAGAGGACTATTAGAGGCTTCTATTTTAAGAAGACTAAGTGTAGCAGACCCCCTGAGGGGCACAAAGCTATTTGTGACATATTTGACATATTTTAAGTCTATAAGTCTCCATGAGAGGCTCCTACGTCTGTAGGCCATCTTGAGATGCCTCTACGTTTAGAAGTCCTTTTGAAAGGGCTTCTACTTATAGAAGACGCCTTGGGAGGACCCTATATATAGAAGACCCCTTAAGATCCCATTAAGGAACTTTTAGCTGTAAAGGACCTCTAGAGGAGCACTATTTGAAGAACTTCAACGTCAGAGGGCTCCTTAAAGATACTTTCAGGGGATACTACGTATAGAAGACCCTTTGAAGGGCTTTTACGTCTAGAAGTCTTTTTTGAGAGGCTTATATGTGTTGAAGTCCAGTGAGAAGCTTCTACATATACAAAAATCCTTTGAGGTATTTTCTACCAATAGAAGATCGCCCTGTGAATAGAAAACTCCTCATAAAAAATCTTCAGGCTTTTTTATTCTGTGGATAGTGTTTATTTATTATCAGTGTAGGTATATTTCTTGTACTGCTATTTCATGCAGTTTCCAATGATTTCATCAAACTTCGAAAAAAAGCTGATTGAAATTGAAACTGTCGTGGCTGCAGTGTGGGTGGTTAAGAACCTTGCGATCTCCGTTTTTTGCTCATTCTTATTTTGGGGATAATTTGCATCTTGTCCAAGTTCATGTTCGTAGAATATTATGCACACACACACACACACTCGCACACATATTGTCACTGCCCCTTTATCATTTACATGCCCCCACACTATCAAATTATTATTTTGTTGAACTAATTAAAAACGAATTTTTTTTTATTTTCTTCTCAGGGGGCTCATTTTTTCATCGTTGGATAAAGGATGGCTTACTGGTCGACTTGGCTACTTTTGACTAATTTACAGTTTTAAGAACAAATATCTCACGCTATCTGTCCGTATGTCCGCCTACCGTTCGTTGTGGAAGAAGATAAAAAGGAGCAAAGAATATGCTTAGCGCCAACAGAGAAGCTGCCGAAGGTAATGAACTTTAAATTGTTGACGCTGTGATTTTAAGTGCCTCAACTGATGGATGGATGGATGGATGGATGCTTTACATCACTCGGCCTTCCCAATGTTATTGAAGAGCAGAAGATTTACCGTTCATCGAAGGTAAAGTGAAAGCGTTTCATGTTAACAATTCCGTAACAATATCTTGTGGGGCACTACATAGGTTGGGGAGTGTGATTGGTTGTGTGGTATGAATTGTAACGTGAGAGATCTTATCGGTTTTAAACCAAAATTTGAGCAAAAATGGAAAAATAGATCGGCTGTACAAATTTGTTTAGGAACTCCTAAAGCCTACTGCTATGAAAAAAAATAAACAAAAAATAATATTTTATTAAAAAAATTAAAATTAGCTTTTATTCAAATTTTTGTGGCCTTTTTTACATTACCTCACTATTTCATAAATCCTTATTTGGGCTTAAGTCATTTTAGCGGATTGACAGTTACTTATCAATGTTTAATATCATTAATCCTTTGTAGTTCACTTCGGGTTCAATGCGTCCTAAGGCTGGCTATAGTCTCTAGTACTTCGATTCATAATAAAAACCCATCTTTCTGTCTTTTGAACTGGTTCTTTAAATTATTCCTAAATTCTAATGTCGATATTAATTTTAATTAGAAAACTAATCTCTAAGCTTACATCCATAAGCCCTAACCATATTGTATAAATCCATACGGTTGAGGTCGATGGATTCATACCCTGCCCTGTTGACATCTTCTCTCTTTAATAGTCTTAGGCCGTCTTTGTGCTTCTCGCAGTTGAGGGTTTTTAGAATAAGTTTAGATTTGTTTGAATTGGTCACCTTTGGCACGAATTATGGCCTTCAAACGGACAATGAAACCGTCACACGCTGCCCGAATGTTGCTCTGCGGTATTTTGGCCCATTCCCGGCGAAGGGCTTGCTTGTGGTGATCGACACTTTGGTATTTTTAAGTGCCAATCTTGCTTTCCAAAATACTCCAGACACAATAGTCCAATGGATTGGTATCCGGATATTTTGGATAAGCGAGGAACCTCATTTTATAACCAATTTTGGATGGCGCGTGCTGAATGCGATGGTGCTGCGTCCTGTAGGAATGTCCATAGTCGCGGTCAAATGTTTGCGTGCCCTCCAGAATATTTTCGCGATAATATTCGGCATCTATTTTGATTAATACGAGCGGAGAGCGACTATCGACTGTTATGGCGGCCAACACCATTACCACGGCCGGCACTTGAGTTCTGGTGGCCAACCGAAGGTGCACATTTAGTTGACCTCTTTGACAAGTAAACACGCTCATTTTGTTTGTTTACAAACTGCTGGACAACGAATGTTTGCTCATCGGAGAAAATCAAATTCGGCAGTTCACCACGTTCCGCCAAGCGAAGCAACTCTTTAGCTCTCTTTGAGTCTATTTTCTTTCTGTTGCGGTGTAAGTTCTTGCATTTTTTGTAATTTCGATGGCTTTAACTCGAGCTCATTTTTCAATATTTGCCGAATGGAATATTGCGATATGTTCAGCTCACGAGTTTTCGATCAAGTCGCTTCTTTACTTTTCGAACCATTTCTGCTGATGTTTTTATTTTCTTCCGTCCACTTCCTTGACGTCGGGCTACGCTACCAGTATCAGTATCACGGTGACGAGCGATGGTACGAGACACAAAAGATTTATTCACATTTAAATGCTGGAGCGCTCTAACGATAGTCACTTGTGATTCCCCAGCCAAATATAAAGAAATCACCCTGTCACGCTTGAATTCCATCACGAATAGCTTTTTTTCTGGAAAATTCTCACCAAAATGCTTTTGTACGCTTGTAAACAATATAATGAGCTGTCAGTGGAATAATTTTAACAGCTGTCGGACGAGTGGCTTTGAAATGACAGCAGTCTGAAGTTGGTTACAGTTTTTTAATCTCCCCCTGTAGTATCACTCGGTTTTGCCGACATATGAACATCCCCAGCCTTGAGTTATGATTATTTTAATTGTTGACCCTCTATGGAGGAGGTTCCGAAGCAGTTGGTTAATATTGTCCAATTCGTATCTGACCTAAGTCTGATATAAAAATTACAACGTGCCATATTTGAACTATATCGTTTACTTCCTATACTTTATATGAGATATCTGCAAATTTTTGGAAAATGGGGAAATATATGTGAGGTACCGAAATATTTGACTTCATCTAATACAGATAAAAATATTGGTACGTGCAAAATTTAAAGGGAATCGAACATTTCCAATTTTATACGAAGTCATAATTTCTTTAAATTCCACACTCATACCGGATTTATAGTTGAGAGAATTTTTTAGATATATCAAGTTATGATCGATAAAAGTATTGAAAATTGTGACCCTTTGTGGGTGAGGTACCACAAGGGGTTCGCAAATATATATAATTTTCTCAACAGATCTTGTGTTAGCAAAAATGTTTGAATTGGTGCAATTTAAAGAGAGTTAGATGCTTTTTTTCGTCTTCTTTGAGCGTTTTGTTATTCTTGAACCCTATGTGGGGAGGTGCCATAAGAAATGATCCGATCTCTACCAACTTTATAAAAGATCTTGTATTGATGGCAATATTGAGATGTGCCAAGTCTGAATGGAATCGGATGTTGGTTTCGTATTTTATTAGCTTCAAGGGTATTTAAAATTTTGAACCTTTGTGGGTACAAGAGGGAATGGGCCAATATATTCCATCTTCCCAGCAGATCCTGTTAGTAGAAATAATGGGTTGTGTGAAATATGAAGAGAAACGGATGCTTATTTTGGATTTTATAATCGATTTGGTTATTCAATTCTTTGACCCTTTGTCGGGGAGGTACCAAAAAGAATGGCCCGATCTCTACCATCTTTATAACAGGTCTTGTGTTGATGGGCATAATGAGATGTTAATTTCGCATTTTATGAGCATCAAGGATATTCAAAATTTTAACCACTTTGTGTGGGAGGTACCAGAAGGAGTAGGCCGATATATTCCATCTTCACATCACATCCTGTGTTAGTAGAAACAATGACATGTGTGAAGAGAACAGGATTTTTTCGGATTCTATAATCGATTTGGTTATTCAAAACTTTGACCCTTTGTGGTGCAATTGTCCGATTTCTACCATCTTTATAACTGATTTTGTGTTAATGGAAATATTGAGATGTGGCAAGTCTGAATGGAATCGGATGTTAATTTCGCGTTTTATGAGCTTTATGGATATTCAATGTTTTGACCAGAAGGAGTGGACCGATATATCCATCTTCACCCCAGACCTTGGGTTAACAAAAATATTGTGATGTGTGTAATTTGAAGATAATCGAACTCTTACATCACATTTATTGTTGTTGTTGTAGCAGTAGTACATGTATGTGTTTGCATTCTGCTAATCAGGTTCAAGCTCCAGGTTTAAAAATTCGGCTACTTTAATGGCCTGTAGCCAGAGATCTTCTGGAGTGAGTTGGGTAGATTTGGCTGTGCATTTAAGAAGGTGCAGCGTATTGTGCGGGCCTGTATCACACGCCGGGCAGACGTCACGTACATCTTCGTCAATTCGTACTCAATACGAATTGAGACGACTACACCATCCTAAACGTAATTGCGCCAAACCTACCCTGGTTTATCTAGGCAGCTAGCGTTCTTCAGCTGCAATAGATGGGGGTGGACTCCGAGGACGGCATTCATTCTATAACTGCAGAATAAAACCTGCCTGATAGGCTTCCTGATCTAGAGGTTCTCTTATAGCATTGGACCTCCCTCTCTAGATCGTGTATGTCCTTTCTGACACGCCTGGGTGGGAGAGTTGTATCCACCATATGATGGTTGGGATGACTCTCAGGGTAATACCCAAGCAGGTACTGCAACGAAACCATATGATTATGCTGACGTAAGGGAAGGATTTTCGCCTTCTCATGTAGATGGTCCACTGGTGTCATGAGAAGGCACCCTGTCGCAGTTCTCAGAGCAGCATTCTGGCAGGTTTGGATCTGCTTCCACTGCGTAGCACCAGGGGAGTAGGAGGGGGAGGTACTTGATGGAGTGGACCGATATTGTACATTTTCGCACCTGATCGAGTACAGTTGCACATATTAGGATTTACAAAGTTGGAGCAAAATCGGAATGTCCTTTTTTTGGAAAATTTCGATATTTTGTGGGGGAGGTACCAGAATCAGTGGACCGATATTGTCCATTTCCAAACTCGATCTATGTTTGATAAATCGGCCCAATCGGATAGTCCCTTCGAAAGTTATAGTGCGCACCAGTCAGAGAGACAGGCGGACGGACGGACATCGCTAGGTTGACTCCAACTGTCCTGAAACGAATTTCGTTCGAAGAGACCAAGGGTCTAAAATCGTTATTTCGATGAGGCACGTCATGGCATCAAACGGTATATACCCTCTGTAGCCATATGGCTGAAGGTATACAAAATAGGCTTCATTAAAAAAATTCAAATTCGAATTAACCCTTTCTTTTACCTTCTGCCGGGGCCTAGATACAATTTGAGCCGATATTGACAATTTATTACAAATTCCCAACGGAATTTATTTTTAGACAACAACAATTTATTTTCGACGTCTAACATCTGAGTTAATACATATATCTCTGATGCTGGACGTCGCAAATATATTAGATTCTGTCTTTGCAGCTGATATACTAAAGACAAGTCGCATATGTTGACTGTAGCGTAAAATAAGATCTGCATAACTATTCCCTGACTTTGGTTGCTCTGATTTTTTTCTCTTTCATGGGTTAAATCTTGGTAATCCTTATTTTTGAATAAATTCACCACGAAGACGACTACTACCATCTACGACAACAATAACAATACAGACATTGTTGTTGTCTTTTGTTGCAAAACTAAGGCATCAAATTATCACCCTGACAAGAAAACAACAACAGCAACAACATAGCATAACAAAGATGAACAAGTCTTAGGAGGGATCTTGGAGAATTTTTTAAATGAAATTGCCACACGCAATGAAATTGCCACACATCAAAACGATGGCCTAAGTCCTGGTGCTGCTGCTCGGGGTTTTTTGTTTGCCTTCTCTGCTGCCGACTTTTTAGTTTGATTTAAGCCAGTGATTTGTTTACCTTAAAAAAATATTTAGCTTTTGCTGCTGCTGTAACAGTTTTTTTGCTGCTTCTGCTTCTGCCGCTGCTGTAGCCGTGCCACCATTGCTTGGGTCATTTGATATAGTTTTCCAGCTCATTTGTTGCATGTAATTGGGCACCGAACGACGTTCCATCGTTCACCGTTCATTTTTGACATGTTCGAAGGAAGGTCTTAATATACGCATGTATGTGTCATTGTTATTCACTATAATGCGAATAGTTGCGAAAGCTAAAAATCAGTAAGCGATTGATATCAGTTGTGCAGATTGGGGGGCCCTTGAGGGGCCCACGAAATTGGGTTTACAGGGTGAGATAAAAAACTCCAACAAACTCAAACACCATAATTTTTATATTTTTATACCCTCCACCATACTATGGAGGCTATATTAACTTTGTCCTTCCGTTTGTAAGTTCTCGAAATACTCATGTCAGATATATATATATATATATATATATATATATATATATATATATATATATATATATATATATATATATATATATATATATATATATATATATATATATATATATATATATATATATTCTTGATCTGTCTTGGCTGTCTGTCTGTCTGTTGTAATCACGATATCTTTCAAACGAATTAAAATAGAAGGCTAAAATTTTGCACAAATGTTTATTTTTCCAGTAGGCAGGTTAAGTTCGTAAATGGGCCATGTAGGTCCACGTTTTCATATAGCCCCCACATAACGGTACCTCCCGATATTCGGTATTTTGATGATTTTAGCGACATTATTCACCGGAATTGTTTTAAATTTGACATTTGAAGTTCGTAATGGGAACTACAGTCCGTGACAGAAAATTGCCTATGCAGGTCCAGGTCTTCGTATAGGCCCATATATAAGTACCTCCCTATATTCCGTATTTTGACGAGTTTGGGTACAATACCCACCCAAAATTGCTTGAGATGTCATATTTCAAGTTCATAATGGATGCTACAGCCTATGACAGCAAATTCTGGTCCAGGTCTTCCCACAGCTCCGATATAACGGAACCTCCCTATATACGATATTTTGATGATTTTAGCTACATTATTCACCGTTTATTTCAAATTTCGAATTTGAATATGGTAATGGCTTATGACAAACAATGCCTATGAAGTTCCACGGCTATATTCGGTATTTTTAAAATATTAACAGAATTTTTCAAGGATTTTAATTTTTGAAAATTTCCAAATTCGTTCCAAATGGGCATTCAAAGTTCGGCCCTGCTTTTTAACTGTTTTTTTTTAAATTTTATTGAGTGAAAGCAAAAAATATCGGAAATAGCATCAAATTTTGGAATGAGTGTAGATTTGTTCGAATTGGTCACCTTTGGCACGAATTATGGCCTTAAAAACGGCCAATGAAAATGTCACATGCTGCCCGAATGTTGCTCTGCGGTATTTTGGCCCATTTCCGGCGAAGCGCTTGCTTGAGGTAATCGACACTTTAGTATTTTTAGTGGAGACTTTTGTGGCCATTGTTCGCTGGAAATGAAGCGAGGAACTTCATTTAATAACCATTCTTGGGTGGCGTGTGCTGAGTGCGATGGTGCTGAGTCCTGTTGGAATGTCCAAGGTCTGCGGCCAAAATGTTTGCGTGCCCAATGCTTTAGTACACCCTCCAGAATATTTTCGCGATAATATTCGGCATTTATTCTGATGCCACGGCCGATTAATACGAGCGGAGAGCGACCATCGGCTGTTATGGCGGTCCACACCATCACCATGGCGGGCGCTTGAGTTCTGGTGGCCAACCGAAGGTGCACATTTTCAGCTGACCTCTTTGGCAAGTAAACACGATCATTTTCTTTGTTTACAAACTGCTGGACAAGAAATATTTTCTAATCGGAGAAAACCAAATTCGACAGTTCCCACTTACTTTAGCTCTTTTGAGTCTATTTTCTTTCTATTGCGCTGTAAGTCTTGCACTTTCTGGAATTTCAATGGCTTTAACCCTAGCTCATTTTTCAATATTTGCCGAATGGAATATTGCGATATATTCAGCTCACGAGCCATTTTTCGGCCACTGCGATAAGGGTTTCGATCAAGTCGCTTCTTCACTTTTCGAACCGTTTTCTTCCGTCCACTTCCACTTGACGTCGGCCTACGCTACAATTATCACGGTAACGAGCGATGGTACGAGACACAAAAGATTTATTCACATTTAAATGCTGGAGTGCTCTAATGATAGCCACTTGTAGTTTTCCAGCCAAATATAAAGAAATCGCACTATCACGCTTGAATTCTATCACGAATAAATTTTTTTCTGGAAAATTCGCTTTTGTACCCTTGTAAACAATATAATGAGCTGTCACAGGAATAATTTTAACAGCTGTCGGGTGAGTGGCTTAGAAATGACAGCAGTCTGAAGTTGGTTACAAGCCAGTTATTTCAAAAAAGGCCCTGTATTTCCATTCCCCAAAAATATCTACTCCTGCCCTCTAAACTCAGATTTGGTGGCATTTAACTTGCTGCCAAAGGACAAAAAGCCACAGATCTCCTCTGTCCGATATTTTAATTGTGTGTTAAATTGCTTTTTGGCTGCAACACAATGTTCAGCTTCGTCATATTTGTTTCGATGTCCCCAAATTTGAGCTCTTTTGTTTTTTTTTTTTTTTCATCTTGTCATGTCACAGACAACAAACAAAATCGTATCATATTCTTCTCCATCGCTGGCTGGGCAGGCAGAGGCATTCGCTTAGGTTGATGACTTTAATATTTAGAATATAGAGTAAGGAATTCGGACAATGATGTCTGTCCCAAATTTTCGGTTGTGTTATTAATATGATCATCTCTTTCTCTTGATTATTATCTTCTCGTCATCATTGAATATTCTCATCATCTAAAAAATCTCAAAATTTTTGAGGCGCTTTTTTTGGTTTCAAAATGAGAATATTTTGACAGAGAATCTTAAATTATGAAGAACAAAAAAATTCGTGTGAAAAATACTTGACAAATTACTGTAAAGGACAGAATTTATTTTATAGAACTGATGAAAGAGGGCCGTATAAAAATGACAATGTGAGAAATATGAATACAAAATAGTTCACCATAAGTCAGACTGCAGGCATTCTACGAAGACAGCAGCAGCCAGGCCGAATTTTGAATACCCTCCACCATTTTTTTTAAATCTTTAAAATGCCGAATATAGGGAGTTAGCGGTATTTTGTGGCCTATATGAAGTCGTGGACCGGCATAGGCAATATTCTGTTACAGGCTGTAATACCCATTACGAAGTGCAAATACGAAATTTGAAACAATTCCGGAGAATAATGTAGCTAGATCAGCAAAACACTTACTACAGGGAGGCACCGTTATATGGGGGATATATGAAGACCTGGACCTGATTGGGAATTTTAAATACGAAATTTGAAATAATTGCTGTGAACAATGTATCTAAAACCATCAAAATACCGAATATAATGAGGTACTGTTATATGGGGGCTACGATGACTTGAACTTACATATGCATTTATTAAAATCATATAAATACCAAATAGAGGGAGGTACCGTTGTATGGGGGCTATACGAAGACCTGGACCTGCATAGACAATTTTCTGTCATAAGCTGAAGTACCCTTTACGAACCTCAAATCCGAAATTTAGTGTCCCTAAAATCATGAAAATACCGAATATAGGGAGGTACCGTTATATGAGGGATATACGAAGGCCTGAACCTGTATAGACAATTTTCTGTCATAGGTTGTAGTACCTATTGCGAACTTCAAATACGAAATGATAAATCGTCAAAATAGTTATATGATGGCTATACCTAAACGTGGACTCATTTCCAATACCAAAATCCCTGCTGACGAAACACACATGTCAGTAAAATTTTATCAACCCACATAAATTCGTTCGGAAGCAAATGTGGTTTTTACAGACGGACGGTCATCGTTAAATCGACATAGAATTCTATTCTGGTCACAAAAATATGGGGTGTAAAACATATATTTCGAGATATTACAAACGGAATGATAATCTTAATATACCCTACATATTATGGTGAAGGGTATAAAACGATTTCTCCGGACAACAATTTTTGATGATCATCAAAGAGATTATATATCTATGTGCAAATATGCGGCGCCAGGTTCGATTAAACCGTTCTATGCGTGGGCCTAAACCTGTTGGGAAATATCTGCAGCCTCACGAGAGGTTGGTCGAAATATGTAAAACATTTCAAAAATGTGCCCAATTTATTAAAGTTTTGAGACCTCCTACTGGCTCAGACATATATTGTTTCTGTTTTTAAATTCGAGTTTTAGCTTCGGCTGCGCGGCAGGTAACACGTTCCTGTTGAAAACAAATTTTGCCTCCTTTTAAATTTCTTGATCAAAAATTTATTCACCATGGCCCATTAATGTAACAGCCGCTCTTGCTCGAATATAAAATGGCCTCCGAGAAATGACTTATGCCTCTGCACGAAAATCCCCACCAAACAGTGACACGTTTGGATACATCGGCTTTTCAATGTATGTGTGGGGAGTTTCTGTGCCTCAAATGCTTCAATTGGTAGAATGCGGGCCCTGCAGGGTGAGATAAAAACTGCAACAAAGTCAAACGCCAAATTTTTTACATTTTTTTTTAAAATTTTATTCAATGAAAGAAAAAAAGTCGGAAATAGCATTAAATTTTAAATTGGTCACCTTTAGCTCGAATTATGGCCTTCAAACGGCCAATTTTTTTGGTATTTTTTTGGTGCCAACCTTGCTTTCTAAAACACTCCAGATACAATAGTCCAACGGATTGCTATCCGGAGGTTTTGGTGGCCATTGTGCGCTGGAAATGATGCGAGGAATCTCATTTTGTAACCATTCTTGGGTGGCGCGTGCTGAGTCCTGTTGGAATGTCCAAGGTCTGCTTCAATATAACCTCCAGAACAGTTTCGCGATAATATTCGGCATTTGTTCTGTCGAATTATTCGAGCGGAGGCGCTTGAATTCTTTGGCAACTAAACACGATCATTTGTTTACAAACTGCTGGACAACGAATGTTTTCTCATCGGAGAAAACCAAATTCGGCAGTTCACCACTTTCGGCCAAGCGAAGCAACTCTTTAGCTACACCACAAGGTGGTCAGGGTATTATGTCTTTGTGCATTTGTTTCTAACAGGAAAAAGGAAAAGAGATAGACCCATAGTTCCTTTTGATGATCTGCATAGAATCACATTCTGAGTCGATTTATGCATGTCCGTCCGTCTGTCCATGTATTTTTGTAAACAAAGTACAGTTCCCCTCTATTGCCCTATCCAGATGAAATTTTGCACAAATCATTTGTTTGGCCCAAGGACGAACCCTATTGAAATTGGAGATAATCGTTCAAATTTGCCTTATATTGTGCACCAAACGTGTAATATCAGTCCGAATAGTATGGAATTTTGCACGTACGATCAGATTTGACCTGAAAAAGTATGCCAAATTTGATCGAAATCGGTTCAGATATAGCTATAGCTCCCATATATATTGTTCATCCGATTTGTTATTTTTGTCCACCGCCGCCGTAATGTGCACTATGCAGCAACAAATATTTGGGGAAATATATCAAATACAGTTCAGAAATACATTTGCTAAATTTTATCGAGATAGGTTCAGATTTGGATATAGCTCCCATATATAACTTCGTCCGATTTAATTTTATTGTGCACCAAACGTCTAATATTTGTCCAAATGCGATGGAATTTGGCACTTACGACCGAATTGAGTCTAGAAGCTAGTATGTCAAATTTGGTGAAGATCGGTTCAGATATAGCTATAGCTTCCATATATATTATTCATCCGACTTGTTGTATTTGTTACCCACAGCCGTAATATGCACTCCGTAACAACGATATTCTGAGAAATATCAAATACAGCTCAGAAATATCTTTGCCAAATTTTATCGAGATCGGTTCAGATTTGGATATAGCTCCCATATATATTTTTAGCAGATTTCAAATTAATTGTGCACCAAATGGGCAATACAAGTCCGAATTTATAAGATACAAATGCTTCGTCATATTTAGTCCTTTGAACTTTAAATTATAATTATAATCATAGCGTGTATGATTGTATTCTCCCATAAAAACTTTCGGCCAAGCGAAGCAACTCTTTAGCTCTTTTGAGTCTATTTTCTTTCGGTGTTGTGTTGCGGTGTAAATTCTTGCACTTTTTGGAATTGCAATGGCTTTAGCTCGAGGTCATTGTCAAATAAAGGGTTTATGAACTAAATTTTGGCACCAGTACCTATTAACAATACACCATCATAAACCTTCATTTTATCATGGAACTGTCATAGAAAGAGGAGAAACCTTTCAGTACCCTTGAAGCTTAAAATGCAGAGCCGAGGAACGAATTCACCCACTGCTTGTGATTAAAATGCGACTAAACGTTTAAAAGGGGTCTAATGGCCCTACTTTATTCCAAAGTAATGAGTGAACATAAAATTACTAGCAGAGTCTCGAAACTTTTAAATATTAATGAGTTTTTCACACGAAGACTTATTAAACATTTATTTTGAAACCTGGATTTGCTGAGATTCAACCAACAATTTTTTAAGATTTTTTTTTTTTTAGAAATGCTACAACAATTGATTTTAAGGAGTATTATTCAAGGACCGCCCACCTACCAATGTTGTATTTTTTACAAAAAATATTGTCAAGGACTAGTAAAGCTGAAAATTTGGATATGTTTAAGGACACAAGGGTGGATTTCTAAAAAATATTTTTTCAAAGAATGTTGACCTCCAAATTTGGATTTTTTTGCAGAATTTTTTTAAATATTATTTTATTTCTTAGAATTTTTCAAGAACTGGCTGAGATATGTTTCCTTTAAAAACCATAATTGATTTTTAAGGGATATTTTATAGCATATAAAATATAGAATATCAGATGAATAAAGAATATCTTTTTGAGGACTTGCAGAGGTTCAACCGTTGACTTTCATAGTCTACGAGTATTTCGGTTTAAGAAAAACGGCATTAAAATTTGTAAATTGTAATTTGAAGAATATTTTTCAAATCTGTTTTTTTAAAGAACATTTTTAAAAAGTGAATTTTAGAAACTTGTATTAAAGGGGAATTTTTGAAGAAGATTGAAAGTTTTGAAGAATATTTTTAACTTATTATACGGTCCTCGTGCATCTTCTTTAATTTGGACCATGTAGCAGCACTAAACTTAGCACTTATCCCCACAAAGAAAGACAAGAATGAATTAATGTGAAACTGAATGATGAGGTGATCTGCGCTCGGTTGATGTTGCATAAAATATTCATTTTATTGCTTCGCTCATAACTGAACTTAAAACTGTATTACGACGATTTAGCTACAGCTTCAAGGGTGGCTCCATACATCAATATTTGCCAGCAACTAACCACCACCATGACGAGTAGAAGTACTCAAAGGACAAGTAGCTTTATGCAATAACTGACATGACTTTTTTCGCTCTCAATATTGTTGAGGTTGTTGTTGCTGCTGCAGTAAGTGAATGTTTGTGGTGTTGGTCGATGTGTCGCCTACTTGAGCCATGTTCTGTCCTGTTGTCTTTCACCTGAGCATTGATTTCGTCAGGGTTTTTTTCTTTAACATGTCTTGTCACTCGTTTTTTTTTTGTGTATGCCATTTCATTTTTTGTCAGATCCCACAAGTGTTTTTTTTTTCACATAGACAGACTCTACTCTTCCACCGGTTGATGGATGGAATGAGTCGTCGTCGTCGCCTTCGACGACATCAAGTCATTCCCTGCCACAGGAGAATTTAATCCGTTGGCCCCAATTATTCGAGTAATTAAGTATTAATGTGCGAAATTGTATCACCTTTAAGAAGGTTAAATAACCAAAAAACGACAAAGAAAAAAAAAGAAGCGAAAAGCAACAAGGAAGGGAGAGAGAGAGTTGGCGATCAGCGTGCAACAACAGCTAGCCCTCGGTGATTTTCCAAGTGATTTACTACAAATCGCTTGACTCCCAAAGTGTAGAATGTTGTTGAATTACAAGTTAATTTTGCGATACATTTTTGAAAGGTAAGAAGATTTGACATACGACGAGAAAGAAATTTAATATAATTCATAGCCAGGCGAAATAATTTACATATTAAGATTGATTGGGCCAAAAATTATGTAACACCTCGAAATATTGGTCCCCGACATAAAAAAACTATATATGGATCTTTCTATCTCGCCGAGCTGAGTCGATCTAGCTCCGTTCGTCCGTCTGTCCATGTTAATTTGTAATCACGCTACAGGTCGCAATTATGGCCCGATCCTCACGAAATTGATAATGGTGGTGGAGATAGGATCAGAATATAAGCCTATTGTTTTTGGAGATGATCGCAAAATACTTAGGGGTTGAAATGGACCAAAAACAAAAAATGTTCCTAATATTGCTGTTGCAATTGCAATTATAAACCAATCGACGGAATTTTAAATGGGGTTGGAGTTTAGGGCTGGGTAGGCTTTTCCCAATTTGGGTGTTGATCGGGGGTAAAATAAACCATAACTTTTATATTAAAAAATACGAAAATGTCCACTAAACCACGAATATTTTTAATGCCGCACAAATCATAAATACATTAATGACTCTTCTGAACATTACAGTGATGCTGATAGCCAAAATATCGGATATATAGCAAAATAGGTGCAATATATATGTAAAAGCAATATATCTTAGTTATTCTGCTCTTAAATCAAGAACCGCTGGACTGATTTTCACAATTCTCAGCAATTCGGATGGATAAAATCTAAGAAAATTGCTTTAAAATATTACTTACGCTTTCACATTCAATATTTTCTAACGTTTTTCTGCACCCCGCAACACTATGTGTTATCGTCCGATCCTCACGAAATTTTACAATGGATAGGGTTAGAGTCAGAATTAAAGTCTATTGTTTTTTGAAGATGTACATTTAGGGGTTCAAATGGACCAAAATAAAACTAAATTTTCACATTATGCATGAAAAAAGAATTATGAAAGGGACATTAGGACTATGACATTATTTCAAAAATCTTCCAAAATGGATTTGGACATAAGGGGGCTTCCAACATATTGTAGTGTTGTAGAGTATCACATGGTTGGTCCCACATGGCTATAGCCTTTGATTATTTATTTTTATACCCACAGCCATATGGCTAAAGAGGGTATATATCATCTGATACGGTCAAAACGTGTCTAGTCGAAATAACGGCTTTAGATTCTAGGTCTCTTTGGACCAAATCCGATCTAGCGATGTCCGTACGTCTGTCTGCCTGGCTGGTGCGCACGATAACTCTCGAAGAGAATATCCGAGTCAATTCAAACTTGGTACATCGTATTATTTTTGTCAAACTTAGATCGAGTTCGGAGATGGGCAATATCGGTACACTCCTTCTGGTACCTCCCCCACAAAAGGTCGAAATTTTCAAAAAATATATATATTTTGAAAAAAAAAATTGAAACGATAATCCGATTTTGCTCTATCTTTGCAAATCTGACCCTCCCTCACAAAGGGTCAAAATTTCGAATAATTACAACTCTTCTAAAATGTGATGTAAGAGTCCGATTGTCTTCAAATTTCACACATCCCAATAGTTTTGTTAACCTAAGGTCTGGTGTTAAGATGGAATAAATCGGTCCAAATTTGGAATATTCATTAAGCTCATAAAAAGCGAAATAAACATCCGATTTCATTTAGACTCGGCACATCTGTATATTTCTATCAACACAGCATCTGATATAAAGGCGATAGAAATCGGACCGTTCCTTCTGGTACCTCCCCCACAAAGATCAAAATTTTGAATAACCCAAACGTTTATAAAAACCGAAATAAGCATCAGGTTTACTTTATATTTGACACATTCCATTATTTCTACTAACACAAGATCTTTTGTGAAGATGAGAGATATAGGTCAACCCCTTCTGGTACCTCTCCCACAAACGGTCTAAATTTTGAATATCCATGAAGCTCATAAAACTCGAAATAACATTCGCTTACATTCAGACTTGGCACGTCTCAATATTTCCATCAACACAAGATCTGTTATAAAGATGGTAGAGATCGGACCATTGGGTACCTCCCCCACATAGGGTACAAGATTTTGAGAAATCAAACCCCCAAAGTAAGATAAATAAGCATCAGGCTCTCTTCTAATTCCACACATACGAACATTTTTGCTAACACAAGATCTGCTGTGATGATGTTATATATCTGTGAACCCTTTCTGGTACCTCGCCCACAAAGTGACACAATTTTCAATATTTTTACCTGTCACAAATTGCTAAGCAACTTAGCGATTCTTTACAACTTGCTATATCTAAATATTTCTCTTAACCAGAAACTTGAGATAAATATGGAATTTATGATTTCGCTTAAAATTTGATTTAAATATTCGTTTTTCTCTCTAATTTTGCCCATACCTATGAAAAGGGAATACTTCGGCCGACTATATCTCGTACCTCACGCGCATTATAAAATGTTCTTTAAATTGTCACATATTTCATATAAAGTGAACGAAGTAATAAGTAATATTTCTAGCAGATGTGTATAGGTCCGATACGAGGGTCGACAATTTTAATAATCATAACAGAACATTGGATGATGGTATACATCTGTCGGCAAAACCGACTGTTACTTTTTTGCATATTGTTTCAAAACCACGAATAAAGATAGAAAGCTACAATTTTGCACCGATCTGTCTTTTGTCTGCAGGCAGGTCAAGTTCGAAGATCGGCCCACGATATCTTATAGACCCCACATAACGGTACCTCCCTATATTGGTTAATTTGATGATTTTAGCTACATTTTCCAATGGAATTGTCCAAAAATCCGTACTAAAAGTTCTTTCTAAGCACTTTACCCTCTGAAAGAGAGATGTCTATATAGATCCCCGATATTCGATATTTTGAGATTATAGAAACATTATTCACCGCAGTTGTTTCAAATTTCGTATTTTGAATTCGTAATGTTTACTACAGCCTATGGCAAAAAATAGTATATGCAGGTCCACGTATAGGCTCCCTATATTCGTTATTTTGATAATATTCGCCGAAATTTTTTGATATTTGAAGTTCCTAATAGGTACTACAGCCTGTGACAGGAAATTGTCTAAGCAGGTCCAGGTCTTCGTATAGCCCTTGATGATTTTAGCTACATTTTTCACCGGATTTTTTTCAAAGTTTCGTATTTGATGGCTTATGACAAAAGTTGCCTATGTAGGTCCATGTTTTCGTTTACTTCTTTACTTGTTCTTATTTTGAATTTAATCAATATCCAATTCTGAAAACTATTTTCAATATTTTCACATGTACTGATATAGGTTTTTCTTTTCGTAACGAGCATTTCGAAGATATTCATTTCGAAGAATAACAAATTTGTTACGGTTACACTAAAAACACCTAAACCTTTTCCACTGCCAAAATTCGGCAACGACCACTTCAATACGCAACGTATTGAATCTCTTGTTAAATTAGTTCTTTACAATCAATTTTGCGATAATTCTTCTTCACACCAATTACACGCCGATCTGTGGTCGACACGCTACGCTTTGGGTTATCGCAAATTGTCACTTCTTTTAAGAATAATGCCTTGTTAAGTGGTGTCTTTGTGTGTGCGATGGTGTTGTGAGGTAACCCTTATCACGGCGAAGCAGTGAACCTGCCATCGATGTGCAACAACAAATGTCAGACCGAAAAAAACACAACTGAACCCAATTCCCTTTTTGTTGTCGAAAAAAAGCGTGACTGGTCAATTTGTCAATTATCCAAATGAGGGGAAGACATCCTCCGCCAGCAGAACCCAAGTGAGATGAGATAAAACAGATCACGAATATATTATGCAGCGATTACGAATGCAACCTACCGACCGATGGAAGGAAGATCAACAGGACAGCAAAAGTGTAGAAAAATAAAATATATATAATGATATTTACCACCTGGATGCAGGTGCTCTTGACTGTGTCCCCCTCTACCGAATAAGTAGCGCATTTTGGGCAAACAAACCAATCGAACGGATGTCAATTAGCTTAGAAACCAAAATGCACCATCTGATGAAGAAGCTGCCACTGGTGACAACTGCTGCACTCCATGTTTTCCTGTGAAATGTGAATTTGTTACTGCCATCCGAATCGGATGCTGACTGACGCTCCGTGAATGCATCCTCCCCAGATGCTTATTAAATTTGGCATGTTTTTCTGTTTGGTCACAATTTTAGTTTATTCACGTGATAACTTCTGGCTATAATGTTTTTTTTTCTCGGGTTGGCTTTGCCACAGCTACCCTTTGCCGGGAGGGCTATTAAATACTGTCAAAAAAGCAACATTGTTTGACAAAGCCCTACAGGTATAGCATACTTAAAACGAAATTTCAAAAAAGGTCTAGTTTCTAAAAATCCCGCTACCGCTCGAAAATTTTTGAGCCCAGCCTTGGGCTCCAAGTGGCATTTTCTATAGAAAATTTCTTGAGCCCAGCCTTGGGCTCCAAGTGGCATTTTCTATAGAAAATTTCTTGAGCCCAGCCTTGGGCTCCAAGTGGCATTTTCTATAGAAAATTTCTTGAGCCCAGCCTTGGGCTCCAAGTGGCATTTTCTATAGAAAATTTCTTGAGCCCAGCCTTGGGCTCCAAGTGGCATTTTCTATAGAAAATTTCTTGAGCCCAGCCTTGGGCTCCAAGTGGCATTTTCTATAGAAAATTTCTTGAGCCCAGCCTTGGGCTCCAAGTGGCATTTTCTATAGAAAATTTCTTGAGCCCAGCCTTGGGCTCCAAGTGGCATTTTCTATAGAAAATTTCTTGAGCCCAGCCTTGGGCTCCAAGTGGCATTTTCTATAGAAAATTTCTTGAGCCCAGCCTTGGGCTCCAAGTGGGATTTTCTATAGAAAATTTCTTGAGCCCAGCCTTGGGCTCCAAGTGGGATTTTCTATAGAAAATTTCTTGAGCCCAGCCTTGGGCTCCAAGTGGGATTTTCTATAGAAAATTTCTTGATCCCAGCCTTGGGCTCCAAGTGGGATTTTCTATAGAAAATTTCTTGAGCCCAGCCTTGGGCTCCAAGTGGCATTTTCTATAGAAAATTTCTTGAGCCCAGCCTTGGGCTCCAAGTGGCATTTTCTGTAGAAAATTTCTTGAGCCCAGCCTTGGGCTCCAAGTGGCATTTTCTATAGAAAATTTCTTGAGCCCAGCCTTGGGCTCCATGTGGGATTTTCTATAGAAAATTTCTTGAGCCCAGCCTTGGGCTCCATGTGGGATTTTCTATAGAAAATTTCTTGAGCCCAGCCTTGGGCTCCATGTGAGATTTTCTATAGAAAATTTCTTGAGCCCAGCCTTGGGCTCCAAGTGGGATTTTCTATAAAAAAATTTCTTCAGCCCAGCCTTGGGCTCCAAGTGGGATTTTCTATAGAAAATTTCTTCAGCCCAGCCTTGGGCTCCAAGTGGGATTTTCTATAGAAAATTTCTTGAGCCCAGCCTCGGGCTCCAAGTGGGATTTTCTATAGAAAATTTCTTGAGCCCAGCCTTGGGCTCCAAGTGGGATTTTCTATAGAAAATTTCTTGAGCCCAGCCTTGGGCTCTAAGCGGAGATTTTCTATAGAAAATTTCTTGAGCCCAGCCATGGGCTCCAAACGGAGATTTTCTATAGAAAATTTCTTGAGCGCAGCCTTGGGATTTTCTATAGAAAATTTCTTGAGCCCAGCCTTGGGCTCCAAGTGGGATTTTCTATAGAAAATTTCTTGAGCCCAGCCTTGGGCTCCAAGTGGGATTTTCTATAGAAAATTTCTTGAGCCCAGCCTTGGGCTCCAAGTGGGATTTTCTATAGAAAATTTCTTGAGCCCAGCCTTGGGCTCCAAGTGGGATTTTCTATAGAAAATTTCTTGAGCCCAGCCTTGGGCTCCAAGTGGGATTTTCTATAGAAAATTTCTTGAGCCCAGCCTTGGGCTCCAAGTGGGATTTTCTATAGAAAATTTCTTGAGCCCAGCCTTGGGCTCCAAGTGGGATTTTCTATAGAAAATTTCTTGAGCCCAGCCTTGGGCTCCAAGTGGGATTTTCTATAGAAAATTTCTTGAGCCCAGCCTTGGGCTCCAAGTGGGATTTTCTATAGAAAATTTCTTGAGCCCAGCCTTGGGCTCCAAACGGAGATTTTCTATAGAAAATTTCTTGAGCCCAGCCATGGGCTCCAAACGGAGATTTTCTATAGAAAATTTCTTGAGCCCAGCCTTGGGATTTTCTATAGAAAATTTCTTGAGCCCAGCCTTGGGCTGCAAGTGGCATTTTCTATAGAAAATTTCTTGAGCCCAGCCTTGGGCTGCAAGTGGCATTTTCTATAGAAAATTTCTTGAGCCCAGCCTTGGGCTGCAAGTGGCATTTTCTATAGAAAATTTCTTGAGCCCAGCCTTGGGATTTTCTATAGAAAATTTCTTGAGCCCAGCCTTGGGCTCCAAGTGGCATTTTCTATAGAAAATTTCTTGAGCCCAGCCTTGGGCTCCAAGTGGCATTTTCTATAGAAAATTTCTTGAGCCCAGCCTTGGGCTCCAAACGGAGATTTTCTATAGAAAATTTCTTGAGTCCGGCCTTGGGATTTTCTATAGAAAATTTCTTGAGCCCAGCCTTGGGCTCCAAGTGGGATTTTCTATAGAAAATTTCTTGAGCCCAGCCATGGGCTCCAAACGGAGATTTTCTATAGAAAATTTCTTGAGTCCGGCCTTGGGATTTTCTATAGAAAATTTCTTGAGCCCAGCCTTGGGCTGCAAGTGGCATTTTCTATAGAAAATTTCTTAAGCCCAGCCTTGGGCTCCAAGTGGCATTTTCTATAGAAAATTTCTTGAGCCCAGCCTTGGGCTCCAAGTGGCATTTTCTATAGAAAATTTCTTGAGCCCAGCCTTGGGCTCCAAGTGGCATTTTCTATAGAAAATTTCTTGAGCCCAGCCTTGGGCTCCAAGTGGCATTTTCTATAGAAAATTTCTTGAGCCCATCCTTGGGCTCCAAGTAGCATTTTCTATAGAAAATTTCTTGAGCCCATCCTTGGGCTCCAAGTAGCATTTTCTATAGAAAATTTCTTGAGCCCAGCCTTGGGCTCCAAGCGGAGATTTTCTATAGAAAATTTCTTGAGCCCAGCCTTGGGCTCCAAGCGGAGATTTTCTATAGAAAATTTCTTGAGCCCAGCCTTTGGCTCCAAGCGGAGATTTTCTATAGAAAATTTCTTGAGCCCAGCCTTGGGCTCCAAGCGGAGATTTTCTATAGAAAATTTCTTGAGCCCAGCCCTGGGCTCCAAGCGGAGATTTTCTATAGAAAATTTCTTGAGCCCAGCCCTGGGCTCCAAGCGGAGATTTTCTATAGAAAATTTCTTGAGCCCAGCCCTGGGCTCCAAGCGGAGATTTTCTATAGAAAATTTCTTGAGCCCAGCCCTGGGCTCCAAGCGGAGATTTTCTATAGAAAATTTCTTGAGCCCAGCCTTGGGCTCTAAGCGGAGATTTTCTATAGAAAATGTCTTGAGCCCAGCCTTGGGCTCCAAGGAGGATGTTCTAGATGGATGGCTCTAAGGGGTACTTTCTGTAGAAAAATTCTTGAGCCCAGCCTTGGGCTCCAAGCGGAGATTTTATATAGAAAATTTCTTGAGCCCAGCCTTGGGCTCCGAGGTGAATTTTTATATATCCTTTCCTTGGGTCCAATACCAAATTATTCTGTAGCTCCTTCTTCATTCGTTGTTTACCATTTCAAATCCAATACAATACTGCCAAACATCCAGCCCTTGTCAAACATGATAATTGGTGCCTATTGTGACCGCCCTGATAATCCCATTTTAAGCTTAACCGTGTCCGACAATTTGTTGTTTGGCTTAATGAGCTTTAACACCATCAATTTGTCACCTCTTGTTAGTGGTTTTGTCGTCCGTTCGCCTGTGCTCCTGGGTTAGTCCTGTGGTCGGGTGCTTTCTTTTGAATTTCGTGGTTTGAGTCAAACTCAGGCAATCTCAATGACAGTGGTCACTTCGAGTCCGGGCTAATTTGTCAAAAGAAGTCTTAACTTCGTACATTGTAGCCACTTGAAGCTCCTTCGGACAACAATGCTGTCAAAAAACGGCCACATTTTCATTTGTCAGGTAAAGTTACAAAGGATTTTTATCCGACTAATCCGGCATTTTTCGATTATGTAATTATACACAAAATTACAAGTATTATGGAATATTTTTGTTGTATTTTTTTGTAATGTTGTACTGTTGTTGTTGTTTTTAAAAATCCATGTTTACATCCTTCCACATTTATCGGCATTTATTTTTTTAAGGTGCCGTAATGCGGAAAAATATTTTCGTCCTTTTATGTGGTTTTAATTGCAATTGTTGCTCCTTGAAGAGGATTCTTTTCCTCCATTCATGTGTGTGTCCAAACAAAAGATTTTCTCATGCCTAACTTTTTTATTTTCCTTTTTTAATTTTTGTTTTTATTTTTCAGAGTTTCCATTTCAGAAGAGATTTTTTTTCCTTTGACCACAAAAGTGAATTTTCTTCTTTTTTCGGATGATGTGAATCGTATGAGGAGAAAATCCATTAAATTGCAATTGCAGATTTCCGCTTCCGCATGCGCGTTTTATGTGTGAAGAATGTAGGATAATCCGATAATTACACACCACAATTCACCGACCGAAGGGACAGAACACTGGAATTTACTTTGGGTACGTAGGCAATTTGCTGAAAGCGGCGAACAGGTAGGTGGAAATGTTTGCAATGCATGTCGGTCACGTGTTTTTGTTTTTTTTTTAAGAAATTAAAAATTATAAAAAAATTGATGTGGATATTATGGTCAACTACGAAATTTCATACTTGAACTTCGTAGAATGGAAAATAGTTTTGGTAATTTTGGTATGCTTTTAGTGCGATTTTCCAAAATAGTTGACATAATGTGACTGATGCGTAAAATTGATAATTTTTAGATTTCCCCGTTCCCTTAAAATAAATATTTAGTACATTTAAGCACGATTTTCCAAAATAGCTACTTGATGAGCGAAAATTAGAGATATTTATGCTCTTTTATTATACCCTCAGTCATATGGCTAGAGAGGGTATATATCATTTCACACGTGCCTCGTTGCACCAAATCAGTTTCAGGACAATTGGAGTCGATCTAGCGATATCCATCTGTCCGGCTGCCTGGTGCCCACGATAACTCTCGAAGTATCCGATTTGGTTTAAACTTGGTACATCGTAATATTATTATAAAACTTAGATCGTGTTCGGAGATGCTCAATATAGGTCCACTCCTTCTGGTGCCTCCCTCACGAACTTTTCAAAGAAAATATTTTACTGCACAGAAAGAGAAAGGATAATCCGATTTTGCTCCAACTTTGCAAATCCTAATATTTGCATTAGTGCCAGGTTCGGTGTGAAAATGGGCAATATCGGTCCACTCCATCAAGTACCTCCCCCACAGAAGGATTAAAATTTTAAATAATTATAACTTTTATAAAATGTGCTGTATGATTCCGATTGTCTTCAAATTACACACATCTCGATATTTTTATTAACCCGAGGTCTGGTGTTAAGATGAAGTATATCAGTCCACACCTTCTGGTACCTCCCCACAAAGTGTTAACATTTTGAATATGCATGAAGCTCATAAAATGTAAAATTAATCTATTCCAATCAAACTAAGTACATTTTAATATTTCTACTAACACACGATCTCCTGTGAAGATGGAATATATCGGTTCACTCCTTCTGGTACCACACAGGGTCAAAGTTTAAAATAACCGAAATGATCATAATATTCGAAATAAGCATCAGGTTATCTTCATATTTCTCACATCCCATTATTTCTACTAACACAAGAGCTGCTGTGAAGATGGGACACATTGGTCCACTCCTTCTGGTACCTCTTCCACAAAGGATCAAAATTTTGAACGCGAAATTAACATTCGATTCCATTCTGACTCGGCACATCCCAATATTTCTATCAACACAACATCTATTATAAAGATGGTAGAGATCGGACCACTCCTTCTGGTACCTCCCCCACAAAGGGTTCAAAATTTGGAAAAATAAAACGCCCATAAAACTCCAAATAACCATGCAAGACTTTTCAAATTTATGATTTCGCATAAAACTTGGAAAAAACTGTTTTGCCCATACTAATATTTTTAGCTAGATTAGATGATACATGAAAATGGAATACTTCGGTCGACTTTATCTGGTATCTTACGCACATTTCTATATTTTCTAAATATTATCACATATCGCATATAAAGTGAAGAAATTAACCAATATTGTCCCAACCTCGCAATGTTTATATAATATTTATTTAGGTCCGATACGAAATTCACAATATTGACCTATTCTTTTGGAACCTACTCCATAGAGGGTCAGCCATTTGAATAATCATAACAGAAGTCAGAACAGAATATATTTAAATAATCGAACATTGGCTGAGTGTATACATCTGTCGGCAAAACCTATCGATACTTTTTAACTTGTTTATTTAGTACTTTTCGTACACTATAAAGTACGTCTACATGCTTTACACTCGTCGTGGACTCTTATACCAAAATTTTTTAATTCCGCTTCTGTTTGTAGACTAACCAAATTTTATATTTTTCGAATTCTCAGGACTCCCCCTTATCAACCCCTTACATCCAGATTTACCCGTATGTCAAAAATCGTTCATAGTCGGACACACAGTTACTCCTATTGCTATTATACCAAGCCTAGTACCATTTTGCATTTCTCGTTGCTGTACAGGGTGAAATAAAAAACTGCAACAAAGTCAAATGCCATATTTTTTTTTTAAATTTTATTGAATGAAAGCAAAAAATGTCGGAAATAGCATCAAATTTTAGAATAAGTTTAGATTTGTACGAATTGGTGACCTTTAGCACGGATTATGTCCTTCAAACGGCAAATGAAACCGTCACACGCTGCCCGAATGATGATCTGCGGTATTTTGGCCCATTCCCGGCGAAGAGCTTGCTTGAGGTGATCGACACTTTGGTAGTGTCAACCTTGCTTTCCAAAATACTCCAAAAACAATAGTCCAACGGATTGGTATCCGGAGATTTTGTTGGCCATTTTGCGCTGGAAATGAAGACAGGAACCTCATTTTGTAACTATTCTTGGTTGGCGCGTGCTGAGTGCGATGGTGCTGTTTCCTGTTGGAATGTCCAAGGTCTGCGGCCAAAATGTTTGCGTGCCCAAGGCTTTAATACACCCTCCAGAATATTTTCGCGACAATATTCGGCATTTATTCTGATGCCACGGTCGAATAATACGAGCGGAGAGCGACCATCGGCTGTTATGGCGGCCCATACCATCACCATGGCCGGCGCTTGAATTCTGGTGGCCAACCGGAGGTGCACATTTTCAGCTGACCTCTTTGGCAAGCACGAACGAATTTTTCTCATCGGAGAAAACCAAATTCGGCAGTTCACCACTTCCAGCCAAGTGAAGCAACTCTATAGCTCTTCTGAGTCTATTTTCTTTCTGTTGCGGTGTAAGTTCTTGCACTTTTTAGAATTTCATTGGCTTACCCCGAGTTCATTTTTCAATATTTGCCGAATGGAATATTGCGATCTGTTCAGCTCACGAGCCATTTTTCGGCCACTGCGACACGGGTTTCGATCAAGTCCCTTTTTTTACTTTTCGAACCATTTCTGTTGATGTTGCTGTTTTCTTCAGTCCACTTCCTTGACGTTTGGCTACGCTACCAGTATCACGTTAACGAGCGATGGTACGAGACACAAAAGATTTATTCACATTGAAATACTGAAGTTCTCTAACGATAGCCACTTGTGGTTTTCCAGCCAAATATAAAGAAATCACACTATCGCGCTTGAATTCCATCACGAATAACTTTTATTCTGGAAAATTCTCGTCAAAATGCTTTTGTACACTTGTAAACAATATAATGAGCTGTCACATTAATAATTTTAGTAGCTGTCGGACGAGTGGATTAAAAATTACAGCAGTCTGAAATTACATCTCACCCTGTAAAATTTCAAGGTTTTAGTTCATGGTAGATTTTAATACTTGTCGTACATCAAAAGTTCGAATTTCGTAAAAACCCTTTGAAGACCCATAATTCCAAATTTCAGAATTCCAGTTTTATGTATGTGTTTTTTGAGAACATAATGGTACAATATTAGCACTATTTCAGTACTTTTCGTACCTATGTTGAACGAATTTCACAATTTTTTTCATAAAACAACCCAACTTCGCAACTCCGCCTAAAGTTGACCCCAGCCAAACTATCAAGATTCTAGCTTCAACCATTTTATCTGGCTTTAGCCATTTCTGAGGTTTAGTCTGTGAGTTAATCAGTCAATCCCTCAACTCTATAAAAAATTTTGATGAAGTATGACTCAGGATACGTCTCAATCCTGGATATTTCAATCTGCGTTTTCCCTAAGAAGAAAATATTAATGCCAAATAGAACCCTCTAACATTAATTTCAAAAAAAAAAACAACGATTTTTTTTTTGCCCCGACATCCAAAAAATTCTCCCAGTGTAAAAAATACCCCGACACTTTGTTGTCGTCGGACGCATTTATTTGTTTTAGTCCAGCCTGAAAATTACTGGCGTTTTCGTTATTAGACATTACCACTTTATTATTAGCGAAAGGTGATCGATTTGGCGCTTCGTGATCAATTTAAGACAACACACCCAGGCAGACAGACGACCAGTCAACCAAATTTAACAAAATTCCCAAAATCCGGATAAGAACCCCCCAAAAAATAAGAGATTAGCCGAAAATCCCAAAGTAAAACAAATAAAATCGCAGGAGCAGCAAAAAAAGATGTAGAGGGAGGTGGATACCTCTAAAAGATCTGCTTATTTTCTTCTCCAGCTTAAAGGTATCACAGCACATTGATCCATTGATGGAAACAGAATCATCCTTGGCTTTATTGCGGTGTGCCAATAATTACATATCAAGTGTTGTTGTTATTGTTGCCGTGATATGAAGGCAGCGATTCATTGCATTGACCAATTGATGTTAAATGTTTTCGTTTTTCGGGTTCTTAGGCTATGAACCAACCTGCGATCCAATTCCTCTTTTGTTTATCTTTCATTGACGTTTAGTTGCTACCATCTCACCTGGTGAGAGCCTCTTCAGCAGCTCGCGAAACCAAGAAAAAACACCATCGACAATAAGTGGCTAACCTGGCTGTCAATGCGCTATGACCTAAACTTAACGCGATCAATAAATGTGTTAAATTCGACATGGTGTGCCCCCCTTCGTTGGAAGCTTTGAAGCGTCTGCTGATTGTCCCAGGGGGATAAACGCAATGCGAAATGATTTTGGTGTTTTTCTGTTTGTTTTCATTGATCCTCTGGATTCGAATGGTATATTGCAGTGCGGTTCGATTTTCGTTTCATTCATAACTGTTTGCGGGATGTGTGGATTAACGCAAGGAGCACAGTGGTACAAAGCGAGACTAAGTATGTATCATGGGGAAAATTGTCAGATAAAGGGAAAATAGTTCTGAAATTTGTAGCATATATGAAATACAGTGTAGATAGACATAACAAAGGGGTTCTAGGAAATTCGAACTTTATGAGGTAACAGTTTATGAGGATATTTTTAATACGATCAGTCATATCCATTAATCTCTGCAATATTCTACACCAGCCCGGTGTTATCGTGGACAGATTTCAATTCGAATACTTTCGAGTCATTAGCTGCAACCGCAGTGCGTTCAAACCAAGAGCAGCCCATTCGAGACTATATATCACAATTTGAAGTTCTCCCATCGGAGAGCAATCTGGCAGCAATTCGAAATGTTTGTAACTGATTGCCTTCAAGGCGACAGAAAACCAAATACTTTCGAGTCGAGCAGAAACTTCTCCATTTTCACCCGAATAACATTTACCCTATAGCAACTCCATAGCGACCTTCGAACCAATCCCAAACCACTCGTTTACCTGCGAATTACATAAATATTTCGAATCTCCGAGTTTTAAACAACTCAAAGACCTCCGATCCGAGAGTAAACAATTACATCTGAGCTCCACAGTAACCGAAATATTTGTGAATCCAGAGCCATCGATTACATGCGAATCCAATATCCGAATACTTCGGACCTATATTAAAACTTTCAAACCGAGAGCCACCATCCGGTTGCCTCCCTGGCAACATAGAACCGAAACCCTTCGGTTTCCTCTGAGCTGAATACTTCTCAAGCCTCCGAGTCTATAACAACTAAAAGACTTCCGGTCCGAGTGTAAACCACACGGATATATCCGAGCTTCGCAGGAACCGAAATATTTGTGAACCCAAATCGAATCAGCCAGTAATCTGCTAGCCTGTGACATTCTGAATACCTTCTAGCCGATAGAAATTCCACAAAAAAGTAACCATTCGTTTGCATAACCGACGACAGAAAACCGAATATCTTCAAGGAGGATCACTCAATTACGTCCCGTATGGTAACTAGTAAACCTCCGAGGCATCAGCAATAAGGATGTCTTTGAGCAACCAATAAGCCTCTATTACCTCCAATTTGAAAACTCAAAAAAACTCCGAGCTTATAGCAATTCGAGAGACTCCGAGCAAATTAAAGACTTACGAACCGAGATCGCACCAACTGATCTCTCACGAACGAACATCCCAGATGAGAGCAGTCTCCATATAAGCAACATTGACCTCCGATCTTATAGCAATTCGAAGCACTCTGACAACCTCAAATTACCTGCAAACGACGACAGCAAATGAAAGACTTGCGAACCGAGGACAAATCAACTGATTTATGCCTAACCAACATCAATCCGAATGCCTCCAGTCTCCAATAGAAATTCCACCGATTACCGAGAGCATCCATTCGAATGCTTCCAAGGTGACGATAAACCGAATGCCTTCGAGTCAAACGTAAACCACTCGGTTGCCTCCGAACCTATAGTAACTCGACCAACTGAGAGCAACATTTTGATTGCCACTCAAGCGACAGCAAACCGAGAACAAACCACTCTATTGCCATTTAGATGAATAGTCGAATGCTTCCCAGCATTTAGAAACTCGAAGGACTTCGATGCAAGAGCAAACCATACAATTACTTCTGCTGCGACAGCATGCGGAATTCATGTGAACCGAACCTTCTAGTAAAAAGTAATTCCATCGATTCCCTCCGAACCCAAAGCAATCATCCGATTGCCATTCATGCAACACAAAAACCGGACACCTCCGGCCAAGTAGCAAGAACTTCGAGCCGAAAAATAAACTCCAGACTACCTTCTACTACAGCGACTCGGATACTTCCGAGTACAATACTCAATCACTTTCGAATCAGACACTAAATACCAGATAACTTCCGACTACAACACTTTCGAGTCGACAGCAAAAGGAATAATTCTGAGAAAATACCTGAGAATATCCACCAAATACTTTTATGATCTGAGTAGCCGAATTAGCACTATCAGTATACTACAGCTTTATGTCACTTGGGCTATGAGAATCATGGTTGGGTTGCAGGGCAATCGCAAGAACCCGAAAAATAATAGGATTTATCATCGACATTAATGCTTCCATCAGTCGCAGTGCTTAACTACCCATTTGAACCGCTACTCGAGGATGTCGAGAGGTTCCTTCCAAAATCGTTTAAAATCTACTCGTTAACAATTTACTGACAATATCAGGTCCGAAATTTTTTAGACTGTGAAAAAATCTTCTCGGGTAACAGGTGAGGACCATAAGCCACATATTTTTATGTGATAGACCCAGAGCTTTACACTACACACATTCTATACCTTTGAGACCCCTCGAAAACCAATATGGACTCGTACAGGAATAACAAAAACTCAATTCGATTCATTCCTCAATGGCTTCATCTGATATGGATACCAATAATTTCGATATGAAACTAGTGTGTATTGCTGAAATTTGTTTTGCAGCAATCCTTGTTGTTGCTGTTTTTAGGCGGCAATTTCAAGCGATACAAAATCCCCAACTTTTTGTGGACAGGCAGCAAATCCAATTTGTTCGATATACTGATAATCGGAAAACAACGATCAGTGTTTTGTTGTATTTGTTTTTTTTTTTTTTTTTTTTTTTTTTTGATACACCTTTCTGGACTGGACGTTTCAGTTGTTTTTTTTTTATGAATTGAAGGGATTAATTTGACATCAGTGTCGCGCTTGCATGGGAATTACTTAATGCATTATTTAAAAGTTAAGTCTGCCCCCCATTCATGTGATATTCTACAAAATTTCGATGGGAAATTAGGACAAAGGACTCTAGTTTTGTTTAGTTGCGATTTAGTTTACGGAAATAAGATAAGGACTATTTCCATTACTCGTTTCAACGATTCATCTGCTCCATTTCATAAGTAACTTTTGGTTTACGTAGTCTACCCCTGCTATCCCCACTTGAGTTTTATTTCCCCCTCTCATTTTGAAGTGTGATGCTCCACTTTATTTTAAAGAATATAATTTGTTCACCTTATTATTGGTATTATTTTCATTTGGAGGCTGGGTTTGTTTGTTTTAGGAAGCCATTAAATGGGCGTTTTTATTATTTAGCCAAGCTCACACAGCACAAACTCATTCACAGAATCATTTTTTTTTTCTTTTGGTTTTAGTTGGTCGTTGGATCGATCACGTCCCAAAAAACAATAAAAAGGAAATTCTCATAATTAACTATAATTTTGGGGTTCCACCAAAAAGCATTCAGATATAAAACAAACAAAAGTTGTAGGAGGTTGTTCGGCGTTGAAATTTGAAGTTTTCGAAGCCTCAAAATTTAAAGTTGTTCACTCCTCATAATTATGTTTGGGGTTTTTAATGTCTTTATTTAGTTAAATGATTTTCGATTGAAGTCAAAAAGGAATTATTGTGAGTTGTTGCAGGTGTTTCGAAATCAAACGTAGGATACTGAAGAAGAAACACTAATAGTTTTATTTGTCATGGACAATATTGGGAACATTGAATATATGTCAACATATTTGGTGCACAATAACCATTAAATCGAAAGAAAATATGCTGGAGGTTATATAATCTAATATGAAAGCTATAGCTATATCTGAAAAGATTGTCACCAAATTTGAAATACCTGTTTCTATTTCCAATTCGGTCAGATGTGTTGAAATGCATTTGGAAAAAATATTACACTGTGGCACTATAGATCGGACGAAGACATAAAAAACTCATAGATGACACATTTTGAGCCACCACACAATATAATCGTCCATTACTATTGGTTGGTACAAAAGAAATCTCTCCCCAATCCTATAGATAAGGAATGGATATTGTTAATCGACTATAGAAAAATAAGTAAGAATTTAGTGACCGAAAAATTCTCTTTACCAAGAATATATGAACATTTAAACCAACTTGGAAGACCTAATTATTTTTCCTTTTTATACCCTCCACCATACTATGGAGGTATATATATATATAACAAAGTATATATATTCTTGATCAGCGTAAAATTCTAAGACGATTTAACCATGTCCGTCTGTCTGTCTGTGTGTCTGTCTGTCTGTATTTCTGTCCGTCTGTATGTCTGTCTGTTGTAATCATGCTATCTTTCGAACAAATTGAGATAGAAGGCTAAAATTTTGCACACATGTATATTTTGCCAGTAGGCAGGTTAAGTTCGTAAATGGGCCATGTAGGTCCAAGTTATCATATAGCCCCCATATAACGGTACCTCCCGATATTCGGTATTTTGATGATTTTAGCGACATTATTCAACGGAATTGTTTCAAATTTGACATTTGAAGTTCGTAATACTACAGCGTAAGACAGGAAATTTTCTGTGCAGGTCCACGTCTTCGTGTAGCCCCCATATAACGGTACCCCCCGATATTCGGTATTTTGATGATTTTAGCGACACTATTTACCGGGATTGTTTAAAATTTCGCATGTGAAGTTCATAATGGATACTTCAGCCCATGCCAGAAAATTGTCTGTGCAGGTCCACGTCTACGTATAGCCCCCATATGATTTCATCTACATTATAAACAGATTTTTCTTTAAGTTTCGCATTTAAATATTGTAATAACTTATGACAAAAGTTGAACTTACAGCTTTTTTACTTGTTAGAGCTAATTCCTGGATTTCACCAAATATCTTTGGAAGACACATTTATGGAAATGTCTCCTTTTTCAACGTGGCGGTTCTTACCAATTCCCTAATTTACGATAGGAGTATGGACCGAAAATAGCACCAAATTCTTTTCAAAGAATGATGACCTTTACGTTTAGGGTTCAACATCTAAATTTGGACCGGTTCTCACCAATTTCAATAGGCTTCTTCCTTGAGCCAAACAAATTATTAACGGAAAAGTTTATGTCAATCAGACAATATGTTCGAACTGTCTTTTGTTTACAAAAATACATGGACAGACGGTGACATATTTTACGACTTTTGTTTTAATAAATTAGCAGGATCTGTGGTACAATGGAGTTTATCTAAGAAGGAACAAGGACGGCTGAAAGAGATTCGTATGGGATTATAAGATCGGTTAGAAGTTTGAGACAGTGTATGCCATTTCTGAGATGGGAAGTTTATGTGTATTGATGGCATAATTTAGTACATTTTGTTCGAATAGTTCTTTTTTTTGGTGCAAGGCCCTTGTTTTTGTAGACTAGTCTCCTACGTACAATAATTGAGAGTTCCAGCTCTTCTCGGTCGTTCAATGACGTTCGAAAAATATTTAGTAACTTTCAATATTTTTGGTCCCTTTTAGTACAAATCGGCCTAATTGTGTAATTCTTACTTTATGAAACTCGGTGGAACACTGTGGACCTACATGGCCCATTTCCGAACTTAACCTGCCTACTGGAAAAATAAACATGTGTGCAAAATTTTAGCCATATATCTCAATTCATTCGAAAGATAGCGTGATTACAACAGACAGACAGACAGACAGACGGACAGACAGACGGACAGACAGACAGACAGACAGAGGGACATCGCTAAATCGACTTAGAATTTTACGCTGATCAAGAATATATGTACTTTGTTGGGTCTGACATGAGTATTTCGAGGAGTTACAAACGGAATGACAAAGTTAATATACCCTCCATAGTATGGTGGAGGGTATAAAAACACGCGTAATATAGGTGTTCGATTTTCTTGAAATACAAGTTATTGACCAATTGTGTCCAATACTATTGTGAAAATGGGATATATATACAGGGTGAGATGAAAAAAACTGCAACAAAGTCAAACGCCATAATTTTTACAATTTTTAAAATTCTATTGAATGAAAGCAAAAAATGTCGAAAATAGCATCAAATTTTAGAATAAGTTTTGATTTGCTCGAATTGGTCACCTTTGGCACGAAGCGTTTGCTTGAGGAGGTCGACACTTTGGTATTTTTTAGTGCCAACCTTGCTTTCCAAAATACTCCAGACACAATAGTCCAACGGATTAGTATCCGGAGATTTTGGTGGCCATTTTGCGCTGGAAATGAAACGAGGAACCTCATTTTGTAAACGTTTTTGGGTGGCGCGTGCTGAGTGCGATGGTGTTGAGACCTGTTGGAATGTCCAAGGTCTGTGGCCAAAATGTTTGCGTGCCCAAGGCTTTCATACACTCTTCAGAATATTTTCGCGATAATATTCAGCATTTATTTTAATGCGACCATCGGCTGTTACGGCGCCACACACCTGGTGGTCAACCGAAGGTGCACATTTTCAGCTGACCTCTTTGGCAAGTAAACACGATCATTTTCATTTTATTTTGTTTACAAACAGCATGACAACGAATGTTTTCTTATCGGAGAAAACCAAATTCTTTTGAGTCTATTTTCTTTCTGTTGCGGTGTAAGTTCTTGCACTTTTTGCAATTTCAATGGCTTTACCCCGAGCTCATTTTTGAATATTTGCCGAATGGAATATTGCAATATGTTCAGCTCACGAGTCACTGCGACGCGGGTTTCGATCAAGTCGCTTCTTTACTTTTCGAACCATTTCTACTGATGTTGATGTTTTCTTCCGTTCACTTTCTTGACGTCGGGCTACGCTACCAGTATCACGGCAACGAGCGATGGTACGAAACACGGAAGATTTATTCACATTTAAATGCTGGAGTGCTTTAACGATATTATAATCGCTGTCGGATGATATTTTAACCGCTGGCGGATGAGTGGCTTAAAAATTACAACACTTTGAAGTTGGTTGAAGTTTTGTCATGTCACCCTCCTTACATCAGCCCTACTTTCTCAACTTAATTCTTATGCCAAACTTCAAGGCTATAGCTCTATCCATTCATATAATACCAAAAGGTACGGTATTTAGTGCTTTTTACTTCTTCTAGTACACTTATAATTCAAATTTCAAAAAACCCAGTCTCATTATCAAGTTTATGATTATATAGGTTCAGTGGTTTCGCCAGAAAACCTTTTCATTCCAATATCCCGATATGCGAGTTAATCTCAACCCCAAATATAAAAGGTTACCACTTTTTCAATTTTAGAACTCGTATTGAGCCGAGCTACCCGTAACAAATATTCTGAGAATTTATGTGAAGTAAATATTGAAGTTTGAATTCAGATGGAACTATATCGTAATATGAGTCGATTTCCTTTAAATTTGATGGAGGCATTATTTCTGCTGTACGTGTCCTGTCACAACATACATTGTTGCAGGGTTATTTCTAGGATCTATCTGATATGAATTGCATATTGCGACAAAGTCAAGCTCTGGTATTTTGGGCAAAAAAAGTTGGGTATCATCCCGCGGTAGCGCTCAACATTCGCAGGTTTGTTACGATAGCAGTATCTTTGGAGAAGTACGGTCCAATGATGCCTCCAGCCCATAAACCGCACAAAACCGTTAGTTTTTCTTGATGTATTGTTAGTTTTTGCAATTCTTCTGTCTGACCTTTACTTCAAAATTCAAGCTTTGTCGCTGAACACAATGCGCGCCCACTGTACCCCCTCATTTCGAACATTTTAGGTTTCAGGCGTATTTCTATACCAAATTAGTTGTAATTGAGTATTTCAAGATCTCACAGGATACAAACCGTCCAAATGTTCAATATGGTCTCAGACAAACTTACGGTCTTCTGTAGATGAGAGACCTTTGTAGCACTTGTAAAGATTGGAAATCCTCTATGGATAGATGTATTTTTATCTTCTACAAATTAAGCAATTTCAATTTTTTTTTAATTTTACTGAATTTAAATGCCTTTTTCCCCAAATCCCCAGTTCAAAAACAATTTTTTTTAATATTTTAAATTTTTATAAAAATATATATTTTGGCTAATTAATTATAATAATTTGTTTATATAAAAAAACTTAAAGAAAAACTTAACTAATAATGTCTTCCGGTTTTCTGCTTATAAATAATAATTACAAATTTCAAAAAATACTAAATTCAACTATACATCATACACAGCAACAACTATTTACAACAAAATTCTGAGGCAGGTTAGGCAGGCAGGCAGGCAGGAGGCTTGATTACTTCAAGGTACAAACTTTGGCACGAGCTCAACTCAGTTTCCAGCTTTCGGGAGAATGAAGACCGCTTAACGCAACAAATCCCCCAGGGCGGCAATGTAGGTCTGGGCCATTTGCAGAGTTTCGTGTTTGGATAACTGGCGATCATTGCCCAGACAGGGCAGATATTGACGTAGACGATCGAAGGCTTGATTGAGATTTTGCATGCGACGACGTTCACGGGCATTGGCGGCCAAGCGACGTTTACGTTTGACCACAGGGGAGATTTGTTTGCCACGACGTCTTTTGCCTCCAGCCTGGGATTCATTGGGATCGGATTCGTTGTGTCCAGAAGCAGCGGAGTCATCTTGATCATGGAATTCAAAGGAACCGCTGCCCTCAAAATCATCCTGGGAAGAGCTGTGGCCATCGGCATCGAAGAACATAAGATTATCATCGGCATCGACACTGTCTTCGAATAGGGCGCCATTGTCGAAGTCTACAAATTGTTGGAAATCATCGTTGCTGTAGGTTACTGCTGGAGGGGGTTGAGGGATGGTGACAGGGCTGGTGCTGGTGGTTGCCTGGGCTTTGGCTTTACGTGTGTAGGACCTTTTGGGTTTTGTTGTGGCCTTTGCGGTCTTACAGGTACCCACATTGGAGGAGCCCATAACGGGAACACAAGTATCAGGCACTGAGATGGGACTTTCCACTGGAACGGGGGAAATTTGTTGGACTTGTTGTTGTAGTGGAGCAATTTGTTCCGCCGTCAGTAGAGGATACTGCATCACCTGCTGCTGATGCGATTGGGGCAAACTGACATTGCCATAGATCACATTGAGATCCACAAATTCCGGACTTTCCGAACGATGTGAGGCCGGTGATGAAGTTAGCCAACCATCCGAAGAGGCCTGTTCAAAATTCAAATATCCATGGGTATTCAAATAATTATTGCCATTGCTGGTCACCGGGAAGTGTTGGACCGGCAATTGGGCCTGGGCATTCAGCTGAGGCGGATTATAGACCGCCATGGGATTGAAATAGGTTTCACTGCTGCTACCTTTGAAACTTTGTAAATCCTCGGAGGTTTTGTAGTAATAACGATAGACTTCGTTGGCCGACATGATGTTGAACGAGTGTGTGGTTCGTTGTTTTTTTACGAAGAGTAGTAGAAGAGAGGAGTTTTGAAACTTTGATGTTATTCCTTGCAACTCAAGTGAGTTTCTGCTTCAACCAGAGTCCTGTGGCCGCTATTTATAGCTCTGCTGGTTGTGGTAAATTTCACAAGTGAATCTACCACAGCAGGTATCGAAAGACAGGTAAGTTGTTGGCCACCATCCAATGGAGTATTGCCTTCCTTTGCATTCCAATGGATGAAGCAACCCTCAAAGCACGCACACACTCACACACCAACTCAGAGCAGTTATTTTCTGTGTGTGTGTCTGTGTGTGCGTTGTTGCAATAACCATCCTTGTGCATGCCCCCGATGCCCATGTATTGGAATTTTTATTCGCCAGCAACAGCAACAACAGCTGGCTGGGGATTGTGGTCGTCTCGCCAAACAATAACCATTCCGACTAGCAACAGCATCAGCACGTGCTCCTTAAACCCAGGCTGTCCGTCCATCCAGCCAGCCAGCCAGCCATCCAACTTGTTAGTTGTTCTTGTTGTTTGATTTACGACCCGACCACTTCACTACTCCAATGCAACCAATGAAATCCACAGCAACCAAGTGTGGTGGGTACTGGAAAGCCATGCTGATTGGTTGCCTGGCGTCTGAGGTTCTTTTTTCAATTCTTTTTTGATTTCTTCTTTTTTAAGAAATAACAGCAACAACCAGCCCTGCACGATGTAAACTTTGCAACATCAAGTTTTTTTCTCTTTTTGGTTTTTGGTTGAGAATAATTTTTATTTTTGGAGATTTTTATAAGACTTCATTACAGACGAACGGGAGAACGGTATTGAAAACAGATTTTACAGATGTTTTCAGAGCATTTTTGTTGCAAGTTTTTGTCATATAAAGTATTTTATTTCGGCGTATTTTTTTTATAAATAAACCTTAGAAATCTCCTATATTTAAACAAATAAAAAAGCTGTAAGACCGAACTTTGAATACCCTCCACCATTTGGAACGACTTTGGCAATTTTCAAAAAAAAAAATAGAATCCGTTAAAAATTCTGTTAAAATTTTAAAAATACCGAATTTAGCCGTTATATAGGGACTATACAACGATATGGACCTGCAAAGACACGTTTTGTAATAAGTCATTACAATATTCAAATGGGAAACTTGAAAAAAAAAAACGGTGAATAATGTTGCTAAAATCATCAAAATATCGGAATGGTGCGGTGGGGGGGGGGGTACCGTTATATGGGGGCTATACGAAGATGTGGACCTGTTTACGAAAACACCTGTTTACGAACTTTAAATGCTAAATTTAAAACAATTCTTGTGAATAATGTCGATAAAATCATGTACCGTTATATGGGGGATATACGAAAACGTGAACCTACATACGATTTTTTCTGTCATAGGCTGTAGTACCCATTACGAACTTCAAATACGAAATTTGATATACTTCCGATAAATAATGACGCTAAAATCATGAAATCTCTAATATCGGGAGGTACCGTTATATGGAGGCTATACGAAGACCTGGACCTGCACAGACAATTTTCTGTCATAGGCTGTAGTATCCACTACGAACTTCAAATACCAAATTTGAAACAATTCCGGTTAATAATGTCGCTAAAATCATCACAAATTCGGAAGGATCTCTTGCCAGAAAAGAATAAGTTCTAAGAAAATCTTTCAAAATTTGTATCGCTTATCATTTTTTCATATGTGACTTACAATTTTGATTTGTACATTTTTTAATATTTTTACACCCTGCAAAAAATTTTCACAAAATTTTGCATGGAAGTGGGGTTATAGTCAGAATAAAAGCCTATTGTTATTAAATATGTACATTTAGCGATTCAAATGGACCTAGAAATGTAAATTTTCCTGAGTTTTGCGGGTCACAATTAAAAACCAATCGACACCGAATTTTGAAAGAAAAGAGTGTTAAGGACAGGGCAAAAGTCTAATATTTTGGAAATTCTTTTTTATTTGAAATTATTTTGAATACCAATCAGCACAAAAGAGAGGAGTAACTGTAAGGAAAATGTTCCGGTCAAAAGCCAAAGATAACATTTGTGCAGGACTGTATGGCATTATTTAAAAAAATCTACCAAAATGGATTTAGACCTAATGAGGCTTTCCCATATATTTGTAGGTTATCACATGATCGGCCCTGCACGACTATAGCCTTTGCTTACTTGCTTTAATTTGGTTTTTTGTAAAAAAATAGCAATGATACAAAAATTGGCAATTTTTGCACCATTCGTACTCTTTAAGTACAAAAATTCCAAAATACTTTTTATACGCCTTTTTATATCCTACACCACATAGTGGTAAGGGTATTATGTCTTTGTGCATTTGGAGAAGGAAGCGAGATAGACCTATAGTTACTTTTGAGGATCTCCATAGAATCACTTTCTGAGTTGATTTATCCATGTCAGTCAGTCTGTCTATGTACTCTTGTGAACAAAATGCAGGTCGCATTTATTTGGCCCAAGGACGAAATTGGAGATGATCGGTCAAAATTTAGATATAGCTCCCATATATATATCTTCTTCCGATTTGCATTTTATTGTGCACCAAACGTGTAATATCAGCCCGAATAGTATGGAATTTTGAACATACAACCAAATTAGACCTGAAAATAAGTATGCCAAATTTGATCGGAATCGGTTCAGATATAGCCATAGCTCTTATATATATTGTTCATCCGATTTGTTATTTTTGTCCTCCGCAGCCGTAATTGCACTCTGCAACAACAATATTTGGGGAAATATATCAAATACCACTCAGAAATATCTTTGCCAAATTTTATCGAGATCGGTTCCGATTTGGATATAGCTCCTATATATATCTTTATTTGATTTCAAATTAATTTTGCACTAAATCTGCAATACAAGTCTGATTTTAAAAGATACAAATGCTTCTGCATATTTAGTCCTTTGAACTTTAAATTAAATTTATAATCATAGCGTGTATGATTGAACTCTCCCATAAAAACTTTTAATTGTTATGCGGAGCTCTACTAAATTAGCAAAGTGGTGTGGGTATCATAAAGTCGGCCCCGCCTGACTTTAAGACTTTCTTTACTGGTTTTAAGCTGTATCTGACATCCGGTGTCAAATATCAATGTTGTAGAGTGGATATTACGAAAATGCGGTACCAAATCGGATGAGACATACATATGGGGAACTATAGCTATTTGAACCGACTTTTAACAAATTTTAAGTACTTGATTCAAAGCTGAATTCGGTCGGATGTACCGAGATACATCATTTTTGGTCGCACAATTAAATTGAAATTTGACTGTATTCGCTACTTTTTAAATATACTTTTTGTAGATAAACGATCATTAATCGATTTTAAATTAGGTTCTTAACAGACCACACTTTAGACTCAAATTCCAACCATTCAAAATCAAAAAATATTTAAAATAATTAAATTTAAAATATCGTTAAATTGGGACCTACGAGAAGATATCATAGGTAATTGCGATATTTAAATACGAAACATAACACAATTCCGCTGTCGCTAAATTCATCAAAATACCCATACGAATACATCGATCAATATAAAAATCATCAAAATACCGTCTTTAGGGAGACACCTTTATATGGGTGCTATATGAAGACGTGGACCTGCATATGCAATTTCTGTCATAGGATTTAGTACCCATTAGGAACTTCAAATTCTAAGTTTAAAACATTAATGGTACAAATTATTAAAATACCAAATATCTGGAGGTATATTAAAATGGGGAATATACCAAAATTTGGACCTGTATTGACAGCTCAAAACATGGACCAATTTACAACAAAATCGTGACTAAAACACTTTGTTTCTCTCCGTATGAGACGTTGATGTTCTCTCAGGCATACAAACCGTGACCGTAGAAATAAAGAGATAAATAAAGCCAAATAGGGATTAGTTTAAATATAATATAAATAACCGTTTATTGAGATGTTGTGAGAGTTTGTCAACCCGAGTTGACAGATTACCTTTTCTATGCGTTTAGCTCCGTAGCTAGCAAGAGAGTGCCAATAAGCTAACAATGTCGCAATGCACCGATGTGGCTGAAAGCACCGATGCTTCCAGGAAATCTCTAACAGCAACTCGGGCTGAAAGAGTACCCAGAGAGAGTTGTTGAGAAATGACTTGGAAAAGCTGCCTACGGTCCGAGCTGTGCGAACGTAGGCCCCAAGGAGAGTTGTAGGGAAAATCTTCATACTAGGAAGGCACACTTAGAAACCCCTAATTCTGTTTGTACAATTATATGGGGGCTATACCGAAACGTTGACATATATAGCCAATTTTCAATGCCAAAGATTCTGCAGATCTAACATTCATCTCCATAATATTTTATCAATCTACCTCGTTCGTAAGCTGGAGTGATTTCCACAGACGGACGGATATCGCTAAATCGACATAGAATTTTTGTGCTGATCAAGAATATACTCCGTGGAGTCTAAAATGTATATTTCGAGGTGTAACAATCGAAAAGACAACCTTTATATACCCTCCATACTATGGCGGAGGGTATAAAAATATGGGAAACGCCAAGAATTGAAAGAAGTTATAATCTTTTAAATGCTGCTAAAATCAGGCGGAACTATTGTATGTCTGATACTTACCGGTACTATGAGCCTTTCGCCGTCCATAACTCTCGAAAGTGTGTTTAATAAGCTAATATGAATGCCCCGGTTTGATCAAACTTTGTTTAACTGCTATCGAATTTCAATCGTGTTTATGGATAAAGTGTATTTTATGCAAGGGGAAAAATGCTCTCTTTCAACTCAATACCTCAAAGGGCATATATGATTTTTTAGTCCTGAAAATTTCGACCTCAAAAACATTTCCTTCATTTTTTGCTGATTTCCTAGTCTAATCAGTTAGCCATCGAAAGTGTGGAAGCTATTTGTAACGTTTAAAATGAAAGATACCGAAAAATTCGATGGCATCATCTATCCGACAGCAACTTGGGCTACCGCAACAGAAGGACCACCAACGCACTAGAGATCCTTTCTACTAAGACCGCTTAATTTTGCCTAATCACGCGCAAAACAATTACAAATCCATTACCCAAAAGGAAAAAGGCAACAACCACAACAACAAAATAAAATCAAACAAGGATATTTCTATAAAGGCTAACAACAAAGGATATTAATACATTTATAAAATCATAAATTGTTCCTCCACTAAATTTCCAATTTTGAATTGGGTGGGCGCACATTTATTAAGCGTGCAATCATTACCACCGAATCAAAAGTCAGCTAACGAAGGAGCGAAGGAAACGAACCTAGGCTAAAACGTAATTTGGGCCAAGCCATGGTGAAGATGATGATGACGTTGTATAATTTAGATGAAACGGGAAAATGAAGGACAAGCATGAAGCGCCGGCGCTAGCGGTTTCTTTCTCCTCTTTTTTTGTATTGAAAACCTTCGCCCAAAGACAATGCCATTGACGAAGGAGGGCGTCTACCCAAACAGTACCGTAACAATTAGACCAGGTCTGAAGGAAAATTTTTTTGCCAAGCCGGTCAACAAGACCTGGTTTGCTGATAGCCACCCTCAAAATATTGTAAACAAGATTCTTTCCAATGATATTCCCAGTCTGAATGGCCGTGGCAAATTTACAAAATGACCAGCTCTACAAACATGGGAGATAGATAATTTGCCATTGGGCCTTTTATTCCTACCAAGATCAGTGATAACTTGTTGGCAATGAATCGAGAGCGAAGGAATGATAATTTGTTCCTTCATTCTTGATCCTTGGCCTTGCGGTGAAATGTTAATCACAAAGTTAATCTCTTATCATTGTTGTGAGTTCGCTCTCTATTTATCTAACTCTCTCAGAGTCTTCCGCTATCTCTTGGCTGCCTGGCTGGTTAATGGGTGGACAAATATGCCACAATTATGAATGTTGGCCATAACTGGTGCTCGAGGAGCAGAACTCAAAACATGTTGCCTTGTTTATGATGCGATTATGATAACAACAAACCGGAAAGATCTGTTGAGCATGTTTATGGATTTTGTTGTTATTGACAATTTCCATGGCTTGTAAAAGAACAACCAGCTACAAATGAGTTTAGTGGCGGGTGGTAACATGCTGAGTCCTTGTTTGTGGCCATCCGGAATCTTCATTGAGATCTGATCTGCTATAAAAGTTGTGAAAACATGCCATGGATTAGGTTTTGTTTATCCTGCAGATTTTTGCAAATTTTCCTATACCAATTTTGGCGATTTGTTCGCCTCGATAAGAGCGGTAGTTAATCTCGTTATTGCCTTATGTCGATCGTTCATTGGGTTGCGGTTTTATTCATAATTGTGGATTTGATGCTCGAGCGAACTTGTTGTGTTATTTCCGCCCACATTATATCCTGAGTCGGATTATGGAGGATCTATTCTGCAAAAGAAGTTGTAGACATCATTAAACATGTTCCGGTTTATGGTGTTGTTTCAGTTTTAGTCCAAATTGGAAAACAAAATACAGGACAGATTTGTTATTCCCTCAGCCATATAACTACAGAGGGTATATATCATTTGGCCCTAGGTCTCTTTGGACCGGATCGAAATTTCCCAAAACCAAACCCCTACACACCAACCCACCTGCTAAATTTCAGGATACTAACTTCAGCCGTTTAGCCTGGGCGTTGATGAATGCAATAGTTAGTCATCGTTTTACTCTTTTATATACATATAGACTAGCAAGTGCCCGCTACTTCGTCAGCGAAAATTATAGCTTAAAAATGAAGATTGGTTCCAATAGTTCGTATAGTACCATATACCGCAACAAAATCAAACGCCATAATTTTTACTTTTTTTTTAAATTTTATTGAATGAAACCAACGAATTATGGCCTTCAAACGGCCAAAGAAACTGTCACACGCTGCCCGGATGTTGTATTTTGGCCCATTTCCCGACGAAGCGCTTGCTTGAGGTGATCGACACTTTGGTATTTTTTAGTGCCCATCTTGCTTTCCAAAATACTCCAGAAACAATTATCCAACGGATTGGTATCCAGAGATTTTGGTGGCCATTGTGCCCTGAAAATGAAGCGAGGAACCTCAATTTGTAACCATTCTTGGGTGGCGCGTGCTGAGTCCTCTTGGAATGTCCAAGGTCTGCGACCAAAATGTTTACGTGCCCAAGACTTTAATATACACTCCAGAATATTGTCGCGATAATATTCGGTATTTATTCTGATGCGACGATCAATTAATACGAGCGGAGAGCGATCATCGGTTGTTATGGCGGTCCACACCATCACCATGGCCGACGCTTGAGTTCTGGTGGCCAACTGAAGGTGCACATTTTCTGCCGACCACTTTGGCAAGTAAACACGATCATTTTGTTTGTTTACAAACTGCAGGACAACGAATGTTTTCTCATCGGAGAAAACGAAATTCGGCAGTTCACCACTTCCGGCCAAGCGAAGTAACTTTTTAGCTCTTTTGGGTCTATTTTCTTTCTGTTACGGTGTAAGTTTTTGCACTTTTTGGAATTTCCATGGCTTTACCCCGAGCTCATTTTTCAATATTTGCCGAATGGAAAATTGTGATATGTTCAGCTCACGAACCATTTTTCGGCCACTGCGACGCGGGTTTCGGTCAAGTAGCTTCTTTACTTTTTGAACCATTTCTGCTGATGTTGTTGTTTTTTTCCGTCCATTTCCTTGACGTCGGGCTACCCTACCAATATCACGGTAATTCACATTTAAATGCTGGATTGCTTTAACGATAGCCACTTGTGGTTTTCCAGCCAAATATGAGGAAATAACACTATCACGCTTGAATTCCATCACGAAATACTTTTTTTCCGGAAAATTCTCACCAAAATGCTTTTGTACGCTTGTAAACAATATAATGAACTGTCACTGGAATAATTTTAACAGCTGTCGGACGAGTGGCTTAGAAATGACAGCAGTCTGAAGTTGGTTGAAGTTTTTTCATCTCACCCTGTAACCGAACATTTGCTGATGGTATGCAGCTGTCCTTAATACCGACTGATGTCATTTAACTTGTTACACTATAAATTATGCATATCAAAAAAAAAAAAACATTGTCCCAAATCCTTTGCACTTTTAGTTAATACCAAATTTAATTCCAGCTCTATTCCTACACTCCATGATAAAACTAGTACCATTTAGTATTTTTCGTACTTTTTTTTCACGAATTTCCAAAAACAACTACAAATCTCAACCCTACACAAGTCGCTCAAGCCAAATTTCAGATTCCGAACACTATCGGTTCATCTAATAAAAAATCAAGTATTATTAAGTATTTTTGTGCTGTATTTTCCTATATGTAACCCTGTACGTAACCCTACTACCAAATTTTAGATTTCAGCTCTATCCCTTTACCGTATATACTACCACCCCCAAATGTCAACACCATACCCTGATGACAATTTTTACATTTCAATCTGTATCCCTTCACCCAACATCAAATGTAGTACTATTTAGTTCTTTTGGCGAAATTCCTTCACCCAATACCAAATTTAGTAACATTTTGTACTTTTCGTATAATTTAAGAAGTAATTTCCAAACCCATTCCATATCCCAATCCTAGCAACGGTTATCGTCAAATAAAATTTCACGGTTTCAGCTCTAGTATTATTTAGTACTTTTCCTACAAATATAGAACAAATTTCCAAACCGCCGCCAAATCTCAAATACAGATATCATCAGTAATCGAAGTATCAAATTTCAGAATCTTATCTCTATCCCTTCACCCAATAGCAAATATAGTACTATTTAGTATTTTTCGTGTACTTGTAGTACACATTCCCAAAAACAACTTAAATTATCAATCCTATACACCAACAGTGAGTTTAATACCAAATTTCAGATTTCATGGTATATCAGCTCCATTTATTAACTTTCGTACGCTTGCTGAAGGAATTTCCAAACCCAAATCAATCTGGGTCAATCAATCTCTGGATTCTAACTTGAGAAACTTCATGGTATTTCAATCAAAATTTTATCTCTAACATCTCCATCAACATTCCATTTGGAGTTGACATCTGAATTGCTAAGGAATAGTTTTCTGTGTTTTAATTAAAGCTATCATAACTAGAACCTATGACACACTCAATAAATCGGAATAATGGAGCTCCCTCTCCTGGTTTGCACCCAATATTTTCTGAAGTCGTTACGAACTGACATTGTGGATCTTACGAATATAAATAAAATTGCATAAACTTAAGTTTACCCTTTTCTTAAAACAATGAAGATCGCTGTCATCTTCCCTCCGGAACAGGTGCAATCGCAACAGTGACTGTCACTAAGGATAACATTTGCCCCCAAATACATTTACATAAAATTGTCAAACGTTTCATTTGCATCCCATGACCTGAGAGACCATCAAGGGTGAACTACAACAAAATGGAATACAAATTTTGTCGGAGAGAGAGAGAACTGAATATACCGTTGCATTGCAATAAGTCCTTTTACGATAACCGAAAAAAAAACATTTATTGGTCGTCTGTTGTTCGGTTCTGCAACAAAATATTTTGTTGGCATTGCGTGCGGTTTGTTGTGTGACATTTTTATCTAATTTTCAATTGTTTTCTCTCGGCATGAGTGTGGCGGTGTTTTGCCGTTGCTTGACTTTGTTCTTTATACTCTGTCTCTATCTACCTATCTCTTTCTTACTCACACCCATAGTACACCTGTATCATTTGCCGAAGATTGTCATAAAGATTGTTAATCGTTCATGCCTACAGGTTGCAATCAATCGATTGATCGTTCGGTGCGGCAACCTTTTATCCCTCCACTCATGTTGAGAGAATATTGTCAATGTTTGAGGGTTAAATGTCGCAAATTTGTCGGTTGTCATTGTGATTGCCGTTTCTCTATTGTTGTTCTTTCTTCTATTGTTATTCCCCTATTGTTGTTCTCTATTGTTCTGGTGTTCTTCGTTTGTCATTCTCTATTCTTCTCCTAAATTTTTGTGGGGTGTGCTGCTACTTGTTTTCAAACTGCTGCTGTTCGATTGTTTCCCCGCTCTCCCCGCTCATGCAAAATGAGGAGGATCTCTGAAGTGCCTTTTTAACTTTGCTGATATTCCGGCAATTGGTTTCTTTTTTGTCATCGGCTTTCCAATAGGAGTCTCTCACATTTGGTTTATTGGCCCTCCAATTGTTGAGATTCCATTGTTTTGAAATTAAATTTAGGTTACCCCATGGGCTGGTTGAGAAATCAACGCCCTTCAAATCGGTGTTGGGTTTTGATATCAAATGTTCTCGATGATCAGCTAGCCATGTGTGTGGTAATAGTTCTTGGAAATTGTAAAGAGTTGGTGGTCTTTAAGAAAATTGGAAGGGAAATTATTACTTAACCATGGGAAATTGAAGAAAAAAATATTCAATAAATTGAGGACATTTGATTATAAATGGTAGCTATTTAAAATTACGGAATATTTCCCTGGACATAAAACCAAAATTATAGAAAAATGCTCTTAAAGCTCTAACAAGTAAAAACAAGCCTTTTCTTTGAACTTTGAAAACCTCCCCTTATTATTAAGGTTATACATATGCCCTGAGCCTATGGCATTTGTGAAGAAGTTGTCAAATGAATGATATTATATCATTTTAAATGTTCCTGCTATATCAAAATTTATAAATATAAGTAAGAAATTATACAGAGTAAGATAAAAAAAAACTGCAACAATGTCAAACGCCATAATTTTCAATTTTTTTTAAATTTTATTGAATGAAAGCAAAAAATGTCGGAAATAGCATCAAATTTTAGAATAAGGTTAGATTAGTTCGAATTTGTCACCTTTGGCACGAATTATGTTCTTTAAACGGCCAATGAAACCGTCAAACGCTTCCCGAATGTTGCTCTGCGGTATTTTGCCCCTGTCCGGCGAAGCGCTTTCTTAAGATGAACGACACTTTGGTATTTTTAAGCGCCAACCTTGCTTTCCAAAATACTCCAGACACAATAACCCAACGGATTGGTATCCGGAAATTTTGGTGGCCATTGTGTAACAATTCTTTGGTGGTGCGTGCTGAGTCCTGTTGGAATGTCCAAGGTCTGCGGACAAAATGTTTGTCTTTAATACGCCCTCCAGAGTATAATCGCGATAATATTCGGCATTTATTCTGATTGCACGATCGATTCATTCCAGCGGAGAGCGACCATCGGCTGTTATGGCGGCCCACACCATCACTATGGCCGGCGCTTGAATTCTGGTGGCCAACTGAAGGTGCACATTTTCAGCTGACCTCTTTGGCAAGTAAACACGATCATTTTGTTTGTTTACAAACTGATGGACAACGAATGTTTTCTCACCGGAGACGGAGAAAACCAAATCGACAGTTCACCAATTTCGGCCAAGCGACGCAACTCTTTAGTTCTTTTGAGTCTATCTTCTTTCTGTTACCCCGAGCTCATTTTTCAATATTTGCCGAATGGAATATTGCAATATGTTCAGCTAACGAGCCATTTTTCGGCCACTGCGACGCGGATTTCGACCAAGTCGCTTTTCGAACCATTTCTGCTGGTGTTGCTGTTTTCTTCCGACCACTTCCCTGATGTCGGGCTACGCTACCAGTATCACGGTAACGAGCGATGGTACGAGACACAAAAGGTTTATTCACATTTAAATGCTGGAGTGCTCTAACGATAGCCACTTGTGGTTTTTCAGCCAAATATAAAGAAATCACACTATCACGCTTGAATTCCATCACGAATAACTTTTTTTTCTGGAAAATTCTCACAATGCTCTTGTACGCTTGTAAGCAATATAATGAGCTGTCACTGGAATAATTTTAATAGCTATCGGACGAGCGGCTTAGATATGACAGCAGTCTAAATTCGGTTGCAGTTTTTTCATTTCACCCTGTATAGGACGCATTTCAAAACCAATGCCAAATCTAAAACACAGATACCACAAGTAATCTAAATATAAAATTTCATATTTTTTTCTCAATCTCTTCCTCCAATAACAAATATAGTACCGTTTAGTACTTTTCGTACACATATAGTACACAATTCGAAAATCACCTTCATATGTTCAGGCTACACATAAACAGCGACTCTAATACCAATTTCAGATTTTAAGTACTAGATGTTCAGCCAAAACCCAATTGTACCAAATATATTACTATTTAGTACTTTTCGTGCACTTTTTGTACACATTTCTAAAACCACCTATTTATCGCTAACCTAACACCAACAGGAAACACAACACAAAATTTCAAAATTCCAATTCCATCCGTTCACCCTTAGCCAATCTGTTCGCAAACTTAGTACACACTTCCCGTAAACTTGCATTCCAACCTTAATTCCCATACCTAACTTCAAGTTTTTAGATCTATCAATTCACATAATACGAAATGGTACCATTGTAGAAGTTTAGTACCATTTCTGATCTTTCCGTAACCAAAAAGTTCGATTTTCCACAAACACTTTGGTAACTCTATCCTGTCCTCCATCAGTAACTCTTTCCAGATTACAGAATACCAGCTCTATCGGTTCAGCAAAATTCCAATTTGTACCTAATTTAATACCATTTAGTACATATGAGTACAAATTTCCATAACAACATGCATCATACAGTCCAATAGAAATCTTATTTTCAAATTCTAGATTCCAACTCTACTGGTTCTCAAAAAATTTAAATTGTACCAAGTTTAGTACACATAAGTACAATTTTTCAAAACTACTTACATATCTCAGTTATACAAAGCAAAAGTAATCTTTTTTTCCAAATTCTGGGATTCCAAATCCATTGGTTCTCCAAAAATTTAAGTTGTACCAAATTTAGTACCATTTAGTACTTTTCACACACATAATTACACATTTCTTAAAATACCTCAGTAATACAATGCAATAGTAATCTTATTTCCAAATTTCAGGATTCCAACTCTATTGGTTCTCCCAAAATTTAAATTGTACCAAATTTAGTACCATTTAGTACAGATAAGTACGAATTTCCAAAACTACCTACATTACTCAGCCCTAGAATGCAATAGTAATATTACTTCAGGATTCCAACTCTATTGGTTCACCCAAATCGAAATTGTACCAATTGTAGTACCATTTAGTACTTTTCCTACACATAATAAAAAAATTACACTCCACCAGCAGTACCTACATACCTCAGTCCTACGATGCAATATTAATCTTACTTCAGGATTCCAACTCTATTAGTTCACCCAAATAGAATTTGTACTATATTTAGTACCGTTTAGTACTTTTCCTACTGCCTCCTTCTCGAACTACGAACTACCTTACATCGACTCAAATTTTTAGCTCTAATTATTCCCATGTTACGAAATGGTACCAAATGTGTTACATTTTAGTACTTTTCGTACACTTATAATGCGAATTTTCAAAAATCCTTTGCTAAATCTATCACACACACCACCAGTGACCCTCTGACTGATACTTTTTAACTTGTTTTTTTTTTTTTAACATTCCTCCACTCTTCCACGTTATGACTACCGATGGCTAATGAATAGATGGAAATCCATAGACAATATTTGCAGAAGGAAAAGTAAACAGTGTCGTTGGTGGAACAATAAGTCGTCGATTTATCCCTCTCCCACAATCGGAATGGCAAGAACATAACAATAAAAGAACATAACAATAAAAAGTGAAGTCAAACGAAAGGATAAAAGAAATAAAAAAAATTCCCGGCTATCATCATAACTGGCCATTGTTCCTGTGACAAGAGATGTGTGATGAGAGATATCCATGGCCTCTGAGTGCGGAACTGAATTCATTCGCAACAATGTGTTCGCATTTAATTTGACTTTAATGAATATTAAACTTGTCAATATTTTGCAACCAAAACTCCTGCTTTGTTGCAGAGTTTTTTTCCCCTCACATGCATGTTTGCCAATGGGCGGGATGGATGGATGAGTAAGCTATGTTACACTGCTGACCACCCACAATGTCTAGCAATGAGTGGACTTTATAAAAGAGAATGAAAGAGAAGGGGGAGAAATTCAAAAAAGGAGTTGATTGCATTTATCACGCAATCCATCGCCGGTCATTTCCACCAACTCCCTTCGTTTCAAGTGTTGCAGGCACTTTGGTATTTCATTTCAATTTCACTTTAAACAGCCAGCTTCTTGGGAAGACCATTCCAAACCATTGCAGGGATTCAATTTAATGATCCAGTGTAGGGAAAAACAAGTGTTAAATGTTTATAAAAATAAACAGTTTTTTTCGAATTACAAAATTGACTAAATTTTTTCCGACAATGTTGCAAATTTTATTTTGATTTGACATCACTTTCTCGTCCTGGGGCGTATCACTAAATGGAAGTGTTTTGTTGCTGTTTTCTTGAAGAACGGTGGAAGCCATTTATGGAAGCTAACTAACAAGTGCATCGGGAAGAAGTAGCTTTCGCCAAGATATTCCCTCCGAGCACTGTGTCAACCCTATTCAAGTTGACAGGTCACGCAAGAGAATGGAATTTCGGTTCGACGATGATGATTTCGTCATGACCTGATGTGTGAGAATTTTTTTTTCAAAATATAATTATTATCATATTATGAATGTGTGTGTGTTCGGATAGCTTTTTTCGTTTATCATACGGAAAAACAACAAATGGGGTCATTTGTGAAAGCACGTGCCAATATTGAGAATTATAAAAATGAAAATAATTTATATTCCGCAGGAAGTGGAAGGGGAATCTGAAGAAAATCTGATAGAATACCCATATCTCCGATATAAGGAGGCTACAGTTTCTTGTAAGGACTTATCAGGAAGTAAAAGAAAAAATATATTTCTATATCCTCCCCCATAACATAAGCATTAAAAATATTTCTGCTTGAACGGAAACCTTGACATTTTCATACCCACCACAATACAATGAAGGATTAATAATTTGTCATTCCGTTTGCAACACCTCGAAATATTCGTAAGAGACCATAAAAAGTATATAAATTTCTGATCAGAATAAAATTATAAGGAGATTTAGCAATGTCCGTCTTTATCTAAAGCTTTGAAATTTGGCACAAAGGTTTACATTACATTCAGGCTAATTGTTATTAAAAATAGCCTATTTTGACCCACATTTTCCTATAGATCCCATATAACGGTACCTCCAGATATTCGGTATTTTAATGATTTTAGCGAAATTATTCGCTAGAATTATTTCAAATTCCGTATTCAAAGTTCGTATTGGGTACTACAACTTATGACAGAAAATTGTGTATACATTTACACGTACCTCCTTTTGTTCGGTATTTTTATTATACTAGCGACATGACAAAAAATTACGGTTTTCATTTAAGCGATATTTTTCGGATTTTTTAAACTTTTCAAGTTCCTAGGAAATGGAGGAAGATATTAAAAGTTCTTAGTTGTTTTTTATTTGTTTATTTTAATTAAAACGAAATGATATTCTAAGTCAACATATTCCACTCTTTTTTTATTATCTCATCTTGAATTGAGGCCCTTTTTATTTGCTCACACAAAACCGATGATCCATTTCACCTTCTAAATATAATCCACTGGCCACCAAAAATAGTAGGCTTCTGCGCTATTCTAAGCTCTAACCCTATACAAAAACATTAGTGTTCTATTGAGGCCAACATAGCATAATGTTGTAAGCTATAACAAGTTAAAAAGCACTAAGTTCGGCCGGGACGAACTTTGAATACCCTCCACCACCATCCTTAAAAATTTTTGTTAGCATTTTAAAAATACCGAATATAGCCGTTATATTGGTGACTATACGACGTGGACCTACATAGGCATTGTTTGTCATAAGTCATTACCATATTCAAATTCGAAACTTGAAATAAACGGTAAATAATGTAGCTAACATCATCAAAATATCGTGTATATGGAGGTACCGTTATATCGGAGCTTTGCGAAGACCTGGACCAGCATAGACAATTTTCTGTCATAGGCTGTAGCATCCATTACGAACTTCAAATACGACATATCAAATAATTTCGGTGGGTATTGTACCTAAACTCGTCACAATACCGAATATAGGGAGGTACTGGTATATGGGGCCTATACGAAGACCTGGACCTGCATAGACAATTTTCTGTCACAGACTGTAGTTTCCCTTTACGAACTCTAAATACGTAATTTGAAACAATTCCGGTAAAAAATGACGCTAACATCATTAAAATACCGAATATAGGGAGGTACCGTTATATAGGGGCTATACGAAGACGTGGATCTGCACAGACAATTTTCTGTCTTAGGGTATAGTATTCATTACGAATTTCAAATACCTAATTTGAAACAATTCCGGTGAATAATGTCGCTAAAATCATCAAAATACCGCATATCAGGAGGTACCGTTATATAAAAATATACAAAAATCCGATATTGAATTAACACAATCCCACCGCATTGTCTCGAAAGGAGACATGAGCTGCGAAGATTAATGGTCTGTTCCAGAACTGCAAGAATGTAATTTTTTTACCACGTTAACCGATTTCCCTTTAAGATAATGAAAAATTACAAAAACTAGTAGATTCTTGCTGGTTTTGGAGCAGAACATAAGACTTTTTTTAAAACATGGAGTTATAACCACATCCCCATAAATCTAAAGGAATACAGAAGTTTATGATATTCGGAACTGATATGGCGGTGGTCGTCCGATTGGCTGGGAGCGCTGGTGCGCATGATAACTCTGGAAGGGAGTATCCGATTTTGTCCAAACTTGGTACATAACAATATTATTATCAAACTTCGATCGTTTCCTCTCCTTCTGGTATCTTCCCAAAAAAAATCAAATAAATTTGCAAACCCAGGTATGGAAATATACAATATCGGCCCACTCCTTCTAGTACCTCCGCTACAAAGGCTAAAAATTTTGAATAATCACCATAAGTCTTGTAATTATGTGAGGGCTTAACTTTAGTTTAGTAAAAACTCTCAGATTTTTTGATATTTTTTCCAGAGGTAGGTATTTCCACCGTGATTCCGGAAAAGTATTTTTTTCTTAAGGGACGAACAAGGATGCCCGGATATTTAACCAGGTCAAAGACCCGGACCTACTAAACCGGTATGGGCAATGTAGGTATCATTCGAAAGCTAATAAAAAGTGGCCATATGATGGGGCTAAAACGGTTCGAGATTAGTATCAATATTATTGATTTGTTAGACCCTGATAAAATATAGTTGACACTATAAAATGTCTATAACACGTGTTATTATCTTTCTTGGATTCAGAGATATGGGTCTTTAAAGCAGGACGAATCGATTATGTTCAGTACAGTTTTTATACCCTCAGTCATATGGCTAGAGAGGGTATAAATCATTTAATTCTGCCTCATGGAAATAACCGTATTAGACCCTAGGTCCATTTGGACCAAATCCGTATCAGGACATTTGGAATCGGTCTAGCGATTTCCGTCCGTCTGTTTGCTTTGTGCGCACGATAACTCTCGAATGGAGCATCCGATTTGGACCAAACTTTGTACATCGTAATGTTATTGTCCAACTTAGATTGAGTTCGAATATGGATAATATCGGTCTACTCCTTCTGGTATCTCCCCTACAAAAGGTCGAAATTTTCAAAAAAAAAAAAAAATATATATATATATATATATTTTACTGCACAGAATGAGAAACGATAATCCATTGCAAATCCTAATATTCGCATTAGTGCTAGGTCAGGTTCACTCCATTAAGTACCTCAAATCAAAATTTTAAATAATAATAGCTCTTATAAAATGTGATGTAAGAGTTCCATTCAAATTACACACACATTACAATATGTTTATTAACCCAAGGTCTGGTGTAAAGCTGTTGCATTCCTTCTGGTACCTTCCACACAAAGGGTCAAAATTTTCAATATCCATGAAAAACGCGAAATTAACATCCGATTCAATCCAGACTTGGTGCACCTCTCCGGGACGTATCAGAGTCCCGCAAAACAGGTCAAAATTTTTAATATTCATGAAACTCATAAAACGCGAAATTAACATCCAATTTCATTCAGATTTGGAATATATCAATATTTCCATCTATACATAATATGTTAGAAAGGTGGCAGAGATCGGACTAGTTCTTCTGGTATCTCCTCCACAAAGGGTCAAAGTTTTAAAAAAACAAAAAAAAATTGTTCAATCCGAAGTATTCACCCGGTTCTATTCGTATTTCACACATCCCATTATTTTTACCTATACAAGCTATGCTGTGAAGATGGGATATATCGGTCCATTCCTTTTGTAACTCCCCCCACATGAGGTCAAAATTTTGAAAAACTCTGAAGCTCATATAACGCGCAACTAACATCTGATTCAATCCAGACTTGGTACATCTTAACATTTCCATCAACATAAGATCTGTTATGAAGATGGAGAGATCGTATAATTTCTTCTGGTACCTATTCCACATTGGGTTCAAGATTTGGAAAAAAAAAAACGCTCCAAAAAAAAAACAACTGAGGTCCCAACTCTCTCCAATTTTCACACATCCCACTATTTCTACTAACACATGATCTGTTGTGAAGTTGATATATCGATCTTCGAACCCCTTCTGGTATCTCACCCACAAAGAGTCACAATTTTAAATACTTTTATATGTCGTAACTTGTGAAACAAGTCATCGATTCTTTACAACTTGCTATATCTGAATATTTCTCACAGCCAGAAACCTGAGATGAGTATGGAATTAATGATTTCTCATAAAATTTAATATAAATGTTCGATTTTCTTGAAATTTGCTTATATCTATGAAATATGAAATTGGAATGCTCGACTGGTATCTCATGCGCATTTTAACGTTTTCTAAAAATTATCACACATCTCACATAAAGTGAAGGAAGTAACGAATATGGTCCAAACCTGGCGTGTCGTAATATTTGATCGTATTTATTTAGGTCCGATACCTTCCATTTGTAATTGATACCGTTTAGGATCGAATTCAAACAGTTAAATCAAAATAGAGTCATTCTTTATTCCCCCCAAAATTTAATGTAAATCCAATTAAATGTAGGACCTTTCTTCGAGACAAATTAACTGAAATTAATCTCAATCCAATATTCATTACTTCCAGGAATAATTTGTGTTTCTTAAACAAAAAAATTCAATGCGACGAATCCATTTCGTTCACATCCTGAGTTGTCCCAGTATCGTCTCTGTGACCGTTTATAATCGAATAACATGGTTAGAACATGGGAACAAGATAAATTTGATGAAATTAAAATAAGAACAAGATTGTTCACAAGGATAACACAGGACAGTCCAAAAACAACAATGACATTAACAAAAGTAAGCAGCAAGGACATGGGTACTTCTCAGGGCACTGAATTTTGAAATGTCATTGCAATGAGATTTGTCGACCTACTGCTGTGTTATTGTTGCACCCATTGCAACATTATCGATTGTCGTTGTTGTTGCTGCTGCTGCTGTTGTTTTTGTTGGCATGAACAACACCCTCGACATGAGTTGCGCCCTTAAGCCGGCTTTGATCTAAGCCATGTTGCACCAGATCATCGTAACGAGTTGCAAAATGTTTTATCTTTGAGACAAAATCGATTTGTCGATTTCGAGTGAGAACCTCTCTTTGGTTAACAGAGGCAGACGGACGGACGGACAGACATTTGACCAAAAAAACGAGTCAATGTTTTGCCAACATATTGTGTGACACTGTTGAGGGTTCTCAATGCTCTCCTAGACTAGTTTATTTCGATCCCATTGTAGCGGGAGGAAGGGTAAAGATGGAAATCAATGATTTCTCTCACATTTTCTGGAGAGTTGAGCTGCTTAAAGTGTTGTGAAATATTACCAACACTTAGAGTTTAAATCCTTGTGGCGCCGTTTTAATTTGAGCATTGGATTTAATAAATGTATGTTTAAGCGATCATGTATGGATATGTATGTATGTGTTGTATGAAGGAGTTGGAACGTAATCATGCATCGTATGTTGTAACACTTGTGGATTAATGTTTTAGCTGTGAAGATTTGAAACATTTGATTAATATTCAGCAAATTAATCTTCAACACATTTTGAATACCTCCTCCAGAAGAAAATTTGAAATGAAAAAAGATCAAATTTTACTAAAGGGGAATATTTACAATCTATAAAAAAGTTATACTTTCTAACATAGATGGAGTGAGAATATCTCTCGTCTTATGTTGGGTCCGAAATTTTACGTTATTTTTTCAACTAGTGTTTATTTCGTGAATGCTAACTCGTACCTCATGTCTAATTAAAAAGATTACCTTGAAAATCATGGTACTGTTGCATCATCTTGCGAAAATTGTCTTCTGATTTTGGAAGAAGAGAAGCCCTGTCAGCTCCGTAGGTATACAATCTAAATTGTCGCATTTATTCTGATGCCACAGTCGATTAATACGAGCGAAGAGCGACCATCGGCTGTTATGGCGGCCCACACCATCACCATGACCGGGGCTTGAGTTCTGGTGGCCAACCGAAGGTGCACATTTTCAGCTCAGCTGACCTCTTTGGCAAGTAAACACGATCATTTTGTTTTTTTATAAACAGCTGGACAAAGAATGTTTTCTCATCGGAGAAAACCAAATTCGGCAGTTTACCACTTTCGGCCAAGCGAAGCAACTCTTTAGCTCTTTTGAGTCTATTTTCTTTCTGTTGCGGTGTAAGTTCTTGCACTTTTTGGAATTTCAATGGCCCATTTTTCAATATTTGCCGAATAGAATATTGCGATGTGTTCAGCTCACGAGCCATTTTATGGCCACTTCGACGCGGGTTTCGATCAAGTCGCTTCTTTACTTTTCGAACCATTTCTGCTGATGTTGCTATTTCTTCCGTCTACTTCCTTAACGGGCTACGCTACCAATATCACGGTAATGAGCGATTGTACTAGACACAAAAGATTTATTCACATTTAAATGCTGGAGTGCTCTAACAATAGTCACTTGTGATTTTTTAGCCAAATTTAAAGAAATCACACTATCACGCTTGAATGCCATCATGAATAACTTTGTTTCTGGAAAATTCTCACCAAAATACTTTTGTTCGCTTGTAAACAATATAATAAGCTGTCACTGGAATAATTTTAACAGCTGTCGGACGAGCGGTTTAGGAATGACAACAGTCTGAAGTTGGTTGCAGTTTTTTCATCTCACCCTGAATATCATTTGATATGGTCAAAACGTGAGTCGATAGTTCTAGAAAGGAGTATCCGATTTGGTCCAAATTTGTTGCATCGTAATATTATTATCAAAATAATTTCGGAGAGTTCAGAAATGGGTAATATGGGTACACTCTTTGCTAGTACCTCCACTACTGTATAGAACAAGAAAGGATCATCTAATTTTGTCCATACTTTGCTAATATACTAATAATTGTTTCAGAGCTTAGCCAGGTGCAAAAATTTACATTATCCGATCATTCCTTCAAGTACCCCGCCCCCCCTTACAACAGGTAAACATTTTGAATAATCATGAATCTTAAGGTAAAAAGCAGTAAATTCGGCCGGGCCGAACTTTTAATACCCTCCACCATTTGCAACGAATTTGGAAATTTTCAACAAATAAAATCCTTAAAAAATTCTGTTAAAATTTTAAAAATACCGAAAATAGCCGTTATATTGGGGTCTATACGACGTGGACATACATAGGCATTGTTTGTCATAAGCCAGTACCATATTCAAATTCGAAACTTGAAATAAACGGTGAATAATGTAGCTAAAATCATCAAAATATCGTATATAAGGAGGTGCCGTTAAATTGGAGCTGTGCGAAGACCTGGGCCAGCATAGACAATTTTCTGTCACAGGCTGTAGCATCCACTACGAACTTCAAATACCACATCTCAAACAATTTCGGTGGGTATTGAACCTAAAATCGTCAAAATACCGAATATAGGGAGGTACTGATATATGGGGCCTATACGAAGACCTGGACCTGCACAGACAATTTTCTGTCTTAGGTGTAGTATCCATTTTGAACTTCAAGTACCAAATTTGAAACAATTCCCGTGAATAATGTCGTTAAAATCATGAAAATACCGAATATCGGGAGGTACCGTTATATGGGGGCTATACGAAGACATGGACTTGCATAGATGATTCTCTATCTTAGGGTGTAGTATCCATTTGGAACTTCAAATACCAAATTTGAAACAATTCCGGTGAAAAATGTCCCTAAAATCATCAAAATACCGAATATGGCAAAATATACATGTGTGCAAAATTTTAGCCTTCTATCTCAATTTGTTCGAAAGATAGCGTGATTACAACAGACAGACAGACGGACATCGCTAAATCGACTTAGAATTTTACGCTGATTAAGAATATATATACTTTGTTGGGTCTGACATGAGTATTTCGAGGAGTTACAAATGGAATGACAAAGTTAATATACCCTCCATAGTATGGTAGAGGGTATAAAAAAAATAATCACAAAACAGTGGTGAAACCTAAAAAAGGCGACGACTGCGGGAAATCTCTGCTGGTCTGGAGGAGACTGGTGGTACTGAAGGAGACTGTAACGAAGAAGCCTCGAAATAGGCCTCTTTTGTGCCAGAGCCGGAGGTTCCACCTTCCAAATCGAGGAAAGGCAGACCGCTAAATAAAGTGCGGGGTAGAAGAGGAAATCTAAGACAGCTAAGCACTCGAAATTGACTCTGCAAAGCCCATCAGTTGATTTATCAAAGCAACCCGTAACAACGGAGAAGATGGTAAAACAACAGGTAGACAGGGCAAAGTCAACTTCAACGAAAGCTACAGCGAGGAAACATAAAGGTATCTTGTCTACTGAGTTTTCAATCTCGCTGAAGGAAGCTAAAGGCGACGAAGTCCCCCTCCCAGCCAGTGGATGTCAAGAGGACACGATCAACTGAGGAGCAGCAACCCAAGGCGAAGAAAATAGTGACGATGCAGACGGTAAAAAATTCCATCACGGATGGATTCCTCTGTAAGGATAATATTCTGCTGATCAATGGGAGGATCCGGTGTATCTACCTTTCAGATGAGTTCGAACATCACAATACACCGATTGACCGAGCTTCACTCTATAGGAGAGCCAGGGCTGTTACTTCGGTAGATTCCCTAATTTCCGCAGTTAATGGCATAGCTTGCCGTTGTGCCGGTCTCGGAGATCCCATGTGGAATGGTAACATCAGTGTGGATTCCACCGCCTATTATTGAGTCGAAAGAGATCCTGTCAGAGGATGAACACAATGAAGCGAATTGTACAAAAATGACCCACTCCTTCGGCATCTCTTCTATAAAGGGCAAACATTTTGAGTAATCGTAACGCTTGGCAAAATATATTTTAATAAACTGAGGGCAAAAAATCGTTGTTATTTTAAGATCTTTCAATGATCCTAAAACAAAAATCATCGATATTTTATGAGTACATTTTTAAGGTCATTCTAACCTATAATCATTTATTTTTACATATTTTTTCTAAAGATAATTTTTGTTTAAAGACCTTCTCACAAAAAAAATATTTCTAAGATTTTCTGAACAGAATTCGAGGGTTATTCAAGGAACTTGAAAAAATTTACAGATTTTCTAATAACTTGGACCTGGCGAAAAATAGTTAAAAACTTTCGAAGAATATTTCTAAGCACTTTTTGGCAGAAATTCGTGAGTCTGATGTTGCTCAAAAACTTTCAAAAGAACTCTTTGGCAAAAAATTGTTGTTGCTCAAAAACTTCCCGACCAAAATCTCTCTCTGGTGACTGTTTTTTTTTTTCATTTTCCCAATTTTTTTACTCAAACAGTTGCCGATTGTAACTGACAGAGATTCCCAGGAAACGGAAGTAAACCTTCATAAATGTCGAACAAATCATCTCCAAAAGTTACACCTCATATTTTGACAGGGCAGCAGAACAAATTCTAATTAAAACACGAATATTTGAAGATCATTCCGGATTCCTTTGGTAAATAAAAGTCAAGGAACTGATTGATGAACATGGAAATTAAAAAAATACAAAAACGAAACAAAAGAAAAAGTGAAAACTCATTTCATGGTTATTACGATGAAATTGAAATGAGAATAGGATACATGGCATGTAAATCCTTCAAGCCAAGGAAAACAACGTCAGTTGGTTTAGCACCAATAAAAACACCCATTTAAATATGAAAATTTCCTTTCCCTTCGCATCGACTGAAAGGGAAAACAAAAGAAAATTTTAGGTATTGCACAACAATCACTTGAGAAAATCTTCCCCAAACAAAAGAGACACAAAAGCAACAAAAAACGGAAGAATAGCGTAGAAGTATCCTTGTGCAGCATAAGGGGATCATCAATCGATCGAAGAATAACAACAACAACAACGATCAAGTGGTAGCTGTAGAGTCCTCCAGTGGTAACAGGTGGCGCAACAGAAGCCTTATAACCAATTCTGTTTCTGGGGAATGGCCAGCGAAGGCAAGAAAGTGAAACAACAATGGAAATTGTTTGAGAAAAAAGGCAACAATACTTTTTAATAAGTTTTTTATTTGTGGTGGCCAAAAAAACAGGATACCTTTTTCTTGTGATTTCGATTAGGAAACATTTCTTAGCATCATTGTGAGGTGGGGCATTGTTGTTATTGTTGCATAGATCATCTCTCTTTTTCTCTTTCAGTTTCTTTGGATAGGTAATCTTACTTCCGATTTTGAGGATTCATGCACAGCATGAAATGTGTGAGAACATTTTAACATTCGCACTTGAAAACATCCCACCAAAAAGAAGAAGAAGACCAGCAGGACACATACTCCTTTTTCGGATTTTTTTACCTAAAATCAAATTAAATGAAAAACGGAAGGATGTGGCTAAACGAAGAGAGAAATTAATCAAATCGGAAATGAACACAAATACAGTAATTAATCAAAAACCGGATCCCCCCATAATTATTAAAAGGGACATTTTTCGAAGGGATACTCTTTTACCTGAAAGAGTTATCCAATATGCTCGAAGGGGAATAAATTTGAAAAGGGCATAAGGATGTGAAATATAAAATAAGTTAAGAAGATATGTAGTTAGACGGGTTCTTGGAGCATGTTCCTTGTTATTTTTTCAAAACTATGTTTCCATTCATAACCCCTTGAACTGTAACACGTGGTCAAGTTTAATTCGAATTGAGTATATTTTTCGTTATCTTGCAAAGGTTACAACATCTTTGTAATCGTCATTTGGTAACAGTTGTTTGATATGTGGCACAGTGCTTAGCGGAAATAGGAAAATAATAACGCTTCAAAATCAAAAAAAATATTAATAGAGGAACTAAAAAAAGGTGTTGTTGACAGTTTATTTAGAAATAAAAAATTTTATTTAAAAAATCTTTAATTTCTTACCGAATATCCGTTAATTGTCCGGGAAATGTCCTGAAAATTAAAAAAAATTGATTAGAATGTCCTTTAATTTCTACACAAATCCAAAATTGTTTTACAAAACGACATTATAAAAATTATTCTTAAAAATGCATAATATTTTGTCAGCACGACGTTGTTAAATTTCCTTAAGAATCCACGATTTATGAGTGTTTCTCAGGATGTATTTAAAAATTCTACCCACCAAATGTAAGATTTTGTCAGAATGTCCTTAAAAAATCACCATATTTATTCCGAAAGAGTATTTAACACAAAAGATATGGTCTATTTTACCCGCTAAATATTATCCGATGACCACCCAAATTAGTAGGCTTCTTCTGCGCCCTAAACTCTATCTACATGCGAAATTTCGTCGATTGGTCTATAATTGCGACCTGTATAGCTACTGCAAAATCCGACATTTTTTCAGTATTTGGTCCATTTTAACCCCTAAGCATTTGGCGATCATCTCCAAAAGCAATAGGGTTCTATTCTGGTTCAAGCCCCACCTACATTCTAAATTTCGTGAAGATCGGGCCATAATTGCGACCTGTAGAGAGATTACAAATTAACATGGACAGACGGACGGACGGACATACATAGCTAGATCGACTCAGCTCAGCGAGCTAGGAAGATCCAAACATGCCCGTGAAGATAAATTTTAAAATATAAATGCAATGTGTTGGTGCGCAAGGGGTTAATTGAAAAATAGTTTTTTTTAATATCAATGATTTTTACCATTTTTTTTTTTTTGATAAATCAACGTATTTTTAAATTAATTTAAATTAAATTAATTAATTAAATTAATTTAACAGGAAAATGACACAATTTCCCGACGAGGACGAATAACCAGAGTGGTGTTGGCGGTAGGGAAACTGCATGGAAAATGCTGAAATGCTCAAAAACTATGCTAGCTGCGTCATTGAGGCGGGTCTTAAATGAAAGGTCTCGAGGAGTACTTTCTGGCTATATATGCCTTATATTCCCAACTGATTTCAGATAATCGAATTTTTTCGATTTTCTAACCAAAGTGGCGGTTTCGGTAGGGAAACTGCATGGAAAATGCTGAATTGCTCAAAAACTATGCTAGCTGCGTCATTGAGGCGGGTCTTAAATGAAAGGTCTCGAGGAGTACTTTCTGGCTATATATGCCTTATATTCCCAACTGATTTCAGATAATCGAATTTTTTCGATTTTCTAACCAAAGTGGCGGTTTCGGTAGGGAAACTGCATGGAAAATGCTGAATTGCACAAAAACTATGCTAGCTGCGTCATTGAGGCGGGTCTTAAATAAAAGGTCTCGAGGAGTACTTTCTGGCTATATATGCCTTATATTCCCAACTGATTTCAGATAATCGAATTTTTTCGATTTTCTAACCAAAGTGGCGGTGTCGGTAGGGAAACTGCATGGAAAATACTGAATTGAATTGTTAGAAAATCGAAAAAATTCGATTATCCGAAATCAGTTGGGAATATAAGGCATATATAGCCAGAAAGTACTCCTCGAGACCTTTCATTTAAGACCCGCCTCAATGACGCAGCTAGCATAGTTTTTGAGCAATTCAGCATTTTCCATGCAGTTTCCCTACCGCCAACACCACTCTGGTTATTCGTCCCCGTCGGGAAATTGTGTCATTTTCCTGTTAAATTAATTTATTTAATTAATTTAATTTAAATTAATTTAAAAATACGTTGATTTATCCAAAAAAAAAAATGGTAAAAATCATTAATATTAAAAAAAAATGTTTTTCAATTAACCCCTTGCGCACCAACACATTGCATTTATATTTTAAAATTTATCTTCACGGGCATGATCCAAACATACTTTCCTATGTGGAAAACCAATATTTCGAGGTGTTACATAATTTTTGGCCCAATCAAACTTATAATACCCCCAACACATAGTGTTGTAGGGTATAAATAGATTTGTTCCAATTAGTCACCTTTGGCACGAATTATGACCTTCAAACGTCAATGAAACCGTCACACGCTGCCCGATTGTTGCTCTTTTGGCCCATTCGCGGCGAAGCGCTTGCTTGAGGTGATCGACACTTTGGTATTTTTTTAGTGCCAACCTTGCTTTCCAAAATACTCCAGACAAAATACTCCAACGGCGGATTGGTATCCGGAAATTTTGGTGGCCATTGTGCGCTGGGAATGAGGCGAGGAACCTCATTTTGTAACCATTCTTGGGTGGCGGGTACTGAGTGCGATGGTGCTGAGTCCTGTTGGACTGTCCAAGGTCTGCGGCCAAAATGCTTGCAGTCGGGCTACGCTACCAGTATCACGGTAACGAGCGATGGTACGAGACTCGAAAGATTTATTCACATTTAAATGCTGGAGTGCTCTAACGATAGCCACTTGTGGTTTTCCAGCCAACTAAAAAGAAATCACGCTTGAATTCCATCTCGAATAACTTCTTTTCTGAAAAATTCTTACCAAAATGCTTTTGTACGCTTGTAAGCAATATAATGAGCTGTCATTGGAATAATTTCAACAGCTGTCGGACAAGTGGCTTAGAAATGATAGCAGTCTGAAGTTGGTTGCATTATTTTTTAACTCACCCTGTATGTGTCTATCTCGTTTCCTTTTGCATGTTACAAAGAAGTGCATAACGACATAATTCCATGACCATAGTGTGTACTAAGGTATACAAATAGTTTCTGACTAACATGTTCTTGGGAAAATCCTAAAAAAAAAATCCATATTCAAAGAAAGAAATATGGTAAAATTTGGCTAAAACACCCTTAAAAAAATCCACGATTCTTGGTCAAGAGATTCCTTAAAAATTCACGATACTTGGGGCAGGAGTCGTTTCATATTCGATTTAAAAGCTTTGTTAAGAAGTCATTTAAAAATGCTCGAGAAAATTCTTTAAAAATCCGTGATTCTGGGTCGAAGAATCATTTAATGATCCCGATTCTTAACCAAGAAGTCGTTTCTTGGTCTAGAAGTTGTTTCACATTCGATTTAAAATATTGGTAAAGGAATCCATTAAAAAAATCACAATTCTGGGACAGGGGCCCCGAAATAATTCCTAATACATTTCCGATTCCTGGACAAGAAGTCCTTCAAATATAAGCGCTTCCAAGAAGTCCCTTATGTAATATTAACTATTCTGGAAAATTTACGATCTTACCTATTTCTCCCAAGAAGTTCTATAAAAATGCACCACGATTCTTGGTCAAAGAATTGTTTTAAAATTTACGATATTTTGCCGAGGAGCCCCACCAATATGGTAAATCTTTAGAAATTTATATGGTATTTTGCTTGAAAATCGAAGTGTTTTTCGGTTGTGAGTGTTTTTATAATAAGTCTCGTATTAAATTGGGGACAGAAATTATAATTTTTTTCTGGAAAAATTTGGGTAAATTTGCTGTTTAAAAAATAGGGTTATAATCAAGGAAATAGGCCAAATTGTTCGGTGACGATGCATGGAGCTATAGCCAAATGTTGATCCTAACTTTTTTTAAGTAGGGTCCCTATTCACACCTTATATCAGTCCTACTCCCCAACCTAATTCTTAGACCTACATTCAAAATTTCAAGATTTTAATTCAGCCGTTTCGTCTGGGCGTTGATGAATCAGTTAGACTCTCATCACCACACTCTTGTTAATCAACATTTTGCTGGTGGAGGAAAATACCCCAAAATAGGAATCCATCGACATATATGGCGGCCATGACGAAATATGGACCTAAATTAAAATTTATATTACCTACATTATTTTTTAACCATTACAAATATCTGCTAGATTAGCAGTTTAGCGACACCAAATTGTCATTGCGCATTGTCGGTAGAGGTTTAAAATTTTAAATTGTAGTCGAGGTCCTTAAACACAAAGTGGCACAAAATCTTTAAATATCTCACAATGTTGTGAGACAAACAGTATTTTATGTGAGAAATTCGAGAAATCCGCTTTGAATCCCTTCTGTAAGACCATTTTAGAATCAGGCGAAAGATAATAAACTTATAATTGAAAAACCGAAAGTATCTCAGCAATATAGGCCTGTAGCTTATAAACGAATATTTTACACTAAAATCGAAAATTATTTCCCCAATTCGAATCCCTCCTGTTTGTAGTTTTTTTTATTTCACTGTACAAATTTCATTCAAAATAATTGTCGGTAATTTTGTGTAATCAATTCAATTTAAAGGCATTGTTATTTCTCAAGAGATTCAAACCAGAGCAAAACGAAAAAGAAAAAAAACATTTCAACATTCCGAAAGAATGAATCATTCATTCACTGCGTATTTCCCCCTATATTTGAAAAATGTAGCAGTTTAAAAGGAAAAAAAAAACACAATTACACTAGCCATTCAAATGAAATTCATTGATCGTGCGATCCCAGCGTTTCTTGGGTGATTTGAATGGGCCAGCCAATTTGAATGGAAAGTGTTTCTCTTTTTTTTTGTATTCAAGAAATGCATTCATTGTTTCAATTCATTGCTTTGCAGTTCATTCAAAAGTACTTCAGTAAAGGCTTCAAACAATTATCACATCCTCAGCAGCAACAACTAACATCAACCCATTCGGCGGCTTAGTCGTCCCCTAACAATTCATTCAAAACCCTAACGCCACAAAAGAGGAGAGTTCACATATTCTTGCAATATTCGAATAATTTCTTGGATTTCTGCTGTTCAATTCTTCAATTTGAATGTTGGTAGAAGAAGACGGCGGCCCGGTCCCATGAAATGGGATGTGAAGAGGTTGTGCATTGTTTTTTGGGACCTAATTTATTAGTTGTAATTGTAACAAAAAAAGAATCAGGTAATTCAATTCAAAGAAATTTAGAACACTTTTTTCCCTCGAATGGTGTGAACATGTTGTATGTGATAAAAACATGTGGAATGCGATTGATTGGATTTCATGCGTTATTGAGCTTGAGATTAAAGATTTCAATTTTTGGTGAAGTAAAAATATACTTACAACAATTAGACTGTTATTAATTTAAAACGCTTAAGCGTCAAAGGGACTATCCGATTGTCAATGTTAGATCGAAGTTCGATAACCAGCCCTATCCCACAATAATAAAACATTTTTATACTCTCCACCATACATAGTATGGAGGGTATATTTAGTTCGTCATTCCGTTTGTAACTCATCGAAATATTAATTCTAGACCCAACAAATTCGTAATCAGCGTAAAATTCTAAGACGATTTAGCCCTGTCCCTCCATCCGTCTGTTGTAATCACGCTAGAGTCAAAACGAATTAATATAAGAAGCTAAAATTTTGAACAGGCAGATCAAGTTCGAAAATCGGCTATACCGGTCCACGATATAGAATGGACCCCATATAATGGTAGCCCCCGATATTCGGTAGTTTGATGATTTCAGGAACATTTTTCAATGGAATTGAATTTCTACACAATGAGTTCTTTGTGGGTACTTTACTCCCTGGAAGAGGAAGAGAAGAGGAGTATCTACATAGGGTTACGATATCGTATATTCCCCATATAACTATACCTCCCGATATTCGATTTTTTGATGATTTTAGCAAAATTTTTCAATGGTATTGTCGGAAATTCTGCACAAGAAGTTCTCTGTGAGTACTTTACCCCCTGAAAGAGAATTCTCAAGGAGTTCTTCGTGACTACTTTAACCCCTGAAAAAGAATTGTCTATATAGGTCTACGATATTGTATATCCCCCATATAACTGTACCTCCGAAAATTCGGTATTGATAATTTTAGCCACATTTTTAAATGGAATTATCTGAAAGGAAAGGAAAAGGAAAGTTACTTGTGACTACTTTATCCCCTGAAGGAGAATTGTTTATATAGGTCCACGATATCGTATAGACCACCCCCTATCGATATTCGGTATTTGATGATTTAGTAAGTATAGCACCCATATAACGCTTATCAGTATTTCCAGGATTTTCGCAACATTTTTCTTCGGTGTTGTTTCAGATTTCTTATTTAGAACTACAGGTATTACAGCCTATAACAAAAATAGCGTGTGCAGGTCCACGTCCTCGTATAGCCCCTATATAACGGTACCTCCCAATATTCGGTATTTTGTTGATTTTAGCGACATTATTCACCGGAATTGTTTCTAATTTGGTATTTGAAGTTCAAAATGGATACTACAGCCTATGACAGAAAATTACAATTTGCCGGTCCACGTCTTCGTATAGCCGCTATATAACGGTACCTCCCTATATTCGGTATTTTGATGATTTTAGCATCGGAGTTGTTTCAAATTTCATATTTAGAGTTCTTAATGGGAACTACAGTCTATGCCAGAAAATTGTCTATGCAGGTTCAGGTCTTCGTATAGGCCCCATATATCAGTACCTCCCTATATTTGGTATTTTGACGATTTTTGGTACAATATTCACCGAAATTGTTTAAAATGTCATATTTGAAGTTCCTAATGGGTACTACAACCTGTACCAGAAAAATGTCTATGCAGGTCCATTCGGTATTTTGATGATTTTTAGCTACATTATTCACCGGATTTTTTTTTTAAGTTTCGTATTTGAATATTACGACAAAAGTTGCAGGTCCACGTCTTCGTATAGACCCCAATATTACTATTTTCGGTATTTTTAGTGTTATAACAACATTTTTAACGGATTTTATTTATTTATTTTTTTTTTTTTTTAATTTCCAAATGTTGGAGGGTGTTCAAACTTACTTTTACTTGTTCATTTTAAAACTTTCGTCTAACTTCGCACTTATTTTAAAGGCTGTATTTTTTAAAAGACTTACTGGTCAAAAAATATAGATTTTTCGAAAATATCTTTCCAAAACATACTGAAATACTGAACATGTTCTCAAGGACCTTCTGACCAAAAATCGCTGAATTAAAAAAATACATTAAAATAGGAAATGTTTTTAAAACTCCAGACCAAACCCCTTGGCGTCTCTACTAAAATACATTTTCTGCACAGAAACGGAAACGATAAACCGATTTTGATCCAACTTTGCAAATCTAATGAACAATATCGATTCACTCCATCAAGTACCTCCCCCACAAAGGGTCAACATTTTTAATAAATATAAGTCGTATAAAATGTGATATAAGTGACCCATTGTCTTCCAATTTCACACATCCCAAGAATTTTATTAACCCAGGGTCTAGTGTAAAGATGGAATATATTGGCTCACTCATTCTGGTACCTCCCCTACACCAGGTCAAATTTTGAATATCCATTGAGCTCATAAAACGCGAAATTACCATACGATTCCATTCAGACTTGGCACATCTCAATATTTCCATCAACACAATATCTGTTATAAAGATCGTAGAGATCGGATCGCAATATTTATATCGTATTTATTTAGGTCCAATATGAAATGAACAATATTGGTCGATTCCATAAGAACCCACTCCATAGAGAGTCAAGTGTTGGAATAATCACAACAGAAATCAAAATCTATTTAAATAATCGAACATTGGCTGAGGGTATGCGTCTGTCGGCAGAACCGACTGATACTTTTTAACTTGTTTTGTAAGGGAATATTTTAAGTTTTCCCATTAAGGCATATATTTTTTAAGAACTACAAATCGTTACTTTTGTTTTTACTAAAAAATTACCCGGCGAAAAAAAAAAACCGTATTTTATGTTACTTATTTAGGACCTTTCTGGCAAAAATTATTTCTTTAAAAAATCACTTCTCCTTGTACTTTATAAAAAATACAACTCCCACCTTTTGGCTGTATATTTCTAACTTGTTACCTAAAATACTTGATTTCGAAATTCGGCAAGCAACTTCGTTAGTCAAAACTATTATAGATGCCATATATATCAGAATTCGACTACTGGAATATTTAGCACCTTAAGACTTACAATCGCAATTTAAAACTAATCTTTAGTTCATTGAAAAAAAAGTACCTCGCAAAAACCAAATGACCCCTCTGAATGACCTCAATGGGACAAGCAAAGAAAATACAATGACTAAAAAAAAACAAAGCACACAAATTGTTTAGCAATCATTGTTATCATTGCTAAACCAAAAAAAACGGTAACGTTTAGAGTGGTCGGTCATCTAAAATTGAACATGAGCCGAAAATCTCTTCTCAGTTTCCAAATGGAGGCCAATCATCCAAAATAAACCAACAAAGGAGAATGGAGGAAGCGAGGAGTGGAATTCTTAAGATGCTTCATGCTACACAGCACAGCCAGCACACTTGCTCTATTAAACCATTTTTCCTGACCTGACCATCGCGACCACTTCTTTCCCATCTTCGCCAACCGAAGAGGAAGTGGCAAATTACATTTAATTTTATCAGCAAAAACTGAAATGAAATCAAGCGCAAAATTTTCAAATTTCGAGGTCGAAACATTTTCGTGTTTTTTGTTCTGCATTTCAAAAGAGATTATTGTTGATCTGGCCAAAAGCAAAGGGCAAAAGTGTGGGTATAATGAAGGACTATTTAATGACTGTGGCGATGGTGGTGGCGTCGTTGTGTTCCTGTGTGTTGCAAAGCGCACGCGCACTTCTCCCTCAGAAGTTAAGCATAATCGTTGTAGTGATGATAGTGTTGTTGTTGTTGCTGCTGTTCCTATTTGGCGAAGGTGTCTTTGGGTATGTTTTTGGATGATTTTGCTGGTCAAAGAATTTCCAGAGACAATTTCAACAAATTTTATTGTTAAATTTAATTTGATTATTACTGCTGTTGTTGTGTTTCGGTTCGGTTCTCTTCTCGTTTTCCGGATAATTGCATTCAGGTGCAGAACTGTTTTGATTGCATTTACATCGTTGCCTTAAAAATGTGTCTGAGCGATAATGGTGCGTGTGAAAACCCCCTAACCAACTGAATTTTTGTATACCCTCCATCATACTATGGAGGGTTTATTAATTTTGTCATTCCGTTTGTAACTTCTCCATATCCTAATGATAGACCCTACAAAGTACATATATTCTTTATCAGCGTAAAATTCTAAGTCGATTTCGTAATGTCCGCCAGTCTGTCTGTGGTAATTACGTTATCTTTCGAACAAATTGAGATAGAAGGCTAAAATATTGCTCACGTTTGCATTTTGCAGGCCTTGTCCTTGTATTCCTTCATTGAAGCGGTATTTTTCGGAATTTTTTGAAAATTTTCAAGTTCCTTCCAAAGCTCGAACCGACTAAATTTAGCTACTTTTTGACTTGTTAAATGTTCGGTTTTATAAGAAGTCCATAAAACAAGTAAAAAAAGTAGCTAAGCTTGAACGTGCCGAACTTTTACTAACCTCCAACATTTGGAAGGAAATTGAAAAACTTAAAAAAAATCCATTGAAAATTCCGCACACAATGTGTTACAATTATGGGGCTTAACAAGAAACGTGAACCTCTACACCCAATTATCTGCCAGGCACCACCTTCTGCCTATTACGAAATCCAAATTCAAAGTTTAAGATATTTCTATTGAAAAACGTTTTATGGGGCCAATACAAAGACGTGAATTTCTATAGGCAATTTTTGTCAGAGGAAGTAGCACCCATTACATACCGAATAGTTGGAAGTAGAGTTATATAGGGGGTATACCAAAACGTGGACTTTTACAGCCCATTTTCAATACCAGAAGCCCTGCAGACCCACAATTTTACCAACCTACTTCATTTCGTTCGGATGCTAGAGTGGTTTCCACAGACGGACAGCGGAACGAACATCACTAAATCGTCATAGTATTATATACTGATCAAGAATATACAGGGTGAGATGGAAAAACTGCAACCAAATTCAGACTGCTGTCATTTCCAAGCCACTCATCCGACAGCTGTTAAAATTATTCCACTGATAGCTCATTATATTTTTTATAAGCGTACAAAAACATTTTGGCGAGAATTTCCCAGAAAGAAACTTATTCATGATTGAATTCAAGCGTTACAGGGCTATCGTGGCTATCGTTAAAGCCCTCCAGCATTTAAAAGTGAATAAATCTTCTGTGTATCGTACCATCGCTCGTTATCGTGATACTGGTAGCGTAGCCCGAAGGCAAGGAAGTGGACGGAAGAAACAGCAACATCAGCAGAAAATGTTCGAAACGTAAAGAAGCGACTTGATCGAAACCCGCGTCGCAGTGGCCGAAAAATGACTCGTTAGCTGAACATATCGCAATATTCCATTCGGCAAAAATATTGAAAAATGACCTCAGGGTTAAGCCATTGAAATTCAAAAAAATGCAAGAACTTAGACCGCAACAGAAAGAAAATAGACTCAAAAGAGCTAAAAGGTTGCTTCGCTTGGCCGAAAGTGGTGAACTGCCGAATTTGGGTTTCTTCCATGAGAAAACATTCCCTGTCCAGCAGTTTCTAAACAAACAAAATGATCGTGTTTACTTGTCAAAGAGGTCAGCTGAATGATGGTGTGGACCGCCATAACAGCCGATGGTCGCTCTCCGCTCGTATCAATCGACCGTGGCATCAGAATAAATGCCGAATATTATCGCAAAAATATTCTGGAGGGTGTATTAAAGCCTTGGGCATGCAAACATTTTGGCCACAGACCTTGGACATTCCAACAGGACTCAGCAGCATCGCACTCAGCACGCTCCAACCAAGAATGGTTACAAAATGAGGTTTCTCGCTTCATTTCCAGCGCACAATGGCCACCAAAATCTCCGGATACCAATCCGCCGTTGGACTATTGTGTCTGGAGTATTTTGGAAATCAAGGTTGTCACTAAAAAATACCAAAGTGTCGATCACCTCAAGCAAGCGCTTCGCCGGGAATGGGCCAAAATACCGCAGAGCAACATTCGGGCGGCGTGTGACGGTTTCATTGGCGGTTTGAATGCCATAATTCGTGCAAAAGGTGACCAAATGAACAAATCTGAACCTATTCTAAAATTTGATGATATTTCCGACATTTTTTGCTTTCATTCAATAAAATTTAAGAACAAATGTAAAAATGATGGCGTTAGAGTTTGTTGCAGTTTTTTTTTTTTATTTCACTGCATACCTAAAATGTAGGGATTCCAAGGAATCTTAATCAGAAAATTTTAAAAAGTGCCACCCCATTTTTGTAAAGGGCGTAGAAGTTGTTCCATGTTAAAGGTTTGAGGTTTGAAATACAAAATAACAAGTAAAAAAGCTGTAAGTTCGGCCAGTACGAACCTTAAATACCCTCCACAATTTGGAACAAATTTGGCAATTTCCAAAAATAGCAACCGTTAAAAATACGACGACGTAGACCTGCATAAGCAACTTTAATCATAATATTCAATTGCGAAACTTAAAAAAAATCAGTGAATAATGTAGCTAAAATCATCAATATACTGGTTATAGAGAGGTACCATTATATGGGGGCCATTCCAAAACGTGGACATGCACAGACATTTTTCTGTCATAGGCTGTAGTATTCGTTACGAACTTCAAATACCAAATTTGAAACAATTCCGGTGAATAATGTCGCTAAAATCATCAAAATACCGAATATCGGGAGGTACCGTTATATGAAGGCTTTACCAAAACGTAGACAGATATATCTCATTTTCAATATCAACCATCCTAGACATAATACAAATTGTTCTGCCAAATTTTGAAGCTCCATGTCAAATAACGTGGGCTGTATCGTGATTTCAACAGACAGACCGACACCGTTAAATCCACTTAGCATTTTAAGCAGATCATGAGTGCGGTCTACGACGAATACTTATGGATACACTCCTTTTTAAGGTGGAGTGTATAAAAATATTGCCGAAGGCACTATAGACCTAAAAATTCCGAGAAATTTTAGTCCAAAATTTTCAAAAGTGTGAAGGAGGTTGGAACTTACCCCTGTTCCACAGTCTTACAGCCTGTTCCACGATCTCGAAAGAAAATTTGTGCGAACGAAGGCTACTCACTCACTTTCGTATAAGAATGCGTTCCACTAACTTTCGTTCTTTCTTTCGCATAGCCTTACGTGATTCAGTGTTGCTAAATATTTTTTGAAAAAATTAATCGCGAAATAAGGCAAAAAAAAGCGCCAAATGTCTAATTTAAACGCGAAAAAGCAACTGTGTCTTTCTCTCAACTGACAGTTCAGTTGTAAACAAACAGATTGTAAATAAACAAACAAAATAAAATTTCTAGTGATTGTGTTCAAACTATTTGTGTTCTTAAAAAACAAAAAAAATGAATATTTCCGTAGCCCTATTTTTTATGGATGATGTGGAGGAGGTTCAAAATATGCCACGGAGGCATTTAAGAGATGCTTCGAATTTATTTGAAGTACCTAAAAACCAGTAAGTATGATTGTATTTTTACATTTTTGAAATAATAAAAAATGATTTTTTTTTTCTAGGGTTTTCTAGGTTTTTCGGGCTATTTTGGATATGATGGAAGAGAAGTGGGTGCCCGGTAGCAGAACTACCCAAATCCGCCCCGATTTAAAACTTCTTCTGCTGCTTCCAAAAATTGGCACTCCTCTGGCGAACTCAGATTCTCCTACATATACTCAACTAGTGCCCGCAGCTGTGTAGTTGATGATTTTTTCGTGCTGGAATTGAGAAAATAAAAAAAATATATTTGTTGTTCACATATTAAATTGCATTTATTATTTTTACTTACATTTTTGTTTCCATTTTCAATCAAGCAATGTTTATGTTAAAACAATTTTCCTTAATTGTTATCATACGACAGCGAACTCACAAGTGACTGATTTTGACATTTGTGTTCGCATGCGTACGAAAGAAAAAATATAGTGGAACGCAAAATTACACTGAAACGCTTACGTTTTCGTTCGCTTTGATTTTCGTGCAAATTTTCGTTCTGATGGATTTTAGTGGAACGGAAATCAGCTGTTTGTCGTGTAAAAGTTGTGCGAACGTGTTCTTTCGATATCGTGGAACTGGCTGTTACAGCCTGTTCCACGATCTCGAAAGAAAATTTGTGCGAACGAAGGCTACTCACTCACTTTCGTATAAGAATGCGTTCCAATAACTTTCGTTCTTTCTTTCGCATAGCCTTACGTGATTCAGTGTTGCAAAATATCTTTTTGGAAAAATTAATCGCGAAATAAAGCAAAAAAAGCGTCAAATGTCTAATTTAAACGCGAAAAAGCAGCAGTGGCTCTGTCTCAACTGGCATTTCAGTTGTAAACAAACAAATTGTAAATAAACAAACAAAATAAAATTTCTATTGATTGTGTTCAAACTATTTGTGCTCTTAGAAAATAAAAAAAAGAATATTTCCGTAGCCCTATTTTTTATGGAGGAGGTTCGAAATGTGCCACGGAGGAATTTAAGAGATGCTTCGAATTTATTTGAAGTACCTAACAACCAGTAAGTATGATTGTATTTTTACATTTTTGAAATAATAAAAAATGATTTTTTCTAGGTTTGTGGCCAACTTTCGTGTGTCGAAGGAAGTTTTCGGACTCTTTTGGATATGATGGAAGAGAGGTGGGTGCCCGGTTGCAGAACTACCCAAATCCGCCCCGATTTAAAACTTCTTCTGCTGCTTCCAAAAATTGGCATTCATCTGGCGAACACAGGATTCTCCTCCATTTACTCAACTAGTGCCCGCAGCTGTGTAGTTGATGATTTTTTCGAGCTAGAATTGAGAAAAAAAAATATATATTTGTTGTTCACATATTAAATTGCATTTATTATTTTTACTTACATTTTTGTTTCCATTTTCAATCAAGCAATGTTTATGTTAAAACAATTTTCCTTAATTGTTATTATACGATAGCAAACACACAAGTGACTGATTTTGACATTTGTGTTCGCATGCGTACGAAAGAAAAAAGATAGTGGAACGCAAAATTACACTGAAATGCTTACGTTTTCGTTCGCTTTGATTTTCGTGCAAATTTTCGTTCTGATAGATTTTAGTGGAACGGAAATCAGCTGTTTGTCGTGTAAAAGTTGTGCGAACGTGTTCTTTCGATATCGTGGAACTGGCTGTTAATATCGAAACCATAGGTTACTTGTCACTATTGCAAATGCTCTTTATTCTTAGCAAGAGTAATCAGATTATCGTATCTTGAAGAGACAATAAAAGAGAACAATGTAGTCATATCAATGTATTCGAAAATTTATAAATTTCACTCTCTGAGAAGCCAATATGTTTGTAAAGCTAAGTCTATGAAAAATTGGGTATTGTTTGCAATATATGTATCCCGACTATATGATTTACCACACAAGTGGTACTGAACAAAAAAATGAAACCATAAACGTTATTCACTAATCCTCAATATTTCACATTTTAAAATCTGGCATCTGTTTTCAGGGCATAATTTTCAAATTATTCTTCTTAACGGATTCATAGCAGCAACTATACCAAAAAACCTTTTTAAATCCTGACAATATGTCACATTTTTGGTTTTGTTTCAGTTGCTTAAATGTTGACAACAATTAAACCAAGTTAATTATGTTATTACCAAACCCTTGCCACACATTAAGTCTTGTAAGGATTCCGTTGGATAAATTATAGAAAAAACGCTTAAGTTTAAACATCTGCTACATTTTTCGACATCATGTCTGGTCGCTAAGCGCCAGTGTCAAATAAATTAAGAAAAAGTGTTAAAAATGAAAGTCTATTGGAAAAAAAGAACAACAACTACCAAAGTTAATGGCAACAAACTAAAAAACTCGGAAGTAAAGCTTAAGACAGGCAACAAAAAAAACACACACACACACAACTTAAACGATAAACGACAAATTAAGCCAAGAAGAAAAAGAAGCAGCAGAAAAAAATCCAAAGTGAAGACCTCCCAAAAACCATGGTTATTTAAGCCATTTTAAGTAGTCACCAAAAGCAGCTCAAGGCGTCAACATTTGAAGCGACATGAGCCACAAACTGGAACTTTTGCCAAGAAGTGGCAGCAGTCGCAGCCACAACAACAAAACGTTTTTTAGCAACAATGAAAACGATCGAACGAAGCTTCAATAGACGACACACGTGATGTAATTTCTTTAAGGATCCGCAATATGACAGTCCAAAACAACAAAAAAAAATCGTCCCTCAATAAAACTCACCAACAAACGACAAGGCGCGTGTGTGGCCATTTAGCCGTTGCCAACTTGAATGACAACCGGTTATTTGCCGAATAGCTAGCTGGCTGTCCTGTGTCAAAATGGGGCACGGAACGACTTGCCATAAAGATAATACTACAAATTATTGGAAAATAACAGTTAATTTGGCAGAACCTCATCGCAAAAAAAGGTGTCTTAACACACTCAAAAATTGTCACCTTCATAAATTAGATGGGGCCGATTCGTGGAATTTGAAGACCTTAAATATTTTGCCGAGATTGATTGATTTGTTTTAAGAAAAAAAACGTAATGGCATGGATACTAGAAGGCTCTCAAGGGATAAAGAAAGAAGCAAGAAATTAACGGAATTTGCAGTTATTGAGTTTTTTAAAATCTAAGACTAATTTTGGTAGACACTTTTTGTTTGGTAGACATGCCTGGCTTTTAAATCCAAAATGGATGAAAATTTTTTATAACCTCCACCATACATAATATGGGAGGTATATTAAGTTGGTCATTCCGTTTGTAGCTCATCGAAATTAGAATTTTAGGCATAACAAAGTAAAGCGCAAAGTATAATTCTAAGACTATTCAGCCCTGCCCGTCTGTCTGTCCGTCCGTCTGTTGTAAACGTGCTAGAGTCAAAACGAAAGATATGGAGCTAATATTTTGCACAGATCAGTCTTTTTTCTGTAAGCAGGTCAATTTCGAAAATGGGCTATATCGGTCCACGATATCGCATAACCTCCATGTAACGGTACCCCCGATATTCGGTATTTTAATGATTGTAGCAAAATTTGAAATTGTCTGAAAATCCACAAAAGAAGTTCCTTCTGGGTACTTACCCCCTGGAAGAGTATTGTCTGCTGCAAAAAAGTCAAACGCCATAATTATACCCTACACCACAAGGTGGTCAGGGTATTATGTCTTTGTGCATTTGTTTGTAACAGGCAAAAGAAAACGAGATAGACCCATAGTTCTTTTTGATGATCTGCCTAGAATTACATTCTGAGTCGATTTATGCATGTCCGACCGTCCGTCTGTCCATGTATTTTTGTAAACAAAGTAGAGTTCGTATTTATTGCCCTATCCAGATGAAGTTTTGCACAAATCATTTTTTTGGCCCAAGGACGAACCCTATTGAAATTGGAGATAATCGGTCAACATTAAGATATAGCTCCCATATATATCTTCTTCCGATTTGCCTTTTATTGTGCACCATACGTGTAATATTAGCCCGAATAGTATGGAATTTTGCACATACAACCAAATTAGGCCTGAAAATAAGTATGCCAAATTTGATCGAAATCGGTTCAGATATAGCTATAGCTCACATATATATTGTTCATCCGATTTGTTATTTTTGTCCTCCGCAGCCGTAATATGCACTCTGTAACAACAATATTTGGGGAAATATATCAAATACAGCTTAGAAATACATTTGCTAAATTTTATCGAGATCGGTTCAGATTTGGATATATATAACTTCGTCCGATTTACTTTTTTTGTGCACCAAACGTCTAATATTTGTCCAAATGGGATGGAATTTGGCACTTACGGCCGAATTGAGTCTTGAATTTAGTATGTCAAATTTCGTGAAGATCGGTTCAGATATAGCTATAGCTCCCATAGCCGTAATATGCACTCTGTAACAACGATATTCAGGGAAATATATCAAATACAGCTCAGAAATATGTTTGCCAAATTTCATCGAGATCGGTTCCGATTTGGATATAGCTCCCATATATATATCTTTATCCGATTTCAAATTAATTGTGCACCAAATGGGCAATACAAGTCCGAATTTAAAAGATACAAATGCTTCGGCATATTTAGTCCTTTTAATTGTTATGCGGAGCTCTACTATACTAGCAAAGTGGTGTAGGGTATCATAAAGTCGGCCCCGCCGACTTAAAGGCTTTCTTTACTGGTTTTTATGGATAATATTGGACCACTCCATTGGTACCTCCCTCTTAAATAATCAACTTTTTGAGCAATTGTAACACAAATTAGAATATACAGGGTGAGATAAAAAATGCTTTCCAAAATACTCCAGACACAATAGTCCAACTGCGGATTGGTATCCGGAGATTTTGGAGGACATTGTACGCTTGAAATGAAGCGAGGAACCTCATTGTGTAACCATTCTTGGGTGGCGCGTGATGAGTGCGATGATGCTGAGTCCTGTTGAAATGTCCAAGGCCTGCGTCCAAAATATTTGCGTGCCCAAGGCTTTAATTCACCCTCCAGAATATTTTCGCGATAATATTCAGCATTTATTCTGATGTCACGGTCGATTAATGCGACAACATCACCATGGCCAGCGCTTGGGTTCTGGTGGCCGAAGGTGCAGATTTTTAGCTGACCTCTTTGGCAAGTAAACACGATCATTTTGTTTGTTTACAAACTGCTGGACAGGGAATGTTTTTTCATCGGAGAAAACCAAATTCGGCAGTTCACCACTTTGGGCCAAGCGAAGCGCCTCTTTAGCTCTTTTGAGTCTATTTCTCTTTCTGTTGCGGTGTAAGTTCTTGCACTTTTTGGAATTTCAATGGCTTTACCCCGAGCTCATTTTTCAATATGGAATATTGCGATATGTTCTGCTCACAAGCCTATTTTCGACCACTGCGACGCGGTTTTCGATCAAGTCGTTTCTTTATTTTCGAACCATTTCTGCTGATGTTGCTGTTTTCTCCCATTCACTTCTTTGAAGTCCCAGTATCACGGTAACGAGCGATGGTACGAGACACAAAAGATTTATTCACTTTTAAATGCTGGAGTGCTCTAACGATAGCCACTTGTGCTTTTCCAGCCAAATATACAGAAATCACACTATCACGCTTGAATTCAATCACGAATAACTTTTTTTTTCTGGAAAATTCTTACCAAAATGCTTTTGTACGCTTGTAAATAATATAATGAGCTGTCACTGGAATAATTTGCTGTCGGTCGAGTGGCTTAGAAAAGACAGCACTCTGAAGTTGGTTGCAGTTTTTTCATCTCACCCTGTACAGGTCCACCAAAGCGTATAGTCCAAATACAACGGTCTTCCCCGATATCCGATATTTTGATGATTTAAGCGACGTTATTCACCCGAGTTGTTTTAAATTTCGTATTTAGAGTGTGTGATGGGAACTACAGTCTATGACAGAAAATTGCCTATGCAGGCCGAGGTCTTCATATAGGCCTTATATATCAATACCTTCCTATATTCGGTATTTTGACAATTTTAGGTACCTTATTCACCGAAATTGTTTGAAATTTCGTATTTGAAGTTCCTAATAGGTACAACAGCCCGTGATAGAAATAGTCCAGGTCTATATATTCGATATTTTGATGTCCTTTTTTTCAAGTTTCGTATCTAAATATTGTTATGGCTTATGACAAAAGTTGCCTTTGTAGGTCCATGTCTTCGTATAGACCCCAATATTACGGCTATATTCGATATTTCTAAGATTTGAAAAGAATTTTTTTCAAAATTTCCAAATTCGTTCCAAATGGTGGAGGATATTCAAAATACGGCACGAAAAGTAATAAATGGTTCTAAATTTGGAAAATATAAAGTAGTAGTTGTTACACCACGTCTGCGGAGTCTGATCATAAATGGCTCTACTCTGCAGCCCTGGTAATCCATGTACTCATTCATCGGCCCTAGTTTTGCCCTTGTTCCCATAATTTTTTTACAAAATATCAAGTCAAAATTTAAATTCACATCCCCATGGCCAGAGAATACAAAACATTCTGTAAACCTCAAATATCTTGTTTATTTTGTGGCAACAAATAAATCATGTGTTCAAAATTTCGGAGCGGCATTATAAAGACCCCTTATCTTTGGGAAATTTTGAATATCCACCGCTCTTTTATGTGTCAAAAGACATATTGTCCATGGCGCCAATATGCGAGTGACATCACAACAATGAAGAAAAAAAATCATTGATTTTTGCCGATTGCTTGCTTTTCAAACTATTCCGCCCAATATTTCTCTTTGATTTAAATGCTCCAATTATAATTTACTAAAGACTTACCATTTGTTAAATTTGACTTATTTTCAAAATATTCTAATTTCTGTTTTCGTTTTTTTTTTTTTTTTTTTTTTTTGTTTAAAAGCGAATCCATCATTCATTAATTATTCATGCAAAGGCGTTAATCTATAATTAAAAGACAATCAAGCGGACCAAAAATGAAAAACGAAAACAAACAAATAACTCAATTCGAAATCAAAACCCCTCCCCCCACTTTTAACAACAATCCTTTGCCGCAGGCCAGCTATTCCTGGAATTGATTTCAAATTAACCGCTTAGTGGGGATATCAAAGAACAGCGCACAATTTCACAATGGAATCCTCCTCCTCCACGCAGACACACACACTCAATCAAGGAAAGGGTTCAAAAATGAGAGCACAATTGAAACAAAAGAGTTGTCTACTTCGCCTCTAGCCTCTCAAAGCATAGCACGGTCTCCCCTCTTACCAAGCACACAATAAATGATAACTCAATCAATAAATGCGTCGAACGTTTAACGCTCATGTGTGTGTTGCCTTCTATAAAAAAGGACCTTTACACTTGGCTGCATGCATTGTAGGACGAAGAGATTTATTTTTCTGCTGGACACTGGAAAGGATGCATTTATTTGTCTGCTCCATATAAACATGACTATGTTTTCTATTTCTAATCCCTTTTTTATTTTAACCCTCTCTGAAACAATACAAACAACAACAGCAAACGGAGTTTGAGTTTATTTGCTTGGCTCGAACCATAATCAATCTTTTTTTGTTTAGTGAAGCGGAGTTTTATTCCTCCAGCTAAGGACTAAGCAAATACACAGCCTGCCAAGTTAGTGGCTTAGGTAAATAAGAAAACATGGCCATAGAAGTAGGAGTGTGCACACACAGAAATTCATACAAAAAAAGGATTAATCGATCAATGTGTTGGTTTGTTGAATAGCAGGAATGCAGCACAAGACTGGACGCTTGTGGTGCAGTTTTGATTAATATTTTTTCAAATGCTATAATTTATACGTTTTTTTATGTAGGCGATAATATATGTATTAAAGCCTTGGGCACGCAAACATTTTGGCCGCAGACCTTGAACATTCCAACAGGACTCAACACCATCGCACTCAGTATTCTCCACCCAAGAATGGTTACAAAATGAGGTTCCTCCCTGCATTTCCAGATATGGTACTAAATTTGGTACAATTTAAATTTTGGTAATACCTATAGGTTTGGAATCCTGAAATTTGGAAATAAGATTACTAGTGCATTGTGGGACTGAAGTGCAGGGAGAGATGAAAAAACTGCAAGCAACTTCAGACTGCTGTCATTTATAAGCCACTCGACAGCTTTTAGAATTATTCCAGTGACAGCTCATTATATTGTTTACAAGCGTACAAAAGCATTTTGGTGAGAATTTTCCAGAAAAAAAATTTATTCGTGATATAATTCAAGCGTGATAATGTGATTTTTTTATATTTGGCTGGAAAACCACAAGTGCCGATCGTTAGAGCACTCCAGCATTTAAATGTGAATACCACCATCGCTCGTTACCGTGATACTGATTGCGTAGCCCGACGTCAAGGAAGGGGACGGAAGAAAACAGCAAAATCAGCAGAAAGGGTTCGAAAAGTAAAAAAGCGACTTGATCGAAACCCGCGTCGCAGTGGCCGAAAAATGGCTCGTGAGCTGAACATATCGCAATATTCCATATTCCGACAAATATTGAAAAATGAACTCGGGGGTAAAGCCATTGAAATTCCATCAAATAAAAAAGCTGTTAGTTCGGCCGGGCCGTACTTTGAATACCCTTCACCATTTGGAACGAATTTGGCAATCCTCAAAAACAATAAAATCCGTTAAAAACTCTTTTAAAATCTTAAAAATACCGAAAGTACCTGTTATATTAGGGTCTATATGACGACATGGACCGGCATAGGTAACTTTTGTCTTAAGCCATTACAATACTCAAATACGAAAATTAAAAAAAAAATCGGTAACAAAATCATCAAAATACCGAATATCGGGAGGGGGCTGTACGAAGACGTGGACCTGTACAGACAATTTTCTGCCTTAGGCTGTGGTATCCATTACGAACTTCAAATACCAAATTTGAAACAATTCCGGTGAATAATGTCGCTAAAATCATCAAAATACCGAATATCGGTAGGTACCGTTATATAGGGGCTATACCAAAAAGTGGACCTACATGGCCCATTTTTACTACCAACAGTCCTGCAGACATAATATACATTTGAGTAAAATTTTATTAATCTACTTCAATTCGTTCGGAAGCTAGAGTGATTTCCACAGACGGACGGACATCGCTAAATCGACAAAGAATTTTATGCATATTTCGAGGTGTTACAAACGGAATGACAAAGTTAATATACACTCTATACTATGGTGGAGGGTATAAAAAGTGCAAAAACTTACACCGCAACAGAATGAAAATAGACTCAAAAGAAATAAAGAGTTGCTTCGCTTGGCCGAAAGTTGTGAACTGCTGAATTTGGTTTTTACCGATGAGAAAACATTCGTTGTCCAGCAGTTTGTAAACAAACAACTTGATCGTTTTTACTTGCCAAAGAGGTCAGCTGAAAATGTGTACCTTCAGCCGATGATCTCTCTCCGCTCGTATTAATTGGCACCAGAACAAATTCCGAATATTATCACGAAAATATTCTGGAGGGTGTATTAAAGCCTTGGGCACGCAAACATTTTGGCCACAGACCCTATACATTCCAACAGGACTCAGTACACGCCACCCAAGAATGGTTACAAAATGAGGTTCCCCGCTTCATTTCCAGCGCACAATGGCAACCAAAATCTCCGGATACCAATCCGTTGGACTATTTTGTCTGGAATATTTTCAAAACAAGATTGGCCCTAAAAAATACCAAAGTGTCGATCACCTCAAGCAATCGCTTTGCCGGAAATGGTCCAAAATATAGCAGAGCAACAATCGGGCAGCGTGTGACGGTTTCATTGGCCGTTTGAAGGCCATAATTCGTGCCAATGGTGACCAATTCGAACAAATCTAAACTTATTCAAAAATTTGATGCTATTTCCGACATTTTTTGCTTTCATCGATAAATTGAAAAAAATGTAAAAATTATGGGGTTTGACTTTGTTGCAGTTTTTTTATCTCACCCTGTATATCTTCGTCCGATTTGCCTTTTATTGTGCCTCAACCGTGTAATATTAGACCAAAAGGAATGGAATTTGGAACCGAATTGAACATTGAAACAAGTATGTCAAATTTGGCGAAAATCGGTTCAGATATAGCTATAGCTCGCATATATATTGTTCATCCGATTTGTTATATTTAGATACCCTCAGCCATATGGCTAGAGAGGGTATATATCATTTGATATGGCCAAAACGTGCTTCATCGAATTAAAGATTTTAGACCTTAAGTCTCTTTGGACCAAATCCGTTTCAGGACATTTGGAGTCGATCTAGCGATGTCCATCCGTCCGTCTGTCTGGCTGGTGCGACGATAACTCTCGAATGGGGTATCCGATTTGGTCCAAACTTGGTAAATAGTAAAATTATTGTCAAACTTAGATCGAGTTCGGAGATGGGTAATATCGTTCCACTCCTTTTGTTACCTACCCCACAAAGGGTCAACGTTTTGAATAATTATAAATTGTGACCGATTGTCTTCAAATTACCCAAAAGACAATATTTTTATTAACCCAATATTTGGAATATATCCGTCCACACCTTCTGGAGCCTCTCCCACAAGGGTTAAAATTTTGAATATCCATATCTCTCATTAAACACGAAATTAACATTCGATTCCATTCAGACTTGGCACATCGCAATATTTCTATCAACACAAGATCTGTTATAAAGATGGTAGAGATCGGAACATTTCTTCTGGTAACTCCCCCAGAAAATGTCAATCTTTTAAATAACCATTTATGGAATCCAAAATAAGCATCCTATTCACTTCATATTTCACACATCCCGTTATTTCTACTAACACAAGATCTGCTGTGAAGATGGGATATATCTATCCACTCCCTCTGATACCTCCTTTAAAAAGGGTAAAAATTTTGAATATCTGTGAAGCTCATAAAATGCGAAATTAACATTCGATTCCATTCAGACTTTGTATGCCTCGATATTTTTATCACTACAAGATGGTAGAGATTGAACCATTTCTTCTGGTACCTCCCCCACACATAGTTCAAGATTTTGAAAAAAAGGCGAAATAAGCATCCAACTCTCTTCAAAGTTCATACTCACAAACATTTTTGCCAACACAAGATCTGTTGTGAAGATGATATACACTGCCAACCCCTTCTAGTACCTCACCCACAATGGGACACAATTTCCAATACTTATATCTGTCATAACTTGCAAATGAAGTCAACGATTCTCTACAACTTGCTATATCTAAATATTTCTCTCAACCGGAAACCTGAATGATCCTTACTCTTTTTATGAGGTAAATTATTTTCTTTGAACATTTTGACCTTTTGTGGGGGAGGTACCAGAAATAGGGGCCCGAAGTTGCTCATCTCCTTATTTTTGGCCTTGTTTTGAAGTTTGGTTTATCTTGTCCCCCTAATATGACGATTCTATCGAGGTGAGTACTTCTTAGATTGCCACAAAACATCCTTGAATCCATTCGTTTCATTCGTAAAATCATACATCATTGAATTCTAATATCCATTTTTCTTGACAATCCTTAAAACTAACATCTCCATTAAAACTCCCATTCAATCCCCTTAGTGCCATCAATGTCCTTGTGGCTAATTTTCAAAATCTCATTTCTCATATTTCCAATGAATTGAAATCAAAAATGTAAATCTGGAGAAAGTCCAGAGACTCTTTGTGTGGCCGTGTTTTCACTTTTTAGCTTCTTGTTAATTATCGATTTAAATATCGAATTAAATTATTGTGAAGAATGAAAATGTGAAGACCTCACAGGGATAACACTGAGGGGATGAGGATGGTAACTTTAGTAAGTGTACCTAAAAAAACCAAGGTTGTCAAGAGAAAAAAATAAAAAAAAAACAAAAAACAACAACATTGCATCACAAATCCAATGGACGAGCGAGAGCTGATGATAATCCAAAGGATCTGATCTCGTTGATCAGATAGAATTACATTGTGTGACAACAACACAACAGTAAGTGTAAAATGTCAACACATAACAAGCCCGAAAAAATGGACAATGGACAAAAGGGGCAAAAAAAGTAAAGAAATCTTAATTTATAATTTCAAGACAACAAAAACAATGAGGATTTTAAATTAACACAGCATTCAATGAGCAAGCCCAGAGAGATGACAACTCAAATACTGTCAATAGCTAAGATTGTGATCATTAACATTGAATTCTATTCAAATTGTAATTGTAATTTTCAATTTCACTTTCCTTTCCTCTGTCTCCTCCACTTTGAATTTTACTTGGGTATTCCTTTGGGATGTTTTCTTGTTGTTGTATGTCATTGTCACCAAATGCATTGCTTGCACTTGTTACAGGTAAAAACTCCCACTCTCCCTCTTTCTCTCTCTATCTCTCCCCCTCTTTCTCTCTCTGTCTGTTAGTGCTCATTTGAGAAAGGCCAATTTCTTAGAAGGCAATTTTGTTTGTTTTTAATTTAAAATTCACTTTTGCCACATATTGTGTTGCCAAAATTGAGAGAGTGAAAGAGAGACTCCCATGGTTTGATGTATTTTTCTAAGGTTAGGATTAAAATAAAATTCCCTGTATAAACAATTCAAAAGGCAATTTGGGGTTTCCGTGTAAGACATATTGTTGACATGATGTTCCTTTGGCGATTTGGGTCGCCATGAACGAAAATCGTATAGACAAGTGTTAAAGTAGCAATTGACTTCTTGTTTATCAAAAAAAGGGACTAAGAATAAAAACAGCAAATCCAGACAAAACCAATTAAAATATTCCCAAAGAAGCCATAACAGAATAGCACCTATGGGAAAACTTCTGTCGACAGTTTTTTTTTTGTAGTTTTGCACATACTTGTCCTTGAATTCAACACTTGTTTCCACGCATCCTCAACACCTAATTCATCATTGCAATGACCTTCATATCAATGTGTACTTAGAATGGTGTGATATTTTCACACATCTTCCGTTTTCGTTGTCTCCTTTGTCGGCCTGAGTGCTCTTGTTTTCCCAGTCACGCCCACCCTTTCTTATCTTGCCAGCGGAAGTAGTTGTGATCTAATTTACAAATCAATGGAAAATATTCTTACCATATTTTGTGCAAACAAATCATTTATCATTGTGGAATGGTACAGGGATCATTAGTGAGGCATAATTGCACAGATACTAAGGAGAAGTCTTTAAAGTCGGATCAGTAAATTAAAAAGAAAGGATAATAAGTAGTTCCTCTGGAAAAGGACACCGCATAGATCGTAAACCTCCTGACATATGCAGTTATTTGCTAACAAGGTCAAGAGTTGCATCCTTTGCCAATTCGGCAAACATCAGAAAATTATTTAACAAGTAATACTCTTACACCCCATTTTCAAATAAATTTGAACTATTAAAAATTGATTAAACAAGTATAGCAGGACAAGTTGTAGGAGGATGGCATAAAACTTCCGCAAATCATGTAGTAGCTTAACATGGTAGAAAAATGCATGTTGATGCATCGTCACTTGTTAGTATTGTTATATATATATAACAATTGTTAGTATTAAAAATCTTATGAAAAAACAAGCTAAAAATTATCAGTCGGTTTTGTGTACCCTGATAAAAAAAAATTTAAATTGTGGCCCTTTGTGGGTGAGGTACCAGATATATGTCATCTTCACAACATATCTTGTGTTAGCAAAAATGTTTGTCAGTGTGAAATTAGAAAAGAGTTGGATGCCTATTTCACTCCCTATGTGGGGGAGGTACCGATCTATATCATCTTTATAAAAGATCTTGTGTTGATGGAAATATTGAGATGTACCATGTCTGGAATGGAATCGGATGTTGATTTCGCTTTTTATGAACTTCATGGATATTCAACATTTTGAGCATTGTGGGGGAGATAGAAGGAGTGGACCGATATATTCCGTCTTACTACCAGATCTTGGGTTCATATTAATTGTAGGATGTGTGAAATTTGAAGACAATCGGACTCTTGCATTACAATTTATGAAAGTTGTAATTATTCAAAATTTTGACCCTTTACGAGGGAGGTACCAGAAGGAGTGGACTGATATATTCCATCTTAATACCAGACCTAGCACTGACGAAAATATTAAGATTTGCAAAGTTGGAGCAAAATTGGATTATCCTTTCTCTTTCTGTGCAAAAAAATATATATTTTGAAATTTTCGACCTTTTGTGGGGGAGGTACCATAAGGAGTGGACCGATATTGCCCATCTCCGAATTCGATCTAAGTTTGGAAAAATGGTTGGTGAGCTGAACATATCGCTATATTCCATTTGGCAAATATTGAAAAATGACCTCGGAATAAAGCCATTGAAATTCCAAAAGTGCAAGAATTTACACCGCAACAGAAATAAAATAGACTCAAAAGAGCTAAAGAGTTGCTTCGCTTGGCCGAAATTGGTGAACTGCCGAATTTGGTTTTCTCAGTCTCCGATGAGAAAACATTCGTTGTCCAGCAGTTTGATCGTGTTTACTTACCAAAGAGGTCGCCTGAAAATGTGCACCTTCGGTTGGCCACCAGAACTCAAGCGCCGGTCATGGTCATGGTGTGGGCCGCCATAACAGCCGATGGTCGCTCACCGCTCGTATTAATCGACGGTGGCGAAAATATTCTGGAGGGTGTATTAAAGCCTTGGGCACGGAAACATTTTGGCCGCAGACCTTAGACATTCCAACAGGACTCAGCGCCATCGCTCTCAGCACGCGCCACCCAAGAATGGTTACAAAACTGAGGTTCCTCGCTTCATTTCCAGCGTACAATGGCCACCAAAATCTCCGGATACCAATCCGTTGGACTATTGTGTCTGGAGTATTTTGAAAATCAAGGTTGGTACTAAGAAATACCAAAGTGTCGATCACCTCAAGCAAGCGCTTCGCCGGGAATGGGGCAAAATACCGCAAAGCAATATTCGGGTAGCGCGTGACAGTTTCATTGGCCGTTTGAAGGCCAAAATTCGTGCCAAAGGTGACCAATTCGAACAAATCTAAACATCTACAATTTGATGCTATTTCCGACATTTTCTGTTTTGATTCAATAAAATTTAAAAAAAAAATGTAATTTTTTTTTATTTTGTTGCAGTTTTTTTATCTCACCCTGTATACCTTCTCTAGCCATATGGCTGAGGTGTTCGTAATATTTGTTAATAACTAAGATTTAATGTTTAATTATTTAATGCAAATGTTGAAAATGCATCTCGCAGCATCTCGGTAGGTATCTTACAAATAAATGATTCGAAGTTGTATTACAATGCGCCAATTGAAGCAGGTCCGTCTGTTTAAACATAAGCTTTGACATTACCCCTACAAAAAATAGTTTAAAGGCATCTAGGAGGCCAATTGACCGATCCCGAACGTGAAACAGAATGTCCACCGAAGTTTCCTCCTAGTAAGTCCACTGTTTTTTTTAAACACATTACACGCAAGACAAGCACTTATATTTTGGGCAAAAAAAATTGGATATTCTCTCAAGGTAGCGATCACTATTCCCACGTTATGTTTGCTGGCTTCAGCATACGTCAGTAGATTGCAGAAGAATGTCAGATTCAGTTGCCAACAATTTTTAATTTAAGTTGCATTTGAAGTTATTGTCTTTTCAACTCTTTGAAACATTTCTAGGTATAGCCATTGTAAAATTAAGAAGGTAAAGTCATTTCAAATAATCATACCCATCTCTGCATTTTCTGTAATTTACTTTGGGCTCCGTATTAACACACAAAAAAAATGTTAATTATAAAAAAACATATAAAAGATGCGTCACAATTTATTTTAGAAAAAATACACAGAGTGATTCTAATATAATTGTATTATATTCTATATTTTGCATTAAAAAATTAAACCTAAATTTGATAAGTAAACCAAGCCACCATCCACATAAACTATGAGATATTATGACTTTTATATTATATTATCCAACCATTAGTTTAGTAAAATATGTCGGCAAACAATAAAATCATATTAAAATATAACGTTCATTTCGAGAGCAACCACCAATAAATCCAATTAGAACAACAGAGTTGCATGCCGTCCGTGTCATCAATTCAATGTTAGCATTAACTGCAATAATAAGAAGCAGCATAACAACAAACCGCTGTCAAATATTTTAACGCGTGTGCAATTTTATCCCCGACATCTCCGGATCGGATTCGTGGCCAGGAAAAAAGGGTTAAATATTCGCGGATTTAATCAATAAAATAAAACATGCCGACTATCGGAGTTAAACGTGATCTCTTGTTCGAGGCATTGGGCAAAAAATACAGTAATATCTCACAGAGAAATTGGGCAATTCTGTGGAAAATAAATGTGTAACGTGTGTATGTTTTTCTTTTCTTTAGCTGATGATGAGTTTCAAACATTGTGTTTTGCCTTCGGTCTGGAACTGGATGAAGTGACCACTGAGAAGCAAATGTTAACCCGTGAACAGGGTGATGATGCTGCTGGGGCTGCTGATGCTTCAGAGGAAATCATCTATCGCATTGATATACCGGCCAATCGTTATGATTTGTTGTGTATGGAGGGTTTGGTCACCGGTCTTTTGGTGTTCCAGGGCAAGTAAGTCAAAGACAATAGATTTGCGCTGATAAAAGTTATCATTTGATTTTTGTTTAAGGATCAAACCGCCACAATTCAAGCTATCAGAGCCCGCCGATGGCAAACGTCAAGTCTTGAAGATCTTACCTGAAACTGCTCAAATTCGTCCCTTTGCTGTTGCCGCAGTTTTGCGTAACATCACCCTGAACCAGGCGGCTTATGATTCCTTCATTGATCTCCAAGACAAGCTACACCAGAACATTTGCCGTAAACGTACTTTGGTGGCCATTGGTACACATGATTTGGATACCATTCAAGGACCTTTCACGTATGAGGCTCGTGCTCCAGCTGACATCAATTTTGTTCCATTGAATCAAACCAAATCCATGAATGGCAATGAATTAATGGAATTCTATTCCACCCACGCTCAGCTGAAACAATATTTACCCATTATTCGCGATTCTCCGGTATATCCAGTAATTTATGATTCCAATGGCGTTGTCTTGTCCTTACCGCCTGTCATTAATGGCGATCACTCCAAGATTTCGTTGAAAACCAAAAATGTTTTCATTGAATGTACTGCCACGGATTTGACCAAAGCCAAAGTTGTACTTGACACCATTGTATGTATGTTCTCAGCACATTGCACAGATAAATTCAGTGTGGAACCATGCGATGTCATTCAACCAGATGGTACAACTGTAACATATCCCGAATTGGAGGTTCGTGAAGAAACCATCTCGGCCAAAAAGGCAAATTTGGCCATAGGTATTGAGGAGAGTCCTGAAAAAATTGCCGATATGTTGACACGCATGTATTTGGAAGCTGAATGTCAGGCTGATGGAGATGAAATTAAGGTGAAAATACCACCCACTAGACATGACGTCATTCATGCATGTGATATTTACGAAGATGTGGCCATTGCCTTTGGCTATAATAACATTAGGAAATCGCTGCCCTCTTTTATGCATATTGCCAAACAATATCCCTTGAATAAATTAACTGAACAATTGAGAGAACAAGTTGCTCAGGCTGGTTTCACTGAAGCACTTACATTCACTTTGTGTTCACGCGATGACATTGCCCGTAAATTAAACAAATCCATAGATAATATGCCAGCAGTACATATAGCCAATCCCAAGACATTAGAATTCCAAGTTGTGAGAACAACTCTACTGCCGGGTCTATTAAAAACTTTGGTGGCTAATCGTAAAATGCCTTTGCCCTTGAAATTGTTTGAGATTAGTGATGTCGTTGTGGCCGATGATGATACTGAAGTTGGAGCACGCAATGAGAGACGTTTGTGTGCTGTAAATTGTAATAAAACTGCCGGCTTTGAGGTGGTACATGGTCTGTTGGATCGCGTCATGCAATTGCTTGAGGTTTCATGGAAATCTTCCAACTCCAAGAACAGTGGTTATTACTTGCAGGCGGCTGAGGGTATGTTATTGGGAAATTAAGCCATTGAACGCGTGTAATGATTTTTTTCTTTTTTTTAGATCCATCTTATTTCCCCGGTCGTTGTGCCCATATTATGTTGAACAATGTTGCCATTGGTAAAATTGGTGTTCTGCATCCCACGGTTTTACAAGCCTTTGAATTGACAAATCCTTGCTCGGTTGTGGAATTCAATATTGAACCATTTGTTTAAACATAATCAAGATATTTATAATAATGCATTTGCCTGGTGTAGAGGAGTATTTAAAAAAGTGTATGAGACACGATTACGGGCGTATAGAACAAAAAGCAAAAAAAAAAGAAACTTCTGGGAGTTGAGACTTTATAGTGTTGATGTTTTTAATTTATTATGCTATTGATTGTACAACAGTTATAATTTTAATAAAGCTATAAGCCCTTAATCAAATCAGCCAATTTGTTTTCTAACAAATATTGTTAGCTCAATGCATTTAAAATTTTTTTTAACTGCAATTGATAAAATATTCCTTAGATTCCTACAAATGTATAGAACAACCAGATACGACCTCAAATTGTACGAATATTTGGTAAACTCTTGGACTTTTTTTTTTTTTTTTTTTGAATTTAGAACTGATTGGCATTTACTTGCATGGGAAGAGGAACAATAAAAACACATTTTTATAATTCTCATTCCCGACCTGGAAAGTTTCCTATTCAAATTGTTGTTCTTTAAGACCAGAGTTATAGCTTTGCCTTAAAATCTTAGACGTAAACTTTTACCAATCACCTTTTTATTGGCTGAAAGCAAAACATATATTTCCAAAACAATCTGGAACTCTTGGTCCATGTGACATTTGTTCGATACGATGCTGGAGACACATTTTCTATTAAATATGCACCGACTGCAAAAAATTAATTTTTTTGATATTAAATTGCCTGAAAGCGCCTAAAAGTATGCTTAAAATGGTAAATATAATTGCGAAATGTTCAGTTTATATGCAACTATCCCACATGATTAGGGAAATAAATAAAAATTACTGGGAACACAATAAGATCCAACACATTCCTAGTTAATTCAATGACTCTCAATTCCCTACCTCACCACTGCAACCAGCATCCTGTAGTCACCAGTAATTTTCATGGTGTAGGCTATACAAATTTCCGTGCATTCAAAAATACCCTTTTTTCACTTGTTCTGTACAGGGTGAGATAAAAAACAAAATAAGCAACAAAGTCCAACACCATATTTTTTCATTTTTTAAAATATTATTGAATGAAAGCAAACAATGTCGGAAATAGCAATTTTTAGAATCAGTTTAGATTTGTTCGAATTAGTCACCTGTGACACGAATTATGGCCATCAAACGGCTAATGAAACCGTCACACGCTGACCGAATGTTGCTCTGTGGTATTTTGGTCCATTCCCGGCGAAGCGCTTGCTTGAGGTGATCGACACGACACTATGGTGTTTTTTAGTGCCAACCTTGCTTTCCAAAATACTCCCGACACAATAGTCCAACGGATTGATACCCGGAGACTTTGGTAGCCATTGTGCGCTGGAAATGAAAGTAGGAAAATGTTTGCATGCCTAAGGCTTTTATACACCGCCAGAATATTTTCGCGATAATATTCAGCATTTATTCTGATGCCACGGTCAATTAATACGAGCGGAGAGCGACCATCGGCTGTTATGGCGGCCCACACCATCACCATGGCCGGTGCTGATTTCTGGTGGCCAACCGAAAGTGCACATTTTCAGCTGACCTATAATAAATAAATAAATTAAAGACATGGCTGATTGGTGCGGAAAATAATAAGAAGAAAAGTAGGAAGTTGAAAAATGAAATTTCAAGAATTATAAGTCTTGATATAATAAAACAGGGGAGACCATTCAGCGATGGCGTATTTATTAAAAATATTCTTGAAAAGATAATGGAGAAATTGCATGTTTGTGTTGAACTTACGCAATCTCTACTATTATCGCGTACCAGTATTGCTCGTAATGGGGTTTCTTTGGCAACCTGCATTGAAAAAGAAATTAGAGACAATTTATCGAGTTGCGAACGGTTTTCTTTTTGTATAGATGAAAGTACAGACATAAACGACATAAGTCAACTATTAATTTGTGTGCGATCTGTTGACACCAATTACCAAGTAACTGAAAGCATGTATATATTAGTGTCAATGAACACAAATGTAACAGGCATATTATTATTTGAGGCAGTACTTAACAATCTCTTAAATATGGTAGACTCAAATAAGATAGCTGGGGTTTGCACCGATGGTGCCAATGTTATGTGTGGAAAGTCTGATGGATTCATAGGCCAATTAAATAAGCAGGGTTTTAGGTTTGAAAACTTCCATTGCATTACACATTAGCTGGCTTTAGCATCAAAATTCCTTACGGGCCATCCAGCGATGAAAGTTGCCGAAAAAATAATTAATAGAATTCGTGGCGGACATCACTCGCTTACCCATAGAAAATTCGTTGGTTTTTTTACAAGGAGAGGGGCACAACACTGTGATTTAAAACTATTCACAGAAGTTAGGTGGTTAAGTCGAGGTGTAAGTCTTTGCAGACTTTTTGACCTGCGAAATGAGGTAGTTGAGTTTTTGGAGCAGGAAAATATAGATGAATGTCTACTGCTAAAAGACGAGAAATTTATATTGAACCTACCATTTTTAGCTGATATTTCAAGCCTTGTAAATTAAGTAAACCTGAAACTTCAAGGGAAGGAAAAAAGTGTAAGTGAAGCTTGGAAGACTCTTGCTAATTTTGAGAAAGATTTACACATGCACAAACATGATTTAAGACAAAACAATTTTTCCAGTTTTCCAAAGACAGCAGAATTGTATGAGGGCTACCATTCTACCGAAATAGAGGAATATATTTCCATTATTAGCAAACTTATGCAAGAAAGGTTTAAAGATTTTAAGGCAGTACAACCTTTAATGGAAATATATGAAAACCCTTTTACGTGCGACGTTTCACAGTTCCTTTTTGATGTTCAATCAGAACTAATTATCCTTAGAAGCGAAATGGAAGTACCGGATATAATAGAACCTAGCAAATTTTGGAAAAGTATTGATCGTTCCGAATATCCTTACCTTAAGGATATTTCTTATAAGTGTGTCGCATTTTTCCCATCAACATATTTGTGCGAACGAATATTTAGTGATTTAAAAGAAACAGGTTAAATGTGACTCACTTAAAAAGTATTATGCTTATCCAAAATTGCAATAAGAATATTGTAATTGAAGAACATATTGACGAAAAATATTAATATATTTCGGGAACATGGTTCGTAATTACAAGCAAGGAATTACTTCTTCGATATTTGCTATGCTCTTTATTACATCGTTTCTCCACTTAAAAGCTGAGCTTATTCATTTAAAGGGAATGGAATATACGTTAAAAACGCTAGACCTAAAATTTAATTACCAGACCAAAAATGAAACCTGAATATCGTTGATTTGGTTTACTTTATTTTTTTTATTAATATGAATCTAAAAAATTAAATAATTGAAATTGAATTAATTTTTAATTAGTATATTGCAGCGTGTTTCGGATGATGAAAATGAACTCAAATCCAAACCCTTTTTTTAACATTCTTCTCTCCTTTTTTTAGTTAACACATGTTTTAAAAACAGAAAGATATTAATTTAATATTACCTTTTATTGTCATCGGAAAACATCCCATTTTAAGTCAACCTGTATATAACATTACGTATATTTTTAAACCACTTGAACCCTAATCAACTGAAATTTACTTGTTTTTGAAACCAAACTAAGTTTTCACATATTATTTTTCAATGTAAAATAAACATATTCAAAAATTTCTTGAAACATTAAATTACAAAAGAAGTTATTTCATATAAATTCAATGTATTTTTAATTTAATTGAAAAACCTCCATACTTATATTTTCCTAAATAATTCGGATTAGAATTCAATTACATAAATACTATTTTCATTCTATTTTCATAAAAAAACCTATCTAGTCACACATGTGTTCGCTGTCCAAGCATCGACCGCTTGCTGTATTCAAAAATTTCTCTATGTACATTTTTGTTTTCTCTCACACACACAAGCGAAATGTTCATTTTGTCACACTATCACGCTTGAATTCCATCACGAATAACTTTTTTTCTGGAAAAATCTCACCAAAATGCTTTTGTACGCTTGTAAACAATATAACGAGCAGTCACTGGAATAATTTTGACAGCTGTCGGGCGAGTGGCTTATAAATGACACAGTCTGACGTTTGTTGCAGTTTTTTTCATCTCACCCTGTATTCATTTCGCATATATGAACTTACCTTTCTCTTATGGAACTACCAAACAAAAAAACAATGAATTTCTTGTTCTTCTTTGTATGTTGTTATTATTTAGCATTTGTGTTTTTTTTTGTTTGTTGTATGTTTTTTTTATTCATTTTCATCTGTTTGTTATTATTACTAGTGGATTTTTTAATAATATTTTTTTTTCGGTTTTGTATTCTTCTTATTATTATGTATAGAGAAATTGCAATTTAACTTGTTGTGGAGTATTAATTAAATGCAATTTCAAAAATGTAAGAGTATTTATGTTGCATTGTTTATAAGAATGCAGATTTTATAATATTTATATATTTTTTGGTTTTTGTTTTTTTTTCAAGAGGGGTTTCTGTCGGCTTGTAACTACGCTTTGTGTTTATCTTAGATTCGAATACGGTGTTTGGTTTTTTTTGCAGTTGTCATATTGTTTTCCTTTTTTTTGTTGTATTCATAGTTATTAATAATCATAATAATAATTAATATATTATTAATACAATAATAATATTTTTCTGTTCATTTTATATATCTTTAATATATACGTTTTAGTTTTATCGTTTCTTTATCATAATAATAATCATCATAATATAATAATAATAATAATAAATAGTATTTTAATAATATTTTTGTATATGCATAATTTTTACTTTTGTTTATAATATTTTGCATATACTTCCCTCGTCGTAGCATATACGAGTGTGGTGGCATTTATAAGTAAACGCCTTTTTTGATACAAGTCTGTGTTTATTTTTCCTTTGCACCCAGGTTTCTTTCTGTTTTGTTCTATTTTCTTCTTTGTTTTAGAGTTTGTCATAAAGTAATAATAGTGGGTTTCCTACGGCCTTTCTCTGAGGATCTTGTTACATTAACTTTATACTTCCAATATTTACTAATTTCTAATTTTATCATTTCATTTTGTTTTGTTTCTTTTTTTCAATTTTTAAGTAATAAAAAACATGAATATGAACGTTACATAGTTATATTTTTCTTTTTTTTTTTGAAATTGTTGCTTATATGAGAATGGATTAATGAGAGAGTTTTCTTTATTCTTTCATTTTGTTTTTTCTACCCAGCAAACATTATGGCGCCATTATTAGAGGATGAGTAACTAATGTTTATGTTTTTCTGTTTTGAGTAATTTTTTTAGTTTTTTTTCAAAATCTATAAATATTTGTAGTTTTATAAGATTTTGTAAAGTCACTTGTTAATTTGTGTTTTTTTAAGAATTTTTTAGTTAATTTTAGCATTTTTAAACATTGCTTGCAGCTTTAGAGTATAATTGTTTTGATGATTTTTTGGGTAGATGTAATAAAAATGAGAATTTTAACAAATAATTTATTATATATATTAAAAAATAATGTTAATAATAATGAGAAAAGTAATAAAATAATAATAATAATAATAATAATAATAATAGTAATAATAATATAAAATAATAGTAAATACAAATAAAAAACGAATGCTTGAATTTTTTTTATAAAAATGTGGCATGTAAGGCATAAATTTGTAACTAATAACAAGTAACAAAGCTGTAAGTTCGGCCGGGCCGAACTTTGAATAACCTCCACCATTTGGAACGAGTTTGGCAATTCTCAAAAACAATAAAATCTGTTAAAATCTTAAAAATGCCGGAGGTAGCTGTTATATTATGGTTTATATGAAGACATGGACCTGCATAGGTAACATTTGTCATAAACCATTACAATTTTCAAATGCGAAACTTAAAAAAATCAGTAATAAAATCATCAAAATACCGATTATCGGGAGGTACGGTTATATGGGGGCTATACGAAGACGTGGACCTGCACAGACAGTTTCTGTCTTAGGCTGTAGTATCCATTACGAACTTCAAATACCAAATTTGAAACATTTCCGTTTAATAAATTCGCTAAAATCATCAAAATACCGAATATCGGGAGGTACTGTTATATGGAGCCTATACGAAGACGTGAACCTGTACAGACATTTTTCTGCCTTAGGCTGTAGTATCCATTACGAACTTCAAATACCAAATTTGAATAATGTAGATAAAATCATCAAAATACCGAATATCGGGAGGTACCGTTATAACGTACCTCTTATGGTAAAAGAGAGCGACTCGAGAGAAGCGAATCATACAGACCTATTTCGAAGCAAAGACTGTTGAGGCTTTACCACTCCCCAGTATCAGAGGAAGCTATCCAGTTGCCAACCATCAACACGGATTTCATCCACTACAGCATTGCACGCCATAGCCACACATATCAGGCGAGGATTAAGCCAGAAGAAGCCATGTCATGTTCCACCCTATTTGAGGATGTAGAGAGAACTGCCCTCCGGCCAAGTTTGAAACTGTGGATAGTCAATTATATGTGTGGGCGGCAGTTGTACATTGAATGCCGGAAGAAAAGGAAGTCCAAACGCCATAGAATGAACTCCCCCAAGGTAAGTGATACCTCCGGAAATCTTTAACCTCTAACTTTCCGTAATTTCTTGCCCTCCAGGCGGTATAGAGATCGCAACGTATGTTAATGATTGTACACTCATGGCGACGAGCTCTGGTGTTGATGGCATATGTGTAAGGATGTAAGGACGTTCATGATCTCGAGAGGGTGAGAGAGAGGTTCAACCCTATAAGAGAAATCAACATTCATACTAAAGCAATGACAGATGACATCAACAATTACAGCTTGAATGCCGTCTTCGGAGTCCAACACCTTCCACAGAGTTTCCAGAGAGTTTCAGCGCTATAAGAGTAATTAAAAGTCTATCAGAGCATATCTGAGTGACATTCATGCTAAAGCAGTCACAGATGTCACCAACAATTACCGCATGCATGCCGTCCTCGGAGTCGCCCCCCTCCTCTGCAGCTGAAGAACGTCTGCTGACTGGACAAGCCAGGGTATTTTGGCTTATTTACGTTCAGCATGATGTAGTCGTCTCAATCCGTATTGGGCACGGATTGACGAAGATGTGCAAAACGTCTGCTCGGGGTGTGTTACAGATCGGCACAATACGCTGCAGCTCTTTAAAAGCCCTGCCAAATCTTCCTCCACCCTCGCCAAAAGGGTGGCCGAATATTATCGAGAAAATATTCTGGAGGGTGTATTAAAGCCTGGGGCACGCAAACATTTTGGCCGCAGTCCTTGTACATTCCAACAGGACTCAGCACCATCGCACTCAGCACGCGCCACCCAAGAATGGTTACAAAATGAGGGTCATCGCTTCATTTCCAGAGCACAATAGATACCAAAATCTCCGGATACCAATCCGCCGTTGGACTATTGTGTCTGGAATATTTTGGAAAAAAAAGTTGGCACTAAAAAATACCAAAGTGTCGATCACCTCAAGCAAGCGCTTCGCCAGGAATGGGCAAAAATACCGTGGCTAAAATGCCGAATATTATCGCGAAAATGTTCTGGAGGGTGTATTAAAGCCTTGGGCACGCAAACATTTTGTCCGCAGACCTTGGACTTTCCAACAGGACTCGGCACGCGCCACCTAAGATGGTTACAAAATGAGGTTCCTCACTTTAAAATCTCCGTATACCAATCCGCCGTTGGAGTATTGTGTCTGGAGTATTTTGGAAAGCAAGGTGGGCACTAAATATATCAAAGAGTCGATCGCCTCAAACAAGCGCTTCGCCGGGAAACGTCCAAAATACCACAGAGCAACATTCGGGCAGAGTGTGACGGTTTCATTGGTCGTTTGAATGCCATAATTCGTGCCAAAGGTAACTAATTCGAACAAATCTAAACTTATTCTAAATTTAATGCTATTTCCGACATTTTTTGCTTTCATTCAATAGAATTTAAAAATTATGGCGTTTGACTTTGTTGCAGTTTTTTTTTATCTCACTCTGTACATGTGTAGATTGAATTCCCAAAAGAAGAAGTCCAAAACACAAGGAGTTCCCCAAGATGGGGTAATATTTCTCACCTATCCGGAATTTCTCGCCCTCCAGACGGCATAGATCGTAACGTATACATATATTTGTAGTGGTAAAATTAAATTTTAATTTTCTCTTTTTTTCGCCTAAAATGACAAATTAAAAAAAAAAAAACAAGAATTTTTCAAATTGATTGCTTCAAATTGGAATTTGAATTCAAAATTGTTTTTATATAAAAATCTTAAATATTATATTAAAAAGAAATTGTGTTATATTTTTGAAAACAATTTAAAAAAAGAAAAAAAAATAATGCAGTGGATTGTAGTTATTTTTTAAAGCATATTTATTCATTATCGGATCTTTTGGGTTTTCTTTAATTGTATTTTTGTATAATCGTAAGCTTACATTCCTCTATATAAGAAAAAAAATATAATCTCTTACATGCCTCTGTAAGAAAATGAAATATTTTTGTTAACAAAATTTCTTAAAGATAATTTAATAAACAAATGGGGATGGGTGGTAATAATAGTAAATCTAATTTTCATTTAATGTGATTTTCATTTTTTAGGTATATATATTTTTTGGATTAATGTTGTTTTTTAAAGCAAGCCTTGTTTTGTTTAGTGTATACCGTTTATTTTTAATGTTAATGGTTTGTTTATAGCTTCCATTTTGTTAGTTATGTTTGTTTGTTTTTTTTTTTTTTTTGTTTTAAATGTCTAATAAGTTTTAAAAAGTTGCTGTTTTTTCGTTTATATTTATTTATAATTTTTGTAGTTCAAATAAATCAAAAAAGAAAAACAGTGCATTTTATGTGTGTTTTTGATGTTTTTTTTTTAATTTTTAAGAGTTTGAATGTCAAATATATGCAGTTATGTAGGTGTATATTCTGGTTTACATTCACGTGTCTCGTCTTCACTAATTTTGGGATATTTAGGCCGAAAATAAATTATTGGGGCAAGCAGAAAGGCCATAATTCGTGCCAAAGGTGACCAATTCGAACAAATCTAAACTTATTCTAAAATTTGACGCAATTTCCACATTTTCTGCTTTAATTCAATAAAATTAAAAAAAATCTAAAAATTATGGCGTTTGACTTTGTTGCCACCCTTAATTCAATTAATTTGTTTGTTGTCACCCTTAATTTACAATCTCCAAAGTGTTGAGAAAATAGCTTAAGAATAAAAAGATCATTTTTTATTAAAAACAGTTTTCGTTATTCCCACTGTATTTTATTCAATTTTAAATATTATTTCATTTTTCGAAGCCCTCAAGAAACAATCGTTTTAAAATTTTATTGAAAATGAAACAAAATTTAATCATTTCTGACTTTCTTCTTTCTGAAATTCTCAAAGTGTTGAGATTTGAAAATTAATAATAGAAGAATGTGTTTTTATTAAAAAAGTTTTCGTTATTCTCTTTAGCATTTATTAAATTTTAAATAAAATGAAGTTATTTCAATTTTCCTAAGACCTTGAGGTTCGGTTTCAAACTTCATTGAAAATTAATAAAATTTCAATCATTTCTATGGCATTACGATTTTTCATAAATTTCTTGATATTCTCAAAATTAAATAATTCAATTTGATTTTAATCGGGTTATCCAGCAAGTGGAATCACTTTTCTTTACCAATATCGAAAGTTTCATGAAAATCTGCTAATAATTGAACGTTCAGATGCAAATTAAATATATTTTCAAAATATCTCAATTTTTAAAGTGCCCGAGCCATTTGGTGTCTATCTTATTATGATTTACCTAAACTAGAATATTTTCCCTAACCAATTCTGAAAGTTTTATGAGAATCCATCAATTTACTGCCAAGATATGGGCATTTGAAATCTGTGTTGTGCTAAAATATAGCTACTGTTCGGTACTGGGCGCCTGTTAGCTTAAAAAATTGGCAAAAGAAAATTTACATTTCTCAATGGTGATCACAAAATGTTGCCAGTTTACTAATTGGAATAATGTAAAGCATAGTTTCAGGCGTTACAGAAAATATCATTGCCCTATATAATTTCATTGAGGTATTCATTTCATTAAGCGCCTCAAACTATGCTTTACATTACGTTTATTTTATAACATTCATTTAAACTGTACTTTTAAACGATATGGCAACAATGTCGCTTAATGCAGCCACCGAAAACTGTGACATTTCCTCAATTCTGCCTTTTCAGTTAACAAGCGCCCAGCATTGTGTAGCAGCTATGATTTGACAGAAGGTAAATTTCAAATGCCCATATCTCAGCAACGAATTGAGATATTTGCATGCAATCTTCGCTGATAGTTTGTAAAAATAATATAGTTTTATCTCAATCAATAAGTTGTTATCTAGTCTGCTCAGATATGATGAAAACTTATGTATTTTGCAAAATTCTGCAATTCGAAAAAAATTAACAAAAATTAAAGAATTTTCCGAAATTTTGGAAAATATACTACCGCTCAGTTAGAAGTCTACAGGATATTCATTTGATTTTTATTAACTAGTGCAAATAAGGGAAAATAACCCTAAAGAGATTTTATTTTTTTTCCTAAAGAATTGTAAAATGAAATCTAGCCAAGACTAATTTTACGTTTAAATCGAAAAAGAATAACAGAAGGCAAAATTAAGACACGGCCAAAACTTAAATTAAAAAAAAAACCTGGTTTAACATAAAAAATGGAAGCCGAAGTAAACCAAGGGCTGGACTCTTGTTCTATGAAAATATGAAATATAAAATATCCAGGCTGCCCAGACATCATGAAAATTAAGATAAATTGCAATGACAAACCAAATTTAAGAATTTTTTTCAAAATTTGGACAATATTCTACAGATCATTTTCATTATAAATAAATTCGAAAAGGAATAAAGAAATCTAATTTAGACATTGTCAAAATTGAATATAAATTAATGAATTTGAAATCAAAACCTAACCAAAATTAAAGGCCCTCCTTTTTATGAAAAAATCTCCTTTCAATCAAGTAGCCAATGTAAACCAGAATCCATGTTCCCACCCAATAATAAGATAATTTTAATAAACATGTTGAATTTCTTTTAATTATAAGAGTATTTATATGTTCAATTGAATGTTTATATTTATTTTGTTTAGTTTCCTCTAAGCAAAGTTGTTGCTGTTTTGTATTTTACCAAAACCCCCAGAAATGTTTGGTTATTTATAAACAGTCGGTTATTTGTTGTAACTTTTGGTTATATCCTTCCTCATTGTGTTTTTTGGACAATAATTTTCCCCAGAAATTGAAGTAATCACGATATTTAAAAATTCGAATTTTTAAAAAAAGGAACCTCTAGAAAACCCCACAATTCCATTTTTCTAATTAAAAAACAATCAGAAATATGAACAACATTACAAAAAATACAGGGTAAGGTGGAAAAATTGCAACCAGCTTCAGACTGCTGCCACTTCTAAGTCACTCGTCCGACAGCTGTTAAAAATTGTCCAGCGACAGCTCATTATATTTTTTACAAGCGTACAAAAGCATTTTGATGAGAGTTTTCCAGAAAAAAAAGTTTATTCGTGATGGAATTCAAGCATGATAGTGTGATTTCTTTATATTTGGCTGGAAAACCACTAGTGGCTATCGTTAGAGCTCTGCAGCATTTAAATGTGAATAAATGTTTTGTGACTCGTAGCGTAGCCCGATGTCAAGGAAGTGGACTGAAGAAAACAGCAACATCAGCAGAAATGGTTCGAAAAGTAAAGAAGCGACTTGATCGAGTCCAGTGGCCGAAAATGGCTCGTGTGCCATTCGGCAAATATTGAAAAATTAACTCGGGTTAAAGCCATTGAAATCCCAAAAAGTGCAAGAACTTACCGATGATGGCCGATGGGAAAACTTTCGTGGTCCAGCAGTTTGTAAACAAACAAAATGATCGTGTTTACTTGCCAACGAGGTCAGCTGAAAATGTGCACCTTCGGTTGGCCCCCAGAACTCAAGCGCCGGCCATGGTGATGGTGTGGGCCACCATAACAGCCGATGGTCGCTCTCCGCTCGTAATTAATCAGAATAAATGCCGAATATTATCGCGAAAATATTCGGGAGGGTGTATTAAAGCCTTGGCCACGCAAACATTTTGGCCGCAGACCTTGAACAACAGGATTTAACATCATCGTACTCATCACCCAAGAATGGTTATAAAATGAGGTTCCTCGCTTCATTTCCAGCGCACAATGGCCACCAAAATCTCCGGATACCAATCCACCGTTGGACTATTGTGTCTGGAGTATTTTGGAAAGCAAAGTTGGCACTAAAAATACCAAAGTGTCGATCACCTCAAGCAAGCGCTACGCCGGGAATGGACCAAAATACCGCAGTGCAACATTCGGGCAGCGTTCGACGGTTTCATTGACCCTTTGAATGCCATAATTCGTGCCAAAGGTGACCAATTCGAATAAATCTTATTCTAAAATTTTATGCTATTTCCGACATTTTTTGTTTTCATTCAACTTTGTTGCAGTTTTTTTCTCACCCTGTATATTCACTGTACCCTAAACACAAATAAGGCAAACAATCGCCAATGTCTTTTTCTCAAAAAATGACCACGGAAAATTCTAATTTAAAATATTTTCACCCATGCAAATCTGGGATAAGTAGACTCAGTTATTCGAAAGTATCACTTCTTTTGAAGGGGAAGATTATTATCGTTTTGCATTGGTTTTTGGTAATTTGGGTCATGTCATTTTCTTTGTCAATATTTTTGCATTTTCATTTTCTTTGTTTATTTATTTTTAGAATTTTCAGTTTTGTTGAAGCCCAAAGTAAGGCAAGTGTAAGTAGGGAAAACAAACTGCAGGCGGCTATTTAAATAAAAGTGTTGGCAACGATTGGCGGCTGGCTGGCTACACAGGTGACGATTTAACTTCTTTCCTCATAGACAAAAAAAATAAAAATAATAATAATTTGAAATTAAAAAAAAATGTTAATGGTTTTTTGTTTTTTATTTATATTCCATGCGATTTTATGTTTGTTGGTTTTTTTTTAGTTTTTTTTTATATGTATATAGTATATATTTATTAAATATTTCAGTGTTTGCTATTTTATAATATATATAATTTTTATTCAAAAAAACATTTTGTTTTGTTTTCTTCTTATATTTCTGTTTTGTAGCTGCTTACAGACTAACAATGTATGTAATTTCATTTATCATATCATAGTGTGTATGTGTGTTGTTTCTTCTTCTTCTTTTTAACTTTTCTTGCTGGTTTCTCTCTTTTTCAAAAAGGGGTTGGGGTAGAGTAGGGTAGGTAGTATGGGCAATGATTTCTTCTTATACGAGTAGTTCAAAATTGTTTGCTTTAGCTTTTTCACTTTCTTGTTTGTAGTTTATAATTATCTTTTTTTTTTTTTTCTTTTTTGCAGAAGGAATATATTCTTTCTTTTGATGCTGTTTTTATTCCCAAAATTTTCGCATAAACTCTTGTATTAATACAAAAAGTAAAAAGAAGTAATGATGGATGATAGAAAAATCAAAATAAAATTCATTCATGAATATATGAAAAAATAACTTTCAAGCTTTCAACTAGCACGAAGTGAAAGAAAATGTAGGTAATGATTAGGTTTTAAGTTAAAAATTAAATTATACAATTTTTAATTGAAGTTTCTTTTTATATATATGTGTATTTCGTTTGGGGGATTGTTTTTCTTCTTCTTTTCATTCTTCCAAGCTGGGCCAGGCCATTCAATTAAATCTCTAGTATTTGTGTGTTTAATAGGATTTTGTTTTAAGCTTAATCCAAATGAAAAATAATAAGTATAATAATGAAAGTATTATAAAAAAAATAATCATAGTAATGTGTGTATGTGTGAAGCAAGGGAGGGGGAGGATTGTTCTTGTAAACATTTCCATTTTCATTTTGTTGCCATATTTGTTTGTTTTTTTTTTAGAGGAAAGTATCGCTTGCCATAATATTTTAATAATATTATCGTAAATATTCATTCTCAAATCGATTTTTATTTTGTGGCGCCAACGACGATGACGACGAGGAGTTTCGAGAAGTTTTGATTTCTATTTTTAGCTTAGCCTTTCACTTGTTGTTTAGCTTTGTCATAACTGGAGGAGGATACAATTGTGTTTAGAAAGTTTTCCGAATTTTATTAAAAATGTTATCGTTGGTGGTTATTTGTTTTGAGTGATTCTCCATTCACTGGCTTATCTTGCGTTGGCATCATCAATTGGTCCAATTGCTGGCCCAGGTCTGTAATTAAAAAAAAAAAAAAACAAAATCATATTCAAATATGCCATTTAAAAAAATAATAAAATATAGGGAGATAAAAAACAAGTTACAAGTATCAGACGGCTTTGCCGATAGATGTATACCCTCTCAGACTAAGTCAGTTTATTAGAATACAGGGTGAGATAAAAAACTGCAACAACGTCTAATGGCATAATTTCTACATTTTTTTAATGTTATTGAATGAAAACAAAAAATGTCGGAAATAGCATCAAATTTGAGAATAAGATTTTATATTATTCGAATTGGTCAACTTTGGCACGAATTATGGCCTTCAAGCGGCCAAAGAAACCATCACACGCTGCACGAATGTTGCCCGGCAAAGCGCTTGCTTGAGGTGATCGTCGCTATGGCATTTTTTGTGCCAACTTTGCTTTCCAAAATACTCCAGACACAAGTCCAACCGCGGGTTTTGGTGACCATTGTGCGCTGGAAATGAAGCGAGGAACCTCATTTTGTAAGCAATCTTGGGTGGCGCGTGCTGAGTGCGATGAAGCTGAGTCCTGTTAAAATGTCCAAGGTCTGCGGCCAAAATGTTTGCGTGCCCAAGGCTTTAATACACACTCCAGAATATTTTCGCTATTAATACGAGCGGAGAGCTACAATCGGTTATGTTATGGCGGCCCACACCAATACCATTGCCGGCACTTGAGTTCTGGTGGCCAACCGCAGGAGCACATTTTCAGTTGAACTCATTTTGTTTGTTTACAAACTGTTGGACAACGAATTTTTTCTCATCGGAGACGGAGAAAACCAAATTCGGCAGTTCACCAATTTCGGCCAAACGAAGCAACTCTTTAGCTCTTTTTAGTATATTTTCTTTCTGTTGCGGTGTAAGTTCTTGCACTTTTAGCAATTTCAATGGCTTTATCACCCGGAGCTCATTTTTCAATATTTTCGGCCACTGCGACGCGGGTTTCGATCTAGTAATTTCATTACTTTTCGAACCATTCCTGCTGATGTTGCTGTTTTCTTCCGGCCACTTCCTTGACATCGGGCTACGCTACCAGTATCACCGTAACGAGCGATTTATTCACATTTAAATGCTGGAGTGCTCTAACGATAGCCACTTGTGGTTTTCAAGCCAAACATAAAGAAATCACGCTTGAATTCTGTCACGAATAACTTTTTTTCGGTAAGATTGTCATCAAAATGCTTTGGTACACTTGTAAACAATATAATGAGCTGTCACTGGAATAATTTTAACAGATGTCGTACGAGTGGCTTAGAAAATATAGCAATGTGAAGTTGGTTACAGAATTTTCATCTGACCATGTATATTTTGGCTTGCGTTATGATTTAAACTGTTGAGCTTTTATGAAGGAGATGTTACCGTAGGTGTGGACCAATATCGTCCACTTCTCATAAGACCTAGCTCTGATATAAATATGAAGACTTCCTTCCTGTTGAACATTTGTGGTGGAGACACCATATTGACATTGGATTTATGGTTGTGATTACCAGAAGGAATGGACCGTTATTGCCCATCTCCGAATACGAACTAAGTGTGATAATAATTTTACGATGCACAAAGTTTGGAAGAAATATCATACTTCCATCGAGACTACAGACAGACAATCACCTCTGTATCGATTCCAGATGACCTGACATTGATTTCGTCCAAAGAGACCTGGGGTTTAAAACCGTTATTCTCTTTCGCTGACAATATAATAAATTAGCTGAATTATACCTAAAGATCTTCTATTGATATATTGGTTCTATATGTGTCCTAAAGGTGTCCAAAATTCCTCCGTGAATAGAAGACCTTCTTAAGACCTAGGAATATTGCGGACTTCTGAGAGTAAACCAAATAAGACGGTCTAAAGATCTTTCATAGAATAAAAAGTTGCATAAAACAAGGTTTTCTGTATTTATTTTGTAAAACAAAACAAAGATTTTCTGTAGAAAGAGGAGGATCTTCAAAACGCACTCTATCTGACATCTTTACATTTTGGTTGTTGTTAAATTTAAGAGGCAGAAGGGGGGTATATCATTCTCGACTACGCAATCAATTAAATTAAATAAAATAATTCAAATAAAACTTACATGTTTTTCATGATGATCCCACAATTCGATCTTATCGGACATATGGGGCATATCATTACCACCGACATGACCTAAAAATGGTTGATACGTCGCATGGTATGTGGGTATTACATTCATGCTCTGATTTGGATTTAAGGGTGGTATCGATTGTATGCTATTGTGATAATCCAAAGCCGCCATCTGTTAGACAAATTCAGAGAAACACATCCGAAGGGAAATGAAAATAGAAATCAATGGGAAAGAAATAAGTGACTGATAAAGAAAAACGAAAACGAATTACAAACATACATGATATTGATCTTGTTGATGATGATAATCCCCGGGACCACCGATACCCGTCAAACCGGCCATTGAACCCGCTGCATTAGTGCCAGCTGCACTAGCACCGCCATAATAACGATATTGTTGTTTCATCCAATTTGCCTGGTGTTGCTGCTGCTGTTGTTGTTGCACAGCGGCTGCTGCAGCTTGCTTCTCGGCGGCAGCGCCCAGCAGCCACGGTGGCAGGGGACCTGTATGCATTGCTGCTCCCGGTCCTCCAGGCATACCGCCGCTGGCAGCAGCTGCCATGGCAGCCAGAGTATCATCAACACTTAGACCCACAGCACCGGTCAAACCACCTATACCCATGCCCATATTGGTCATATTTGGATAATTATTGTATTTCCATGATGCCCTCTCAGTACCGATGGGTCTGGGCATTTTACGCATGTCCTCGCTTGATTGTTGCTGGGTTTGCATTTGTTGCTGGGGTGTTTGCAATAGCATGGGTGGATTGATGACATTAGCTGCACCGCCTCCACTACCAGAACCCGCACCTGCGCCACCACCCTGGTTGGGTGACATCGCTGCAGGTGAATTTGAACCTGGTCCAGTAGAGCCGTTTTCCAAATTCAATATATCTCTAGTTGAGGGTGGTACATAGCCACCGGAAGCGGCATACTCAGCATACCAGCGTTGATTTTGTGTTTGACCTGCTTGGGGTTGAGACTGTGGTCTTTGAGGCGCAAGATTTTGATTGTGATTATGGGGTGGTTTTCCGGGTGCGGCATTAAACCCGTTTCCGGGTCCGCTAGGTTGTTGAACAGCTGAATTTTGTTGCTGTCCTTGATTCTGTTGAGATTGAGGATGATACATACCAGCAGCTCCCATGGCTTGAGCCGCCTGTGGAGGCTGTGGTTTATTTGCACTGGACTGTTGGCCACCACCAAAGACTGATCCCCCACCACGTACATTCATCCTGGCAGCATTATTGGCATTGAAAGCTTGCTGCTGCAATACAGAAGGATCCATGGGGTAACCCATTTGGGCTGCCACATTTAGTTGGCCGGTTGGGTCATAGAAGCGAGGTTGTTCACCAATGGCTCCGGGTGCATTCGCCGTGCGATTGGATGTATTCGATCCAATGGGTCCAAAATTATGGGGATTTCCGCCGACAGCATTGTCACCCATAGCTGAAACATTCGATGGTGGCGACTGCTGAGCAGTTCCGCTGCTAGTTGGATTTGAACGGTGTTGTCCACTTGTATTGGGTCTCTGTATGGCCAATCCACTGGGAGGGGGTCCTCCTGGTTGAGTATTGCTCGAGGGTGGATTTGTTTGTTGCTGATGTGGCTGTTGGTTAGCAGAGCCGGCGGTAGAAGGAGGCTTAATTACCCCTGGAGAAATAGCACTGGAATCCGTTGCTGCTGCTGGAGATTGCTGATTAGCTACATTTGCAGCTGGAGAAATGTCAGTTACTGCCGGTATGGCTCCTGGTGACCGAGCTGTTTGTACCCCAATAGGCGGCACTCCAGTTTCTGGCAATATTGTCAAAGTCTGTTGTTGACCTCCTCCTCCTACGGCCATATTTAAATTGCTGCTACCACCTGGTGGAGTTGTCGAAAGGCTTGATGAGGCCTTTGAGCTGCCCACGGGGGAGCTTAAGATGTTACGATTGTATCCTGGAGCCTTAGAGGCATCGGCCTGAGGCAGATTGTCACTGACTAATTGATTTGGATTGGTGTAGACTTGTGAGACATCCGACGAGGCGCTTGTGCCCCACTGTGTTTGATAGTCTTTGAAGAGGGAATATTCACTGCTGATCTTAGATGCCAATTGAGTAGCAAACGTGCCCGAGGATGTCATCGATGTGGTTACTGATGTGGGTACATCGATGCCTAGTGATCCGGTGTTGATGTGCAAATTCTGGGACGATGACTGAGCTACGCTGCTGGGCAATGCCGAGTTTCCAATATGATGTGAGGATGATGGATGCTGATGTTGACCACCCAGCTGTTGCTGCTGTTGTTGTTGCTGGCTTGTGGGTGTGGAAGCTCGCTGTTTATTTGGTGGTCCAATGGGTGTTACGGAACGACCATGATTGCCAGAGGAAGCACTGTTGCTGTTAGCTGCTGCAGCGGCAGCATTTGCTGCTGCCACAGCCGCAGCTGCTTCGGCAACGTTAAATGTGCCAATCGGCCCAGCCAATGTGTTGTTGTTGTTGCTGCTGTTATTGGTATGCGAATGACCACTGCCAAGGCTTGGAATGGTAGAACTGGGCACTGGCTTGCCCCTTCCATAGGGAGCTGTAATTCCAGGACGTTGTATACCGCCCAATTCGGATTTTTTGGTTGGAGACATATTGCTCACACCACCGGCGGGCACGGAAGATGAGGCTCCCGTCAAAAGCTTGGCGGCAAATGTTTGATTGTTAATTGCCGCCGTAGCCTTGCCAGGTTGAGACGAAAGCGATTTTTGACTGCCGCTGTTGTAGTTCGACGATAACACTTTAGCATTGACATCCTTGTGTTTTCCCTGATTGCTGGCAAGAGATCCACCTATGGCGCTGCCTCCTCCAGTGCCACCAGGGCCTCGAGTTGTTGTGATTTGTTGCGAATAGAAAGGTTTGGCCGGTTGTGTACGATTAGTTGTTGACTTAGGACCACTGCCGCCGACAATACCTTGAAGTTTGCCGGCATTACTCTTGCTAGCACCACTGTTGCCACCAATTGACTTGGGATTGGATAGCTGGCCAGTTGTAGAAGAGACCGAGGAGGACGTGGATGAACCCGATGACATGTTTTGCATATTTCCTCCTGTCGCAGACGCCTGTAATGCAGTCTTGTTGTCCCAAGTGCCCACCTGCATTGTGGCAATAGATGAGGCCATTGATGCCGACGATGCTGGCGGGGTGGTAACTGGTGGTGGTACTACATTTGCTTTAATCGTGGTGTTGATGCGTGGCAACATCTGTAAAATGTCCACATCCGGATCCTTAATCAAGGCCAAGATCAACATGTGAGCCTGTTTGGTGGCTTCGGTAAGACCCTTTATGGTGATGCTACGTTCTGATTGATTTTTGCCTTGTTTCTCAACTTCAATGTGGGCGCCGGTGGTGGCACGTATGGCATTGATGTTGCTGCCCGCTCGGCCAATGACACGAGATATGGCATTGACTGGCACCTGAACCTTCTTGCAAATCATTTCGGGCATAGTCGATGTAACTGTGGTGGTTGTTGACACTCCCGGCACTGTGATACAGGTTGAGGACGACGACGATGATGAGGTGGATGACGAAGATGAAGTAGCAGAAGTGGTTATGGATGAACTATGCGTGCTACTTGTGGAGGCCGAAGACACAGTGGCAGCAGATGAAGTAACTGCTGAAGAAGAAGATGGAGCAGTGCCTGCAGACTGTTGGGCGGAACTTTTCCTTACAACCTCTTTCCAGCCGTCTTCTCCTCTCTTGGGAGCTGCGACATTTGTATAAGATTTATTTGACGACGACGCAGCGGTATATGTAACTCCCGATGCATTGGACATATTATCTGACATATCTTTGCGTTCTTCAGTAGTATTCTTTCCAGCCAATGACTTACGATTTCCGCCTGCTGTTGCTGCCGCAGTATTATCGGTTTTTGCCTGTTGTGAGTTGTGTTGTGTCTGCTGTTGTAGTTTATTGTTAGTTCCTGATTGTTGATGGGCCGTTCCTGCGGCCGTCTGTAATTCCTTGGGTGCCAAGTTCTCTTTTTCCTTTTGTTTATTTGCATCTTTTTTGTTCTTGGCAGAATTTGCAACCACAGTTTCTTCCTTTTGTTTGTTTTCCACTGCGGCGGCATTGGAGGCTTTTTTGTTGTTCGAGTTACTTGTTGTTTGTGTCTTAGACGTGGCCAAGGCATTCGAATCTTGGGATTTTTTATTGCCAGCTAACGATTTGGCATCTTCCTTCTTTTTCTGTTGCGCTTGTTTGTTGTTGGACGAAGAAGCGGAGGCTGGCGGCGGTATGGTAGGTTCTTCAATTACCGGACTGCTATTTCGGGTATTTTGCTGGGCTTGCTGTTTATTTTTCTTTTTGTTCTTGCTCTTGCCACCTGTGGCAGTTTTATCAGTACTTTGGTTGTTACCCGCAGCACCTTTAATATCGGTACTGGAACAGGATCCCTGGTCAATGCCTGAATCTCCTTCCTCGCGATAATTGGGGGCATTTTGCTGTTCATCATCTTCATCGGCAGCATTGTTTTCCTCATTGTCGGAATCTTCTTCCTTGTCTGAGTCTTTGTCATCATCATCATCCTGGCTTTGTTGGCGTTTACGTTGGCCACCACCGCCGCCGCCGGAGCCTGTTGCCTCCTCCATTTGTCGACGTTTCTCTTCCTTTTTCTCCATCTTCTTTTTCTTCTTACGTTCACGTCGCCGGGCAGCCGCTGCCCTTCTACTTTCCTCGCGTGACCTTTCCATATCCAGTTCTTCCAAAAGAATGGATGCATTTTTATTTGCCTTCACGGCTTGGGCTTCTTTAGCAGCGCGTATAATCTTCATGCAGTCATAACACTTTTCGGATAGTTCCTTATCGCTTATTGTTGAAATGAAGCGATTCATTTCCTGGTCCGAGGGGAACTGCGTGACATATTGAACCATCCACTTGACCACTTTGGTGTGACCTTTGCGGAAGGCAGCCATTAGGCAAGAAACACGTCGATTGTCTTGTGAATCTATGTCAGCACTGTGCGCGTACAAAATCTCCACAACGCTTAGGTGGCCACCATGGGCTGCCAACCACAAGGGAGAGTTACCTTTTTTGTTTTTAACTTCCACTGCTGCACCGCGCGAAAGCAAAAGCTCCACAAATTTCAAATGTCCCTTGTCGGCAGCAATGGTTAAGGCGGTATCCCTAGAGGTAGGTACGGGTGCAGCATTAACATCTGCTCCTTTGTCCAGTAAAACACGGCCCACTTCTATGTAACCGCCGGATGCTGCTTCCATAAGGGGTGTAAGTCCCGTTTTCGCTCTGTGCTCAACATTGGCTTTGCGATCCAAAAGTAGACTGACCACTTCATGTCTTCCCTGGAAGCAGGCCAACGTCAAAGCGGTATTACGATTAGTCTCTATCTGGGCATTAATATCAGAACCCTGATCTAAGAGAAGTTTTACAGCTGCAGTATGGCCATTCATGGCGGCCAACATTAGCGGAGAAATACCCAATTTACTACCAGTACGGGAATTGATTTCGGCTCCATTGCTCAGCAGTAGTTTGATGATATTCACGTAACCTCCACTGGCGGCCAAACTCAAGGGTGTATAGTCGGAGACATTGCGATGTTCCTTATTGGCTCCAACGCTAAGTAACAACTCAACGACTTCATAACGTCCGCCCGAACATGCCAGTGACAACGGTGTGTCTTTGGTCCGCTCCGATTGGGCTTCTAAATCAGCGCCGTGGTTAAGCAAGATGTCCACAACTTTCTCATGACCGGCAGTGGCTGCCAAAATTAGAGGCGTGAAACCTTTTTTGTCGCGATGCTCAATGTTGGCACCACGATTGATCAACAGTCCCACGAGTTCTTCATGGCCACCGGCACAGGCCAATGTGAGAGCGGTATCATGATTGGAATCAGTTTCGGAATCAACATCAATCGTCTTGTCCAGGGCTGTGGTGGCGGCTACAGTTTGCTGGTACTGTTGTTGAGCCACAGCGTTGGCTGGAAATACAATGAAAGGATAGAAAGTAAAAATATTTGGAAATAAAATGCTAGGGTAGATTATTAAATTACCTTGACTTCCAGCTGCAGTGCGCAGTAGGGAATAACGATTGCGTTCCTTGCGCGATTGTTTGTCGATCACTTTTTTCGCTATGCCACCAGGCATTTTGCTACCTCCACCACCACCGCTACCGCTTCCACCACCAGCACTTGTTGATGCTTGGGGTGGTGGAACGGCAGAGGCATTTGCAACAACTTGGGTGAATGCTGAACTCAAATTGGATGGTGCAGATATTTGTGGTTGCTGTTGGACTGCAGCGGCGGCGGCAGCTGCAGCAGCCACGGCCATCTGTTGTTGCGATTGTTGTTGCTGTTGTTGTTGCTGTTGCTGAGGCGTCAAAGCACAAACGCTACCCAGACCTACATCGACGGTAGCCGCCATTGTTGACAGAGTTGGACAGAATTGATTTACACCCCTCGAAGTCTGAACAGCATTGGGATGCGGTACAACAACAGATGGTTGAGTTTGTGTAGCAACCTGAACCTGAAAAAGGGGGGGAGAGTTAAATAAAGAGATTGTCATTTAAGGGAAAAAGTTAATCAAGTCAAAGTTGTTTTTTTTTTATTCATTTATTTTACCTGCGTAGATTGCTGTTGTTGTTGCTGCTGCTGTTGCTGAAGAAGTAATTGTTGTTGCTTCTGTTTCAACACCTGTTGGCTGAGCACTTGCTGGGCTAGAGCCGCTTGTTGTTGCAACAACAAACTAGTTTGCTCCAATGTTGTTTGTTGCAGCTGCAAATGCTGGTGTTCGGTTAGTTGATGTTCCTGCTGCTGCTGCTGTTGCATTAGACTTTCAGCTTGTGACAAATCCTGCAACATCTGCTGTTCCTGCTGCAATCGTTTCAACTGTTGTTGTTGCTGTTTCTTTTGATCCTGCAACTCCTGGTGATGTAGCTTGAGGTGTTGTAGTTGTTGAGCCGTTGCAGCCACTTCATCTTCCAACTGATGGTCGTGTTGTTGTTGTTGAAGTTGATGTTGTACAGCGGGTGGCAGTTGGAATAGTAGCTGTAAGGACTGTGATGGTTTGTCGCCAACACCGTCGTTAGCAGCAGCACTTCCATCAACATTGAACACAAAATTGGCATTGGCATTGGTGATGTTTTGTTGTTGCCCATTTGATGCAGCGGCAGCAGCGTTCTGTTGTTGCTGCTGCTGTTGTTGTTGTTGCTGGTTGGCAGCTGCCGCAGCTACGGCTTTTAGGAGGCGTACATTTGTCTGTTGTTGCAGTTGTTGTATGTGCTGTTTCAACTCATGATCCAGGCCCAAATGTTGATGCTGTTGCTGTAGCTGTTGATACTCGGCGACAGCATCTTGTGAGGTTTGCGATGTAGGCAGTGTTGGTTGCAGTTGTTGCTGTTGGGCGGCAGCAGCCGCAGCATCTTCAGGTGAGAGTGGTATCAATGACAGAGTCGTTTGCTGATGTTGCTAATGGAGGAGAGAGATAAAACAAAAGTATTTTATAGTCGTATTAAATTTGAGCAAATGTTTGAATCTCCCAGGTTCCAAATATCACCGTGAACGGCGCAAAAAAAGGAAAACAAGAACTTACCTGCATTTGTAATTCATCGGCATCGGCAAATCTTTGCGTCAACTGTTGCTGTAGCTGGTAATCCAATAGCAATTGGTTGGCTTGTCTCTGTTGCTCGTGTTGTTGTTGCTGGTGCTGTTGCTGTTCATCTTCTTCGCTGGCTGTTAAAAGACCCTGCTGCTGTTGCTGCTGGTGATGGGCAGCAGCTGCTGCACTTATCAAATGATCTTGACTAGTCCATTTGGGTGTCAGAGCCCAATTGCCATTCCAGCGAGTCTTGCATATGGAATTTATGCCAAAATCGGTTAATTCACCACAGTTCAAATTGCTGGCAAATTCCTGGGCAAAAAAGAAAACAAAAAGTAAAGAATATCATTTTAAAAGATTCACTCGAGCAAGCGGTTAAAACCAAATCACAACGTACCTGTAATGCTGGGTCATGAACATTATGTATGACATGGAGGAATTCATCCATTTCCACTTCAATGTCATACATTTCATCACGCATACCCTCTTCGACTTGCTGCTGATCCTCATTGCCGCCCACGACTTGATGATTCTGATGATCCTGGCCATTTGACACACTCATATTGGCAGCGGAATTTGCAAATTGTTCTAATGTCTCGGCGTCCATGGCCGAGGAGTAAACCAGTTCGCCACCGCCACCACTTTGACCGGAATTAGATTCCATGTCTCCGCTGGCCTCATTCACTTGCAACATATCTGCGTTGCTATCATCCTGAGTGGCTGTCACATCACGTATTTGCTGTTGCTGCCAGGCGTTTCTCAAGGCGGTATTGCCGGAAAATTTCAAATTCATGTACTGTGGAAAAACGGCAAGAACATCATTACCCGATGCCGTTGCACCGGCACCAATTTCTTGACGCAGATCGGTAAAGGCTTGTGATAAATCCCCCGGTTTAAGGGTCGTATTCGATAGGATGAGATTTTCCAAACGTTGAGAAATTGGTTTGATGGACTTTGAGGGAGACTTGGAATTGTCGCCCCCAGCATCGGCGTTATTGTATTCTTGTAAAGCTGCTGCAACTTTCATATCCTCGGACAAATGTTGTTGTTGTTCGACATCAGAGTTGGTCTCATCCTCGGGTAGACATTCTTCTGATGCTAAGGAATGATCGTCGAATGAGCTGCGTCTTTCCGAATTCGACTGTTGTTGCTCATTTGCCGTTACGGCTGCAGCGGCAGCGGCAGCCGCTGCAGCATTTGCCGCTTCCTGTTGAGCCAATTTTTCTTTCTTTGATAGTTTGCGCTGTTTTTTCGTTTGAGTCTGACCGGTAGAGTTGGACTGCTCCTCTTTCACTGTTGCCTCCATTTGCTGTTGTTGTTGTTGTTGTTGGTCAACATTAACAGCAGCTACCTGGGCTGCTGCTGTACAAAGAGTTGTCAAATTTTTCATCTCATTACTGGTCTCCCCCATTTCATGGGCTTCCAAGGCGCTGCCTGCTTCCATGCTGCCTCCACCACCAATTTCCATTAGTTGCTGTTTATCTGGTGGCGTTTCTGTGGGCGACTTTGGTTGTTTATGGAATATGCGCTGACGCAAATCAACAATTTGCCATCCCTCCTGCAATTTCTTCAAACACTCTTGCTGCTCGGCCTGATTAAGACCACATGCCTTGGCAACAGCTTCAGCTTTACTCAAGGCATTCAAGGATTCCGTTACGGCTAACTTGGAATCGGATAAGGCCGCATCCAGGGCATCTTGAAATCCTTGGGCAGTTTGGTCATTATCTGCCTGCTGTTGGAGAATTTGATGATTTTGAGCTTGTTGTTCAGCCGATTGGAGTTCCATAAATTGTTGCAACTGTTGCTGCTGGGGATTATACAAGGCCACCGAACCTGAAGAAGGCGAAGCTAAGGGTGAAGCTGGCGAATTGCTTAAAGCAATGACACCTTGCTGAGAAACATCCAAAGATATTTGAGATTGTTGTTGTTGTTGCTGCTGCTGCTGTTGCTGATGTTGTTGGGCAGCAAAAACCATATGATTCATGATGGCATGCTGGGTTTGTATGCTTGGAGTCGATTCGTTCGTTATTAACATGGGCTAGATGGATGAAAAGTGAAGAAGGAAGTTAGTCATGACGTCCTAAAAGGATGAAGATCGTTAACTTACCAAGTTATTGTAGATGGATACCATTTGATTTTGTCTAAATAGTGGCTGTTGTTGTTGGGCCTGATGAATGGCTGTACTTGTTGCTGAGCTGGTGGCAACGGAACTGGGCACCACTGTGGACTGAGTACAGGTTTTACGCAACATTTTACCATCCTTTTTCGACACTGGCTTAGCCTTGGGTCTGTCACTAATAGCTGTGCTTTGCGATACCTCGGATGGCGTGGTAATACCTCCAGTTTTTTGCGTCGCCTTTCCGGCCACAATGCGTTGCTGCTGCTGCTGCTGTTGCATTTGCTGTACCGAATGTTGTTGTTGCTGTAATGCTTGCTGCTGCTGTTGTTGTTGTTGCTGCTGAGGTGTTGGAGCCGGTCCCAAGACAAACTGCGTGCCCTGTGGCAATGTTGTGGCCAATGTCAAAGGTGTCTGAGGATTGTTGGGATCAAACAGCTCTTGCATCATTAAAGCTTGATTCGGTGCAAAATTCAAAGGCTCTGGACTTGCTATAATAACCGGTTGCATTTCGGAGCCATCGCCCAGTGTGCCTGGAGCAACTGTTGTGAATGAGAAAATTATTTGGTTTCATCATTTAAGTTTTAATTTCTATTAAAAATTGTGTTATTATTATTACCTGCCAGCAAATTTTGATTCAATGCCATGGCATCGGCGCCATCACCTACATTTTGACCCGAACTATTAACACCAGGACCAGCCATTTCCAAATATGTGGCCGGCAACAAAGTGGCGGCCAAATTTTTCTGGTCATTAGACATCTGTAAAGAAAAAAAGGGATTCTATTAGGAATATCACTTCCACTAAGTGGGATTACCAGGCATACCTTATTCAGATCCTGTCTAAGAACACGACGTCTAAGAAAACGAGCCTCATCATTGAAACAAGGAAATTGCAATTGTTGTTGCTGCTGCTGTTGCTGAGCTGTTGTTGGTAATTGTGGCTGTTGCGATTTATTGCCCAAGCCATCATCACCCAAAGGCTGGGAACGTTCAACATCTTGCATTTGCTGTTGTTGAAGCTGCTGCTGCTGCTGTTCACAGTTGTTAGTAGTTGAAGTAGTGTTGGTGGTAGTGTTGGCGGCAGTGTTTGCTGTTGGTAGATCAACTTCAAAGGGCTGGGGTGGCTGTAGACGGTTCTTACGCTGATTTCCTTTAAGCTTGCTTTGCTGCTGCTGCTGCTGAGTGGTTGCTTGCTGTTGACCGGTGGAATGGTTGTTATTATGCTGTTGCACCGCGGTTGTCTGCTGCGATGTTTGCTGCAGTACGGGTGGAGCTGGTGGTTGCTTTTGTGGCGGTGTTAAAGGCATTATATGGGACATATCCAAATCGAAATGTTTCCTTTGTTGTAATTGTTGCTGGTTGGCTGTTTGCTGAGCAACATCGTTATTTGCGACTGCTGTTGCCACATTACTACCACCAGTTGTGGCGACCGTTCCTACATTACCAAATCCAGCTTGTAAATGAAAGAGTCGTGATTTCGCTATGAGGGCTTCCTGCTGTTGGGCACTCAATGAATTTATATCAATTGCTGCATACTCTTCATTGCAAGTTGCAGCCACTTGGTTGACATCGTTGGCCGTCGCTGTTCCAGTTGTTGCTGTAACCGCAGCAGAGGTTGGTGGCGCCGTAATCATTTGCGTTTGATCTTCCAGATATTCGGCTGCACCAGTGACGCTACCAGCATTGTTGTAAGCCTGCTGATGGAACAATGGATTAGATGTCCTAACTGCCTCCGAAACATCGTGAATGCTGGGTGGTGCACTTAGTTGTTGCAGTTGCAGCTGCAATTGCTGCTGCAACTGTTTGTGTTGCTGATGAAGCTGCTTTTGTTGCTGCAAATTGATCAGATGCAATGGATTTGCTGCTGCTGCATTTGTTGTGGTGTTGTTTATACCCACAGCGGCGGCAGCATTGGCCGCCGCAGCAGCTGCTGCTGCCGACTGCAAATCATTCTGATGGTTTTGTATAAAGTGAGGGTATTTGAACAGCAGTTCCACAACGCGAGTATGTCCACCTTTGGAGGCTTCTATTAGCATTGTACTGTTATCCTTCAATTTGTGGAAGGGATCAGCGCCACTTTTCAGTAAATACTCGACCACAGCTTGATGGCCGCCGGCACAAGCCAATGACAAGGGTGTGTGATCGTTGCTGCTGGTTTGTTTGTTGACATCGGCTCCCTTGGAGATGAGGAATTTCACGGTACACAAATGCCCGGCTCGGCAGGCCTTCATTAGGGGAGTACGGCCGCCCTCAGACTCGTGTTCCAGTTCGGCGCCATAGCTGAGTAAAACTTCGGCGGCATCTGTGTGACCATTCTCACAGGCATGGGTTAAGGCCGTATCCCCAGTCTGTGTCTCGGCATGAACATTGGCCTTATTTTCCAGCAAGAAGCGTACCAAATCAGTGTGACCTTCTTGGGCAGCTTCCATTAGTGGTGTAGATGCTCCCAATTCAAGATTGGCTCCATGTTTTATCAAATACTCGGCAACTTCACTGAAACCACCACAGCAGGCTAATGTCAAAGCTGTCTCCTGGGTCTCTTCGGTGGTAGCATTAATATTGGCACCCTTGCTCAATAACAAAGCTACCATTTCCTCATGGCCTTCTCTTGCCGCCTCCATCAGGGGTGTATAACCTTCATCGTTGACCTCTTCAATATTGGCTCCACGCTCAATTAACAGAGTGGCAAGTTCAACATGACCACCACATGCTGCCAATGTCAGAGGCGATTCAAACGAGTCTGTTGGCATATTAACTTGAGCTCCGGAATCCAAGAGAAGACGTGCCACCTCCACATGACCATCCATAGAAGCTTCCATTAAGGCAGTATGCATTTCATCGGTTTTATGTTCTTGATCGGCGCCAGCCTGTAGTAAAAATCGTACCATATTCAAATGACCTTTGTAGCAGGCCAGTGTCAGGGCACTCTCTTTGAATTCATTTGAATGGGTATTGATGCCGGCACCATGTTCCAACAAAACCTAAAAAAATAAGACATATACATACTTATATACAAGAAGATTCGGACAATTTCAATTTATTGTGGATTTCCTACAACAACATCAAATAAGATCAAAGGATATCACCAACTTTATGGAAACATATTACAATTGATATCCTCCAAAGGCATCAGATCAGTAACTCAATCTTTGGCAATACCTTGGAGAATATCTGATACATTTCTCAAAGTCTCAAATCTCGGATTGTCATCATTTGTATACTGTACGAAAAAATATATATTTAGATTTAGATTTCAAACTCACCTTGGCCACTTCAACATGTCCGGCAGAAGCTGCCTCCATCAAGGGTGTATGACCATTTTCGTTTTGTTCCTCAACATTTGCGCCATGTTTCAGCAGTTCTTTTACAACTTCAACATGACCGCCAGCGCAGGCAAACATAAGCGGGGTATTGCCAGTAGCACAATGAGCATTTACATCGGCATTGTGACTGAGCAAAAGTTTAACAATCTCCAAATGACCAGCAGAGGCAGCCTCCATTAAAGGAGTACAATCTTTCTGGCCCTTGTCTTCGACTTGTGCTGCAGACATGGCCAAAAGAACCTAATGCAAAAGAATATTTAGAATTAGTTACTTCAGGGTAATGTATATTTTGTTTATCTCTCTACAATACCTGTGCCAATTCATAGTAACCGGCAGAGCAGGCCATCGAAAGCAAGGATTCACCATCATCGGTTGATTCGTTAATATTAACATTCCCCTTGCCAAGTAAACTGCGTACAGTGTTGACATCGTTATCGTTACAGGCGGCGATCAGAGTGCGGGAGAACATGCTGGAAAAATTATATAAAAAATTAAATCATTTTTTTTTTCATTTCAGAATGGAGTAAAACAATAACTTTGCAACTGTGGACAGTGTTTGAGTTCCAAAATATTGAGCTTTTGTAATATTCATATGGGTTAATTATTCTAAACATTGTGCTGAGTTATATTCAAATTCGAAAATGCAAAAACATCTACTGTGACAGGGCAGGGAAGTATTTCATTTTTAAACTTCATCTAACATTGATAAAACATATTGGGATGTGCTATATAACACTGAAAACTGTGGCTCTTTATGGGGAAGTACCATAAGGAGTGGGCCGATGTATCTCATCTCTACACCAAACCTTGTGTTGGGATGTGTGAAGTTGGAAAAGAACCGGATGCTTATTTCACATTTTATGAGTGTTTTGGTATGATGATGGGCATTCCAGATTTAAACCTGTTATGTGGGAAACGCCTCTGTAGCCATACGGCGGAAGGTAAATTTTACGGAATTCCAACTCGCTAGTTTTATCAACAAATAAAATTGTTTCATCTCGGGCTCGAAGAACCCAGACCAGTTTGGTGCAGTTTAAGGTCCAGCGCAGAAATGAGATTGGATCAATAGTAAATGAGAATGGATTGCGCTATAAATAAATTGTTAATCATTTTTTATAGTCGGAGTTGGGAGATATTCATCGGGGCAATACAGGGTGAGATGAAAAAACTGCAACCATCTTCAGACTGCTGTCATTTCTAAGCCATTAGTCCGACATCTGTTAAAATTATTCCTGTGACAGCTCATTATATTGCTTACAAGCATACAAAAGCATTTTGGAGAGAATTTTCCAGAAAAAAAGTTATTCGTGATGGAATTCGAGCGTGATAGTGCGATTTTTTTATATTTGACTGGAAAACCACAAGTGGCTATCGTTAGAGCACTCCAGCATTTAAATGTGAATAAATCTTTGGTGTCTCGAACCATCGCTCGTTATCGTGATACTGGTAGCGTAGCCCGACGTCAAGGAAGTGGACGGAAGAAAATAGCAACATAAGCAGAAATAGTTCGAAAAGTAAAGCAGCGACTTGATCGAAACCCGCGTCACAGTGGCCGAAAAATGGCTCGTGACCTGATCATATCGCAATATTTCATTCGGCAAATATTGAAAAATGAGCTCGGGGTAAAGCCATTGAAATACCAAAAAGTGTAAGAACTTACACCGCAGCAGAAAGAAAATAGACTCAAAAGAGCTAAAGAGTAGCTTCGCTTGGCCGAAAGTGGTGAACTGCCGAATTTGGTTTTCTCCGTCTCCGATGAGAAAACATTCGTTGTCAAGCAATTTGTAAACAAACAAAATGATCGTATTTACTTGCAGAAGAGGTCAGCTGAAAATGTGCACCTTCGGTTGGCCACCGGAACTCAAGCGCCGGCCATGGTGATGGCGTGGACCGCCATAACAGCCGATGGTCGCTCTCCACTCGTATTAATCGACCGTGGCATCAGAATAAATGCCGAATATTATCGCGAAAATATTCTTGAGGCTGTATTACAGCCTTCGGCATGCAAACATTTTGGCCGCAGACCTTGGACATTCCAATAGGACTAAGCACCATCGCACTCAGCACGCGCCACCCAAGAATGGTTACAAAATGAGGTTCCTCGCTTCAATTCCAGCCCACAATGGCCACCAAAATCTCCGGATACCAATACGTTGAACTATTGTGTCTGGAGTATTTTGGAAAGCAAGGTTGACACTAAAAAATACCAAAGTGTCGATCACTTCAAGCAAATACCGCAGAGCAATATTCGGGCAGGGTGTGACGGTTTCATTGGCAGTTTGAAGGCCATAATTCGTGCCAAAGCTGACCAATTCGAACAAATCTAAACTTATTCTAAAATTTAATTCTATTTCCGACATTTTTTGCTTTAATTCAATAAAATTTAAAAATTATGGCGTTTGACTTTGTTGCAGTTTTTTATCTCACTCTGTATATACTTTCAACGAGTCGAGGCTATGTGCCACACACTATTTTAAGGAAAGTTTCAGGACTATGTTATCTCTCAAAGAGACTGTAACACTTTGTGCCTTTTCCCTTCTTTGGGGCCACGGAAAATCAATGATCTTTGCTAAAATCCCGGTGGCAATTCGAATATTGAATTTTTGAGGCTATCGAGGAGATTGGTTTGGTTTTGTTAAAGGATGCGCTTCTAGCGTAAGTCGACAGTCGCTTCAATAGGAGAAGACCCTTCGGTCCCTAGTGATACGAAAAGACAGAAGCGAGAGAAAGAAGAGGGTGTTGTAGAGAAAAGTAAAGTTAGCCAGGGAATTTGTAGATGATAATGGGATCTATGGCTGAGAAGAACGTTCGAGTTTCCTACCCCCACCTGCCAATAGTAGGTGTTCAATCGTCTGCATAGTAGGTGTTCAATCGTCTCTATTTTTATTCTTCATCTTTATAGGAACACTGTTAAGACAATTTGAGATCAGATTTCTGATAATGCAGCCAGTCATTACTTTTACCACGATTCTTAGATCACAGTATATAGAGGCCACATGTGTCTTGATGAAGATGAAATTCGTGAGAATAACGCGGGCATATGACAGGTGGTTTGCCATTTTGGTAATGTAAATATGTTATGAATAGAATATCGATCTGTACGAGGGCTGGTAGTAACCCTTTTCAGTATAACCGACACACCTCTTTCTCTTTATTAAGAAACAAAACATCCGATCCTATTTATAAACCTTAATATATGTTTTACCGACGTTATAAAAAAAAATTTGATACAGTGCAGCATTCTGGCAAATAAGCCTATCACATTTGAACCATTTAGGACCTGAAGTCCTACTTTAATAACGGAGGAAGTGTTGCAGCAAAAAAAGAAAAAAAACCTGCCTAATTCGTTGTCCTACCTTCCTTCCTTCGTAAATGGGATAAAAACGAAATGTTAATATATTTTTTATAAAAAAAAATACACCCACTCTACGGAGGAGATTTAAAAAAAAATATAAATGCTATCAAAAACCAAGCACTTTCATTCTTAATTGAAAACATATCAAAGCGAATTTACTGCTTTCTGCCCTCTGCCTTGATTGTATTTCACATTCGACACCTACTATTCCTTTGTCTAATTTATTAATTTTAATCTAATCTTTCTGGTATCTACAGATTTGAAACTATTGTTTTTTTTTTTTTGAGTTGTTTGACAACATCAACAACAACAAACGATTGTAAAAAAGAAAATAATCAAAATAGTTTTCTTTTGCTTACAACCACAAATTTGTGATAGTGTGTGTACTAGTACTTACGTCTTATCACTGCTGGCTCCTCGCATTTTTGTTAAAGCCTGTTTTGTTTCGTCGATTGCATGGGTGGCATGGCGTAAAACGGGAGCTTTGTCGTTTGCTAAATAATTAAAAAAAAACGAAAACAAAACAAAAATTATGTTAATTTAAATTTCCATTTCATTTAATTTTCAACTTTCTTACCGGCAGCTTCAAAGAGGACATTCAAATTACGATTACGATCAATGGTTGTATCGAGCAGAAAATCACCGCTAACTTCATTGGGATCTTGAATTTCTTCGTCCTCATCTTCGTCGTCGATTTCCTCCTCTTCATCCTCATCGTCGTCATCATCGTCTTCGTCGTCGTCCTCATTTTCTTCATCATCATCCTCTTCGTCTTCGCCGTCTTCCTCATCTTCATCCTCGTCGTCGCCATCGTCTTCCTCATCATGACCTTCGGCATCATGACCACAGGAATCGGGATCTGATTCAGGAATATCATCCTTAAAAGGAACAAATAAAATACAAAAGGTTAGGTCAGGTCTATCATCATTATTTGAAGCCTAGTTTTAGGCTCTACCATTTTTTTACTTCAAAAGAAACTAAGCCAAAAATTAACAGTTATTTTATATAGACTTAAGCCAAAATTTGTTTATAGAATTACATTAAAATTTGTTAACAGAAAAAAAAACTCATAAGAAATTATTATAAAAATAACAAAAAAAAGTAAATAGAACAAGATCATGTTGTCTAAGGCCAGCACAAAATCAGTTAAGGTTGTTTCAATCACTTCTTCTGCTTGGTAGTTGTTGATGTTACATTTGTTTAATTATAATTACTTTTTTTTACTGAGAGTCCATTGTTAAAAGGCTACATATTTTTTGTACAACTAAAGCTTTTCGAACAATTTGCAAAACTAATTAATTTAACTAAAAGTCAAATAGATTTTTTTATGCATTTTTAAAACGAAAACAAAAGAAAAACGGAACAAAGAAAATATTGTCACCCCATTTATATAGCGTTTTTTTTTTTTTTATTTTTGGAAAATAACTAGAATTTTTGCAAAAGCTTGTTTAGTTGTTATTTTGTTAAATTCAGTTTTGGGTATTTGTTTTAAAAAGGAATTTATAAAAAAACAATATTAAGTAAACGCAAAAAAATGCATAAAAACGACGCAACTTACCAATAAATCTGGCCTTAGACACAAGCATGCCAAAAGGATCTACAAAAAGAAAATGGAAAAAAGAAAGAATAAAATAATAAATATTGAACGTAAAAATAATAAACAACAATTGGCTTCTTCACGCCATACGCATGGCTAATTACAAACACAACCAATAAATAACACAACAAAAAGGATGAATTTAAAATGTAGCATTTTTAAATGGCAAACAATAATTAAGAAGGTGCTATTAAAAATTAAAAATACATACATATGTATATAACAGAAGAATATAAAACTAGACACGATTTAATGTAGTTATATATCTATATGAGTATAATACTATTATTTCCGATCTATAATTGATTTGACCTCAAACAAAAATATGTACCTACTCCTTATAATTAAGAACAAAACAACAAAAACTTTAATATATTTTGAACACTTTTGTATCTTCTTCAAAAATTAAATTTCACCAATGATATATCAATGATACTTTTATAAACTATAATAAAACATAAAATAAAAACTTCAATCTACAATAAACTCTCTTGTGGCCAAGATAATTATATTCAGTTAATAGTTTTATTTAAAATATTAAACAAAAAATCAAATAAAATACAATGAAAATCGATTTAAGTCCAACTTAGATGAATAATCAAAGTTTTTTTTTTCGAAACAGTAGTGGTCAATGTCCATGGGAATAACAAAAGAGAAAATAAAAAAAACATATGACTGCCACATAAATTAAACAGCGATGAAGTAGAGAACGTGCTCTTCTCACTTTATTTGATAGAAGTAAAGGGTTACCAATTCATGTAACAAAAGCGGAAATAATGTTGAAAGGTATTCGGATTGATTAGTGCCAAATTTGACAACATTAAGTAGAATAAATTAGAATTCAAAATATAAGGATTTTAATTATTAATCTTACATAGTTTTACATTTGAAAGATGTGGGTATATTATTTGATATTGGTATTACTCTTTATATTCCTTATTTTTGTGATTTGGATACCAATTCAATCTCATTTTCCTATCGAATGACGTGCAATCATAATTCATCATATTTTTTCCGCTAAAAATGTTCAACATTGTACACTCAAGGTATAATTAAAAAGGCTGATTTTTGAAGATCTATAGAAACTTAAAAAAGTCATAAAATTGATAGCACGTTCTTTATTTTTATACCCTCCACCATAGTATGGAGGGTTTGTCATTCCGTTTGTAACACCTCGAAACACCCCATAAACTATATATATTCTTGATCCGTCTATCCGTCTGTGAAAATCACTCTAGCTTCCGAACGAATTGAAGTAGGTTGATAAACCCACGTTTTGGTATACCCCCCATATAATTAATTGTACCTCCCGATTAGACACTAATATAACTGCTACATTCGGTTTTTTTTTAAGATTTTAACATAATTTTTTTATTGTGTTTGAGAATTTCCAAATTCGTTCCAAATGGTTCCCGACCGAACTTACATCTTTTTTACTTGTTTAATATTTGAAGATTATTTCATGCTTAGTCGAGTTAGTACTCTTTCCAAAATGTCGGCCGGTATATCACGAATAAATGCTTCAATGATTTACTCGTCTGTTTAGATATGAACTTTAGGATAGTTCCAAAAAATGGTCTGAAAGCGTTAAATCGCATTTTTTATACTTAAATTTTCCATAAAAACTACAATTGCAGGAAATCAATCGTGACATTCCTTTTATGCAATATAAATTTAAGGAGAACTAAAGGTTTCTGCGGTTCAACGGAAAAAAATACACTATCAAAATTATTAAACCGTTCAAAAGACGCAAATTAATGATAGCTGCAGTGCTTTTTACAAACTTTAAATTTATAAAGTATAATATTTAAATGATTTCTTCGCCGTTTTTTCTACTATCCAAAGCTTAAAATCATTTCGCCTGTCAACGACATATATTAATATTTCCATGCCATGGCAACACTATGAATAAAGAAGAATACCAGAAATCAAAGAGAGTAAGAGAGAGTGACACATGTGTTCACGACAAACACACACACGCCGACAGACATATCATGTCAAAGCACAAAAACACTTGACAAAAGATTTGTCATCGGCAGAAGCAGTAGTAGAGATATTTTGCGATTTTTGTTCTTTTTGTTAATTTGTTTTTAGTTATTTTCATCTTTGGATTTCATATTTTTGTTTTTGTAATGCACAGATAAAGTTATTAGAAAATATCAACATAGAATAAATAACGACAAAAACATAAATGTGAGTTTTTGCAAAGGCCATGACATGTAGGTGCCTATCAAAAAAAAAATGTACGAACGACCGTTTAATTCGCTGGCAACATTAAAAATTCACCTACCTAATGAAAAAGCGTTTATGCCTCAATGTTCGGGGTGAAAAAATGTGATTTATCATTTTAAGTTAAAATAATCAATCTATTATTTAGTGTTTAAAAAAATCGGAAAAATAAACAATATCCAACAATTAAATTGGATAAGAAAAGTATTAGCAGAAATTGGCAGAGCAAAGGTAGGTATGGAAATAAATACAAAAAACATGTCTATTAATGACGGTCGAAGGTCTAGTCGTCTATGGCAGAGAAGCTACAAGGAGAATATCACAAAGAAAAATTAAAACAAAATTCTAAATAACAAATCAGCAATAAAAGCATATACACAAAATTATACGACGACGAACTGACTAGACCAAACAAACGACAACGCTGATTTTTTTAATACCACAAACCAGACGGACAAGACATGAGAAATCACACAAGGCAGACACAATAATGATCATAAAACAAACAATAAAATATCATCATGATCATAAAACTTGCAATGAAATATATATTTAAATACGTATGTCAATAGAATTGATTTTTCAAGCCATTTTTCGGTCAAAAATAAAAAAGTAAATAAAAGAGGTCAGCTGAAAATGTCCACCTTCGGTTGGCCACCAAAATTCAAGCGCCGGTAATTGTGTGGGCCGATGGTCGATATCCGCTCGTATTAATCGACCGTGGCATCAGAATAAATGTCGAATTTTATCGTGAAAATATTCTGGAGGGTGTATTAAAGCCTTGGACACGCGACTATTTTGGCCGCAGACCTTGGACATTCCAACAGGACTCAGCACGCGCTACACAAGAATGGTTACAAGATGAGGTTCCTCGCTTCATTTCCAGCGCACAATGGCCACCAAAATCTCCGGATACCAATCCGTTGAACTATTGTGTCTGGAGTATTTTGGAAAGCAAGGTTGGCACTAAAAATACCAAAATGTCTAACACCTCAAGGAAGCGCTTCGCCGAACAACATTCGGGCAGCGTGTGACGGTTGCATTGGCCGTTTGAAGGCCATAATTCATGCGAAAGGTGACCAATTCGAACAAATCTAGACTTATTCCAAAGATTGATGCTTTTTTCGACATTTTTTGTTTTCATTCAATAAAATAAAAAAAAATGCAAAAATTATGGTATTTGATTTTTGTTGCAGTTTTTTTATCTCACACTGTAAAGGTGCTTGGCCACACATTGAATTATGTTATGAAAATATTTTGTGTTGTTGGGGAAATTCTTAGTCAAGCAAGCCCTTTTAAAGAAAAAAGTACGAACCGACAAAATAGTAGCAACTTAAACTAATACCAGGTCCAGAACCATATTTCAGTTTCTACAGGTTTAAGTTTTAATAAAGATATCTATATAAGTTTGATGCCACTCATAGTTTATTCATACGTAGAACTAATTTACTCTAATGTCATAGTTGTCCGTGTCCCTTTTCTTATATTTTTTTGGTCAACTATGTAAAACTTTATTCAAGAATCACATTTTGCATGAATCATCATCGTCGTCGGCCAAATGCTTAAATTAATTGAGTCAATGAATGAATGCTAATGGCTGGCACAAAAAGGGAGACAACAACGAGTCGGAGAGGGAGAGAAAGAGATGGTGGCAAATATTTGTATGTTAACACACAAATTCATATTTGTAACCAACCACACGGACAAACGAACGAACGAATATTATGATGGCGGGCCAAAGAACCAACCCGTCAGTCATTCAGCCAGGCAAGGCAGTTTGTTTGCCTTTCTTTGTGTAGTGAGAGCGAGTGAGTGTGCGTGCGTCTGTGCAATAAACGTCAACGAAACACGTAATACAAGTACTTGACCTTTTTGTTAAAGGGAAAATACACAAAAAAAACATATTGAAATTGCTAACAAAAACAACAACAATATCAGCAAAATACCTATACTGAGAGTCGATTTTCTACAGAAATTTAGAACAAATTAAAAGCGGCCGGAGAAAAACAACAATATGGCCCCCCAATAACTAATCTGGGGATATTTTGAAGAAGCTTGAAAACTGAGTGAACCTTCTTTGAAGTCGGATAAAGATAGATACGGGTACGCCTAAATTTGAATCTTTCAATGTCTTCTTGACTTGTTCACAATATTTGCCTATATTTTAATATTTGAAATAACTATTCATTCCATTCCAAAAATTTGGAACTTCTGATATATGAATATTTTTCAAAATACAGCGTGCTTGGCTGAGAAAATCAGGGGGTACCATATGCATTTTTCCCCAAAAAATCTACTTAAAACAGTAAAAGTAAAGTCCCCCCTAGTCCTGATTTAGACTAGGCGAGTTTACTGGCGGCAATTTTTTATCGTTTTCTTTTAAAATTTCCACTTGCATTTATACTTACAAGACAATTGACTTCAGTAGTTTCATTTTTCATCCTTGTTTTTCTGTCATTTTCAATTATAGTTTTGTATGAAAATAAAAGCATAAAAGAAATTGCTAGAAAGCTATCAACTAACAGGGAATTGCCAAAAGTAAACTTGCCTAAATCAAAATCGCAATGTGTATGTGCAAACTTTTCTCCTTAACTGTAAATTAATTTTGTTTGTTGTTTTTATTGCTCTTCTCCGCTTGCTGGAAGCGTCTCCATTTTCTACTACTTGTTTTTTTGGCAAGCTTTTTATTAAATTTCTCAAGATATAATTTTGTTGTTTTTTGTTTGGAATTTCATGAGAGAGTAAATTGCGCGCAGTGTTGCCAAATCTTATTGATTTATTTGAATTTTATTATGAACATCATTTACAACAAAGGATTGGCAAAAATGCAAATAAACATGCCAAACATTAACATTTCCTTGGCAACTCTGTTAGTTTTATTAACGGAAAGAGGGAGAGAGAGATAGACATTTAAAAGAGCCATAGCTGCTTCTGCCGCCACAGGCATTACGGTGATGGGGGCAACCAGCCAGCCAACAAAAGCAAATTAACGAATGTAAAAGGAAATAAAACTGATGTTTTTCGACAAGAGTCGTGAACAAAAAGAAACAAATTGTAAGATGATGATAATAGTTACAAAAATACAACAGCACACACACAGAAATTACACTTTATCGTAGCACAATTAAATTGGAATAACGAAAAATAATTTCGCCAAAAAATAATAATGGAAATAATTAGAAAACAAAATCAAAAAACCAAATCGGTATGTGACCATTGAAAAATAACGGTAAAATGTTTATTAAATAAATATGTTTGGTTGGTTAATAATAAAAAGTGTTTTTTTTTTTTTTTTTTGTATTTAGCACACAGAGTGAGAGAGAGAGAAACAATGTGACAGTTGAAAACAGCTGATTAATTATTGCGGCGAAATTGCCGCATGCAGCAGTGCCAACAAATTTTTTTAAATTATAGATTAAAAAAACAAATGATACCTATGAGTTGACGGAATGTAAAAGACTTCATATTAAAAAACATTCCATTTAATGGTGGATAGAGGGTAAACAATGTGAAAATGTCATCACATGTTTATATGTCACACTTGTCTTCCCCCAAATTTCCACTCCTTTCCTAACACTGTGAACGTTGATGTCACAACTCATACAGACGTAGGTACATATTTATATTTAAGAAGAAAATGACATAGCAAGTTCTTTTATTTATTTAATTTTTTTCTTTTCGAAGAAATTAAATTCTTACAAACTGTTCAATGAATATTGTTCTTGAAGATACATGCATGCATGCATACAGACAAACAAAAAAATATGATAGACGCGACAAGGAAAAGTATTTCATTGAATTCACTTGGCGTTTATACTCTGCGCTTGTTGTTCAGTTCGTTCGTTTATTGGCTCATGTGTGCTGCAGCTAGCTACATACATACATACATGCAAGCGCAAAAGGCTAGACCGACAAAAACAATTGAAAAAATACAAAAAAAAAAAACAGACCTACACGTCATTAATTAGACACGACGCCAAGCAGAAGTAGCAGCAAAAAATATGAAAAAAAAATTCTTGAAAAAATATTCATATACAGTTGTCGGGGAAGACCAAAATAGGGCACATCGATACAATATGGTATGAAACATAATTAACTTAATTAATATTTTTCAAATTATTTTCAGATTTATTCTTGTTTCAGGTTTAGCCATGGAATATGACAAACCTCATCCAATGATAAAAACAACATTCTCGTATCCAAAATAAAGGGTGAAGTTAAAACAAGTTAAAAAGCAGTATTTTGATGATGTTCCGACATTTTTAATCGGAATTGTTTCAAATCGGTGTTTAAAGTTCGTAATGGATACTACAGCCCATGACAGAAAATTGTATGTGCAGGTCCAAGTCTTCGTATAGCCCCAATATAACGATACCTTCCCGTATTCGGTATTTTGATGATTTTAGCGACATTATTAACCGGAATTGTTTCAAATTTGGTATTTGAAGTTCGTAATGGATACTACAACCTATGACAGAAAATTGTCTGTGCAGGTCTACGTCTTCGTATAGCCCCCATATAACAATACCCCCGATAATCGGTATTTTGATGATTTCGGCGACAGTATTCAACGGAATTGTTTCAAATTTTGGTATTGAAAATGGGCCATGTAAGTCCACGTCTTCGTATAGCCCCCACATAACGGTACCTCTCGAGGTTCAGTATTTTGATGATTTTAGCGATATTATTCACCGGAATTGTTTCAAATTTGGTGTTTGAAGTTCGTAATGAATACTACAGCCTAAGACAGAAACTGTCTGTGCAGGCCCACGTCTTCGTATAGCCCCAATATAACGATACCTTCCCGTATTCGGTATTTTGATGATTTTAGCGACATTATTAACCGGAATTGTTTCAAATTTGGTGTTTAAAGTTCGTAATGGATACTACAGCCTATGAAAGAAAATTGTCTGTGCACGTCAACGCCTTCGTATAGCCGCAATATAACGATACTGATTTTTTCAAGTTTCGTATTTGAAAATTGTAATGGCTTACGACAAAAGTTGCCTATGCAGGCCCACGTCGTCGTATAGACCCTAATGGAATGGCTACATTCGGTATTTTTATGATTTTAACAGAATTTTTAAAGGATTTTATTTTTTTTGGAAATTTTCAAATTCTTTCCAAATGGCCCAGTCGAACTTACAGCTTTTTTACTTGTTCAATTTGAATTTGAAAGAAAAAAAAAAACGCTGAAGACAGCTCGGCACACTTGGAAACAATCAATATAGAAAAGTTCAAAATTCAAACGCTAACATATACGTTTCTGTCGTTCTATACGCTTCTACGCTTGCACATATGTATGTATGCACATAAATAGAAAAAAATGATAATTGAGTGATTTTAAATTGCCTTTTGATAGTGGAAACTTGAAACGTAAACAAGTTGAGTTTAATGTTTTTGCTTCTAACAATTAGCAATATGTAGAGTGCAATTTCCCAAATGGAGAAAAATCAATCAAATATAATTATTATTTATTAACTGCATTGCAAATATATTTATAGGGAAACGTCTTTAGTCCCTTTGTACATTCTGACAACAAGTGTTTATTTTGAATGTTGTACGCAAAAGCATTTTACTGAGAATTTTCCAGAAAAAAGTTATTCGTGATGGAATTCAAGCGCGATAGTGTGATTTCTTTATATTTGGCTGGAAGACTGGAAGACAAGTGGCTATCGTTAGGGCATTCCAGCATTTAAATGTGAATAAATCTTTTGTGTCTCGTACCATCACTCGTTACCGTGATACTGGTAGCGTAGCCAAGAGAGTCAAGTCCAAGAGAGTCAAGGAAGAGAACGGAAGAAAACAGCAACATCAGCAGAAATGGTTGGAAAAGTAAAGAAGTGACTTGATCGAAACCCGCGACGCAGTGAACATATCGCAATATTCCCTTCGGCAAATATTGAAAAATGAGCTCGGGGTAAAGCCATTGAAATTCCAAAAAGTGCAAGAACTTACACCGTAACAGGAAAAATAGACTCAAAAGAGCTAAAGAGTTGCTTCGCTTGACCGAAAGTGGTGAACTGCCGAATTTGGGTTTCTCCGATGAGAAAACATTCGTTGTCCAGCAGTTTGTAAACAGACAAAATGATCGTGTTTACTTGCCGAAGAGGTCATCTGAAAGTGTGTACCTTCGGTTGGCCACCGAACTCAAGCGCCGGCCATGGTGATGGTGTGGGCCGCCATAACAGCCGATGGTCGCTCCCCGCACTTATTAAACGACCGTGCCATCAGAATAAATTCCGAATATTATCGTGGAGGGTGTATTAAAGCCTTGGGCACGCAAACATTTTGACCGCAGACCTTGGACATTCAAACAGGTCTCAGCACCATAGCACTCAGCACGCGTCACCCAAGAATGGTTACAAAATGAGGTTCCTCGCTTTATTTCCAGCGCACAATGGCCGCCAAAATCTCCGGATACCAATCCGCGGTTGGACTATTGTGTCTGGTGTATTTTGGAAAGCAAGGTTGGCACTAAAAAATACCAAAGTGTCGATTACCTCAAGCAAGCGCTTCGCCGGAAATGGGCCAAAATACCGCAGAACAACATTTGAGCAGCATTTCATTGGCAGCGGTTTTATTGGCCGTTTGAAGGCCATAATTCCTGCAAAGGTGACCAATTCGAACAAATCTAAACTTATTCTAAAATTTGATGCAATTTCCGACATTTTCAGCTTTCATGCATTTCATTTAATTTAAAAAAATGTAAAAATAATTTGACTTTGGCCATCAAATGACCAATGTCCTGAATTTCGGAACGAATTCAGTCTAGAGGCAAGCACATCAAATTTGGTGAAAATCGGTGACAGATATAACTATATATGTTTCATCCGATTTGGTTTTTATGTCCCTCTGATGCGTAATATGTCCTCCACAACAATGGTATTTGATACCGGATATCAGATACTGCTCGAAAATATCTCTACCAAATTATATCGATATCGGTTCAGATTTGTACATACCTTCGATATACATCTTCAAAAATCAGCTTAAATTGGATAGATTTCATATTCAAGTGAATTTTAGCATTTAGTGAAACTCGGACAGGTATATCGCTTATATAAATATTTTTTAATATAACAATTTACGAAGTCATATCATGCACTATACAGCAATGTTATTTGGTACTAGAGGTACAAAAGCCTACCTCAAATTTGATTCAGACTTGGATTTAGTTCAAAAATTGTGACTACTCTGAAGCCATGATACGCAATCAAATAAATTTCGTAGTTGGTATGATCTACTTCCCAATATTACGGGAGCTCTACTGAATCTGGTATTTTGCGATTTTTATGCCCAAAACGATGTGTACCGTTCGGTTTTTCTAGTCAAAGATTATATCTGGAGAATATGGATGAGGAGATACTTAGCCGAATGGGTGAAGAGCCACGGTTTATATTGAATGCATTTGAGTTTGTCTACTCACAAAGAATACGAAATGACCACTCGGGGATGATTTGGTTGGAAATTGAGGGTAGAAATCTCCAAAACACCGAAAATTAGTAGGTAATGTTTTCTGAGGGCTAAACCAAATAGTGGACCTGCATTGAATAGTTTTTGCTAGGAGTTTAAAATGCTCATCGAGGATCCGATATGACACTTCACATTTGGTTTGAAACTGGCCAGGAATTTCCATCGGGCAGATAGGACGTTTTCATATTGGACTTTTGAGTCATAAGTCTGGGGTCCGTCCCAAGAAAAAAATAGTTTACCAGAATCATGGTAAAAATACCTACCTCAGGAAAAAATGTCGAAAAAATCGAAGAGTTGTTCCCAACGAACCTTAAAGAACCCCATAATGTAACCACTTGTTGCATTAGCTTTCAAATTATAGCTATATTGTCCATATCGGTATTTAATAGTTACTAGTTAATAGTTACTATTAGGCAACTCTGTTTAAATAAACAGCTGTTCTACAATATGGAGAGAGAGAGAATGATGGGAATGAGAAGGAAGAAAAAATCTTATTTTTTATTTTTAATTGTCATTTATTTCTGTTACACTGCATTGCTGATTCTCCTATCACCCCCCTCTTTATGTGTATTTTATTCATATTTGTAAAGTATTGAAGGCTGTTTTATAAAAACAGATGCCCGATGTGTTGTACACTACAATGTTGTTGTTTTGTTTTTCAACGACGAAATTTATGAAAATCCATTCCATGCACGCAAATACGCACCACGAACGTCCATCCGTCTTATATCCACCATTAAAAAAAAACAGACTCTCATCTCATACTCTCCCATTATCCCACATACTCACACTCCGACATGTAATTCTCAAATGAATATGAACAAGGAACAACGACGACGAAAACGAAAAGAATAAATATTAAACACTACTCGCTCCTTGAGTCGTCGTTCACAAGTCAAACAAAATAATATTAAAAAAAAATTAAATTGAAAAAATAAACATTGATTTTTTGTTTAGCGGGCGGCGGGGGCAAGAAGACAACGAAGTTCCCAAATGATGAATAGACGAATAAATGGATAAATGCGGTGGTCGGTCAGCCAGCAAAGAGACGGGGGAAACAAAGACGTACGGTTGTAGAGTATCTTGCCCGGTGTTGTTGCTGCTGTCTGTGACGACGAGCGGCTATAAAGCAATCAAACACAACACACATCGTATTTTTGTGGTCGTTGTGGTGGTAGTATTTCTCCTCATTTTTTGCACTTTGTATATAGCACGACGAGACGACGATAGCGGCGAAGATGACAACCGACAACAGCAACGAGACTATTCGAGTTTTCAAAGCCAGAAATGAGAAATGATTGTGGTGTATTTTTGCGTATTTTATGGCTTTTGGTTTGGACACTTTTTTCGGCAACCACAACGACGACGCTCGTTGATGATGTCGTCGTTCCAACAAACATTAAACAAAACTGGTGTTGCATTTTTGAAAACAAAAAAAAATCTGAGAAACATTTATGTGTTTGCCAATCCGGCCATCTTCTTCTCTTCTTCTTTTTCTTGTGAAAAGAAATTTGGAGAGTAAGACACACAGATACTAAACTCTTGTATCTGTTTTTACCAGTTCTTACAAGTTTGGTTATTTTTGGACTGTTGTGAGTAAAAATGTTGTGGATTGAGCGTACGAATGTTAAACTTGTCATATCGTTTGTAACATCTCAAAAGTCAGTTTGTGGAAATTACAACAGAACTCGTACTGTTACAGATAGAGGTTTGGAATTTTTATTCAAGCTTTGATGTTTGCTATTAAAAATGAAATATGTACGTCCCCTAATTGTAAAGTTTTCGGTTCTATTGGTTTTCGGTTACTCCTCGCTAAAAATATTCTATACAGGAGCACTTTTTTGATGTTCAAGCCAACCATGATATCCGTGCAAATTTTTTTTTCCCACAAAAAGCATTTCCTTAAGATACCAATCCTCCCATGGTAGAAGAATACAGGTAGATGCATCAACGCTTGGGAACATTGATATATCAAATTTGTTTAAATGTTTCTTCAAAAATAGGTAGATTTGTATATGTTTTCCAATCGGAGGTTGTCATAATCTGCGTTTTTTTAATTTTTATCAATTTAAATAATTATTCGTTCAACATTTACCATTCCAAAATTATTTTTACAGTTAATTATCCCAGCAGCTTTGTCGATGCCACTACCTATATTCTTCTACCATGAATCCTACAATCACAAAAAACATTTCCCTAAAGACCAATCCTCCCATGGTAGAAGAATGCAGGTAGATGCATCAACGCTTGGGAACATTGATATATCAAATTTGTTTAAATGTTTCTTCAAAAATAAGTAAATTTGTATATGTTTTCCAATCGAAGGTTGTCATAATATGCGTTTTTTTTTTAATTTTTACCAATTTAAATAATTATTCGTTCAACATTTACAATTCCAAAATTAGTTTTACAGTTAATTATCCCAGCAGCTTTGTCGCTGCCACTACCTATATTCTCCTACAATCACAAATGAGGGTAACTAATTTGAGAATATGGCAACGCTAATAGGTCTTTTTCACACCTTGTGTACCCTATTTATTTTGCAAATTGGCGCTAACTTGAAGTGTTCTTCATTTTCGGTGTTTCGGAGATTTTTTCACTCCAATTGCCAACCAAATCACCTGTTACGTATTATCAGCTTGGACTCCTCGAAAAAAATATTCAATGTAGGTGAAATAAAGCAGTACCTCGGGATTTTCGGTATTTTGAGTTTATTGTCCCCAAATCAGTTGTTACTTGACATTTCGTATTCTCTGTGGGTAGATAAATCCATCGCAAAATATATTCCATATAGTTCCACTGTTTGATAAATTCTCATTTTATAAGCGGTACCTCTTAATGTTCTTTATTCTGGAAGCTTCTGCTAAATTTCATAGCAAATCAGGTGTATATTGTCATTTTCGATCATTAGGGGGTAATTGTAACTCATCTCAAAAACTACTTAATGCAGGTACCCATTAAAGGTTTTCTACTAATTTTAGTTGTGGAGATTTCTACCCCAATTTCCAACTAAATCATCTTTGAGAGTAATTTAATATAAATATGGCCCCATATAATAGAACTTTCTATTGCAAGAATTGTAGGAGGATAGCTGCCGACTTTAAAGACAATTTTTTTGTTGTCGAGGTTGTGAATGGCATTGTATCGAGCGAGGGTCTCAAAGTATGTATTGGGCGTTGAAGAGCTTTCTCGTTGTTGCATTCATATCGAAGCGATTGTTTTGAGAATTTGGTTCTATCTTTAATTCCAGGAAGCAAATGTTGATAAACTGTAGAAGTCACAAATCCTTGGCAGTGAATCTGGTAAAATAGACGGATCTATTAAAACTTTGTAGCGTAGTATGTGGGTTTGTTCGTAAAATATGGTAATACCTCCTAGGTGGAAAGAAATCCGTAACATATCTTCTGGTATCCTATGTCTCAACTGCCTCTTCTCATTGATGACAACTCTAGATTTGGACGGAACAAGATCTCCCAAGATCACTGCCACAATGAGCAGATATATTTGACGAAACTGACGACAATTGTGGATAGGGATGATTATTATTGGCAATGGTCTTTATAGATGAAAATCTGACTGGACAGAGTCTGTGAAAACGAGTCTGCTCGGTTAAAGAAAATAGGCCGTTAATGATCCATCATTAAAGCCAACCTCCGCGTTGACATCAGGAAACCCCTATACTTGACAGATGAGATAGAAGCTTTGTGATTCTACTACTTTCTACTGCTACAACTACCTGTACTCATTGATGACAACTTTGGATTAGGACAGAACTATTCTCCAAAAATCCCTGCCACCACAAGTGTGGTCTGACAAGTGACTCTGACAAGATAGTCAGTAAAAATTGGTCAGCCTAGTTGAATAAAATGTATCTTTGAGATTCAATCATGAGAGTCAAGCTCCGCGCTGACATCTAGGATACCCTATACCTCCTCCTATAAACATCAAACCAAGTCAAATATTATAGAGTGGCCGGTCCTGATGATTCAAAACCAAGGCGTCAGAGAAACCAGCTTTTGAACAAGGTATCTCCTAGGCAATACACAGCCGAATTAGTTCCTAAATACAGGGACAAATTCAGAAAAGCATTCTGTTTAGACACTTATATTTTTTTGTTCAGACACTTATATTGCTGCCAGAATGCTTGATTTTGAAAAAAGGAAATATCAGTCCACGTTTAGAATATTCCCCATATAACGGTACTTTCTGATTTTCGGCATTTTAAAGTTTTCGACCACACCATAGCTAAGGTGACATTTCGAGTTCTTAGCAGATACAATTTACCCATGTAAAATATATCAACATTGATTTTCTTGCTATTTTTTTGGGGAACCCTTGCTTAAATATCTCTCTCACGTTTCGTGCTTTGTTTGACTGTCAAATATCTTCCGTTTAGTCTTTTATTTAACTATGAATCGACTTAGAAACGGCAACAAAAACAAAAATGGCAAGTGTAGTGACCGGTCAATTGCCCGCCAAGATCGTGAAATTTTACGCCTTTAGACTATTTTTGTGGGGCTATGTTAAGCCCGCTTCAATTGACGCATTGGAAGACAATATTGAGGCATTTATTCGTGAGAAAACGGACGAAATGTTGTAAAAAATATGTCAAAGTTGGACTAAGCAGATAAACCATTTGGGGTGCAGTCGCGGTTTACATTCAATGGGGTCAACTAACCCATCTTCGAATTACATAAAATTTTAATGGGAATATTATGAGTACTAACTTTTAACCTCTCTGTGACGTAAACTTTGTTTTTAATTTCTCTCTGGAAATGTAATATTTCTATATATTTCGCCTGATTTTTTTTTTTTTTTTTGTGGAAAAATAATAAAATAGTTGCCTATATTGAAATACAATTCATATAGTAAAAAATACTTCTAGCAATAGTAATAGAATTAGGGTCTACAAAATAATAACTTAAAGAAGATATTCAAATCAAGCTAAATAACAACAAATATATATGCGATTAGGTATCTTCAATTCAGTTTTTGAAGAAACCAACTAATACAATAGCATAAAATGTATATAGATTCCCCAGACTTACCTCTGACACCGATTCCTCGTCGGATTCGGATAGATCCGTAACAGGCGGCGGATATAGCTCCGTGTCGGTGTCCGAATTATCGCTGGTCATGTAATTCTGCAAAGCAGTCGATATGGCATTTACAATGCCCACCGATGACAGCGATGATGAATTCGAAGATGTCGAGGTGGAATTTGAGCGGGAATTTGAGTTGGCAGCAGCAGTGGCAGCAACCGACGATCCAGCTGCGACACTTTTTAGTGTTTGCTTTATTGCTGCAGCACCAGCTCCTTTCGCGGCTGCTGCCTTACTAACCAGCAACGGTAACGCAGAGGTAAATTTTAAATGGGGATCTTTTGACGACGTCGATGACGATCCACCGGCCTTCGCCGCCGCCGATGATGAGGCAGATGAGGATAACGCTGATGATTTACCGCCGCTGGATACGGCAGCAGCCTGTTGCTGTAATGCTAAGGTTTTCTTCAAACGGGAAGATTGATTGGCGCTATTTGAGGATGCAGATGCTGATGATTTGCTTGAGGTAATTGTGGGTACAGTACCGGTTGCCGTCGATGTAATGGCTGGAGAGGGCGGTACTGTATTTAAGGCTCCCAAGTCAACATCTATTGATGTTGGTGTTGTTGTTGTGGTTGTTGATGCAGATGATGGTGCAGCTGCAGAGGAGGTGCAGGAATTGCCAGCGCCAGCATTGGTTGAATTGGAATTTGCTGTTTTTGACATTTTATTGCCATGGGCAGTGTTGCTGACTCCGGCAGGATTTGCTGTTGTGGCTGTTGAGGCAGCAGCTGATGACGCGGCGGATGAGGTGTTGGAATTGGTGTTATTGATGGTAACTTTTAGTTTGATTTTTGAATTGGTGTTGTTGTTGTTAGTATTTTTCAATCTGGCAGCAGCAGCAGCAGCTGTTGTTGTTGCCACCCCACCGTTGTTGTTGTCCAACAATAAATCGTTGGAGGTTGTTGTCGCGGGTGTTATTGTTTCAGTGGCAGAGGTGGTGGTGTTGTTGGAGGCGGAGGCGGAGGAATTTTGACGACCTGCTGCTGGTGCTGTTGTATTGTTAGTAGCATTGCCCTGGCGTGAGGACTTTTTGCTGCTATTGCCAACAGCGGTGGCGGCAGGCGTTTGTTGACTATTGTTGTTGTTATTGTTGGTAGCAATTGTGGCTATTGTGGCAGCTACGGCTGTAGCTGCGGCCAATTTTAAACTATTATTATTATTATTGTTGTTGTTATTGTTTTTCTTATTTTTGTTGGATTTGGAGTGCTGTTGGTTGCTTTCTGCTGCTGCTGCTGATGATTTGCTGTTTTTATTCGAATTCGTCCCAGCCGTTGTTTTATTCAGGTTTTTGTTTTGATCATCTTTATTCATTTTCTTTAATTTTATTTGTTAAACAATTTACTTTTGTTGCACAAAAAATCGTATTGAGGGGAAAATTTATTTTTTTATTTAGTAGATATTATTGTTGTTGTTGTGGTTGTTACTTTTCACTTGAATCACTTTTGTTGTTTATTTTAATTTTTATTTTATTATAATCTACTATCGTATGCTGTTGTTAAACTTCTTTTTATTTCAAATTTTCTTCTTCTTCTTCTTTTCTTATTTCATGGATTTCAGAAACATTCTTTCTTCAAAGCTCTTTGTTCACTTTTTGTTTTCTCTGTGGGGTTTTGGGGAAGAAACACAACAAAAGAATTTTAGAAGGGGGCGGCAGGCGGTAATGCAAACAAACAACACTAACATTAGTTGAACTTTGTTTAAAGCGGATGTCGTGATGAAAAAAAAAACGAAACACAATACAAAGAGTAAAAAACTAACGAAATTTACACAACGACCGAGACACCGACCGTTCGACCGACCGAAAAAATCCAAACCGAGTGAGAGCCAAAGAAACCAATAATAACGATTGATGTAAAGGAGGAAAAAATATATAGCATATTTGTATAAAAGACTAGGTAGATATAACACAAAATACACTTTCGCGTTTTCTTTTTTTATTCATTTATGGTTAATTTGCATACACTGACTGCTGTGGCTGGCTGGCAGCCTTTTTGCCAAACATAGGTATTTTTGGTGTTCCAAATATATTTAACACAAGAAACAAATTCAAAACAAATTGTGATCACATTGAAATAATGGAGATTCATATGTATGTTCACATTCATCGTCTGTGCAGTTTTTTTTTTTTTTTTCAAAGATATCGGCTGTGAACAAAATGGAAAATGAAATTTGCTGGTGAAAATATCTGGTGAAGCGTATCCCAAAAATTATTTTTTACGTTATCCCTTTTACAATGAGTCATCGATCCAGTCTTCCTCTACATGCCGAAAACAAAGAAAAAACATTGAAACAAAACATTTGGCAAAGATGGCAAATAACACACATACTGAAGTTTAGAGAAGTATCCCAGTTCCAATTGATTCATATAGGACAAGAGGTTGCCATCAGTAAGTCTATTAATAACATCAGAATATGAGAATAAGAAGATTAAAAGGATACGATTATATATACTAGTACTGCCATATCTTTGTATGCAACTCTTATCCACACCAGAAAATTTGGCGAGGCAACCAACTATCAATAACTTCAGGCTATGAGAAGATGAAGATTAGAGGTATAAGGAGATCTACTATTTGTGCCCTAACTTTCGATTCATTTTTTACCCAAACAGGACGAGTATAGAATATTGTGGGAAATGAGACAGTCGATGAGCCCAATTATCCAAGCTAAATGCAGGCAATCGTTGTTGAGTGCTTTTGAATAGCTTCTCAAGAGGTCTAAAGAGTTGCCTTTGAAAGTAGCTGGAGTATATTTCCTATCCAGGGTTTTAGAACTCTGAGAATCTTCCTTATATCACTATGTGAGATCAGGCCGGTCTCTCAAGAGGCCCTAAAAAAGGGCCAGGAAAGGGCAAGTTCATTTCCTTCCTCTGCACGACGCTATATTTCCTTTCCGGCCAATTTGTATATTTTACAAGGATAAGTTCTTCTTTTCCCTAAGCGTTCTAAACGGCAAGCAAAATGTAATTTTTAGCCAATTTTTGTTAATCACTATGTGATTGCTTTGAATTTTCTCACTGCCTTCTTTGTTGTCATTTGAAGAACTCAACGCTGTTAAATTGTATAGTCGCAGGTACAACTTCAGAACAAATAAAAAAAGCATTGGTAATTGCAATGCTTTCTATCCAAGGATCATCACTTTTAAAGGTATTCTTAACTCCAGAATCGTCTGGGGATATCACTACAGGTCACTGAATTTAGATCCTGGTTGAAAAATCAGTGGTGTTGACCAGCTCCTATAATGTAAATACTCTATACTGCGAATCGGGAGTAGATGTGTAGCTACAGTTGTCATAACAGTCAAAACTTCTAAAGAGTCTCTAAAACTCTCATACGAAGCAGGAACAGCTGTCAAATTTCCCAAAGGGTTTCCATAGGAAGTCGGTCAGACTGGTTTGAGTCAGTGAGAACATAGGTTTGTTTGCTTACTGATCAACAAGATTCCTGGCTTAAACTCTCAAAACCTAAAAGCTTGAACTACTATTTCGGGACATGCTACCCGCTTAACGAAATTATCCTGATATTTTTCGTTGTAGGCTACTGACAGACACGAAAGACCAAAAATTCCTACGACACTGCCTTCATAATAACATGTTCATATAAACTGGTACTTATCTCCTGATCCCAATCTAGAAATAATAATCAGTTGAATTTTTGGAATATTTAGAAATTATAGAAATATACCTGAAGTTGTGATAAAGATTGCTCGTTCAATATTCCCCATATACCTAATTTGTTTCCGTTCCTATAACGCAGTTGTCATATATGCTGAGCCCTAAGAAACCAATACATGTCCTTTCCGGCTTTCTCGTAATTCCTACTTAGAAACACTATGGGTAGTTCGATCCTAGAAATACAATGCACAAATATTACTTTTTTAACTTAAATATAATTTGATGTATAAAGTAGACTACTTAGTGCATACTACACGTATAATGCATTCAGTTGACTATCACAATATTCAGAAAGAGATAGCCATTGATAAATACAAAACCTAGCAGCAGCGATATGCAAGTATATTTTCTTCTTGTTCGAAAAAACACGCTGCCCTTTGATGTGACTATCGTGCAAATCTTTCCTTGTGTCTTTTATAAAAACGTTTTTGGCATAAGAGAACACGAAAATTTAGTTATTTTCACTTTTTATCACAAAAAATGAGTTTCAAGAAATGCCTTACGAAGCTAATGACTGTAGCCATCAGCTGATTGTTTAGCTGTCAAAATCATGCATTGGCACAGGGTTGTACTTTCAACGAACAATGGACAAGAACTGAGCGATGGTACGAGTAGAACTTTTAAAAGTTTAAAAAAATATTAAAAACTTATTTTTTATAAATAAAGCCATGAAATATTTATAAAACTTAACAAAATTCTTGTACATTTTGTTTTATATCCCAGCTCTTTTGTTGTACAAAGGCCACTCACACTGCACTCTCCCGTTTTGTACACTCTCTTTGAATCTCCCTATTACAAATGAAGACGACGACGGCGACGATGACACCAAAGAATAAAAACACAAAAGAAATATGTGGATAATTCTCGTACATCGATATTTATGAAATGCATTTCTTGCTATTAAAATTTAAACAACAACAATAAAATCAAGGCATAATTGCCGCTGTACGGGTACAAAGTAATAAAAATTACAATAAAACACGTACAAACGTCAAGGAATTTCTGGCAATTACTATAAAACCCCAAGAAGAAACGACGTCGTACATCACCTCAGCCGTAATAAACTTTAGGAGAAAGAGAGAGTGCGACATTCACTCCACATTGTGAGGGAAGAAACAAAAGCAGGCAGCAACCTGGAGAATAAATTATTTTCATTGTTGCAAATGGAAATTGTTTTTCTTTATGTCAAACAAACGGAAATAAATGTAATTTTATCCAAAAAATTACTTATGTATTTTAAGGTTTCTGTTGTGAGGGAACAATAATTAGGAGACTTGAAATTCTCTACAGATGAATAATAGGCAAATACTTGCTCGTTGGCTGACACACACCGACCACATTGAGTATTGTACGGCGAAAATGAAATAAACCCAACTCACATCGGACACACACACTCACACAAATGCTAACATTTCCTCGGCACACAACACACGACGATAATGGATATGGCAACGATTACGGACTACGACTCCGACAACAACAACGACGACGACGGACGGCTACATCCATCCACTACACACAGCGCACACAAAGAGAGGCGACGAAGACGTGCAACGAAATTGAACTCGAAAAGGAATTGAAACATGAACGATGGTGGTAATAATGATGATGATGGAAAAATGTTGATTAAAGGGGCGTGTTGGCAAAAAGGGCGTTATAAATTCTTAAGATTTTTTAACAAAATTATTATCAATATTCATTTTCCACTGGCTTTCGGACACTTTCTCTTGGCACAATATCACAAAAAGCATAAAATTTGTTTCATCATAATGCTGCTGCTTAAATTAGAGATTGTGGCGACGACGTCAAAATTTTTTTCTTCACATCACACACAGCTAGCAGCAGACACAAGAAATCAGGTTTTCAAAGCCTTTCATTTTCACATTTTTTTCGTTGGCCTTTTTTGATCTTTTTCGATTCTTTTTGCAAATTATATAAATTTATTTGATATTGTGTGGCTTGTGCGTTCGATTGTGCCACAAAATTTATTGGAATTTATTGCACAATTATGAGAATTTTTGTTAATTATTCACCAATTTTTTTTCAAGAATTTTCACGATGTGCTAACGAAACTTCAACGAAATTCATTTACACACACTTTACACCGACATTAACGAAGACCAATACCATTTTGCGGCGAATTTGTCATACGGCGACATTGAAATGTATTTCGCGCACAGAGTTGCTTACGAGAGTAATGAACGGTACAAAGCCAACACAAATCAACTCTTCACATCACATCATTAAGAACACAATAAGGCCAACGAATTAAAAAAAAAACACTCTTCCATCCAAAACTGAGGGGGTTTCGCAATCTCACACAGGAGACAAATGGTGAAAATGTTTGAAGAACCAAAATCAATTTAGATTGAAAATTTCTTTTTGTTTCGATTTCACTTTACACACTGAGATTTCCCATTGCAATTATATTGCCATTTCTACTTTTCCGGAGAACTTTTGTTCCATTTTTAACGCTTTTTAAACTAACCTCAATTCAATATGCGAAAACGCGTGTATTCTTTGTTGTGAATTAAAAGTGACTGAGTTTAATGTTTTTTCGCTATGTTTCTGACACACTGACACTCGCGCGCACACACACTCTCATTCATGCACGGTTGCCTGTTTTCGTCTTTTTTTTTCTTCCACTCTTCCGAAACGAAGAAAAGAGATTTTTTCGTTACAATAGTTTTGTACGTTTAAAAACGTTTTACCATCGAAACTTCATAGAATTCTTAAAGCTTGAGGTTGCCTCAAATGTTTTCTATAATATTTAACAAGTTTTTAAGAGTTTTAAATGCGAATTTTTATTAATTTCCCGGATCTATATTTTACACCCATCTACAAAACTTCACAGTTGTTTGCCACTGCAGTAGGTGGAGAAATTCGTGTGGCAACACGAACGGCGAATTGTATTGCATGCAGTGTTGTATTTTGTTTTGCACATATGCTGGTGGGAAATTGTATTTGTTAAGGGTAGCTGTAGACTATGTGACGCATTGTTGCACGTTTATATTTACATTAAAACATGGTACAATAAAAAGGTAAGGTAGAGCTACCAGCTGATTACCTGTTCCCGACTCCTGCCAATTTTGTATATTTATTTATTTTATTGGTTTGAGAAGTAAAAACAAAATACTTTCAAAATAAATGGTGTGAAGAAACATACATTCTGTCATGTCTGTTACGATTCACAGATCTGGTACGAATCATAGGGAGACGTTCAGCATCCACAAATCCCTCTCCTTGTGGCTGTTTTCTCGATTATATTTACGCAAAGCTTGACAGGCTCAACGAGATCAATCTGTTTAGCTCCTTACAATAATTCTTGCATGAAAGTCCCAGCTACAGAAGTTTGTCCCAAACGGTAAATATTTTCATGCCTTTTAGATTTCTACAGTTTTCTTAATGGATTCTGCCACTTTTCACCGAAAATTGTATTTATTTGAAATCAAGTGTTTTTCATGTTGTCAAAATTTTATTTTTTTTTTTTGGTATTTTATTTTTCCACAAAATTTGTTGAAGTATTTCGTTCAGAAAAATGATTTGTGAACCTAATTTTGATTTGCCACAAAAATTCGATATAAAACAATTGCAAAATGCTGCACAAATCGATAGCAACACCACTGAAAACGCTCCTGCTGATTGGCTATTGCAACATGTTAAGCCTAAAATTTCCTATTTGCAAAAAGATTTCAATATTTTACCGAAATTCTATGACCAATTCGAACATTTAAATCGTGTACTATCGGTAAAGGAAAATCAATACTTAAATTGTCGCTGGAATCAATTTCTGAATAATGCACCACGGGAATATGTCAAAATACGTTTATTTCAAGATTTTCAAAAGGAAAAGGAGTAAGTGAACATTTCCCCTTTAGTTTCATCCAAATCGATACACTGTGTTTTTAGCAATAATTAAAGGAAAATCTAGCAGATTATGAAATCATAGCTGAATACAGGGTGAGATAAAAAAGACTGCAACATAGTCAAACGACATAAGTTTTACATTTTTTTTAAATTTTATTGAATGAAAGCAAAAAATGATGGAAATAGCATCAAATAAGTTTAGAATTGTTCGAATTGGTAACCTTGGCACGAATTATGGCCTTCAAACGGCCAATGAAATTGTCACTCGCTGCCCGAATGTTGCTCTGCGGTATTTTTGTCCATTCCCGGTGAAGCGCTTGCTTAAGGTGATCGACACTTTGGTATTTTTTAGTACCAACCTTGCTTTCCAAAATACTCCAGACACAATAGTCCAACGGAGATTTTGGTGGTCATTGCGCGTTGGAAATGAAACGAAGAACCTCATTTTGTAACCAATCTTGGGTGGCGCGTGCTGAATCTTATTGGAATGTCCAAGGTCTGCGGCCAAAATATTTGCATGCCCAAGACTTTAATACACCCTTCAGAATATTTTCGCGATAATATTCGACATTTATTCCGATGCCACGGTCGATTAATACGAGCAGAGAGCGACCATCGGCTGTTATGGCGGCCCACACCATCACCATGGCCGGCCGGCGCTTGAGTTCTGGTGGCCAACCGAAGGTGTACATTTTAAGCTGACCTTTTTGTTTGTTTACAAATTGCTGGACAACAAATGTTTTCTCATCGGCGAAAGCCAAATTCGGCAGTTTCATTTCATTTCATTTATTTCATACAATTCAATATAAATAAGCCAACATGGCCAAAATCTTATATTAATATGCAACAGTATAAACACAGCCTATAACTATATTAACATAAAAAAAAAAAAAAAAAACCTTAATACATAACAACAAATTTACAAGAATTATACAAATTATATTTATAAACAAAATACTTTAAATAACAATAATCAGACCCTCAGACACAACTTCTCCACCAAGCTGAACAACAGTTAAGCAAGGCAGAGAGGAAAAATGCAAGAGGCATCCATACCTTAAGGTGCTAACCATCACTCGCTTCAAATCGAGCAAATGTAGCAACTACAAGCATAAGAACGAAATTCATACAAAAGAGAAAAGAAAAATAAAATAATAACGTTACTCAACAGAAATTAAACAACCATAAAAATGGCCCCCCAGCCAATAACTAAAAAGAAATAACAAAAATAACCCGCAACCAGAAACTCAATGAACAGACAAATATTCAAAACACCTCTTCCTGTATGTATTAAAATAGTAGGTAAAATTACGTAGGGTCAGAGGCAACTGATTCCACAATCTCGCAACTCTCACAATAAACGCCTTTTCACCAACTAAAGACGAAAACCTCGGAAGTAGCAATTGCGGATTCCGAGATGATCTACAAAACACAAACTTATTATATAAAGGAGAATTAACATTAATCATAATCCTGTACTGACACAAAAGTAGGCGATACTCAACATATCTGTCAAAAGACAGACCAAGAAACTTAATAACATACTGTGTTACATGATCACTACGGCGCAACCCAAACACATACCTAACAATAGAGTTAACAAGTTTGCGCACGCGCAAAATTTGGCAAGCATTGGTTCCAGAAATTACCTCCAAACAATAGTTGACATGAGACATTAATAAGGATCTGGCTACCATCATCCTAACACCAAGAGGCAAGTGAGCCTGAAGACTATAGAGCCTCCTAAGCTGAAAACGCACACGAGACAGCAATGAATCAACATGCGCAGAAAAATTAAGCTTGGTGTCAAGGACTACACCTAAACATCTCATCTCATCCAAAACATTAACCACAAAAGAGCCAACACAGATGCACGGCATAGGAACATTACGAGGACTATTAAACAGAAGAGCTTCGGTTTTATTCCAATTGACAGACAAACCATTAGAGGAGATCCATGCAGAAAGCAATCCCAACGTAGTGTTTGCCACATTCTGCAACTCAAAGAGATCTGCACTTCTAAAGAAGACATGAATGTCATCCGCATACATGAAGACCTCACACGCAGAATTAGGTACGGAACCCATAATATCATTAATGAACATTATAAAAAGCAGAGGGCCAAGTACAGACCCTTGCGGGACACCACACCGAACAGCACAAACATCAGACTCAACACCCCTGTGCACAACAAACTGAGATCTCCCACTCAAATACGACGATATCAATCTACATGATGAAGAAGAAAAACCAAATTTGTCTCTCAGCTTATAAAGCAGAAGCGCATGATCCACGGAATCAAAGGCCTTAGACAAGTCAAGGCCAACGAGCAAACCAACATCAGAACCATTGAACACATCACGAATGAGATCAGTGAGGGCTAAAAGATGAATAGTGGTGCTAGAACCACGCCGAAATCCAAACTGAGAACTACTCAAATATCTATGGTCATCCAGAAACTCCACAATAGCATCCTTAATTATATGCTCAACTATCTTCGACATAGCCGGCAGGATGCTTATAGGTCGAAGATTCGTCTGCTGATAAGAACTCCCCTTCTTCGGCACAGGCACTACACGAGCAACCTTCCACGCAAGCGGAAAGGTTGACGTCATAAAAATACAATTTACAAAATGCAGAAAGTGAGAACAAATGTAAGGGAATACACATTTGAAGAACTTGATAGGTATACCATCAACACCTACAGCATTTGACTTAACATTCCGCAAAGCACGCAACAAATCATCCATGTACACACAGTCAAATCTAAAAGAATCAAAACCATTTGCCCCACTAACCACAAAATCCCGAGATGAAGTTAAATTACCAACACTACAAAAGTAATTATTAGCAGCATTGACATCAATAAATGGGACATCACAACCATCATCAAGACAACCAAACGACTTTAACGACTTCCATATCTGCACACTACTCATACGACCAAACATTTCCTCATAAAATTTCCTTCTTTCATTACGCATGACAGCCTTACAGCGGTTTCTGTACATACAAAATATTTGCCTGTTGCGAACCGTAGGACACCTACGCCACTCCAGATAAGCCTGATCCCTAACGTAACAAGCCGATTTCACCACATCCAACTCCAACCAAGCATCATTTTTTGGGCAAAAAGAACTGGTAGCAGTGGGTACGAAGGACAACAAATTTTGAAACAAGAAATCAAACAACGCCAACTGTTGGTCAACATCACTCGTAAGATACAGAGGACTAAAATCAAAATTGCAGACATAATCTTCCACACACCGCCAGTCGGTCCTACGAAAATCCAGGAATTCAATAACTTTTTCTTCGGCAATAACCGGGAGTTCAACACCTCCAAAAATCAACGCATGGTGAGAAATACCAGGACACTGCCCCTGCAAGGAAAAATTCAAAGCCAAGGTCTCAGAGACCAGGCAAAAATCAATCAATGAGGTGGTGCCACGAGCAACATCCAGGTGCGTCGGACAGGAATTGTGCACAACATAAAGCCCAAGAGATCTACAAAGTGTTCGCATTGATAAAGAATTTAATGGTTTAAACAAATTGCAGTTAAAATCACCACAGACAACAATGTTCGTATATGAGTCAAAAATGCCCTCATGAATAAAACGAAATGAGTCAACATCCCCACGAGGTAAGTAGACGACAGTAAAGAGCACTGTAGTGCTCCCCAGTAAAAGCTCCACAGACAAAGACTCACACACACCATAACTCTCCGAACGATAAACCACCTTATACGACAAATTATCACGCACATATAGCATAACACCTCCACCAATACGGCCAACACGGTCATTACGCAGAACCTTGTACCCCGGAATCCGCAACGACCTCGAAGACACCGCAGGGTTAAGCCAAGATTCAGTCACTGCAAAAACATCAATACCACTACCAACAAGCATACATCTCATCTCATCAACCTTATGATTATATCTAGACGGTCGCAAGCTCTGACAATTTAAGTGCCCATACGCAAATTTACCATGGAAGCCAGAAGAGACACGCCTGAAAAATTGAGCATCCCTGATCACAGGTCCAAGATTCCCATCAAGGGACATAGAAATAAAAAAAAAGGCTGGGGAGCATAGTTATAGAAGTTAGAAAAGTCATGTAAAACAATAAAATAATAATAAATACTATATAATAAAAATATAACAATATAAATATATATTAAAGGGAAAACAAAGGCAAATCTTTTTTATATCAAAATGTCACTTGCCCCAAGAAAAATAAAAAAAAAAAAATTCAAAAATACTGAGATCAACAGAAACTAGCATACCTTAAAAGTCTAAAGAATCACCATCACCAACCAGCAAATCCAACTATACGCCATCTACTGCACACCGAGATCGATTGGCCAATTCAAACAGCTCACATTGTTCAAACATAGTTTTCACTCCATCAGGGAGAATTACTTCAACCAAAGGCTGGTCACCATTGACCAACCTAAAACTCTTAATATGCTTCTTCCTCAGCAAACCACGACAAGCAAACACAAGCTTCGAAGTGGACTTAATCAGGTGATCATTTATATACACCCGGGATTCAAGAAGACAATCCTCCATTACCTCCTTCAAAAGTAAACGCCCCTTCTTGGAAAAGTTCCGCATCAAAACATCTCTGTCCTGAATAGAGTTAAACTTTACAAGAACCGCTCTACGATCAGAGATGTAACAGCAATGATGCAAATCACGGGGTCCCAGTTGCAAACCACAAACCTTAGCAATTTTGACAACCTGCGCTCTAAGGTCCTTAACATTATTAGGCAGGCCTCTGATAATTACGTCAGAACGGTTCAGTCTGCGCTGGAGGGTAGAATTAAACAATTCCAGCTCACGAATTCTACCAAACAATCTCTCCTCCATACTTGCAGCAGTGCTTCTCACCTCACTAACAGCTGACTTCAATTCATCCACTGATCTGCTGAGCACATTCAAATTGCTTTTCACCTCAGAAATTTGAACACTATACAACTCAAAAAGTGCATCAGCTTTGGCTTTAAATTCACGCACACACTGGTCCATATAGATGTCCATCTGTTTCTTCATGGTCAAAAGCAAGTCATCTTGCCAACGGCGCACAGCATCAGAACTGCCAGCAGCAACATCATCAACCACAGAGGCACAAGCAGCAGGGGACAAATTAGGCACCGAATTAATAAGAATGCCACGATCAACAACACCCGACGCACCGTCACCACCAGCAGAACGCACACAGGCACTACAAGTGTATCTAAGAGCCTTATTAGCTCTCGCCTCAGCTTCAGACACACCCGCACAATCCAAATGAAAAAAATTCACACAACCAGTGCATCCAATTTTGTATTTCGATTTTGCAATGTGCTCATTGCAAACATTGCAGATTAATTGAGACGGCATTTTGTAATATGTGTAACTATGCGCACTAGCCAGCAAAACAAAGCAGCAAAAATATTAGGTTGTGACACTCCAGAAAAGCAGCAATTAATACGTAACTCCAACAACGGCGAATGGCAAGGAACTCCAAAAATAGTTTCCAAAATACTAATAGCCAATTACTACAGCACAAACATCAAATTTTGAATTTTAATTATTTTCCTTGGCACAGCAAATAAATTATAGACTGTCCATGTAGGGATCACTCGATCGAAAAGCCAAGCGAAGCAACTCTTTAAATCTTTTGCGGTGTAAGTTCTTGAACATTTTGGAATTTCAATGGCTTTCCCCCGAGCTCATTTTTAAATATTTGCCGAATGGAATATTGCGATATGTCCAGCTCACGAGACATTTTCCGGCCACTGCGACGCGGGTTTCGATAAAGTCGCTTCTTTACTTTTCGAACTATTTCTGCTGATTTTGCTGTTTTCTTCCGTCCAGCATCTCAAATTTGAGATGCATATTTTATTTCACATTCGGTACCGGTCAATTTGCCGCCTAGATCATTCGATCTAACGCCTTTAGAGTATTTTTTGTGGGTATATTTTAAATCTCATGTCTGCACAGACGAGTCCCCTTCAATTGACTTATTGGAAGACAACATTGAAGAATTTATTCGTGAGATACCGGCTGATTTTTATGTCATTTCTTATTTTCAGACATTTTGTGGTCAAGCGGAAAACATTAAATGGTCAATTTTATGGTGTGGACAATAAATTAGCACCAATACCGCAATTAGATGATCCCAGAAAATAATGAATTTTTGCATGTTTCTTTCAATTTAATTTTTTTTTTTAATTTTAAATTGCATGTTAAAAATTAGATACTTTATTATTATTCGAATATGGTGGAACCTATATATATAAACATACATTTTTGCACTCTAAACCTCTTATATTTATAATTAATATATATTATATTAAAATATTCATGCGAAATAAAGATTAAAAAACAAAAGATTTTTTTGTGAAAGGAAATTTTGTTTTTAATGGAGATCTAGTTTTGGAAGCATTTAAAAAAGGTGATGTAGGAAAAACTGAGTTTATGGGGAGGCAAGTAAAGATGCATGTGCCACTTTAACTCTCCTTCAGGATTAGATTTGTGAATGAGTTGAGTTTGGAAGAATATTTTTTCTTATTTTTTTTTTTTTTTTTTGAATACCTAGATGAAATAAATCCCAATCCTGTCTGTGGCTAGCTTTCGATTTTTTCCAATTTCTCTCTCTCTCTTTATATTGTTGCCATGCTACAATGATGTTAGAATTAAGAAGGTAACCTCTTTTAAATAAATATAGATTTTTTTGTAATTTATTTTGTCAAATTTAAGGGAATAGCAAAAGCAGGGCCTCAATTCTTGTTCTATGAAAATTTGAAATGAAAACTTTAATAAAAAAAATTGCCCAGGGGGTCAATTCTGGTTCTATGAAAATATGAAATGAAAAAATTATTTTGAATTTCGTTTTCATAACAACTTTTCATAATTCGTTTTCATAAAAACATATTTTCCGATTCTGATTCATTTTGTGAAAACAATGTTTCAATTCCGTGTCGCAATGAAACTTTTGTAACTATGTTATTGAAATAATTGTAAAGTTGACGTTCATATGTTAACAGGAAAAAAATAATATTGTCGTAAAATCAAACAATATACGATAAAAAATGTCAAGTTCCATTATATTATATTATATATCGCAAAGACATAGAATAGAACAAAGGTTAGTACAATTATCTAAAAAAGTTAACATGAAATAAATATAAAATTGTTTAGGAACTCGCTTCGAATTCTTAGACGCAGTCTTCGGGATCACCACAATCCATTTGAAATAGCCACAGAGGAGAGCTTTTTTGAGTTGTATAGGATGCCGAAGCATTTGTGTTTGGAACTCATCGAAGAATTGAAGCCATTTTTGCCGAAATCAAGAAGAGTCCATGCAATTCCATGCCATCTAATAGTACTAAGTTCATTACGTTTTTTTGCTACTGGTAGCTTTCAACGAAGTGTAGGACAAGATAATTTATCCGCTTTATCTCAAACATCCGTAAGCAGATGTGTAACTATGGTTGCTAAAGCTTTGAACAATATTTCACACAATTATATAATATTTCCCAAACAAGGAGATTTCCCAGGACTTAAAATAAAGTTTATGGAGAAATATCAATTTCCAGGGATTATAGGAGTAATTGACGGCACTCATATTAAAATATCTGCTCCAAGGCGTGAAATTGAGCATATATATTACTGTCGAAAAGGAGGACATTCAAAGAATGTGATGATTATATGCGATTCAAATTATATTATTTTGGCAGCTAACGCACGATTTGGTGGTACAGCACATGATTCTTATGTTTGGAGAAGTTCCCAAGCTTGCAGAAGACTGGAAGATTTATATACTGGAGGAGAACGTAATTATTGGCTTTTAGGAGATAGTGGTTACCCATTGCAGGTAAAATATACGAACGTATTATGTGTAGAGATAATAAAGTGTATTCGTTTAATTTACCAAATAGCCGTGGTTGATGACTCCTATACTTTCAACGTGCAATACATCTGAAGAGCGCTACAACATCGCTCACAAATCGACACGAGCTTTAGTAGAAAGATGTATTGGTATACTAAAATCAAGATTTCGATGCTTATCAAAAGAAAGGACACTTTACTATAGTCCACCAAAAGCAGGTCTGATAATAAACGCCTGTTTGGTCCTGCATAATTTTTTAGTTCGGAAAAAGATACCGCATCCGGAAATAATATCAGAGGAAATGAATGACAATGGGGAACAAACAAATGCAACTGCGGATATTTCATGCCGAAATATATCAAGTATTGCAAAAAGGCAACGTTCCGAGATAGTTGAAAACGTATTTGCTCAATAGATAAGAATAGATTGAAAAATCAATACAATCATCAAAAAAACAAGTGAAAAAGCAGTTGAATACCGTCCACCATTTGGAAAGAATTTAAAAATTCTCAAAAAAAAAAAAAAAAAACAAAAAACTAAATAAAAAGGCAAAATCGTTACAAAATTTTTTAAAATCTTAAAAATACTATACGAAGACTTGGATCTAAAATTCTGTCTGTACCTATAACGAAGTGTGGGCTTTACCTATACGTGGGCCTACATAACAAATATTCAATATCAAAAGTCCTGCAGACCAAACACACATTTGAATAAAATTGTATCAATCTACTTCAATTCGTTTGGACGCTAGGGTGATTTCCACGGACAGACAATTTTTATCCACACCTTGCTGATTTGTGTCAAGCTCGTTTCCAAAACAGTTTAAGAATAATCGACATCATTTTTAGTAATGGCTAGAATTTATTTATTATTATGTCAGTAGCCATTATTATTACAAGGTAGAACTTGAATGACTTCCTGTATTTTTTTTAAAAAATCCACTTTTGCTTGTGTATCAGCCTTAATCGCTTCTGTTTGCTCCTTTATAGCTTCAATCTCCCTTTCCTTTAGAGTATTAGACTTTCTCATAGCTTCCACTTTCTCTTCTTCTATTTTAAACAATATTTCAAATTGTGATTCATCAGGATATAAAGCAACCTTCCGTTTTTCTTTCCTTGGTCTTTTTCCTCCCAATTTAATTGTAAATGTGGAATTTTCTCCAGTTTCAAGATCTTCATCCAACTCTACAATTTGGTCATCAAGTATCTCCACCATATCTTCCTGATAGCAAATATCTGATGAGTTATTTTCCACATGTACTCCGGGACTACATAGGAACCCCATCTCCTGAGTTTTATCCCCATCAACCGCTTCTATTTTGGTAATATTTATAATCCTCTGTTCTACTTCAGATAGTTGCTTGATTTTTTTTGGTCCATTAATTCCACTTTTTTGTTCGTCTCTTTTCATCAAAAGGTATTTGGAGCGTGTATGTTGCCTATACGAATGGAAAAAATTGCATAGATAAACGCATGTACAATAACAAACATTGGTTGGTATTAAAATACGTAAAAGCATATCGAGCAATTCCATTTCCATTCTCCGGATCGTTAGATCCATTCTCCCAATTTTGCTCCTCTACAAATAATAATACTTATAACATTCTTCCAAAAAATCTTACTACTATTTTTAATATTCTACAATTAAAATAAGTCATACCTCAAATCACTCCAATATTTTCTCCACTTGGCACCATCCTTCATAGTCCCTCCAATAGCATTCAAGCATTCCGCCAATTCCTTCCATTTTTCTTCTCTATATTTTGCACCATCAACAGTACAAAATCTTCAATATACGTATATTTTTATTTTGTAAAGAAACATGATTTTTTTGTAAAATTTTAAATTGTCTTACTTGTCATTCGCCAAATCGACGTTTTCCTCAAGGAAATTTATTAAAAATTCCTTTTGTTCTTCTGAGGCTCTTTTACCACGGACCGATTTTTCCATTTTCATAAAGAAAATTTGTATGAAAAAATATTTTTCAACTGAAAACTTTTTTGATTCAATTTTCATGATTGCATAGAATCGGAATAGCTTACTTTTTGAAAATGTGAAAACACTAGTTTCACTTTCTATCGTTCCTTTCATATGAAAACATTAAAACATATGTTTTTATGTTTTCATAGAACTCGAATCAGTATTTGTATGAAACGGTGAAAAAACTTTTCATTTTACGTTTTCATAGAACCAGAATTGACCCCCAGGTCCTGATTTGTGATGATTTTTAAACGCTAAAGGAAAATTTTTCAAAGAAGAGGGTTGACTTTTTCACACAAAAAAATTTGACTTTTGAAAATGCTTGAAATTTTAATTTGAATTGATAGTATGGTTCATAATTGTACGTTTGAAGATGATTTCGTGGAAATTTTAACCGCAACCGGGCCCCAGTGAAAAAATATTTCCTTAAATTCGTGGCACAATTACAGAAGGTAGAACAAAGCTACCTCATATTTTCCTAATTTTTAAAATGAGTTAAATAGCGCAATAAATGAATAAAATGTCTGGATTTCTCTCAAAAATATGATCCCAACTTTTCAATCTTTCAATTTCATGGCTATACTGGTTAATAGCTTTAATGCGCGAGCCGCAATTCATGTATCTTTCAATCATTGTTTTTGAAAATATTTTTTTTTTTTTTTCATTTTTCAAAACAATACATACACAAAATTGGCAGAAGTCGGACACACTTAGAAAAAAATTGTAATCAGCTGTTAGCTCTACCTTACGTTTTTATTGTATTGTGGTCAAAACCAGTATACAGTTTGTATATATGTGTGTATTGTTTTGAATAAAAATAAAAATAATTTGAAATTATTTCAAATTTAGTGACAACAGAAATGAGTATTTTCTTCATTAACGGGCAACGAAATGGACAATTTTGGTATAAAACCATCTAGTCGTACTATCTTGGATTCAATGGAGAAACAACATTCAAGTTTTGTGTGTTTCCCCAACATAACAATTTTGTGAAAAAATGTTTAATTAATAAAACCAATTGTTGAATGTTTACGATCTCGTTACTTGGGCAAAGAAAGTCTTTTGTCATAGGAGTTATTTTAAAATAACTCCTGGGAAGAATATCCCCAAACAAAAAGCAAGGGAACTGATGAGAATTGGTGGCTCTTTCCGAAAACTAGGTATTCCTCGCTTTTCCCCGCTGTTAAACATTACCATATTTCTCCACTAATAAACAAACATTGTTTTTATAAAAACAACAATAATGGTATTAAGCCTACTTTACAACAACAAAATACTACGGTATCCCGAACATGTCAATACTCTTCTATTTTAATTTTCATACATTTCATGCCAGCACTATTCTATTTTCATAGAACAAAAATTGAGAATCTGGAATCTTGTGCAAAATATTTCCTTTACAAAATTTTCCTTCTGGCATTTCTTTCCTTTATAACTAAGTCCATAGAAAAAAAATTGTAGCCCAGATGTCGTCAAAGGTATAATATTGAAAAAAAAAAGTTTTTTTATTGCACAATATCCTCCTCCTTCTTAATTCTACCATGGCTGTTTCTAGGATTTTGATTTTTGTCGTTCTCTAATCCGAGACAAAAATTTTTCTTTCACAAAATTTTCGGTGACTCTGCATTTCTAATTTCTTAGTTCTTTTTTTTTTTGTAAGGACTTAAAATATTCAGAAATATTCTCTCTAGAGAGAGATTGAGAGTTGTTAAATTCGCTCCGAGTGATAACTGGGCCCAAACTCTCGCAGTCGATAGAAAGAAATTTTAAAATTAAAATCTTAATAAAAAGAAATGGTTCTTACTATACAGGGTGAGATGAAAAAACTGCAACCAACATCAGACTGTTGTCATTTCTAAGCCACTCGTCCGACAGCTGTTAGAATTATTCCAGTGACAGCTCATTACATTGTCTAGAAGCGTACAAAAGCATTTTGGTGAGAATTTTCCAGAAAAAAAGTTATTCGTGATGGAATTCAAGCGTCTTTTTATTTGGCTGGAAAACCACAAGTGGCTATCGTTAGAGCATTCCAGCATTTAAATGCGAATAAATCTTTTGTGTCTCGTATCATCGCTCGTTACCGTGATACTGGTAGCGTAGCCCAACGTCAAGGAAGTGGGTGGAAGAAAACAGCAACATCAGCAGAAATGGTTCGAAGAATAAAATAAAAGCGACTAGATCGAAACCCGCGTCGCAGTGGCCGAAAAATGGCTCGTGAACTGAATCGCATATCGCAATATTCCATATATTGAAAAATGAGCTCGGGTTAAAGCCAATGAAATTCCAAAAAGTGCAAGAACTTACACCGCAACAGAATGAGAATAGACTAGAGCTTAAGAGTTGCTTCGCTTGGCCGAAAGTGCTGAACCGTCGAATTTGGTTTTCTCCTATGAGAAAACATTCGTTGTTCAGCAATTTTTAAACAAACAAAATTATCGTGTTCAAATATACATTTTCCATTTCGATCGAAATTGTTTTCAACAACGAATGCGAGAATTTGCCACTATTGAAAGTACGGGAAAACTTGTGACATTCCTTTACAGATCTCATCATTTTGCCTGCAAGTTTAACTCGTTTTTTGTTTGGGTATGGAAAGGTTAGGGTGCTCAAGTTAAAACTGGTAATAATAATACAAATATAAAAATTAAAAAGACTACAACAGTAAATACTACTACTTATCGCTAATTTGTTAAAAAAGTAAAATACATAACATTACAATATAATTGTTTTAATGTAAAGAGACGTACGTTATATGTTATAAATTACACTAATCTTAAAGCTAAACGAGAAGGAATCAGTCGAACTGGCCGACAGAAAGAATATATACCCTCAGTCTGGGACCGTTGTATGGCATTTTTGAGGAGGGGATTTGTTGGCGATCTTGGCTAATTATAAAATTAAATCAGATAAATAAAATCCTAATTTATGAAACAATGTTTTCCATTTCAGGAATAGATACAAGTTTGATAGAAATATAACAATGTGGGAAGTTCTGTATGAAGTCGCATAGAAGTATAATAAGGTACAGCGTTCGAATCAAATAGGAGGATCCGTTTGGCTCTGTATGAGACATTTGGTACTGTTTCTTATGTGGTAAGACAATTTTTTTTTAAACTTGCGCTTAATAATAACATACAGATAAAGAAAAGAATTTGTTTACTATTATACAATTGACAATGGATTTATGAATATAGCTTTTGACAATTAGATGAAGTAAAAAACGTTCACATCTTGTGAACCTTAAGATTTTGCCTGAACCTCAAGATTTTGTCTATATTGGAAAAGGGTCATGCTTAGATTGAGTCCTTTCTCTACTTGTACATAATTTTTAGTTTTTCAAGAGACAAGCTGATGTGTGGACGATAAGAAAATGAGTGCGTTCAACTTATCCACCTCAGAACATAATCCTTCTCCTTTAATAGAAATATCAAGATGTATTAAATTTTACACCAATTTCCAATGCTGTCTTGAGGGTTATCAAAAAAAAAATCTGGCGGACAGACTGACGAACGGTCATAGCTAGATCGACTTCAAATATCCGAAATCAATAGGGTTTTTCCTGTGACCACCAGACTGAAGGTATAACAGTGGATGAAAAACAAGAAATCCCATTTGTTTACTTTTGTAATTCCTGCATATTGGCCTCAAAGAGAGCCATATTGATTTTGTGCTTCAAAGCGATTAATATTTCCCGACTTGTAATATTTCGCATTTCATTGGCAACATATTCACCGTAGGTGGTGTGTTCATCGCGTCCCATGGCCGCTGCCGTCGCCGAGGGTGTGCCAGTTGTAACCGCCACTGTGTTGGGCGCCAATGACAGAGGCGGTGATGTGGTTGCCATTGTGTGTATTGTACCGGGAGCCAATGAATTACGTAGATGCAATTTGGTAGATGATGTTGGCGAACTTAAGGTAGCGGTTGAGGCATTGAGTATTGTCATTCCGGATGGTTGTTGCTGATGATGATGATGTTGTGATGCCATTTGATTTGGTGTTGCCGTCAATATGGTGGCCGTGTGATGCCCAGCGGCATCATAGTATATGCGTTTTGTTGTTGTTGTGGTACTACCACCCGGCGACACGGTGGTATGTAGATGATGTGTTGCATTGGCGGGCGATTGATGATGTTGCTGGGAATGATGCTGCTGCTGTTGTTGTTGCTGTTGATGATGGTGCTGTTGCTGCTGTTGTGGCACATGATGTTGCTCATAGTATTCCCCCTGATCGTGTGAATCTCGACGTTGTATCTTAATGATGCGTGCCGGTATTGTGTGAACTGTTGTTGTATTGTTGGACGAGGCATTTGTTGATTGAACCCCACCACCAGCCGTCATACTACCATTTCCAGTGCTTGTGGCATAGTTCAATTCCTCATCGGATGTACTTTGTATATTGAGTGTGTCCATTTGCTCATCTTCCTCCTCAATGTGATGTAGATCGGCATGTTCCGTCTCAACATTGGTTATTTGCAGTTCACTTGCCCCAGCATGGGTATAGGCATCGGTATTGTGATGCTGTTGTTGCGGCTGCGACTGGTGGTGATGATGTTCCAATGGCACACTCAATCCTTTCATTGACATTTTTGGCTTGGCTTCTTCGATTTCTTCCACATCTTTGGTTGTTTCCTCAATGAGTTTTTCCAATTCATGTGAACGGCTCGACGACGTTGACGTTGCATTTCCACCCGCCGGCACGGCTTCATAGGTAATGGTAGTGGGACGGCGCTGCAGTGTAAGGAATTCCTCATTTTCATTACCCGAACCGACACTGTTATCATGCTGCTGTTGCACTGGTATAGTTTCTCGTATAATATATTTTGTGGTCACTGTACCGTCTTCGGTTATTTCGGCCTTTAAACGGCCCTTGTTCGAGCGACAAGCCTTTGGGGAACTTAAAAATTGCAGACACTTGAAACCAAACCATTTGGAATTGTAGGGTTCCTTACGTTTCATGCGATTAATTTCACGATGATACTGGGTGCGGAGCGTATGGAATTTCTTTTCAATTTCCATAATGGGTATATTGCCACCCAAGGATACAACAACTTCGCCGAGCAACTTATGTTTTACATCTTTCTTGCGATAATCTTCATGGGTCATGTCCCACAGACCTCGTCTTTTGCGATATTCCTGTATTAGGGACAGGGTCTTTTCTCTGGTCCATTCCATGGCCATCTTCTTCCTCTTAGCTTACTTTAGTTTGTTTCTTTTTGTTTTCTTTAAATATGAAGATTTCCCACTACTTTTCAGAGTCTAGTTAGTATCTGTATCTGTGCAAGTTCGTGCGTGTGTATGTTTCTCGGTGGTGTTGTGAAACTAAAGTTTCTTATATAGATTTTCTTCTATACAATGTATACAATGTTGCAGGCGTTTCTGTTTTTCATCTGATGATGTGTTTAGATTCTTTTTTGTTTTTGTTATTTACCCTTTTGCTTTGTTTATATTTATTTGATTTCCTTGCGGGGCCATTGAACACACTTTAGCTGTTGGTTTTTTTATTACATTTAATTCTTTTAATTATAAATATTGCTTGAAAATTTAATTCACGTCGAAAATAGTTTGATTTGCATTTCCACCCGACACTACAATATGGCAACACTGAAAAGAAAGACAGCACAGAGAGAAAATCGATAATAAAGATGGAATCAAAAGGGAAAGGCGGACAACACAAAAGGAATCAAAACAAAACGTCCGACAACACAAGTGGTTTGAACACATTCACCAAAAGAGCACGGAACCAGCTCCAGCTCATCCAGGCTCATAAAAGGGTCTAGTTCGATGGGGTGGTATAAATCGATTTCTTGTACCCTAGAGTACAGTTTAAAAGTCATATATAGTTTACAGTTTGAAAATTGTTCGTAATTGTTAATAGTGGAAAATAATTGTATTTTTATTTGTGTCTTAATTTTCAACCTATTCTTTTAAATAAAAATATAAAATATTTTTTTTCCAGGTGGTCCTCAAACCTCCCTGCCCATAAATATCGGTGCACTTCAACATTTGAAGATAGGTACTTTAATGAGGATACACAGAACATTTGTTAGTTTTGATGTCAAAAATAGAAGCGTAAGCCTAAGATATAATGCTGCTGATCATTTTTGAAGAGGAACTCGAAGAGGAACTAGAAATATTTAAGTGATATGTTCTATTTTCACACTGTGAAGACATGCCAGACTTTTTCTAAGAATTTCGATTCAAAAATGGACCAAATTGACTTATAGTTTCTTATATCTTACTCAGATATTCCATCAAAGATTTAATATGTTATAGAAAAAAGCGAGACTTCGAGTTAATTTAAATTACGCATGCCGGCAAGCCCACAAATTATTGTCCTTGATTGAAAAACAATTTTGGATTATGAAATGCATTGTATTTATTAATTTTACAGTTTTTTTTTTTTTTTTAATTTTACTTAATATTAATGAATCTTAAAGTTAGTATTTCGTCCTTTTTATCATTTGGCCAATTTTGTTCCATAAGAAATTGTTTTATCCCAATTCAATTGTTTCGTCTAACCTGATCGTCATGATAGATGAGCAAATCTTTTATGAGAACATTTGGGAGATTAGTTATTTTGCGAATGTTTATGATATCGCGATCCAAGGGATAGATTAATGGTAGATTATCCAACAATAAAGACTCCAAACCTCCTAAGGTGGAATCTACTTCCCGATTTACATTGATTTGATTGTTGTCGTTTACAGGGGTGATAACAACCAACAGTTGGATGGGAAGACCATTTACACGGCCACGTGGCAAGAGAAGATGTTGTGGCAGTAGAATTGTTTGTCCCACGATTGGTTCAATGGCCAAATCATTGTTTCCCTGCAGAACACCCATAACACGTTGGTAGATTTTCAAAAGAGGGGTTACATTACCCTGGTCGACGGATACTATGCTACGGGAATTACGCTGCAATACATTACGTCCAGTGTTTAATTTAACTTGGGCTATATCCAAGAGTATGGTGTTTAAGCGTTGTTTCTCCAATGACAGTTGATTACCCAGGGCATCGACTTTGGGCACCAAAAGAGTGCGTATGACAACATCTTGTGGACGTTTTGAGTTCACATCCAAAGTGAGGCTAAATGGTTTGTGATTGAGCTGCAACAAGCGGCCTGATTGCTTGCCAATTCTCACCTCTTCCACAATGGTCTTTAGCTCATCAACTCGCAGATTATTTATACTAACATCATTATAGAGAATATCATCCACATTACGTTTATCCAATAGCTTTTGAATTTGTCCATCAAGGGTGATGACGATTTGGCGTAATAAAATTTCGGTAATGGGATTTTCCAAAATATTCGATACGGGCCCATCTTGGCTGTAGTGGGATAGAGAGATGACTTCGTGTAAAATTTCATTTAAAATAAGTTGGTTAATCTCCTGCAGAATACGTTGATTATCCAGACCCCTTTGTTGTTGGTGAATTTGTTTCTGTTGCAAATGTTGTATGACTTGTTGTAGAGTATGTTCCAAACGTTGATTTATGACCTGTAATTGCTGTCTCAAAATCGTTTTGGATTGCTCATCCAAACGATCATCTTGAATGATTATCGTATCAAGATTTTGAATATTTTGCAAATTTCCAATGTTTTGCAGGGAAATTTGTTCAATATTCAGGCGTGCCACCAATTGTTGCAGCTGATGCAAAAGTAGTTGGCTAATTTGAATTTGTCTGGTGTTTAATATATTTTGTTCTAGAACGCTGCGTGGAAGACGTTGATGGGTATTGGTATTTTCTTCACTTTCAACGAGTCGCCTTTTGAGTAGCGATAATGTATTGCCCACATCCAAGGGGCGTCCATCGTTTATTAGGGAGAGGGGTAAAACTTGATTAAGGCGTCTACCTTCATCGAGGTTTTGCGTGGAGCGTTGTCTTTGCAAATCACCAATATTGAATTGATTAATGCTTCTACGATCATCGAGGTTTTGAGTGGAGCGTTGTCTTAGCAAATCACCAATATTTGAGTCAACTCGATTTAAATTATTTCTTAGTCCCTGATGATCGCCAATGTTGCGGGTATTAACATCAAGCAATGGTGATTGGTTGTCAAGTAAATTATCCCTGGAGCCGAGGCGATTCTAGAAAAGAAAGAAAGAGAGAGAGAGAGAGAGTGGTGTTAGAAAGTGTTGAAATGGAGTTTAGTCACTGAAAGCTTCGTAAAAAGAAAAAAAATATTTATGGGAATGGAATGATGATTTTTTGCTTTATTAAAAAGGAAGAGGAAGATTGAAAATTGGAACCGAATCCTACAACATATCCCTAATCAAGTGGTACGCTCTATGGGGTCTATGCTAAGGACTTATTTTTTTATTTTTTATGGAGTCAAAATATCTAATGGAATCCCGAAATATTACATTGTAACAGGTTTGACGGAAATTTGGGACCTAAGCTAACCTGTATATACCTTGTCTGACATGGGTATTTCGAGGAATTAGTAATATGGTGGAGGGTATAAAAAATATGAGAACCAGCTTGACACATTCGATTTTTTATACTGATAATGATACCAGTTGGAAAATCATTCGGAATTCTGACAATATTTCATTAAAATCATTAAACTTTTCAGGTTCTTCCCATTCTACACTTTTAAAATCCTTTACCAGGAGATATTTTGTCATAGCGGTGCCATCTACATTTTGTTCCTCCTTTTCAGACTCATTTCCAAATCTTATATTCCACTTACCCGATTATTGCCATAAATATCTTCTCTCCTTCTCGACACTAGATTTTCATTTCCAATAGAATTTCGTTGTTTTCCCTGTTCCACAATTAGCTGACCGATTAAAACATCCAGTACCGAACGGACATCTAAATCATCGGACAATAGAACTTCATCACTTGTTGTGGTCACATCGAGCAGACGTTGACGCAAAGAGTTGACATTTTGATTTCTTCCAACACCACCTACAGGACGTCTCAAAGTCTCTCCCATACGAATATTTCCCTCCACATTATATGTCTTGGGTAAAATCTCATAAATGGCAGGTATGATCAGTTGCTGGGTATCAAGACGATCTTGCAGAGCCGATATCAAGGAATTTACAAAGAGTATTGGATTTACGTTTTGACGCGCATAAATCACAAGACGTTGTAAAGTTTGAATGTCACGGCAGCGGACCAGCAGACGATGGAGGCCGAATTGTTGGCGTACTATTACTTCGTCGGTCAAGGAGTACACGTCATTGCGGCCCAGCACACGATTGGAGCGTATTAAGTCGAGCACAAGTAGCATATCCGAGTCCAGGGGCTGTAAGCATCGAAGGGAGAGTATATAAATATAAAATATGAACCAAGCTTTCCTCTCGTAGATTCTCTTACCTCAATGTAATTATTTCTGTCGGCAATTCCCTCAACCCTGAGCGAAAGGAGGTTTTCATCACGCAATGGCTGTTCCACATCCCTGAGGACATCCAAAATGAATTTTTGCAAGAGCAGCTCATCTCTGGTCATTGCATAAAGGCGGCCAATACCAATATCTAAAAGGAAAGTTCGAAAAAAAGGATAATAGCAATTAAAAATCCAACAATTGTTATGTATAAATCCTACTCACCATTCCGCCAATTTTGTCCCGTATTGACGACATTCAAGCGCTGGCGATCTGTTAGAATACTACCACAGGCTGCAAGTCCTGCCAGGCACAGAAGTATAAGGATATTCCGCATGGTGTCGAGGATTAATACAAAAGCTCTACTTGTTGTAATGTTTCAGACACTTGCTGAAACTATGATCTACAACATCGACTCATCGGATTATTTATACTCCTCAGATCAATACGTTTTCGGAGGAAGAAGATGATTGCAAATGGATCGAGAAACTCTTTATCTTTATAGGCAAAGGAGGTTATTCGCTGGTCAATTGCTTGTTTTTTTTTTTGTGGACATCATAAATTTGTATTTTTAGCATGTTGTTGTAATTTGTACATAGCAGACATGTTCGATAAGGTGGGGGCAATCATTGCCGAACCAATGTTTGATGGCTTAAATAAAAAATTAATTGACCATAGAAAAGCAAGAGAGAATTTTAATTATTAATACACATGCCTATCTTTGTTGTATTTCGTGACTTTTTGACATCTTCTGGAATACTTCTGAAAAGAAACATAAAATTAATGGCACTTGTATTGGAAATATATATCAGTTGTATTAAAAATAAATAAATGAACCTGCTTCAAACGGCAGGGTTCAAATGTATTTTTACTAAAAACCGTAGGCTATCGAACAAACATCGTACCTAAAATTTTGATAATTATTTTGATACATAACAAGTAAAAAGCAATAAGTTTGGCCGGGCCATTTGAGACAAAATTTTCAAAAAATAAAATCTTAAAAAATTCTTTTAAAAAGTAAAAAAATCCGAATATAGCAATTATATTAGGGTCTATACGAAGACGTGGACCTACATAGACAAATTTTGTCAAAGGCCATTACAATATTGAACTACAATACTTGAAAAATCCGGTGAATAACGTAGCTAAAATCATCAAAATACCGGATATAGGGAGGTACCGACAAATGGGAGCTATACGAAGACCTGGACCTGTATAGACAATTTTCTGTCACAGACTGTAGCACCTTTTAGGAACTTCAAATACGAAATTTGACACAATTTCGGTGCATATTGCACCTTAAATAGTCAAAATACCTAAAATAAGAAGGTACCGATGTATGGTGGCTATATGAAGACCTGGACCTCCACAGACATTTTTCCCTATAATCCGTATTTTAATGATTTTAGGCACAATATTTATCGGAATTGCTTTATATTTCGTATTTAAAGTACCTAATAGATATCACAGCTATTAGGTACTTCAAATACGAAATATGAAGCAATTCCGATAAATATTGTGCCTAAAATCATTAAAATACGGAATATAGGGATGTACCGTTATATCGGGGCTATACGAAGACCTGGACCTGCATAGACAATTTTCTGTCATAGACTGTAGTATACATTCCGAACTCTAAATACGAAATTTTAAACAATTGATTAATGTCGATAAAATCATCAAAATACCGAATATCGCGGGCACCGTTATATGGGGGCTATATGATATCCTGGTGAGATAAAAAAACTGCAACAAAGTCAAATGCCATAATTTTTGAATTTTTTTAAAAATTTATTGAATGAAAGCAAAAAAAAGTCGGAAAGACCATTAACTTTTAGAATAAGTTTAGATTTGTTCGAATTGGTCACCTTTGGCACGAATTATGGTCTTCAAATGGCCAATGAAACCGTCACACGCTGCCTGAATGTTCAATTTTGGCCCATTCCCGGCGAAGCACTTGTTTGAGTTGATCGACATTTTGGAATTTTTTAGTGCCTTGCTTTCCAAAATACTCCAGGCATAATAGTCCAACGGATTGGTATGCGGAGATTCTTGGGTGGTGTTGAGTCATATTGGAAAGTCCAGGGTCCGCGGCCGAAATGATTGCGTCCCAAGGCTTTAATACACTCTCCAAAATATTTTCGCGATAATATTCGCCATTTTTTCTTATGCCACAGTCGATTAATACGAGCGGAGAGCGACCATCGGCTGTGGTCTCAGGCTGTAGTACCTATTAGGAACATCAAAATACAAAAATGTCGAACAATTTAGTTGGATATTGTGCCTAAAATCGTCAAAATGCCGATTAAAGAGAGGTACCGATATATAGGGCTTATACGAAGACCTGGACCTGCATGGACAATTTTCTGTCATAGGCCTATTAGGAACTTTTAATACGAAATTTGAAACAACTCCGGTGGTTAATGTCGCTAAAATCATTAAAATACCGAATATCGGGGGGTGCCGTTATGTGGGGGCTATACGATATCTATGACGTATACAGACAATTCTCTCCCCGGGAGTAAAGTACTCAGAAAAAACTTCTTATGTGGATTTTCAGACAATTTCATTGAAAAATTTGGTTACAATCTTCAAAATACCGAATATCAGGGGCACTATTATATGGGGGCTATAATATATCGTGGACCTATGTAGACAATACTCTTCCAGGGGGTAAAGTACTCAGAAGGAATTCCTTGTATGGATTTTCAGACAATTGAATTGAAAAACATTAGTTACAATCTTCAAATGCCGAGTATGGGGGGTAACGTTATATGGGTGCTTTACGATATCGGGGATCGATATAGCATATCTTCGAACTTGATCTGCTTGCTGATAAAAGACTGATCTGTGCAAAATTGTAGCTTCCTATCTTTATTCGTTTTGACTATTGCGTGATTACATCAGACTAATGGACAGGGCTAATTTTGGGCTGCTCAAGACTATACACACTTTGCTATGCCTCAAGTTATTATTTCGATGAGTTACAAACGAAATGACGAACTTAATGTACCATCTTTATGGTGAACAGTATACAAATGGAAGCTGGCTGGATATTCGATTTATACATCGATAATGAAAGCAGTTGAAGACACATAATATCTCATTAATTTCATTAAATGTTGTTAAGCTATTTCCCTTCTACCCATTAAAAATTCTGTAGTGTCACAGTCATGCCATACAAATTTTGAACATCTAAGTAGTAAATATTAACCTTAAGTTTACGTTGGTATATATATGAAATTATGGGAACGACATCGCAGTAGGTTTTTGTGACTTTTTCACAGCTTCTGAAAATAAATATAAAATTAATAGCACTTGTGTTGAAAATATCGACAGAGTTCAAACGTATTTGTACTAATACCATAGGCGAACATAAGCTAAACTTAGAACTTGTATTTTATTTTGGAAATAAGAAATGATAAGCTGGTCAATTACCTTTTGGGTTTTTATAGTATTCAATATTTGAGAATAAGTATTTCATGAATAATTTTTTTATAAATATTATAATATAAATTTATGCAAGTATTTTCAATTTCGTTTATGCCCTCCACCATAAAATATCATTCCGCACTTTCCTGTTATATTTGACAGAGACCCCCTCCCCCTATATACATTTTCTTCTCCTTGTACTGATATTACATATTTAGGGAACGATAAAATCGGATGAAGATGTATATCGAAGCTATATACAAATCTGAACCGATCTCCATAAAAATTTGGCAGAGGTATTTTCGAGCAATATCTGATGCCCGGTACCAAGTACCATTGTTGTGAAATGCATATTACGCATGTAAGGGACTTTAACACCAAATTGGATGAAACATATATGTGGGAGCTATATCTGAAACAATTTTCACTAAATTTGATGTACTTGTTTCTAGGATAAATTTAGTCAAAATTGCCAAAATTAAGTCAATTTGGGCTGATATTAGCCATTTCATGCACAATGCACAATAACCCTAAATAGGTCTTCTGCGAAAATCTGACATTTACAGAGGATTTTCATCTAAAGAAGATGAATATACAGGGTGAGATGAAAAAACTGCAACCAACTTCAAACTGCTGTCATTTCTAAGTCACTCGTCCGACAGCTGTTAAAATTATTCCAGTGATAGCTCATTATATTGTTTACAGGCGTACAAAAGCAATTTGGTGAGAATTTTTCAGAAAAAAAAAGTTATTCGTGATGCGATTCAAGCGTGATAGTGTGATTTCCTTATATTTGGCTGGAAAACTACAAGTGGCTATCGTTAGAGCACTCCAGCATTTAAATGTGATAAATCTTTTGTATCTCGTACCATCTCTCGGTTACCATGATATAGATAGCGTAGCCCGACGTCAAGGAAGTGGACAGAAGAAAACCGCAACATCAGCAGAAATGTTTCGAAGAGTAAAGAAGCGAAGAAGAAGAAGTGACTTGATCGAAACCCACGTTGCAGTGGCCGAAAAATGGCTCGTGAGCCGAACATATCGCAATATTCTATTCGGCAAATATTGAAAAATGAGCTTGGGGTAAAGCCATTGAAATTCCAAAGAAAGTCCTAAAACATTTGTTGTCTAGCAGTTCGTCAGCTGAAAATGTGCACCTTCGGTTGGCCACCAGAAATCAAGCGCCGGGCATGGTGATAGTGTGGGCCGCCATACCAGCCGATGGTCGCCCTCCGCTCGTATTAATCGACCGTGGCATCAGAATAAATGCCGAATATTATCGCGAAAATATTCTGGAGGGTGTATTAAAGCCTAGGACATTCCAATAAGACTCAAAACGCGCCACCCAAGAATGGTTACAAAATGAGGTCCCTCGCTGCATTTCCAGCGCACAATGACCACCAAAATCTCCGAATAAAAATCCTTTGGACTATTGTGTCTGGAGTGTTTTGGAAAGCAAGGTTGGCATTAAAAAATATCAAAGTGTCGATCACCTCAAACAAGCGCTTCGCCGAGAATGGGCCAAAATACCGCAGAGCAACATTCGGGCAACATGTGACGGTTTCATTGGCCGTTTGAAGGCCATAATTCGTGCCAAAGGTGACCAATTCGAACAAAACTAAACTTATTCTAAAGTTTGTTGCTCTTTCCGACTTTTTTTGCTTTCATTCAATAAAGTTTTTGAAAAAAATGTAAAAATTATGACGTTTGTTTTTTTTTGCAGCTTTTTTATTTCACCCTGCATATGGGAGCTACATTCAAATCTGAACCGATTTCAATATAAGTTGGCAGATTTATTTTTGTTCCGATTTCCCATTACTATAACCCATCAATATATTCAAAAACTAAATTTTTTGGAGGTATCTCCGATTCTGATGCTATATCTCCAGTTCCAAGTAGAATTTTAACAAGTAAAAAAGCTGTAAGTTCGGCCGGGCCGAACTTTTAATACCCTCCACCATTTGGTACAAATTTGGCAATTTCCAAAAAAAAAAACGTTAAAAATTCTGTTAAAATCTTAAAAATACCGAATGCTTATACGACGACGTGGGCCTGCATAGGCAACTTTTGTCATAAATTATTACAATATTTAAATGCGAAACTTGAAGAAAAATCTGTTTATAATGCAGCTAAAATCGTCAAAATACCGAATATGGGGGGTACCGTTATATGGGGGCTATACGAAGACGTGGACCTGCACAGACAATTTTCTGGCATGGGCTAAAGTATCCATTACGAACTTCACATACGAAATTTGAAACAATCCCTGTAAATAATGTCGCTAAAATCATTAAAATACCGAATATCGGGGGGTACCGTTATATGGGGGCTATATGAAGACGTGGACCTACATGGCTCATTCTTTGACTTTGGATGAAGTATCCATTACGAACTTCAAATACCAAATTTGAAACGATTCCGGTAAACAATGTCGCTAAAATCATCAAAATACCGAATATCGGGGGGTACCGTTATATGGGGGCTATATGAAGACGTGGACCTACATGGCTCATTTTTTGATTTAGGATGTAGTATCCATTACGAACTTCAAATACCAAATTTGAAACGATTTCGGTAAACAATGTCGCTAAAATCATCAAAAACCCGAATATCGGGGGGTACCGTTATATGGGGGCTACAGGAAGACGTGGACCTGCACAGATAATTTTCTGTCTTAGGCTGTAGCATCCATTACAAACTTCAAATGACAAATTTGAAATAGTTCCGGTGAATAATGTCGCTAAAATCATCAAAATACCGAATATCGGGAGGTACCGTTATATGGGGGCTATATGATAACTTGGACCTACATGGCCCATTTACGAACTTAACCTGCCTACTGGGAAAAAATACATGTGTGCAAAATTTTAGCCTTCTATCTCAATTTGTTCGAAGGATAGCGTGATTACAACAGACAGACGGACAGACAGACAGACAGACACACAGACAGATAGACGGACATGGCTAAATCGTCTTAGAATTTTACGCTGATCAAGAATATATATACTTTGTTGGGTCTGACATGAATATTTCGAGGAGTTACAAACGGAATGACAAAATTAATATACCCTCCATAGTATGGTGGAGGGTATAAAAATTTATATAGCCTACGTCACTTTCAGACAATGTTGTAGTATACTTGGAAATTTTCAGGAAAATCTTTTCAGCGGGATTCGAGTACATAAATTACAAACATACATTTTCCTCTTTTATAGATATTCCGGGAAAATAAATTGTAAAAACAAACCCTGGCATTGCTTTTTAAAACTGCATTTCGATTTATTTAAATAAAGAAAAAAATTACAGAAAAATTATATTAACTAACTTATGCATATATAACGGGATTTTAATCACACAGTCCATTGCAATATCCGGTCCGATGGTTGTCAATCAATCATTATTTAGTAGCCATACAACCATTCAAAGTAGTTCTCTGGAGAGTGGGGGGAGAGTAATGGGCGGAAAAATGGTTTCTATTGTCGTAGACGATTCACTTTATCCTCATGATAGATGAGAATATCTTGGCCACCGATATTGGGTAGGTTTAACAACTCCCGGATATCACCCATATTACGATCCATGGGATATGTCAAGGGTAGATTATCCAAGAGCAGTGAGTTGAGACCCAAACGGGTGTTCACAACTTGTTGGCCTTCAGTCAACATTCTCGCTGGCATGGTGTCATCGGCTGGTGTAATGACAATCAATAATTGCATGGGAAGACCTTCAACACGGCCACGGGGCAACAACAGGCGATGAGGCAGTAGCGTAGTTTGGCCCATCAAAGGTTTCAAGGTCAAGTCGACGTTGCCTTGCATGGCACGCATGACGCGTTCATAAAGCTCAGAATAGGTGGTGACATCACGTCCCGTCCAGGTTATGTCACGGGATTTGCGTTTGATTACATTGCGTCCCTGGATCAAGTCCACATTTACAATGTCCAATAGCAGGGTATTTTGGCGTTGTTCTTCGGTGATCATCTGACGGCCCATAACATCTACCTTGGGAACGAGCAGGGTGCGCACAACAACCCGTTGATTACGGTTTGAGGTTACATCCAGGTTAATGGCAAAAGATTTGTGATTGAGGCGTGGCACGCGACCAATGATTGTTTTTTGTGACGACATTGTGTCCAGGACATTGGAGAGATCAACGTCAACCTCTTCCATGTAGGTGCGTAAATCACCAACATTTACATTGTTAACGGTGACGCCATCGAGAACAACCTCATTTAAATTACGTGGCCTGCGAAGCTGTTGTATTTGACGTTCAATGGTGTTAATGGTGTGACGCAAAAGCACTTGGCTTATGGGAGTCTCCAAAATATTGGAAATTTGACCGCCCTCAACAAGCTCGGAAAGATTAACAATTTCCTGTAGGATTTCATTTAAAACCAGGCGATCGATTTCCTCGATAATAATTTGATCATCCAGTCCCAAGTTGTTATAATGCTGTTGTCTTTGATCCAAATGGGTGATGGTTTGTTCCAGCGTCATTTCAAGGCGATTGGTAATCTCTTGCATTTTTCCCCTCACAATATCCCGTGTACGTTCATCTAGACGACTGTCTTCCAACATTTTCAAATCCAAATTATCTAAACGACCCACACCGCGGCTACCTTGGTTAAGATTTCTATTGAGGTCTATGTTGACCATGCGATTCATTCGTCCCATTCCGCGCATAACATCCACAATGTTGCTGCTATCCTTGGTCACTCGATTCATCATGGACATTTCATTGTCCAAAATGCCCCGGCCATTCACGGATTGCATATTACCCCTTATGTCTCCATTGATGGTGTCCCTCATGAGACCAACACGGCCCAAACGATTCATGGAATCCGTATTTGTGACACCGTTTTGAAGGGCAATTTGTTCAATATTCAGACGTGCCACCAGCTGTTGCAAATTATGCAAAATCAATTGGCCCATACGTTGTCTTCTCTCACCAACGCCCACCATCATGCGATTGATGCTGCGGGGAACACGTCTCAGCTCATCGGTCCTATCACCTTGCAGAACATCGTTAAGATCCATGTTACGCGATTTGCCATTGAGTAAACCCAATCTGCGGCCACCGTAATGCATCATACGATCATTATCCATTGAGTTGTCGTCGTCGTCATTCAGATTTCTACGATTCATAATACTTTGCCAACGATCCTTCCCACCAGTCATCGTCATCATGTTGTCGTCTCTATCCATTCGCATATTTCTATTCATTTCCATAGTTCTGTCAATTCCCACATTTCTATTCATACGAACATCGCGATCCATATCAAGATTTCTATTCATTCCCATGTTCCTATCCATTCCAAGGTTCCTGTTCATGCGAAGATCGTCATCAATTCCTAGATTTCTATTCATTCGAATATCTCTGTCCATTTCGATATCATTTCCCATTCGGCGATCTCTATTTATGTCAAGGTTCCAGTTCATTCCCATGCCTCTGTCCATTCCGAGGTTTCCATTCATATTCCATCCCATATTTCTATCCATTCCAAGGTTTCGATTCATTCCCATATCTCTGTCCAAATTTCTCTCCATTCCAAGGTTCCGATTCATGCGCAGGTCATCATCCATTCCGAGATTTCTATTAATTCCCATAGTTCGCATTCGATTGACATTGGAAACTGTATCCATATTACGATTCCATAGGCGATTATTAGCCACTTTACCATTAAGCATGTTAAGTTTTGTGCTACCCATATGTTGGGTGGTACGTTCACGATCCATTCGGAGAAGTTCCGTATCATCATCAATATCGGTCAAACGTCTATTTTGGATATCTTCGTTTCTGCGCAAAATGTTGTCGCGGCGTGTTCCCAAATTCTAAGGAAAGATAAACAAATTGTTAGTGATATATTTATATAAATGGATTATGTAGATACATTATCCACATCTCTTGAATGACAAAGATAAAATATGATTGGATTGCATAGATACATTATCTACGTTATTTGGATAATCTACATACATTATCCACGATATAAATATTATGTAGATATTTTATCCACGATAATTATTATGGTAGATGCATTATCCATGGTCATTGGATAGTGTAGATACATATCCACGTTAATTGGGTAGTATAGATACACCATCCACGATATGTAGATACATTATCCACTGCATTTAGACATGAAGATACATCATCCACGTCATTTGGATAATAGAGATACACTATCTACGTCATTTGTAAAATGTATACTTTGTCCACGATATTTAGATAATGTAGATACAGTTTCTAGGTCATTTAGATAATGGAGATACATTATCCATGTAAATTAGATAGTGTAGATACATTTTCTAGGCCATGTGTATAATGCAGATACATTATCCATGATATTTAGATAATGTAGATACAGTTTCTAGGTCATTTAGGTAATGGAGATACATTATCCATGTTAATTAGATAGTGTAGATACATTATACACAACATTAAAATGATGTAGATACATTATCCACGATATTTAGATAACGCAGATATATTTTCTAGGCCATGTGGATAATGCAGATACATTATCCACATTAATTGGATACTGTAGATACCTTATAAACTACATTAAAATGATATAGATACATTATCCACGATATTAAGATACATTATCCACTGCATTTAGACATGAAGATATATTATCGATGCCATTTGGATAATAGAGATACATTATCTATCATTTGGGTAAGGTAGATATATTATCTACGACATGAAGATGATGTAGATACTTTATCCACGATATTCAGCCAATTTAGATACAATTTCTAGGTCATTTGGATGTTGCAGATACATTATCCTTGTTAAATGGATGAAATAGATACAATATCCGCGACATTAAAAAGATGGAGATACATTATCCGCTGAAGATACATAATCGACGGATGACGTAGATACATTATCCATGTCATTTGGCTAATGTAGATACATTTTCTAGGAAATCTGTATTATGTAGATACATTATACACGGCATTAAAATAATGTAGATACATTTTCTAGGCCATTTGTATAATGTAGATACACGATTCTTGTTAATTGGATAGAGTAGATACATTATCCGAGACATTAAAAAGATGTAGATACATTATCCACTGAATATAGAATAGAATATCCATGTCATTTGGATAATATAGATACATTATCCATTTCATACATTATTCACTGAAGATACATTATCGAAGACATTTGGATGACGTAGATACATTATCCATGTCATTTGGCTAATGTAGATACATTTTCTAGGAAATCTGTATAATGAAGATACATTATACACGGCATTAAAATGATGTAGATACATTTTCTAGGAAATCTGTATAATGAAGATACATTATACACGGCATTAAAATGATGTAGATACATTTTCTAGGCCATTTGTATAATGTACATATATGATCCTTGTATATTGGATAGAGCAGATACATTATCTGAAACATTAAAAAGAAGTAGATACATTATCCACTGAAGATAAATTATCCATGTCATTTGGAAAATGTAGATACATTATCCATTATATTTGGATCATTTTGGTCATTTGAATACTATAGATTCATTTTCTAGGCAATTTGTGTAATGTAGATAAATTATCCATGTCATTTAGATAATGTAGATACATTATCTAAGCAATGCAGATACATTTTCTAAGATATTTATATAATGTAGATACATTATCCACGTTAATTGGATAGTGTAGATACATTATTCGCGCCATTTAGATAGTGTAGATACATTATCCACGTTTTGGATAATCTAGATAAATTATCCACACCATTTCAATAATATGGATAAATCACCCTTCGTCATACCGTAATGTAGATACTTTAACTTAACATCATCCGAATAAATTTACCATATCACGATCCTCATCCATATCACGTCTCAGTGTATCCATACGATTCACAATATTTCTCTCCCGCTGCATGCGCCACATATTGTCATCATTTCCTCGTCTCATCGAGTCCATGCGATCCATTACATTTCGTTCACGACCCATTGTCCAAACATCTTGGTCAATATTTCTGCCACGCAACACATCACGATCCACATTCTTCATGGTATCGCCTTGTTCCACAACCAATTCATCGATCAAAATATTAAGGAATGCCCGCAGACCAACATCTTCGGCCAACAGTCCTCTACCGGTACCCATGGGAATGACACGCAACGACATATCCTGGCTATTTTGATCGACCATGATTACACGACCACCCATTGTCTTCTGCATGGCCAATTGTTGATGGAGATTACGCCATGGCATCCATAACTGAGACTTGTCAACAATGCCGAGACCAACAACGGGATTCAAATTCAGGTTGGCATTTCGTCGCATATCGATTAGATCCAAAATACTGGGACGCGTCGAGGCAACATTTCTATTCACCACTCCAGTCGTATCTCTGGCAATTTGTTCCACACTACGTATCACTGTATCGTCGAGATAGTTACGGGGTAAAATTTCATATATCGCGGGAACAATGAGCATTTCGGTATCGCTACGATCTTGCAGGGCCAATGTTAGGGCATTGACAAACAGCACAGGATTGATGTTTCGGCGGGCATAGACAGCCACACGTTGCAGCATATGGAAATCACAAACGCGTACCAATAGACGATACAGACCCAACAACTGACGCAAATGCAACTCATTGGTCATGGAACACATGTCATTGCGACCGAGCATGCGATTGTTGCGCATCAAATCTAAAACCATTCGCATGTCATCGTCCAAGGGCTGAAAGAATGGAAGGTAGACAAAGTGGATTAGTTATCAATTTTGCGTCAAGGGAATTACAAAAAGACTTAAAACTGGCTTTAAAGTTGAACAAGTCAAAAATCTTTAAGTTCGACCGAGCCGAACTTTGAATACCCTCCAACATTTGGAATGAATTTGGCAATTAAAAAATAAAATCCGTTAAAAAAATCTGTTACAATTTGAAAAATACCGAATGTAGCGGATATATTAGGGTCTATACGATGACGTGGACCTGCATAGGCAACTTTCGTTATAAGCCATTACAATATTCAAATGCGTAACTTAAAAAAAATCGGTAAATAATGTAGCTAAAATCATCAAAATCCCGAATATAGGGAGGTATCATTATATGGAGGCTATACCAAAATATGGACCTGCATTGGAAATTTTCTGCCATAGGCTGTAGTATCCATTACTAACTTCAAATACCAAATTTGAAAGAATTCCTGTGAATAATGTTGCTAAAATCATCAAAATATCGAATATCGGGAGGTACCGTTATAGGGGGGCTATACGAAGACGTGGACCTGCACAGACAATTTTCTGTCATAGGCTGTAGTATTCATTGCGAACTTCAAATGCCATATTTAAACCAATTCCGGTGAATAATGTCGCTAAAATCATGAAAATACCGAATATCGGAAGGTGCTGTTATATTTGGGCTGTACGAAGACGTGGACCTGCACAGACAATTTTCTATCCTAGGCTGTAGTATCCATTTCGAACCTCAAATACCAAATTTGAAACAATTCCGGTGAATAATGTAGTTAAAATCATCAAAATACCGAATATCGGGTGGTGCTGTTATATGGGGGCTATACGAAGACGTGGACCTGCACAGACAATTTTCTGTCATAGGTTGTAGTATCCATTCCTAAATTCAAATACCAAATTTGAAACAATTCCGGTTAATAATGTCGCTTAAATCACCAAAATACCGAAAATGGGGAGGTACCATTATATGGGGGCTATACCAAGACGTGGACCTGCATAGACAATTTTCTGTCATAGGCTGTAGTATCCATTATGAACTTCAAATACCAAATTTGAAACGATTCCGATGAATAATTTAGCTAAAATCATCAAAAAACCGAATATCGGGAGGTGCTGTTATATTGGGGCTATACGAAGACGTGGACCAGCACAGACAATTTTCTGTCATAGGCTGTAGTATTCATTGCGAACTTCAAATGCCAAATTTAAAACAATTTCGGTGAACAATGTAGCTAAAAAGATTAAAATACCGAATATAGGTAGGTACAAATATATTGGGGCTATACGAAGACGTGGACCAGCACAGACAATTTTCTGTCATAGGCTATAGTATTCATTGCGAACTTCAAATGCGAAATTTAAAATAATTTTGGTGAATAATGTCGCTAAAATCATAAAAATACCGAATATCTCGAGGTACCGTTATATGGGGGTTTTACGAAGACGTGGACCTGCACAGACAATTTTCTGTCATAGGCTGTAGTATCCATTCCTAAATTCAAATACCAAATTTGAAACAATTCCGGTGAATAATATCGCTTAAATCACCAAAATACCGAAAATGGGGAGGTACCATTATATGGGGGCTATACCAAGACGTGGACCAGCACAGACAATTTTCTGTCATAGGCTGTAGTATTCATTGCGAACTTCAAATGCCAAATTTAAAACAATTTCGGTGAACAATGTAGCTAAAAATATTAAAATACCGAATATAGGTAGGTACAAATATATTGGGGCTATACGAAGACGTGGACCAGCACAGACAATTTTCTGTCATAGGCTGTAGTATTCATTGCGAACTTCAAATACCAAATTTGAAACAATTCCGGTGAATAATGTCGCTAAAATCACCAAAATACCGAAAATAGGGAGGTATCATTATATGGGCGGCTGTACCAAAACGTGGACCTACATGGCCCATTTTCAATATCAAAAGTACTGCAGATATAATATACATTTGAGTAAAATTTTATCAACCTACTTCATTTTCTTCGGAAGCTAGACTGATTTCCACAGACGGACATCGCTAAATCGACATAGAATTTTATGCTGATCAAAAATATAAATATGTACATTTCGGGGTCTAAAATGTATATTTCTAGGTCTTACAAACAAAATGACAAACTTAATATACCATCCATACTATGGTGGAGGGTATAAAAAAAGTGATTTGCTGGATTTGTTTCCATGGAATATTACGAGAAGTAAATCGTTTGGTTCTTGCCTTTCAAAAAATGTATTTAAATTTATATTTTGTCGGTCCAAAATTATTAAGAACTAATACTTATTTTTTCTCTCAATCTGCTCAGGCTTGGTAGTTCTATATTTTTGCGATTTGGGTAGTTCGCCTAAAAGTATGCTCCACTTTTTAAATTTTTACACATCCAGTTTGTATTAAAAAATCCTGAATATATTTTCTCTTCTTACACCTCTAAGGCAAATTCCTTAAAAAATAAAAAAGGTGTTCCCACGGACTGGATTTTCAGGATAATGTTCTATATAATAATGTATTTGGTTCTCCTTCTAAAATACAGGCTTTAAAGAAACAATAGGCTTTATAAAGACAAATATTTTTTGTCTAACTTTGTAAAAATGTAATAAATATCAAAGACGTTGTATCTCTTCCCACTCCCTTTCTCTACCTACTTTACAGTTCAAAACATTCCTTACTCCTTTCGGTGAAAATTCCATAAATCAAAATCAAATCCCACAATTATCCCTTCCACATTTTTCTTATGATCCCTGCTTGTCAAAACTTACCCCCGTATAAATATTTTCATTGGTGACATCTTGCACATCCATTTCCAAAAGGACTCGATCTTGCAAAGGCAACTCAACCTGGCGGAGGATATCAAGAATGAATTTTTGGCGTAGCAATTCATCTCGGGTCATGGTATAAAGACGGCCGACACCTAAAAGTGAAATATTTCAAAAAACAGAAAAATGAATCCTAGAAATTTTCAAAAAACTTTAAAACCATATCCTTACCATTTTGTGTTCCTTGAAGAACATTAAGATTTAGTTGCGGACGATCCAAAATGACGCCACATGCCGCCAGTCCGGCTATGGACAAAATAATGAAAATATTCCTCATACTTTTTTTGGGTTTCGATGTTATTGCTGCTGCTGTTGTTGTTCAGGGGCCCACCACTCTCAAACGCTGGAAACACTTGAAGTGACTACAATTGTTCCATTGCTGAAATTCCCCTTATATAGTCGTCTCATGGCAGGCGTTCTTTTCTTGTGGTGACATCTCGGGAAAATTCTTATCTTCCTCAGGTTGTTAACTTTTATTTCGACAATCGTTTGTTGTAGCTGTTGTTTTGGAAGATTTTTAAAAAATATTGTTTTTTTTTTTGTTAATTCTCTGAAGATTTCCTGCTTGATTGAATTTGGTTTACAGCCTATTCAAAATAGGCTGATAAGCTTCTGAACTGCAAATAGCTTAAATGATTTTAATGACACTTTTCATTGTCAGTTGCTAAGTGTGTTTCCATGGATGATGCTTGGGAGAAACCATGGTGCTTTGTAATGGACAAGGAATTGAAATGCAGAAACTGTACCTCCTTAAGACCAAATGGTTTTCTAGAGGAACCCCAAATAATATTTCATAAGAAGACCAAATGACCTTCAAAGTAGACAAAATAGCCTTCCAAAAAAAACCTTCCATAAGAAGACCAAATGATCTACAATAAGAAGATCAATAGAACTTCAGTGAGAAGATCAACTGGTCTTGTACGAGAAGATCAACTGATCTTCTACGAGAAAATTAACTGAATTTCTATGAGAAGATCAACAGGTAATGAGAAGACCTTTTATTCATCTATGAGTAAACTACTATTGGTCTTTTATGCGAGAAGACCTTCTGGTCTTCTATGAGAAGACCTTCTGGTCTTCTATGAGAAGATCTTCTGGTCTTCTATGAGAAGATCTTCTGGTCTTCTATGAGAAGATCTTCTGGTCTTCTATGAGAAGATCTTCTGGTCTTCTATGAGAAGATCTTCTGGTCTTCCATGAGAAGATCTTCTGGTCTTCTATGAGAAGATCCTCTGGTCTTCTATGAGAAGATCTTCTGGTCTTCTATGAGAAGATCTTCTGGTCTTCTATGAGAAGATCTTCTGGTCTTCTATGAGAAGATCTTCTGGTCTTCTATGAGAAGATCTTTTGGTCTTCTATGAGAAGATCTTCTGGTCTTCTATGAGAAGATCTTCTGGTCTTCTATGAGAAGATCTTCTGGTCTTCTATGAGTAGATCTTCTGGTCTTCTATGAGTAGATCTTCTGGTCTTCTATGAGAAGATCTTCTGGTCTTCTATGAGAAGATCTTCTGGTCTTCTATGAGAAGATCTTCTGGTCTTCTATGAGAAGATCTTCTGGTCTTCTATGAGAAGATCTTCTGGTCTTCTATGAGAAGATCTTCTGGTCTTCTATGAGAAGATCTTCTGGTCTTCTATGAGAAGACCTTCTGCTCTTTTATGAGGAGACCTTCTGCTCTTTTATGAGGAGAGAATAGCTTCTGCTCTCCTATGAGAATAGCTTTTTCTTTTCTATAAGAAGACGTTCTGCTCTTCTATGAGTAGACATTTTGGGGTTTCTATGAGAAGACTTTCGGGTCTTCTGTAAGAAGACTTTCGGGTCTTCTGTAAGAAGACTTTCGGTTCTTCTGTGAGGAGACCTTTTGCTCTTCCATGAAAAGGCCTTTGATATTCTATGATAAGACTTTTGACCATCTCTGAGAAGACCTTTTGCTCTTCACCGAGAAAAAATTCTCGGAAGAAGACCATTGGTCTGTGAAGATGTTGTGGTCTTCTGTACTATTACTTTTTGGTTTACAATAAAAGGACTTTCTGATTTTCTTTGAGAAGACTTTCTGGCTTTCTAGGATATATTGCTTTAACAATTTTAAAAATTAATGCGGAAAACTTTTCTTTTCATGATGTGTTTGCTGCATGGCCTCAATGTGATTTCCTTATTGTTTTTCCTTAACATTTAATTTAACGTAAAATAATAATAATAAAATTTTATTAAATAAATAAAATAATAATTTTTTTATGTAACAATTTAATAAAAATGCTTATCATGTAAAGTTTATAGATGATGGGCTTATGCAATATTTGCAAAATATTGCAGCAGAGCCAGAGAATACCTGTTGAATGATACGAATATCGACCCACAACACCAAGGCCGGGAGAGGTCGGCATTTAGAGCTTGATAATTGAAATTAATTTAGATTATTTAATTTTAAGCATCAAAATGTAAAATTATATGAATATGAATTTTAAATTAATTCAAATTTGTAATTCTGTGATGGTTTGAAAGAATGTCAGAACTCCGTTTCATCAGCCTTGGAATTTCCAACAAATATTTCAGTAATAAAATGGATTTTCCTAATGCAATCTGATAAGACATGTGTAGTGCGTTCCAAAAGACCCTTTGGTACCATTACATCTTCTTGCATTTATTTATGTCGATATCGATGTTTGACTGACTGATTGTTGTTATTGTTGTGTTATTATCAATTAATGTCTTCATTATTATTATTATTATTATTATTATTATTATTATTATTATTATTATTATTATTATTATTATTATTATTATTATTATTATTATTATTATTATTATTATTATTATTATTATTATTATTATTATTATTATTATTATTATTATTATTATTATTATTATTATTATTATTATTATTATTATTATTTAATTGTAATCAGCATACATTTAATGACGTTATTTTTGTTAATTTTCGCCAGTTTTGTTTATGTGGTTGCGTAAAGTAAGAATCGAAACAAAAAGAAAAATACATATAAAATTATGAAGATGAAATTAGGGTGTCCAGAAAACAGATATTTGAAATTTCTAATTTTTTTATTACTTACAAAATATGAGCAGTTAGTAGTTGTATCGGAACTAAATAAATATGATAAAAATATTGCGATATGTTTTTATGAGATATATAATAATTTTTAGAAAACGTAAAAATGTGCGTGAGGTACCAGATATAGTCGACCGAGGTATTCCATTTTCATACATCATCTAAAACATATCAACAACTATAGGCATGAACAAAATCCAATTTTATGCGAAATCAAAAATTCCGATCAATTCCGTATTCATCTCAGGTTTCTAGTTGCGAGAAATATTTAGAAATAGCAAGTTGTGAAGAATCGCTGATATGTTTCGCAAGTTATGACAGATAGAAGTACTGAAAATTGTGACCCTTTGTGGGTGAGATACCAGAAAGGGGTTCGCAGATATACAGGGTCAGATAGAAAAAAACTGCAACAAAGTCAAACGCCATTGTTTTTACATTTTTTTTTAATTTTATTCAATGAAAGCAAAAATGTCGGAAATAGCATCACATTTTAGAATAAGTTTAGATTTGTTTTAATTGGTCACCTTTGGCACGAATTATGGTGTTCAAACGGCCAATGAAAACGTCACACCCTGTCCGAATGATGCTCTGCGGTATTTTGGCCCATTCCCGGCGAAGCGCTTGCTTGAGGTGATTGACACTTTGGTATTTTTTAGTGCCAACCCTGCTTTCAAAAATACCCCAGATACAATAGTTCAACGGATTGGTATCCGGAGATTTTGGTGGCCATTGTGCGCTAGAAATGAAGCGAGGAACCTCTTTTTGTAACTATTCTTGGGTGGCACGTGCTGAGGGCGATGGTGCTGAGTCCTGTTGGAATGTTTATGATCTGCGTCCAAAATGTTTGCGTACCCAAGGCTTTAATACACCCTCCAGAATATTTTCGCGATAATATTCGGCATTTATTCTGATGCCACGGTCGATTAATACGAGCGGAGAGCTACCATTGGATGTTATGGCGGCCCACATCACCATTGAGTTCTGGTGGCCATCCGAAAGTGCACATTTCCAGCTGACCTCTTTGGCAAGTAAACACGATCATTTTGTTTGCTTTCAAACTACTGGACAACGAATGTTTTCTTATCGGAGAAAATCAAATTCGGCAGTTCACCACTTTCGGCCAAACAAAGCAACTCTTTAGCTCTGTTGAGTCTATTGTCTTACTGTTGCGGCGTAAGTTCTTGCACTTTTTGGAACTTCAATGGCTTCGCCCCGAGCTCATTTTTCAATATTTGCCGAATGGAATATTGCGATATGTCCAACTCACGAGCCATTTTCCGGCCACTGCGACGCGGGTTTCCATAAAGTCGCTTCTTTACTTTTCGAACCATTTCTGCTGATGTTGCTGTTTTATTCCGCCCACTTCCTTGACGTCGGGCTACGCTACCAGTATCATGGTAACGATAAAAGACACAAAAGATTTATTCACATTTAAATGCTGGAGTGCTCTAACGATAGCCACTTGTGGTCTTCCATCCAAATATAAAGAAATCTTACAATCACGCTTGAATTCCATTACGAATATTTTTTTTCTGGAAAATTCTCACCGGCGTACGCTAGTAAAAAATATAATGAGCTGTTACTGGAATAATTTTAACAGCTGTCGGACGAGTTGCTCAGAAATGAGAGCAGTCTAATCATTATTGTTATTCAAAACTTTTACCCTTTGTGGGGGAGGTACCGGAAGAAATTGTCCGATCTCTACCATTTTTATACCAGTTCTTGTGTTGATGGAAATATTGAGATGTACCAAGTCTGAATGCAATGGAATGTAATGTTGGCGTTTTATGAGCTTGTGGGGGAGGTACCAAAAAAAGTGGATCGATTGATCCCATTTTCGGAACAGATCTTGTGTTACTAGAAGTAATTGGATATGTGAAATGTGAAGAGAACTGGATACTTATTTCGGATTTTGTAATCGTTTTGGTTATTTAAAATTTTGACCCTTTGTGGGGGAGGTACCAGAAGAAATGGTTGGATCTGTACAATATTTATAACAGATCTCGTGCTGATGCAAATATTGAGATGTGCCTAGTCGGCATGGAATCGGATATTAATTTCGTGCTTTATGAGCTTCATGAATATTAAAAATTTTGGCCCGTTGTGGGGGAGGTACAAGAAGGAGTGGACCTATATATTCCATCTTCACACCTGACCTTGGGTTAATGAGAATATTTTGATGTGTGTAATTTGAAGTCAATCGGACTCTTACATCATATTTTATGAGAGTTGTTATTATGTCCTGTCCATTTTCTCACCTAACCTAGCACTGATGCAATTATTAGGATTTGCAAAGTTGAAGCGAAATCTTTCTGTGCAGAAAATATTTTTTTTTTTTTGGAAATTTCGACCATGTTCGAATTAATGTGACTCCACTGTATCTGCATATGTTTTTGGGAGAGGCAGCATTAATAACGCGTGTCACTTCACAATGACGGTACGTCAGTAAGCATGAACATTGACATGAATTATGGCTCATTTTGTTAGACTGTTGACAGGCATAAAATTTAAGTATATTTTTGTTATTTATTGGCGATTAATGAAAAATATATTGATTTAAAATAAAAACATTGTTGTTGTTGTTGGTTTTATTTCACTTTGTTTAATTCAACCTTACAGATTATCGATGGTACTAAACTTGGACTTAGGTTTCTTTTTTTTCGAAAATATATATTTATAGCATTCTTTTTTCTATTATGTTCGGCTAAACAAGTTTAACATTTGTCAGTTATTTATATTCGGTACACACATTAAGCATCCATAGGTTGGTGGTTAGTTACGATAACGTTCGTAGCCATTTGGATTTATGAGTTAGGGTATATGCTTATGCCAAACATATGGCGCGTATACTTGATATAGGAATATTATCAATACGCCCCGGTATACCTATGATGCTTTCGAAATTATGGTTCCTACGAAAGCATGGCGCCCAATCGTTTAGTGAGAGGCCAACCAAAATTCTAAAATTCAAGAAAATTACTAGAAATTGATTAGACTTTGTTTTCGGGGAATTGGATGAATAATAGTTACGTTCGACTAAACTAAAGGATCTAATGTTCCACAATCAGATTTTTATTCAAAAGTAAAGACCATTAAAAGGACGGACATTAATTATATTGTACCACAAAATTTAATGTTTTCAATAATTACAGGAGATTTCCAGCAGATTATGAAAGAAGAGCTAAATATAAAAGATAAATGTATTGGCGTTTAGAATAGAGGGGGCAAGTTTCACCCTTTTCATCTATACAGGGTGAGATGAGAAAAAGTGCAACCAATTTCAAGCTGCAGTCATTTTTAAGTCACTCATCTGACAGCTGTTAAAATTATTCCAGTGACAGATCCGTATATTGTTTACAAGCGTACAAAAGCATTTTGGTGAGAATTTTCCAGAAAAAAAGTAATTCGTGATGGAATTCAAGCGGGATAGTGTGATTTCTTTATATTTGGCTGGAAAACAACAAGTGGCGGTCGTTAGAGCACTCCAGCATTTAAATGTGAATAAATCTTTTGTGTCTCGTACCATCGCTCGTTACCGTGATACGGTAAGAAAGTAAATAGAAGAAATTTAAAGAAGCGACTTGGTCGAAACCCACGTCGCAGAGGCCGAAAAATTGCTCGTAAGCTAAACATATCGCAATATTCCATTCGTCAACTATTGAAAAATGAGCTCGGGATAAAGCCATTGAAATTCCAAAAAGTGCAAGAACTTACACCACAACAGAAAGAAAATAGACTCAAAAGAGCTAAAGAGTTGCTTCGCTTGGCCAAAAGTGGTGAACTGCCGAATTTGGGTTTCTCCGATGAGAAAACATTCGTTATCCAGCAGTTTGTAAACAAACCAAATTATTGTGTTTACTTGCCAAAGAGGTCAGCTGAAGTGGCCACAAGAACTCAAGCGCCGGTAATGGTGATGCTGTGGGCCGCCATAACAGACGATGGTTGCTCTCCGCTCGTATTAATCGAAAATATTCTGGAGGACTTGAGCAACAGGACTCTGCACCATCGGACTCAGCACATTTCCAGCGCTTCATTTCCGCACAATTGCCACCAAAATCTCCAGATACCAATCCATTGGACTATTGTGTCTGAAGTATTTTGGAAAGCAATGTTGGCACTAAAAATACCACGGTGTCGATCACCTCAGGCAAGCGCTTCGCTGGAAATGGCTCAAAATACCGAAAAGCGACATTCGGGCAGCGTGTGACGGTTTCATTGGCCGTTTGAAGGCCATATTTCGTGGCAAATGTGACCAATTGGAACAAATCTAAACTTATTCTAAAATTTGATTGTATTTCCGACATTTTTTGCTTTCATTCAAAACTAAAGAATAAATGTAAAAATTATGGCGTTTGACTTTGTTTCAGTTTTTTATCTCACCCTGTATGGCTGGAATCCATGGTATGCATCGACACAGCCGATGGTACAGTGAACTGTCAAACCAATTTTAGAATTGAAAATGTTGAATGAAAAATTATTTAAATTTGTAAAAAATGTTTAAAAGCGCGAATTATAATTACCTCCGAACGACGTCATATAAGATTACATATAAAAATCTTCTTATATTTGAAAAAATATTTAATTTTTTTTGACATATCAATGCTCCCAAGTGTTGATGCAAATACCTGCATTCTTCTGCCATGTTGGAATCCTGAAATTTGATACTGATGTTTCAGTTGGCAATTTTACGAAAAGTATTAAAATTTGGTATTGGTTGAAGGAATAGAGCTGATTTTTAATATAGATGGTGTCTGTTGTTAAAATATGGAGGTGGCTTTGGAAATGCATTCTATATTTGTACGAAAAGCTCTAAATTTTGGAATTGAGTGAAAGAATACAGCTGAAATCCTGAAATTTGATATGGATGTCCCTGTTCGTGTCTGCAGTTGAGAGAAGTAGCTGGGTTTGGGAATTCGTACTATAAACGTACGAAATGTGCAAAAATGCCACAAAATGTTGGGAAAAAGTGGAATTCTGAAATTTGAATTAAAATCGGTGGTTTGGGACATGCATAGTATAAATGTACGAAAAGTATGGTAATAAATTTGGAATTGGATCTTAGGAAAGAGTTGGAATTCTGAAATTTGATATGGAGGACATTGTTGGTTTCTATGATTTAGATATGGTGGTGGCCTAGAAAAATTGGATGTGGAACCATTGTGCAAAGTTTTAACTTATATGCTCTTCGGTAAGGAAAAACTTGAAACTTCCCAAAGAAATAATTAAGAAATTTTTCATTTTGAGTGCTAAAATAAACTGGTGGAACAGATCTACAATTTTACTGTGGACTTTTCGCTGACGAAGTGGTAGGCACTTCTTAGTATCTATATATTTACGAATTCGAACAAAATTGAGAGAGTTTTTTCTTTTAACATCGAATGCCCCACTGAGCTTTGTGAGGAAAGTATTAGGAGGAGTGGGCTGTATTTCAACTTAGCCAGGGTCTCTTAAAAATACTAAAATGTGACAATTTTGAACAAATTAGATGATAGTTTTTACCACCTTTAGGAGTGTCAGAAGTGAAGGAGCAGGCCGATATTACCCATTTTCCAACTTGATCTGAATTTGACAAAAATATCTGGATGTGTAAAATTTGGATCAAATTGGTTACTCTCTTCGATGGTTATCGTGAGTATTATACAATAATTATTGGCCGTATAAAATGATATATATCCTCTGTAGCCCTACGTCTGGAAGTATAAATATATGGAAAGACGGTCGTGTGGACGGACGGTTATGTATAAGTCGATTCGGCATGTGATTCTATGGCAAAGAAACTATGGATCTGTGTAGCTTCATTTTAAAGTACCACACTGTAGTACGAAGTACCACAATGGAATTCTGAACGAACGTGAGCCATTGGGCGCCATATTTGCCAATTTAATCTCAAATTTGTCTGCAACTTTGATTAGGTTTTTTGGTGAAACAAATTGTTGCAGCTTCTGGAACAAAGGTATTTATAAATAGATTTGAAATTTCTCTATGACTTTGAATATCAGCACACATCCTTGTTCCGAAATATCACCTTGTTGATTCTATTTTTATTGAAGGATCGTGGAAAGCATTAACAGAACGACTCAGGTTGGCGGTGATGCTGATATGACAATCATTTAAAACAAATTAGTGCAACGACTTAGGCTGACAATGATAACTGAATTGCTATTGTTTAGGAGAGCAATATTCGGACTCCTGAACCATAACAAACTCACAAAAAATACGCCTCTTAGAAAGACAACAGTGGTCGATTTTTTGCAGATAATGCTGGGTTGTTATTATTGTCGTTGCGATGAATGTTTTTGACGGCATCGGGCCATCACGGAACAAATAGTCATCCCTACTATGTTGCAGAATGATAATTTAATTAAAATCGAAAGTAATTAAAGAAAAAAAAAGTAGGAAGAATTTAAAGTAGGAATAATTTCGGTTATCACTGACCATCAGTGCTGACCTGCAGTGCAGTGTTGGAATGATAATGATAACGCCGTATGCTTAGTGTCTGCATGAATGCGCAGAGTATAAAAATCATGTTGATGCTGGGAACAGAACACAGTCACATCAAGTCTTTCCATTCGTAGAGTGGTTAGTTTAAATTGAATCCAACGACGTGTAGTGAAGAGAAAACTAGCACGCGATGAAAATAACAATAGTACTTTTGTGCTTGGCCGGTTTGGCGGCAAGCAGAGTCATTGTCGAAAGGCCGAAAATAAATTTGAATACCATCGCCGTTGAAGGCAATCGAAATGGTAAGGATAATGGATGAAATAATTCGAAATTAAAGACAATTGTTGAAACTCAACTTTTTTCCAGGCATTGGTCGCCTTTACACCATGACTCGAGAGGAGTTGCTGCGTCAGAAATTTATTTTGGATATCCTCAATCAAATCGAGTTGCCACTGCAAGATATGGTCGAAAGCTCGTCTGAAGAGATGCTAAATGAAAATATGTTTGAAGGAGTAAGTAGATTAAAATTTCGATGTCCAATACACCCTTTCTTACGATCACCGTTTTCCAGATCCTTGACAATGATATGCAATTGATGTTGGACTTAATACGCAATAATCGAATGTTGCAACGCAGCGAAGTCTTTGCGATGACCAATGAAATGCATCTTCGCCAGTTGATTGGTCTCTATCGTCTGTTTGTGCGTTGTCGTGATTTCGAAACCCTGCAAAACTTGGCACTTATCGCCCGCAACAAAATGAATCCTGTTTTATTTGTAAATGCCCTAACCTTGGCATTGGGCGATCGTGAGGATACCCAAATGTTGATTATACCCGCCCTGTATGAAATTCTACCCAAAACCTATTTGGGTAACTCCATAATCACCACCATGGGAACTATCGAAGGAACACGAATGATGAATCGAAATGTGGGATCGATGCGTCCCAATATTTTAGATATCATTGCCATGGGCAAGGATACGAGAGGTATGAATGCTCAGCGTATGGAGGTAATGGGTGTGGTTGACAGGTCGCAATTGTGGATGCCCTGGCGTGATATGCACCAGCAGTTGTCACTTCAAAATTCAATGGGAGGCCGAATTCAAAATGACAAAGATATGCCAGTGATGCGAATGAATCGTGATAGTGGTAGGGGTCTTATGGTCGAAGATGTTGGTATGCGGGCATTCCTAAATATACTCATCGATGAACTAATTGTTCAACAAATGCGTGTAAATGATATGCAGGAGGATGTAATGGATGTAAACGAACGGATGTTGAAAAATCGTGGCATGGAATGGATGCGAGGACAGCACAACATGGATATGGTGGTAAGTTGCAAAACCAACGTTGTTCAAAACTAATTTTGTTTTCAAAAAAAAAAAAAAAAGAAATTTTGCGAATAAGAAGTAAATATAGATTTTAATAGAATATCGACGACGATAGAAACTGTTGTTATCGGCAATGATATCTATGGAAATTGTCGTTACCGACAACGAATTCCACAGAAATTGTTGTTATCGACAATGATTTCTGCAGAAATTGTTGTTTTGATGATTTCTATAGAAATTGTTGTTACCGACAACGATTTTCATAGAAATTGTTGTTATCGAAAATGATTCCTCTAGAAATTGTTGTTATCGATAACGATTTCTATAGAAATTGTTGTTATCGACAATGATGTCTATAGGAATTAGTGTTATCGACAATGATTTCTATAGAAAATGTAATTATCGACACCGATTTATAGAGAAATTGTTGTTATCGACAATGACTTCTGTAGAAATTGTTGTTATCGACAATCATTTCTGTATGAATTGTTGTTATCGAGAAAGATTTCCATATAAATTGTTGTTATCGACAATGATATCTATAGAAATTGTTGTTATCGACAAGGATTCCTATAGAAATTGTTGTCATCGACAACAATTCCAATATAAATTGTTGTTATCGACATCGATTTTCATATAAATTGTTGTTATCGACATCGATTTTCATATAAATTATTGTTATCGACAATGATTTCTATAGATATTGTTGTTATCGAATATGATTTCCATAGAAATTGTTGTTGTCGACAATGATTTCCATAGAAATTGGTTGTTATCGACAATGATTTCCATAGAAATTGTTATTATCGACAACGATTTCCATAGAAATTGTTATTATCGACAATGATTTCTATAGAAATTGTTGTTATCGACAATGATTTCTATAGAAATTGTTGTTATCGACAATGATTTATATACAAATTGTTGTTATCGACAACGATTTCTATAGAAATTGTTGTTATCGACAGCGATTTCTATAGAAATTGTTGTTATCGACATCGATTTCTATAGAAATTGTTGTTATCGACAACGATTTCTATAGAAATTGTTGTTATCGACATCGATTTCTATAGAAATTGTTGTTATCGACAACGATTTCTATAGAAATTGTTGTTATCGACAACAAACCCAATATAAATTGTTGTTATCGACAACAAATCCAATATAAATTGTTGTTATCGATATCGATTTTAATAGAAATTGTTGTTATCGAGATCGATTTTCATAGAAATTGTTGTTATCGGCATTGATTCATATAGAACTTGTTGTTATCGACAATTATTTCTATAGAAATTGTTTTCATCGATAAAGATTTCTATAGAAAATGTTGTTATCGACAACGATCTCCATAGAAATTATTGTTATCGATAACGATTTCTATAGAAAATGTTGTTATCGACAACGATCTCCATAGAAATTATTGTTATCGATAACGATTTCTATAGAAATTGTTGTTATCGACAATGATGTCTATAGGAATTAGTGTTATCGACAATGATTTCTATAGAAAATGTAATTATCGACACCGATTTATAGAGAAATTGTTGTTATCGACAATGACTTCTGTAGAAATTGTTGTTATCGACAATCATTTCTGTATAAATTGTTGTTATTGACAAAGATTTCCATATAAATTGTTGTTATCGACAATGATATCTATAGAAATTGTTGTTATCGACAAGGATTCCTATAGAAATTGTTGTCATCGACAATGATTTCCATAAAAATTGGTTGTTATCGACAATGATTTCCATAAAAATTGTTATTATCGACAACGATTTCCATAGAAATTGTTGTTATCGACAATGATTTCTATAGAAATTGTTGTTATCGAAAATGATTTCCATAGAAATTGCTGTTGTCGACAATAATTTCCATAGAAATTGGTTGTTATCGACAATGATTTCCATAGAAATTGTTATTATCGACAACGATTTCCATAGAAATTGTTATTATCGACAATGATTTCTATAGAAATTGTTGTTATCGACAATGATTTCCATATAAATTGTGGTTATCGACAATGATTCCTATAGAAATTTTAGTTATCGATAATGATTTCTGTAGAAATTGTTGCTATCGAAAACGATTTCTAAAGAAATTTTAATTATCGATAATGATTTTTAAAGAAATTTTAATTATCGATAACGATTTCTGTAGAAATTGTTATTATCGATAACGATTTCTATAGAAATAGATGTTATCGAAAAAGATTTCCATACAAATTGTTGTTATCGATAACGATTTCCATAGAAATTGTTATTATCGACAATGCTTTTCATAGAAATTGTTGTTATCGATAATAATCCCTATAGAAACAATAATTCCTATAGAATTATCGCCTACAAATTCTGCAGAATTTGCTGTTATCGACGACTATTTCTATAGAAATTCTTGTTAACGACAACAGTTTGTGCGAAATTACTTGCTATCGATAATGATATTCAACGAATTCCTTTATTTCTTCAGGACAACCAACAACGTATTGACAGCATGGAAATCATGGATAGAGACGAGCCTATGATGCATACCGCTGCCCGAAGATTAAATTTGTTGAGAGGAAAATCGGGAAGTCGTTTAACTGATATTTTAATGCCACAGCAACGAATGCCACGTGCCACTCGTATCGTATCTACAATGAAGAATGAAGATACACAAAAAATGCACATTGGCCAGTTGATATTGCATCATTTGAGGCAACTTATGGCACGTCTCAATTTGGAAAAAGTTTCGATGACAAACATCAATGATTCTGTGGAAAATATTAACATTATCGATAACATGAATTTGATGAAAATGTTGCAATACCTAAACGTCGATGTGAATGAGTTGATGTTGGTGCGTAACAAAATAAGCATGATGATCGAAATGGGAATGATGAGCGATGTTGAGCTCATGGAAATGCTTGGCGTAACGAAAGATTTGCAAATGATGGACAAAACTGAGAGAATGGATAACATGATGATTATGCTCCGGGTAATTATGCTGAAGAATGTTGATATTATCAAGGCTGTGGATGTGTTGGAGCATATTATGCTAGACTCAAGAATTGTGACAATCGATCGTAGAATGATAATCGCCAATGTCAATGAAATCCGGCGTATGGGCTTGAGAGCTGCCATTGATATGTTAAGGAAAATGAATGCAAATGACCAAATGCAAATGGAAATCATAATGGATGTTATCGATAATATGATGCTGAGAGAAAAAATCGTGGATATGACCATCCCCAATATTGTGGATGCGATGGATGTACGCATGCTTGTGGATATTTTGAATGTGGACATGAACGAGAAAGTGGTGTTGAGAAATCGCCTAATGAAAATGATGGAAATCGGTGTAATGAGTCAAATAGAATTAATCGAAATGATTGATGTCATTAAAAATATGCAAATGTCTGAACGAGTTATGCCAAAAATCGATATGTTGCTGCGCTTGATTGTGCTGAGGAATATCAACATGGGAAAGCTTATGGGAGTGCTTCAAATGCCAGATATTGTGAATAGCCTCAATTTGAAGAATCAACTGGATATCAAGGCGAAAATTGTCGACATTCAAAAGCTGAGCCGCAAGGAAATTATGGATATAATGCATCAAATTGATGTACTGAATGTTGTCCATCTGGGCAAAAGAATCGAAATGCTCAACAACAACATGATGGGCGCGGACATGAAAATGCAAATCATTGACATAATGGATGTTATCGATATCATGATGAATGTGATTTTGCAAATGATGCAAAATATGGGTTTAATTATGGACATGGATAAAACCATGGCTCTGGATATGTTGCGGAATTTGGAAATGCCCATGCGAGCTACCAATGACATGACAATGTTGAAAACCCAAATGACAACCATGATCCTGGGAAATATGATTACTTCCGTGGACATGATGGAAATAACTGACGGAATGCGAAAAATAAAAACAATGGAAAACATGGAAATGATGCTCAAGTTGATTATGCTCCAAAGTGTTGATGCAATGAAACTCTTGGATGCCAGCAAAACAAACGATATTATGATGATTTTGAGAACTAACAATAACATGGACTTGATGGAACAACTTCAAAACCTGATCCATTTAGATGTGATCCAAAAAATGGAAATCGATGAAGAAATTAAGCAACTGAATCAAATGCCCCTAATGATGCGAGTGAAAATCATGTCACGAATGGATATGAAAATGAAAAACAATATCCTTATCATTATGGATGTTATCGATGAAATGGTCTTGATGAACAAAATCGATATGTTGCGTAACATGGACATAATTACAAGCATGAAATTCCAACAAATCATGAGAAAAGTGGTGGATATCACTATGATTACCGATTTACTTGATATCGATAACACCACCCGTGGCCGTTTGACAAATAAAATGACACAAATGCTAAATGTGGGTATCATGACCACGAAAGACATCTTGGAGATTGTGAAGACAATCAAAACTATCACAAAAATCGATCGCAATATCAATGCCACACAAATGATAAATAAAATCGATATGATGCTTAAACTGATTACTCTGCGCAATGTGGATATCATGAAATTAATCGATCTCCAGCAGACAACAGATCTCATTGGGCAATTAAATATCGATAACAATATGCTTATGAATATTGAGACACTTCTAATGCGGGATATGATGGAAAAACATCTATTAATCGATCGTATTAATATGCTGAATCGTATGCCTCTAATTGATCGAATGAATATGCTGGAGAACATGGAAATGAAATTGAAAAAGCAAATACTTAACATTATTGAGATTATCGATATCATGATGGTGAAGCGAACAATCGATGTGACTCCCCAGGTGGGTCAGATGAATAAAATGAATATGTTAAATAATATGCACCAAATGACCTCCATGGATGTGATGGACATTTCACGAGTTATCGATATGTTGTCATTGAATACGAATGAGAGAACCCTAATAATAAATAAAATCATGAAAATCATCGATATGGGAATGATGACGAAAATTGATATGATGCAGATGATTGAGATTCTGAGAGATATGGGAATGCTGGATAAAGTCCTTATGATGAACAAAATGGATATGATGCTTAAATTAATTATGCTCCAGAATGTTGATGTGATGAAATTGATGGATCTACTAAAGGTCGATGATATTTTGAAGACATTGAATGTAAATAATATAATGTCTATGAAAATGATGAACATGAATGATAAAATGATTCTGGTACAACAAATCCAAACGATGAACCGAATGTCCCTCATGGAACGAATACGTACGATGGAGACCATGGATATGAACATGAAAATGAATATAATGACCATTATGGATGTTATCGATAACATTCTGATAATGAATAACATGGTTATGTTACGAGATGTGGTCATGCACAAGAATATGGGTCATATGGAATCCATGAATATGATGAGCGGAATGAGCACCATGAATATGATGAACAATAGGGATCTCTTACGAATTATCGATATGATGGGCATGAACATGAATGAGCGAACCATTCTGATGAACAAACTGCAGATGATGATCAATATTGGCATGACGAACCAAATGGATATCATGGAAATGATTGATGTGCTGCAGACTATGGGATCCATGGATAAGCTTGTAATGATGAACAAAATGGACATGATGCTTAAATTGATTATGCTCCAGAATGTCGATGTGATGAAAATTATGGAATTACTTAAAGGCGACCATATTATTAAGACATTGCATATGAAAAATATAATGGATATGACAATGATGAACATGCAGGATAAGATGATTCTGGTACAAAAAATTCAGACGATGAACCGAATGTCCCTCATGGAACGTTTGCGTATGTTGGAGACCATGGATATGAACATTAAAATGCATATAATGACCATTATGGATGTTATCGATAACATGTTGATAATGAACAACATGGTTATGTTACGAGGTGTGATTATGAACATGAATATGGGCCAAATGAACTCCATGAACATGATGAACGGAATGAGCACCATGGATATAATGAACAATAAGGATCTTTTAAGAATTATCGATATGATGGGTATAAACATGAATGAGCGAACCGTAATGATGACCAAAATGCAGAATATGATCAATATGGGTATGATGAGCCAAATGGATGTTATGGAAATGATTGATGTGCTGAAGAATATGGGATCCATGGATAAGCTTGTAATGATGAACAAAATGGACATGATGCTTAAATTGATTATGCTCCAGAATGTTGATGTGATGAAAATTATGGAATTACTTAAAGGCGACCATATTATTAAGACATTGCATATGAAAAATATAATGGATATGACAATGATGAACATGCAGGATAAGATGATTCTGGTACAAAAAATTCAGACGATGAACCGAATGTCCCTCATGGAACGTATACGTATGATGGAGATTATGGATATGAACATGAAAATGAATATAATGACCATTATGGATGTTATCGATAACATCTTGATAATGAATGACATGGTTATGTTACGTGGTGTGATTATGAACATGAATATGGGCCAAATGAACTCTATGAATATGATGAACGGAATTAACTCCATGAACATGATGAGCGGAATCAACTCCATGAATATAATGAACAATAAGGATCTTTTAAGAATTATCGATATGATGGGTATAAACATGAATGAGCGAACCGTAATGATGACCAAAATGCAGAATATGATCAATATGGGTATGATGAGCCAAATGGATGTTATGGAAATGATTGATGTGCTGCAGACTATGGGATCCATGGATAAGCTTGTAATGATGAACAAAATGGACATGTTGCTTAAATTGATTATGCTCCAAAATGTCGATGTGATGAAAATTATGGAATTACTTAAAGGCGACCATATTATAAAGACATTGCATATGAAAAATATAATGTCTATGAAAATGATGAACATGCAGGATAAAATGATTCTGGTACAACAAATCCAAACGATGAACCGAATGTCCCTCATGGAACGAATGCGTACGATGGAGACCATGGATATGAACATGAAAATGAATATAATGACCATTATGGATGTTATCGATAACATTCTGATAATGAATAACATGGTTATGTTACGAGATGTGGTCATGCACAAGAATATGGGTCATATGGAATCCATGAATATGATGAGCGGAATGAGCACCATGAATATGATGAACAATAGGGATCTCTTACGAATTATCGATATGATGGGTATGAACATGAATGAGCGAACCGTAATGATGCACAAAATGCAGGTGATGATTAATATGGGCATGATGAACCAAATGGATATTATGGAAATGATTGATGTCCTAAAGAATATGGGATCCATGGATAAACTTGTAATGATGAACAAAATGGACATGATGCTTAAATTGATTATGCTCCAGAATGTCGATGTGATGAAAATTATGGAATTACTTAAAGGCGACCATATTATTAAGACATTGCATATGAAAAATATAATGGATATGACAATGATGAACATGCAAGATAAGATGATTCTGGTACAAAAAATTCAGACGATGAACCGAATGTCCCTCATGGAACGTTTGCGTATGTTGGAGACCATGGATATGAACATTAAAATGCATATAATGACCATTATGGATGTTATCGATAACATGCTGATAATGAACAACATGGTTATGTTACGAGGTGTGATTATGAACATGAATATGGGCAAAATGAACATGATGAACGGAATGAGCACCATGAATATAATGAACAATAAGGATCTTTTAAGAATTATCGGTATGATGGGCATGAACATGAATGAGCGAACCGTAATGATGACCAAAATGCAGAATATGATCAATATGGGTATGATGAGCCAAATGGATGTTATGGAAATGATTGATGTGCTGAAGAATATGGGATCCATGGATAAGCTTGTAATGATGAACAAAATGGACATGATGCTTAAATTGATTATGCTCCAGAATGTTGATGTGATGAAAGTGATGAATCTACTTAAAAGCGATGATATTATGAAGACATTGAATATGAATAAGATAATGTCTATGAAAATGATGAGCATGAACGATAAAATGACTCTGGTACAACAAATTGAAAAGATAAATCGAATGTCCCTCATGGAACGTATACGTATGATGGAGATTATGGATATGAACATGAAAATGAATATAATGGCCATTATGGATGTTATCGATAACATGTTGCTAATGAATGACATGGTTATGTTACGTGGTGTGATTATGAACATGAATATGGGCCAAATGAACTCTATGAATATGATGAACGGAATGAACTCCATGAACATGATGAGCAGAATCAACTCCATGAATATAATGAACAATAAGGATCTTTTAAGAATTATCGAAATGATGGGCATAAACATGAATGAGCGGACCGTTCTGATGAACAAAATAAAGATGATGCTCAATGTGGGTATGATGAGCCAAATGGATGTTATGGAAATTATTGATGTCCTGAGAAATATGGGATCCATGGATAAGCTTGTAATGATGAACAAAATGGACATGATGCTTAAATTGATTATGCTCCAGAATATCGATGTGATGAAAATCATGGATATTCTTCGTACCACTGATCATATGAAGAAGTGGAATATGAATAACAAAGTGATTTCGATAATGGGAATGCGAATAACCAGCAAAACACAAAGAATTGCTTTAATTGAAAAAATTAAAATGATGAACCGTATGTCTTTAATGGAAAGAATGACAATGATGGACAAAATGGATGTAAATATGAAAATGGATATTATGACAATAATGGATGTTATCGACAACATGTTGGTAATGAATGATATGGAGACGTTGAGAAAAATTGTTACATGGAATAAGAACATAAATCAAATGAACATCATAGATATGATGAACGGAATGAACTCCATGCCCGTGATGGACAGCCTGAACCCCATGAATATGATGAACAATATGGACCTAGTCAGAATTATCGATATGATGGATATGACCATGAATGAGAAAACCATGTTAATTAGCAAAATTAACATGATGATCGATATGGGTATGATGAGCCAAATGGATGTCATGGAAATGTTGGAAGCCTCAAAAAGTATGAGAACCATGGATAAAGTAGTCATGCGTAACAAAATGAATATGATGCTCAAATTGATTATGCTCCAGAATATTGATGTAATGACAATGATGGATTTGTGGAAAAACAAAGATCTAATGAATATCATTGGTGATAAACACTTGATGAAGGAAATGAAAAAGATTGTCAAAAAGGATGTGACAGAAAAGTTGTCTCTGGTCGATAAAATTAACATGCTCAAGAGACTAACAATTATGGAGAGAGTGACAATGATTGAGAGCATGGATATGAAAATGAGAACGGATATAATGATCATAATGGATGTTATCGATAACATGTTGGTTATGAACAACATGCAACTATTGAGAGATATGATTGTGAATAAAAATATGCGGCAAATGAACTCCATGAATGTGATGAACGGCATAAACTCAATGGATATAATGAACAATGTGGACCTTACCAGAATTATCGATATATTGGCTATGAACGTGAATGAGAAAACCATGTTAATGAACAAAATGAAAATGATGATGAAAATGGGCCTGATGACCCAAATGGATGTCATGGAAATATTGGAGATTTTGCAAAATATAAAAACCATGGATAAAGTAGTCATGCTTAACAAAATGAATATGATTCTAAAATTGGTTATGCTCCAAAATGTTGATGTGATGAAAATGATGGATCTACTTAAAAGCAAAGATCTTAGTATAATCAATATGGAAAAACATATGATGAAGGAATTGAAGAAAATTGGCAAATTGAACGGCAAAGAAAGAATGTCTATAATTGATAAAATTAATATGCTAAATAAGCTATCGCTCATGGAAAGAATGCAAATGATGGAGAACATGGATATGACTATGAAAATGAGTATTATGGCCATAATGGATGTTATCGATAACATGTTGTTAATGCAAAATATGAGCATGCTGAGAGATGTGATTATAAGCCAAAATATGCTCCCAATGAACGGAATGAACTCCATGAATATGATGAACGGCATGAAATCCATGAATATGATGCGCGGAATGAACTCCATGAATGTGATGAACGGCATGAATTCCATGAAAGTGATGAGCGGAATGAGCTCCATGAACTCAATTAATATAATGAACAATAAGGACCTTACAAACATGCTTGATATATTGGATATCAATGAGAGATCCCTGCTGATGAACAAAATGATGACAATGATTCGTAGAGGCATACTGACCAATATGGATGTCATCGAAATGGTTGATATTCTAAAAAGTATGAAAACAATGGACAAAGTTGTCTTGATGAACAAAATGGAAATGATACTCCAACTGATTATGCTCCAAAATGTGGATGTGATGAAGGTGCTGGATCTACTCAAAACCACTGACCTCATGAATACCATAAATATGAGTGATAAAATGACTGTGATAATGAAATTGAAAATGATGGACAGAATGATGATAATTGATCAGATTGATATGTTGAAACTAATTCCCCTGAGAGAAAGAATGCTAAAGATGGAGAGAATGGATGTGAGCATGAAAAGGGATATTATGACACTAATGGATGTTATCGATAACATGATGATGATGAATATGGATATCATGCAGAATGTAGGAGTTAACATGAGGGGTAACCAAATGAACTCCATGAATATGCTGGTTATGGATCTTTCCAGAATTATTGATATTATGGATATGACGACAAATGAGCGAAGTCTGATGATGAACAAAATTATGAAAATAATCGATATGGGAATGATAAATCAAATCGATGTTATGGAAATGATTGAAATGTTGAAAAATATAAAAACAATGCCTAAAATTGTCATGAGAAACCAAATGGACATGATGCTTAAGTTAATTATGCTCCAGAATGTTGATGTGATGAAAATGATGGACATGTTCAAGAGCGTCGAAATGATGAATACATTAAATATTAATGACCAAATGCCGTCCATAATGAAATTAAAGATGATGAAGATGGATGATATGATGATTTTAGTCCAGAAAATTGATATCATGAAACGTATGGCCCTTATGGAAAGAATGCGGATGATGGAAAACATGGATATGGCAATGAAAATGAATATTATGACCATAATGGATATTATCGATAACATGATGGTAATGAAAAATATCGATAACATATTGCGGAATATAATTGTGATTGAAAATCAAATGAAAACCCTGGACTTGATATCAATGATGGATATCCTGAATTTGAAAATAAACGACAAAACCGCCTTGATGAACCAAATGAATACTCTCATGGCAAGAGGAATGCTTAATCAAATGGAAATGATGGAAATAATTGAAGTGGTGAAAAATATGCAAAATCTCGATAAAAACGCGATGAGTGATAATTTACGCACCATGTTACAACTGGTAATGCTGAAGAGTGTCAATGTCAGACAACTAATGGTGATGATGCGAAATGGCGAATTAATCGATAATTTGGAAATGATAAAAGACATCAATGTTATGGATAAAATCAATATTATTGATATGATTAGATCAATGCAATTGCAGGATAATTTAATAACGAAAATGGAGAGGATGCAAGTCATGAATATCAAGGATGGTATGCGAATGTTGCATACAATGGATCCAATGGACCAGGAATTAATCATGAATCTAATGATTGTTGTCGAAAGGATTATCGACTTGAAGGGTATGGATATGATGGAAAATTTGAATATCATTAAAATTCAGAATACGATGCAGGGCATGAAAAGAATCAATATTATGGATGTACTGAAACCTTTGGGTAAAAATATGAATTTGGATACGATCAGAATCGGAGGCAATATGGATATGATCAGAATCGGAGGCAATATGGATATGGAGATGAGAAATATTGGATCTATGGATGTGAATAACATGATGATGGGTATGATGAACAACATGGCCATTATGAACAATATGCCAATGGATATGATGGATAAACGCAGCCAACTGATGGTAATGGAAAAAATGCAAGAAATCTCCAAACGTCTTCGCAGCACTCTACAACAAACAATAATCACTTTAAACCAACAACAACAAATCCCCATTGAAATGAGATTGCAAAAGACCCATCAAATTATACTCAATGAAATTATGAGAGAACTCATCAATATTTCCAAACTGACTTCAACCATTACGCAAATGTCTAATATCCTTGAAAATCCCATAACACAAATACTCCTACAACACATCATGAATATTGTTGAGGAAGAAATGCAGGAGCTTAGTACAAACGTTATACGCAATGTAGAGGAAATCTCTTGGGACTTGGTGAAAATAAACAACCTGAAAATTGATGAGCTACAAACCTATGTCGAAAAAGTTCCCATTGATTTAATCAATATGAATGGAGTTCAGCAGGAATCTGCTATTGGCCAAATGACCCGCCTTAATCACAAGAGATTTACCCTTAATATGGACATAACTTCAGAACGCCAACAGCGAGTAGTTGTGCGCACGCTACTCATACCCAAAGTCGATGTCATGGGCAAGCGATTGACCATTGAAAAACAACGTCAGAATACCATACTTCTTGACATAATGCATGTGGACCTTAATGTCGGACGTAATGTCATAAGTCGCAACTCAAAGGACATTACCTGGACGGGTCGTGATGTCACTCCATATAGTGAAATTTACGAACGTATTATGCTTGCCATGCAGGATAATGTTGATCTAACCATAAAACCCATTGTGGGACAAACAACCCTAATGCCTCATCGTCTTTTGTTGCCACGTGGCCGCATTGATGGCCTACCCATGCAGCTAATGGTCATCATTACACCAAGTCAAGAACCTACCACGATGACAAAGAAGACCACGATGCAGGGCACCCATTTGGGCATGGATTCTCTTATATTGGATAATTTGCCTTTGACCTATCCCATGGATCGTGAAATGAAAAATATTCAAAACTTGCCACAACTTACCAATGTTATGCTTAAAGATGTCCTGATTTATCACAATGAAGAGCAAGGCATGTAAAATCTCAAGGAATGCCGGGGATGATCTCAAATTTCGACCAATGGACTGTAACGAACGAAAATGAAAAAGAAAAAACATGTGTTATTAGTTTTTAAGTTAATTGTAAATTTAAGAAAACGAAATGGATAAATAAAAGTTCAAAATTAAGCAATGCATTTATAGGTTTTTCTTTTGTATTTTTATATTTTAGACAGGGAAAATGAGGTAGAAAAATTCCTTAAATAAATGGAGACAAAAGAAAGTATCAGAACTTTAATCTAGTTTTGAAAACGGTGCAGATATAATTAAAGTTGAGAACACATAGTGTTTAATTTAGAATTGCATAAAATATTGCTATTTATTGACCCCTGGTTTCGTCCTTAATTAGTCGTTAAAATGTACGCGCTACGGTTTATTGCAACCTTGACATTTTAACTACTAATTATTTGTCACTTGTTTTGCCGCCTCCTTTAGACATCAAGTAGTATTTCGCTGTCATTCGGACAGACAACACCCGCAATATCGTTTGCAGCACATATCGTTGTGCATAGAAAGGCATATTGTTGCCACAGGTAAAATTGTTACCAACCACCAAACTAGCAATAAATAGTTCTATATATTAAGAAAAACTATTGTGTTTTATTTCTTTTTATATTTCCCCCCTACGGTCCACTGCTCGACGCATTCGGCATTTTACTCCCATCGGCGGAGCCCCTCTGAGCTAAACATTGGTCCAATCGAACCGGATATTCCAGCCCTCTTGGACGCTTTTGGAATCCACAATATACAGTCCATTACTCCTGCATTACAAGGTACGTATAGTGCAGTGTTGTTTTTAAGTGAGCTCGCGTTACTAAATATCCGCGACAATAACAAAACATTCGGTTTTGTTCAGGTCCAAAGGTCATTTTACAACGTCACATATTTCTTTTGTTTTGTTTCCCGCCAATCGTTGGCTTCTAATTTGGATGCTTGCATTCGGCAGCATCATAATCAAAACAAAACTCAAAAATAAAATTGTAGCAAAAATCGTTTTCTTTTTGTTTTGGTTCGTTTCAAACAACAAAACATTCAATATTTCTTTCGTTGATACCAACAAAAACCTCGTCGTTTTTATTTCTTAGTTTGGTGTGCTTTACTACGTAAAGCAAAGACCGCAATATTATTATTTTTGTTTGGTCTGTCCGCTCTAATATTGCAAATTGTTGTTGTTACATTTATTCTTTTTTCTCGTTGTAACAACAGTCAAATTTTCGGTTTTGTTTGTCGCAAACAACAACAACACTGTTGGATCATCCACCAACATCACTGCTTGCTTTGTCGTTGTTCTCTGATCAGCGCTTGTTGTTTGTGCTTTGTTAGATCAGTGAACGAACATAACAAACGAAGGAAGAATATTTTTGTGTATTCCTCTTTATGTCGTGTCCGTTTAGGTTGAGTACCTACACTACGTTGGTCGGTCACTTTGGTTTGTTAGATTAGTTGGCATTGGGTGTAAACTTATAGTTATTATTAAAGTTAAATTAATACAAATACTATAGTGCATTTAATTTTTGTTGTTGTTTTCAATCTTTTAAAAATTAATACACCCTATAGTCGGTCATTTTGGCTAATTAAATAAATAAAAATAAAATAGTTATTTTATTTATTTTTGTGTTTTTCCCCAAATTGGTTCAGTTTTTTTGCGATAATTATGGCCTTCGCTCCTCTACAAAATTTCATAAGAGACTCAGACGCTTTGATAGAATTTGGTGCACAAATCGGTGCAGTAAAAGATGATGGTATAGATATTAGTTTTTTAGAGGAAAGGAAGAGCAAGTTAGAAAAACTATGGCAATCCGTAAATAAATCGTTGCGTCTCTTAGAAAATTCGGAAAATGTAACAAAAGAACATCTGCATTTGGCAGAAAATAAACACAACGCTTCTTTAAACATTTACTCAAGCACTATGGCCACAATTAATAGAAAAATTATAAAAACTCGTTGTGTATCAAAAAATTTGATTAAAAACGCGGATAAAAATCAAGAGCAATCGGCTCAATCTCTTTTGGTTCCTGAATCGCAGGAAAATATGACCGCAAATATTTCTTCTGGTTGTGATATCGTTCACAATATGGCACTGCCCCCTATTGATATTGATATTTTTGAGGGAGATTTTTCTTCTTGGCCTTCCTTTCGGGATTTGTTTAGTGCCGTATATATAAATAATACCAGGTTGAGTGATGTCGAACGCATGTTCTATTTGCTTAATAAAACTGCTGGAGAAGCTCGGAAAATCGTTTCGCAGTTTCCTCTAACTAACCGTGGTTTCGCTTTCGCATGGAAAGCATTAAATGATGAATACAACAATATTCGAATATTGGTTCATCATCAACTAAAGTCGTTGTATAGTCTTCCAATTCTTCTAAAAGAAACTGCATCGGGTTTAAAAGAGATCCGACGGGGAATAAACAGTTGCATATTTTCAATGTCGACCTACAGCGTTCCCACAGATCAATGGGATCCGATACTGGTGTTTCTCTGCCTTCAACGTTTGCCAAAAGAAACGCTTGTACTATGGGAACAAGGTATCAAAAACAAATCGACTCTTTCTTCGTGGAAAGATTTAGACACCTTTCTTTCAGAAAGGATAAACACGCTTGTGTGTTTGGAAAATTATAGCGACAAATCGATTCCTTTGCCTAATTCAAATTCGTTTAATACCGCTACCAAGTCCAACTCTAAATGTTCGTATTCCCCTTCAATTGGAAAAACGTGTTTTCTTTGTAGTGAGAAAATCCATCGGCTTCATTTGTGTTCAAAGTTTAAGAATTTATCCCCCGCAAATAGGTTTGCATTCGTAAAGCGCAACGACCATTGTATAAATTGTTTGGTAAAGGGACATAAACTAGTAAATTGTACTAGTAAAAATAGATGTTGGAAATGTGGTCAACGTCATCACACGTTACTACATCGCGAGTCATTAAAACCGAATAGTGCGTTTCCGGTTCTGACTCCAAAGGCTTCGTCAAGCGCAGCAAAATCGTTGTTGTCAGCTTCAGCCCCAGTTTTTCGTCCCTCGAAATTTATATCCTCCACATCGGTTGGAGTCGAAAATCCAAAATCTGAATTTGTTCGTTCAAAATCACTACACCAAATGTCGAAGAGGAACCTGATTAAATTCATAAAAACCAATTTATCAGATGGAAATCATAAAGAGATATTAAAATCTGTAAACAATGTTGTAAAACGACCTTCACATAAAATCGGTCTCGCGACAACTGGCAATGTATATACCGACATTGGCACAGGGTCTCAATTGGAACCCCTCTCGAATATCGTTTCGGGAAACACGTAGCTCGATTGAAGTCTGAATCTGTAACTGCAGGTTCATCTGCGGCTTCAAAATATTACATTTCGTGTAATAATATGCTTGATTGAAGTCCGAATCTGTTACTGCAGATTCATCTGCGGCTTCATATTATCGTTGTAGCGGAGATGGATCCCGAATCTGTTACTGCAGATTCATTTGCGTTTCCATTCCCTACATTTTGTTCGAATAAAAAGCTCACGCTGCACTATACAACCTGTACCTACTACTGGAACTAATATAGATTAAGTTAATTGTGTTGAAACATGCTTTGATGTTTCAAGGGGGTCGGCATGTTTAATTTAGAATTGCATAAAATATTGCTATTTATTGACCCCTGGTTTCGTCCTTAATTAGTCGTTAAAATGTACGCGCTACGGTTTATTGCAACCTTGACATTTTAACTACTAATTATTTGTCACTTGTTTTGCCGCCTCCTTTAGACATCAAGTAGTATTTCGCTGTCATTCGGACAGACAACACCCGCAATATCGTTTGCAGCACATATCGTTGTGCATAGAAAGGCATATTGTTGCCACAGGTAAAATTGTTACCAACCACCAAACTAGCAATAAATAGTTCTATATATTAAGAAAAACTATTGTGTTTTATTTCTTTTTATATTTCCCCCCTACGGTCCACTGCTCGACGCATTCGGCATTTTACTCCCATCGGCGGAGCCCCTCTGAGCTAAACACATAGAACAAAATTTTTACTGGCTTAAATCAAGGGCTGGCATCTTCGTAAAATAAGAAAAAGGCGAAGGTGAACAAGTATAGATTACGGGCCGAAATTGAACTAAGTTAACCTGAAAATCCTTCGTTTTTTTGCGAAGAAGCTAGCCGATAACATACGCCAGTAAAAAATAGCCTTTAATACATTAGCACCTTACTGGCACCCTTTTTTCCTGGCTTAAGTCATCGGCTGGCTTCTTCGTATAATAAGGGAGGAAAAGAATGACGGATTCACCATCCTTCTTTATAGCAATATCAGGAACCTTATCGATTACACAAGACTTGTTCGGTGATATATTTGATTCGACCACGACTGGATCAACAAATCCATTTTCATTGATGGTACACAATTCTGCTTTGATTTCGTTGCAGAATTCAAGAATTCCTTCCACTGCCGTGTTGTACCAATTCTGCGTGTGTCCGACCTTTTATACCAAGCACCATCATGTGCTTCACGGTGAAATCGCAAGTTCAACAAGGGTAGAAAGAGTCCTTAGCAAGTTTTTAAGCAAGAACTTCAGGATATGCAAAGCTAAGTCTGGATTAGACCTTAATAAGTACTCGAGTATGATCCACAAGAATATGCCTGTCTGCGTAAGTATAGCAGAGCAGGATCTGCAAGGATAAGTATAAATAAGTACTCTAAGAAAGTATGTCCAATCTTAAACATGCTATTTCCGATATTTTTTGCTTTTATTAAAAAAAATTAAAGAAGTAATGTAAAAATTATGGCGTTTGACTTTGTTGCAGTTTTTTGTTTATCTCACCCTGTACATCTGTCGGCAAAACCGACTGATACTCTTTAACTTGTTAAATTTTTTGTATACCCTGCACCAAGTGTGGAGGTTATATTAAGTTTGTCATTCCGTTTGTAACACTTCGAAATATACATTTTAGACCCCGCAAAGTATATATATTGTTGATCAGCATACAATTCTGTGTCGATTCAGCGATGTCCGTCCGTCTATCCGTCTGTGGAAAACACTCTAGTTTCCGAACGAAATGAAATAGGTTGATAAAATTTTACTCAACAGTGTATTATGTCTGCAGGACTATTGGTATTGAAAATGGGTCCTGTAGGTCCACGTTTTGGTATAGCCCCCATATAATGGTACCTACCTGTTTTCGGTACTTTGGTGATTTAAGAGACTGTATTCACGGGAATTCTTTCAAATTTGATATTTGATGTTCTTAACAGATACTACAGCCTATGACAGAAAATTGTCTGTGAAGGTCCACGTCTTCGTATAGCCCCCATATAACGGTACCTCCCGATATTCGGTATTTTGATGATTATAGCGACATTATTCATCGGAATTTTTTCAAATTTGGTATTTGAAGTTTGAAATGAATACTGTGGCCTGCGACAGAAAATTGTCTGTGCAGATCCACGTCTTCCTATAGCCCCCATATAAAGGGTACATCCCGATATTCGGTATTTTGATGATTTTAGCGACATTATTTACCGGAATTGTTTCAATTTTGGTATTTGAAGTTCGTAATGGATAGTACAGCCTAAGACAAAAAATTGTACAGGTCCACGTCTTCGTATAGACCCATATAACAGTACACCCCGATATTCGGTATTTTGATGATTTTAGCTACATTATTCCCCGGATTTTTGTTTTTTTTTTTTTTCAAGTTTCGTATTTGAATATTGTAATGGCTTCTGACAAAAGTTGCCAATGCAGTTCCACGTCTTCGTATAGACCCCAATATAACGGCCACATTCGGTATTTTTAAGATTTTAACAGAATTTTTGGCGGATTTAATTTTTTTTTAATTTTCAACTTTGTTCCATATGTTGGAGGGTATTTTTATACCCTACACCACAAGGTGGTCAGGGTATTATGTTTTTGTGCATTTGTTTGTAGCAGGCAAAAGAAAACGTCCATCTGTTCGTCCGTCCGTCTGTCCATATATTTTTGTAAACAAAGTACAGTTCGAATTTATCGCCCGATCCAGATGAACATTTTTACAAATTGGAGATAATCGGTAAAAATTAAGATATAGCTCCCATATATATCTTCGCCCGATCTGCCTTTTATTGTGCACCAAACGTGTAATATCAGCCCGAATAGTATGGAATTTTGCACATACAACCTAATTAGGCCTGCAAATAAGTATGCCAAATTTGATTGAAATCGGTTCAGATATAGCTATAGCTCCCATATATATACTGTTCATCCGATTTGTTCTTTTTGTCCTCCGCTGCCGTAATATGCACTCTGTAACAACAATATTTGAGGAAATATATCAAATTCAGCTCAGAAATACCTTTGCTAAATTTCATCGAGATCGGTTCAGATTTGGATATAGCTCCCACATATAACTTCGCCCGATTTACCTTTTATTGTGCACCAAACGTCTAATATTTGTCCAAATGGGATGGAATTTGGCACTTTCGACCGAATTGAGTCTAGAAGCTAGTATGTCAAATTTGGTGAAGATCGGTTAAGATATAGCTACAGCTCCCATATATATTGCTCATCAGATTTGTTATATTTGTTATCCACAGCCGTAATATGCACTCTGTAACAACAATATTTGGGAAAATATATCAAATACAGCTCAGAAATACCTTGGCTAAATTTCACCGAGATCGGTTCAGATTTGGATATAGCTCCCATATATAACTTCGTCGGATTTACTTTGTATTGTGCACCAAACGTCTAATATTTGTCAAAATGGGATGGAATTTGCACTTATTACCGAATTGAGTCTAGAAGCTAGTATGTCAAATTTGGCGAAGATCGATTCAGATATAGCTATAGCTCCCATATATATTGTTCATCCGATTTGTTATATTTGTTACCCACAGCCGTAATATGCACACCGTAATAACGATATTCAGGGAAATATATGAAATACAGCTCAGAAATATCTTTGCCAAATTTTATCGAGATCGGTTTCGATTTGGATATAGCTCCCATATATATTTTTATCCGATTTCAAATTAATTGTGCACCAATTGGGCAAAACAAGTCCGAATTTAAAAGATACAAATGCTTGGGCATATTTAGTCCTTTGAACTTTAAATTATAATTATAATCATAGCGTGTATGATTGAATTCTCCCATAAAAACTTTTAATTGTTATGTGGAGCTCTACAAAGGGTATCATAAAGTCGGCCCCGCCCGTCTTCAAGACTTTCTTTACTGGTTTACTTGTTAAATATACCTTGTTCTGTAAGTGAGAGAATGTTTGGTGTTAGAGAATGGTCATTAGACGATTTCTTGAAAAGAAATTATTAAAAGTTGATATTCCAGTATTTTAATCGCATTGTGGAATTAGGAAAGACTCAAATTTAAAAAAAAAAATGTCAAAGAGTGCTGGCCAAACTCTGTGTTCTAAACATGTGCCTCTTACTTTTTACATTCCCCCCTTTCCCCTATTGTCTCTCCCCACGTACAATAGATTAATCATAAACAAGGCGTATCCACTCTTCATCATCACCATCATCATCATTACAAATAATGACAACACCCACCACTCCATCTCTCTCTCTCCCATCCTCTCTAACTTCCCGTTAATCAATAAAACACCCATGACAGTTAAGTTTTCATAAAATGTGTATTTTTTATTTGAAATTGATTTAAGTTTGCAAATGTTTTTATTTAATTTTATTTAGCATTTCTTGTCTTTTTTATTTTTTGATTAATAATAAATGAAATAGTGTATTTCAATAACATCTAAATTTTGCATTAGCCTTCATTCTATTCTATTGCGTATTTGGTATAAACTTATTTTAGCCATTCTCTGGGGAGAGACAGGGACAAATAAATGAAAGACAAATGTTTGCCCTGGAAAGTTATTACTTCAGGGCTCCAATAAAGCTTTTTTTTAAAGAAAAAGATCTCAAATAAAGGCCAATTTCAAATATGTCTTCATGCTTGGGTTATTCCGGGTTTTATTAAAGAATAATTTATTTTTATGAATTATTTCATATTTTTCGCATTTTTGTGTTTGGTTTTAAACATCTACATTTGATATTTGTTGAGTTTTTTCTTTTTTGGATAATAAATTTGAATGTGTTCCATAAAGTTGATATATTTGATGTTTATTTTCTTTCGGGTTTTGAAGCTGTTTTTATTTTGTCTTTGTCTTAATATTTTTGTGTGGAAAACTAAAACGGCGGCTAAGTTCTTGATTTTTTCTTTTTGACAACTAGTGTTCTTAAATATTCCCAGTGTTTGTTTTTTACTCTCTTAACTCCGAATCGGAGCTTGGAGACTACTGCCAGTGTAAAACAAATTTCATAAATAACTCCTTACAGGATATGCCACAAATTTCATTTCCAATTAAAGGCATGCTATTTTTTTCGTTGCAGTATCCTTCTCCTCCTCATGCTCCTTCAGCTCCTTTTCCAAAATATCTTCATCATCACAGCAAATATGTGTAAAGAAACAATAATATTTATAAATATTTAATTTTTTTTACTTAATTGATTTACGAAGTTGTTGATTTTCCATGCTTCCTTTGTTGTTCTTCTTTTGTTTTTGCTCTTACTTTCGCTCCACAACAAGCTTAACAGGCACATCCACCCTCAGGGTCCTTTTGCTCATTCTGCTGGCCCAACTGTATATCCTGCATGGCATCCGAGGGCTTATTATCCGCAGCCGAATCCATGCCCGGCAAGGCGGCAGCCACACGGCGGAACAGCAACTTGACATTATAACCCGACTTGGCACTGGTCTCAATGAACATAACATTCAATTCCTTGGCCTTGCGTTCACCCTCCTCGGTGGAGACCAAACGCTTGTCGGCCAAATCTGTTTTGTTTCCAACCAACATGATTATGACATCACTACCCCTTTCGGTGCGCACATCATCGATCCACTTGGAAGTCTGATAGAATGAATTGGTATTGGTAATGTCATAGACCACCACAGCCACTGTAGAGTCGCGTATGTACGACGGTATCAGCGAGCGAAAACGTTCCTGACCTGCAGTATCCCACAACTGAAGACGCACAGTGCGATCCTCCAGATACATGGTCTTCGAGAGAAAATCAATACCAATCGTGGCCTGATAGGTGTTGTCGAACGAGTCGTACATGAAACGAGTTATTAGCGAGGTCTTACCAACACTCTGCTCCCCCAGGAATACCAGCTTGAATTTACGCAAGGGATTGCCAAAATCACCAGATGACATAGTTGCCTGGGGCAATGGTGAGTGGGGATTGGGTGACATGTTGTTTTAGTTGTTGTTTTTTTTTTTTTTCTCTCTAAATTCTTCTTAAACTTTTCTCTTAAAATTGCACAACTTTCTTCTTTTTTCCAAAAACTTCTTTACCTCCTGGGGGAAAATTGAAATTTTTGGAAAAAGAAAATTCTACTTCTTTTTGGGGAGTTTTTCTCTGTCTATTTTAATTTTTTTTTTGCTGGCTCACTTATAGATTTTTCCCAAGCAGGAGTTTGCTGACCTCTTACGTTTCAGTTGGGGTATTACTTGCTAGGCGAATGTATAAAATATGAATAACCATACACACCATACACAACGAATCAGCGAAACGAGCGAGTACAAGGATGAAAAAAAAGGATAAGGGAAAAAGGAAGTTTGGTTTGGCTGGTTTTTCGATGTGGCAACACTGTTAAAGGGAGGGTTGGAACAACCCCAAAAGAAGCGATTGTTTTTTATTTTGCAACGGTATTTGTTGCCTTTCGGCGAGAAAAACGGAGAGACATTAAGAGGAGTTTCGAGCATGGCAATGCCTGAAGTAAAAATATAAAAAGTCGTAGTTAAAGAAACACTTGTAACTTTAACTCAATCAAGTCAATAACCCATTTTTTTTATAAACCTGTCCCCTCTCTCCAGAGGGAGACCAAAGCTCCAAGCTTTCGATTTTTCAATTGATCACCAAAAAGTTTGTAAAAATATTGTGGCTGACACCAGTTGAAGCAGAAATATCAATAAGAGGCTCGTGACTTCGGAACCACGGAGTTTAAAATTGGGGGGTATATGTAGATTTGGGAAATACAATATAAGATCCTGATCTGAAGGAAAAATAGGAGAAAATTTTGAGAACGTTAAGAAAACAAGTTAAAATGTATCTGTCCGACAAATGTATACCCTCAACTAATGTTCGATTATTTAAATATATATATTGAGTTCTGTTATGATTATTCAAATTGTGGACCCTATATGGTGTAGGTTCCGAAGGATATATGATATAAATATTGCGACGTACCAGGTTTGGACTATATCGTCTACTCCCTTCATACATATATATTATCTTCTCAACAGTTCTTGTGTTACCAAAAATGTTTGTAATAAATCTTGAACAGTATGTGGAGAAGGTACCACAGGGAATGGTCCTATCTCTATCATCTTTACAGCAGATCTTGTGTTGATAGAAATGTTGAGAAGTACCAAGTTTGAATAAAATCGGAAGTTAATTTCGCGTTTTATGAGCTTCATGGATATTCAAAAGGTTGACCCGTTGTGAGGGATATACCTGAAGGAGTTGCTTGATATATTCCATCTTCACATCAGATCAAGTGTTAGTAGGAATAATGTTATGTGTAAAATATGAAGAGAACCGGATGCTTATTTGGAATTTTATAATCGTTTCGATTATTCAAAGTTTTGACCCTTTGTGGAGGAGTTACCAGAAGTAGTGGACCGATATATTCCATCTTCACACCAGACCTTGGCTTAAATAAAATATTGCGATGTATGTAATTTAAAGACAGTCGGACTCTTACATCATATTTTAAAAGAGTTATAATTATTCAAAATTTTGACCATTTGTGGTGGAGGTACATGATGGAGTGGACCGATATAGACCATTTTCACACCTGACCTATAACTGATGCAAATATTAGGATTTGCAAAATTGGAGCAAAATCGGATTGTCCTTTCTATTTCTGTGCAGTAAAATATTTTATTTGAAAATGTCGACCTTTTGTGTGGGAGGTAACAGAAATAGTGGATCGATATTGCCCATCTCCGAACTCGATCTAAGTTTAACAATAATATTACGTTGTACCAAGTTTGGACCAAATCGAATACTTCCTTCTAGAGTTATCGTGCGCACCAGCCAGACATACGGACGGATGGACGGACCTCGCTAGATCGGTCCAAAGAGACAAAGGTCTTAAACCGAAATCTCGATGAGGCACTTTTTGACTGTATTAAATGATATATACCCTATGTAGCCATACGGCTACACCTCTCAGTATGACCGAACTGTAGAAGAATATATAGAAATACAGGGTGAGATAAAAAACTGCAACAAAGTCAAACGCCATGATTTTTTTCATTTTTTTTTTATTTTATTAAATGAAAGAAAAAAATGTCGGAAATAGCATCAAATTTTAAAATAAGATCTGCGGCCTTTGTCTGCTTGCCCAAGGCTTTAATACACCCTCCAGAATATTTTCGAGATAATATTCGGCATTTATTCTGATGCCACGGTCGATTAATACGAGCGGAGAGCGACCATCTGCTGTTATGGCTACACACACCATCACCATGGCCGGCGCTTGAGTTCCGGTGGCCAACCGAAGGTGCACATTTTCAGCTGACCTCCTTGGCAAGTAAACACTATCATTTTGTTTGTTTACAAACTGCTGGACAACCAATGTTTTCTCATCGGAGAAAATCAAATTCGGCAGTTCGCCACTTTCGGCCAAGCGAAGCAACTCTTTAGCACTTTTAAATCTATTTTCTTTCGGTGTTGTGTTGCGGTGTAAGTTCTTGCACTTTTTGGAATTTCGATGGCTTTACTTATTTATTTCAATTATTTTTCAATATTTGCCGAATGGAATATTGCGACATGTTCAGCTCACGAAACATTTTTCGACCACTGCGACACGGATTTCGATCAAGTCGCTTCTTTACTTTTCGAACCTTTTCTGCTGATGTTGCTGTTCTATTCTTCCGTCCACCTACTTGACATCGGGCTAGGCTACCAGTATCACGGTAACGAGCGATGGTACGAGGCATAAAAGATTTATCCACATTTAAATGCTGGAGTGCTCTAACGATAACCACTTGTGGTTTTCCAGTCAAATATAAAGAAATCACACTATCACGCTTTAATTCCATCACGAATCTCTTTTTTCTGGAAAAATTTCACCAAAATGCTTTTGTACGCTTGTAAACAATATAAGATGGTAGAATAATACGGGTGGATGCATCGACACTTGGGAAATTTTTAAATGTTTTTTTTTTTTTTTTTTTCAAAAATAAGTTTATTTTTATATGTTTTCTTATACGGCGTCAATTGGAGATTGTTATGATATCAATTTTTCAACCAATTTAACCAATTTGAATAACAGCTCATTGTCCCACCAGCTGTGCCGATGCGACTACTTATATTCTTCTACCAGGCAATATAATGAACTATCACTGGAATAATTTTAACAGCTGTCGGACGAGTGGCTTAGAAATGACAGAAGTCTGAAGTTGGTTGTAGTTTTTTCATCTCACCCTGTATAACAGAGGTTTACACAATATCAACAAAGCACGAACGGCAATGTAAGTTTCTTTCAACCATTGATTTTAAATTTTTGGTTTGGATTTTTCAAAACAATTAATACAAACATAAAATTGACAGAAGTAGGGTAAGAAATGTTAATGTTTTTCTACAAATGATTTGCGAGATGCTCTTCGTTTGCATTTTGCATTTGTTTTCTCTCTCGAGAGAGAGAATATCGTATTTTCACTCAGTGACTTCTTACTGAGTAAATGTTACAGGGAATGTAAACGAAAGAACCTAGTAAATGCCCAGATTCTATAGCAGTATTACCATATTCTAATAATTTCTTTAATTGCAACAGCATTGCCATATGAAAATAAGTCGTTCCTAGTAACAACTATCCATATCCGGTTTATAAGCTCACATTTGAACTGGAGTTAATATAAAAATTATTAAAATTATAATTATTCAGAAATATAAAATAAATTTGTATTTATTTAAAATATATAATAAAATTCAAGTACTGCTAATTCACTAAGGTTCACCTGCAAAATCCCTTATAATGACACGATTCTGCGCACTGTAAAGGATATTTATTGCAATTTTTGACATTTCATTTTGTTATTCTTTTTGGGAAGTAAATATAGAAGAGAACGCAAGAAAAGGACACTGTGGGGTTGTATTGATTTTTATTTTCTTGCCAAACGTCAGTTGACCATTTCCCAGAAAAACAAAAACAACACAAACTATACACACGAAAAGAACATTTTGCGTGTGTGTGAGTGTAGAATCCTTAGATTCTTCATTAGACGTAGTGGTGCAATTTCCATGTAACTTCTTAGGATTAGGAAGCCATTAGTTGTCTTCCACCCAAAAAAACAAAAACCCGTAGCCATTAACCCAAGACGATACAACATCCCGGCATCAAAAGCTTGTGAATGCTCATTGAATCCTATCGAAATTTCATTGTTGAGCTAGTGACCACACAGTGCAGTATGAAGCGTCAGAATGTTAGGACGCTATCATTGGTGGTGTGTACATTTACCTATTTGTTGATCGGAGCAGCTGTCTTCGATAGCTTGGAATCGGATTTCGAATCGAAACGTTGGGATTTCCTGCAGGCGGTGAAAAATAATTTCATGAAAAAATACAATGTCACAGCGGAGGATTTTCGAATGATGGAAATTGTGATAATTGAGAATAAGCCCCACAAGGCCGGGCCACAGTGGAAATTTGCGGGGGCGTTTTATTTTGCCACTGTTGTGCTGGCCATGATTGGCTATGGGCACTCAACACCGGTGACCATTGGGGGTAAGGCTTTCTGCATGGCCTATGCAATGGTGAGTGGAAATATTTGATGGTTATTAAAAATAAATCATCTTTAATTCTTCCTCCCCATACAGGTTGGTATACCCCTGGGCCTGGTTATGTTTCAGTCGATTGGTGAACGTTTGAATAAATTCGCCTCGGTCATCATACGAAGGGCTAAGCGTTACATGCACTGCAGCCATACCGAGGCCACCGAAATGAATCTGATGTTGGCCACCGGAATGTTGTCATCGATCATAATAACCACAGGAGCAGCCGTCTTTTCCCGCTATGAGGGCTGGAGCTATTTCGATAGTTTCTATTATTGTTTTGTGACCTTGACTACCATTGGTTTTGGCGACTATGTGGCTCTGCAAAATGATCAGGCTTTGATGAATAAGCCTGGATATGTGGCTCTAAGTTTGGTCTTTATCCTCTTTGGCTTGGCAGTGGTGGCGGCCAGTATCAATTTGCTGGTGCTACGCTTTATGACCATGTAAGTTGCTGTTAGGTTGATCTATTCTAGATATGTTCCAGGTTTAGAATACCATCAAATGGACTACTTGGCATGGGAGATCACTAAATTTTGGGAAGAGTTAAAACTTTCTGAGGTATCTTTTAGATATAAAAGACATCTGAGGTCTCATATGGCCAGATGGGTTCCAATGGGTCATTTATATATGGAATCTCCCAAAGCCTTGTACCATAGGTGGAAGACATTTTAAGGAGAGCACTAAATTTCTGGAAGAAATAAAACTTTCTGACGGATCTTTTAAATAAAAAAGACCCTTAAGAGGTCTCATATGACCAGATGGTTTCCATGGGTCATTTATATATAGAATCTCTCAAAGTCTTATGCCATAGGAGGGAGAGATTTTAGGGAGACCACTCAATTTCTGGAACAATTAAAACTTTCTGAGGGATCTTTTAGATAAAAAAAAACCCCTTAAGAGGTCTAATATGGCCATATTGGTTCCAATGGGTCATTCAAATATAGAATCTCTCCAAGGCCCATACCATAGATGAAATGCATTTTAAGAATTCTTTCCAAGATAGAAATGCTTTTATCAGCCTTCTTTGCAAGCAGGACTTCCAAAAAGTGCCCTTGACATCCTCTATATAACATGTTTACCGAAAATCTCTCTTTTTCTCCTTCCAGGCAAGCCGAAGACGCCAAACGTGACGAACAAGATGCCCAAAATCTGGCGGCCGCCAATCAACCGGTCACCTTCGACACCGAGCACAGCTACAACATACACGGCAAACTTCTGAATAGTTCCAACTACATGACCGAATACGATGAAACTGCATCGATTTGTTCGTGTACCTGTCTGGGCGGTACCCGCTGCATGAATCACGAAACCTTTGCCGATCCCGATTTCAGGCCAACCGATATTATTGCCAGTACGATTAGCTTGAAACGGGCCTCGGTCTGATATCAATCGATGCCCCAGTTGGCTGAATGTGATTGTTATGGCCGTATGGTGTCCGGAACGTCTCATTGTTATTTGAATTGTTGTGCCAAAAATGAAACCTCCAAATCGCAAGAATGCATTGGTTATCGTATATTGAAATATTCATCAGATAGTCCCAGCTTTATGTGTAGTAATTCTTCCTAAGTGGCCAAAAGTGGAGGCAAAATGAAGAAAATCAAATTATTGCAATTAGTTATTCCAAATGAAGAAATTAGAAAAACAAAAAAAAACAGAACATCCTTTTATCTTGTATTCTTCCAAATATATAATAAACGACGAAACACAAAAAAATTGTTTTGAGGACTTACATAATTCTGAGAAGGTGACATGACCAAAAGGTCTTATTATGGAGGACCAGAAAGTGTTTTTTTTTCATAGAAGACTTCTGGTCTTCTATGAGGAGGTCTTCTCATAGAAGATCCGAATGTGGTCTCCTCATAGAACGCCCACAGGTGATCTTCTCAAAGAATACCCGAAGATACTCTTCTCATAAAAGACCCGAAGGTGATCTTCTCCTAGAAGACCTGAAGGATGGTATTCACATAGAAGACGAGAAGACCAATCCTCTAAAACAGAGATCAAAAATTCGTCTCAAAGACCAGAAGGTCTTCTCAAAGAAGGCAAAATGTCTTCCCATAAAAGACCAAAGGTTCTTCTCATAAAAGACCAAAGGGTCTTCTGATAAAAGACCAACAGGTTTGTTGAAACAAGACAAGGACTTCTATGAAAAAAAAAAACTTCAGGCATTATACAGGTCAAACGCCATAATTTTTTTATTTTTTTTTTAATTTCATCGAACGAAAGCTAAAAGTGTCGGAAATAACATCACATTTTAGAATAAGTTTAGATTTGTTCGAATTGGTCACCTTTAGCATGAATTATGGCATTCAAACGGCCAATGAAATCGTCACACGCTGCCCGAATGTTGCTCTGCGGAATTTTGGTCCATTCCCGGCGAAGCGCTTGCTTGAGGTGATCGACACTTTGGTTTTTTTTGGTGCCAACCTTGCTTTCCAAAATACTCCAGACACAATAGTCCAACGGATTGGTATCCGGACACTTTGGTTTTTTTTTTGGTGCCAACCTTGCTTTCCAAAATACTCCAGACACAATAGTCCAACGGATTGGTATCCGGATATTTTGGTAGCCGTTGTGCGCTGGATATGAAGCGAGGGACCTCATTTTGTAACCATTCTAGGGTGGCACGTGCTGAGTGCCATAGTGCTGAGTCCGGTTGTCCAAGGTCAAAATGTTTGCGTGCCCATGGCTTGAATACACCCTCCAGAATATTTTCGCGATAATATTCAGTATTTATTCTGATGCCACGGATTAATACTAGCGGAGAACGACCATCTGAAGTTTGTTGCAGTTTTTTCATCTCATCCTGTAGAAGAAGATCTTCTGATAGAAGATCAGATGGTCTCCAATAGCCGATTAAGGTCTTCTTATGGAAGAAAAAAGGTCTTCTCGTAGGAGACAAAAGGCCTTCTCGTAGAAGACAAGAAAGTCTTCTCATAGAAAACCAGGAAGGTCTTTTCATAGAAGACGTGAAGGTCTTCTCATAGAAAACCAGGAAGGTCTTCTCATAGAAGACGTGAAGGTCTTCTCATAGAAGACGTGAAGGTCTTCTCATAGAAGACGTGAAGGTCTTCTCATAGAAGACGTGAAGGTCTTCTCATAGAAGACGTGAAGGTCTTCTCATAGAAGACGTGAAGGTCTTCTCATAGAAGACGTGAAGGTCTTCTCATAGAAGACGTGAAGGTCTTCTCATAGAAGACGTGAAGGTCTTCTCATAGAAGACGTGAAGGTCTTCTCATAGAAGACGTGAAGGTCTTCTCATAGAAGACGTGAAGGTCTTCTCATAGAAGACGTGAAGGTCTTCTCATAGAAGACGTGAAGGTCTTCTCATAGAAGACTTGAAGGTCTTCTCATAGAAGACGTGAAGGTCTTCTCATAGAAGACGTTAAGGTCTTCTCATAGAAGACGTTAAGGTCTTCTCATAGAAGACGTTAAGGTCTTCTCATAGAAGACGTTAAGGTCTTCTCATAGAAGACGTTAAGGTCTTCTCATAGAAGACGTTAAGGTCTTCTCATAGAAGACGTTAAGGTCTTCTCATAGAAGACGTTAAGGTCTTCTCATAGAAGACGTTAAGGTCTTCTCATAGAAGACGTTAAGGTCTTCTCATAGAAGACGTTAAGGTCTTCTCATAGAAGACGTTAAGGTCTTCTCATAGAAGACGTTAAGGTCTTCTCATAGAAGACGTTAAGGTCTTCTCATAGAAGACGTTAAGGTCTTCTCATAGAAGACGTTAAGGTCTTCTCATAGAAGACGTTAAGGTCTTCTCATAGAAGACGTTAAGGTCTTCTCATAGAAGACGTTAAGGTCTTCTCATAGAAGACGTTAAGGTCTTCTCATAGAAGACGTTAAGGTCTTCTCATAGAAGACGTTAAGGTCTTCTCATAGAAGACGTTAAGGTCTTCTCATAGAAGACGTTAAGGTCTTCTCATAGAAGACGTTAAGGTCTTCTCATAGAAGACGTTAAGGTCTTCTCATAGAAGACGTTAAGGTCTTCTCATAGAAGACGTTAAGGTCTTCTCATAGAAGACGTTAAGGTCTTCTCATAGAAGACGTTAAGGTCTTCTCATAGAAGACGTTAAGGTCTTCTCATAGAGACTTAAGGTCTTCTCATAGAAGACGTGAAGGTCTTCTCATAGAGACGTTAAGGTCTTCTCATAGAAGACGTTAAGGTCTTCTCATAGAAGACTTTAAGGTCTTCTCATAGAAGACGTTAAGGTCTTCTCATAGAAGACGTTAAGGTCTTCTCATAGAAGACGTTAAGGTCTTCTCATAGAAGACGTGAAGGTCTTCTCATAGAAGACGTTAAGGTCTTCTCATAGAAGACGTTAAGGTCTTCTCATAGAAGACGTTAAGGTCTTCTCATAGAAGACGTTAAGGTCTTCTCATAGAAGACGTTAAGGTCTTCTCATAGAAGACGTTAAGGTCTTCTCATAGAAGACGTTAAGGTCTTCTCATAGAAGACGTTAAGGTCTTCTCATAGAAGACGTGAAGGTCTTCTCATAGAAGACGTGAAGGTCTTCTCATAGAAAATCAGGAAGGTCTTCTCATAGAAGACGTGAAGGTCTTCTCATAGAAGACGTGAAGGTCTTCTCATAGAAGACGTTAAGGTCTTCTCATAGAAGACGTTAAGGTCTTCTCATAGAAGACGTTAAGGTCTTCTCATAGAAGACGTTAAGGTCTTCTCATAGAAGACGTTAAGGTCTTCTCATAGAAGACGTTAAGGTCTTCTCATAGAAGACGTTAAGGTCTTCTCATAGAAGACGTTAAGGTCTTCTCATAGAAGACGTTAAGGTCTTCTCATAGAAGACGTTAAGGTCTTCTCATAGAAGACGTTAAGGTCTTCTCATAGAAGACGTTAAGGTCTTCTCATAGAAGACGTTAAGGTCTTCTCATAGAAGACGTTAAGGTCTTTCTCATAGAAGACGTTAAGGTCTTCTCATAGAAGACGTTAAGGTCTTCTCATAGAAGACGTTAAGGTCTTCTCATAGAAGACGTTAAGGTCTTCTCATAGAAGACGTTAAGGTCTTCTCATAGAAGACGTTAAGGTCTTCTCATAGAAGACGTTAAGGTCTCTCATAGAAGACGTTAAGGTCTTCTCATAGAAGACGTTAAGGTCTTCTCATAGAAGACGTTAAGGTCTTCTCATAGAAGACGTTAAGGTCTTCTCATAGAAGACGTGAAGGTCTTCTCATAGAAGACGTGAAGGTCTTCTCATAGAAGACGTGAAGGTCTTCTCATAGAAGACGTGAAGGTCTTCTCATAGAAGACGTGAAGGTCTTCTCATAGAAGACGTGAAGGTCTTCTCATAGAAGACGTGAAGGTCTTCTCATAGAAGACGTGAAGGTCTTCTCATAGAAGACGTAAAGGTGTTTTCATAGAAGACGTGAAGGTTTTCTCATAGAAGACGTGAAGGTCTTCTCATAGAAGACGTTAAGGTCTTCTCATATAAGACGTTAAGGTCTTCTCATAGAAGACGTTAAGGTCTTCTCATAGAAGACGTTAAGGTCTTCTCATAGAAAACCTGGAAGTCAACTCATAAAATACCTAAATGTCTATTCATAGAAGACCTGGAAGTCTTCTCAAAGAAGACCTGGAAGTCTTCTCAAAGAAAACCTGGAAGTCTTCTCATAGAAGACTTGAAATTCTTCTCATAGAAGACCTAAATGTCTTCTTAGAGAAGACCTGAATATCTTCTTATAGAAAACCAGGAAGGTCTTCTCATAGAAGACTAAGGGGCCCTCTCATAGACTATACTAAAATTCCTTCTCCTGGAAGACAAAAGGACGATAATGTCTTCTAGGAGACCAAAAGGTCTTCTATAAGACCAAAGAGGTTTTTCATAGAAGGGCAAATAGTCTTCTCATAAAAAAAATTCTCTCCTAAAAATCAGATATAAATCATAAAATTCGATTATATGAATCATTTATTTCAATTACTCTAAATACTTAAACAAATTGTGTTCCATAAATATATATATATATGTATTTACGTTTTTTATATATATGTATGTATATAAAACTCTATACTGTCCATTTAAAGTAATTGAACCTGGCTTCGAAATAAATGAAATGAGGAAAAACAAATGTTACAGTGAACCAAAAAAAAACAAACAGAGCTTCTTGTTGTGGAAACCATAAATGCTACCAAGACATTGGCATACCAACAAAGTTGGCATTCAAACAATACAAACTCGAAAAGGAAACTTACAATCATCATCATCGCAGAGACAAATGTGTTTTCCTTAATCTCGCCCTCTTGCCTTCTCTTGACAATTGATTTCTAATTCCACAACAAGCCCCAGTAATCATAAAAATAGGTTAGTATTAATTATTAAAAAATATAAATTAATAAAATAATGATAATAATAAATAAAAATTATATGCTATGAGGCATAAATTCAAAGCAACAACGGCTTCCTTAAATATATAAACTATTCATCAAATAATGCAAAGTAGGTTTCAAAATGCTTAAAAAGAAACTACTTCTTACAATAATTATTAAACATATTAAATTAAATATATATGTATATGCTTAAATCAAATGATCGATCATAATGGCTAGAGAGCAGCAACCACTGATTAAAAAAAATAAACAAAACAAAAAAAAATCTATGATAAGGCCATCAATTTAAAGTGGTGCTACAGTGGGCAATGAAATTCTGCAAAGCAATTCATGTGTTTATCCGTGTGTGTTTGTGTGTGAGTGATTGTATTGGTGTGTAATTAATATTTAACTAGACGATATATTTTGAATTAATTGTGACTAACAAATTTAGTTGGAACAGCTGCAGGGGAGGACGAACCACCCTCCACATTGAAGAACTGAGCTAACGACCGAGAGAGGGAGAGAGAGCAAATGTGTGTGTATGTGTTATCCTTCTGTCTCGTTTCCTTTACACATCATCGAACAGTCCCCGCGGTGGTTCTATGCGATTGGATCCCGAGGTGGCCATGAAATCATCTTCTTCATAATCACCAAATTCCAAACGATAATGACTGGTATTAGGTGGTTGTACTTGAGTGCTCCGACCAAAACGACTGCCGATTTCATCCGACAAACCGCCTCTAGACGCCAGTGTGTCATTGTAACGGGAGTTCGTTGATGGTTGGTGGCCCTTAAACGCCACATGGGCCTCAGTGCTAACCCCAAAACGTTCCTTCAATTCATCAGACAGGGATCGTGGCAAGGTGTCATAACGCAAATTATCACCATTACGTATTAAATCATCAGAGGGTACATTTGCACCCACGCGACTACCAACCCCTCCGCCACCACCCGTTGTTGTCGTTGATGACGAATTATTGGCATTCAAATTTCCATATTTGTTGACATAAATATTGGCGGTTATTGCCTCATTGTTTCGTGAAAACTCCCTTCTCCGATTCATGGCCTCTTCGGCCCGTTGACGCCGTCTCTTCTCACGGGCAATTAGGTCCTTGCCTTCCTGTACCAATTCCGTGGCAATTGTTTCATTTTGCAAAAACTGCTGGAAACCCAATGCATTTAGGGCCCGTGAACCCAAACTAAACCAGGTGGCCAAACAAAAGGCCAACATGCACATGGGAAAGTAGATATTGAAACCATTCGATATAATGCCAATAACATCCATGTGACCCATAATTTGGGTATAGTAGGTCTCCATGACACGTTCCTTGATAATATGCGAATCCATGTGTATGAGGCCCAAGAAATTCAAACACATGGGCGGGGTGAGGCGACACAACAACATGCCACTAAATATCAAACTATGTTCATTGGTCTGATGATGCGGCGCCAAATAGTAGAGATTCAGGAAACGTATTCTCAATATCGTCGAATAAGTACAATAGAAGAGGTAGCACAACACAATCATTGAAAACACTTCGATGGTCAGGAAATCATAGCCATGCTTGGCCACGTTGATGACATTGGCAAAGATCGATAAGACCGGTTTACGTTGGAAAAATGTCAGCTCGCTCCACACCACCATGCCGGACATAATGGCCGTGATCACACACAGAGACTTGAGCAAAGGGCTGCGCAACACACATGCCCAATACCAATGCAATGTGGGAGAATAAAAGAATCGTCCCATTTGGGAACGGGGTTTTGTAAACTCCGCCTTGAAACGTCTATCCGATGAATGCATATTCCTCGACACATCTTCCAAATACAAAACCTTTTCCACCTGTACACTCCATAGGGCTTCGGTGCGTTGCAATGTTTGCAGAGATTTTATCACTTGTCTATGCACACGTACCAATGCTTTTCCGGATGGAACTATGGTGGAGGTGCCACCACCATTGCCACCCCGCGAATAGTTACGTGCAGCTCTTTCTCGTAGCTCAGTGGGTACTTTTCTTAGAATTGTTTCCACACATTCACGTAATTCGTGGTTATTGGGTATCGATCGTGTTATGCCCTCCAACGATTCCAAAACATCATCAACATTCTCCTCAGCCTCGGCTTTGTCGGCACTCAATTTTGCTGCTTTAAAATAGGCATATTGAAGGGTAAAGCCTGGTTTGGCATTGTTCCACAATGACCGTGGCACCTCCACCAGGGCATAACCTGAAAGAAAAAGGGAAGGAGTTACAGAGTTCTCATCTAAAAACCTTTACACGATCCACCATACATACAAGACCTTTAGAAGTTTCTCTATACAAAGAAGAAACCTTTTTAGGTCTTTAAAAGATTTCTGCAAGACACTCTCTGCATAGAAGGCCTTTACAGATCCACCATACATAGAAGATCTTTTAAGATCCTCAATACAAAAGATCTTCCGTGCATAGAAGACTTTTATAAGATCCTCCTAAAACCTTCAGAAAGGAATCTTTCTATATAAGACTTTTAGAAAGCCGTCTGGCGATAGAAGGCCCTCAAAAAGTCTCCTACCTTTAGAATACTTTTAAGAAGTCTCATCCCTTTAGAAGACGTTTAAAAAGTCGTCTATATTTTAAAGAACTGACCTTCACAAGATTTTGTTATGTATGGAAATCGTTTACAATATCTTCTGCTTATACAACAGGTTCTTTGGAAAGTCTTTTACACATAGCCAAATATTTTCAGGAGGTGTTCTAGATATAGAAGACCTATAATAGGACCTCTGCCTATAGAATATCAATAGGAAGAGGAAGAGCTTCACAATGCATTCTATATATATTTTATTTTGTCCTCTTCGCTTTGAATTCCACTTACCCAACAATAACACCAACAAAAACAGACCCCATGTATTCGATGCTGACGATGCTATAGCCTTCAATTTTTGCCAATCCAATGAGACGCCCTTGGCCGCAATATATATTAACAATATGCCACATATAAACAAATATGATCCATAATAAATGGCATTCTCTATCAAGGCCGATTTCAATTTGCCCTTTATCGTAAAGTCTCCTGCTTTCAAATACGACTGCATTAAAGGCATTATCAACCAGGTGAGAAATTGTGAACTCCAATATATGATGCGCCACAGATTGGGGAAAACTTCATCGGGAATCATTCCCCAGGGTTGTTGACATTCTGCTAATTTCGCAGATGCCAAGGCATTAATTGAAGATGACGATGACAATGATGTTGGGGATGAGTCATTGCGTTTCAGCGAATGCTGATGTTGAGCATGTATTGTGACAGTTGTGCCTGCGGGCAAAGTGGCAGACGTTGATGCTAGTGTTGTTATTGCTGTGATATTGTGTTCTTGTACACATTGCCGATACAGTGTCTGGAAAGGGGGAATTAAAAAATTAAGTTATAGCCATATTTAATAAATCTCTTTGACTTACCGATGTCACATCCAAGGGTATGGTAAAAACAATTAGAAAGGAAAAACACCAGGCCGTCAAAACCGAAAGTGTTACAATTATATGCTGTCGTGGTATATTACCATAGCGGTATAATGAAAAGCCGGCCAAACACAAGGCCAAGCATATGGCAAAAGGTAATAAATAAGCCATAATTAATCGCCTCCCCTTTTTAGCTATCTTTAGAAATGGTTACGTGATTTGTTGTTGTTTGAGTGGGTGGGGGGAGGTCGGGGGTAACAATGTGCAAATGAAACCAAAAGTGCGTGCCGTGTAGACAGGTGCCTATATATTTAGCTGCTGCTTCTGCTGCTGTTGTCACAAAGCTCCTTTTTTAGTTCTTGGCCTTATGGGAACCTTTTAAGCGTTTCTCCTGCAACTGCCTTGCAGTATCACGTTGCATTTCCTCCAAGCGTTCCAGCGCTTGAGATTTCAATGGCATTAAGTGCGGCTTACAGAATACCAGCTCCGGTTTATGTTCGAAATACAATTTACCCGTTGTTGGTACAATTAATTCGATTTTTTCTTTGCTATACAAATCCTCTTGATTGGCTCTGGTGGTGTTATTGATTTCTACGCTGGCATTGGTTTTTGTCGTCATAATCAAAGGGCGGCTCACGGCTGCAGCGACAACAAAGACCAAACGACCCACCGACCGACCGACTACCAGTCAAAGAAACGTCAACGTTTTGATCTTTGATATTGTTTTTCTCGTTAACTCCACACGCACAACCACCACCACTGCTAAGCGTTAATAACAAACATTAGCCTCCTAAACTTTGTCCTTTATATATCGTTGTTGTTGTTTTTGTGACGAAGTGTTCTGGTTTCTTTGTGGGGGGTGTATATTTGGTGAACTGTTTTTTTTTCAGCGTTTGCCACTTGTCTTCCTTTCAACGAACAAGTAAGCAAAGAATAGTTTCTGTTGTTTTCTTTTGTTTATTTATTTGATCAAATTGACACTCATATTGTTATTGTTGTTTTTATCTTATCATTTTTATACGAAATATTTAATTTAAATTGTTATTTATATAGATTCTTATTAACAATTTCGTGCTCAACAGTGTCTTCCTCAGCAAAGTAGTAGATTACAAAGGGGATAGTTCTTTTTGTCGGCGTCGACTCATCAGATGTAAACCAAACGTCGGCGGCGGCGTGCTGTTTATTTTGCCGCCGGCAGCGAAATTTCGGATCGGGGGAGTTAAAGTTAAACACATCTAATTTGAATTTATCAAAACTTTAATAAAATATTTTTTTAGAATTATACAAGATTGGCGAATAAATCTTCGGTAAGGAAACCGTAACATAGCAAAACAACGATTGCTAAAAAGCGCCAAAAGATCGTAAAATTTTATACTTAAGGGTTCTAGAAAATCGAGAAATCCCATCTAAAGAGTTCTAGAAGAACGAGAAACAACATATTTTGAAGGACTCATGGACTAAAAGGAAGAATTTTGGGAAATAAAAGTTGTGTTCCAGAACCTACAAATTAGTACTAATTCTGCTACAACGCGTTCCCGTACTGCAAAAACTAGCAAAACTTGCAGCTCTCTCGAGAAAAAAATGGCGCTGAGTGGTGCACATTTCTGCTTGTTTTAGCTACATGAATTTGGCCGAGCAGAAATGTGCAAATTGTGAATTTGACATTTAATTGGCAGGGCTAACAAGGTTGAAAAATGTATTGATACATTTCAATGTTCCCGCGTCATAACAAAAATAAAGAAATGATCAACTTAAAAACTAAAGGAAAAACTAATATTTGTAGTGCAAAAAAACAAAAAGAGAAAATATGGAGCACTTTTGGATGATTCCAGTAGTGAAGAGGACTGGCTGAATGATGAATCAGATTATTAATTATTATAGATTATTAATTGTAACGTATCGTCTTCAATACTATTTTTTTTAAATTTTGGCGTCCGTTTCAGTAAGGTTTCGCCAGTCCGATTTGGACTGTTTGCTCTAGGAATTTTGACATTATATCGCATCTCTGCTAATTTTCCGTTCCCTTATTTTTTGAGCACACCTAATTGAGAATGACATTTCGAACTGTTCTCTCTTCTGCTAGTTTTACTACTAAAAAAGTACTGGAACACAACTAAATTAAGAACACTTGTTGTGGCGTGAATTTTTACGAAAATTTTTAGAAAATTGAATCTTTTTAAAACTATTTTTTGGGGAGCGAATTTTTAGAATATTTTTTTAGAGATGGAATTTTAAGAAAACTGTTTTCAGCGGTGCATTTTAAAATTATTTTGTAAACTGTGCCTTTTTGAGAACATTTTTGAGGGATGAATTTTTAAGAATAATTTCTGGGTGAGTGGATTAAGTGTTTAACGGGTTTGATCCGTCGATTTTTAAGAATATTTTCAAGTTATGAATTTTTTAAACTCGTGAATTTTAGTTATATTAGTAGAGGCATTTGGCTGGTTCCAGAACAGCCAGACTTGAAAGTAGTTTTTTTACTACGATAACCAAATTTCCCTTTACAATATCGGAGAAAACTTCAAAAGTAGTAGATTCTTTCAGGTTCTGGAACACACCAATTGATTTTTAAGACACATTTTTTAGCGGTGAATTTTGAGAATATTTTCTGGCGGCCTGGATTTTTAATAAATTATTTTGAAGCGTTAATTTTTAAAAGTATCTTTGAGTTATAAATTTTTTAAAAATATTTTAATTCGTGAATTTTTAGCAATAATGTTTTTATACCCTACAACACTATGAGTTTGGCGTATTATAAGTTGGATTGGGTCAAAAATTATGTAATACCGCGAAATATTGGTCCCCGACATAGGAAACTATATATGGATGTTCCCATCTCGCCGAGCTGAGTCGAACTAGCTATATATGTCCGTCTGTCCATGTTAATTTGTAATCAAGCTACAGGTCGCAATTATAGTCCGCAATTATAGTCCTCACGAAATTGAAAATGGAGGTGTGGTTGGGATCAGAAGAGAAACTTATTGTTTTTGGAGATTATTGCAGAATATTTGGACCAAAAATATATATTACTTGATCTTACTGTTGCTCTGCTGGCCACAATTATAAACCAATTGACGCGAAATGTTGCATGGAGTTAGACCAATTCGGACAATATTTAGCGGGTAAAATGAGGTATAAATTGTATGTATACAAGTAAAACAGCAGATAAGTTCGGCCGGGCCGAACTTTTAATACCCTCCACCATTTGGAAGGAACTTGAAAATTTTCAAAAAACTTCCGGAAACTACCACTTATATGAAATCTGTTATATGGAGACTATGCGAAGACTTGGACCTGATTACGAAATGTTTTGTCATAGGCTGTAGTACCCATTACGAACTTCAAATACTAAATTTGAAACAATTCCGGTGAATAATGTCGTAAAAATCATCAAAATATCGAGTATCGGGATGTAGTGCCCATTACGAATTTTAAATACGAAATGTGTTACAATTCCGGTAAATAATGTAGCTAAAACCATGAAAATACCAAATTTCGGGGGGTACCGTTATATTGGGGCTATACGAAGACGTGGACCTGCATACGATTTTTCTTCCATGGGTTGTAGTAACCATTAAGATCTCCCAATACGAAATTTGAAACAATTCTGGTAAATAATGATGCCGAAATCATTAAAATACCGAATATCGGCAGCTACCGTTATATGGGAGCTATACGAAGACGTGGACCTGCATACAAAATTTTTGGCATAGGCTGTAGTACCCAATACGAACTTCAAATACGAAATTTGAAATAATTCCGCTACATAATGTCGGTGAAATCATGATACCGAATATCGGAGGTACCATTATATGGGGGCTATACGAAAACGTGGACCGACATGACCAATTTACAAACTTAACCTGCCTATTAGTAAACTATGCATGAGTACAAAATTTTAGCCTTATATCTCAATTTGTTCGAAAGATTGATTGAGCGTGATTACAACAGACAGACAGACGGACGGACATCGCTAGATCGTCTTAGAATTTTACGCTGATCCAATTATATGTACAAACGGAATGACAAAGTTAATAAACCCTCCATAGAATCGAAAATTCTGACCATTACAGTGATGCTGATAGCCAAGATATGGGATATGCAGCAAAATAGGTACTATATATATGTAAAAGAAATAGATCTTAGTTATTCTGCTTATAAATCAAGAACCTGATTATATACAAATTGCAATTACCACCCGATCCTCACAAAATCTTGCATAGGGATAGGATTAGGGTCAGAAACCAAGCAAATTGTTTTTAAAAATGTTCGTTAAAGGGTTCAAATGGACCAAAAAAAATTAAAATTTTCCTGATCTTGCAGCCGCTCTACAGGTCAAAGTTGAAAACCACTCGACACTGAATTTTGCATGAGAAGAGTGTTAAGGTCATAGAAGAAGTCTAGCATTTTGGATGAGCATTGTATTACATTTAGCTCAAAAATGGACTACATTTTTCGATAGAAATTGTTTTGTATTCCTAACAACACAACGGAGTACGTAAATATTGGAGAAATGCTTCCGGTCAAACAGCTATGGGTAACATCTGACAGGGTTCTATGACAGCATTTCAAAAACAACATTTTCCAACATGAATTTGGACATAAAGGGGCTTCCAACATATTGTAGGGTATCATATATCCGTCCGTCTGTTGAAATCACTTTAGCTTCCGAACGAAATGAAGTAGGTTAATAAAATTTTACTTAAATGTGTATTATGTCTGCAGGACTTTTGGTATTGAAAATGGGTCATGTAGGTCCACGTTTTGGTATAGCCATATACCATATAATGGTACCTCCCGATATTCGGTACTTTAATGATTTTACCGATGGTGTTTGAAGTTTGTAATGATTACTACAGCCTAAGACAGAAAATGGTCTGTGCACGTCTTCGTATAGCCCGAATATAACATACCATTTCAACCGAACATAAGACTTTAACAGAATTTTTACCATTTTTTCGGCCCGGCCGAACTTACAGCTTTTTTACTTGTTCAGAATATATTTTCTGGCATGCATCTGTTTCGAAGGAACACCAAGTGTTAATTAAAAAAAAATGGAAGAAATATCATATCGTGTATATCTTACCAACAACACCCATCAAACACACAAAAAAAAAACAAACTCATTTTCAATAAATATTTGTTTTTTTATTTCGATTCCAAATACTGTCTTCCGTGTATATCTTTAACATAATTGTAACAATAGAAAAAATTACTTAATTTTTAAACTTAACTCTAAAATGAGAACAGGTAACTTATGTATTATTTAATATTTTGAGGTTCATTCAACTAAAAAAATAATCAGTCATTTCGATTAAATCTCATATGGAACACGAAGTTTTTCAGTCCACCTCCTCAACGGTGGGACCACTTCTGCCTTGGCCACCAAAGCCTCCAGCCTGTTGTCCACACGATGGCCCGGCTCCATGCAGTTTAGTCATGATGGGAGTGCAGATCTTTGTCAGATCCTTCATTTTGTCGTCGTATTCCTCTTTCTCAGCCAAGGTGTTGGCATCCAGCCATTTAATGGTATCTTCGCAGGCTTTCAATGCTTCACTCTTTTCTTGTTCCGACACCTTGTCACTGCCGGCCTGATCCAGTGCCTGCTTCACACCAAACACATAACTTTCCAGATTGTTACGGGCGGCAATCTTGTTGCGTTGCTTTTCATCTTCAGCGGCATACCTCTCGGCCTCATTAACCATTCTGTCGATTTCCGCCTGCGATAGACGTCCTTTGTCATTTTTGATGGTGATATTCTTGACATTGCCTGAACTCATTTCCTTGGCGGAGACATTTAGAATGCCGTTAGCATCCAAATCGAATGTCACTTCAATCTGGGGCACACCTCTTGGAGCTGGAGGAATGCCGGACAGGTCAAAGGTGCCCAGTCGATTGTTATCCTCGGTCATTACACGTTCGCCCTCGAACACCTGGATGGTGACGCCTGTCTGATTATCGGAATAGGTGGAGAATGTTTGAGTCTGTTTGCAAGGAATGCGTGTGTTGCGCTCGATGATCTTGGCCATTACACCACCAGCAGTTTCAATGCCCAGCGATAGAGGTGCCACATCGACCAGTAAAACATCTTGGATTTCACTACTCTTATCTCCACTCAGAATGGCCGCTTGAATTGCTGCACCATAGGCCACAGCTTCATCAGGATTAATGGACAAATTCAAACTCTTGCCACAGAAGAACTGTTGCAGCAAATTTTGAACCTTGGGGATGCGAGTGGAGCCGCCAACCAGGACTATATCATGGATATCGTTCTTGTCCATTTTAGCATCGTTGAGAGCTTTCTCCACGGGTTGCAATGTCTGACGGAAGAGATCGGCACACAATTCCTCAAATCGGGCACGACTTACTTTCGTATAGAAATCAATACCCTCAAACAAGGCATCTATTTCGATGGTGGCCTCAGTGCTCGAGGACAATGTACGTTTAGCCCTCTCAGCGGCTGTTCTCAGGCGACGCAAAGCCCGAGGATTAGAACGCAGATCCTTCTTGTATTTCCTCTTGAATTCATCGGCCAAATGATTAACCAGACGATTGTCGAAGTCTTCACCACCCAAGTGCGTATCACCTGCCGTCGAACGTACTTCGAAAAGTGAACCCTCGTCAATGGTGAGAATGGAGACATCGAAGGTGCCACCACCCAAATCGAAGATCAATACATTGCGTTCTCCTTTCAGGTTCTTATCGAGGCCATACGCCAAGGCGGCTGCGGTGGGTTCATTGATTATCCGCAAAACATTCAGACCGGCAATACGACCAGCATCCTTGGTTGCTTGACGCTGCGAATCATTGAAGTATGCTGGCACTGTGATCACTGCATCGTTGACTGATTTACCCAAATACGCTTCGGCTGTTTCCTTCATCTTTGTCAGCACCATGGAGCTGATCTCTTCGGGAGCAAAACGTTTCTGTTCACCTTTGAATTCCACACAGATCTTGGGTTTGCCACTGTCACTGACCACTTTGAAGGGCCAGTGTTTAATGTCTTCCATAATTTTCGGATCATCATATTTGCGTCCAATCAAACGTTTGGCATCGAAGACTGTGTTCTTGGGATTCATGGCCACCTGGTTCTTGGCTGCATCACCAATTAGCCGTTCGGTGTCGGTGAAGGCAACATAACTGGGTGTTGTGCGATTGCCCTGGTCGTTGGCAATGATTTCCACTTTGCCATGTTGGAAGACACCAACGCAGGAGTAGGTTGTGCCCAAATCAATACCAATAGCTACCATTGTGTTTTTCTATCTGTTTGCTGTCTTTCACGAAGTTAGTATAAATTTCGGAAAATCTTTCAATTGGCTTTTTAAAATATCTTCCTCGGCTTCTTTTAAAGTTTACTTTTTCTCACTTTAATTTTTAAATTTAACGTTGAATAATTTTACTTCTTGTTAGCAGTTTCTTCTTCGCTTGTTGTTTACTCTTTGCTTGTTTGTACTGAATTAATGCCGAAGAGAAATTTGCGGCTGCTATTTATATGGCGGAGGCATGCTGCAGAATTTGCCAGATACTCTTACGAGAAAATTGTTGAAATTTCCAGATAAGTTGAGAAGAGAGTTTGGTTTGTTTTGAAGAGAATTTCATATATTCCCATTTGAGCGGGTATTGAGTAAAGAGAAACGATTTCGTATTGCTCTCTTACGGCATGCGCATCAGTGTTTTGTTTATTTTTGTGCCGAGTGTGTGTGTTTGTGTGCAACAGATAGTCGGCACAACACAACACAGCGAAAAAGTTATTTTCGTGAATAAACACAACAGACAACAATGAATTGCTGCCATGTTTTGCTTTCTGTCGGGAAATTTCTTTAGCAAATTGCTTGGATGACGCATTTATTTCTTGTTGTTGACGAAATTTGATGGAAAAATTAGATAATTCAGCCGCTTCATTTAAAAGCTGACTATTGGAAAACGGTTAGAGGTATTTATATCAGAGTAGTGTAATTTAGGTTATGGCTATGGAGGTATATCAGGGAAGGGTTGTACGGCTATGACAAGTACTGGATCATAGCATGTGATTGCAGAATTCTAAAATATGACCTATAAGCGAAATTAAGTTATTTGGTGAGTAGGAGTTTTCATCTTCCCTTTTATGCAACGCATTCCCAACTCTTGAAAATTAAATCAAAGGCCGAGACATCATAACATGGAAAAGTGCATTTGGGAAAAGAAACTTTTATAAACTCCACCAATGGTCCCATGGGCCAACTATAAAAAATTATTCAACTTTAATTAAATAAAAAAAAACAGGAAATTACCACCACACCGATTTACGTTAGCAATGTGCTGCTAAAACCTTTAAAATATTTCAGATAGGAAAGTACCTTCCTTTGTGGATGCCAATATTCAATAGTGGACTATGATGTATATATACCTGCATATATTTAAATAATTATTACATTGATGTTCCACCTAGTGATACGGTATCAGTGATACCGGCTCATTCGATGAAAAATTTTGGTTAAAACCTGCAAATATTGAAAATTTATGGACAATTTTGTAGGAAGGGAGGCTGTTACATATTGGACTTGTAACAGGTTTACATTTTTACAGATTCAGAAACAGAGCAAATATCCATTCAGGTGCATATATCCCACATAAATGGAAAAAAGTGGATTTTCATTCGGGTAGAATAAAAATCTATTCGAAAAGCCAAATTTTTTTTGATAACTTTGCTATTGAAGAAGCGAAAAAAAAACCTTGAAAACTTGGAATCCCGTCGTGATGTGATATGCGACACAAGATAATATTAAGATTTCTGGGTACTTTTCCTTTGGGCATGGGTTTTAGATGTATATACTGGTCTGTCGATAACGAAATTATAAAATGTATGCTCCAACAACCTGTGATGAAGGATATAAAAATATATAGAGATATGCCATACAAATAAGAAAACATTATGTGGGCTGATGCCAGCAAACAACAATGAATTTCATGCCATAGAAATGCTATGGTAACATCAATTGTTGAGGTAGGTCAGAAATTATCTTCACCAAAGAGAAATAATCACCGGCAGACTACGCGAAAGAGTTTTTTTCCATTAATGTTTGATAGTCAGAGAAATATTTCTCATATTTTAGTTTTTAAATATGTAAACATGCATGTTCGTAGGTGTAGTATCAGAGCTCATCGTGTCGGCCAGCTACTGAATCACAATGTTATTTTTGTTAGGAACAGCCAATTAAATTAATTATGCTAATTAAAAAATTGCCGCTAAAACGTGTTGTTATTTATAGACAAATACCTCCAAACATGCATATATATTTGTACAGGCATGTGAAGATGAATGCAACTGTTTCCATTCAATTAAACATTGCGATATGTGTTGTTCTTCCTTATACCTTTCATGACTCCCACCACATGAGGCAAGTTATATGAATGGCTCTATTCTATTTAGAACAGTTCGTACTAGTCATCGCATTTCCCCATTCCAAATTTTAATATAAGACTTTATAGATCTATCACGGTCCTGATATTAAACAAAATACCTATTTCATAAAGTGTGCACAGTATCCAAATTTAAGTTTGACCTCTTGACCTGTTGAAATTAAGCCGGAGTTCACATTATTGTATAAAGAGCTATGAAATTTTGGCAAGCATAGTTTGCACGATCTGGAGCAGAACAATCCCTGTTAGGTGATTGGTTTTATAAAAACAATATTTGTCAAATTTGCTTGGAATCGTTAAATGTATAGATACAGTTCCCACATCCCCGAAGTCGATCTTAGTTTGATAAAATATTACATTTGGACGAAAAGAAGATGGGGAATCAAGCAAACATGACAAACAAATATTCAAAACAATGCAGTAAAAAAGATTTTTAGAAATGTGCATATTTGTGTTTGCATGTGTGTGCACTTTAGCCGTCACAACCAAATACAAATATCGGCATTAAACAATGCACCAAACAAATATACAACAACACGAAATTGAACGAATTTTCGAGATACAATTTTCCTCTGGCCCCTTCCACTTTTGGTAATACCATAGTAGTACGGGCAACCAGACACTCCACAAAATAACAATTACCACAACGGCACTCTCTTTCTCTAAGAGAGGCCGATAATAACAAACAGCCCACATTCATGCACACATACATTTCATAAACAAAAATAAAACGAATAATGCTCTCTCATATACATTGCGTGCATCATGCATGCCACCAACCACCCCACAGAGAACAAATCAAACGCGAGAAGAGAACAACCGATACTCTTTCGTTTTCTTAATTCTCTTCTCAATTTATCTGGAAATTTCTACAATTTTCTCGTAAGAGTATCTGGCAATTTCTACAGCATGCCTCCGCCATATAAATAGCAGCCGCAAATTTCTCTTCGGCATTAATTCAGTACAAACAAGCAAAGAGTAAACAACAAGCGAAGAAGAAACTGCTAACAAGAAGTAAAATTATTCAACGTTAAATTTAAAAATTAAAGTGAGAAAAAGTAAACTTTAAAAGAAGCCGAGGAAGATATTTTAAAAAGCCAATTGAAAGATTTTCCGAAATTTATACTAACTTCGTGAAAGACAGCAAACAGATAGAAAAACACAATGGTAGCTATTGGTATTGATTTGGGCACAACCTACTCCTGCGTTGGTGTCTTCCAACATGGCAAAGTGGAAATCATTGCCAACGACCAGGGCAATCGCACAACACCCAGTTATGTTGCCTTCACCGACACCGAACGGCTAATTGGTGATGCGGCCAAGAACCAGGTGGCCATGAATCCCAAGAACACAGTCTTCGATGCCAAACGTTTGATTGGACGCAAATATGATGACCCGAAAATCATGGAAGACATTAAACACTGGCCCTTCAAAGTGGTCAGTGACAGTGGCAAACCCAAGATCTGTGTGGAATTCAAAGGTGAACAGAAACGTTTTGCTCCCGAAGAGATCAGCTCCATGGTGCTGACAAAGATGAAGGAAACAGCCGAAGCGTATTTGGGCAAATCAGTCAACGATGCAGTGATCACAGTGCCAGCCTACTTCAATGATTCGCAGCGTCAGGCAACCAAGGATGCTGGTCGCATTGCCGGTCTGAATGTTTTGCGGATAATCAATGAACCCACAGCAGCCGCCTTAGCGTATGGCCTCGACAAGAACCTGAAAGGAGAACGCAATGTATTGATCTTCGATTTGGGTGGTGGCACTTTTGATGTTTCCATTCTGACCATTGACGAGGGTTCACTTTTCGAAGTACGTTCGACGGCAGGAGATACGCACTTGGGTGGTGAAGACTTCGACAATCGTCTGGTTAATCATTTGGCCGATGAATTCAAGAGGAAATACAAGAAGGATCTGCGTTCTAATCCTCGGGCTTTGCGTCGCCTGAGAACAGCCGCTGAGAGGGCTAAACGTACATTGTCCTCGAGCACTGAGGCCACCATCGAAATAGATGCCTTGTTTGAGGGTATTGATTTCTATACGAAAGTAAGTCGTGCCCGATTTGAGGAATTGTGTGCCGATCTCTTCCGTCAGACATTGCAACCCGTGGAGAAAGCTCTCAACGATGCTAAAATGGACAAGAACGATATCCATGATATAGTCCTGGTTGGCGGCTCCACTCGCATCCCCAAGGTTCAAAATTTGCTGCAACAGTTCTTCTGTGGCAAGAGTTTGAATTTGTCCATTAATCCTGATGAAGCTGTGGCCTATGGTGCAGCAATTCAAGCGGCCATTCTGAGTGGAGATAAGAGTAGTGAAATCCAAGATGTTTTACTGGTCGATGTGGCACCTCTATCGCTGGGCATTGAAACTGCTGGTGGTGTAATGGCCAAGATCATCGAGCGCAACACACGCATTCCTTGCAAACAGACTCAAACATTCTCCACCTATTCCGATAATCAGACAGGCGTCACCATCCAGGTGTTCGAGGGTGAACGTGTAATGACCAAGGATAACAACCGGCTGGGCACCTTTGACCTGTCCGGCATTCCTCCAGCTCCAAGAGGTGTGCCCCAGATTGAAGTGACATTCGATTTGGATGCTAACGGCATTCTAAATGTCTCCGCCAAGGAAATGAGTTCAGGCAATGCCAAGAATATCACCATCAAAAATGACAAAGGACGTCTATCGCAGGCGGAAATCGACAGAATGGTTAATGAGGCCGAGAGGTATGCCGCTGAAGATGAAAAGCAACGCAACAAGATTGCCGCCCGTAACAATCTGGAAAGTTATGTGTTTGGTGTGAAGCAGGCACTGGATCAGGCCGGCAGTGACAAGGTGTCGGAACAAGAAAAGAGTGAAGCATTGAAAGCCTGCGAAGATACCATTAAATGGCTGGATGCCAACACCTTGGCTGAGAAAGAGGAATACGACGACAAAATGAAGGATCTGACAAAGATCTGCACTCCCATCATGACTAAACTGCATGGAGCCGGGCCATCGTGTGGACAACAGGCTGGAGGCTTTGGTGGCCAAGGCAGAAGTGGTCCCACCGTTGAGGAGGTGGACTAAATTCTAATGACTGATTGTTAAATAAGTAGTTAAACAAATTCACAAAAACATTGCCAAAACGTTACTGATTGCCATTTTAGATGTTAAGTAGATTATTCTATGTTAAGCTAATTTAAGTAGAATAAGTAGTTGATATATGTTAAAGTAATACATGGAAGACAGTATTTGGAATCAAAAATAAAATTAATGTTCATATTTTTTTACAAAATTTAAATGATTTCGTTTTTGTCTAATTTTATTAGGGGCATTGGGAAGAAGGATTTGTCGGGTATATTTGGGTATTGAATTTCTCTAATGTCTAGAAAGTAATTTTGCATATTTTCTTGATTTTAATAAAATATTTCAGTTAGATCCGATTAATCTAACATTTGTTGCCACCTGTAGGTGTCGGAATATTGCTGTTTACGATTTGACTGGATATTTCGTGGGAATACAATTTTATGAGGTAATATTTTCCAAATGTAATCACCAAGTTGTAACTCTGATTTGTTGATGATCTCATAAAGCTAAGAGAAATTGACTGTTGAGTGGACTGTTGTTCTTGAGCCGCCCGGTTAAATGTTATATTTAGGCGTTTCAAATTATTCTTACACATGGTTCAGTCTTCCCCAATTTCTCTGGTTCGGCCTTTATACGCGAAGACCGTGGTATAGTGTTTACAGTTTTATACCCTCCAACTTGAAACGGAGGATATATTAACTTTGTCATTCCATTTGTAACATCGCTAAATATTCGTCGTTGACCCCATAAAGTATAAATATATATTCATAATCAGCATAAAATTCCAAGTCGATTTAACGATGTCCGTCTGTCTGTTGAAATCACGACAACGGACAAAACTGTTATTTTGTAGATTTTATGTATTTATTCGGAAAGTGGAACTATATGAATAATATAATTTCAGAAGAGGATGAACTAACGAACCTTTTTTTTTTTTGATTAACTTAATTTAATTAACTCGATTTCTTGAGAAGTGTAGTATCGAATTATGTGGTGGCGAAACTGAATAGATGATGTTGAAATAATTTAAAGTGGTCACACCAAACTTAAAGGGTATCAAATAAAATAGTATCCGTCGGTTTTGCCGACAGATGTATACCCTCAGCCAATGTTCGATTATTTTAAAATATTTTGACTTCTGTTATGAATTTTCCACTCTTGGCCCTCTATGGAGTGGGTTTTGAAAGAATGGGTCAATATTGTACATTTCGTATCGGACCTAAATAAATATGATATAAATATTATTATAAGTATATAAGAAAATCGAACATTTATATCCAATTTATGGGAAATCATAAATTCCATATTCATCTCGGGATTCTAGTTGAGAGACATATATTTAAAGATAGCAAGTTGTAAAGAATCTCTGAGTTATTCAAAATTTTGAACCTTTGTGGGAGAGTCACCAATATTATTAATTTTGGCACCTGATATAGAACTGACGCAAATATTAGAAATTTCAAAATTTGAGCAAAATTAGATTACTGCTTCCCTTTCTGTGTAGAAACTATATATTTTTGAAAATTTTCGACCATTTATGGGGTAGGTACCAGAAGGAGCGGACCGATATTGTCCATCTTAACACCAGATCTTAGGCTAATAAAATTATTGGGATGTGCGAAAGTTGAAGACAATCGGACTCTTACATCACATTTATGAGAGTTGAAATTATTCAAAATTTTGACCATTTGTATGAGAGGTACTTGATGGAGTGGATTGATATTGTCCATTTTCGCACCTGATCTAGTACTAGACGCAAATATTAGGATTTGCAAAGTTGGAGCAAAATCGGATTATCCTTTCTCTTTCTGTGAAAAAAATATATTTTTTGCCAACTTCGACCTTTTGTGCGGAGGTACCAGAAGAAGTGAACCGATATTGCCAATTTCCGAACTCGATCTAAGTTCGAAAAAAAAAATATTACGGTGTACCAAGTTTGGATTAAATCGGATACTCCCTTCGAGAGTTATCGTGCGCACCAGCCAGCCAGACAGACAGACGGACAGACGTCGAAATTTGCAAAAAAAATATTTTTCATCCCAATATTTTTATTAACCCAAGGTCTGGTGTAAAGGTGGAATATATCGGTCCACTCCTTCTGGTACCTCCCCCACAAAAGGTCAAAATTTTGAATATTCATGAAGCTAAGAAAACACGAAATTATCTCCCGATTCCATTCTGACTAGGCACTTCTCAATATTTTCATAAACACAAGATCTGTTATAAATATGGTAGAGATCGGTTCATTCCTTCTTGTACCTCCCCACAAAACGTCAAAGTTTTAAATAACCAAAATCATCACAAGACCCGAAAATTACACATATCGCAATATTTTTAATAGCCCAAGATTTCACCTCCTTTCCAGGGTGGAGGGTATAAAATGCGAACCAGAGAAATTGAGGAAAACTGAACCATGTGCAAGAATAACTTCGAAACTCCTAAATATGGCATTTAACCAGGGCGGCTCAAGAACAACAGTCCACTCAGCAGTGAATTTCTCATAGCTTTTTTACATCATCAACAAATTAGAGTTACAATTTTTGTGATTACATTTTGAAAATATTACCTCATAAAATTGTCTTTCCACCAAATATTCAGCCAAATCGCAATCAGCAACATTCCGACACAGGTGGTAACAAATTTAGATTAATCGAATCTAACTGAAACATTTTATTAAAACCAAGAGAATATGACCAAAAATATGCAAAATTTTTTTTCTAGACATGAGAGAAACTCAATACCCAAATATACCCGACAAATCCTTCGTCCAAATGCCCTTATAAAATTAAAATTAAACGACGAAATCATTTAAATTTTGTAAAAAAAATATGAACATTATTTTTATTTTTGATTCCAAATACTGTCTTGCATGTATTACTTTAACATATATCAACTACTTATTCTACTTAAATTAACTTAACATTGAAGAATCTACTTAACATCTAAAATGGCAATCAGTAACGTTTTGGCAATGTTTTTGTGAATTTGTTTAACTACTTATTTAACAATCAGTCATTAGAATTTAGTCCACCTCCTCAACGGTGGGACCACTTCTGCCTTGGCCACCAAAGCCTCCAGCCTGTTGTCCACACGATGGCCCGGCTCCATGCAGTTTAGTCATGATGGGAGTGCAGATCTTTGTCAGATCCTTCATTTTGTCGTCGTATTCCTCTTTTTCAGCCAAGGTGTTGGCATCCAGCCATTTAATGGTATCTTCGCAGGCTCTCAATGCCTCGCTTTTTTCTTGTTCCGACACCTTGTCACTGCCGGCCTGATCCAGTGCCTGTTTCACACCAAACACATAACTTTCCAGATTGTTGCGGGCGGCAATTTTGTTGCGTTGCTTTTCATCTTCAGCGGCATACCTCTCGGCCTCATTAACCATTCTGTCGATTTCCGCCTGCGATAGACGTCCTTTGTCATTTTTGATGGTGATATTCTTGGCATTGCCTGAACTCATTTCCTTTGCGGAGACATTTAGAATGCCGTTAGCATCCAAATCGAATGTCACTTCAATCTGGGGCACACCTCTTGGAGCTGGAGGAATGCCGGACAGGTCAAAGGTGCCCAGCCGGTTGTTATCCTTGGTCATTACACGTTCGCCCTCGAACACCTGAATGGTGACGCCTGTCTGATTATCGGAATAGGTGGAGAATGTTTGAGTCTGTTTGCAAGGAATGCGTGTGTTGCGCTCGATGATCTTGGCCATTACACCACCAGCAGTTTCAATACCCAGCGATAGAGGTGCCACATCGACCAGTAAAACATCTTGGATTTCACTACTCTTATCTCCACTGAGAATGGCCGCTTGAATTGCTGCACCATAGGCCACAGCTTCATCGGGATTAATGGACAAATTCAAACTCTTGCCACAGAAGAACTGTTGCAGCAAATTTTGAACCTTGGGAATACGAGTTGAACCACCCACCAAGACTATATCATGGATATCGTTCTTGTCCATTTTAGCATCGTTGAGAGCTTTCTCCACGGGTTGCAATGTCTGGCGGAAGAGATCGGCACACAATTCCTCAAATCGGGCACGACTTACTTTCGTATAGAAATCAATGCCCTCAAACAAGGCATCAATTTCGATGGTGGCCTCAGTGCTCGAAGACAATGTACGTTTAGCCCTCTCGGCGGCTGTTCTCAGGCGACGCAAAGCCCGAGGATTAGAACGCAGATCCTTCTTGTATTTCCTCTTGAATTCATCGGCCAAATGATTAACCAGACGATTGTCGAAGTCTTCACCACCCAAGTGCGTATCTCCTGCCGTCGAACGTACTTCGAAAAGTGAACCCTCGTCAATGGTGAGAATGGAGACATCGAAGGTGCCACCACCCAAATCGAAGATCAATACATTGCGTTCTCCTTTCAGGTTCTTGTCGAGGCCATACGCCAAGGCGGCTGCTGTGGGTTCATTGATTATCCGCAAAACATTCAGACCGGCAATGCGACCAGCATCCTTGGTTGCCTGACGCTGCGAATCATTGAAGTAGGCTGGCACTGTGATCACTGCATCGTTGACTGATTTACCCAAATACGCTTCGGCTGTTTCCTTCATCTTTGTCAGCACCATGGAGCTGATCTCTTCGGGAGCAAAACGTTTCTGTTCACCTTTGAATTCCACACAGATCTTGGGTTTGCCACTGTCACTGACCACTTTGAAGGGCCAGTGTTTAATGTCTTCCATAATTTTCGGGTCATCATATTTGCGTCCAATCAAACGTTTGGCATCGAAGACTGTGTTCTTGGGATTCATGGCCACCTGGTTCTTGGCTGCATCACCAATTAGCCGTTCGGTGTCGGTGAAGGCAACATAACTGGGTGTTGTTCGATTGCCCTGGTCGTTGGCAATGATTTCCACTTTGCCATGTTGGAAAACACCAACGCAGGAGTAGGTTGTGCCCAAATCAATACCAATAGCTACCATTGTGTTTTTCTTTCTGTTTGCTGTCTCTCACGAAGTTAGTATAAATTTTGGAATAACTCTCAAATTGATTTTTCAGAATATCTTTCTCGGCTTCTTTAAACTTTACTTTTTCTTCACTTTAATTTTTTTAAATTTAACGTTGAACAATTTACTTCTTGATAGCAGTTTCTTCTTCGCTTGCTGTTTACTCTTTGCTGGTTTGTACTGAATTAATGCCGAAGAGAAATTTGCGGCTGCTATTTATATGGCGGAGGCATACTGTAGAATTTGCCAGATACTCTTACGAGAAAATTGTAGAAATTTCCGGATAAGTTGAGAAGAGAATTAAGAAAACGAAAGAGTATCGGTTGTTCTCTTCTCGCGTTTGATTTGTTCTGTGTGGGGTGGTTGGTGGCATGCACGCAATGTGAATGAGAGATTTATTCGCTGTGTTTTTGTTTACGAAATGTATGTGCGCCTGAATGTGGGCTGTTTGTTATTATCAGCCTCTCTTAGAGAAGAGAGAGCCGTTGTCGCAATTGCAGCGGTGCTCAAGACGAAATATCTCTTTTCAGTCAAATTTCTCTTTGCTTATTTAAATCAAGAACAAAACAGTGTTAAATCATTATTTATACAAATATTTTTTATCTATTTGCTTTATAAATTATTTTGAGAAACATTCGTGTTTAAAAACAATTAAATAGAACCGTAAAATATAAAGAAAAATAGAATTTTAATTTTCTCTGGAATTATCTCTTTTTTCTCTTCGTGTTCTAGAACACGGTTTTGAGCACAATTGAATTGTTATTTTGTGGAGTGTCTGGTTGCCCGTACTACTATGGTATTACCAAAGGTGTAAGGGGCCAGAGGAAAATTGTATCTCGAAAATTCGTTCCATTTCGTGTTGTTGTATATTTGTGTGGTGCATTGTTTATAGCCGATATTTGTATTTTGTTGTGACGGCTGAAGTGCACACACATGCCTACACAAAGATACACATTTCTAAAAATCTTTTTTTACCGCATCGTTTTGAATATTTGTTTGTCATGTTTGCTGGATTCCCCATCTTTTCGTCCAAAATTAGTTGGAATGTAATATTTTATCGGGGATGTGGGAACTGTATCTATACATTTAACGATTCCAAGCAAAATTGACAAATATTGTTTTTATAACACCAATCTCCTACCAGGGATGGTTCTGCTCCAGATCGTGCAAGAATTTACTAGGTTTGCATTTTTTTCGATATTATAAAGGGAAAATCTGTTATAGTAGTAAATACTTTTACATTCCAGTTCTGGAAAAGACCAAAACTAACACTAACACCTTTTTTGGTAAACTTTACCTAGAATTTAGGACTTCTAAAATCGGGAGGTGCCGTTATGTGGGGGAAATAATTACCTCAAGATGAATCAACGTAACTTTTAGTCAACATCAATCGCCATACACTTAAAACAAACTATGCTTGCCAAAATTTCATAGCTCTTTATACAATAATGTGAACTCCGGCTTAATTTCAACAGGTCAAGAGGTCAAACTTAAATTTGGGATACTGTGCACACTTTATGAAATAGGTATTTTGTTTAATATCAGGACCGTGATAGATCTATAAAGTCTTATATTAAAATTTGGAATGGGGAAATCCGATGACTAGTACGAACTGTTCTAAATAGAATGAAGCCATTCATATAACTTGCCTCATGTGGTGGGAGTCATGAAAGGTTTAAGGAAGAACAACATATATCGCAATGTTTAATTGAATGGAAACAGTTGCATTCATCTTCACATGCCTGTACAAATATATATGCATGTTTGGAGGTATTTGTCTATAAATAACAACACGTTTTAGCGGCAATTTTTTAATTAGCATCATTAATTTAATTGGCTGTTCCTAACAAAAATAACATTGTGATTCAGTAGCTGGTCGGCACGATGAGCTCTGATACTACACCTACGAACATGCATGTTTACATATTTGAAAAAAAAAAAAAACTATTTTTTGCTCTCATATTTCTATTAATATCAAAAATTAATGGACAACAACTTTTTCATGTAGTCTGCCGGTGATTTTTTTTTTCTCTTTGGTGAATATAACTTCTGACCTACCTCAACAATTGACGTTACCATAGACAGCATTGCTATGGCACGAAATTCATTGTTGTTTGCTGGTATCAGCCCACATAATTTTTTCTTTTTTGTATGGCATATCTCTATATATATTTTTATATCCTCCATCACAGGTTGTTGGATCATACATTTTATAATTTCGTTAACGACAGATCAGCAACCCATGCCCAAAGGCAAAGTACCCAGAAATCTTAATATTATCTTGTGTCGCATATCACATCACGACGGGATTCCAAGTTTTCAAGGTTTTTTTCGCTTCTTCAACAGCAAAGTTATCAAAAAAAATTTGGCTTTTCGAATAGATTTTTATTCTACCCGAATGAAAATACACATTTTTCCATTTATGTGGGATATGTGCACCTGAATGGATATTTGCTCTCTTTCTGAATCTGTAAAAATGTAAACATGTTACAAGTCCAATATGTAACAGCCTCCCTTCCTACAAAATTGTCCATAAATTTTCAATATTTGGAGGTTTCAACCAAAATTTTTCATCGAATGAGCCGGTATCACTGATACCGTATCACTAGGTGGAACATCAATGGAATAATTATTTACATATATGCAGGTATATATACACCATGGTCCACTATTGAATATTGGCATCCACAAAGGAAGGTACTTTCCTACCTGAAATATTTTAAAGGCTTTAGCAGCACATTGTTAACGTAAATCGGTTTGGTGGTAATTTCCCGTTTTTTTATTTAATTCAAGTTGAATAATTTCTCATAGTTGGCCCATGGGACCCTTGGTGGAGTTTATAAAAGTTTCTTTTCCCAAATGCACTTTTCCATGTTATGATGTCTCGGCCTTTGATTTAATTTTCAAGAGTTGGGAGTTGAGTACAAGGGAAGATAAAAACTCCTACCCACCAAATAACTTAATTTCGCTTACACTGTCTTTACACGGTGACATTTTTTAACCATGCCATTTTTTTTTTGTTGGTAAAACGTGTAGAGAGACAAGGATGGAAGAAAAAATGGCACGATAAGCCACCGCACAGGGTTACATGCAATTTTCTTTGCATTTCTCTTTTTGCTTCTTCCGAATTTTTTATGATTTTGACATTTCATATCGTTTCTATATTGTAATTTTTAATTGTTTCTTTTATTGTGATGTTATGTTTTTAGTGATTGAATTGTATAGTGAATTATATGAAAATTAATTGGAAGTATTAAAAAGTAGAAAAAGAAAGTTAAAATAAATGTTAATAATTCAATATTTAACACCTCAATAACTTTTTCCATCATTTCTTCTTTAGATTCACACATTTAATTTTAAATCACTTCTTTATAAATATCTGTTACAAACAATTAGCTCTATACGAAATACTGAATAAAATAAAATGTCAGAAAAAATGCCAAGCACTATTATCGTAAAATGCCACCGTGTAAAGGCGCGAAGATTTACGCAGAAATTTTAAAAGAGAATTGATAAAAATGCCAGCTAAAAATTGCACCGTGTAAAGGCAGTGTTATAGGTCTGCAATCACATGCTATGTTCTAGTACTTGTCATAGCCGTACAACCCTTCCCTGATATACTTCCATAGCCATAACCTAAATTAAACTACTCTGATATAAATACCTCTAACCGTATTCCAATAGTCAGCTTTTAAATGAAGCGGCTGAATTATCTAATTTTTCCATCAAATTTCGTCAACAACAAGAAATAAATGCGTCATAAAATTCACATCCATCCAAGCAATTTGCTAAAGAAATTTCCCGACAGAAAGCAAACATGTCAGCAATTCATTGTTGTCTGTTGTGTTCATTCAAGAAAACAACTTTTTCGCTGTGTTGTGTTGTGCCGACTATCTGTTGCACACAAACACACACACTAGGCACAAAAATAAACAAATCATTGATGCGCATGCCGTAAGAGAGCAATACGAAATCGTTTCTCTTTTCACAATACCCGCTCATATGGGAATATATGAAATTCTCTTCAAAACAAACCAAACTCTCTTCTCAACTTATCTGGAAATTTCTACAATTTTCTCGTAAGAGTATCTGGCAAATTCTGCAGCATGCCTCCGCCATATAAATAGCAGCCGCAAATTTCTCTTCGGCATTAATTCAGTACAAACAAGCAAAGAGTAAACAACAAGCGAAGAAGAAACCGGTAACAATTGTGCTCAAAACCGTGTTCTAGAACACGAAGAGAAAAAAGAGATAATTCCAGAGAAAATTAAAATTCTATTTTTCTTTATATTTTACGGTTCTATTTAATTGTTTTTAAACACGAATGTTTCTCAAAATAATTTATAAAGCAAATAGATAAAAAATATTTGTATAAATAATGATTTAACACTGTTTTGTTCTTGATTTAAATAAGCAAAGAGAAATTTGACTGAAAAGAGATATTTCGTCTTGAGCACCGCTGCCGGTAACAAGAAGTAAATTATTCAACGTTAAATTTGAAAAATCAAAGTGAAGAAAAAGTAAACGTTAAAAAAAGTCGTGAAAGATATTTTAAAAAGTCAATTGAAAGATTTTCCGAAATCTATACTAACTTCGTGAAAGACAGCAAACAGAAAGAAAAACACAATGGTAGCTATTGGTATTGATTTGGGCACAACCTACTCCTGCGTTGGTGTCTTCCAACATGGCAAAGTGGAAATCATTGCCAACGACCAGGGCAATCGCACAACACCCAGTTATGTTGCCTTCACCGACACCGAACGGCTAATCGGTGATGCGGCCAAGAACCAGGTTGCCATGAATCCCAAGAACACAGTCTTCGATGCCAAACGTTTGATTGGTCGCAAATATGATGACCCGAAAATTATGGAGGATATCAAACACTGGCCCTTCAAAGTGGTCAGTGACAGTGGCAAACCCAAGATCTGTGTGGAATTCAAAGGTGAACAGAAACGTTTTGCTCCCGAAGAGATCAGCTCCATGGTGCTGACAAAGATGAAGGAAACAGCCGAAGCGTATTTGGGTAAATCAGTCAACGATGCAGTGATCACAGTGCCAGCCTACTTCAATGATTCGCAGCGTCAGGCAACCAAGGATGCTGGTCGCATTGCCGGTCTGAATGTTTTGCGGATAATCAATGAACCCACAGCAGCCGCCTTGGCGTATGGCCTCGACAAGAACCTGAAAGGAGAACGCAATGTATTGATCTTCGATTTGGGTGGTGGCACTTTTGATGTTTCCATTCTGACCATTGACGAGGGTTCACTTTTCGAAGTACGTTCGACGGCAGGAGATACGCACTTGGGTGGTGAAGACTTCGACAATCGTCTGGTTAATCATTTAGCCGATGAATTCAAGAGGAAATACAAGAAGGATCTGCGTTCTAATCCTCGGGCTTTGCGTCGCCTGAGAACAGCCGCTGAGAGGGCTAAACGTACATTGTCCTCGAGCACTGAGGCCACCATCGAAATTGATGCCTTGTTTGAGGGCATTGATTTCTATACGAAAGTAAGTCGTGCCCGATTTGAGGAATTGTGTGCCGATCTCTTCCGCCAGACATTGCAACCCGTGGAGAAAGCTCTCAACGATGCTAAAATGGACAAGAACGATATCCATGATATAGTCTTGGTGGGTGGTTCAACTCGCATTCCCAAGGTTCAAAATTTGCTGCAACAGTTCTTCTGTGGCAAGAGTTTGAATTTGTCCATTAATCCCGATGAAGCTGTGGCCTATGGTGCAGCAATTCAAGCGGCAATCCTCAGTGGAGATAAGAGTAGTGAAATCCAAGATGTTTTACTGGTTGATGTGGCACCTCTATCGCTGGGTATTGAAACTGCTGGTGGTGTAATGGCCAAGATCATCGAGCGCAACACACGCATTCCTTGCAAACAGACTCAAACATTCTCCACCTACTCCGATAATCAGACAGGCGTCACCATCCAGGTGTTCGAGGGTGAACGTGTAATGACCAAGGATAACAACCGGCTGGGCACCTTTGACCTGTCCGGCATTCCTCCAGCTCCAAGAGGTGTGCCCCAGATTGAAGTGACATTCGATTTGGATGCTAACGGCATTCTAAATGTGTCCGCCAAGGAAATGAGTTCAGGCAATGCCAAGAATATCACCATCAAAAATGACAAAGGACGTCTATCGCAGGCGGAAATCGACAGAATGGTTAATGAGGCCGAGAAGTATGCCGCTGAAGATGAAAAGCAACGCAACAAAATTGCTGCCCGTAACAATCTGGAAAGTTATGTGTTTGGTGTGAAACAGGCACTGGATCAGGCCGGCAGTGACAAGGTGTCGGAGCAAGAAAAGAGTGAAGCATTGAGAGCCTGCGAAGATACCATTAAATGGCTGGATGCCAACACCTTGGCTGAGAAAGAGGAATACGACGACAAAATGAAGGATCTGACAAAGATCTGCACTCCCATCATGACTAAACTGCATGGAGCCGGGCCATCGTGTGGACAACAGGCTGGAGGTTTTGGTGGCCAAGGCAGAAGTGGTCCCACCGTTGAGGAGGTGGACTAAAAAATTCAAAATATGATTAAATCTTAATGACTGAATATTCAATAATTAGATAAACAAATTCACAAAAACATTGCCAAAACGTTACTCATTGCCATTTTAGATTTTAAGTAGATTATTCTATGTTAAGTTAATTTAAGTAGAATAAGTAGTTGAGTAGTTGAGGCGTATTGGTTCGCTTTTGGTGTAGAATTTGTCAGATAGGTAGAAATTTATAAAAATGTGATTCAAATCAATTTGTGGTTGCAGACGATTATACAGTGATATTGCTATCTTAAATCTAGTATTTCAGCTTTAATCGATCGTTCTACATTTGTTAGGTCCCGTAGGTGTTGGAATGCTGCTGATTAAGCTTATATAACTTACTAGATAAAAGATGCAAAACGATTTAATTTTTCTAAATTTTAATAAAAGGACCAGTAAAATCGTCAAAGTGAATCAAAATGGTTGCCATTACATACCAGCATATATAAAAGCCCCTGATATCCACGTGAAAAATCCATTTATCCGTGGTTAAATTATGTTAAGGAATAATTTTTGAAAAATGCGCGTTTAGGTATCAGATATAGTGGACCGAAGAATTTCATTACATAAAGAAAATCGAACACTTATTTCCAGTTTTATATGAATAATTAATTAGCAAAATTTAAACCTTTTTTGGGGCATGTACCAGAAGGAGTTGACCGACATTTTCCATATTTACATTAGATCTATATTTGAGAGAAATATTATAAGGGTTATAATTATTCAAAAATTTGGCTCCCCTTGTGGGGGATTTACCAGAAGGAGTGGACCGATAAATTCCATGTTTACATCATATCTGTGTGTGGGAGAAATATTTAGATATACCAAGTACAGGGAGAGATAAAAAATCTGCAAAAAAGTCAAACGGCATAATTTTTACATTTTTTGTTTAAATTTTATTGAATGAAAGCAAAAAATGTTGGAAATAGCATCAAATTTTTGGCACGAATTATGGCCTTCAAACGGACAATGAAACCGTCACACGCAGCCCGTATATTGTTCTGCGATATTTTAGCCCATTCCCGGCGAAGCGCTTGCTTGAGGTGATCGACACTTTGGTATTTTTTAATGCCAACCTTGCTTTCCAAAATACTCCAGACACAATAGTCCAACGGATTGGTATCCGGAGATTTTGGTGGTCATTGTGCGCTGGAAATGAAGCGAGGAACCTCATTTTAAAACCACTCTTGGGTGGCGTGTGCTGAGTCCTGTTGGAATGTCCAAGGTCTGCGGCCAAAATGTTTGCACGCCCCAGGCTTTAATACACCCTCCAGAATATTTTCGCGATAATATCCCGCATTTATTCCGATGCCACGGTCGATAAATACGATCGGAGAGCGACCATCGGCTGTTATGGTGGCCCACACCATCACCATGGCCGGCGCTTGAGTTCTGATGGCCAACCGAAGCTGCACATTTTCAGCTGAACTGGAATGTTTTCTCAACGGAAAAAACCAAATTCGGCAGTTCACCACTTTCGGCCAAGCGAAGCAACTCTTTAGCTCTTTTGAGTCTATTTCCTTTGTGTTGCGGTGTTAGTTCTTGCACTTTTTGGAGCTCATTTTTCAATATTTGCCGAATGGAATATTGCGATATGTTCAGCTCACGAGCCATTTTTCGGCCACTGCGACGCGGGTTTCGATCAAGTCGCTTCTTTACTTTTCGAATTATTTCTGTTGATGTTGGTGTTTTCTTTCGTCCAATTCCTTGACGTCGGGCTACGCTACCAGTATCATGGTAACGAGTGATAGTTCGAGACACAAAAGATTTATTCGCATTTAAATGCTGGAGTGCTCTAACGATAGCCACTTGTGGTTTTCCAGCCAAATATAAAGAAATCACACTATCACGCTTGAATTCCATCACGAATAACTTTTTTTCTGGAAAGTTCTCACCAAAATGATTTTGTACGCTTGTAAACAATATAATGAGCTGTCACTGGAATAATTTAAACAGCTATCGTACGAGTTACTTAGAAATGACAGCAGTCTGAAGTTGGTTGCAGTTTCTTCATATCACCCTATATATGTAATGTATATTTTTTCTGCCTTGGTTGTATGATCTCTCGATTTCGTTGATAGATTTTAAACAATTTCTACATATCTGAATACACAACTTCATCTGATACCGGCATCACGATGATATCATCATAAAGCTAACAAATAAGAAATGTAATAATTCATCTTCGCATCGCAAGCGGATTTCTTGGCATGTGTAAATGTTGGCCGGTAATACATCACATCAATGGGAAAATATGGGACAAATAAATATTTGCAATGAATCTGCAAAATTCTTTCGTAGATTACTCAAATGTCTTAACTGTTAAGTAAATGTGTATTTCGGCATTGGGACCTTTATTAGAGTATGTATGTGAAATGAATGAATATTATGAAAATGCTGTGCTTTTTATTCCCTACGCCATACATTAGGTGTGTGCGATGATCTAATAGTAGGTATGTACCATAGGGTACAATGAAGACAAGGTAGGACATAGCAATTACCTTTTATTTTTTTATACCCTCCACCATACTACGGAGGGTATATTAACTTTGTCATTCCGTTTGTAACTCCTCGAAATACTCATGTCAGACCCAACAAAGTATATATATTTTTGATCAGCTTAAAATTCTTAGTCGATTTAGCCATGTCCGTCTGTCTGTCTGTTGTAATCACGCTATCTTTCGAACGAATTGAGATAGAAGGCTAAAATTTTGCACACAGGTTTTCCATTAGACAGGCTAAGTTCGTATATGGGCCATGTGGGTCCACGTTTTCATATAGCCTCCATATAACGGTACCTCCCGATATGCGGTATTTTTATGATTTTAGCGACATTATTCACCGGAATTGTTTCAAATTTGGTATTTGAGATTCTTAATGGATACTACAGCCTATGACAGAAAATTGTATGAGCAGCTCTACGTCTTCGTATAGGCCTCATATATCAGTATCTCCCTATATTCGGTATTTTGACGAGTTTAGGTACAATACCCACTGAAATTGTTTGAGATGTCGTATTTGACGTTCGTAATGGATGCTATAGCCTGTAACAGAAAATTGTCTATGCTGGTCCAGGTCTTCGCACAGTTCCGTTATAACGGTACCTCCCTATATACGATATTTTGATGATTTTAGATCCATTATTCACCGTTTATTTCAAGTTTCGAATTTGAATATGGTAATGACTTATGACAAACAATGCCTATGTAGGTTCAAGTCGTATAGAGCCCAATATAACGGCTATATTCGGTATTTTTAAAATTTTAACAGAATTTTTCAAGGATTTTATTTTTTGAAATTTTCCAAATTCGTTCCAAATGGTGGAGGGCATTCAAAGTTCGGCCCGGCCGAACTTACTGCTTTTTAACTTGTTAATTTTAAAACATTGCAAATTCAATTGATATTAAAGTTCATATTACAGTTTTTTTTTTGGTAGAACATCTGTTTTCGTTTTGGGATGAAAAAGAATTCCGATTGTGTTAGGAACTCGATGTTGTGAGAAATCCACGGCATTCCATGGCAAACAAGTTAAAAAGTGTCTGTCGGTTTTGCCGACAGATGTATGCCCTCAGCCAATTTTCAATTATTTAAATATATTTTGACTTCTGTTATGATTATGCAAATGTTTAACCCCTTATGGAGTAGGTTCCGAAGGAATGGGCCAATATTGGCCATTTCGTATCGGGCCTAAATAAATATGATATAAATATTGTGACGTACCAGGTTTGGACTATATTGGTAACTTCCTTCACTTTACATGACATATAATTTTAGAAAATGTTAACATGTGCGTGAGGTACCAGATATAGTCGACCGATGTATTTCATTTTCATACTACATCTAATACAGATAAAATTATTGGTATGGGCAAAATGACAAGAAAATCGGACATTTATATCCAATTTTATACGAAATCATAAACTCCATATGGATCTCTGGTTACTGGTTTTGATAAATATTTAGATATAGCAAGTTGTAAAGAATCGCTGACTTGTTACGCAAGTTATGACAGATAAAAGTATTGAAAATTGTTCCCCTTTATGTGTGAGGTACCAGAAGGGGCTCACAGATATATATCATCTTCACAACAGATCTTGTGTTAGTAAAAATATTTATATGAGTGAAATTTAAAGAGAGTTGGATGCTTTTTTCGCTTTCTTTGAGCTATGTGAGGAAGGTAGAAAAAGAAATGGACCGATTTCTGCCATCATTATAACAGATCTTGTGTCGATGGAAAAATTGAGATGTAACAAATCTTGAATGAATGTTAATTTCGCGTTTTATGAGATTCATGGATATTCAAAATTTGACTCTTTGTGGGGAGGTGCCATAAGGAGTGGACCAATATATCCCATATTCACAGCAGATCTCGTGTTGGTAGAAATAATGGGATGTGTGAAATATGAAGAGAACCGGATGTTTATTTCGGAGTTTATAATTGTTTAGTTATTCAAGACTTTGACCCTTTTGGGGGAAGTATCAGAAGCAATGGTCTTTCTTATCTTTATAACAGATCTTCTGTTGATAGAAATATTGAGATGTGCCAAGTCTGAATGGAATCGGATGTTATTTTCGCGTTTTATAAGCTTCATGGATATTCAAAATTTTTTACCTTTGAGAGAGAGGTACCAGAAGGAGTGGACCGATACATCCCATATTCCCACCAGACCTTGGGTATATAAAAATATCGTGATGTGTGTAATTCGAAGACAATCGGACTCTTACATTACATTTTATAAATTTATTTAAAATTTTGACACTATCAGAATCTCTGCTTTTCCATGTACAGGGTGTAAACAAACAAAGTGATAGTGTTTACTTGCCAAAGAGGTCAACTGAAAATGTCCACCTTCCTTTGGCCACCAGAATTCAAGCTCCGGCCATGGGGATGAGGATTATCGCGAAAATATTCTGGAGGGTGTATTAAAGCCTTGGGCAAGCAAACACTTTGGCCGTAGACCTTGGACATTCCAACAGCACGCACCACCCAAGAATGGTTACAAAATGAGGTTCCTCGCTTCATATCAGCGCACAATGGCCGGATACCAATCCGTTGGACTATTGTGTCTGGAGTATTTTGGAAAGCAAGGTTGGCACTAAAAAATAAATGAAAATGAAACTGTCACACGCTACCCGAATGTTGCTCTGCTGTATTTTGACCCATTACCGGCGAAGCGCTTGCTTCACCTCAAGCACAGTTTCATTTACCGTTTGAAGGCCATAATTCGTGCCAAAGGCGACCAATTCGAACTTATTCTAAAATTTGATGCTATTTCCGACATTTTTTGCCTTTATTCAATGAAATTTAAAAAAAATGTAATAACTATGGCGTTTAACTTTGTTGCAGTTTTTATCTCACCCTGTAAATGTTCAATATTCATGTAAATTTTCCCATACCAATATTGTTATTTGTATTAGATAAAGGATGAAAGTGGAATCCTTCGATCGACTATATGTGGTACTTCATGTAGATTTTAATATTTTCTAAAAATGATCACATATTTAATACAAGTAAGCAAAGGCTACAGTCGAGCGGGGCCGACCGTTGAATACCCTACAACACTATAATAAACGATACAGTTTATATAGGCGAGAAACTCGAAAGAATTCCACAAGATATTGTGACAAATAATAAAATAAACCCATCAGGTTCCGTTCTCTAATTTTCGAATAATAGTCCATTTCAACCCCTAAATATATGACGATCATCTCCAAAAAGAGTATGCTTCTATTCTGACCCTCATCTTATACCCATGCAAAATTTTGTAAGGATCAGGCCATAAATGCGATCTGTATATGATATCCTGATATCCTAACTACTTAGTTTTGTTAGCTTTAGAAATATTACCAAATGTTTAATTCAAAATGAAAATATGCCAAAAATATGACAAAATTGAAAAAATATGAGAAAATGTTACAAAAATCAGTATTTTCATCTTTAGAGAGACATTTTTATGCGATTTTTTAGACGTTTTTTCTTTCCTGCCAAGAGGCCATTCTGAATTAATGAGAACTGTCGAAATCAGTTCAGCCGTTCTCGACATATATGAGATCTTTCAAACATATCTTCTTTGATAGACATATATATCGCACATATTTTGCTATATATTCGATTTGTTGGATCTTAACATCAATGTAAAGATCAGAAGTAGCCTTGTCATAGCTTTGTGATTTCGCCGGGATTTAAAATATTCGCGGTTTAATGAAAAATTTTGAATTTTTTCAACAAAAAATATATGATCTATTTTACCCGCTAAATATTATCCGATGACCACCTAAATTGGTAGGCTTCTTCCCCGGCCTAAACTCTAGCTACATGCGAAATTCCGCGTCGATTGGTCTATAATAGCGACCTGTATAGCTACTGCAAAATCCGACATTTTTTCAGTATTTGGTCCATTTCAACCCCTAAACATTTGGCAATCATCTCCAAAAGAAATAGGCTTCTATTCTGACTCTAGCCAAAGACATAGAAGTATATAGATGGGACAAGACAGAGTAAAATATGGCAACCCTGTGAAAAATACCTCTGTTGTTATGATATCGTAACAACATAGTTATAAATGTTAAGCAATTTCAACCGCTAAGGCCATATGCAATTATTTGGGAAGGTATATGGAATAGAATTTTGAAACCAATATTTTGGATTATCCAAACTTTTATTGGTCATTCTTTCCTATAATTGTGTTTTTTATATTAACATGCCTCTGTCATGAGCTGTTATTCAAGGTAGTATAGCCACAAACCATTTGCTCAAAATGCATTTTGTCTAGTCTTTACAATTTTAGGTCTTTGCTCTAGCCCCACCTTCGTGCAAAATTTCGTTAGGATCGGACCATAATTGCGACCTGTAGAGTGATTACAAATTAACATGGACAGACGGACGGACGGACATACATAGCTAGATCGACTCAGCTCGGCGAGCTAGGAAGATCCATATATACTTTCCTATATGGGAAACCAATATTTCGAGGTGTTACATAAATTCTGGCCCAATCAAACTTATAATACCCCCAACACATAGTGTTGTAGGGTATAATGAAGTGAAGGAAGTAACCAATATGGTCCAAACCAGGTACGTCGCAACATTTATATATTTACTAGCTGAACCCGGTGCGCTTCGCTACCCCTTTTGATTTTATATGCATTCAAAATTTTATTTACGAATATATGTTGGATAAAGAAAAACAAATTTAAAAATTAAAAAAAATATTGCACTAATTTAATGCGTTAATAAACAAAATCATTACAAAAGCAGTAACATGACATGCATACACGAAGGGTTTGTCCTTTGGATTTATTTATTTCATAGCAAATACCAAGCGTGCAGGAAACTGCAATTTTTTTAAGTAGAGTGGCATTTCTATTGCAAGTAGTGAATTCGAGATAGCAACATACTTCGCCGTAATAAGCGTATTTCAAATAAATTGTTGTGTTGTTTTTTAGTGTTAGCCTACGGCGTTGTGGGTCAATGGTTCTTATTAAAATCATATCCCAATCTGATCCGATTTAAATATAATTTAAAAAAAATTACTTTTACACCAAACTCCGCCACACCTTTCATATTTAATTGAAATTGGTGCGTCAAATATGTGAAATCGGCCGAGAATATATATATGGGAGCTATATCCAAATCTTAACTAATTTCCAATTAATTTATCACATTTATTATTATAACCAAATTCCGCCACACATTCTGAATTTCATTGGAGTCGGTCATATATATCGTGTTTGGTGCATAATATGTATGAAATCGGCCGAAATATATATGTTAGCTATATCCAAACCTCAGCTGATTTCAATATAATTGTGCAATTTTTGCTGGTGCCAGATTTTGTCTCTCTCGCTTTGGGTGCATCAAATATGTGAAATCGGCTGAGTATATATATGGAGCTATAATCACATCTGAGCGTATTTGAATATAATTTGTCAAATGTGCATCAAATATGTGAAATCGGCGGATAATATATATGGGAGCTATATCCAAATCTGAACCGATTTTAATATAATTTGACTAATTTATTTTCTAATCAAAATCCCGTTACATATTCCAAATTTCTTTGGAATCGAACATACATGTCGTGTATGGTGCATAAAATACATGAAATCGGTCGAAAATATATATGAGAGCTATATCCAAATCTGAACCGATTTTAATATATTTTGACAAATGTATATTTGTTTTAATTTCCGCTACACATTTCAAATTTCATTGAAATTAGAGATACATAGCGTGTTTGGTGCATCAAATACATGAAATCGGTCGAAAATATATATGGGAGCTATATCCAAATCTGAACCGATTTCAATATAATTTTAAAAATTCATTTTTGCTCCCGATTCCGTTACTTATTTTAAATTTCATTAAATTTGGACATACATATCTTGTTTGGTCCACCAAATACATGAAATCGGCCGAAAATGTATATGGGAGCTATATCAAAATCTGAACCGATTTCAATATAATTTGGGAAATACATTTTTTTAGATAAAATCTATCACACGTTTCAAATTTCATTGAAATTGGGGATACATAGCGTGTTTGGTGCATCAAATGCTTGAAATCGGCCGAAAATATATATGGGAGCTATATCCAAATCTGAACCGATTTCAATATAATTTTAAAAATTCATTTTTGCTCCCGATTCCGTTACTTATTTTAAATTTCATTAAATTTGGACATACATATCTTGTTTGGTCCACCAAATACATGAAATCGGCCGAAAATGTATATGGGAGCTATATCCAAATCTGAACCGATTTCAATATAATTTGGGAAATACATTTTTTTAGATAAAATCTATCACACGTTTCAAATTTCATTGAAATTGGGGATACATAGCGTGTTTGGTGCATCAAATGCTTGAAATCGGCCGAAAATATATATGGGAGCTATATCCAAATCTGAACCGATTTCAATATAATTTGACAAATTTATTTTCGGATCAAATCCCGTCACATATTCCAAATTTCATTGGAATCGAACATTCATATTGTGTTTGAGGCATCAAATGAACGAAATCGGTCGAAATTATATATGGGAGCTATATCCAAATCTGAACCGATTACAATATAATTTAGCAAACTTATTTTTGTTCCAAATTCCGTTACACATTCCAAATTTGGAGACTGTATCTTTAACCGATCAATAGATATATGTGCATATAAAATCTAAATTTTTGGGAGGTACCTCCGATTCTGATGCTATATCTCCAGTTCCAAGTGGAAATTCAAAAATGTATATAGCCTATGTTACTTTCAGGCGATGTTGCAGTATATATGGAAATTTTCAGAAAAATCTATTCAGCAGTTTTCGAGTCCATAAATTACAAACAAACAAACAAACAAACAAACAAACGTACAAACATTTTCCTCTTTTATAGATATAGATTTAGGTCCGATACGAAATGAACAATATTGGTCCTTTCCTTCGGAACCTACTCCATAGAGGGTAAAACATTTGAATAATTATAACAGAAGTCAACATCTATGTAAATAATCAAACATTGGCTGAGGGTATACGTCCGACTGATTCTTTTTATTTACTACTAGCTGAACCCGGTGCGCTTCGCTACCCCTTTTGATTTTATATGCATTCAAAATTTTATTTACGAATATATGTTGGATAAAGAAAAACAAATTTAAAAATTAAAAAAAATATTGCACTAATTTAATGCGTTAATAAACAAAATCATTACAAAAGCAGTAACATGACATGCATACACGAAGGGTTTGTCCTTTGGATTTATTTATTTCATAGCAAATACCAAGCGTGCAGGAAACTGCAATTTTTTTAAGTAGAGTGGCATTTCTATTGCAAGTAGTGAATTCGAGATAGCAACATACTTCGCCGTAATAAGCGTATTTCAAATAAATTGTTGTGTTGTTTTTTAGTGTTAGCCTAAGGCGTTGTGGGTCAATGGTTCTTATTAAAATCATATCCCAATCTGATCCGATTTAAATATAATTTAAAAAAAATTACTTTTACACCAAACTCCGCCACACCTTTCATATATAATTGAAATTGGTGCGTCAAATATATACGGCCGAGAATATATATATGGGAGCTATATCCAAATCTTAACTAATTTCCAATTAATTTATCACATTTATTATTATAACAAAATTCCGCCACACATTCTGAATTTCATTGGAATCGGTCATATATATCGTGTTTGGTGCATAATATGTATGAAATCGGCCGAAATATATATGTTAGCTATATCAACTGATTTCAATATAATTGTGCAATTTTTGCTGGTGCCAGATTTTGTCTCTCTCGCTTTGGGTGCATCAAATATGTGAAATCGGCTGAGTATATATATGGAGCTATAATCACATCTGAGCGTATTTGAATATAATTTGTCAAATGTGCATCAAATATGTGAAATCGGCGGATAATATATATGGGAGCTATATCCAAATCTGAACCGATTTTAATATAATTTGACTAATTTATTTTCTAATCAAAATCCCGTTACATATTCCAAAATTCTTGGAAATCGAACATACATATCGTGTATGGTGCATAAAATACATGAAATCGGTCGAAAATATATATGAGAGCTATATCCAAATCTGAACCGATTTTAATATAATTTGACAAATGTATATTTGTTTTAATTTCCGCTACACATTTCAAATTTCATTGAAATTAGAGATACATAGCGTGTTTGGTGCATCAAATACATGAAATCGGTCGAAAATATATATGGGAGCTATATCCAAATCTGAACCGATTTCAATATAATTTGAAAAATTCATTTTTGCTCCCGATTCCGTTACTTATTTTAAATTTCATTAAATTTGGACATACATATCTTGTTTGGTCCACCAAATACATGAAATCGGCCGAAAATGTATATGGGAGCTATATCCAAATCTGAACCGATTTCAATATAATTTGGGAAATAAATTTTTTTAGATAAAATCTATCACACGTTTCAAATTTCATTGAAATTGGGGATACATAGCGTGTTTGGTGCATCAAATGCTTGAAATCGGCCGAAAATATATATGGGAGCTATATCCAAATCTGAACCGATTTCAATATAATTTGACAAATTTATTTTCGGATCAAATCCCGTCACATATTCCAAATTTCATTGGAATCGAACATTCATATTGTGTTTGAGGCATCAAATGAACGAAATCGGTCAAAAATATATATGGGAGCTATATCCAAATCTGAACCGATTACAATATAATTTAGCAAACTTATTTTTGTTCCAAATTCGGTTACACATTCCAAATTTGGAGACTGTATCTTTAACCGACTGTATCTTTAACCGATCAATAGATATGTGCATATAAAATCTAAATTTTTCGGAGGTACCTCCGATTCTGATGCTATATCTCCAGTTCCAAGTGGAAATTCAAAAATGTATATAGCCTATGTTACTTTCAGGCGATGTTGCAGTATATATGGAAATTTTCAGAAAAATCTATTCAGCAGTTTTCGAGTCCATAAATTACAAACAAACAAACAAACAAACAAACAAACGTACAAACATTTTCCTCTTTTATAGATATAGAAGATGGATGACATTAAAATACACCCTATCTGAAGAAGACCTTTCGAAGATATTAAAACTGTTCAACATTTATTTTTATTTCTTGGTGAAAAAAACTCTACCTACTATTCTAATGTGGTGTAGAGTAGCACACAATCTCTATTTTATAAATTTCCTTGGTTGATTAATTATTCCAATATTGAGTTTTTATTTATAGCAATCAAATACACGTGGCGTAGTTCCTTCTTCCCCCTATTTCAAATCTGGATCATTCCTTCAAGAAGTCATACGCTATGACATCATCGTTGACAAGGTTATGAATAAACAAGTAAAAAAGCTGTAAGTTCGGCCGGGCCGAACGTTTAATACCCTCCACCATTTGGTACAAATTTGGCAATTTCCAAAAAAATAAAATAAATAAATAAATAAAATAAAAAAAATCCTTTAAAAATTCTGATAAAATCTTAAAAATACCGAATGTCTATACGACGACGTATACCTGCATAGGCAACTTTTGTCATAAGTTATTACAACATTTAAATGCGAAACTTGAAGAAAAATTTGTTTATAATGTAGCTAAAATCATCAAAATACCGAATATAGGGGGTACCGTTATATGGGGGCTATACGAAGACGTGGACCTGCACAGACAATTTTCTGGCATGGGCTGAAGTATCCATTACGAACTTCAAATTTAAAACAATACCGGTAAATAATGTCGCTAAAATCATCAAAATACCGAATATCGGGGGGTACGGTATATGGGGCCTATACGAAGACGTGGACCTACATGGTCCATTTTCTGTTTTCTGCTGCAGTATCTATTACGAACTTCAAATACCAAATTTGGAACGGTTCCGTTAAATAATGTCGCTAAAATCATCAAAATACCGAATATCGGGGGCTACCGTTATATGGGGGCTATACGAAGACGTGGACCTGCACAGATAATTTTCTGTCTTAGGCTGTAGTATCCATTACGAACTTCAAATGCCAAATTTGAAACAATTCCGGTGAATAATGTCGCTAAAATCATCAAAATACCGAATATCGAGAGGTGCCGTTATATGGGGGCTATATGAAAACTTGGACCTACATGACCCATTTACGAACTTAACCTGCCTACTGGCAAAATATACATGTGTGCAAAATTTTAGCCTTCTATCTCAATTTGTTCGAAAGATAGCGTGATTACAACAGACAGACAGACGGACAGACAGACACACAGACGGACATGGCTAAATCGTCTTAGATTTTTACGCTGATCAAGAATATATATACTTTGTTGGGTCTGACGTGAGTATTTCGAGGAGTTACAAACGGAATGACAAAATTAATATACCCTCCATAGTATGGTGGAGGGTATAAAATACTTACTTTAACACGGAGTTATAAATCACGATGACCTTGACCAAGGAGAACTCACACCCCTTTATTCAGGATCAACTATTAGAAGTCCTCCCTCCACCCGGTTACTCTATAAAAAAAACAATATTTTCTTTATGGAACCAAAAATAATTTCCATTTTATTAAATATTTCTTACGCTGATGCAATTGTGGTTAAATAGAACATCTAAACTGTATTTTGTTATCAATTCCATACTTTCTAAAGCTAAAAAAAAACTTAATATAAGTACATGTGCATGTTTGGATCGTTTACAATACTCTATGAGATACTTCGTAAACTGTTAAAGCAATTGAACTTCAGGAATGTTTGCTAAAGCTATGCTTAAGAATAAAGCTTTGGTTATCATCCTCCCTTGGCAATTTAATCAACTTCCTCTACGGTGGGTCCTGAATGACCTCCACCATAACCGTTGGCATGACTGGAACCGCCGCTGCCACCACCGTTTGCCTGCTGATGCATACGCGTCATAACAGGTGAACAAATCTTACTCAGCTCTTCCATTTTATATTCAAATTCCTCCTTTTCAGCCATGGTATTGTTATCCAGCCATTTTATGGTGTCATTACACTTTTCCATCAGACGATCCTTGTCGGATTGGGGAATCTTGTCGCCAGCATCTTCCAGTGTTTGTTTGACACTGAAAACATACGATTCCAATTTGTAACGGGCCTCAACACGTTGGCGATGTTTCTCATCTTCGGCAGCATATTTCTCGGCCTCATTAACCATGCGATCTATTTCGGCTTGTGACAGGCGTCCCTTGTCGTTCTTGATGACAATATTCTTCGCATTTCCAGTGCTCATCTCCTTGGCGGTGACGTTTAATATGCCATTAGCATCCAAGTCAAAGGTAACATCTACCTTGGGCACACCACGTGGAGCCGGTGGAATGCTGGTCAAATTGAAGGTACCCAAAAGATTGTTGTCCTTGGTCATGGCACGTTCACCCTCAAAGACCTGAATGGTTACAGCCGGTTGATTGTCGGCATATGTGGTAAAGGTTTTGGTCTGCTTGCAGGGAATCCTGGTGTTGCGTTCAATTAACTTGGTCATAACACCACCAGCCGTCTCAATGCCCAACGAGAGAGGAGCCACATCCACGAGTAAGACATCTTGTATGGCACTGCTCTTGTCACCACTCAATATGGCCGCTTGGATGGCAGCACCATAGGCCACAGCCTCATCGGGGTTGATGGACAAATTCAATGTCTTGCCACAGAAGAATTGTTGCAACAAATTCTGGACCTTTGGTATGCGTGTTGAACCACCCACCAGAACAATATCATGGATTTGATTCTTGTCCATTTTTGCATCGTTGAGAGCCTTTTCCACCGGCTGCAGGGTGTTGCGGAACAAGTCGGCACACAATTCCTCAAAGCGGGCCCGACTCACCTTTGTATAGAAATCAATGCCCTCAAACAGGGCATCCACTTCAATGGTGGCCTCAGTGCTGGACGATAGAGTGCGTTTGGCCCTCTCCGCTGCTGAACGTAGACGCCTCAAGGCCCTTGGATTTGTTCTCATGTCCTTTTTGTATTTCCTTTTGAATTCATCAGCCAAATAGTTGACCAAACGATTGTCAAAATCTTCACCACCCAAATGGGTATCACCAGCTGTGGCTCGTACCTCAAACAAGGAGCCCTCATCAATGGTTAGAATCGATACATCAAAGGTGCCACCACCCAAATCGAATATCAATACATTGCGTTCTCCTTTCAGGTTCTTGTCGAGGCCATATGCCAAGGCGGCTGCGGTGGGTTCATTGATTATACGCAAAACATTAAGCCCCGCAATGGCTCCAGCATCTTTGGTGGCCTGCCTCTGGGAATCATTGAAATAGGCCGGCACTGTGATGACAGCATCCCTTACTGTATTACCCAAAAATGCCTCAGCCGTTTCCTTCATCTTTGTCAAAACCATAGAGCTTATTTCCTCGGGAGCAAACCGCTTCTGTTCGCCCTTGAACTCCACACTGATTTTGGGTTTGCCACAATCATTGACCACCTTGAAGGGCCAGTGTTTCATGTCATCTTGTATTTTGGGATCTTCAAATTTGCGACCAATCAAACGCTTTGCATCGAACACGGTGTTGCTGGGATTCATGGCCACCTGATTTTTGGCTGCATCTCCAATCAAACGTTCCGAATCGTTGAAGGCCACATAACTGGGTGTTGTGCGATTGCCCTGGTCATTGGCAATAATTTCTACTTTGCCGTGCTGGAAGACACCAACACAGGAATAGGTTGTGCCCAAGTCAATACCAATTGCCACCATTTTGTTTCTAAATTTGTTGTCTGTGTGTTTCAGTTAATTGTTTTTTCACAACTTTTTTTTTAATTCAAATAAATGCTTTTTGAAAATGCGTTACTTTCTTCTTCTTTTTTCCCGCTTGTTTTTACTTCAATTTTTAGTTGCAAACTGACTGCAGAGCTCTCTGAGTCGCGTATTTATAGCACTTGGCTCCCAAAGCCAACTGTGACCAACACAGCCACAGAAAGTTCTTGGGGACGGTGGCAAAATCTCGAACAGAGAAGAATAATCAGGAGCGTTGTGGGGTTGAATGCGTTTTTGCGCAATTATTTGACTCTCTTTCAAATTTTGTGATAAGAGAAAAGAGAGCAACACAAATAATTTCTTTATTCTCTTATTATGAGAAAAAAAAAAAACAAAATATGGAAGGAAAGAGAGTTCAAAGAATAAACAATTCTCTTAAGAAGGCATTTACCCAGCAGTCCGCTCGCCATTACAATTTAATACCCATCCGAATGTATGCTATTTTGTCAATAGGAAAAAATGTAATAACAGTGGTTTATAGCATACAACTAGCATCCGATTTGGATGAGTCGCATTGCTATTACATTGTGGAACAAAATCCATATTAGAATTAAAGAACAAAACAAAATATAATAAAATGTGTCCATCGAACTTGCATCTGAATCGGATGCCTTTGTATTGTTTTGTAAGTTTTTTTGTGTGTTGTTGCAGCCGGTGTTGTACCGTTATTCATTTTTGATGCTTCTTTCTTTTTAAAAGCAAAATTTTATTCTGTGAAGTGTTTTTGAAAGTGTAAGTTGTGAACATTAAAAAAAAGTTAATAAAATAAAATAAATTAATAAAATAAGAATATAGTAAGTGTTGTGTGTTAAATAAGTTAAATAAAATGTCAGGATTCAGTAGGAGAAATTTAAGACGATTAAAGAAAGTGAAGGCAGACAATTTAAAAAGAAATGTACAATTGAGGACGGACTGTTTGGAAAACAATGATATTGTACTAAATGAGCAGATTCCATGCATTCCAAAATTGTAGAAGATTTTGGAAAATATGTAAGAATATTCAAAAATCTCCGTTAGAATCCATTAATAATTTAATTTCTTTCAGGTAAGTATCATAAAACTTACAATTTCACCAGATGGCCTTATTAAAATAAGGCCAGATGGTACCCGAACTAAAAAGGGGTTTAAGGAATTGAAACTTTTAAATATGGCCATTTTCGGTAAGTTAACTTTTTTCTTACATATTTATGAAAAAGTAATATTATAATACCTTAAAATGTAATCCATTAGTCTATTCTATAGTATAACTGTTTAATATTAAAAAATTGTTCTATATTTTCTATCCTTATTTCAGAAGCTGTCCGATGTGAAGGATTCTATGAATAAGATTACGCCAAAAAATTAGAAATTGTTTCAAATTCCATAAGGCCAGACACTTCCGAACAATGCCCTACAATAAAAAAAAAAACTGGAAAATGTTATTTTTTCTTTTTCTTTAGTTTAAACTTTGTTTCTTCCCACGTCTTTTGAATAACATTTATGAATTTCTTTTTTATGCATTATTTCTAATTACAATAAGAATATTTTATTGTTGAAACACTGTTCTATAATACGAATATTTTAATAAAAAAAAAACAGCTAAAATTTAAGTTCCACAATTTAAAATGTGGATGGAATCGGACCCATCCAACCTTCGCTTACAATGTTGATAGATTTCGGACCCATCCAACATTCGCTTACATTGTCGGTCGATATCGGACCCATCTAATATTCGCTTACATTGTCCATAGATTTCGAACTCGTCTGACGGCCTAGGCCATCGCTGTGTAAATGTAAGTAGAAATTGTATACAGGCTTTGGATGGGTCGCACCTACATTGTCATTGGTCTCAGATGGAAGATGTATGTGCTAAAAAATCCGATGGGTATTTGAATTATGTGTGCAATATTTTTAAAATTTAAATATTGAATATATTAAGAATGTTTTTAAATTTATTTTTAAGTAAACCTCTTATCAAGCAATTGTTTTGGCTTCAAAACGTATTTTGGCCACAAAATTGCCCAAAAATTACAAAAATTCATAGTTTTTGGAATGTATTACGAGTAGTTTAAAAAATTTGAATGGTAGATTTCCACTTAAAAATATTTATCGAAAATCCAGAATTGTGTGGTGGTTGCTATTCAAAGTCTATTCATCGACAAAAATGAATGTTTTATATCTACTATTACAATTCGTTCATATACATATTAATGAAATATATAAAATATTACAAAATAATTTAAAAAAAAAATCCACAATAATATGGCTCTTCAAACTATTTTATAACTTGCTATTTAAAAACTATTTTTTTTAATAAATATGTTTAGAAATCTACCAAAAAATAAATAAATAAAAAAATAAGAAAGCATAAAATCCAAAAACAAAATATTAAAGAAATTCAAAGAAAATAAAAAAATCTAAGAATATCCCTCATTTCTATATTCCGTACCTGTATCCAAAAATATAATTTTAAAATAAGAAAATCCACAACTGTATAACGGGAAAATAAATTTTAAAAATCCATGATGAGGTCAGAAAATATATCAAAAAATCCTCAATAGTTAAAAAATCATAAAAAAAAATAAAACAATAGAGCACTTATTAAAAATATATTTTTAAACCAGTAAAAAAGCTATAAGTTCGGCCGGGCCGATCTTTGAATACCCTCAACCATTTGGAACGATTTTGGCAATTTTCAAAAAAATAATATCCGTTAACAATTCTGTTAAAATCTTAAAAATACCGAATGTAGTCGTTATATTAGGGTCTATACGACGACGTTGACCGGCATAGGCAACTTTTATCATAAACCATTACAATATTCAAATGCGAAACTTGAATAAAAAATTCAGTGAATAATGTCGCTAAAATCATCAAAATACCGAATATCTGGAGGTACCGTTGTATGGGGATATACGAAGACGTGGACCTGGACAGACAATTTTCTGTCTTAGGCTGAAATAAAAATTTGAAATAATTCCGGTGAATAATGTCTCTAAAATCATCAAAATCCAGAATATCAGGGGGTTCTGTTATATGGGGGCTATACCAAAACGTTGGCTTACATCACCCATTTTCAATACCAAAAGTCCTGCAGACATAATACACATTTGAGTAAAATGTTATCAACCTACTTCATTTCGTTCGTAACTTAGAGTGATTTTCACAGATTGATAGACGGACACATGGACAGACATCGCTAAGTCGACATAGAATTTTATGCCGTTCAAGAATATAAATATATACTTTGTGGGGTCTAAAATGTATATTTCTAGATGTTACAAACGGAATGACAAACTTAATATACCCTCCATACTATGGTGGATAGTATAAAAAGTCATGAAGGTCTTGCGAAAATTAAAAAATACTTAAAACATTAAAAAAGTATTTTTATAAAGACCACATAAGTCGCTAAACTTAACTATTAACAGTCTCAATAGTCCATCTAAAAATATTCAAAATTAGCACGATGACCCAAAAATCATTGGGCATACTTAAAAAATACCAGTATCTAAATATTATAAAAACAATTGTATGTATGTGTGTATGTGTATTAGACAATATTATTTTTTGTCTCTTTCATACTGTGAATCATTTTCCACATGTGAATTCATTGAAATCTATATGCACGTATTATTTGATTTTTAAATTAATTAACAAATAATATTATTAAATGTCACTATTATAATTTTTATATTAATTTCTTTCAGACAAATTTTACCACTTACCTCCTTAATGCTTTATTTTATGTGGATGTTGTGAGAGAGAGAGAACTGCACTGAGAAAGAAACCAATTGGAGTAAACTTTTAGCGAATTGGAACTTTTCTTTTTGTTGGATTCATTTCACAAACACACACTATCTTTTATATATTAAATAAGCTATGCATTGCACTATTTATATTTTTTTATGCATTTCTAAATCACTTTCATTTGTATTTTTGAGAAATTAAAACACAATCAACAATAAAAAATACACACACTCTTACAGCTTGCACAAAAAAAAAACATAACGGAAAGAACGAATGGTCACACATTACTACATACATGTACGCACACACCAACGGAATTAAAGGCGCATAAATTACCAACGCTTTAATATACTATTTATTTCACAAATTATTTTCTCTATAATTTTGCACTCAAACTAATCTTGTTTTTTATAGAATCTTTCAAATTTATTTATTATATTTCTTTTAACAAATTAACATTACAACATTTGGACAATTTATGGCACTGGGTGAACGCGTTCATTTTGCATAGATCCAAACTTTAAAACGGCGACGGAAGAACTAAACTTCGGGAAACGGAAAATGTCGTTAACTCGATCGTCTCTGACAATTGAATGAAAAGAGTGAAAGAGATGAAAGGTAATACAAAGGGTAAAAATGAAATAGGGCTTTGTAATTGTCAGGGTTGCCGTTTGATTTATTTAAAATCAAAACATTAAAAGAAAATATGAAAAGAAACACTTTTTAATATGTCTTAATAGGGTAATTGTAGTAATTTATACTAGGTAAGTTTACTCTCAAGTCTGACAAGTGTGGTAAGGGAAGAGGAAATTGCTCGTACTGGCAATTTTCTGGCAAATCCTTTTGTGTTTTTATTTTTATTCAAAATGATAAATAACAACAATGACAGAAAAAACATTCATGACAGCGTTACCTAATATTAATTAATTCTATGTCGATTTAGCGATGTCCTTCCGTCTTTCCGTCTGTGGAAATCACTTTAGCTTCCGAAGAAAATGAAGAAGGTTGATAAAATTGTACTCAAATGTGTATTATGTCTGCATGACTTTTGTTATTGAAAATGGGCCATGTAGGTCCACATTTTGGTATATCCCCCATATAATGGCAACTACCGATATTCGGTATTTTGATGATTTTAGCGACATTATTCACCGGAATTGTTTCAAATTTGCTATTTGAAGTTCGCAATGGATACTACAGCCCATGGTACAATGATATCAAGGTTGGGCAGAACTACCATATGATTTTAATTTTTTTTATTTTCTTGGCTTAATATGTCATCTTTATTTGTTTATGTATGTGTTTTCTTTGCAATAACAAAAAAACTGTTCAGAAAACATTCAAATTCGGGTGTTTTCAAAATGTTTATTTCAACGTATGCATCGACAAAATATAGAGTTTTTGTAGCGAAATTATCCTTTAGAGATATATAGTACATGATTTTGAAAAGAAGTGTTGACCTTTCATTCAACTATCGCGGTTTTCAATTATTTTTTCAAAATAAATGCAACAAGTTGTTTGATTTTTTATTGTTTTGATACTAATTCTGACATTATAAGCCAAACAGGTAGACCTCTATACTTGCAATTTTTTCAAAGTTGACCTACCTTCTCTTCATTGTACCATGGTACAATGAATTCAAGGTAGGGCAGAACTACCATATGATTTAAATTTTTTTATTTTTCTGGATTAATATGTCAACTTCATTTGCTTATGTGTGTGTCTTCTTTTCAATAATAAAAAATTGTTCAGAAAATATTCAAATTCGGGTGTTTTCAAAATGCTTATTGCAACGAATGCATCGACAAAATCTACAGTTTTTGTCGCGAAATAAACCATAAGAGATATATAGAACATGATATTGAAAAGAAATTTTGACCATTCATTCAGTTTTCGCGGTTTTAAATTATTTATTCAAAACCAATGCAACAAGTTGTTTGCTTTTTTATTGTTTTGATAGTAATTCTGACATTACAAGCCAAACAGGTAGACCTCTATACTTGCAATTTTTTCAAAGTTGACCTACCTTCTCTTCATTGTACCATGCATTGTACCATGCTACAGCCTATAACAGAAAATTGTCTGTGTCTTCGTATAGCCCCAATGGAGGTACCGCCATATATTCGGAATTTTGATGATTTTAGCTACATTATTCACCGATTTTTTCAAGTCTCACATTTGAATGTTCTAATGGTTTATGACAAAAGTTTCCTATGTAGGTCCACGTCGTCGCATAGACCCTAATATGACGGCTACATTAAGATTTTAACAGAATTTTCAACGGATTTTTATTTTTTTTAAAAATTGCCAAATTCGTTCCAAATGTTTGAGGGTATTCAAAGACCGGCCCGGCCGAAATTACAACGTTTTTACTTGTTTATTATTCATTTTTATTTTCAACACACAGAGAAATAAATTGTTCAATTGTCAATGTTGAAATTGTTTAATTTTGAAATTTTTTTCGCCGTACGACGTAGTTCGGCAACTCTCATATAAATACACGTGTTTAAATTGTGTGGTGAAAAACGTTGACTTTGTACGTCGAATTTTGGGTAATGCTATGTTTACGTTAGATTTTTTTGCAGGGCTAATGCCATGTTTACGTTAGAACTTTTTGTAGGGTTAACCTTCATTGAGAGGATTTATTTGAAGTAAAAGTAATGGATATGACAATTTAAATCCAAATCCAGTGGGTTAACCCTCATATATATAAACGTACTATAACCTACTTCAAGAGGATTAATTTGAAGTATATGTAATGGATATGACAATTTTAATCCAAATTCAGTGGGTTAACCCATTTATATGTAAACGTACTGTAATGCTGTGAAACACAAAATTGCTGAAAATCCTTGAAATTGGCGATTTTCCAAGGGCTATGGGAAAGTTTTTTCAAAAAACGCAAAAATTCAGAAAAATGTATGAAATTTTTATTTAAATTATTAAATAAATTAAATAAAAATTTTTATTTAAATTTTTCTTTAAATTTTTATTAAATTATTATTTATTTATTGAAGGAAACGTCCATATAATTAAAATTTTGAAGATTACTTCATGCAACCAAACTGAGCGCGATTGCGCCCCAAATGACCCATTCGCTTAGTCTAACTTTGACATACTCTTTCCAACATTTCGACCAATGTCTTACGAATGTGTCTTCCAATGCGTAAATTGAAGCGGGCTAGTCTGTAAAGACATGAGCTCCCCCACAAAAAATAGTCCAATGGCGTAGAATCGCACAATCGAGGCGGCCAATTAACCGGTCCGAACGTGAAATAAAATGTTCACCGAATCCGCGTCTGAATAAGTTTAGTGCTGTGTGGCAAGTCAAGATCTTTTATATTTTGGCAAAAAAAAAACGTTTGATATCATCTTACGTTAGCTCTTTGAAGAAGTACGGTACAATGATGCCACCAGCCCATAAATCACACCAAACTGTGTCTTTTTTGCAATGAATCTGACGAATCTTCACTCCAAAATCGATAACTTTAACATTTTACCGCTTCGTCGGGGAACACAATTTTCTTTCTTGAACTGTCTTAACAGTACACACGTTTTCATAATAATATTTCCATATTGTACAAAACTATATGGGTAATTTGCTAAATATCTGACATTCTTCTTACTAAAAATAAATCCCATTTTCATGATTAAAAGAATACGGAAACCCTGTTAGCAACGAATAATTTGCAATCCGCTTCCTATTCCCTCTGCTAATAATTTTTGCATTATAGCCGTCCCTTTCACACTTATTCAATGTTCTTATATTGTGCTGCGCCTTTGGTTTACCAACAACCGGCTCTTTTTCTGATTAGTCATTTGCCTTTCCTTCTTGTCAGTTTATTTGTCGTTACTTGAATGTTCAGTCATCTTATATTTTGTTGTCGGTTATTTTTGTATAAATGAAGAGAAAATGCGGAAAAATTAATTATAAATTCTTAAGAAGAGAAAATATGTTTCAAACATAATAATCGAGGTTTATAACGAGCAATGATGCGGCAAAAAAATTCAATTTGTCTTCTACTTTTTTAAAGACCACAATGAGCCGACCTTCTCGTGTGTTTGTGCAATTTCGTGTTGTTGTGTTGTGCCTTGTAAAGAGAGAAGTCGTAAATTGTCTATACATATTTTTGTCAAAGATCTGTAGGTGATAAATCAACAATTGTGTCATATAATAACAAAGTTAAATAATTTTTTATTGAAAAAAATGAAGCAAAAGGAAAAGTAATTTCTAATTTTTGCAAACTGCTTCTTTAAGTCTCTCACACTTGCCATCCTTCTCACACTTGTTGCACGTACCCATGCTGCGCTGCGGCTTTGGTTTATTAACAGCAGGGGTGCTCAAAAACAAATATCTCTTTTCAGTCAAATTTCTCTTTTCTTATTTAAATCAAGAACAAAAGTCATTATTTATACAAATATTTTTTATCCATTTGCTTTATAAATTATTTAGGCAAACATTCATGTTAAAAATAATTAAATTGAATCGTAAAATATAAAGAAAATCAGATTTATAATTTTCTCTTAAATTATCTCTTTTTTCTGTTCATGTTCTAGAACACGGTTTTGAGCACCGCTGTTAATAACAGCCAACACTTTTGCGATTGTGCTTCCTCTTGTTCTCATCAGTTTCTATGTCGTGATTTGAAAGCTTGGTCGTTGTGGCATTTGTCGTCAGTTATGTGTATAAAAAGAAAAAATAAGGGCAAAAATGAATTCACATGAAGAGAAAAAAGTGTTCAATTGAAACGAAAACTAACGTGGATTTAATATAATTTGCCTTTACCCTTTTTGAAAGATAACGACGTGCCGAAATTCTCGAGTGTTTGTGCAATTTCGTGTTGTTGTGTTGTGCCTTTTACAAAGAGTAGTGTTAAATTGACAATGCATTTGGAATTCGTTCATATTTTTTTATTAAAGAGATTCAGAGCCTTGTCAACAACGGTGTTAAAAAATAATAAATATTACAATTTTTCTTAAAAAAGGAAGTACAAAAAACTATTTTTTACAATCTGCCACTTTATTTTCCAGCTATTGCTATCCTTTTCGCAGTCGTTGCACGTGCCTTTGTTGTGCTGCGCCTCTGGTTTATTAACAACCGACACTTTTCTGAGTAGTCTTGCTCTTCATCTCATAATTTTATGTGTCGTTACATGAAAGCTCGGTCGTCTTCGAATTTATTGTCGGTTTTTGTGTAAAAAATGGTGAAAATGTGAAAAAATATGTATTAAAAAATCATAATTACAAGAAAATATTTTTAATTATAAATAGTATTGAGTTCATCACAAAATAATGTAGATTTAATGTCATTTTTATCTTCCGCTATTCGTGTGTGTGTGCACAACTGTTGTTGTAGTGCTGCAAATGGCGATGTCAAAATTTGTCAATGTCAACGTTTACTCCAGTCGCAAAATTCGCGCGCTTTTTGGACAAATTCAGTGTAAAATCAACAAAAGAGCCTTTCTTCTGGAAAATCTTTAATGAATTTGTGCCAAATTAACAAAATATAAGAAAAATAGTAAAAAAATATTCCCAATTGTGGTTTTTATTTATCAATATCAATGATTTGTATATGTAATGCCATGTTTACGTTAGAACTTTTTGCAAGGTTAACCTACTTTAAGAGGATTTATTTGAAGTACAAGTAATGGATATGACAATTTTAATCCAAATCCAGTGGGTTAACCCATTTATATGTAAACGTACTGTAAATGTGTGTCCATTGCTGCTGCTGTTTAAAAACTTTTTCCATTTAAAGGAGAAAAAAGGTAAGTCCCCAGTTTATTTTTTTTTTAATTTTATGTGGTACGGAAATACGAAATATGGTTTATACCATTTAAAAAAGGCAATTTTAGGAAATTATGTATTACACCGTTGGGGCTTCGCTACCCCTTTTTCCAGATTTCATTGAAATTGGAGAAATATAATATGTTCCGTGCATCAAATACATGAAAACGGCCGAAAATATATATTCGAGGTATATGCAAATATAAACCGATTTCAATACAATTTTGCAAATTTATTTGTGTTCTAAATTCCGTTACACATTCCAAATTTGTATCTGTAATAGATCAATAGATATGTGCATATAAAATTTTTTAGAGATACTTCCAAATATACAGGGTGAGATGAAAAAACTGCGACCAGCTTCAGACTGCTGTCATTTCTAAGCCACTCGTCCGACAGCTGTTATTCCAGTGACAGCTTATTATAGTTTAAAAGCGTACAAAAGCATTTTAGTGAGAATTCGTGATGGAATTCAAGCGTGATAATGTGGTTTCTTTATATTTGGCTGCCGGTAGCGTAGCCCGACGTCAAGGAAGTGGACGAAAAACAAAAACAGCAACACCAGCAGAAATGGCAAAGAAGCGACTTGATCGAAACCTGCGTCGCAGTGGCCGAAAAGTGGCTCGTGAGCTGAACATATCGCAATATTCCATTTGGCAAATATTGAAAAATAGCCTGGGATTAAGCCATTGAAATTCCATAAGGTGCAAGAACTTACACCGAAACAGAAAGAAAATAGTCTCAAAAGAGCTAAAGAGTTGCTTCCTTTGGCCGAAAGTGGTGAACTGTCGAATTTGCTCGAATTGGTCACCTTTGACACGAACTATGGCCTTCAAACGGCCAAGGAAATCGTCACACGCTGCCCGAAAGTCGCTCTGAGGTATTTTGTCTTATTCCCGGCTAAGCGCTTGTTTGAGGTGATCGACACTTTGGTATTTTTTAGTGAAACCTTGCTTTCCAAAATACTGCATCCACAATAGTCCAACGGATTGGTATTCGGAGATGTTGGTGGCCATTGTGCGCTGGAATTGAAGCGAGATACCTCATTTTGTAAGCATTCTTGAGTGGCGCGTTTTGAGTGCCTTGGTGCTGAGTCCTTTTGGAATGTCTAAGGTCTGCGGCCAAAATGTTTGCGTGTCCAAGGTATTAATATACCCTCCAGAATATTTTCGCGATAATATTCGGCATTTATTCTGATGCCACGGTAGATTAATACGAGCGGAGAGCGACCATCGGCTGTTATGGCGACCCACATCGTCACCATGGTCGGCTCTTGATTTCTGGTGGCTAATCGAAGGTGCACATTTTCAGCCGACCTCTTTGGTAAGTAAACACGATCATTTTGTTTGTTTACAAACGTCTGGACATCGAATGTTTTCTCATCGGAGAAAACCAAATTCGGCAGTTCACCACTATCGGTCAAGTGAAGCAACTCTTTACCTCTTTTGAGGTAATTCATGCTGATGTTGCTGTTTTCTTCCGTCCATTTCCTTGACGTCAGGCTACGCTACACAACAGATCTATTTACATTTAAATGCTGAAGTACTATAACAATAGCCATTTGTGGTTTTCCAGCCAAATATAAAGAAATCACAATATAATATAATAATAAGAATTCTCACCAAAATGCTTTTGTCACTGGAATAGTTTTAACAGCGGTCTGAAGTCGGTTGCAGTTTTTTTTTTTCATCTCAGCCTGTATATTCTGTCTGTTCATCTGTCGGTCTGTTGAAATCAAGACTCTTGCATTATTTAATGTAGGGCTTTGAAATTTGCCACAAATGTTTATATTTACGTTTAGGTATAGCCTCCATATAACGGTACCTCCAGATTTTCGATATTTTTTTAGGTTTCTGACAAATTTCCCTACCAAATTAGATGACACTTGGCAATTGGTGTTCTCGTTAGGTCTTTCCTTGGAAAAAATGTTCGATTCAGGTCCACCAATAGGTACAGCTCAATATAACAATTTCTCCAAATTTTCGGTATTTCTGTCTGTCCATCTTTCGGTTATTGTAAATCTAGAGCTTATTTATCTAGAGCTTTGAAGTTTGACAAAACCGTTTAAATTATATGCAGACTGATAAAATGGGCTATATGGTCCACGTTTAAGTATAGCCTGCATATAAGGGTTCCTTTAGATTTTCGGTATATTAAAGGTTTCTGACATAATTTCTAACCATATTAGATGAAACTCGCGAATCTCTCGTTAGGTATCTCCTTGCAAGGAATGTTCGATTCAGGTCCACTAATAGGTATAGATTTCTGCCACAATTTTCAACCAAATTTAATGATAATATGGGTCTCGCTATTTGGGTTATTTTTATATTTTAATTCAAATGCATTGATATTCGATATTCTACTCTTTTCTTTATATAATTGAACTTTGATAAACTAGTAGATGGAGAGTATAAAAAGTTCGGCCCGGTGCCGTCATTACGCCTTAACCCCCGATATTTTGGTATTCGGGGACTGATAAAGTTCCTTTTCTATAAAAGTCCTCGAAAAAATAAAACCATTCCCTCTACAAATTCATAAAACTCATAAATTTATCGTTTTAACATAAAACATTTATTTATTTTCACTTTATTTCAAACAAAATGATTTTGAAATAAATTAAATTGGTTATTCTACTTAAAGTATAGTTTTAAATAAAATCACAAGAATGGAAGTATGACAATGGCAATGAGACATAAACTTCTACGATAACATAACAAAAATCGAATGTATTTAATCGACTTCGTCTACAGTTGGACCCGCACGGCCACCACCAAATCCTCCTGCCTGTTGACCACATGATGCAGCACTTGGACCACCACCGCCATGCAATTTTGTCATGATGGGCGTACAGATCTTACTGATCTCTTTCATTTTATCCTCATATTCTTCGCGTTCGGCCATAGTATTGGCATCCAGCCATTTGATGGTATCATCACATGCTCGCAAAGTCTCAGCTTTCTCTTGGGCCGAAATCTTGTCTCCGCTGGCCTGATCCAAGGCCTGCTTCACACCAAACACATAGCTTTCCAAATTGTTGCGGGCAGCAATCTTGTTGCGTTGATTTTCATCTTCGGCGGCATATTTCTCGGCCTCATTAACCATTCTGTCGATTTCCGCCTGCGACAGACGTCCTTTGTCATTTTTGATGGTAATATTTTTAGCATTTCCAGAACTCATTTCCTTGGCCGAGACATTGAGAATTCCGTTGGCATCCAAATCGAACGTTACCTCAATTTGGGGTACACCACGTGGAGCTGGTGGTATGCCGGACAAGTCAAAGGTACCCAAGCGGTTGTTATCCTTAGTCATGACACGTTCACCCTCGTACACCTGAATGGTGACCCCGGTCTGATTATCCGAATAGGTGGAGAAGGTTTGCGTCTGTTTGCATGGTATGCGTGAGTTGCGTTCAATAATCTTGGCCATTACACCGCCAGCCGTTTCAATACCCAACGAGAGGGGAGCCACATCCACCAGCAAAACATCTTGTATGGCACTGCTCTTGTCACCACTCAATATGGCTGCCTGGATGGCTGCACCATAGGCCACAGCTTCGTCGGGATTAATGGACAAATTCAATGTCTTGCCACAGAAGAATTGTTGCAACAAATTCTGGACCTTTGGTATGCGTGTAGAACCACCAACCAAGACAATATCATGGATTTGATTCTTATCCATTTTGGCATCGTTGAGAGCCTTTTCCACCGGCTGCAGTGTTTGACGGAATAGATCGGCACATAACTCCTCAAAACGGGCCCGACTTACTTTGGTGTAATAATCAATGCCATCGAATAGGGCATCAATTTCAATGGTGGCCTCAGTGCTTGAAGACAGTGTGCGTTTGGCCCTCTCCGCAGCAGTTCTAAGCCGGCGCAAAGCCCTGGGATTGGAACGTAGATCTTTCTTGTATTTCCTCTTGAATTCATCGGCCAAATGGTTGACCAGACGATTGTCGAAGTCTTCACCACCCAAATGGGTATCACCGGCCGTGGCTCGCACCTCAAACAAGGAGCCCTCATCAATGGTCAGAATCGAGACATCAAAGGTACCACCACCCAAATCGAAAATCAACACATTGCGTTCTCCTTTCAGATTTTTGTCGAGGCCATAAGCCAAGGCGGCAGCTGTGGGCTCGTTAATGATTCTCAGAACATTCAAACCTGCAATGCGCCCAGCATCTTTGGTGGCCTGCCTCTGGGAATCATTGAAATAGGCCGGCACCGTGATCACCGCATCACTTACACTTTGTCCTAGATACGCCTCAGCAGTCTCCTTCATTTTCGTCAACACCATTGAGCTAATCTCCTCGGGAGCAAAACGTTTCTGTTCCCCTTTGAATTCCACACAGATCTTGGGTTTGCCGCAATCGCTCACCACCTTGAAGGGCCAATGTTTAATGTCTTCCATAATTTTTGGGTCATCATATTTGCGGCCAATCAAACGTTTGGCATCGAAGACGGTGTTTCTTGGATTCATGGCTACCTGATTTTTGGCAGCATCACCAATCAAACGCTCCGAATCGGTAAAGGCCACATAGCTGGGTGTGGTGCGATTGCCCTGGTCATTTGCAATGATTTCCACTTTGCCATGTTGGAAGATACCAACGCAGGAGTACGTTGTGCCCAAATCAATACCAACTGCTACCATTTTTATTTTTGTTCTGTGATTTCTCTTTCGAATTCAATGACTAGCCTCTGTATCAGTTTAAATTATTTCCTTGAGGCTTTTGAATACTTCTTCTTTTTTAACTTGTTCTTGTTCCTTGGTAGGACTTCTTTTTCTTTTGAACTAACGATTTGTTGTCTTTTAAAACGGCTTTTTCCGCTTAATATTTTCTTTCGGTTTTATATCGCTTTGTTAACGCTTTGAATTGTACTTTTGTACTAATGCCGCAGAGAACTTTGCGCCGACTATTTATACAAAATCCGACCACCAATCGTATTTTCCAGATACTCTTCGACGAATTTGGCTGAATTTTCGAGATACATTTTGTTGAAAAAAGAGAGAAATACAAGAGTAAGGACATTGGGCGACACTCAATGCATTGGGGTGGGAATGCATGGGAACTGAGAGGCAATTTTAAAATCGCTGCATGAATGTTGTGTGTCTAAGAGTATAGCTACACTAGTGATAAAATATTTAGCACAAATAGCACCCACAGAAGCAGAACTTTAAAAAGTCCTTCTATTTATAAAAGAAGTTGACAAATTCTTTTATAGGAAAAGGTCATTGATCTGAAGCAACAAACTCCAGTACAGACTTCTTGACTCTATCCATCTCTAGAAGAACTCTTCTGTTAATAGAAAATCGAATTAAAACCCGATTTTTTTTTCGATTGACGACCTGTAGATCGTTTTCTATTTATAAAACTCCAGGAAAGCTTTTTCCTCTATAAAGCATCCTATATCGAGGATCCCAATAAATCATCATTAAATGACCTTATGTTAATAACCAGAAAAACCAGGTGTGCCGAACTTTTTTTTACCTTCAAAATACCATTGTGTGGGGGCCATACCTATATTGAATATTTATTCGAGAGAAGTTAATCTACGTACAATCCCGATATATAAAATTTCACCTGAATCTGTTGGAAATCGCGACTGAAAATCAGGAGGTACCGTTGCATGAGGAGTTATACTACCAACAAACCACAAAAAAAAAAAATACCCTCCACCATTTGGCGAGACGAGGACCTGGATACGCAATTTTTTGTCATAGGCTGTAGTACCCATTAGACCCCTCAAAAACGAAGAATCGAGAATCTGAATGAGGCGTAGAGAAGTTAGTAGGTTTGCATCCACGGTGTAATCAGCGTGTTGTCCTTAGCCATTTTAGTCTACTGGCTAACTGAAGAATGACCGCTGGCTCGATGTCGGAGATGGAGGACAAGTCTGGCAGAATTTGCTTACCCAGTAACCTCTATTCCACCCCTATAAGAGTTGGCCAGTGGCAGAGTAAGTGCTCCACCGTCTCAGTTTCCTCCTCGTCCGGACAAAGCCTCCAGTATTCAGTGTCGTCAACACCCCCCCCCCCCTTTTGGATGTCATGGCCTTTATATTGCAGTGTCCTGCAATTAGGCCCACCACAAGCTTCAAGTCCAGCTTCATCATGGATATGAGTGACCTCGATCTCCTTTCGGAGTTCACCGGCCAAATCTTTTTGGAGACATTACATTCCCTTCCAGTTAGTCAGTTCTGTTGAAATCTTCCAAGATAATGCTTATGCAGTACTTGGAAGAAGTGGCATAAGGATGGCTTCACTGAGCTCTCAATCTCTAGATCTACTGACTCAGATCCACGTCTGGCCAATTCATCCGCCGATTCATTGCCATATATGTTGCAGTGTCCAGGGACCCAACAGAGTTTGACAAACGATTTAACCTTTTCCATTCCTGCATTCCCGAACTGCCATAGATTTGAGTGTAAATGAATTTAGAGCCTTCAGGGCCGCTTGACTATCGACATTCATTGATTCTATTTGCCAGGTGCTCTATGGCCTTCATGACAGCAAAGATTTCTGCCTGAAAGTAGTTACAGTCGTTGTTTAGACTTTCACAGTAGACTCCTGCTCCCGTCCCACTTTCCACCTTTGACCCATCAGTATAGACAGCTATGCCGTTTAAAGGTGGAGTGTCGCGAGTCCAGATGTCTCTGTTAGGTATATGGATATCATTTAGTTCAAAGCTTTGCCTAGGTGATATATAATCGCTAGCTATAGCCTGATTTCCTATGCCCGCCACATACTTGAAAAGGCCGGAGTATCCAAAGGGCTGAATTCGCCATTGTCCCAGTTCATTGAGTCGCAGGGCAAACCTAGCAGCTTGTTCCTATACAAATAAACCTGACGGTTTTAAGTTGAGTAGGTTGTCTAGTGCGGATTGGGGCGTGCTTCTAAACGCGCCTGTAATTAGTAGCGATGCAACTCTTTGGACCTTATCAATGCTTTTACCGAAGGCAGTTTTTTCACCAAGCAAGCCCTCCTTAGGTTAGAATTGGTCGGACGACTGACTCATATAACTATTTGATTTTGTGAGGTTAGAGTCCCCAGCTTTTTCCTATTGAGTTTTTGCGGGAATAAAGTGCAATTAAGCCCTTCTTCGCCTTCTCCTCGATGTTCCTCTCCCAGCTTAGTTTCTGGTCTAGGACGGTACCGAGATATTTGGCTTCCGAAGAAAGGCTTAGCATAACACCATTAAGTATTGGTAGCGAAAAGTGTGGGATCCTTCCTTGTGAAGAGTACTAGCTCTGTTTTTGATGGGTTCACGGCAAATCCATTGCAGCGAGCCCATCTGGAGAGTTTAACTAGAGCTCCCTGCATAAGATCTGAAACAATTTGAGGGAATTTCCCAGCAATCGTCGACGGAAGGCACGACCTTTGTTCCAGTTCGATTAGAAAGGCATTTATCACCAAAAGCCAGAGTAGTGGTAACAGAACCCCTCCTTGCGGGGGGATGGTGGAGGGTATAAATAAAGCTGATATGGCTGAAAATAGGCGTTAAAATCTTTGAAACACCAAAAATCGCAAGGAACCTTTTCATACAGGAAATCCACCCGTAACCCGAAATATAAAATAATTTTGTTTGGATTAGAATTTCATTTGTTTGGAAATTCGGTGCCTTCACAACAAGTCTACATTTTTATCTCTCAAGCTCTACCTTAGAGTCGGGTTTTCCTTTAAAGCACCAGCTGCTATCTATAGGTGTTTTTCCCTTTGGCAGGTTAGTAATTTCCAAAGTTTTATTTTCTAATAAAGCTGCTAGTCCTTCATCCATTGCTGTTACTTGTTATACCCTCCATCATACATAGTATGAAGGGTATATTAAATTCGACATTCCGTTTGTAACTCATCGAAATAATAATTTTAGAGATAACAAAGTATATATATTCTTGATCAGGGTAAAATTATAATACGATTTAGACCTGTCCTTACAAAGAAGCTAGCCGATGACTTAAGCTAGTAAAAAAGTTGTAATTTCGGCCGAGTTTCCTCCACCATTTGCAAGGAATAAAAGAAAAAAAAAACAATAAAATCCGTTAAAAAATTATGTTAAAATCCTAAAAATGCCGAATGTAGCTGTTATTTTAGGGTCTATACGACGACATGGACCTGCATAGGTAACATTTGTCCTAAGCCATTACAATACGAAGGCATGGACCTGCAAAGGCAATTTTCTGTCAGAGGTTGTACTATCCATTACGAACTTCAAATACCAAATTTGAAACAATTCCGGTGAAGAAATTTGCTAAAATCATCAAAATACAGAATATCGGGAGGTACCGTTATATGGGGGCTATACGAAGACGTGGACCTGCACAAACAATTTTTTGTCTTAGGCTGTAGTATCCATTATGAACTTCAAATACCAAATTTAAAACAATTCCGGTGAATAATGTCGATAAAATCATTAAAATACCGAAGATCGGGAGGTACCGTTATATGGGGCCTATACGAAAACGTGGACCTACATGGCCCATACCAAAAGTCCTGCAGACATAATATACATTTAAGTAAAATTTTATCAATCTACTTCATTTCGTTCGTTAGCTAGAGTTATTTCCACAGACGTACGACATACAGTATTTTTTGCTTACCTGCACAATCAAAAATTGCACGACATCTTGTGCAGCAATGCCCAAAATGCAGGTAGCTTCATTGCATTTATCTGCACAATGAAACAGGTATCTTTAATTTTACTTACGTGCACAAAAAGTGCAGTTATCTTTAATTTTCTATTCGTGCACAAGAAAGCAGCAGCAGCATAACCATCTTTTAGTGTGGGAGAGGAAGCGAGAATATGTTTTTATTGCATGCTCTTTTCTTGTGTTGTTATTGTTTTTGCGAATACAAAAACAAGAACGAAGTGGTAGTTTTTAGTGTCTTTTTTGAGTTTGCAAAGAATTTTCTTGTGCAGATAAATACAACTTTTGTAACCAAATTGAAAAAAATTACCAAATTTTCGAGGCAGGAATGTCCAATGTGCAGCTATCGATTGGGCACTTAAATACAATTCAAATAAAGGGATTCAGAAAAAAATGGCATAAAAAAGTTTTTTGGTCTGCAAAGGCCAATGCGCAGCTAATGTTGATGCAGGTAAATATAAACCACTGTAAATGTTATGCTGATCAAGAATATATGTTACAAATGTTACAAACGGAATAACAAACTTAATATACCCTCCATATTATGGTGGAGGACATAAAAAAAAGATTTAATGTTTTCTCACCTTTAATTCAATATTTTACAAATTTAAAGAATTTACTAGAATTCTCTGTCTTTAAACTGTTGCTATTAATTCAATCCCGAATGTATTTTGTTTATTTTCAATGAGATACAGTTACATTATTACAAACATACATAGTACTATTCTCTTTCCTATCGTATATATTTACGAATTACAACAATGAACTGAGTTCTGCACGCAAATAATAGGTATCTCGAAAATTCCTCTTCACGCAAACACGAGAGACATCTTCATATCTCGTGTTGTTTATGTTGTAGGTATTTACTCTCTAGAAAATTCAAGTTCATTCAACCGCCCGGCAAACAATTTTCATATAAACGATGCAAAATATGAGTGTATGTACATGTGTATGCATTTCGACATGTAACAATGTATTTCGTATCTCAACTGCGGGTATAGGGTATGAGGAAGAATGAAAGAACTGGGTCAGTAATGCAAAGCCACAAAAGGATTAAATGCTATCGGATCGAAATACAAAATTTTTCTAGAACCTTGGAAATTGTAAAGTATGAAAAAAAAATTTTTCAGTAGAAGAAAAAAAAAATTGATCTTTGAATTTGTGCCTTGCATTAAAGTCCATTTTCGTTTTGGGAAGGGAAATTCGCGAAATTTTTCCACCAATTGGACTGGTGGTTTTTTATTTCTTAATAGAGCTAAATAATGTGCAGAGCCACAAAAATAATTTACCCGGGTTCCATTGGCCACCGTTAGATAAAAATTGCAAGAGGAATTTGGAATGTATGATTATATGTGATGACCTTAGGTTATGTTGAAACAAGTAGAAAAGCAGTAAGTTCGGCCGGGCCGAACTTTGAATCCCCTCCACCATTTGGAACGAATTAGGAAATTTCCAAAAACTAAAGTCCATTAAAAATTCTGTTAAAATCTTAAAAATAATGAATATCGGAAGATGCTGATACATGTGGGATATACGATATCGTAGAACTATATAGACAATTCTCTTTTAGGGAGTAAAATACTCACAAGGAACTCCTTGTGTGAAATTTCAGACAATTTCATTGCAAAATGTGGTAAAATCATCAAAATACCGAATATCGAGGGGTACGGTTATGTGGGGGCTATACGATATCGTTTCGATATAGCCCATCTTCGAACGTGACCTGCCTTTAGACAAAAGACAGATCTGTGCAAAATTTTAGCTTCCTATCTTAATTCGTTTTGACTGTAGCGTGATTTCAACAGACGGTCGGACAGGTCTAAATCGTCTTAGAATTTTACCCTGATCAAGAATATATATATATATATACTTTGTTATTTGGATGAGTTACAAACGGAATGACGAACTTAATATACCCTACATACTATGTATGTTGGAGGGTATAAAAAATCTGCTAAGTTCCCAACTTTTATTACCCTCCACCATTTTGAAGGAACTTGAAAATATAAAAGAAAAATCAGTAGAAAAATACCTCTCAAAGGAAACCCCTTATATGGGGGCTAAACGAAGAAGTGGACCTGTATACGCCATTTTCTGCTATAGGCTGTAGTACCCATTACGAACTTCAACTACGAAATTTGAAACAATTCCGGTCAATGAAGTTGCTAAAATTTCTAAAATACCGAATATCGGGAGGTACCGTTATATGGGGGCTATACGGAGACGTAATTTTTGTCATAGGCTGTAGTACCTATTACGAACTTAAACTACGTTACATGGGGCAATATGAAAGCGTGGACCGACATAGCCCATTTACGAATCTAACCAGCCTACGGGCAAAATACACATGTGTGCAAAATTTTATCCTTCTATCTCAATTGGTTCGAAAGATGGTGTGATTACAACAGAAATTGACCTAGAATATATATACTTTGTTGGGTCTGACATGAGTATTTCGATGAATTACAAACGGAAAGGCAAAGTTAATATACCCTCCATAGAATGGTGGAGTTGTTCGCCCTAGACTAAAAGTTATTGAAAGAAGACAGGCAGTTTACAGTCTGTTTGACGCACTTTCAGGCTGAATTAGGTCGTATGTGCCAAAATCTATTGCATTCGGACTTATACTATCCGCTTAGTGCACAAAAAACTTAAAAGCGGATAAAGATATATTTGGGAGCTATATTCAAAGCTGAACCGATCTTTAAATTAAAATTTGGTGTAGTTTTTCTGAGCTGTAGTTGATATGCAGGATGAGATGAAAAAACTGCAACCAACTTCAGACCGCAGTCATTTCTAAGCCACTCGTTCGACAGCTGTTAAAATGATTCCAGTGACAGCCCATTATATTGTTTACAAGCGTACAAAAGCTTTTTGGTGAGAATTTTCCAGAAAAAAGTTATTCGTGATGGAATTTAAGCGTGATAGTTTTATTTATTTATATTTGGCTGAAAAACCACAAGTGGCTATCGTTAGAGCACTCCAGCATTAAAATGTGAATAAATCTTTTCTGTCTCATTCTATTGCTCGTTACCATGATAGTAGTAGCGTAGCCCGACGTCAAGGAAGTGGTCGGAAGAAAACAGCAAAATCAGCAGAAATGGTTCGAAAAATAAAGAAGAGACTTAATCGAACCCAGCGTCGCAGTGGCTGAAAAATGGCTCGGCATTCGGCAAATATTAAAAAATTAGCTCGGGGTAAAACCATTGAAATTCCAAAATGTGCAAGAACTTACACTGCAACAAAAAGAAAATAGACTCAACAAAGCTAAAGAGTTGCTTCGCTTGGCCGAAAGTGGTGAACTGCCGAATTTGGTTTTCTTCGATGAGAAAACATTCGTGGGTCGCCATAACAGCCGATAGTCGCTCTCCGCTCGTATTAATCGACCGTGGCATCAGAATAAATAATACCGCAAAAATATTCTGGACGGTGTATTAAAGCCTTAGCCACGCAAAAATGTTGGTCGCAGAATTTAGACATTCCAATAGGACTCAGCACCATCGCACTCAGCACGCGCCACCCAAGAATGGTTACAAAATGAGGTTCCTCACTTCATTTCCAGCGCACAATGGCCACCGAAATTTCCGGATACCAATCCGTTGGATTATTGTGTCTAGAACATTTTGGAAAACAAGGTTGGCACTAAAAAAGACCTAATGTCGATCACCTCAAGTAAGCGCATCGCCGGGAATGGGCCAAAATAGCGCAGAACAACATTTAGCTCTGTAGATGTGAGGTACATTTCTAGTCATAATTCGTGCCAAAATATAACCAATTCGAAAAACTTAAACTTATTCTAAAATTTTATGCTATTTCCGACATTTTTTGCTTTCATTCAATAAAATTAAAAAAAAGGTAAAAATTATGGAGTTTGACTTTCTTGTAGGTTTTTATCTCACCCTGTATGTGCCATATTCTATCCAAATTGGACTAATATTACACATAAAAAGCAAATAATAAGTGGTAAATAGTACCATGTGGGACAGAATTATGGACATCGTTCAGGTTATGCCTTGGACTGGATTCTTGTTCTATGAAAATACGGAATAAAACATATTTGCTTTAAAAATTTAAACTATATATGTACGGTTTTTTGGTCCTTAAAACCCAAATTAATTAAAAATTCCAAAAAATGCTAGTACTTTTTTACAAGTATTGCTGCAGTCTATGTCGAAAGCGAAAGAACTTTCTACATATTTTCCGCTTTGCTTTGCTATTGGACACTGCAATTTGAGTTGGGGTAGGTCATGACACAAAACAGTCGAGAGAAATTTCACAAAGAGAAAATGCTAAGAGCGAGAAAAAAACACAAATATAAGTGTGTATGTACATTCGTGTGTAAATATGTATTGTTGAGACTAGAAATGTACCTCATATCTACAGAGCTAAATGTTGTTAGCATATCGACTACGTAAATACGGAGATAGGTTCCGTCTGACCGAACTTGTTATGCACTACACAATTTGAAAACTTAATTTTGTGGACTCAAATTCACTTCCATTTCAGCTGATACCTTGGGCTACTTCCAACTAAAAGTGGACCAATAAAGACCATTTAACAATAATTTTCTTTCATATTCTTACGTGGCATCTAATACTTTTTCCTCGAATGTAGGGAATTTTTTATTACTAGATCTTACCTCCGCTGTTGCTTTTAGAAAGCTTGTATATATTTACTTTTTCGTTTGTGCCAGGTCCATCGATTTTCATTTGAATCTCTGCATTGGTTTCCAGAAATCACCAGTCCTAAATACAGATCCAGTTCCAGGTCTGGGCATAAGAAGAAAACTATTTGGTGACGATAAATTTCGATTTATCTCGCGATCACCGTGGAGGATATTTTCGAAATTATCCCAAACCGTGGCACATGAAAGACTAATCTAATGTTCTTGAATTTTGAATCTGACCCATCCTACAGGGTGAGATAAAAATAAAGTGCAAAAAGTCATGAGCCATAATTTTTAAATTATGATAAATATTAAATATTTTTATTGAATGGAAACAAAAAATGTCGGAAATAGCATAAAATTGTAGAATAAGTTTAGATTTGTTCGAATTGGTCACCTTTGGCACGAATTATGTTTGAAGGCCAATGAAACCGTCATACGCTGCCCTAGTGTTGCTCTGCGGTATTTTGGCCCATTCCCTGCGAAGCGCTTGCTTGAGTTGATCGACATTTTGGTTTTTTTAGTGCCAACTTTGCATTCCAAAATACTCCGGACACAATAGTCCAACGGATTGGTATCCGTATCTCGTATCCGGTGATTTTGGTGGCCATTGTGCGCTGAAAATGAAGCGAGGAACCTCATTTCGTAACCATTCTTGGTGGCGCTTGCTGAGTGCGATGGTGTTCAGTCCTGTTGGAATGTCTAAGGTCTGCGGCCAAAATGTTTGCGTCCAAGGCTTTAATACACCCTTCAGAATATATTCCCGATAATATTCGGCATTTATTCTGATGGCACGGTCGATTAATACGAGCGTAGGTTGTTATGGCGGCCCACGGTTGTTATGGCGGCCCACACCATCACCACGGCCGGCGCTTGAGTTCTGGAGGCCAACCGAAGATGCACATTTTCAGCTGACCTCTTTGGCAAGTAAACACGATGTTTTCTCATCGGAGAAAACCAATATCGACAGTTCACCACTTTCGAAGCAACTCTTTAGCTCTTTTGAGTCTATTTTCTAATGTTTCTGTTGCGGTGTAAGTTCTCGCACTTTTTGGCTCGGGGTAAGTTCTTTTTTCAATATTTGCCGAATGGAATATTGCGATATGTTCAGCTCACGAGCCATTTTTCGGGCACTACGACGCGGATTTCGATCAAGTTTCTTCTTTACTTTTCGAACCATTTCAGCTGATGTTGCTGTTTTCTTCTGTCCACTTCCTTGACGTCGAGCTACGCTACTAATATCACGGTAACGAGCGATGGTACGAGACACAAAAAGTTTATTCACACTTAAATTCTGGAGTGCTCTAACGATAGCCACTTGTGGTTTTCCAGCCAAATATAAAGAAATCACACCATCACACTCGAATCCCATCACCAATAACTATTTTTCTGGAAACTTCTCACCAAAATGCTTTTGTACGCCTGTAAGCAATATAATGAGCTTTCGGACGAGTAGCTTAGAAATGACAGCAGCCGAAGTTGGTTGTAGTTTTTTCATCTCACCCTGTATAATTGCTCCTGAGACTTTTTATACCCTCCACCCTATGGAGGGTAAATTAAGTTCGTTACTCCGTTTGTAACTCATCGAAATCATAACTTAAGATTATATATATATTCTGATGAATATAGGAATCAAAAATTTTGCACAGATCTGTCTTTTTGACGATATATGACGGTACCCCCAGATATTTGGTATTTTGATGATTTTAGGCACATTTTTCAACGGAATTGTCTGAAATTCTACAGAAGGAGTTCCTTTTGAGTACTTTATCCTTTGGAAGAGAATTATCTATATAGGTCGACGATCAGCCCCTATATAGCGGTATCCCCCGATATTCGTTATTTTGATGATTTTAGCCACATTTTCCAATGAAATTGACTGAAATTCTACACAAGGAGTTCTTTATGAGCACTTAACCCACTGAAAGAGAATTTTCTATATAGGTCCACAATATCCTAATCCCCCATATAACGGCATCTTCAGACATTCGGTATTTTTAAGACTTTAAAAAAATTTTAATGGATTTTTTTTTTTTTGGAAAATTTTCTAATTCGTTCCAAATGGTGAAGGGTATTCAAAGTTCGGCCCGGCTTAACCTGCTTTTTTCAATTGTTTATTATTATTTTTTTCAAGCGGTTACAAAGATATTGACTCAATCGTCCATACCCATTATTTGTAGGACACGACAAGAGAACACGCATTAATACATTATACATATATACATGCCTTCATACATACATACGTCCATTGCTATGGAATGCTCTACTGCATTTCATCAGCATGCACAGAACCTTCCACACTCTTCGAGATACTACCACAACAGCGGAGAGATTTCCCATTGCAGATTGAGCAGGCAGGCAGGCAGCTTGGCCAAGAGAGCGCGCTAGTATAAATAGCAGTCGTCGCTGCACTGGGTCTTCAGTGAATTACAAGAAAGCAACGAGAAAACAAATAAAGAAGCGGAAGTAAAAGTAAAACTTTTTCAAATAAAAAGTGTTTTGAAGAAAGAAAGTAATTTTCAAACAAAAACAAAAGAGAAACAAGACTACTTACAAGAGATAAACAAAAAACAGACAACATGGTAGCAATTGGTATTGACTTGGGTACAACCTACTCCTGCGTTGGTGTCTTCCAACATGGCAAAGTGGAAATCATTGCCAATGACCAGGGCAATCGCACAACACCCAGCTATGTGGCCTTCACCGATTCGGAGCGTTTGATTGGAGACGCGGCCAAAAATCAGGTGGCCATGAATCCCAGCAACACAGTGTTCGATGCAAAGCGTTTGATTGGTCGTAAATTTGAAGACCCTAAAATCCAGGCGGACATGAAACATTGGCCCTTCAAGGTGGTCAATGAATGCGGCAAGCCAAAGATCAGTGTAGAATTTAAGGGTGAACAGAAACGCTTTGCTCCCGAAGAGATCAGCTCAATGGTGTTGACCAAAATGAAGGAAACAGCTGAGGCTTTTTTGGGCACCAGCTTACGAGATGCCGTCATCACAGTGCCAGCATATTTCAATGATTCCCAGAGACAGGCCACCAAAGATGCTGGTGCCATTGCCGGATTGAATGTCCTGAGGATTATCAATGAACCCACAGCTGCCGCCCTGGCCTATGGTTTGGATAAGAATCTGAAAGGAGAACGCAATGTATTGATCTTCGATTTGGGTGGTGGTACCTTCGATGTCTCCATTCTGACCATTGATGAGGGTTCCTTGTTTGAGGTACGAGCCACAGCCGGTGATACCCATTTGGGTGGTGAAGATTTTGATAATCGTCTCGTTAGCCATTTCGCCGAGGAATTCAAGAGAAAATACAAAAAGGATTTGACCAAAAATCCAAGAGCTTTGAGGCGTCTACGTTCAGCAGCAGAGCGGGCCAAACGCACTCTGTCGTCCAGCACTGAGGCCACCATTGAAATTGATGCCTTGTTTGAGGGCATTGATTTCTATACGAAAATCAGTCGTGCCCGTTTTGAGGAATTGTGTTCAGATCTGTTCCGTAGCACTTTGCAGCCCGTGGAAAAGGCTCTCAACGACGCTAAAATGGATAAGAATCAAATCCATGACATTGTCCTGGTGGGTGGTTCGACACGCATACCAAAGGTCCAGAATTTGCTGCAACAATTCTTCTGTGGCAAGTCATTGAATTTGTCAATTAATCCGGATGAGGCAGTGGCCTATGGTGCTGCCATTCAGGCTGCCATATTGAGTGGTGACAAAAGCAGTGCCATACAAGATGTGTTGCTGGTAGATGTGGCTCCTCTTTCGTTGGGCATTGAGACGGCTGGTGGTGTCATGACGAAGTTAATTGAACGTAACTCCCGCATACCCTGCAAACAGACAAAGACATTTACCACCTATGCCGATAACCAACCGGCTGTAACAATCCAGGTCTTTGAGGGTGAACGTGCCATGACCAAGGACAACAATCTTTTAGGTACTTTTAATCTGACCGGTATTCCTCCGGCTCCACGTGGAGTGCCCAAAGTAGATGTTACCTTTGACTTGGACGCTAATGGTATTTTAAACGTCACCGCCAAGGAGATGAGCACTGGAAATGCCAAGAATATTGTCATCAAGAACGACAAGGGACGCCTGTCACAAGCCGAAATAGATCGCATGCTACACGAGGCCGAACAGTATGCCGAGGAAGATGAAAAACATCGTCAACGCATTGAATCCCGCAATAAATTGGAAACCTATGTGTTCAGTGTCAAGCAGACCCTTGAGGATGCTGGCAGTAAAATTCCGGAATCCGATAAGGATCGTCTGATGGCCAAGTGTAAGGAAACCATACAATGGCTCGACAATAATACCACAGCCGAAAAGGAGGAATTCGACTATAAAATGGAAGAGCTGTCGAGAATCTGTTCACCCGTCATGACGCGTATGCATCAACAGGCAAATGGTGGTGGTAGTGGTCCAGCTGGTGCGAATTGTGGCCAACAAGGCAATGGTTATGGTGGAGGCTACACTGGTCCCACGGTGGAGGAAGTAGATTGAATAGAAACTCTATTGTAAAAAGTTCCCTTAAATTATTTCATTTGAGCTGTGATTTGATTTGTTAAACAAATTTTCAAAATTTCCAAAGAGCAATAAAATGTAGAAAGACATTTATATAAGACTGTTTCGTTTTAAGAAATTTTAATTTAGTAATACTTTAAACTTTTTTGTTAAAAAATATTTATTTAAATAAAATATATTATTTTTGTGTACAAAAATAAAATAAACTTTGCCTTTTGGTTTTTGGAATGGGGAAAACCCTTTTTGATAGGTGAAAGGCCATGGAGCCATGATAATTGCCACAAAAAATCAAAATTTAATCCTTGGTTGACTGGAATCGGATTGTAGGTCCGAAGGACATCAATGTATTGGTAACTACCATTGACGTATTGGTTCTACAACAATTTATTATTGGCATACCAGCCAGCATTTTTTTAATCTTGAATTTAATTCGATTAAAAGGATGGAAAATGAGCTGATCCTGCCAAAACACATATAAATCTTCCTCTATATTAATTTAGAGTAATAATATCTAAAGTCATGTGCGTAAGTTCTCTCAATTTGTGACTCTTTTATTTTAAGTCAGGTTTATGATCTTTTACGAGTCATAAGGGAGGGACTACATTTAATCAAATAGATTTGATATGCCATTCTCTCATGTCATTCTTTTAAAAGAGAAAAACCTAATTTTAACAAGTAAAAACAGCTAATCTTCCAAGTAAAAGCAGCTACCCTCCACCATTCGGAAGGAACTTGATAATTAAAAAAAAAATCCGTAGAAAAATACCTTTCAAATAAAAATCTTTATATGGGGGTTATACGAAGATGTGGTGCCGGATAAGTAATTTTTTGTCATAGGCATTAATAACGTTTCTGAACTTCAAAAACGAAATTCGAAACAATATACCGAATAAAGTGAGGTACCGTTATATGGGGGCTATACTAAGACGTGGGCCTGCAGGGAAAATTTTCCGTCATAGGTTGCAGTAGCGAAAATCCTGGAAATACCGAATAATCGCGGAGTAGCGGAGTATACTTAAACGTAGACCTTTATACAGGGTGAGATAAAGAAAACTGCAACAAAGTCAAACGCCATAATTTTTACATTTTTTTTTTTAATTTTTTTGAATGATAGCAAAAAATGTTAGATTTGTTAAAATTTGTCACCTTTGACACGAATTATGGCCTTTAAACGGCCAAAGAAACAGTCACACGCTGTCCGAATGTTGCTGTGCAGTATTTTGGCACATTTCCGGCGAAGCGCCTGCTTAAGGTGATCGACACTTTGGTATTTTTTAGTGCCAACCTTGCTTTCCAAAATACTCCAGTGGTCATTGTGCGCTGCAAATGAAGCGAGGAACATCATTTTGTAAGCATTCTTGGGTGGCGCGTGCTGAGTGCGATGGTCCTGAGTCCTGTTCGAATGTCCAAAGTCTGTGGCCAAAATGTTTGCGTGCCCAAGGCTTTAATACACCCTATAGAATATATTCGCCATAATATTCGGCATTTATTCCGATGCCACAGTCGATTAATATGAGCGGAGAACGACCATCGGTTGTTATGGCGGCCCACACAATCACCATGGCCGCCGCTTGAGTTTTGGTGGCCAACCGAAGATGCACATTTTCAGCTGACCTCTTTGGCAAGTAAACACGATCATTTTGTTTGTTTACAAAGTGCTGGACAACGAATGTTTTCTCATCGGAGAAAACCAAATTCGGCCGTTCACCACTTTCGGCCAAGCGAAGCAATTCCTTAGCTCTTTTGAGTCTATTTTCTTTCTGTTGCGGTGTAAGTTTTACAATTTCAATGGCTTTACCCCGAACTCATTTTTCAATATTTGCCGAATGGAATATTGCGATATGTTCAGTTAACGAGCAATTTTTTTAGCCATTGCGACGCGGGTTTCGATCAAGTCGCTTTTTTACTTTCGAATCATTTCTGTTGATGTTGCTGTTTTCTTCCGTCCCCTTCCTTGACGTCGGCTACGCTACCAGTATCGCGGTAACGAGCAAAAGATTTATTCACATTTAAATGCTGGAGTGCTTTTTTTTACAGGCAAATATAAAAAAATCACACTATCACGCTTGAATTCCATCTCGAATAACTTTTTTCTAGAAAATTCTCACGAAAATACTTTTGTACGCTTGTGAACAATATAATGACCTGTCATTGGAATAATTTTAACAGCTGTCGAGTGAGTTTAGAAATGACAGCAATCTGAAGTTTGTTGTATTTTTTTCATATCACCCTGTAGATGTATGTGGATCTATATAGACAATTCTCTTACAGGGGGTTAAGTACTCACAGAGAACTCCTTGTGTAGAATTTCAGACGATTCGATTAAAAAATGTGGCTAAAGTCATCCAAATACCGAATATCGGGAGGTACAGTTATATGGGGGATATACGACATCGTGGACCTATATAGACAATTCTTTTTCAAGTAGTTATGATGAACTCCATGTGTAGAATTTTAGACAATTCCATTGAAGAATGATGTTAAAATCATCAAAATGCCGAATATCGGAGGTACCGTTATATGGGAGCTATACGATATCGTTGATCGATATATCCCATGTTCTAACTTGACCTGCCTGATAGATCAGTACAAAATTTTACGTACCTATCTTTATTCGTTTTGACTCTAGCGTGATTACAACAGGCGGACAGACAGGGCTAAATCGTCTTTTTTACGCTGATCAGAAATATATATACTTCGTTGGGTCTAAAATTATTATTTCGATGAGTTACAAACGGAATGACGAAATTAATATGCACTCCATACTATATATGGTGGAGGGTATTAAAAGTACTCAATTATATTTTATTGTGGAAGTTCTTAAAAAACCGTACACAGTTTAACCATGCCTTAAGCTAAGACAATATGTGATCCGAGTGGAGGGTAACTCAAATTCTTTCATTCTGATTATGACAGAGTATTTAACAAAAGTTCTACCGACGCTGCGTTGACAATCATTTTGGAATACAGAGCTTTTCTATACCTAAATTTAGCTGCCATATTGAACATCTCGATTGAGATGCAATTTTCCAATCAACATTTGTTTGGCCCAAGGACTAACCCTATTGAAATTGGTGAGAATCGGTTCAAATTTAGATATAGCTTCTATATATATCTTCAACCGATTTCGGGTTAATTGTGCACCAAAATGGCCAATATCAGTCCAAATAACCTGAATTTTGGCATATCCGACATAATACAGTCTAGAAGTAAGTACATCAAATTTGGCTTCAGATATAGCTATAGCCCCACATATTGGATTCGCCACGTCAGGATAATTGGGGGACCAAGTATATAAGGGGAATAAAAACACAATATGAAATAGAACATCTTTCCTTTATTTTGTATTAAAATTTGATCACATTTTCGAGATAACATTTGGTCAGATCCAGAATTACAAGAATTAAAAACATTTTTACTAGGTTAAAAGACTTTCCCTCTATGATATCGAAAAAAATTGCAAAAATAGTAGATTCTTGCAGGTTCTGGAATAGAGCATTTATCAGCACCAAAAGGTGGTTGGTGTCTTCCACTTATCATTTCGAAAGACCCTCCTTCTCGGCCCATTCGTTCCAAGAGCCCAAATAGTTTTTGGCATTTTCATAGCCCAATTTTTTGGCAGTTTCCGCCGCTTTTTGTGATCTTTTGCCACTACGGCAATGGAAAATTACTTCAGTCGCCTTGCTTGGAAAATCACGTCCATATTTTGTTTTAAAAGCGCCGGCATCAACGGTATCGGCCAATGCCGTGGCCACCTGATCCAGTGGTATATTGATGGAGGTGGGAATTCGGCCAGTTTCTTGAAGCTCCTCCGGTTCCCGCACATCGATGAGTAATTTATTGGGATATTTAGTTAATTGTTTGATTTCTTCATATCCGACAATGGGTATGGAGTTGATGCTAGTTTTGGTACAATACTGTTTATTAAAATTGATTCGTGTGATGGCAGTTGTGTTGTTGTATGCTGACGAGGTATGCGTGGCAAGTTTTGTTGGAAAGTTGTAAATAACAGCTCCATCTCCAAGGCGAGGAGTTTTTAAATGCTTGGCAAATGCTAAAAGTCTTCTGGACATGCTGTTTTTCTTCTGCAGGAAACAATAAAAGCCAGTGTTTTTTTACAAAGAAAAAAATGAAACCTACTTGTTTACGTTCTGCGGATATGATGATATGATGCGCCAGCTGTTTATTGGCATAAATCAGCTGACATAAAACTTTCTATTGCGGGGGCGGTGTACTATCTAGCTGGCCGTTACTATTCCGTAACACGTATTGCTAAGTTAAAAAGAATTAAGCATGACACGTTAATACCCTACACCACATAGTGGTAAGGGTATTATGTCTTTTGTACAAATAAATGTAACATGGATAAGGAAACGAGTTATATCCATAGTTACTTTTGAGGATCTTCATAGAATCACTTTCTGAGTCGATATATGCATGTCAGTCGGTCTGTCCGCCCGTCCATGTATTTTTGTGAACACAGTGCAGGTCGCATTTATCATCCGATTGAGACGCAACTTTTCAAACAATATTTGTTTGGCACAAGGACGAACCTTATTGAAATTGATGAGAATCGGTTCAAATTTAGTTATAGCTTCCTTATATATCTTCAACCGATTTCGGGTTAATTGTGCACCAAACGGCCAATATCAGTACCAAATAACCTATGTAGCTCAAAAAATACTTGTCTCAAATTTTATCGATATCGGATCAGATTAGGGTATAGCTCCCATATGTATCTTTATCCGATTTCAGATTTCTTGCGCACCAAATGGCTAATATCATTCCAAATGACCTGAATTCTGGCATATCTGACCTAATTCAATATAGAAGCAAGTACATTAAATTTGGAGATAATCGCTTCAGATATAGCTATAGCTCCCAAGTATATGTTTGATCCGATTTGGCATTTAAAGTTCCTCACATTCGTAATATGTATTCGACAACAATGACATTTGATACCAGTTATCAGATACAGCCCAGAAATACGTGTGCCAAGTTTTATCAAGATCAGTTCAGATTTGGTTATAGGTCCCCTATATTTCTTCAACCGATTTCGGGTAAATTGTGCACCAAAAATGCTAATATCAGTTCAAATGACCTGAATTTTGACATATCCGACCTAATTCAGTCTAGGAGCAAGTACATCAAATTTGGAGAAAATCGCTTCAGATATAGCTATAGCTTCCAAATATTTGTTTCATACAATTTATGGTTTTAAGTCCCTCACATGCCTAATATGTTCTCCACAAGAATGATATTTGGTACCAGATAACATATGGAGCTCAAAAATACCTGTCTCAAATCTTATCGAGATCGGATCAGATTAGGATATGGCTCCCATATATATCTTTATCCGATTTCAGGTTACAGGGTGAGATGAAAAAACTGCAACCAACTTCAGACTGTTGTTATTTCTAAGCCACTCATCCGACAGCTTTCCAGTGAAAGCTCATTTTATTGTTTACAAGCAGAGAAAAGCATTTTGGTCAGATTTTTCCAGAAATTTCGTTATATTTGCCTGGAAAATTACAAGTGGTCATCGTTAGAGCACTCCAGCATTTAAATATGAATAAATCTTTTGTGTCCCGTACAATCGCTCGTAACCGCGATAGTGGTAGCGTAGCCGACGTCAAGGAAGTGGACGGAAAAAAAAACAGCAACATCAGCAAGATTGGTTCGAAAAGTAAAGAAGCGACTTGATCGCGGGTCTAGCGTCGCAGTGGCCGAAAAATGGCTTGTGAGCTGAACATATCGCAATATTCCGTTCGGTAAATATTGAAAAATGAGCTCGGGGTAAAGCCACTGAAATTTTAAAAAGTGCAAGAACTTACAACGCAGCTAAAGACTTGCTTCGCTTTGCCAAAAGTGGTGGTGGTGGCCGAATTTGGTTTTCTCCGATGAGAAAACATTCGTTTTCCAGCAGTTTGTAAACAAAAAAAATGATCGTGTTTACTTGCCAAAGAGGTCAGCTAAAAATGGGCACCTTTGGTTGACCACCAGAACTCAAGCGCCGGCCATGGTGATGGCGGCCAATAACAGCCGATGGTCGCTCTGCGATCGTATTAATCGATCGTGACATCAGAATAAATACGGAATATTATCGCGAAAATATTCTGGAGGGTGTATGGTGGTGCCTTGGGCACGCAAACATTTTGGCCGCAGACCTTGGATATTCTAACAGAACTCATTACCATCGCACTCAGCACGCGACACTCAAGAATGGTTGCAAAATGAGGTTCCTCGCTTCATTTCCAGCGCACAATGGCCACAAAAATCTCCGGATACCAATCCGTTTGACTATTGTGTCTAAAAAAATTTGATGTTATTTCCGACATTTTTTGCTTTCACTCAATAAAATTTAAAAAAAAATGTAAAAATTATGGCGTTTGACTTTATTGCAGTTTTTTATCTCACCCTGTATATTTTTTACTACCAGAGTAAAACCATGCCATCCAAAATTTATTATAGAGCAGCAAATAAGTCATTTTCATAGACGGAATTAGATTCGCCTTTATATATAAATGCGACTTTGTCTTCATAGACGCCCTTAGTGTCGTCTTTTTGGACGTTTATAGTCGTCTTTATAGGCAAACTTAAAGTCCTAGGATCGTATTTATAGAAGTATTTGAACTCATGTTCGATGAGAATTTAGAATTGACAATAAGGTCGTCTTAATATACTCTCTTAAAATCGTGGTCTTTACAATCTTCTTCATATCCGAACTTTATCATCGGTTTACTTTTATATTCTGAACACATTTTTTATTACAATAATCGAGATTTGCTCTAAGATACAGTTTAAAAATAAAAACACAATATTCCAACTTTAATTTACATTCAATTTTGATTCTCTACTTTGGTAATCCCTCCTTCTCGGCCCATTCCGTCCAGGAGCCCAAATAATTTTTACTCTTTTCAAAACCTAATTTATAGGCAATTTCTGCTGCATTCTGGGAACGTCTGCCGATTTTACAATGGAATATAATCTCAGTATTCTTTGTGGGAAAATCTCGACCATATTTTGCTTTGAAAGCGCCAGCATCTACATTGTCCGCTAATTCTGTGGCCACTTGACCCAATGGTATGTTAATGGAAGTGGGAATTTGTCCAGTCTCTTGCAGCTCCTTGGGTTCTCGCACATCAATCAAGAGTTTTTCGGGTTGCTTGGGCAATTGTTTAATTTCCTCATAGGAAACAACTGGGATGTTGATTGGGTTGGAACAAAAATGCTTGGCAAATGTTATGGGAGTTACGTTATTTGCCAAGGGTCGGGTTTCGACAATTTTTGCTACGGCTCCATAACGCAAAGCGTTTAGATTTCTCAGCAAGACAAAAGTTCGGCTCAACATTTTTCTGGAATTCTGCGTTATTAAGTTATTTGTTTAATAAATAAATTAAATAAATAAAGTTATGCAATTAACAACAAAATAAGATAACAGCTGGACTAACCGGCAAATCAGTTGATTGAAGCAGCTGTGAGCTTGCTGATAAAAAAAACAGCAGTGGAAAAGTACCCGACTACCTAAATACGGCGTACAAAAAGAAGCAGCAGAAGTGTTGCATTGACGTCAGTCAAAAAATGTTTCAACTGGTGAATTATTTTGAAAAAATTTATTTGAAGACCACCAGAAAATCTTCTATCCATAGAGGCTTCTCTTTATGAAATGCCTCAAGGAGGACTTGTACATCGAGAAGACAACACGGATGCCCTATACCATTAGAGGACATATGGGAGAACTTCTACATATAGAAGACTTTTGGAAGGCTTTTTAAATAAAGATGAGAAGCATCTTATAATAGAATACTTCTAAGGGTCATTCTGTTCTCTAGGAAACCTTCTGGCTACAGAAGACTCCTTGGCGCCTTCTAATCGTAAAGGATTTCTAGGAGGCCTTCTGTCTATATAAGACCTCTAGAAGGTCTCCTGTCTATAGAAGACCTTCTGTTCTATTGAATCGCGTAATATAAGCCTTCTTCTATAAAAGGCATTTTAAGGTCTCCAAACCTTCGGTCCGTACAATTTTATTTTTATGTTAGACCCCTTGGAGGTTACCTGTTTTTATACCCTCCACCTTAGTATGGAGGGTATATTAAGTTTGTCATTCCGTTTGTAACGACTCTTGATCAACATAAAATTCTATGTCGATTTAACGATGTCCGTCCGCCTGTTCATCTGTGGAAATCACTCTAGCTTCCGAACGAATTGAAGTAGATTGATAAAATGTATGTTATGTCTGCAGGACTTCTGGAATTGAAAATGGACTATGTAGGTTCACGTTTCGGTATAGCCCCCATATAACGGTACCCCCCAGATATTCCGTCTTTTGATGATTTTAGCGACATTATTCATCGGAATTGTTTCAAATTTGGTATTTTAAGTTCTCAATGGATACTACAGCCTAAGGCAGAAAATTGTCTGTGCAGGTCCACGTTTTCGTATAGCGCCCATATAACGGTACATCCCAATATTCGGTATTTTGATGATTTTAGCGACATTATTCGCCGGAATTGTTCTAAATTTGGTATATGATGTTCGTAATGGGTGTTACAGCCTATGACAGAAAATTGTCTGTGCAGGTCCACGTCTTCGTATAGCCACCATATAATGGTACCTCCCAATATTCGGTATTTTGTTGATTTTAGCTACATTATTCAGCGGATTTGTTCTAAATTTGGTATTTGAAGTTCGTAATGGGTTTTACAGCATATGGCAGAAAATTATTTGTGCAGGTCCACGTCTTCGTTAAGCCCCCATATAACGGTACCTCCCAATATTCGGTATTTTGATGATTTTAGCTACATTAATCACCGATTTTTTTAAGTTTCGTAGTTATAACAGCTACGTTCGGTATTTTTAAGATTTTAAAAGAATTTTTAACAGATTTTATTGTTTTTGAGAATTGTCAAACTCGTTCCAATTGGTGGATGGTATTCAAAGTTCTACCCAGCCGAATTTGCAGCTTTTTTTCTTTTTTAATATAATATTTCCTCGCTTTCCTCTTATAAAGAGACTTTATTCTGATTGGTTTTTCCTTCTTTTCTCAATGAATTTCACATTCATATTTACACTCAACAAGTTATATTCTATATTTCATATATATAGGTGAACACATTGCCTCACAGCTCCATAACTTCGCCGCCCACTGACTCTTTACCCTGGGCCTGCCGCTCCAGCTTATCCTTGGCCACACTTTCCAATTGTTCTTTCGTCAGCAGCGATATACCCAATTGATCTTCACGTGTAAATGGCTGAGCCATACGCTTAAGCCAACGGCGTGCCAACTGCATTGCCTCCTCGGTACTAAGGTTACAAAAACTATCCACCAAATGTTCCTGTATCCATTTCGGTAGACGGCTACGTTTGTCTTGGCGTGAAAAACGCTTATCGGCAAATATCATAATACCATAGTCGGTTTTTCCTCTCAGGGCACGGCCAACACACTGGGCAGCATGACGCATAGCATCGAAGGTGAGAAAATCATTTTCTCTTATTTGAAATTGATCGCGCAGATAGTCGAGACGGGCCTTAAGGATGCGTGATTGGGTAAAGACATAGGGAATGCCAAACATAAGTACCGCCCGACCATAATGATGATCGAAATCCACACCTTCGGAGACTTTGCCACGGGCCACGGCAAGCAGTACAGCTCCTCGTCCACAGTCACAGGCCTAAAATAAAAAAATCGCAATAAAAAACAAATAACGATAATTTCCTCCTCCCTACCTTAACATAATTCATAAGGGCATAACTGGTCTCGGCATTATCCTGAGTCTCAATGAACAACAATTTGTAACGCAACAGCGTATCAACAATACCCTGATCATACCACGAGGCCACCACAGATTCCAAATATAAATATGAGGTGAAAAAGCACACAATACCATCGGGTACCGTTTTGGCCGTTTCAACCAACAGCTGTCCATAGTTACGTATAACAGCCGTATCTTCACGTGTCTCATATTTAGAAGATATTGCCACCTGATCGTTACCCTTTGAGACAATCATTGGCAGGAGACATGGCCGGGCCAGGGTCATGGTAAACGAACTCATTACCACTGGATCGAAATTTAAAATTTTCGGATACATATCCATGGGTGATAGGGTACCCGATGTTATGACCACCGACTGGAATCTTTGAAATACAGGGGCCATAGCAATGGATGAGTCCAAACAGCTAAAATGTAATATGGGATTTGCCACTGTGGGTGTTTTATCGTCGAATGGTTCTATGATAATTGTAAAACCTTTGGTATAGGTGCTAACCAAGGTGGCGAAATGGGTTATCTGGAAAAAAAAAGAATACAATTTTAATACAGTTTTTGGGATGCGTACAAATCACCTTACCAATGTCAAAGCTCCATATTCTGTCATATCAGTTATTTCCAAGGTCCTTAGCAGACTAGCCAAACGTTCGGCACAAAAACGCAGGGGCTTACGTTCTATACAAATTTTGGAAGCCACATCTTTGAGAAAACCCGCCGGAGACTCTTGTATCACATGGTGGACTTTTAAACGGGTCTTTATGTATTCAATGAAACGACGTAGGAAACTTAGGAAATGATCGGCATTACGTATGTTACCAGGAACAACCTCTGAAAAGAAAAAGAAAATTTGAGCAGATTATGGAATGTAGGCTGGCTTTACAGCAAAATGCATTACCTTTAAGAATATCATTTGGCAGAATTGGATTTGCCAAAATCATATCTGTATCCCTTTGTACACTGGCGTCCTTGAGGCCCTGGACCATGCGTTGGTATTCATCGTTTAAACGCTCAGCATTATCATCGCGAATGCTGAAAATGGCAAAGAAACATAAAAACTATATATGAAATTGCTCCCTGAATTTGTATCAAGTGCCAGCATATCTTTTTCTCAATAGTAATACTTTAAGATATCGGAAAAAATTCGAGCAAAACTTACTCCTGAACCAATTTTTGTAAATTATTCAATGCATTTGTACTTCGTTCTACGGTACGTCTGTTGATTTTAACACTCATGGAGTCGATACAAACATTATCGATGTTGTGGGCCTCATCGAAAACAATACAGCTTTCGCGTACCATTTCCTTGGATACAACTTCGGCAATTTTTGGATCCAACAAATAATGGTAACTGTAGACAACAATGTGGGCTTGGCCAATCTAATGGAATACAAAAATAAAATATTATGAAATTAATTAATACAAAAATCCCAATTACCCACCGCATATCTTGCCAAAAAGTACGGACACCAGTTGCGCATGCGTCCAAACTCCTTGAGGTCATCCAAACTGTAGATGCCAACCGGCAACGATGACTCCTTGCCTTCCATGGAAAATCCCTCAAAATATTGACAAATCGGTGTCTCGCCATCGTGTTCATGCCGTTCGCGGACATAGCTAGCCGTTAGGCCATAACATTTACCATCTACCGATTTACCTTCACGTTCCTTGCTCACGTCCGGATGAATGCACATATTCTTACGTGAACTTAGCACTAAGCCCACCAACGGAGGGGGTTCGGGAGCATTTTTCTCATAGTAAACCATTAAATTTTGTAACTCAGCAATGACTTTTTCAATTTCGGGTACCGTACGTGAACAGTAAATAAGTTTCCTGATGGTCTCCGGCCGCTCAATCATGTAGGCCACAATCAGTGATAGTAGGGTCGCTGTTTTGCCCGTTCCCGAAGGCATTTCCAGCAGGCAATGGCCCTTGGCATCCAAGGTGCGTTTGAGCTCCAACATATAGGCATATTGTTCGGGATAGATATACTCGTAGGGAAAATACACCAAGAGGCCGTCAACACTGATTCTGTTCGACGGAAAGTAGGAAATAGAGAAATATATTTATTACTTTTCGTTTTATTTAAATGTTTTTATAAATAAAACATACTTCATATTTTCTGTTCCTGAAGCTGGCTCTTTGCCGGCATTAAACGTTGTTTACAACTGCAACTGTCACATTGGGCAAGGGATATGTAGATCGATATTTGTAAGTGTTGCCAACGCATGTACTGGTAGGAGTCACAACCTAAGCAAAAAAGCGAAATTGATATAGAAATCTAAGTAAAAACAGATTTATTTTTAAAAAAGTCGCAGATTTAATTTGACAATAATCCCAAAGAAGTAAAGACAATGTGACCAAATGCGAGTAGACAGAATATGGGAAACTTGCCCAACAATTTGCTACGTCAATGCATTGTACAATAAGGTGGGTCATAGAAATCACATGAAAAAATTGTGCATGGCAATGCCAAAATACTTAACTAGATTTTGTATGTGTATGCATAATGCAATAATTACAAGATAGAGCAGATTGATTAAATGTGGTAATAACACACTTGACCTTGTAACCTCAATTTTACTAATAACAAATGCAATAAGTTGTTCTGTTTATTGACGCTCGTTTCATTAAATAAACAATATTGTGAGAAAGGTGTAAAAAATAAACAGCTAGATAAATTTGTTATTAGAAAATTTGCAGTTACAAAACTCTAGGTCAAAGTTTGTATTTTTCACATTTAATAGAAAAGCCCTACCTTGTAATTATTGAATCATGATACAAAATTTGAACATGGAAGATGCAAAGAGTAGTGGTGGTCCTTTTAATAATTTGTAAAAACTATTTACTCCAGACACAATAGTCCAACGCATTGGAGATTTTGGTGGCCATTGTGCGCTGGAAATGAAGCGAGGAACCTTATTTTGTTCTTGCACTTTTTGGAACTTCAATGGCTTTATCCCGAGCTCATTTTTCAATATTTGCCGAATAGAATATTCCGATATGTTCAGCTCATGAGCCATTTTTCGGTCATTGCAACGCGGGTTTCGATCAAGTCGCTTCTTTACTTTTCGAACCATTTCTGCTGATGTTCACTTCCTTGACGTCGGTCTACGCTACCAGTATCGCGGTGACGAGCGATTGTACGAGAAACAAAAAATTTATTCTTTTAAGATCTATTCTTGAATTCCATCACGAATAACTTTTTTTCTAGAACATTCTCACCAAAATGCTTTTGTACGCTTGTAAACAATATAATAGGTGTGTCTGGTTACTTTCCCTGCAAGAATTGTCCAGCAACATCTTTCTGAGAGAGTAAGGTAGTTTTATTCTCTTTTGCAAGGAAAATGCGAAAAGTAAACAGACGGTATTCCTGCAGAAGCTTGCAGCTAATCAGCTGATTTGTCAAAACAAACCAATTTGCCCCCCTTTAAAATAATTAAACGAAAGGAACCACCACCAATTTCACAAGTTTTATAAATAAAAGGGAAATTGACAATAAAATAAAAATATGAGCAATAAAAGGAAGATAGATTTGATGTGTTCCGCGGAATCATTTAAACCTGTTGCTAGTTGCATTTGTCTAAAAATGTTGGAAATAGTCTTTTATTTTTTATTATTACATATTAATATTTATGTTTTTCACATTTTGTAAAGTTGTTCTCCAAAAACTATTAGTCTTGCTAATTCCAAAAAATATTTTCAAATTGAAAGCACAAAAAGAAATAAACAAACAATAGAAAACATCTGATTGAATGTCGATGAATGAGAAGAAGAAGAGTTGCAAGAGATTGCAACATGATCCAAGTATAAGGTCCCCCTTCCAGCTCAGCTGATTACCAGACCATCTGTCAATTAAATTTGAATTCGCTGCAACAAAAACAAACTTCAAAACGATGGTAGAAGAATACAGGTAGTCGCATTGCATAGCTGCTGGGGCAATGAACTGTCAGACCAATTTTTAAGTTAAAAATTTAAAATGAAAAATTATTCAAAAAATTATTGCAATGCTTGGGAACATTAATATGTCAAAATTGTTAAAATGTTTTGTCAAAAATAAGTAGATTTTTATACGTTTTCTAATACGAGGTTGTTATGATATGCAATTTTTACAAATATCAACAATTTTTCGTTTAACATTTTTAATTTCAAATTCGGTTTGACGGTTCATTGTCCCAGCAGTTGCGTCGATGGCTCTACCTGTATTTTTGTACCATGTGTTATACATACAAAAAATGACAACAAACAAATTCGCCACAAAATTCTTCTGTCAAGGCGAAAATATTTATTTTCGCCTCAAGCATGAATTTTGACATTTCATCTGGTAAAATAACAGCTGTTTTTAGATTAATTCGCTCGAAGGAAGACCTTATAATTGGGCCATGGATTGCAAGAAGAAATTTGTCCAGCAAGAATTTGCAAACTCTCACTGAAAGAACTGTCAAAATTTCTCTCTCCAACCGCTCTCTCTTGCAGAACTTTCGGGTTAACAGACGACTTCCAGTAACAATTTGTAACAATTGTTACAAATTTTAGGGTAACCAGACACACCTAATGAGTTGTTACTGGAATAATTTTAACAGCTGTCGAACGAGTTGCATGGAAATGACAGCAGTCTGAATTTGGTTACAGTTTTTCGTTTCACCCTGTATATGATGGTAAGATTAAGAAGGTAAAATGATTTTACCTAGCATTCCCATTTCTGCATTTTTATACCCTCCACCATAGTATGGTATATTCTTGATCTGCATAAAATTCTATGTTGATATAGCGATGTCCGTTCGTCTGTGGAAATCACTCTAGCTTCCGAAAGAATTGCAGGAGATTGATAAAATTCGGCTCAAATGTATGTTATGTCTGCAGGACTTTTGGTATTGAAAATGGGCCATGTAGGTCCACGTTTTGTTATAGCCCCCATATAACGGTACCTCCCGATATTCGGTATTTTGATGATTTTAGCGACATTATTTAGCGGAACTCTTTCAAATTTGGTATTTGAAATTCGTAATGAATACTACAGCCTATGACAGAAAATTGTCTGTGCAGGTCCACGTCTTCGTAGAGCCCCCATATAACGGTACCTCCCAATATTCGGTATTTTAATGATTTTATGGAGATTTTTTGAAGTTCGTAATGGATACTACAGCCTATGACAGAAAATTGTCTGTGCAGGTCCACCTCTTCGTAAAGCCCCCATATAAGGGTACCTCCCGATATACGGTATTTTGATTTTATCGACATTATAACCGATTTTTTAAGTTTCGCATTTGAATATTGTAATGGATTTTGGAAAACAAATGGTATAGACCCTAATATAATATTCGGCATTTTTAAGATTTTAACAGAATTTTTAACGGATTTTATTGTTTTTTAAAATTGACAAATTCGTTCCAAATGGTGGAGGGTATTCAAAGTTTGGCCCGGCCGAACTTACAGCTTTTTTACTTGTTGTAATTTACCTTGTCAAATTTCACTGCATAGAAAGCAGGATCTTATCTCTGATTTGTGTATGTACAATGGATTTATAAACATCCATTTTGACAATCAGATGTTGTCAAATGAATAATTTTGAAAAATTGTAAACATATGATTGCATGACTTTATTCCATATATCCATCCATGAATCCATCGCATTTCAAGGAAGTCAAATTTGATAAGGTAGATTACAGAAAATGCAGGGATATCCATACCCATTCCACTCCATTCCATTACATTGTAAATACACATATAAGAGATGGAAAAGAATTTTTTTATGCAGTAAAATTTGACATGTTAAATTACAGAAAATGCAGAGATGGTTATGCTTATTTGTAATGGCTTTACCTTCTTCATTCTACCATGGCCACTCCTTAACAGTAATTTCTGAAGAAAAAAAACGGAAAAGTGCGACCTAATCCAAATACGGCTGACATTTTTTGTTCCCCTTCCAAAATGCCACAAATAAAAACTATACCAGAGACTAAAACCACAAATTATACGATGGGAAAGTCGATTTTCTACCTATCTCCAATATAAAGTGAATTCCAAAACAAAAACAATTGTAACTTTCTTAGATAATTATTCATTATTTCTTAAGGTTATACATTTTATAATACGGTTATAGGATTTTTTTTTAATTTCAAACAGTTAAATTTCCCATTGTACATTACCCGTATCAGCCCTTTTTGTCAACCAAACCGGAAATTATCTTCCAATATCAATAAATTGCATGCCGGATGTTCTAATGTGAACCCTACCATATAAATTAATCTCTCACCTCTCGCATAGATAATTATTTTTATTAAATAAATTAAGTATATTGATCAAATTTTTAGTAAAAAAAATGTACACCTTTTATTGTGGCAATCCCTCATGTTTAGCCCAATCCAACCAAGATCCCTTGTAATTCATGATGTTGGTATAACCCAAAGCGACTGCAGTCTCAGCTGCCATTTGTGATCTTCTGCCCGAGCGACAATAGAAAACAATTGGACTATCCAAAGAGGGTTTCTCTCGCGAAAACTTCTGTTTAAATTCCTCTGCCGACGTCTGCTCTCCCAATACCTGTTTTACGGTGGCCAATGGTATATTAATACTTGTTGGAATTTGTCCTGTCTCTTGCAATTCCTGCGGTTCGCGTACATCAATTAATAGAATTTCAGGATGCAAATTTGGCAGATTCTTAACAAAATCATAGTCGACAATTTTTATATTTCCACTCATTTTCGGCGTATCTTTATGACTGTTGTCTGTTGACGATGTTAGACCCATTGCTGAGCTTTCTTCGCCGCCGCTTGTCAGTTGTTGACCACTTGTCGATGTAGAAAAAGATAAAGCCACGATCGCTGTGACGACAAAGGCAAATCGACACAAACTAAAATAGATAGAGAGAGTAGTTTTTGGGTTATTTTGTAAATGTTATTATTTTTTATTATTTATTTTTTGTTAACATGAAGTGGAATTTTCCTACCTCATATCTCTGTTAGCGGTATTTGTCTTTTGCAGAAAGTAAAGCGTCTCGACTGTACAAGAAGCTTGATGACACTAAACTTCTGTGGAGTACATACAAATTTTAAGCTGACATTGAAAACAAAGGTTTTGATTTACGAAATTACTTTAAAGCGCAGAAGACACAAAACTATACGAGGGCAGTGTCTTGAAATGCAAATTGTTGTTTGATAGGTTTGGGATTTACTGGACTCTTAGAAGCTAAGCTTAAAATTTCAGGTGAACTTTAATGTTTAAACATTGATGAATAATCTTCGTATTCTTCCAATGCTTGTGAAATAAAAACGTTATTAGTCAAAATAAAAAAGCGATATTTAAATTAAGCAAAGTAAATACAGGGTGAGACAAAAAAACTGCAACAATGTCAAAGCCATAATTTTTACTTTTTTTTTAAATTTTATTGAATGAAAGAAAAAATTGTCGAAAATAGTATCAAATTTAAGAATAAGTTTAGATTTGTTCGAATTGTTCACCTTTGGCACGAATTATGGCCTTCAAACGGCCAATGAAACCGTCTCACGCTGCCCGAATGCTGCTCTGCGGTATTTTAGCCCATTCCCGGCGAAGCGCCAACCTTGTTTTCCAAAATACTCTAGGCACAATAGTCCAACGGAGTGGTACCCAAGATTTTGGTGGCCATTGTGCGCTGGAAATGAAGCAAAGAACCACATATCTTAGTGGCGCGTACTGAGTCCTGTTAAAATAATGACATTTCGGGATTTTTAGCATCATCTTAATTGCAGATACTTAAAGAGGAAAAATAGCCTATTTTAAAATGCTCATAACTCCTTAAATATCGACATTTCGGGGTTTTTAGCATTATTTAAATTGCAGATATTTAAAGAGGAAAAATAACCTATTTTAAAATACTCATAACTCCTTAAATATTGACATTTTGGGGTTTTTAGCATCATTTTAGTTGCAGATATTTAAATAGGAAAAGTAGCCTATTTTAAAATGCTCATAACTCCTTAAATATTGACATTTCCGTGTTTTTAGCATCATTTTAATTGCAGATATTTAAAGAGGAAGAATAGCATATTTTAAAATGCTCATAACTCCTTAAATATTGACATTTCGGGGTTTTTAGCGTAATTTTAATTGCAGATATTTAAGAGGAGAAATAGCCTATTATAAAATTCTCATAACTCCTTAAATATTGACATTTCGGGGTTTTTAGCATCATTTTAATTGCAGATATTTAAAGAGGAAAAATAACCTATTTTAAAATGTCCATAACTCCTTAAATATTGACATTTCGAGGTTTTTAGCATCATTTTAGTTGCAGATATTTAAAGAGGAAAAATAACCAATTTTAAAATGCATATAACTCCTTAAATATTAACATTTCGGGGTTTTTAGCATCATTTTAGTTGCAGATATTTAAAGAGGAAAAATAACCTATTTTATAATGCTCATAACTCCTAAAATATTGACATTTCGTTGACATAATATCTCCTTAAATATTGACATTTCGGGGTTTTTTGCATATTTTTATTGCAGTTTTTTAAAGAAGAAATGAGATTGAAATTATATATACCACAGATTTCCAGATTTATTACTCATTATTACCTTAAGAATTCGGTCCGGAAATTAGTCTTAAATTCGTGTGGCTTTGCTTTCAACAAAAGAAAACAATTTTTAGCTGACAATTTTCACAAAAAAAAAAATTAAATAAATAAATTTGTCAACAAAGGACATATTTGAGAAAGTTTGTTGTGGAGATGGGCAATATCGGTCCACTGTTTCTGGTACTTCCTCCACAAGACGTCGATGTTTTGAAAAATAAAAAATATTTTACTGCACAAAAAGAGAAAGGATAATCCGATTTTGCTCCAAACCCAAATACCTCCCCCACAAAGGGTCAAAACTTTGAATATCCACGAAGCTCATAAAACATGAAATTAACATCCGATTCCATTCAGACTTGGCACATCTCAATATTTCTATCAACACAAGATCTGTTATAAAGATGGTAGAGATCGGATCATTCCTTCTGGTACCTCCCCTCGTAGGGTCAACGTTTTGAATGACCAAAACGATCACATATATCGGTACCTACCGATATTCGATATGTTGATGATTTTAGCCACATTTTTCAACGGAATTGTCTGAAATTCTGCACAAGGAGTTCTTTGTGAGTATTTTCCCCCAGAAACAGATTTGTCTACATAGGTTCACAGTATCCTCTATCACCCATATATCGGCACATTCCAATATTCGGTATTTTTAAGATTTTAACAGAATTTTTAAAAGATTTTATTTTTTTGAAAATTTCCTAATTCATTCCAAATAGTGGAGGGTGTTCAAAGTTCGGCCCGGCCGAACTTACTGCTTTTTTACTTGTTTTTCATAATTTTGAGTCTTAATTTTGCCGATATTTTCTGGTAACTCAAACAACGGTTAGAGAATTTCAGAACAAACTCGATAACTTTAGAAAGTAATGCACTTCACAATTCTTCAAACGCATAATCCTTGCAACTTATATGGGTGTAATTCTTGTAACTATACGCGCATATATATAAAAGAACCCGATTATCTTATAAAGTTACGTATACCAAGTTGTCGGCACTTGTTACATAAATCATAAAACACCTTGCCTCTCACAATAAATTGGGGTGTCAAAGATCAGATAGAAATTGCCTTTGAACGACATGGGTCATTGACATATTCTTCAACCACTAAAAATCCCGTTCTTGATTAGATTTCAAAAAAAAAAAAAAACCTTGACATTCACTACACAGACCCCCCATAGAAAATGTGGGACATTTCAAAATTTGTATTTATTTTGATCTGACTCTGTCTAATAATTGTCACAATTAACATTAATATTTGTGTACATATATGTACGTATACGACTTGAGTATGTTCCTACGTACATATGTATCAACAAATATTTAAACAAATTAATTGTACACATGTAGGTATATACACACAATGTCTGAAGAAATCTCTATGGAATTTTGAAAACATGTGGTGAAAGTACTACTACTGCCGCTCATTTCTTAATCAGTCTAATAATGGTAGGGTGGTGTCGTCGTCTCCTACTGATATGAATTAGACCACAGCAGACTTGCTGCCTTGCGGATGTTAGCCGGGAGAGACAGACAGAGTGAGAGAGAGAGAGCGTGTGAGATTGTAGTAAAATGGGTACACACTTGTAGGGAAGTTCAAAATTTGGTCAGATGTTTCGACGTCACAGCAGTGCCGATAGTATGGCGTGAGGTCTGATCAATTTAGGTCCGGGTTCACTTTTACTTGAAAGTAGGTACGCTACATTTGATTTGTTGCTCAATTTTTTTATTGTCTGTTCAAATCTAGTTTAAACAAATTATTAAAGACCATCCACACACACAAACACTCGCATTAAATGAAGATTTAATAAATTAGTTTTCTGTAAATATAAAACACTACATTTAATGTTCCTCCCCCCTGCCGGGTCTTGATAATAGATTCAGCGCCTTAACTTCATCATCGTGAACTCGTTTCTTTTCCTCCATCAAGCGGGCCTCTCGCACTGCCTTCTGCTTAGCTTCTTCCTTACGATTTTCGGCTTCGATTTCTGAAAGATTTCTTTGCCTCATTGCGCCATATCCAATGCCGGCTATTAGCATGGACCACCGGGCCAATTTTATTAAAGGTGAGACATTTACAGGAGCTTGGGACATTTTTCCTTTTTTTTTTTGGCAAATTTTAAATATTTCCTTAGATTTTGAAGTGAAATTTTTCAAAACTGATGACGTTAGTGACGATAAATTTTCAAATTTACTTCAAATAAGTAATCGAGTACCGAAAAGGTTTTATTCCGAGTCTTCATAAAAGCTTTGTTCCTGAATATTTTGTTTTACCTAGAAATATACAAGTCTTCTCTTTCAAAGGATTTAAATAATTTTTGCTACACCTATTTAGTCCCGTATCAAGATGCGTGCTCTAAAATTTCATGGCGCCTCAGTATGAAACTCATTTTTAGTTTGATGGGTACGAAAATAAGCAGAATTGTCGATTTGGTAATGATGATGATGGCACCGTACTTCTTTAAAAATACTGCGAATCGTAACGTAAGTGTTACGCCTTTGGTTTCCGCCCACAGTATTACGCGCCACATCCACACACATATTGCTCGAGGACTCAACCAGAACAGGTAGTTCCAAAGAATAGTAGTGGTGCCTCTCGACTTACCAAAGCCCTTTTAAATTGTCACCGGAACAAGAAGTCTAACCCTCGTAGAGTGTAACAGGGAGTTCCACAAGTTCGGCTGATATATTTTACCCCTACCTTTCCGGAATTCCACGGCTTCCAGGCGGCATTAAAATCGTAACATATGCGGATAACTGTACGACCATGGAATCAGGCCGTTGATGAAATATGTGCCAGGGTGAACACCAATCTCGCGGAGCTTGCTGCTTTCTTCCATGCGAGGAATATGAAAATTCCCGCTAATCGCAACGGCCACACTTTTTACTCATGGTCAACCGAGCTGAATGTGAAAGAGTCACATAATTCCGAACACTAAATACCCATTCGACAGCATGTTCAAGTCGTACGCGCAAGCCACAGCTATCTGTTAGAAAAGTAGGAACAAGGTCTTTAAGAAGCTAGCCTGTACCACATGGGAAAACCTTCTTGACATCTTATAAAGCGATTGGTCGGTATGAAGAATGCCGGCCGGGCTGAACTTTTAATACCCTCCACCCTTTGGAAGGAATTAAAAAAATTTTAACGAATTCTGAAAAATACCATATAAATGATGACCTTCATACGGAGGCTATAGAAACGTGGACCTGCAAAATTAATTATTTGTCATAGACTGTAGTACCCATTAAGATCTTCAAATACGAAATTTGAATCACTTTCGGCAAATAATGTCCCTAAAATCATCAAAATACCGAATATAGGGATGTACCGATATATGGGGACTATACGAAGACCTGGAGCTGTATAGACAATTTTCTGTCACAGATTGTAGTACCCATTAAGATCTTCAAATACGAAATTTGAAGCAATTACGGTGAATAATGTCGCTAAAATCGTCAAAATACCCAATAAATGGAGGGACCTTTATATGGGAGCTATACGAAAACGTGGATATGCATATTTTTTCTTACATAGGCTGTAGTACCCATTACAAACTTTGAATACGAAATTTGAAACAATTTGAGTAAATAATGTCGCTAAAATCATCAACATACTCAATAAAGGGAGGTACCGTTATATGGCAGCTATACGAAGACGTGGAGATGCGTAGTATTTTTTCTAGCATAGGCTGTAGTACCCATTACAAACTTCGAATTCGAAATTTGAAACAAATTGAGTAAATAATGTCGCTAAAATCATCAAAATACCGAATATCGGTAGGTACCGTTATATGTGGGCTATACGAAGACGTAGACCTCCATATACAATTTTCTGTCCTAGGTTGTAGCACCTAATACGAATTTCAAATATGAAATATGAAACAATTGTGGAGAATATTGTAACTAAAATCATCAAAATATAGGGAGGAACCGATATATGGGGACTATACGAAGACCTGCACCTGCATACGACAATTTTAGGCATAGGCTGTAGTACCCAGTTAGATCTTCAAATACGAAATTTGAAACAATTCCGATGAATGATGTCGCTAAAATCAACAGAATACCGAAAATCGGGAGGTACCGTTATATGGGGTCTATACGAAAACGTGGAACGATATGGCCCATTTACGAACTTAACTTAACTGCCTACTGGCAAAATACACATGTGTGCAACATTTTAGCCTTCTATCTCAATTCGTTCGAAAGATAGCGTGATTTCAACAGACAGGCAGACGGACGGTCCAACAGACACACAGACAGACGGACATCTCTAAATCGTCTTCGAAATTCACGCAGATCCAGAATATATACTTTGAGGGCTCTATCATGAATATTTTGAGGAGCTACAAACGGAATGACAAAGCTAATATACCCCCCATAGAATGGTGGAGGGTAAAAAAATTAGAGCTGCCAGAATGCCGTTCAACACTATTTCCCAAAACATTGAGTATTATGAAAGAATTTTATTTCAGATTAGAAACGCATAATATTAGCAGACAAAAACTGAAAAATATAATTTTCATTTTAATATATAAATTTCGAAATTAATTTTCTATAAAACTATTGTACCTAGATACATACTACATTTTGAAACTCATATTGAAATTTAATGAAGATTATTTGCTCTGCTGAACATTTTCGTCCAAAAACAAGTTTTATGTTACTTTTATGCCGAAACTCGAAAATAAGACCCAAGAAAAAACCATGACAAATTGAAAATATTTTCACTTTTTTTTTTTTTTTTGGCAAAATAAAAACAATTATTGTCTTGATATGTAAAGGATGTAAAAATTATTTTTCTTTGGTGACTTATAGCAAAATTTTGTTAAGAATATATTTGTCTTTGTCGTTAACCTGATGTTTGCGAGAGTTTTTTATAAACTCACACAACATACGACTATAACCCTATACTTTAATTTTTCTTGGCGTTTAGGTAAAGTTTACATGAGATATAGACTTTTGATGTATTCTGGGACCAATAGTAGAATTTCATCAGAAATAATTTTGTAGAATTCATTTTTGTGTAAAACACATCACAGCACGCACTTATGTGTGATGAAGTTGGGTGATCTGTTGGATGATAGACCAATTGGAAGATGGACCTAAGGAAATGGTTGGCAGTCAGTTTACAACTTTGTCAAACCCATAATTTTCCCCCAGGCGAATTCAGACTCGCTTTTCTAAAAATAATATAATTAAACTTGCTGTTAATTAATGGCTCAACAATTTCTGCCGTAAATTATTATTTTATATTGTACATTGTTTGCAGTCAGTATTTTGAATATAATTATATCAAGTGTCCGCCGTATAAGTATTTGGAAAAAAATAAAACGAGGAGTTATTTATGCTTCGTAAACAAACTTTATTTCAAAGTAATTTTCAAAATCTTATATATATTACAATAGCCTAAATATAACAATATGCAAGGTATTTTAAGTCTTAAAAAATAATACAAATTAAAAATAAGATATCGTTCAAAACTAATGCATACAAAATGTTCTCTATCATATTTAAATGAGCAGCAACTTTTTTAAACATTTGTAGCTAAACATAGCGTATACATTATGTATTTAAACAAATGAATATGGCTTCCAGTCTAAAGACTTGAAAGACCTTTAAAAAGGGGGGAGGAGGATATTATAAATTAATTACATAAATATTAAACATAAGTTATACTTAAAATAATTTGAAGGAAAAAAATGTTCTTATCTCACGAAGGCACAAAGTGCGGGTGGTGTGTGTGTGTTTTATGACCCATTATAACAATAAAACCAGTTGTAGTTTGGCTTTTTATCATTGTGGGAATTAGTTGAAATGTGAATAGAAAGAATTCCGTCAAACCAATTTATCAGAAGGCTTAAGATTTTTAAATCGCCTGGCGTATGACCAGTAAGTGAGTGAAGTGGTTTGACATAAATCAATTCAATTAAAAAAAAAAAAAATGGGGAACTTTTTTTCCGAACAATATATGCATGTGATTAGAATTAAGTAGTATTTTTTATGCGTTCGTTTTAAGAGGAATTTGGGTGGATGGCTTGATTACAAAATGTAAATTTTACTATTTTTAAGGACTTTGTACAGATTAGATATTTATGGAAAAATAAATAGTTTCTAATAAAGCTTCTTTAATATTTACATTGTTTAGTTTAAATTTTCAAACATTTATTTTCAAGCATCTATCTACTTTAAACTGAGTTCTGGGGGCTATATTATTCTTCTATGAAAATATGAAATTAAAAATATTTTTTCATATTTTCATAGAACAAACCCACTCTCTCTCTCTATCGCACAACAAACAAAGAACATTTCCACACAGGAAATAGCAATTTCAAAAAAAATCTTTTATACACATTCATTCCATTCAAAAAATAAATGGCCATAAAAAAATACCCACAAATACTATATATGGAACATACATAGTAGCCCATCATTGGCCATTGTATCAACATCTAAATCTGCTGATGCATGGCTTGTTTTTTCTTCTTAAGGAGAGAGTTTAGTCTCTTTCTTGTTTTCAATAAAAAACGAATTCATTGAAAGTGAATTTGTTAAGACTCTTTGCTCGGGGATAGGTGGTTGTTCTCGTCTACTCCAAGTAACCCAATGGTTGTCCAACCTGTATTTTCTGACCAGCCTCAATGTTAAATTTGAAATTGGTTGGAGCCTCAAACAACAAAACAATTGTGCTGCCCATATTGAATAGGCCCACCAATTCGCCTTTGCTCAATTTGGTATTCTCCTGCAAGGCCAATTCTTCATAGCCACGTTGATTTTTCCAACCAACCCAGCGATTGGTTTTCAATTGCTTGTCCATGACAAATTCCATGGAACCAACATTTGTGGCTCCGACGGCGGTATAACTGAAGAAGCCATGTTTCCATTGGCCCAAATATAAGGCACGTTCGTTGAGACAGAACAGACCCGGCAGCCAAGTGGCAATTTTGGGACTGACCGACAACAGTTCACCGGTGAAGTGGCGGCGTAACACAGCTTGCCATTCGGTGGGCGAATGGAAACGATGATAATCTCCGGGAGCCAAGTATATGACACACTGATACAGACTTGTCGAACCATCGCGTTTATGTTTGATCACATCCGCATAGTCCTCGCCTTCGGCAACGGTTTTATTATCCACCCAGGAAGCTGGACCCAAGAAATCTTGTATACTATAATTGACACCTTTCACTTGTTCAATCAACGACTTGGAGGCAGTGCCAAAATGTAATATTTTTCCATCCGCCGGTGACACTAGCGGCGCCTTTTCATCTATAGGCCGCACCCCGTCCCTTAACGGTCGCGTAAAGAACTCTGACAAACTTTTGTAATGTTTATAGTCCGGATACTTTGCCTCCTCTATGTTCACATTGAATGCATTCGAGTACCAGCCGTAAATGTAGGGTCTAAAGTTCTCCGGTATATGACAAGCTGCCAACCATCCCCAGGCTCTGCTCAAAAGTCTCAACGGCAAGGAACAATAGATTTTCGATTGGAATTCTGAAGCGGTATGGGGTATTTGTTCTTTGACGGTATTTTGTTTGTGTAGCTGCCATTCGATGGCACCAAAAACACATATTCCAACGGGAGCCCATTTCAACAATAATCCTGTCCATCTCAGGAAAATGCTGAGGCGTTGCTTTTGCAAATCCTGTTGACGTTTGGCCTGCAGCGAAGGAGGTGTGCGTGTCTGTTGTTTGTGCAGGCTATTCGACTTGATCAAATTCTCCACTTTGGCGTCGTTTTGCACCGCATTGCCGCCTCCGACAGCCTTTTGCGAAAATGGTCGACGCAAATTCTTAATCAATGGCCACTTGCCGGCCTGTGTCTGCGTTTGCTGTTGATGTTTCTGATGCATTTGGCGCCAATTTCCTGCCTTCATCAGGAAACGGCCACGGGGAATAAAGTAGGAAACCATTATTACAATGTCTTGCTAGGTCCTTCTCAGTGTAATAACAGAAGTCTCTACTCGGGGAGTTTTGTAGAAAGACAACTAATTTAATTAGGAACTTGTGCACCAGCCCAAATTCTATTCAATTAATATGAGCGCTCAGCAAATAAAGACGTCCTCTTCGTAAGAGGTTCCAAAACTTAATGAACGTTTGATTTCAATTTATGTCCAATTAAAATGTTGCTGGAGCCTCAAAATTCTAAGATTTATTGGTTCTTATCAGGCTGTCGTATGTTTTCTGCGCTCTACTTTCTGCCACTTGTTCGTAGTAGTAGTTCTTGTCGTTTTTGTTATTATTCTTCTTTCGTCGTCGGTCTTTTAAATCAACCTATGAGGCTTTTTCAAGGTTAGTTTTTACTTCTTGTTGTTTTGTTGAATAACCTCTAAATGTGTGAATCCAAAACAGGGAAATTTTTTCTCTGGAAAATTCGACAGATTTATATATTAATTTCGACACCCACTGCATCCAGTTCAATAACAACTTACCTCTTTTAGTTTTTTCTTCAATTATTTGAACAGAAATTTATGATTTTATAACCGAAAGTTCGGGGTTTTTTGAAACATCAAAATCTGCGAATGCAACGAACGAACGAAAAGGAACGAAACCAAGTCGGCTGAATGAAAAAAAATTGCGCCGCTATTTTTTGGTCGATTTGACAAGCAGAGGCGGGAGTTCGCTATGTTGACCTAAATACTGGAGATAAATGACTGAAAAGTTCTCGAACACATCAAATATGTTTATGAGCGTCACTATTTGTAATAGATTCTTTAGTAATGACGGAAATGCATATGGTATGTGTCAAAATATTGTAGGCACTTAATATCTAAAGTAGCATGGCCATACATCAAAAGTGTTTGTATTAGTCTTGGCACATAACACTCCCAACTTAGGCCATTATCAGACAGAATGGATTGTATATATGTGCTGTCATTTTTGGCTATTTTACATATTGTTAATAATATTTGGTATCACACACTTGCATATTTTTTTATTATGTGTGATTATATTGTTATCATATGATATTTTCTACCAGCTGATAACAATTAATTTCTAAGAGAGTCCGGCTTCTGCCTATTTTGTGTATGTATTTATTGTTTTGAAAAATAAAAGGAAAATATTTTCAAAATCAATGATTGGAAGACGTGTACATTGCGGTATGAAGCTATTCGCGAGTTTTGCCATGTAATTGAAAGATCGAACTATTTAGATCATATTTTTGAAAGAAAACCCAGGCATTTCGTACATTTTTCACGCTGTTTAACTGATTTTAAAATGAGAAAAATATTGAATAAATGAAAATAATTTGTTTGCAAGCAAATTTGACAGGAAACAGGCATAGCCTCAGGGCTGTTTTATATATTTTCACACAATAAACAAACATGACTTTATAATAAATTATATTTTACCTATGAAAATTTAATTTCGGAACTACATGGATGTCATATGTATCAAACGATATGTGTAAAGAATGTTTACGATTTAAAAGCGTAAAATGTGTTTTTTTTTTTAATTTTTCAAATTTTGATGTATTTTAATTTGTTGCATTGAAGATATGAACTTCGAGTATTTAATAATACCATGATATAAAAATACAGGTAGTCGCATCGAAACAGCTGCTAGTACAATGAACTGTCAAATTAATTTTGGAATTGAAAAATTTGAAAGGAAAACTATTCAAATTTAAAAAAAAATTGAAAAATACATAACATGGTATCGTGTAAGAAAACATTTAAAAACAATCTACTTTTAAAATTTTGGCATATCTATGTTCCGACCTGTACCTGTTTTATTATACTATGAATAATACGTAAACACTTTACCATAGTGGTGGGTATCATTGCACGGTGAGTCGGGTAGGCATATAAAGTGGCGAAATTAGCTCTGGGAGGTTTACTTTGCCCAGAAAGTACTTGAATGAAAAACTAGTTAACGTCGCAATACATAAACAGTAATCTGCCTTATAATGGGCGATCTTTAGGTTTCATCTTTTTTGCCAACACGAACTCACACGTGTTTCGTATTTTGTTTCACGGTCATTGTTCTATAATATAACAATCAGTCTTCTTTAGAACAAACAACGCCTGCAAATCGTTGAATTATGCTACCAATGCATCCAGAAAAAGACACAGTTTGGTGCAGTTTATGTGCTTCTTCAAAGATGCAGCACGCGTAACAGTGAACTTATTGAGAGACGAGTTCATTGAACATTCTATTTTATGTATTAATTATCGCCCTAGGTCGTGAGAATTAACGCCTTCACACTATTTTTTGAGGGGGCTATGTTAAAGCTACTGTCAATTTTTTTTTTTTTTTTTTGATGTCGAAAAAGGTCAAATCAGTTATCTTTCACATTCTTGTAGTTGTGGAACAGATAAAAAATCAGCACCCCCATGCGGGGTGCATATTACAATATTAGTCATTTTTGCCACGAAAGTAAACTATTCATTCAATTTTTTGAAAGAAAATCCAAGTATTTCATTCTTCTTTATCGTTTTTTAATTCCTTCTAAAAATGAGGAATAAATATCAAGATGACAAATTGACCCAATTTTAACAGAAAGCGGGCATCGACTCGGGGCAGGTTTTCAGTAGTTTACGATGCTTTTTTTAGTCCTTAATAAATGACCCTTTAAAATAATTAATGTTATGATAACGGAAAAATGGTTGAAATGCAAAAATAAATTGATTTGTTAAATATTTTCTTATGCGATGCCGTCCAGAAGCTGTTAAGATATGATTTAAAAAATAGCCTTAGCTAATACAAATAATTTTTCATTCAAAACTTTTAACTTAAAATTGTTTTGACAGTTACCTCGAGAAGTACCAATAAATGTATTCTATTTTTTTTAGTTGTGTTTAAAAATTAAAATGACAAACCTTATGCTAGGAACACAATTGGAGCGAACGACGAATTTCGCCCTACGCGGCGACAAAATGAGCCGCGAAAATTCGTCGTATGGAACACAATACCGACGAAATTATAAAACAGCTGATGAAGTTGTTTACTTTTTGCTCATTTGTTGACTACAATGAATTATACAAGAACACATAATTCTTTACGTTCTCTATTATAATTTCACTTATGTCCATCTTCTCTATTATAAATTCACTGATATCCATCTTCACTCAGGCGCAAGTACACAAATAAATAAACAAATTAATTATGTTTTTTTTATACGAGTAACAGATAGTAGAGTGACCATAACAAATTTTAAAGTAAAAAGTAACTTTATTTACTAAAACACATAAAATTCGTACAAGTATGGCCACCTTGTACTGTTTTGTTCGCCGGTCGCCGGCGTATGAAATAGAAATAAAGCTAATTGAGTTCGCGGCGACCGACGAAATCTTCGCCGGTGCCGTGATTGTGTGCACTTCCATATACACATATGTGTTTTATTTTTGACGACGAACATACGCCGCGAAAAAATTCGTCGTTCGCTCCAATTGTGTTCCTAGCATTATGTGCTCTCAAATGAAAACAACAGCTGATTTTGTTGTCTTGGATACCAAAATGACTAAAGAACCGTTTTTGGTTTATAGAACCCTAAACAATTGCTTGTTTTGTTTTGATTCTGATTTTATCGCTTGTTTTTACTAACTTCCAGTTTAAAGACAAAAGCCAGACAATCCCAATTAGATTGGTAAAGTACATACACAAATATAGTTAAAAAATGAGTCAAACGGCAGATGTGGAAAAGGTTCCGGTGTCCTTCGCCTGCCAGCGATGTCTGCAACCCATATTGTTAGATGAAAATCTGGAAAACATTAGTGTTCATGCAATGGCAGAGTTGTCGCGTAAGTTTAGCTAATAATTGGATAATTGGCAGAAAGAAAATCATTTAAATTGTATACTACTTCAATTTCAGTACCCATCTATGCAAGCAATGTCAACACACTGGATAATCAGGACAACAGCTTTGATCATTTTGTGCCACCCTATCGTTTAACGGATTCCGTAAATGGCACAGGCTTCATGTTGGTGTCCGATGGTCGTGACAACAAGAAATGGAGTGCTGCATTTAAATTGAAAGCTGAACTGTTCGATTGTTTGTCCTCCAATTCGGAAATTGATCATCCACTGTGTGAAGAATGTGCTGATTCCATGCTGGAGATCATGGATAGGGAGCTGAAAATAGCCGAAGATGAATGGAGTGATTATAAGAATTACTTAAAACAATTGGAACAACAGCAAGATTGTCCAAATATAGGAGAACTGGAAAAAGAATTGGCTGAGCTAAAGGAAAATGAACAGGCTCTGTTGAATCAGTTGAATGATTTGAAAATTGAGGAGCAAAGCCTTAACGATGCCATTGAAAAAGAAGAGGTGGAGAAACAAAAACTGCAGGAACAGGAGGCAAGTTATTGGCGTGAATATACCAAGCATCGAAGAGAACTGATGCTAACGGAGGATGACAAACGTAGTCTGGAGTGTCAAATTGCCTACGCCGAACAGCAGTTGGAGAAACTTAAAGATGCCAACATTTTCAACATAACATTCCATATATGGCATGCTGGACATTTTGGTACAATTAACAACTTTCGTTTGGGACGTCTGCCATCGGCCTCGGTTGATTGGTCGGAAATTAATGCTGCATGGGGACAAACGGTGCTGTTGCTGTGCGCTTTGGCGCGTAAAATTGGACTTACATTCGAGCGATATCGCATTGTACCCTTTGGCAATCATTCATATGTTGAGGTATTGGGGGAAAATCGTGAATTACCTTTATATGGCACTGGCGGTTTTAAATTCTTCTGGGATACCAAATTTGATGCAGCAATGGTTGCATTTTTGGATTGCCTAACACAATTCCAGCAGGAGGTGGAGAAAAGAGATCCAGAATTTCTATTACCCTATAAAATGGAAAAGGGTAAAATAATTGATCCCTCGACGGGGAACTCGTATTCCATCAAGTAAGTTGGACTGTGACATAAAACTTGGAAGTTCTCCTAATATATATTTGTTTTGCTTTTAGGATACAATTCAATTCCGAGGAACAGTGGACAAAGGCTCTAAAGTTTATGCTTACAAATCTCAAATGGGGTCTAGCCTGGGTCTCGTCTCAATTTGCCAGTAATCAATAGGTTTTTAGCTATTATTTGTTAATACATATATAATTTTATTTAAAAAATAAGAAATACATATATAAGGTATTAGTTATGATTTCATGGTAAATATAATTTTTATTTACTAAAAAGAAATATTGGCTTAAAATATATTTATCATCAATAGATTTTGTTGTGTTGTTGGCTAGGTGCAGTAATTTTTTCTCTGAAATCCGGTTTCTGTGTTTGAAATTCAAAATTGTGTTTGGTTTCGTTATTGAGAAATTCGTTATTTTTCTTTTGCTGTAAAATTTGCTAATTTTTATGCCCAAGAATTGGCTACAATGCTTATTTGTCCGTACACTTTTAATAATGTTCTCCGGACAGTGTCCATCGTAAAGAGAAAATATGATCCTGTTAATGTAATCCACAACAAAATCTAATGATGGTACAAAAATTACCCTAATCAATATTATTTGCTAGCAACTGATACTGCTGATGTGGAGTCATATGAGATATTATTTTCTTCAGCAGTCGTTTTTTGTTCTCCTTTAGAAGCGGCATCAGAATCATTTGAAGAACTCGTCTCATCATTTGCCAAAGATTTTTTGTCCGTTTCAGAGCTTTCCTCTTCACTTTTGTTATCCTTCTTAGTCTTTTCTTTGCAAATTTCATCATCATCACTATCATCATCCGAATCACCCGATAAATCATCATCAATCCAAAGGGCTGGCTTCTTGGCTTTAACTCCCGCTGCCTGTTTAGATGTTGATGGTTCTGGCTTGCGTTTCAAATCCTTTGAACCAGTGGCTTTCTTAAAACCCTCCTCCACAGCATCACAAACCTTCTCCGCCAGCTTAGATCGAGCCTCTTCGTACTCTGCATCTTTGAATTCATGTTTCGGTACGGCAAGAAGTTTTTCGATCTTACGTTTCTTTCTTTCCTCTGCCTCACGTTCTCGTTCACCCTGTTTTTCCAACCATGCCTTTAAACGTTTCTCCTCGTTGATGTCACGTAGTCGACGTCCACTCAAATCTCTACAAGCTTCCCTGTTTGTAGTCTTTTCAATTTGCGCACCAATTGCTCGTAGCATGGAACCAAAACCGCCTTTGCCACCTAATAGGCGGATACGGACATAAATGGGTGCCTCTTCGAATGGATCGCATTGTAAACGTTTACCATTTTGTTCCAAATAGAAGGAATCGGGGGGCAAACTCTGAAAGTAAACACAAACAAGTTAGCACTCAGGGAATGGTAACAAAACTGCATTTCTTACGGTTTCATGGGTCACGTAGTCCACAAGGCCATCGTAAGAAGGTTCCGGAACCGCCACAGATGTTGTGGGACTCAGGAAGAGGTTGACCATTTTACTAATTTTTTATTTTATTTATTTTTATATTTTTAAATTGTTTTGTTTCCAAGATCTGCGACGTTCTAGTTCACTCTTTCTTCTCTTTCTTTCGTTTGGTTGGTTGTTCGTTGCGAAACGAAACGAATACCCGATAAAAAATAAACAGAAAGCAAAGACTCGGAAACAAATATGAATACCCGATAACGAATATGAAGGCCACAAAGGAGTACCCGATAAAAAATAAACAGAAAGCAAAGACTCGGGGTACTCGGTTGTTTACGAATGAGTGTTGGGGTTACGCCTTCAAATTTATATTCGGCGTTCGGGTGACAAGCGCTTCGCTTTTGTTAAGTTGTCGACCTGGAGACATATGCAACATATGTTTTTGCCCCACGATAAAAAAAAACAAATGTAAACAAACACACGTGAATAGGAAGAAAACAATCCTAACAGAAATAAATTCCAGAAAATTATGAGTTCCTCCGAAGAAGATCACAATTCCTCGGACGAGCATAGCTCCTCCGAAGAGGAAGAAGAGCAAAGAGTTGGTATAATGTAGATAATTTTATATAAAAATCTAATATCTCAACTCCCCCACAGAATGAAATACGAGAAGACTTAAAAAACATGTCCTTTGAAGAAATCATGAAGCTGAAAGAGGAATTAGGAGCGAAAATCTACAAAGAAGCCGTGCTGGGAATTGATAGCAGTAAAAAAGAAAAACCCAAAAAGGAAACTAAGGAGTTTAAACGTCTTAACAAAAATCGTCCCCGAGAACAGACGGCAAAACGTCAGGTACCCTTCCTGGGAGCTGAATTGCGTACAAAACGGAAAAAAGATGATGTACGGGATCCCCGATTTGATGAGCGGGCTGGAGAATATGATGTGAAAAAATTCAAAGAAAATTATAAATTTGTAAGTGAAATTCGTGAAAAAGAGGTGGTACAATTGAAGGCCGCCCTTAATAAGACCACCGATGAAGAGGAACGTCGTGAAATCAAGAAAACCATACAAAGATTAATAAATAAAAATGTCGAAGAAAAGAAATGGCATCAGAAACAACAACAGCTCAAGGAGGAACAAAGTGACATCCAGAAAGCCATTGCAGAGGGTAGACAACCTCATTTCATTACCAAGAGTATGTAGCATATATTTCTTTCCTAATTATTATTTTCTAATTTCTTTTTCCAACATTTTGCAGAGGAAAGAAGAACCAAGGAATTGGTGGCTCAATTCGAAGAGTTGAAACAGAAAGGCAAACTGGCCAAACACTTGGAGAAACGCCGCAAAAAGAATGCAGCCAAGGATCGCAAGAGAATTGGCTTCGATTAGGATATAGTTTAAAATATGTTTGTATTTTTTTTAACAATAATAAACAATAGTAAATCTAACCAGTACGTAACATCTTAGCTTCGCGTTTTTCTTGTAATTCACGTCTTTGGGCCTCAACCACAGCACGTCGTTCCTCCAAAAAGGCAGCATAGTCCTCGGCCTTTAATTCTCGCACAATTTTAATACCACATGTGCGAGCAATTCCCACCAACATTTCACACATTTGCTGAAAATAAACCAAATTACACATGAAAATGTAAAGCTATACTAAAATAAGAAATATTAATTGTACCTGCATTGTGAGTAAAGCATTTGGTGGATCTTGAATTTTAATTGCGGCAATTTCATATAAATGCTTTAACGTAATCATGCCCGCAACTTCTCGTCCGGCACTCATGGCACCTCTTTGTATGCCGGCAGCTTGTTTCAGTAAGAAGGCAGCAGGTGGAGAATGTATAACTAAATTATAACTACGATCACTGTTCACGGAAATGCGGCAGGGTAGTGGTATGCCTTCCTTCATATCTGCAGTTCGTGTGTTGAAGTCCTTGCAAAAGGCTGCAATGTTAATGGCGCGCTGGAAAACAAGATGAGTTAATATTGAATATATTAATCGAAAGAAAAGTTAGTTACCTGACCCAACATAGGACCCAATGGGGGACCGGCCGCTGCCATGCCAGCAGGTATATTTGTTTTAAGTTTTGTGGTATGGGTTATCTTCTCTACACCCTTCTTTATGCTTTTTAATTTGCCCGCTGCCTTAGACATATTGCCTGCTTCTTGTTAGACTTTTTATTTTATAAAATAAAAATATGAAAATGTTTTGGTTGGTTGGTTTGATTGTGGTTATGCAAAAAACTATGAATTAGGGATAGATAAGTCGACTTCCGATTAATCGAATAATCGACTTTTAGTACTCAAAGTTCGGAAACTCGAATAGCTTCGGGGAAAGCCCATTAAAACGTTAAAGCAACAGTGGATTATCTCTACTAAACCCTTAATTTAAGGACAATTCTATTGAAAATTAAGAGCGCAGTATCACCCCAAGGAAACGGCAGAAAATGCCGGTAGCCAATTCAACGAAAATAAAATAAAATATACACATATGCTCTGTTCCAAATCTGCAAGAAGAAGAAAATACGATAACTGACTTTCCATTATGATATCGAAAAAAATGGCAAAGCTATTTGATTCTTACAGGTTCTGGTTGATTCTGGAACAGGTCAAGAAACGTTACGCATTTCGTAACAGGATCAAGGCTTATAAGCTTATATAAAGACGGCTAGTAACCCCACGATCGCAGTTTCTTTCAATGAAATTATCCGTCTCTATACGGGATTATTTTCAATATGACATGAAACTATACGTGAGGTGAGGGGAACAAACTTCTCTAAACGCCTCAGTAAATAACTTTTGTTTCAGCTGTTTTTTCTAAAATATCCTATCTTTATATATCTCTATTTGTTTATTTACCCTGTGTGAGCACCTCTGTCAAATTTTAACGACTGCGAACTCCCTCGTTTATATGTCATCTGCGGACAGGGTTGCATTTTGTTGAGCAAGTATTTGCTGTTGACAGAGTATTCGGTACTATTATTTCTAATGTTAAACTATTTAATTCAAACATTTCTACAAAATATATGTAAGTAGACCACAAGGGGTTCAAATCACAACATTTATCTATTATAAACTGTAAGTCAACAATTTTTTATCGCAACAAACGATAAATTGTCTTATTTGTGCAATGTTTTTGTTAAAGCGCCAAAATATCCGGCTGGCATCCAAACATATACAAATATTGGATATTTTCATAGCACTAGTTGTTGTTTTTATAAGGGTTGAAAAAAGGGGGTTTGACATAACGACAAAAAATAAACAGCAGCATAGTATGACATATTAAAAAAGAAAGCAACTAGCCAAAGTGAAAAAAGAAGTTTGATCAATTACAAAATTGTTAAATAATAATTATTTTTACAAAAACGAAGACATCACGGTGAAGAGTAACTCGATTAAATAAAACATCTTTGTTACTAATGTCGTGGTGCATACGATTTTAGTGTGAAATCGCAGCAAATGAAAACGGGGGTTGCAGAAAGAAATTGGAAAGAAAATTTTTTTGCTTGACGCTTTTGTGGGGGTCTTTTTTCATGACGCCTAAACCCCATCCTGGTGTAAGATAATAGAATTTGAAATAATCAACAAAATATCCGATGGTTCGTAGCAAATCATCATCGTCCTCCTCATCGGGTAATGCCAGTAACAACAGCAGTACCAAATCACCCATACGCCAGTCGCATCGTAAAACTTCCAGTACATGTAGTGTAGCACTGGATGATGTCAAGCCATCCACCTCATCAAATCGACGCTCACCCAATTCCTCGCCGGATGATGATTCCGATGACTATGATGTTCCAATGAATACCAGATCACCCTTTAGTTCCGTACATAAACAAAATCTGTATGTGGTTTCATTTCCTATCATCTTTCTTTTCAACGTACTTCGTACGCTAATCTATCAGCTGTTTTGTATATTTCGCTACATCTACGGAGCGAGCACAAAAGTCATTTATCGTCCGCATAAGCGTGAATGTAATATTGAAATTGTTGTTGGATCCTCATCAGGTGCACAAAATTCCAGTTTGGTGGCCGTCTCGTCCAAGGATAAACATCAGCTGTTAGAACAGGCACACACAAATTCGTCAACATCGACAGCTATTGCCCCATACCCCTTGCCAGGGTCGAGAGTACGTCATCCGCAACAACAATTGGAAATGTTCAATAAGAATAACACTGGTGCCGGAGGCGCTGGAGCCTCGGGTCCCGGACCAGGAGATCCTTTGTTGGCCAAACAAAAACATCATCATCGTCGAGCATTCGAATACATTTCAAAGGCCTTGAAAATCGATGAAGAAAATGAAGGTGAGTTTTAGAACGTAGTAAGTAGTATGTTGTCGTGGTTATTGTTGTTGTTGCCTATATGTGGCGCTTTGTCTTTGTTGTTTTATTGCGCTAAATTGTGAATTGAATATTGTAGCTTCAATTGTTTGGTACTTATGAGTCATTCATGCTCGAGAAGATTGTAAGAAGGGGATTTCTATTACATGCACCCGGATCTGATAATTTTTAGATGCCATCAGTTTCGTACGAAGAAAAAATTGAATGGATGACGTGATATATTTGTTATTGAATATGTCTATATCATGAGATGTTTATCGATAGTCTGTAGATGAATGCCAACAAACTATTTGAAAGTGTCCGTGTTTAGGGAATTCCAAGTTATTAGTAAATCTTAGTATGCGTCATGCCCTTCTGTTCATAGTTATTCCAAAAAGGGCCTCATGCCAATTTTATAATAAAAATGTTTCCTATTTAATTTTTAATTATAAAAGTTCAGGAAATTTTAAAAGAAGTTTTACTTTGTTCTATTCAAGAAACAATAATAATTTGAATACAGGCAGAAATACCCATGAGTTATGCTAAGGTTTGTTTAGGCTTGCTCCTCCTTTTTTCGTACCCTTTTCTTTAACAAAGTCCCTTATTAATGTACTAAACTATTACAACATGCGTTACATGTTGTCGTGGACCACTTATGACCAAACAATTGGTGAAAGAAGTGCTCCTTTATATGACATACTTTGATTGAAACCTAGCCAGATTCTCTGTAGATTATGAGCTTGAACATCAAGGATGATTTGATTCTTTCCGCACATTACAAACTCGTTCTTCAAAGTCTCAGAAATAATTGACAAAACATTCCAGTTATAATCGTCGTCGTCCATGCTACATCCGTTTTTATACCCTCCACCATAGTATGGAGGGTATATTAAGTTTGTCATTTCGTTTGTACCGCCTCGAAATATACATTTTAGACCCCGCAAAGTATAAATTAAACATAACGTTCTTTTTCGAGTGACAAAATGGGACTCACTTTATTTTTCCTTTATTCTTAAAATTAAGTTTTGTTGGACAATGTATTTAGTGCAACGTTAGCACTTTTGATTTTATTATTTCTTAGAGTTAGGTTTCTTAAAATGTAAGCATTTATCTGTTGTTTATACGAATGAATGACATGAATGCATTGTAAGCATTTTGCAAGCATATTTAAGTGCCATCGAACTTGCACGCGCAACAGAAACAGAAATAAAGAAGTTAACGTTAACTCCTCCCCTCTTTAAACCGAGCGTCCTCGATCGGTCAAAAATAGGGAATATGAGAAATTCTTCGTATTCCCGGCAATTCCACTACTTCCGGCATAGGAACACGATTACGTGCGTCATACGGACATGAATCTGCTATAGACGGGGTGAGTATAATTTCTTTTCCCCTTTTGCAGATCTTGGACCTTATAATGAAAACGATTATCAATATTATCGCGAAGGAGGTAAGTCCAAAATTTGTGGTTTGACCCCACTCGTATTTGCCTCCCAATAAATTTATGGCTTTTGTGTTACTAATTTGAATTTCTTTAATTGACTCTAAAGAGAGCGTCTCTTCTATACTGAGAACAGACTCCCTAGGTTGCAGAATCGCCGGTAATGGTTGAATATGGCTTATTTCAAAAAAGGAATATGATTTGTCGGAAATACTTAGTGTAGTGTTGCTATATTGGATGACATACGATCCAATAAGTCTTTGTGCAACATTATTTATTAGGATTGTTTCATTGAAATTATTTAACAGGATTACCCCTGGAGAAACTTCTTCAACTGTTGGTACTGTTTTGTTATCAGTTACCGTGCAATTCGATGTCTTGCTATTTAACAAATTAGAAATACAGGTGTTATTCTCTATAGCTTCTAAGTTTATGCTATTACAGATACTTATATTATTGTATTTCATGCATTCACTCTTGATTCCGTATAATTTTAAATCTTGTTTGCACATTATTACATTTTCGGATTTTAATTTATTGACGAACTTCTCAAATTTTATAGGTTTCAGTAATAATCTATTACAAACTTTGTTGTCTGTCATTGGTATTCTAATAATATAAATGATAGATTGATTATTAGTTGCGATTTTTATTTGAGCAAATTCAAAGATTTCTTCTACATTAACAAACGGTATTGAATCTTTTTCAATTATATTTTTAATAATATTTATCTCGTCAGATGAAAGTATGAATGAGTTTACAATTCCTATTTTTGCCCAATGGATAGCGTATTGAATATTTACAATTTCTTGTTTTAATATTTCTATTTTAAATTTTAATTTTGAACTTAATCTATCTCTGTTTACATCACTGTAATTTATACTTTTTATTATTTCATTAGTTATTTGTGTTAACTCATTAATTTTTCTCAATGACAATTTGTTAATTACAACTTGTTTATTATTGTTTTCTAGAACTTCATTAGTTTTCTGAGTTATTATTTCAAAATCATCGTGGTCTGGATTTCCAGCAATCCATTTCCACGCTGAACCTATAAAATTCAATGATCGTTTATTTTTCACGTTTGGCTTCAAACGGTCCAAGTATCCTTGAATCTCTATCAGCTCATGGGTTAGGAAGGGATGAAGGAAATGGTGTTTGGTTATGTTCTGGGAAAGGATGTTTTGTAGGGAATTTATTGTTTCTTGATATTTGTCGATGTCAATGATATGAATTATCCTGAAGTTACCATCTTGAATTTTTGCCAAACCGGAATCAAACGCAACAATTTGAGAGTTTGTATAGTCCAAAATCTTGACATAGGCGGTCGCCGTGGCGAATAAAAATCTGAAAATATTTGATTTCTTAATTTCTGATATTGTTTTTGTGTACGGTTTTTCCTGATTCTGTAATAACAGTTGTATTTTGGTTTTCTTTTACTATTTCTTGTCTGTATGCCTTACTTAACTTTGTCCCAAGTCTCCTATTCTCTTTTACGAATATGATTTCTCCTGGCGTATAGGTTTTTGGTTGAGTCCTTTTCTTATTGTGGTAGTTAATATCTTCTGCTTGTTTTTCTTTAAGCCTTTGGGCAATTTCGGATCTTTCTTTCTCTATATCATCCTGACTCATGTTTGCCCTTTTTCCAAGAAATGCTTCAACTGGTTTCTTTTGAATGCTTGAGTGTATTGTGTTATTATATTCGTAAATGGATCTATGTAAAAGCTCTGAGAAGGATTTGTGTAAGTTCTGTGCTTTTAGACATCGCATTATCTCTGACAGTGTAGAGTGAAACCGCTCAATTTGCCCATTTACAGTACTACTGTACGGCGGGATTTTGAACAATTTGATGTTGTACTGATTTTCTAACATGAAAACTATTGCTTTGGAATTAAAAGATCTTTCGTTGTCGATAACTATTATTTCAGGAATTCCAAAGGATATGACTAATTCCCTAAGTGGTTCTTTAATGTCTTCTGCTGATCTTGATTTCAGAATTTTTGCTTGAGCGTATTTAGAAAACTTGTCTATAGCCGTCAATACGGATGTCTTTTCGGTTATGTAAATGTCTATGTGAACAATCTGTCCAGGATTTTGTGGGATAGGTGTTTCCTGTAGGCCTATCTTATTAGGATGTCTATCGTATTTGTTTTCTTTGCAAACTTTACATTGATCGACTATTTTCTTAATTTTAGCTTGCATTCTGGGAAAGTAGTATTTTGTCAATAACTGTGCTTTATTTTCTACGCTATTTCGGTGTGCTCTATTATGTTCAGCAATAATCTTGTTTTCTTGGTCTTCATCATTTTTCAAGTCGGTTACCATTTGTCTTGAATATTTGACTTTGTATTGTGTGAAATTATCACGGAACACTTCTTGCAATACTCCCAAGATTTCGTCATTAGTCTTTAAGCAGTTTGTTACCGATGGGTTTAAATATTTCTTCAAAATGTCTCTGAGAAATTCTGGTGTAATATTTCGTTCATTTATAGTATGTCTGTGATAAGTTGGAAAGACAATTTCAAATTTATAAGATGGTTCATCATCTTCTGAAGAGATGAGAATTTGATTCTTAAATGCGTTTATCGGAGCGTCAGTGTATTGTATTAAATTATGAGATGAGCTTTCATGACTGTGTTGGGTCGAAGTCAGAGCATTTATCTCTTCTGGTTCTTTAGGAGGTCTTGATAGTGTATCGGCAACTACATTTGTACTACCGGGTTTGTATAGTAATTCGTAATTGAATTCCTCAAGGAAGGCTTTCCATCTTCTTAGCTTGAAATTAGCTGTTTTATTATTCAATGCGTATGTCAGTGGAAGGTGATCGGTATAAATTTTAAGTTTGGCAGAACCGTAAAGGTAGTTTCTGAGGGATTTGAGAGCCCAAGTAATTGCAAGCATCTCCTTTTCGTTTGTTGCATAATGTTCCTCTTCCTTTTTGAAAGTTTTAGACAAAAATACAATTGGTTTATTATCTTGTGAAAGCACTGCGCCCATTGCATAGTGCGAAGCGTCCGTAGTAAGTTCAAATTCTTTATTAAAATCGGGATATGCCAATATTACGTCTTCCGATGACAATATTCTCTTTAATTTATTAAAAGCTTCTACTGCTTCTTGATCGAGATCTATAGCCATTTTATTGGAAACGTATTTGGACGCACGTCCTGCCTCCCCCCTTAAATATATTGTCAGAGGTTTAGAAATTTTGGCATAATCTCTAATAAAGCGTCTGTAGAAATTACAAAGTCCTAAAAATGATCTTAAGTCTTTTAGTGTTAATGGAAGTGGAAATTTTTCTATTGCTTCAACCCTTTTTGGGTTTGTTTTTATACCGGAATCGGATATTATGAAACCTAGGAATTCAACTTCTTTTTTCAAAAATTCACATTTGTCGAGTTGTACCTTTATATTGGCTTTCTCTAATGTCTCGAATATGGTTGAAATATTCTTGAGATGTGAATCTTCATCCTCTGCGAATATTATTATATCATCCATATAGATGAAACATATTTTGCCAATGTGCTCCCTAAGAATGTCGTCCAAGGCTCGTTGGAATATGGACGGAGCATTTTTCAAACCAAATGGAAGTCGAGTGAATTCGTATTTTGCATTATTAATAGAAAAGGCAGTTTTTTCTCTATCACTTTCCCTAAGTAATATTTGGTGAAATCCACTTTTTAAATCTAATACACTAAACAGTTTATTTTTTCCTATTTGTGGTAGGATTTCATTTATTTCTGGGATGGGATATCTATCTCGAATTGTCTCCTTATTTAATTTTCTATAGTCTATCACCATTCTGTATTTCACTTTGCCTGATGCATCCGATTTTTTTGGCACGATCCAGATGGGTGAATTGTATGGTGACCGTGAAGGTCTAATTATACCTTGATCGAGGAGTTCCTTTATCTGTTTTTCTACTTCTCCTTTCAAATGCATAGGGTAGGGATAAAATTTTGAATAAACTGGTTCGACATTGGTAGTCTGAATATCGGCGACTACTGTCGTAGTGTAAGTAAGTTTTTGATTTGGTTCCCCAAAGAGTGATTTATGCCTTTGGATCACTAGATCTAATTTTTGTTTCTCTTGTGGGGTTAAATGGTCTGTCCTAAGGTCGATAGTGTTCACAGATCTAGATAATTTCTGCTTTATTTTCACTTTTATTCTATTGTCTATAAGCATGTAGTCTTTTGACGTATAAATGACAGCAGATAATTTTTTTAAGCTATCGTTTCCTAAAATTCCGTCAAAAGATTTAAGGGTTGGTAAAAGGAAGAATTGTAGAGGGCAACAATTTTTGTCAAAAAGATTAATAAAAGTGTGTTGTGTTATTGCTGTTTTTCCTCCTACTGAGTTTGCAAAAAACGGGGTTTTATTTTCTAAAGGATTTTTTATAAGTCCAGGTTGGATATAGTTTTTATTTGAACCCGTATCAATCAAGATTTTAAGAATTTGCCCTGAATTCGTCCTACATTCAAAATAAGGTAAGGACGAATTCGTTAATCTAAAAAATGAATATCTACGAATTCTTGTGTATCTTCTTTGTCATCGTTGTCAAGAACATCATATTGATTTTTTATGTAATCATTGAGATCAGATAATTGTTCTTGATTTTCATACTGCTCTAACATTGTTTCGTATTCTTCAGCGGTGGGACCTAATTCATCTGTGTCTACATGAAAATTTCTTTGTGCCTTATCAGGTCTCCTAAATTGGTCAGAATGTTCTGATGGTCTCTTTCCATAAAATCTATTATTTTGTGCTGGCCTATTCATGTAGTTAACAGCTCGGGATTGCATGGAAGCATCTATTTCCATCGGCTCAGGCTTGGGCTGAGGTTTTGGTGCTGTTGGTCTTGGTGGTTGCAAATTTTGATTTTGGGGGTAATTATGTTGATTATAATTATTACGAGGATAAATAGGAGGATTAGAATTATTTTGTCGAACACCAGAGTGTTGTGGCAAATATGCCAATTGTGGGTAAAATGGCATCTGATTCGTATTTTGAAAATGAGTTTTTGGATGGGGTGGTTTCTGAAAATTTAGTCTATTATTTTTAACTGTTGGATTGTGTGAGTTAGCAAATTGTGCTCTAGCGAATTGATTTTCCATTTTGAGACATAATTGTAGTGCTTGTGGGAGATCCGTCGGTTCTTTCATGCCAAGATGAATTGACATTTGTCCTTTTAGTCCTCTTATGAAAATGTCTAAAGCTTTATCCCTATAAGTTTGGGCTAGGATATCTAGAGCTTCTTTACCTACATCGAGACATGACAATTTGTTCATAATAAGCGTAAGGTGTGAATACACTTCTTGATAAAAATCTTGGATACTGTTGTTACCTTGTATTAAGGTTGTCATTTGATATTCTAGTGTCGTAAGATCACGCTTATCTGCGTAGTGAAGCGTTAGACACTTTGAAATACTACTCCAATTAAGGGGTGTATTGTAAGACTCTAAGGCCGCATCGGCATTACCGTTGATTTTATTCCTTATGGTGTTAAGGATGGCAAAGTATTTTGGGGTACCTTTTGTAGATTCGTATAACTTAAGGATCCTTTCGACACTCTTTTTCCAAGAGCTGAATTCCGATGCTTTTCCTGAAAATTCTCTCAAGCTTCTCACTACGTCGGGTACTTTATCTAAATCTGTCAAGTTTTCTCTATATCTGACGTCGATAGTTTCGTCTTCGCCTGCTATGTCTGAACTAGGTCTTAAAAATTGGGCTATGGCAATTTGGCATTGCTGTGCACAGATTCTGGCAATGGTTTGTTCCATGTTTGCTGAATTTATTGCGCTATTATTGTTATTATTATTCTGTCCGTTATTATTTTGTCCGTCGGAGTTATTGACGTTAAGGATGGGTGGTCGGATGAGGTTATTGGGGTTGGACATTTTAAACGATCACTATTTAGTTGTTAACCTTTTAGAACACAAATTATATTTTTACAATTTTGTTTTGTTTTAACTTTTCAGAATTAATAATAGGAAAATTGTTTTATCAATGTTTTTAGTTTTTGGGTTTTTTTTTTTTTCTTAAACGCTATCACTTTTTATCTCTAAATTTACAATACAACTTTATAGAGCATGCCGTCTGTTTTGTTTTAACTTTTCAAAATTAATAATAGGGAATTTGTTTTTATCAATGTTTTTAGTTTTTTTTCTTCACTTAAACACTATCACTTTTCTTTCTAAACTTACAATAAAACTTTGTAGAGCATGCCGTCTCCTGTTGATTCTCCGTATTCCTTTTTGCTTCCGCTACTAAGGGGGTGTCTTCAATCTTTTGAGCCGGCTGGATGTCGTTGACTCTCTCGTACTCCACAAGTTTTTCCCACAGCTTTTGGGGATTTAGTGTTGATTTACAGCCTTTATAGGGTGTCTTCTTCAACAGGTTATTGATGTTTTTAGTTACCAGTACGCAGCTTTATGAGGTGCCTTCTTCCACAGGTTTTGATGTTTTTAGTTAGCAGTTTGCAGCTTATGAGGTGCCTTTATTAATTTGCAGCCGTTTGGGTGCTTTAATTTTTAGTTGACAGTTTGCAGCTTCATGAGGTGCCTTTATTAACTTTGCAGCCGTTTGGGTGCTTTTTTTTTTTTTTTTTAGTTGACAGTTTGCAGCTTCATGAGGTGCCTTTATTAACTTTGCAGCCGTTTGGGTGCTTTTAATTTTTCGTTGGGCGCCAATTAAACATAACGTTCTTTTTCGAGTGACAAAATGGGACTCACTTTATTTTTCCTTTATTCTTAAAATTAAGTTTTGTTGGACAATGTATTTAGTGCAACGTTAGCACTTTTGATTTTATTATTTCTTAGAGTTAGGTTTCTTAAAATGTAAGCATTTATCTGTTGTTTATACGAATGAATGACATGAATGCATTGTAAGCATTTTGCAAGCATATTTAAGTGCCATCGAACTTGCACGCGCAACAGAAACAGAAATAAAGAAGTTAACGTTAACTTATATATATTCTTGATCAGCATAAATTTCCATGTCGATTTAGCGATGTCCGTCCTTTTGGACTGCAGGACTTTTGGTATTGAAAATGGACCATGTAGGCCACGTTTGGGTATAGCCCCCATATAATGGAATTATTTCAAATTTGGTATTTGAAGTTTGAAATGGTATGGTATGCTGTAGTACATAGGACTGAAAATTGTATGTGCAGGTCCACGTCTTCGTAGCCCCCATGTAACGGTACCTCTCGATATTCGGTATTTTGTTAATTTTAGCGACATCATTCACCGGAATTGTTTCAAATTTGGTATTTGAATTTCGTAATGGATACTACAGCCTAAGACAGAAAATGAGCCATGTAGGTCCACGTCTTCGTATAGCCCCCATATACCGTACCCCCCGATTTTCGGTATTTTTAAGATTTTGGCGACATTATTTACCGGAATTGTTTCAAATTTGGTATTTGAATTTCGTAATGGATACTACAGCCTATGACAGAAAATTGTCTGTGCAGGTCCACGTCTTAGTATAGCCCTCATATACGGGACCTCCCGATATTCGGTATTTTGATGATTTTAGCTACATTATTCACCGATTTTTTTTAAATTTCACATATGAATATTGTAATGGCTTATGACAAAAGTTACCTATGCAGGTCCATGTCGTCGTATAGACCCTTATATAACAGCTACATTCGGTATTTTTAAGATTTTAACAGAATTTTTAACGGATTTTATTGTTTTTGAGAATTGCAAAATTCGTTCCCAATGGTGGAGGGCATTCAAAGTTCGGCCTGGCCGAACTTACAGCTTTCTTACTTGTTTTTTTTGTTTCAAATGTAGCCGGACATAAGCCCACTTCGCTCAAAATGACTACCCAACCTATCAGTCCGGTAGCGGAAAATTTTTTGAGGCACCATCCATGCTGTAGCAGGTCTCTATAACATTGCTAAGAACTTTCCGCAAACGCAGTTGTTTGAGCGGAAGAGAGTTTTGTCTATCCAGACTTATTTAACCTATATTAGAGAACTGATAACACTTGAGTATTAGTTTAGGTTTTGGATGCGTGGTTGTCCATAGTGTTCACCTTGCAAACAGAAGAGGTATATACATGGAGAGAAATGAACACATAGCAGGAAAAGGATGTACAACCATAGAAATCAGAATTTTGATGATTGGAAGAATTAAATATTCCTGCCCAGTGTATATGAGTACTGCGGCAATTTTTATCTCAGATTTACTTGGGACACGAGTTTTTCTAGCAAAAGTTAGGAACAAAATAAGCGGACTTAGGCGTAGAGTCAGTTTTGTGGAGCATTTGTTCAATATTGCATTTGCTTCTATTTCTGCTCATATTATTATTATTTTATGAATAATAAATTAATGTATCCCTATTAATAATATGTTTTGTTATTTTCTTAATTTTTCCGCTTTCCAGGTCACAAGGAATTGGCGATTGAACTGTATCGCAAGGGCATCAAAGAGTTGGAAGACGGCATTGCTGTCGACTGCTGGAGCGGACGTGGTGAAGTTTGGGAACGAGCCCAGCGATTGCATGATAAAATGCAAACAAATCTCTCTATGGCAAGGGATCGTTTACACTTTTTGGGTGAGTATAAAAAGAATAGGCAAAACGAGTCCTGGTAGTTAGCATGTGATTGTTGTTGTTTTAGACGTTGTTTTTGTTAACACTTTTTTAATTTTTTTTGAGTTAAGTTCTATATTTTATTTTCTATTTTGTTTTGGTTATTTTTTTATATATATCATACATCATTTTGTGGTTGTGTCATGTATGATGATGATGATGTTGTTGATGGTACTGTTGTTCATAAAACCAAACGAACCAATACCCATATAGAATTGCGTGATGAACAGTTGCGTATGGAAGCATTACATCTAAGGGAAGAACAACAAAACAAAAAGCAAGACAATACAAGAAATCGTTCAAATCTAAAACACAGAAAAACCACTACACCGTCCACAACTTCCAAGGCGGCGGCGGCCACAAAAAATGTTCAAGTTGTACAGCCAATGCAAATGGAATATAATAGCTCGAATAATAATAATAGTGGTGGTAGCGCTGGTGCAAGTTGTTCCATACCCATGGTGCGTATTAATAACACCACGAAATTACGCAGTATTGCTGCTCACAATATCAGAAATAATTATAACTCGAATAACGCCTCATCTAATGCGGGGTCGCCTTCTGCCACAGGTAAGATTTATTATTTTCACTCAATATGACACAACTCATGCCACCTGATCCAGGATTTTTCAAAACGAAAACCAAAAGGAAAAGCACCCACATTTGATCTATCAATTTTCGTTTATAATCCGAGTCGGCTACATTGTATTGCATAGCAAAGCGTTTAAATATCTCATATCATCACATTTTATGCACCTTAAATGTACTCGGGCACATTCTTAGTTTGGTTTTTTTTCTTTTTGTGTTGATTTTCAGTCGCTTCTTTTGCTTAACAATTCAAATTTATTATTTTATTACAATTATTTTTGTTATGTTTAATTTCCTAACATTTTAATATTTCTATTTTTTAGCATCGGGTCGCAAACTTACCGTCAGCTCGAAACGTCCAGGCAACCTAGCTGTTGTAAATAAATCACAAACCCTACCAAGAAATTTGGGCTCAAAAAATGCAATAGCCGGTGTATCACAGCGTCAGCCGATTAAAACCGCTGCTACACCGCCTGCTGTTCGAAGGCAATTTGTAAGTTTGAATAAAATCATAAATATTACAATTATAGAATAAAAATGATTCTTGTTTTACAGTCCTCGGGTCGAAATACACCACCGCAACGTTCTCGTACACCCATAAGTGGCATTGGGGGTGGCAGCTCGGGTGGTGGACAATCGAACAGTGGTGCCAGTACACCGGTTGTCAGCGTTAAGGGTGTTGAACAGAAATTGGTACAAATTATATTGGATGAAATTGTTGAAGGTGGCGCCAAAGTGGAATGGTCTGACATAGCTGGGCAAGAAGTTGCCAAACAGGCGTTGCAAGAAATGGTCATATTGCCAGCTGTACGACCAGAATTATTTACTGGTAAGTGTTTCTTTAAGAGAGGATTGGAACTGCGAAATTATGGGTTAATATAAATCTTATGGATACAATCAAGGTCACCAAACCATTTTAAATCGTTCAAATTGTTATACCTGTAATTGATTGGTTATACCCTCCCCAATAAGATTGGGTACATAGGATTTTCCAATATAAAGAAGACTTTGTCATTTATTTAGACGGCTTTAAGTTCGTCTATAATATGACTTAAAAGTTCGTCTATAAATAAACTTAAATGACGTCAACAAAGATAACTTTAAAGACAAAACTGTCTTCGATAACTTCCAAGAATAAGTAAATTAACGTCTTTTAGGATACGACTTTAAGGTCGTCTCTAAAGATGGTTTTAAGGTCGCCTATGTTTTTAAAGTCGTCGGACTTTAAGGTCGCCTATAAGCACTTCTGAGTCGTCCTGAGAAATTAGAACTGTTCCGTCAAACAGTTCATTAATAACGTCCAGCCTTTGTTAATAGGGTCCTTGAATCCGGACCATTTCCATGTCCCCAATTCCATAAAAATAATATTTACGGATCAGGCCCATTTCACCTCGGTGGCTACGTTAAAAAGCAAAATTGTCTCCATTGCAGCTGAAGAACCTCGGCTGCTAAAAAACCAGGATAATTCTTACACAACACGTTCAGAATGGTATGAGAGTAAAAACTATTCAAAGAACGATTTTCTCATAACTTGCGATTTGTTTCTCAAATCTAGTCCCACTTAGGCCAAAGAGGCCATTCAACAGAATTTTATTTCCCCGTAGACTTTAAGTTAATACAGAAACGTAAACCTGGGTGTTCAATTGTCTCTACCTCTTTTTGATATTCAAATTGTGTCCAAAGTCAGGCTGAATAGCTGATGATGCAGAGGCTAATCAATATAGCCATTGCGATTCTTAGATCAGATCGATTAACCCATAGAAGAGAAAAGGTTCTTCTACTCGAGATTGCCCGACCAGATGGCATTATTAACATTGTATCCAGTTTCCAAGTGTCATCTCTTGCCAGCTACATTGAAACATATGACATTATAGCTTATCTGTGATTTGAAAGTCTCATCCATCGGAATATCAGTTTATTGGCCAGTTCATTTAAATTAAGGTTGCCTGATCATGCATCCAGTTCTCAAATGTCATCTCCCGAAACAGCTGAGACAATTGCTTATCGGTGATTTGATTAATCAGTTGAATGGAAATCACTGCGAGCTAGTTCTTCAGTTATTTCATTTCACATAAAAATAGCCTGGGACCCAGCAAAGCTATTTTGAAGTTGGGTTTCTGCCAGACAAGACTTGCTCTCTGTTCAATGGAACTTGACATGATAGCTTTAAAGGCTGCCTGAGCAGGAATCCAGTTTCCAAGTGTCATCTCCCACCAGCTACTTCGGAGAGTCCTTCTTTAAACAGCTGACATAATAGCTTATCGGTGATTTGGTTGTCTCATCAATCGGTTGGTCAGTTTTGGTAACCCCAAAGCTAATTCCTATGTCCCAGGAACCAACAATGCTTAATGAAGTCGTATAGTTTAAAGGAGACTTGCCTGCAATTAAGAATATCACTCGATTTAATGACACCTGATTTGATAGTTTTAAGGCCGCCTGACTATGTCCCATCATTCTCTTGTAACGTTCCCTTACCATTATCATTCATTTATCACCAAGTGCATTAGGGCCGGACACAACTGCACCGGGGAACTTCATCCATTTTTGGAACCGTCCGTATAAACAGTCAACCCGTACAGAAAAGGGTAGAGACTAAGACCAACTAATAACTACCAACGAATTAACTATATTTTTCCTTAAACGAAATTAAGATATATTTTCTTTTTCATAGGTCTAAGAGCCCCGGCAAAAGGTTTACTCCTGTTTGGACCGCCCGGTAATGGCAAAACGTTATTGGCCCGAGCCGTCGCCACCGAATGTAGTGCAACATTTTTGAATATTTCAGCAGCTTCATTAACAAGTAAATATGTGGGTGATGGTGAAAAATTGGTGCGAGCCCTATTTGCCGTTGCCCGGGAAATGCAACCATCGATTATATTCATTGATGAAGTGGATTCTTTACTATCGGAACGTAGCAGCAATGAACATGAAGCATCGCGACGTTTAAAAACTGAATTTCTTGTAGAATTTGATGGTCTGCCGGGTAATCCCGATGGGGATCGTATTGTTGTTTTGGCAGCCACCAATCGTCCACAAGAGCTGGACGAAGCCGCTCTCAGGCGATTCACAAAACGTGTCTATGTCTCGTTGCCCGATATGGAAACACGTGAGCTGCTGTTACGTCGTCTGCTACAAAAACAAGGTAGCCCCTTAGATACAGACGCCCTCAAGCGTCTGGCAAAACTCACCGAAGGATATTCTGGTTCAGATCTAACTGCACTAGCCAAAGATGCAGCCCTGGAGCCTATACGAGAATTGAATGTGGAACAAGTGAAATGTTTGGATATAAGTGCAATGCGTCCAATAACCGAAAATGATTTTCATAATTCATTGAAACGTATACGTCGCTCAGTAGCCCCCCAAAGCTTAACATCATATGAAAAATGGTCTCAAGAATATGGTGATATTACCATTTAAAATTTAACTAGGTATTATTTTTCTATATATGTACACACACAAGCAGAAAGAAACAACCAACAACACCACACACAGTCTCACTCCCTCAACTATACAAAACTTACACTTGATGAATCTATTATATACCTTTGAATATTTTTAAGTTATGTAGTATTAAATAATATTGTATTCTATCTCTCCTATAACTACAGCTGCAAGAAAGTCGTTCGTTATCCTACATTTCCCCACACTAATCGATTGCCTGCCTCCCTACACTACATACTATACGGGCACATTGATTGGGTGATACCTTTTTTCCATTTCAAGGCATTTCAGAAATGTGAGTTTACACCCAAATAATTATTTGTTTCATTAGTTTTTGGATTAGTCTTCTCATCACAGATTATATGTTTCAAAATAATTCCATGTTAGAATATGTTTTATTTGTGCTAAAAAAGAAAAATTGCCTTTTACATTTCATAGAAAACAAACTTAGATTTACTCTTCATTTTAATGGCCCTATGTTTAATGTTTAGGTTAGTTAACATTTCATTGGCAAAACATTTAGTTTTGTAGCGAAAAACTCATTGTATATGCCGTTCATTATATTTCGTGAGACAAACATGTATACAAGACCCAGTGTTTTCAGGTTAAATATTATACAAACATTATTATTTAATTGCGGATTTGTTTTAAAATCTTTATAATTATAAGTATGTGTTAAGTTCATTTTTATTAAGCAATTTCTTTCTATATTTATACAAAATTTCTAATGTCATTATTAAGCCTTGTTTATATTCATATTTCGTCGTTTTCGTCATCATCATCTAAAAACATTGTACTCACAATTGGTATTGCACTGTTCCATAAGATTTCTATATGTAGTATTTAATAAATTCGTTTTTATACTACCCTCTTCTAGTAGAGCAAAAAATTAATACATAAGTTACTATGCATTTTTTCTCCTATTTCTATTATTTCCATGTTAATTCATGATACTCTTGTATTGTGACAAATGTCGCTGCAAAATAGTGCTGTAATATAATAAGATTTTTACCTATGTAATATGTAGTATTTTCAATGAATATGTTTATATTTGTATGTTAAATTCTGTATCTTTCACTGTTTTTTTTTTTTAATTTAGGATGAGAAGTCTAGTTTTGACTATAGAACTATCAAACCAGGATAACCCTTTTACAGATCTAGTCTGGCTAGTAACTCCCCCACAAAAGGTCGAAATTTTCACAAAATTTATTTTCTGCACAGAAAGAGAAAGGATAATCAGATTTTGCTCCGACTTTGCAAATCCTAATATTTGCGTCAGTGCAATGTTAGGTGCGAAAATAGACAATATCAGTCCACTCCATCAAGTACTTCCCCACAAAGGGTCAAAATTTTGAATAATTACAGCTCTTCTAAAATGTGATGCAAGAGTCCGATTGTCTTCGAATTTCACACATCCCAATATCTATAATTTTGCTCTAACTTTGCAAATCTTAATATTTGCGTCAGTTCTAGGTCAGGTGCAAAAATGAACAATATCGGTCCACTCCATCTAGTACCCCACAATGGGTCAAAATTTTGAATTATTACAACTCTTAAAAAATGTCTTCAAATTTCACACATCCCGATAATTTTATTAGACCTAGCACGTCGCAATATTTATAACATTTTTTCAAAACCCACTCCATAGAGGGTCAAGAGTTTGAATAATTACAACAGAAGTCAAAATATTTTTATAAAATCGAAAATTGGCTGAGAGTATACTCTCTTTGAAATAGGTGAATTCATTAAGTTTTGTTGGAACAAAACCAACTCGACGTGTTTCCCAGTCAATTAATCTACTAATTGGTAAGATTGTCATCGAAGAAAATGACAATAGGCTGCAAGGTATCTAAAATCATCTGGCCGGAGATTTTTTACTTCTTCTCCAAATTTCCGGCCAGATGATTTTAGATACCTTGCAGCCTATTGTCATTTTCTTCGATGACAATCTTACCAATCAGTAGATCAATCGACTGGGAAACACCTCGAGTGGTTTTTGTTCCAACAAAACTTAATAAATTCACCTATTTCAAAGAGGGCACTCTTGCTATGAAGATTATCTGTCGATTTTATGACCCTTGACTTGATAGCTTCAAGGGCTGCCTGACCATGCATCCGGTTTCTAAGTGTCATATCCTGCCAGGGACCTCGCTTTTTGTTCAGCGTAAGAGGGTTCTTTAACACCTAATAGCATGTTAGTGGTTTGAAAGTCTCATCAATCGGTGGTTCAGTCGACTGCGCAGCATTCCGAGCTTATTCATCAGCCATTTCTGGCCGATAATTGACTTTACAGGTCCACATTTTCATATAGCCCCCATATTAATGTACCTTCTTCAACGGAATAATCTAAAAATAGATATTTGAAATTTGGAATAGGCACCGCCTACTCTGGCAGATAATTGGCTATATAGGTCCAATTTTTCGTATAGCCTCCATATATCTCTACCACCAGATATTCTGATAATATTGATAATCTTAGAGGATTTTTTTTCAAATTTGCAAGTTCTTTACAAATGGTGGAGGGTATTAATAGTTGTAGTCTACCAAGACAAATATTCGTCTAAAGGCTTTTCAAATTTATTTTTTTCACTTCCTAGCCATGAAAATATAAAAAGCAGGAGCTTCTTACATTTAGGAGATTTTTTTAAAGGTTCTGAGGTCGGATCGGTGTGCTTTAAATTATAAAATGTTCATTGTAATATTTGGAATGCTTATGAACTTATAAAAGGAAACAATGGCATCTACAGATGAGATTGTTGGGAACAAGAGAATAGGATGCTTGGCCGTAGATTTATTATCTTTTGCAGGGTTCTGAGCATGGTAGGAGTCTTTTTACATATGGTATGGAATAAGGGGAAGCTAGGTTACAGTTTAATAGTCGGTAATATGAAATCTGTCCAGGCGAAATTTTAACACTTTATAATAACATAATCTCAGGATCTCTAAGATTGATGCCTGATCATGTTAGTCCTTACGAAAGTAATCTACATCATTGGTCCACCAAACTGAAAGGTCACGCTATTTCCCTCCCTATACCTTGGGTGTTTGTATCTCTCCTGCCTCAGTACGATAAACGATATAATATTTGTGACGAATTGTCTTTGAGTGTCGTTACATCTTCGCCAGGTGGGTATAATTTTTCATAGGGCGTATATGAACGTATGGTTGCTAATCATGTTTTGTATTGCTGCAACATTTCCGCTGCTGTGTTCCTGGCATATGGCCGGAGAAGACCTGTATAAAAAAAGTTTGGTTCCGACGTAACTGTTATAAACAATTAATATTTTCTTTAGTGAAAACAAAAACACTTTCTATTTCTTATATTTAACATTCCATTAAATATCAGGTTAAACTATATTTTATTGTAACTGTTATCAGTCTTTATTTTCGTCTTTATTATTTACAAGAAAACTAGATATATAAATCAACTTCCATTTTATTCAAACAATAGAGCCTACCTAAAATCAAACTGAAAATAATTGTTAACTATTAACCAACACATTGTACATTTCAAATAGCATCAAATCTAAAATCGTAATAGATACATACATACATAAACCCATTTTCACACATGGTATATAGATATATAGCAAACAATGGGAAAAATAATTGTTACTTTGTAGAATAAAAAGCAATAGTTTTAAACAAATCATACTATTTATTATTTAACTCACAACACTACACATGTTACAATTATGAGTTTTCATGTTTGTTTGGCACTTGCAATACTTTTGCAGAACAATAACGAATTAATACTAAAAAAAAAAACAAAATGGATTATTATATGTATATGTAGTTAAAAAAAAAAGAAACTACCCTGCAGCGAGCAGCTTTAGTAAAATTGTAGTGTTTTACTGGTGACATTGTCGCTAGTACTAGTGAAAAAGTATACCACAACCAATGTAATTTCCTATGGACATTTAACATAGGCTTGTCATAGGAGAAGTACCAGTAGACCTTGACTATATTGACTAAGTAGTTCTTTTGGGACTATATGGTGACATTTGAACCAAATAGTCACTAGAAAAAGATTATATCTTTTGAGATTATGTGATGACGTGTATACCAAATAATCACTACATTATATTGGGTTTCCTGAGCTATATGTAGACATTTGAACCAAATAATCACTAGAAAAAGATTAGATCTTTTAAGTTTATATGGTGACGTTTGAACCAAATAATCACTGCATTTTATTGGGTATCCTGAGCTATATGTAGACATTTGAACCAAATAAACACTAGAAGACCATTAGTCCTTTCGAGATCATATGGAGGCATTCGAACCAAATAGTCATTTGAGATTTTTAGGAAAATGCTTGTAATAGAATAAGTATTTAACAACGTTACATTTTTAACGCAGTTATTAAGTAACAAAAACAAAAGTAAAGCACAGTTCAATCTACACACAATATATTTAATTAATCTAAAACAGTCTGCGAATTTTAGGCAAGGTAATAAATTAAGAAATGGATTACATATATAGCTCACTTTTTTCAAGGCTGGCCAAACCTTGTCTTATTTTTAATAAAACTGAATAGTGTTAGAACTAGGATTTTAAAATTATATAGTATAACATAAAAACATTCAGTTAAATTTGTGGTTCTTCATCATTTTCATCTTGTTCCTTTTCTTCGGTGCGCCTGCTTCGTTTGTTGATCTTAAAATACTTTTTCTTTTGGCGTTGGAACGCTGCTCGTAAAGTCTTGTCAGGTAATTTATTAAATGTTGATATAACTTCTGTTTTATAAACTATATTTTAGCATTACTTATTTGAAACAAAAACAAACACGTTTTACCTATTATGGCGGCAAGTACATTACCAAAATCTCGTAGACCTTTTTTCCCGAAAGTTCCGTCAACATTAAAATCCATAATAATATTTCTTCCAAATACTTTATGCAAATTACGTTCAGCGTTACCTGCAATGAGATTTTTCATTTGTCGAGTCTGCAATTGTAAAAATTGTTTTAGTTATGAATTTGTTATTCCCAAAACGCAGATACGTACATATAGATCTGCTTGTGTTGCGAGAATTCGATCAAATTCTCGAAGTTTTTCTTCCGATTCAATTGGAAAAATTGTCATAATATTGTCCACAAATGCGTTCTGAGAAATAACACGATCCAGTAAAACTTTATGCTCCGCCAAAATATCAATAATCGTGTCTAGTTTTCTGGCATTTTCTTGGCAGGAAGAACATTTTGCATTAGCTATCAAAAACATGAACTCAATTTTGTTATACTGTTAAAAATTTAGTGATAATCTTTGGAGATTACCTTGTGGAGCAAAATATTTCATTTTTCCTTTGGAAGGGTTGGCATTTTCGTTCGACATGTTTATGTGCGGGAGTTGTGTACTTAGGAGGTAAAAATTTGTGCTTGATATTTCTCTGGAAAGCAGGAATGTAAAATGGGCACGATTACAAAATCAGAATCAATTGGCAAGCATACAAATTTGAACTGAATGTCTTTAATACAAAATGTCTCTTTTTCCCCTAGAGTCAGATTCGTTTTGAAAATACCAATCTCACAAGAATTCACCGGTTCTTCGTAGAAACTTTCTAATGCCAAAATTCGACTGCCTTCAATATATATTTCGCCCTTTTTCTTTATATTATCAATTTTTATTGAAATGCATGAATTCACCGCGCAAATATTATCTGGTTCTTTGCAGGATATGTAGCAATCATTTACAAAAGCTCCAACGATAACACCTTTTTCATATTTTAACCCATCCTGAATAGTGTTGACAATCATGCAATTTTTTTCCTTTTGAATAATTTGTTGAAAGATATGTGATGGTTTTCGAACATGTTTTTTCAGTGTTTGCAGTTTATTTTCAAATGCATATGCAGAAAACGAAATAAGGGGACCATACTTTTCTGCGCAAGAAGCCAAATGAAGCAGATTATGAACGTTAAAAGAAATGCTGTTCGAACCAAATACAGTTGAGAAGTTCTCGACAAATAATTGAAGCAAATTATTAGCTTGAACAATATTTTGATCCATATGTCGTGCATTGTTAAGAAGTCGATAAGCACAATGTAAAGTTAAAAATTCATAATAAATATCTTCGTGTACATTATTATAAAGAGCAATAATTCCTGTATAAGCAAGGAACTGGTGAAATTCAGTCGCTTTCCAATGACAAAGATCATCTAAAGGCCTGGGTTTTCTTGGGAATTCCCTTGGAATGTATTTTTTAAATTTCACCAATTCAGAAGATATTTTTGAAATATTTTGTTTTGAGGTTTTCTTTTCAGTTTTATTATGCATTATTCTGGTTAGCATTTTTTTGGTGACTCCGAGGTCAATGAGATGCATGCTATCTAAAGGAGTCTGATTTATCATACCAAATCCAATTTCTTCGAGAGGAGTTTTTTCTTCTTTGAACATTTGGGAATGGTGGCATGGATACTTTCGCACAGCAAAGTCCTCATCGGAGATTAGGGAACCACTCTCGCTACTATAAGTCAAGACATTGTTTACCTTCTTCGCAATTTGAGTACACTTGGTGCAGCCATGTGTTGATGTATGTCCAGGAACTCCACAAACGAAAGCTTTTGCTGGTGCGTCACATATTAAGCAACGAAACTTCAATTTTAAATGTTTTTGTTGTATGATAAACTGACCTTTTAGTAGAATCACTTCATCAATGAAGTCTTTCAAATACACATTCACACTACCCGGCTTGGTGTTTCCCAAGTATAATCCAACAACAAACGGTTTTGTTTTCTCCTGAATATTAACGATTCTGCAAAGGATTGGCCACAATTGCACACGAGAGCTTTTGAACAGTGGAATTCCATCGATATTTATATCTAGTTCGACTTCCTCATACTTTTCCAAAATGTGACCAACTTTTCGTAGTTGTGTTTCTATGCCAATATGACAATAAATTCCAGGGGCAACATTTCTCGTTAACATATTTTTTGCTCTGCCCACCAAAGTCTCTCTAGTGAGCGGAACATCTAGACCTTCTTCCTTTAATATTGATAAAAGACTTTCCAAACATTTCTTTGAAGGATTCGTTTCCATGCACCACTTTTTAAGTTTGTCCCGCAACATTAATTTCGGAACTGCAAAATCTTCCATTCCATTTTCCACGAAATCATTTATAAAATCTCCACCGTTTGACACAAATTCACTTTCACTATTTTCTTGTTCACATTGCAAACTTCTGTTTTTATACAATATTTTTTGTTTTTTAATTAATCTTTTATAATTTCTTTTACTCATTTTGTTTATATATTTAATAAATAATCACCTTTTTAACAATAAAACACACAAAACAAATTAATTGCCGATAAAAACGCGTTGTTTCGATGCGATCTACAAAAAAATTACATAAAAATGTGTATATATTCAATATGTTTTAATGACAATAAAAGAAAAGCCAACTGTCGACATTGTCAGTAGAAATACACTACAATCAGTGTCCCAAACCAAACTCTACTCGTAAATTGTTGAAATTTGAACTAGTACAATTGTCTGTAGAAATAAAGTGGTAATATAAGATACATGGTTCTTTGCTCGCAGCAGGGTAAGAAAATCAATCAGAATAATATTTTATGATTAGTTTACATACATAAAAATAATTAATTAATTAGTACAACAGCCTCCATTTTTGTACATCCAAGGTATCATTATTTTACTAATCGTTTTTTTTGTATTGACAAGTTCCACTTTAGGTATCTTCTTTTTGGGTGTTTAGACTAGCTCGTAACATTTTGTTTTGAATGTGGCTGTTGGTAAACCAACACACACAAACTCAGACATACATACACAAAGAAACGTATTTTGCGAAAATATAATTGAATGAAATAAGAAATTTAAACAAAAAAAATGCTTTTTTAATTGTTGAGAATTGATGGTTTCCAGGTAATGTTGATGTTGAAAGGCCTTATGAAGTATTTGTCTACTATTATTATTAGTATAGACACCAGGTCCATCTAAGACATAAAGTATAACCAAATTCTTTGGAAAATATGGCTAAAGGGTATATAATTCCTAAAAATGAATTCAAAGTATAACAAACACTATAGAAAGTATTAGTTGGAACTCCGACGGGTTTATACATAGTACGAGTTTTATGATTCTCCAAAATATTGACACTTTGTACGCCCATGTATGTCTTTTAAATCGCCACGGGGATAATTTCTTCGACTTGCATAGTTCATATATCAGTTCATGCAATGTTTCGGAAAATCCGGGTTACATTTTGGATTCAGTGAAAGCTATAATTACTCAAAGTTTCGTTTTTTAAGGAGGTACCGGAGGGAGTTGACTTATATCGTCTTTTTTTGCACCGTGATGCAAATATTAGGCTGTGCCAAGTTTGAACGAAATTGTGGACTCCGTCCGTTTTACATAAAACAATATTATTTAAAATGTGGTCCTTTTGTCTAGAATACACTAAATGGAATGGTCTGATGTAAGTCCCATATTAGTAGAAGTATAACGATCAAAGTTTCATGGAAAAATGAATGATATACAGGGTGAGATAAAAAAAACTGCAACAAAGTCAAATGCCATAATTTCTACATTTTTTTTTAATTTTATTGAATGCAAGCAAATATTTCGGAAATAGCATCAAATTTTAGAATCAGTTTAGATTTGTTCGAAGTGGTCACCCTTGGCACGAATATGGCCTTCAAACGGCCAATGAAACCGTCACACGCTGCCCGAATGTTGCTCTGCGGTATTTTGGCCTATTCCCGGCGAAGCGCTTGCTTCAGGTGACAAACTCTTTAGTATTTTTAGTGCCAACGTTCTCCAACGGATTGGTATCCGGAGATTTTGAGATTTTGTGCGCTTGAAATGAAATAACCTCATTTTGTAACCATTCTTGGGTGGCGCGTGCTGAGTGCGATGGTGTTGATTCCTTTTGGAATGTCCAAGGTCTGCGGACAAAATGTTTGCGTGCCCAAGGCTTTCATACGCCCTCCAGAATATTTTCGCGATAATATTCGGCATTTATTCTGATGCCACGGTCGATTAATGCGAGCGGAGAGCGACCAATAGCAGTTATGGCGGCCCACACCATCACCATGGCCGGCGGTTGAGTTCTGGTGGCCAACCGAAGGTGCACATTTTCAGCTAACCTCTTGGCAAGTAAACACGGCCATTTTGTTAGTTTACAAACTGCTGGACAACGAAAGTTTTCTCATCGGAGAAAACCAAATTCGGCAGTTCTCCACTTTCGGCCAAGCGAATCAACTCTTTAGCTCTTTTGAGTCTATTTTCTAACTGTTGCGGTGTAAGTTCTTGCACATTTTGGAATTTCAATGGCTTTACCCCGAGCTCATTTTTCAATATTTGCCGAATGGAATATTGCGATATGTTCAGCTTACGAACCATTTTTTGGCTACTGCGACGCGGGTTTCGATCAAGTCGCTTCTTTACTTTTCGAACAATTTCTGCAGATGTTGCTGTTTTCTTCCGTCCACTTCCTTAACGTCGGGCTACGCTACCAGTATCACGGTAACAAGCGATGGTACGAGACGCAAAAGATTTATTCACATTTAAATGCTGGAGTGTTCTAACGATAGCCACTTGTAGTTTTCCAGCCAAATACAAAGAAATCACACTATCTCGCTTGAATTCCATTACGAATAACTTTTTTTCTGGAAAATATTCACCAATATGCTTTTGTACACTTGTAAAAAATATAATGGACTGTCACTGGAATCATTTTAACAGCTGTCGAACGAGTGGCTTAGAAATGACAGCAGTCTGAAGTTGGTTGCAGAAATTTCCGATTGGGACAAAATTTGGAGCCGATTATCTAAAATCCATTTTTAGAATGAACGAGGTTCGTGTCTAGACTATAGTAACACATTTTTGGTACAAGATGCATGGCAAATGTACTAATTATGACCAGTTGCCTTAAAAGAAAAGCTCGTCTCGAAAGAGAAAACAAACACTTAAATAGAAAAAACTAATAGTTTATACAAAATAAATACTAAAACGAATGAATTACCCTGTAACATTAATCTCCAGTGAACGGCTAAAACTTAATAATAATAAAAAGTAATTTAAATTTGAAATTCTAGTTTCAAAGATGATGTTGTGAATATCAGGTCCTCTTTTCCAATAGTCCTTCTTCACAAAACTGGAAGAACAACAAATGTATAACATCGCTATTTGAAATATGCGGAGAGACTAAATTCTTTGACATTCAAAATGGACATTTCATGTATGTCCTTCTGGTCCTATGGATCGAAAATGCATAATATTTTCCTGCTCATACCTTAAATTTCAAAAATATCAAAAAAAAAAAAATATGTGTCATGTTAGGTAATTTCCGCTACTTTGAATGGGGAAAAGGGAATTAATATTTACTTTTTTACCCCAATCGAATATATTAATATCAAGTTACAAATTGAGTTAAATAATTACACATCATACAGGGTGAGATGAAAAAATTGCAACCAACTTCAGACTGCTGTCATTTCCAAGCCACTCGTTCGACGGCTGTTAAAATTATTCCAGTGACAGCTCGTTATATTGTTTACAAGCGTACAAAAGCATTTTCGTGATGGAACTCAAGCGGAATAGTGTGATTTCGTACCCTCTCCCGTTACCGTGATACTGGTGGCGTAGCCCGACGTCAAGGAAGTGGACGGTAGAAAACAGCAACATCAGCAGAAATGGTTCGAAAAGTAAAGAAGCGCCTTGATAGAAACCCGCGTCGCAGTGGCCGAAAAATGGCTCGTGAGCTGAACATGTCGCAATATTCCATTTGGCAAATATTGAAAAATGAGCTCGGGGTAAAGCCCTTGAAATACCAAAAAGTGCAAGAACTTACACCGCAACAGAAAGAAAATAGACTCAAAAGAGTTAAAGAGTTGCTTTGCTTGGCCGAAAGTGGTTTTCTCCGATGAGAAAACATTCGTTGTCCAGTACGAATGTTGTCCAGTAAAAATGTTCGTGTTTACTTGTTTAATGAGGTCATCTGAAAATGTGCACCTTCGGTTGGCCACCAGAACTCAAGCGCCGGCCATAGTAATGGTGTGGGCTACCATAACTGCCATTGGTCGCTCTCCGCTCGCATTAATCGACCGTGGCATCAGAATAAATGCCGAATATTATCGCCTTGGGCACGCAAACATTTTGGCCGCAGACCATGGACATTACAACAGGGCTCAGCACCATCGCACTCAGCACATGGTTACAAAATAGGGTTAATCGCTTTATTTACAGCGCACAATGGCCACCAAAATCTCCGGTTACCAATCCGTTGGACTATTATGTCTGGAGTATTTTTGAAATCGAGGTTGGCACTAAACAAATAAAAAAAACCTTAAGTTCGGGCCGAACTTTTAATACCATCCAGCTTAGGGTAAAGGAAATATTAGAACCCATTGCGACCCACAAATACCAGACACATTCGTGGGAAAATGTGGGAAAAATCATCGAAATATCGAATATCGGGAGGTACCGCTATATGGGGCTATACAAAAACGTGAACCTATTCATACAATGTTTCGCCAACGGGGCTAGAACCCATTATGACACACAAATACCAATTTTTAGACAAATCCGCGAAGAAATGCGACAAAAATCATCAAAATACCGAATATCGGGAGGTACCGTTATGTGGGGACTATACAAAAACGTGGACCGATATATCTCATTTTCAATACTAACCATCCTAGACACAATACAATTTGTTCTTATAAATTTTGACGCTCTACGTCAAATAATGACGTACATCGTACAGACGGACATCGTTAAATCGACTTAGAATTTTATGCTGATTATGAATATATATACTTTATGGGATCTACGACGAATATTTAGGGATGTTACAAACGGAATGATAAAGTTAATATACTCTCCTTCCAAGGTGGAGGGTATAAAAATACCAAAGTGTCGATCACCTCAAGCAAGCGCTTCGCTGGGAATGGTCTAAAATACCGCAGAGCAACGTTCGGACAGCATGTGACGGTTTCATTAGCCATTTGAAGGCCATAATTCGTGCCAAAGATGACCAATTCGAATAAATCTAAACTTATTCTAAATTTGATGCTATTTCCGACATATTTTGCTTTCATTCAATGAAATTTAAAAAAAAAATGTAAAAATTATGGCGCTTGACTTTGTTGCATTTTTTTATCTGAGCTTGTAGCCCAGATGCCACATAAGGATACCTGTTACTCCACTAATATCTCTATTACCTAGTAATATAAGATTCTTCGTTTTTATCTCATTGGGGTCGCCCAACGGGATTTTTGCTCATTTCTTTAACTCTAGACGGGACGCGTTCTGATATATATAGTAGTCATATAGCTGAGAGTTTAAAAATATGATTATGTCCCTCGAAAAGATATCTCAAGCCTCAAAATCCTTGAATCTTTAACTAATCAATCTTCCCTCTCATTTCTGTACTAACTCTTTCTGCTGAGTATAGGGCGTTTGTTGTAATCACCATGGCCAACAACATCATGCGACTTACAAAGAGGTTCGAACAATCTTGGCTGGCCATCAAACCAATCGAAGGAAACGGCGTTGAACGCAACAACGAACGACGAACCAAGCACAACTCAATTCGATTCAATTCAGTTTCAATTTAAGTTCGAGTTCGACAAGTGGTTAAAATACGCGTAGCGGCAGATCGTCGTATTTGGCTAAAAGAGAGAAGAAGAAACAGAAAATAAAAACTTAGTTTAGTTAATGTACAACAAGAAACATCGTTGTTCTTGTTGTTGTTGTTGTTACTGCTGCCGTTTTCAGATTCTTTGCAAAAAAAAAAAACAAACGCGAAATAAAATTGAAGCTATACGGGATACAGTGAGTGCGTCGTGCCTTGTGGGCCAAGAAGCATCTAAACTTCGTTTAAGCTGTGATTTTATGGCCTTTTAAGTGTTAATTAAAGTGGCAAAAAATTATAAAAAATTGTTTTGTTTGTGATACGCATAAATAAATTGTGTCTTATTAAAGAAGTAGACGAACAACAACAGCAGCAGCAATAAAAAAGCGACCAAGTTAACTAATCGCAAAAAACAGATGGTGTAACATCATTATCACCTGCAAGTGTCTCAGCTGCCCTGGTATTGGTATCCTCGTCCAAACGAAAAAAAAAGCCCAGTAACATCGTACGACCAGCGCCATATATAGCAGCATCCATAACGTCGCACAGACGGACAGCCAGTCAGACCTCATCATTTCGCCGTTGTCGTCTTCGACGTGATATCAACAACAGACAGCCAAGTCACCTGGCCGGCTTGTTAATAGGGTAATAAAAAGAGTTAATGAGGTGTGTTTTGTTTAGCATTTTACATATGTTTGTGGACATTCAAATTAGTTACAACTGCCCGTGTTGAGTGTTGAGGAAAGCATAAAAGTGATTCGAATCAAATTTTGAAAAAAAAAAAAAAACAAAGAACAACAACAACCAAGACGAAAAATCAAAATCAATTCCCTTGCAACGAGGTCCATTTGGAAATGCCAAGCAGTCATGATTTACATATATGTGTGTGAGAATGTGTTAGTGTGTGTGTGTTTGTAATAAAGCGGTGATACCATAAAATGGAAATTAGAGCACACACTTCCCACGAACTTGTTTCCATTTTCTCGGCTCACTCACTCACTCACCCCCCTCCTTTCCCCATTTGCAAACTGTGTGCTTTCCCCAAACTTCCTTTGGGCTGCCTACAGCTTTGTCTGCTGCATCAGCTCAGCTCAATGTGTCTGCGCCCAAATGTCTGACAGTAGTGCCATCATCCATCGTTAACGATCATTGTCTTAGTTTTTTTGTGGATTTCTTTGTTTCTTTGTGGCCTTACGCAGCTCCTCTCTCCTGCTAACCAGATCAGATCCGACCAGACCATCCAGCCAGACAATTGGCAAAAATCATAATGGCTTTTTTATTGGATGACAGCGTTCGAGAGACATGGTGTCGACTTTTGCGTCATCCCAAGGCATTATTTGCAAAACCAGTCAGGAAAGGATAAAAGCCGGATGGGGTAGACTGTTTTGTTCCCTATGTAGCATAGTTCCCTATGTAGTTGAGCTTTCAAAGGCATAAAAGTGTAAGGACTATAGAAAAGTAGTTTATGGGAATAATTTCTAGGTAAAAAATACAATTTTGAGTAAACCGAAAATCTGGGGGCAAAATTCACTCGGAAAAATCACGATCGATTAAATAATGCAATTTTATCGTTAGAAACTAATAAATATCGAATGCTAGAACCATGGCCTATACAAAGTCTGGCAGTTATTCCCTCTGAAAACTACGTTTGTTGTCAATCAATATATTTCCGGTTTGCTATTTCCTTTTTTTTTATTTCCTTTTTTAGCTAGAGCTTTTTTTGAATGTTTTTTTTTTTTTTCAAATTTTCATTTTTGTCAACCTAAAATGACAGACAGAAATTTATTTCGATCGAAATTAGTTCGATATCGAATGCAAGAATTTGGTCTTTTGTCTCAAGATGTTATTCCTATTTCATTTCCAATCAAAGACCTTTCAATTATTTGAATATTGCCTTATTGGTTACAACATATTAACATTTTAAAAGTTTACATCGTAAAGTAACCTAAATAGAGGGGACCAGTTTCCCCACATTTTTGGATATTTTCGGATTTAGATTGTATTTTGTAACAATACGAGGATTATTTTGGTCGAAACTTTTTGGTTGCTTTTACAAAAAATTACTAAAAACAAAGACCTAAAATGGTAAAGACTAGACAAAATGCATTCTGAGCAAATGGTTTGTGGCTGTGCTACTTTGAATTACAGCATATGACAAAGGCATGTTAATATAAAAAACAATTATAGGAAAGAATGACAAATAAAAGTTTGGATAATCCAAAATATTGGTTTCAAAATTTTATTCCATATACCTTCCCAAATGATAGCATGCTGTCTTAGCGTTTTAAATTGCTTAACATTGGTAACTATGTTGTTACGATATCATAACAACAGAGGTATTTTTCACAGGGTTGCCATATTTTACTCTGTCTTGTCCTATCTTTATACTTCTATGTCTTTGCTAAAAACGCCCTTTAAATGGGATCGTACTAAGTTATAATATTCTACAACTATATTTGTTGCAAAATGCTACTATAGGTCTCAGAAAAAATCAGAAGTCTACATCTTCCCCAAACCCCAGGAATGCCTAAATATTAAAAAACATTTTAGGATTAAAGTCTTACTTAATGGTGATGACAAATTTTAGAAAAATGGCGCCAAAGGCAAAAATATTCCTTATCAAATTTCAGTATATGCAACCAAAGAAAAGAAATCTTTATATTCACTTCTTATGAGGAAAAATTCAAATAATTTAAAAAAAAATCGAAAATATTTCCTATTTTTCCACGAATTCGAATTTATGAAGAATTATTAAATTTAATTTTAGGTAGAAAGTATTAAAACAAGACAAAACCCTATGTCTAGGCTAAAAAGTTTTTAAGAAATTTTTAAAAATTTTTAAGAATTTCGAATGTTATATTCGAAATTTATATAACAGAAGTGAAAATTATATGTTAAAGGGTTTTAATGCTAATTTATGACGTTTACTTCACTAAATTAAATATTGTTTTTTATTCGACCTTGTCCACTATAATTTCAATTAGTAAGTTTCTTCTAAACTTCAAATGCAATGTAACCCATTGCGAAATATCGGATTTTAATAAAGAAAAAACCCAGACCTAAAGCTCGAAGAAAAATTTACTTATTGAAGTTACTAAATTAAAGTTTACGCAAATACTTCTAGAACGCCTCATTTTCCAAGGATAACGTCAAAGACAAAATTATTCTTTACCAAATTTGACTATAAGTTGCCAAAGGAAATAAATCTCTAATTTCATTAAATATCCAGATAACATTTGCCTCAATGTTGCCAAAAAGGAGGAACATTTTCTTTTTTTGTTATTCATTTTTCCTCGTTCTGTTTTGGAGTGTATTTATAAAACAAACATAAAATCTCATGCAAAAGGAAGAAATAATACACACAAAATTTTACCATAAATTTCAGACTAAACATATATCTAGGTTTAATAGTTTCTAAGCAAAGTACGTTCCATTTTCATGTATTACAAGTGATAATTCTGTGTTTGTATTTTAGGCTGTTAACCAATTTTGTTCCGAGATTAAATTTTATTTTTGTTTAAAAAAAAATATTTTTTAGGTTAATTTGAGACCACTGAAGTCAAAAATTTACTCAGAAAAATTTTCAGATTTTTCGTTTTTGCAGAAACCAGTGTTCGAAATTTCGAACCGCCAAGTTTACACATATGTAAAGTCATGCTCACGCATGTAAACCATTCTTTTTATATTTAGTGTAACGGTTACATATATTAGCAATAATTCCTCATCATTTCTTTTTCCATTTATTATTTTTTGTTATATTTTAAAAGTAATTTAAAAAGTTTCCAAAAATATGGGATTTCAGAAAGGTACACCTACCATCAAGTATTTTTATTGGGGATTTTTATACCCTTCACCATAGTATGGAGGGTATATTAAGTTCGTCATTCCATTTGTAACTCATCGAAATAATCATTTTAGACATAACAAAGAATATATATTCTTGATCAGCGTAAAATTCTAAGTCCTGTCCGTCCGTCCGTCTGTTGTATTTACCCTAGAGTCAAAACGAATAAAAATAGGAAGCTAAAATTTTGCACAGATCAGTCTTTTGTTTGCAGGCAGGTCAAGTTCGAAGATGGACTACATCGGTCCACGATATCGTATAGCCCCCATACAGCCGTACCCACGATATTCGGTATTTTGATGAGTTTATCCACATTTATCAATGGAATTGTCTTAAAATTGACACAAGAAGTTCTTTGCAAGTACTTTACTCCCCCATACAACGGTACTCCCGATATTCGGTGTTTTGATGATTGTAGCGAAATTTTTCAATAAAATTGTCTGAAAATCCACATAAGAATTTCCTGCTGAGTACTTCATCCCCTGGAAGATTATTGTCTGTATAGGTCCACGGCATCGGTATTTAAAGATTTTAGCTACATTTTTAATTGAATTGTCTCAAAACCCACACAAGATGTAATTTCTAAGCACTTTACCCCCAGGGAAAATAAATGTTTATATAGGTTCAAGATATTGTATAGCCCACATACAAAGGTACCCCCCGATATTCGATATTTGGCGATTTTAGGGACATTTTTCACCGAAATTGTTTGAAATTTCGTACCTAGAATTCGTAATGGGTACTGTAGTCTATGACAAAAAATTGCTTATGCAGGCCCACGTCTTCGTATAGTCTATATCCTGTATTTTTAAGATTTTAGCGACATTATTCACCGGAGTTGTTTCAAATTTCGTATATAGAGTTCGTAATGGGAACTACAGTCTATGACAGAAAATTGTCTGTGCAGGTCCACGTTTTGGTATAGACCCCATATAATAGTGCGTCCCGATATTCGGTATTTTGATGATTATTCACCGATTTTTTAAAGTTTCACATTTGACTATTGTAATTGCTCATGACAAAGTTGCCTATGCAGGTCCACGTCGTCGTATAGACCCTAATATAACGGCTACATCCGGTATTTTAAGGATTTTAACGTAATTTTTAACGTATTTTATGTTTTTGAAAATTGCCAAATTCGTTCCAAATGATGGAGGGTATTCAAAGTTCGGCCCGGCCGAACTTACAGCTTTTTTACTTGTTTGTTAAAGGAAGTGCTACACATTACGAACCCCACATACCAAATTTGAAAGAATTCCATTAAAAATGTAACATAAATCTCTTATAATACCGATTATCCTAAGTTATCGTTATATGAGGGCTATATGAAAATGTGGCCTCATATAGATAATTTCCTATCAGAGAAGACATAACCTATTGTCTACACCATATACCAATTTTGAAATAATTCCGTTGAACAATGTAACTAGAATCATCAAAATATAGAATATAGAGAGATACCGTTATATGGGGGCTATGCGAAGTCGTCAAACTGTTTTCTGTCATTGGAAGTAGTACCAACTACGAACTCCAAATACCAAATTTAAAACAATTCCTTTGAAAAGTGTGACATGTTATGATTAGTATGCCGAATATCTGGAGGTATAGTTATTTGGAGTCTATGACAAGTCTTGGAGCTATATGGGCAGTTCTCTGAAAATATATTTCCCCCATACTGGGAACACAAACTGTCAATAAAACGAAAATTCAGTTTGAAATTATGACAAAAATATCTTAAATCTGCCAGTACTGTTATATTGCGGATATGCCAAAATATAAGACCACATTTGTTCCATTTTCCATATCAACAATTCTATGGACTTTCGAGTAAATTTTTATCCAAGAGTGACTTTCATGCCTAAATCGTCTCTGAATGTCTCATCGAAACTAAATATGGTTCTGTATTGTGCCCTTCCTAATGTTACAAACTACTACCCATAGTCATAATACACATAGTGTGCCTGGGGTAGAGTACAAAAACAAAAAAACTCTTTCCCATATTCGATCGATCGTTGCAACCGACCAACGAACCAAACATTATCCTCTTCTCACCAAGAAATGACAATAATTTAAAATTTCGCTGCTTCGTCCCCTTCATTCGTTTATATGGAGCAATTTGCAATATCTGCCAACAAACCCCAAACCCCTCTCACCATACGATTTTCCAACCATAATGGTTGGTGTTGTTGCAACCGTATGTCATTCATCCAAGGGATAGCAAGAGTTGTGGTGTGTTTGGTTTTGGATATCGATCGGTATCGTCATGATGATGATGAAGATCATCATCATCATTACCATTATCATCGTTGACTTGGTAGTCGTCGTCAACGATGTGGTTAAAAAAAACCGGCCGGCAATGAAGACAAACACTCACATACATTGTATGTGTGCGTTTACGACTGACTGTCTGCCCAGTTGTTGGCTTGCTTACCTACCTACATACAGACATATATCTCTGTCCACTTAATTGCCAGCTTGATAGAGATGTTATAATTATACGTCCTAATCCGATTACAGGTTATATGAAGTGTGTCAATTCGCTCGCCTGCCGGATATTGCTACTTGATAAATCGAAGATTTTAAAGATGTGGAGCAGATTTTATAAATAAGAGGACATCTTTTTTAATCGAAAATTGTTTGTAGCAATAAAATAAGCTATTTAATACTCTCTGTAGTAAGAGGATCTTCGTAGGTCTTCTATGGAGAGAATGTGTTTATCTGATACTACTTCCGATATGTCGCCTATTAGTAGAAGGTCTTCTATTGATCTTTTATGATTTTAGATAGAAAACAATTTTATATATAATTAAAAATCTTATATTTATCAATCATTGGTAGAAAAAAGTCATCAGTGGGAGACCCTATTTAAGTCTTCTGTTTGTAGTATACAAAATTTAAATTTTCGTTAAGGAGGAATTTTTTTTATGGCTTCTATTAATAGGTTCCTGATTTTTTTTATTTGAAATCCATTTTTTTCACAAGGGGCTTAAAAAAAGATTTCCTTAAAAATTCCCAATTTTTTGGTCAAGGGATTCTTGAAACATTTTCCTTAAAAAATCCATAATTTATATAGGCCAGGTCAAGACTATATTGGATACATCTTTCCCAATATACGAGATACATAATTTTCGAAACATATTTTTAGTCTCCAAATTAATAATAATTTATTACTCCTGAGATGATTTCCCATGTGCAGGGTGAGATAAAAAACTGCAACAAAGTCAAACGCCATAATTTTTACATTTTTTTTTTTTAAATTTTATTGAATGAAAGCAAAAAATATCGGAAATAGCATCAAATTTTAGAATAAGTTTAGATTTGTTCGGATTGGTCACCTTTGGCACGAATTATGGCCTTCAAACGGCCAATGAAACCGTCACACGCTGCCCGAATGTTGCTCTGCGGTATTTTGGCCCATTTCCGGCGAAGCGCTTGCTTGAGGTGAGCGACACTTTGGTATTTTTTAGTGCCAATCTTGCTTTCCAAAATACTCCAGACACAATAGTCCAACGGATTTGTATCCGGAGATTTTGTTGGCCATTGTGCGTTGGAAATGAAGCGATGAACCCCATTTTTTTGGGTTGCGCGTGCTGTGTGCTAAGGTGCTGAGTCGTGTTGGAATGTCCAAGGTCTGCAGTTAAAATATTTGCGTGCCCAAGGCATACACCCTCCAGAATATTTTCGAAGTAATGTTCGGCATTTATTCTGCTGCCACGGTCGATTAATACGAGCTGAGAGCGACCATCGGCTCTTATGGCACACCATTACTTGAGTTCTGGTGGCCATCCGAAGGCGCACATTTTCAGCTGACCTCTTTAGCAAGTAAACTCGATAATTTTGTTTATTTACAAACTGCTGGACAACGAATGTTTTCTCATCGGAGAAAACCAAATTCAGTAGTTCACCACTTTCGGACAAGCGAAGAAACTCTTTAGCTCTTTTGAGTCTATTTTCTTTCTGTTGCGGTGTAAGTTCTTAGACTTTTTGGAATTTCAAGGGCTTTACCCCGAGCTCATTTGTCAATATTTGCCGAATGGAATATTGCGATATTTTCAGCTCACAAGCCATTTTTCGGCAACTGCGACGCGGGTTTCGATCAAGTCCTTCTATACTTTTCGAACCATTTCTGCTGATGTTGCTGTTTTCTTCCGTTTACTTTCTTGACGTCGGGCTACGCTACCAGTATCACGGTAACGAGCGATGGTACGAGGCACAAAAGAATAATTCACATTTAAATGCTGGAGTTCTAGAACGATATCCACTTGTGGTTTTCCTGCCAAATATATCGAAATTTCTGGAAAAATCTGACCAAAATGTTTTTCTATGCTTGTAAACAATATAATGGACTGTCTCTGGAATAATTTTAACAGCTGTCGGACGAGTGGCTAAGAAATGACAGCAGTCTGAAATTGGTTGCAGTTTTTTCATCTCACCATGTAGTCACCAGAAGACATCAAAGGTCTAAATCTTACCTAAACGCCGGGAATTCATATATGTTTAAAACACATTTTAGGGTTAAAGCTGTTTTTATTTGTGAATCTATGCAAAATTGTCCTTCAAAGCATCATTTTAGAAGGATAACGTCAAAGTCAAAAATATTCTCCATCAAATTTCACTATAAGTCATCAAAGAAAATTTTGTAATCATGCTATATTTCGATCGAATTGACTTTCTAGTAGGCAAGTTAAAGTCGTAGCCCGCATATAGCGGTACCTCTTAATATTCGGCAAATTTTATGATTTTTACATTATTATTGTTTCAAATTTCGTATTTGAAAATCTTAATGGGTACTACAGTCTATGACAAAAAATTTCTTATACAGGTCCAAGCCCTCGTAACGGTATTTTTATGGTGTTAGAGACATTATTCGCCGGAATTGTTTCAAATTTCGTATTTAAAGTTCCTAATGGGTCTTATTTACCAGAATTTTTTTTTTTGAAAATCTCTATGGGTACTACAGTATATGGCAAAAATTTGCGTATACAGGTCCACGTCTTGTTTCAAATTTCGTATTTGAAGTTCAAAATGGATTCTTTCACCTGTGAAAGAAAATTGTGTATTTTGATCAATTTTCATAAACAGGAGCACACAAAATCCCACCCATTAGTATCATACTGATTTTGAACATTGCCAATTGATCATGCCCTCATATTGTGAAATTTCGATTAATCGGTTCCCAATTGCCTATCCCTAACCTAACAAATAACCATGCTCGTTGCACATTCACTCCCCCCCGGTTCATCAGTGGCGTGTAAAATGTCCGGTGTGGTGGCACATAGCATGTGAACGTCATTTCTTTCCCATACTACTGCTGCTCTTGTTGCAAGGATGAACCAAAATATACAACAAAACAAAAAACGATCAGACCAAACGATCGATTGGGAGGTGGCAAGTTGATTTGCTGCAATGCTTCACCTGTTTGTTGTTTTGTTGTTATTCGTTCGTTCGCTTGTTTGATGCAACAACAACAAAACAAATGTGTGATGGCTACCGGTTGTATTTGTCATTGCTGCTGCTGTTGTTGTTGGAGCTGTTAGTTTGTTGTGTAGTGTTGTTTTGATGGTGCTTAAGAATTAAAGATACGATACCAAATAACACCATTGCCACTTGCACAGCCACCAATAAAAACAACAACAACGGCAGCAAAACGATCAGAAGCAAACGGCAAGCAATCAACTCATTAGTGATAACAGACACAACAAGTAAAAGTTGTGTCCACTGGCTAAGGTCGAATTGAAAGGCACTCTCGAGTACCTTGAGTTCGGGCGGGAGTTGGCTATATAACTATGTCGTTGCAGGAGTATTACTTACACCTTTACATATGGACGCCGTGGGGTTTCTGTTTAATGTGAGAAAGGACAGCTTTTAATACCCTCCACCATACTTAGTAATGAATGATATATTGAGTTTGTCATTCCATTTCTACCTCGCCGGAATAATAATTTTAGACATAACAATATATATATATATTCTTGATCAGCGTAAAATGGTAAGACGATTTAGTTCTATCCGTTCGTCTGTCCATCTGTTGTAATCACGCTAGAGTCAAAACGAATAAATATAGGAAGCTAAAATTTTGCACAGATCATTTTTTTTTTGTCTGCAGGCAGGTCAAATTCGAAGATAGACTATATCGATCCACGATATCGTATAGCCCCCATATAACCGTGATTTTAGCAACATTTTTTCAATGAAATTGTCTGAAAATCCACAAAAGGAGTTCCTTCTCAGTACTTTACCATGTGGAAAAGTATTGTCTATATAGGTCCACGATATAGTATACCCTCTATATAACGGTACCTCCCTAAATTCGATATTTATTTGATTTTACCTACATTTTTCAATGGAATTGTCTTAAAATCCATACTAGAAATTCTTTCTAAACACTTTACCCGCTGGAAGCGAAATGTCTTTATGTGCCCACGATATGGTATAGCCCACATACAACGGTAACCGCCGATATTCGATCTATTCACGGTTTTAGGGACATTTTTCACCGGAGTTGTTTCAATTTTTTTCGAAGTTTGTAATGGGTACTACAGCATATTCCTAAAATTTTTGTATGCAGGTCCACGTCTTCGTATAGCCCCATATAACGGTACCTCCCTTTATTCGGTATTTTGATGATTTTAGCGACATTATTTTCCGGAATTGTTTCAAGTTCAAGTTTCAAGAAGATATCAATGGGTACTACAGCCTATGGAAAAAATTTTTCATGCAGGTCCAAGTCTGTAGATTGCAGATTATTAAAATATTTGGAGGGTCTTAGTGGGTCCACAGAAAATCTGAAGGTATTCTTTGGGTCCATAGAAGATCTGAGAAGATCTGATTATAGAAGTGTAGATCTTCTTAGGGTTCATCGAATATCTGAGGGTCTTCTTCGGTCCATAGAAGAACTGAAGGTCATATTTGCTCTATATAAGACCAGAAGGTTTCCTTCGGTCCATAGGAGAACTAAATATTTTCTTCGGTCCATGGAAGATCTGAAGGGCTTCTCCGATCCCTAGAATACCAAATGATCTTCTACACTCGCTAGAAGAACTGAGGGTTTCCCAAAGTCCTAAGAAGGTCTAAAAGTCGTCATCGATTCAAAGACCACTAGATCTTCTTTGGCCCATAGAAGGTTTTCTTCGATGCATAAGAAATCTGTGGGTTTTCTTTGGTCCATAGAAGGGTCTTTTCGTGTGCCTAGAAGCCCGGAAGAGCTTCTTCTATCCCTATTAGACTTGAGGGTCTTTTTATTACCTATCACGCCCTGTACGTGCACCAAACACCAAATATTGTACCTAAAGTACTTTCCTTATACTTTTTGTACGCACTTCATCTTTATTTCAACCGTTCTCACCAGAAATGAGTCCCATACTAACATTTCAAATTGCCCATTTCCCAAAACCAAATTGTAATAAATTTTAAACCATTTAGAACAGTTCTTACACTTGGTCTAAATTTCCAAAAACACCTCTTATATTAACTCTACTTTCTAAACCTGACCAAATTTCCAAATTACACCTCTCTCCGTTCACAAAAAAACAAATGGTACCAAACCTTGCTTTATCCTTTTGACCAATATCATGAATTAAATTTTTAGTTCCTTTTAGCACACTTATAATTAAAGTTTCAAAAAATTCCAGCCTTATCTCACGCCAATACAAATCCACATGCAAAACTTGAAGATTATAGTCTTGGTCGTTTCACCTGGGCGTTGATGACTCAGTCACCCATTCATCAAGTAGCAGATTTTAATTTTTATTCAATTATAATCTGACAGGGTCTACTTAGCGTAGTTGTTAATTACTATTTGGAATCTGTCAGGAAAATAATCTTCTTTTCCCCCAAATATAATTTTTCTTTCCCTTTGGACTTGTTAAGTTCACATGTAGTGCGGTTGTAGGGTGTCACACTAGTTTCCACCTTTTGAGTGTAATTATCACCCTATAAATCAATAAAATTTCGTTTGCGATTTCAATATCTTTCCAATATTACTCAGAAATGTGATCTAATCTAAAAATCCCCAATGAGGTGCTAAATTCTACAGCAATATCAAGTGTGCCACACTTTATTACATTTTGTAATTACCGCACTTATTTCCAGATAATTTAAAAATGGACAAATACAAATGTCCGGTGAATATAATTCTCAGACAGTTCATAGAAAACTTGCTAATGTAGTAATTAAATTAGTAAATAAAGATTTAAAGGCCATTAAACTTTACACTGTCAAAAATGAAAGCTTTTTACTATTGAAAAATTTTCGAATGGCTAATTTTTATTTCACGAAAATTACAGCAACAATCTGTGGAAATTTGAGCTGAAATCTTCGAAATACATATGATTGATATACACAGAACATTTTCCGCAGGAAAATTAGTTGTCTTTAGACCCCTAAAAATATGATCTGGGGTTGCACCAAGCCCCAAATGTTAAGGACTTTGAGAAAAAAAAAAATAAAAATAATAAATTGTAGTCAATTCAGCTGAAACCCTTAATTAAAGCTATCTAAAATTTCTATCTACATTCAAAAAGTTTTACGGATTCTATCCACTAGGATTTAAAATATTAATTAAAGCTATTTTGGCATAAACTCTAGAGCTTATGCACCAATATAAAAGAATCAAGAAAATTTTCATCCAATAAGAAACTAATGGTCCTTCAGGATTATTGGTCCACTCTTCAAAAGCTCAAAATTCTCAAAGAAATCAAAATTTCGAAAATTGTAAATTTTTGAAACTGAAAACAGTACCAAATTGTATATAGAATTTGATGAATTGTAGTGTACATGAAAATTCGTACTAAAAGTATAAAATTCTTAATACAAAAATGTACTACATATGGTTCAGGAGCCAAAAGTCTCTAGTTGTATAGTTAGAATCGTGAATCGCACAGAAGAAACGGTTGAAGCTAGAGTTAAATTTGGCATATGGGCCAATATTGGTGTATAGGGATGAGATTAGGCAAGGTTATTGGAAATTTATATTAGAAAAGTACTAAAAATTGAATCCAGTGTATTGAAAAACCGTGGAAAGAGGTAGAATTCTAAAAATTTGGAATAAGGGTCTCTGATGGAATGTAGGATGTATATACTGAAGACTTTTTTGAAATTCGATTCGATAAGTGTGCTTGTTTATACTCTTCATACACTTCGCCATTTGGAAGAAATTTGAAACAATTCCGGCGAATAATGTCGCAAAAATCATGAAAATACTGGCGTTATACTAAAACGTGGACCTATGTAGACAATTCTCTTCTAGGGGGTAAAGTACTCAGAAGGAACCTCTTGTGTGGATTTTAAGATAATTCCATTAAGAAGTTTGGCTGAAATCATCAAAATTCAGAATATCAGGAGATACCGTTATATGGGGGCTATACGATATCGTGGACCTATATAGACAATTCTCTTCTAGAGAAGCAAGTACTCACAAAAAACTTCTTGTGTGGATTTTAAGACAAAATGCTGAATACCGTAATGAACCGTTATATAGGAGATATATGATATCGTGGGCCTATATAGACAAATATCTTCTAATAATGAACTCATAAGGAACTCCTTTTGTGGATTTTAAGATAAGTCCATTGAAAAATGTGGTTAAAATCATTAAAATAACGAATTTCGGGAGGTACCGCTATATAAAGGATAGACCGATATAGTCCATCTTCGAACTTGACCTGCCTGCAGACAAAAGACAGATCTGTGCAAAATTTTAACTTCCTATCTTAATTCGTTTTGACTCTAGCGTGATTACAACCGACGGACGGACAGGGCCGAATCCCCTCAGAATTTATGCTGAATAGGAATATATATACATTGTAGGGTCTAAATTTATTATGTCGGTGAGTTACAAACGGAATGACGAAATTAATATACCCTACATACTATGCATGGGGATGGTATAAAAATGGATAAACGATACCGAATTTCGAATAATAAATGTACCGAAATTATTATAATTCACTAAATTTCGTTCCAGTTGAAATTAGGTGAACGGATGCACGTAATCTTGAAATTTGGTAGGGTTGATATAAGGAGATATTTTCGGAAATATATGCTTAATCTAAGAGCTGTACTAAATGGTATTTAAATTGGTTTTGGGTGAACGGATGGACCTGGAATTTTGAAATGTTGGTATTGAGGTCACTGCTGGTGTTAATGGTTGAAATAAAGACCTAGTTTGGAAATGCGTACAACAACTATAATAAAAGTACTTAATTGTATAAAATGTGAGTTTGAAATAAGGGTCCCTATTAGTGTGTAGAGTTGAGATTTGAAACTGGTTTTGAAAATAGGCATTAAAAAATTATAAAAAATACTAAACAATAGTAGATTTGGTATTGGTACTAAACAATTGTAGATTTGGTATTGGTTGAAACCCGAAATTTGGCACAGTAAGTGTTTAGGGTTGAGATTTGGAGTTGATTTTGGAAAAACCAAAATTCCGACTCGGCCGAACTTATAATATCCTCCACCATTTGGAAGGAACTTGAAAAACTTAAAAAAGAATTAGTCGAAAAATACGGTTTAAATGTGACCCGTCATATGGACGCTATACGAAGACGAGGACCTCGATATCTTTATGGTATGCCCTCAAAAAGGGCATAAAAGGCCAAATGCTGACGTCAAACATGTTGATGCTTTTTAAATTGTAGTTTGTGTATTTCCTAAATTTCTCAGAACAAATTCGCGCGGTTAACTTTTGCATATCGTTTATTGTATATTGTCGATATTCGTATATAACTCCTTTATATAGTATGAAATATCCAACCTGTTAAGGGTAATACCTATGCAATTTCATGAACAACACTTGTATTCCCAACCACCACCACCACCAAATTACAACCATCTCCCTACCAACAAAATTTTGGGCGGATGTCATTAACCTCGAACATTACCCCTTGCTGTGTTTGTTCAACTGCAGAGACGACTTGTCCGCTCGGAAACCATAAATATGTTCATGCTAGGTTGCCAAAAGCAACAGCAATAACACGTCCTTGACTTTCGTTGCAATTTGTTGTTTTTTTTTGTATAATTTCATTGCACACCCTTCCGCTGTCACATCCTTTTATTGAAATGTCACTTGTTTTTTTTTTTTTTTTTTTGAAAATATCACATGTCAACTCCGCTGACTGATCATCCATCCTTTACAGGAAATTCCGTTTTGGTTTTGGTAAATTCCCAATTGACCGGTTTTTTGGTGTTGTTCAATTGACAATCAATTTCCAGATGTTATGTAATGGCCCAAAACACAATGACAATCGATCACTGGTAGGTAGGGTATGCCCCAGCCAGAATGGGCAACAACAGCAGCAGCAGCAGCAGCAGCAGCAGCTATAATAAAAAGGAAGATGTGTTAATTTCCACACATAGACAAAACGGCAAATGTGCCACTAGATAGCCCAGAGTACCAACTGACTTACCTTTGAGCAGGCGTTCACACCAAACCAGCCGTGAGCTCTTCAAGAACGGCAGCCACAGCAACAACAACGGCATGATTTTTCTTTCCAGACACATTCATTGCTTTGATAGCAACAAGTAATGCTTGTCGTCTTGTAGCGTTTTTTCCGTTTCTTTCCTTCGATTTGTGAAAGAAAAAAATGGAAAACACCTATCCGATGGTGTAGTAGTAGTTGTTGTTTTTGCTATTGCCGTTTTGGTGCAATCATGATCATGATCATCATTATCTTTGTAGTGATAATGATGACCATTGGTCTCAAATGCAGCTTCTGCCTACCCATCTATCTACCTGTTGACCACTTGAACACGTTTTCCGACTGCACATATAAGAATGCCAGAGAAGAGCCCAGCAACAACAGACAGAAGCACTAACAATTCCAATCGACCAACAACAACAATTACGTTGACAACACCAAGTAAAAAAGGCGACCAGACCAAAACAGAAAAGGAGGCAAAAAAGTCAACAACAACATTGACACCCGTTCAGCTAAGCAAGCAGTCGTCCCATCGACCGACCGACTAAACTCTGGACACAACAACTGCCCAAAAGACAAACAGACTGGGAAACATTCCCGTAACCATACCGGCAAACGATGAAGTTCATTTTTTTGTTGTTGGAAAACAAAAAGAAAAGAAGCAACGTTTCCTGCTGCTGTCATTTTAGGCCATGTTTTACTTATTTGGTTGGTCGAGCGAGCGAGCGATCGGTTGGTTGGTTAGTTGCATGCTTAACTGACATTTTTGTGTTCTCTACAAAATTATCGGTGTCTGCACTTGCACGGTTGAATAATATTCTGCCGTTTTGTATTTATTGCTTGTCTTTACACTCTTTAGCCAGTGCCCATCGGCCTCCACCTTGTATCTGCTCTCTTGGCTTTTGTACACGATCCCTTCAGCCCGCACATAATAATATACATAATGATATAATCAAAAACTCTGAAGGTCTTCAATTTAAAAATGTCAAGATTTTGGGTACATTTTTTATTTAAATCGATCGTCATTAGACATTTGGTGTTCTTAACGAGCTGCTGTTCTTCCAAAAAATGTCGATATAAGTCCAGAATTTGATATAGTTCCCATAGAACCACACACACAATTTGAAATCTTTGAAGGTTTTTTAACATATTTTCTCAATTGATTTTTCTAAAATTTAACTTTTACTTTACGGATACGCTGACGAATTGATGTGCAAAAAATTGTCAACATTCGTCAGTCCCGATTGTCAAGATTTTGACAAAATTTCTTAACAGATTTTGATGATTTTTGGCATCAGTAGTTACGCTAGAAAATTCAAAAATGTTTGGTATACCTCCCATATACATAAAGATACCTCCATATTTGACGTATTTTACATTTACATTATGGAAGACGAGTACGAACCACAAATGCATATATATGTGTATTTGAGTGAAAATACTAATAGTACCATTAACCATAACATTGAATCTGACAATAATATATAAAACAGTAGGATTTGGTGTAAATTAATTCTTGAACCGACTTTAATACTTTACATTTCTCCAAAATAATAACAAATAATTTAAAACATGTTGCAATCAGGTTTTCGTTTTTTTGCGGTTTAGAATCACTGCACAGAGCACAGAAAATTTAAAACCTGTTTGCTACTAAACACCAAAAAAATTTGTACATCCAATTTCACTGTTAGAGTAAAATCTTACTCTATTTCGACCATGTCGACTCCCTCTCTATTTTTTCAAACTGGATTAACTCGTGAGAGCTTCAATATAAAACAAAAGGGAAGAGAATAGATGGCCTGTCAGAAATTGTGATATATATGACATACTCTTCCAACATACATTCGTCCAAAAAGTCGTAAAACTGGGCAGTGAGGTTTCAATAATACAACCTATACGTTTATTAACCAACTTGGTATGTATTATGTGGAATATTACGATATTTTAAAAGCTTACGACGTTTTATAGCTTTTCTATGTTTTATACAGGTATCTGACATTTTCGACGTTTGCAACTTTTCGACAGTCGGACCACTGGAGAGTAAAGTAATAAACGATTAGAACAAGGTACGATTATTTGGCGGCTATATCAAAACGTGGACCGATATATCTCATTTTCAATACCAACCATCCTAGACACATTACAAATGCCAAATATTGAAGATCTACGTCAAATAACAGACAGACGGACATAGTTAAATCGACTTAGAATTTTATGCTGATTATGAATATATATACGAATATTTAGTGATGTTACGAACGGAATGACAAAGTTTATATACGCTCCTTTTCAAGGTGGAGGGTATAAAAAAGCAAATAGCGCGGGCGAACTTTAAATACCCTCCACTTTCTGAAGGAACTTGACAATTTTTTTTCAAAAAATTCCAATCAAAAGAAACCCGTTATTTGGGGGTTACCAAGACGAGGTCCTCTATGTGCAATTTTTTGTTATAGACTATTCCAAATAAAGGGAGGTGCCGTTGTATGTGGGCTATATGAAGACATGGTCATACATAGACAATTTTCCGTCATTTGTTGTAGTACCCATTACGAGCTTTTAATATGGAATTTAAAACAATTCCGGATAAAAGAGTGATCTGTGCAAAATTTTAAGTTCCTATCTTGGTTCGTTTTGACTCTAGCGTGATTGCAACAGAGGGACAGGGCTAAATTAGAATGTTACGTTGATCAAAAGAAGGTTTTGGTTACTTAAAATGTTGACCCGTTGTGGGAGAGTTACCAGATGGAATGGTCCGTTCTATTCCTTCTTCACGCCAGAAGTATTGCAATGAAAAAAAAATTGAAGAGAATCGGACTCCTATTTCACATTTTATAAGAGTTAAAATTATTCAAAAAAAAAAAAAAAAGACACCGAACACTGTGCGCAAATATATAGGGACATCATTGAAAGTCATTGTTGAAAGTCAATTTCAAAGGAGAACAGAACGTAGAATGTGGTGATCAGCGACAAAAGTATATGTAATTTTTGTAAAATTTTTTAATGTTTTGTTAATATACTTATGAAGATATTCTCGTTATTGTTTATTTTTAAGTCAATTCCCTGGTGATGATGATAAATTATGGTTGAAATATCGGAAAAATAAACATTCAAAAATAAAAACAAAATTTGTTTTTAATTTTCGGGAGCCATAAAGAAGAAAATAAAAGTCCAAGTTCAACAATCAAAATTTGAATTTCTATTACTTGATGGTGTAGCTCTGTTACAAATTTGCCAAGTTTGATCTTTTCCCTTTCTATGAGATAAACTATTTTCTTTGAAAATATTCACCTTTAGTGGGGGAGGTGCCAGAAGGAGTGGGCCGATATTACCCATCCTTACTCGGTCTAAGTTCGACAATAATATTGCAAATGCAAATGAAATGAGAGGGTAGCTATACGACTGAGGGTTTAAAAAGAGTATAGTTCGGCTGGGTCGAACTTTTATGACCCTCCACCATAAGGGGAAGAAAACCTAGCATAGGTTCTTTGTGATGTGCTAATTTTACAGCTTCTTTTGTTTGAATGCTAATGAAGTCTTGACATTTAAACAAATTCCAACTTTTTACCAACCAAATTTTAAACACGTCCGCTAGAATATGTTGCTTAAATTATCGTCTTTTTGTTTGCCAACTCTAGATAAAAAATATCCCGTCATATCTATGTAGAATGTGTCGGCCAGAGGAAAAAGTAGCCAAATATGAAATTTCAGAGATTTCCGTTAAAAAATTTGGCTACAGTTAATAAAATGCCGAGGAGGTATCTTTCTGTGGAGGTCTACACAAAACAGTGCACCGATATATTTCATTTTCAATCCCATAAAAATTTTGATCCCTTAAAATGTTGGAGTGATTACATGCATAATTAAATAGTTTTAATTTTTTAAATAAATAAATAAAAAAATTAGTAAATGATGATCGGAACTAGAGCAAGATATCTTGCTATTTGGAAATACTTTAAACCATCCCAACATTAAACAGAACACCAACAATTCTAATATAACGAATATCACAAACAATTCCGTTTGTCTACTATATACGGTCACTTTGCAACTCACTGTCCCTTAGCTTTAATTAGAAAACTTCACAATGATCATCTCAAAAGTTTCCTCAAACACACCCTAATGTTGTGGCTTCTTTGAATTGTATCAGTCCATAAACAAAGATCATTCCTCTTCACATGGACATATTTATGTGCCGATGAACTTATATTCTTCTTAATGCGAAATTCAATTCAATTTCATTTTTTGTTTGCAGATTTAGATGATGATGGCGATGAAAAGATCCAATGAAAACAAACAAAACAATGACTTTGGGACAATGTCCATGTGGTTTGTTTATCTAATGCTAATAATATTGATGCACTCCATGTGGATTGATGGCGTGGAGGCGCGACAGCAACACGATGATAAAATAAATGAGGCTGGACACCATAGAAGACGTGGCGGTGTCGGTGGTGGTGGTGGTGGCGGAGGTAGTGTGAAGCGTATAGACAGTGGTTCTGCGTATGAGGTATATCCTCACAAGAATCATCATCATCGAAATCGTGACAATGTCAGTCACCGCAATGCATTTCCACCAAATGCAATGGGTGGTGAAGGTGCTGTTGGCGGCAATGGCAGTGGCAACGGTCATGGCAATAAACGACGTGATCGTCCCAATGATAATCCCAATGGTCATCAACGGAAGCATCGTCATCGAAAACGCAATCGTTCCAACAACTCCAAAGAGAATCTCTCGCTGTGGATCAACGAGGAACAGCTGAAAATGTTAACGGGTAAAGTATGGCCATGGCACAATCGGAAAGGTGCTAAATCTGTTCTAAAAACATGTGCTTTTCTTAGCTCTATTCTTTCCTCAAGGTTATGTGCAAGGACGTGTCTATGCCATACACAACGGCCATGTGATGAACGATATCCGTGATGGTCGTATTTATGAATATCTTATTATACCGCCCGAGGTGAATCATGTCAATTTCACTTGGAAGTCGGGGCAGACGAAGTATTTCTATCATTTTGATCTGTTGGAGTCGATGGATGAGAGTATTTTGAAAGCCCCAACCGTATCGATAAAGACCAAAGGTCGTATACCCAAGGAGGAGAAGAGTAAGTTGTGACATTTTTGGTGGATTATTTTTTTTTTTCAATTCATATGTCTGAAACTTGTTAAAGATTTCAGCGTTTTCCTGCCCTGCAGCGGCAACAACAGTGGCACAGCCATGTTCAATGTCGGCCTCACCATCCAGAATGGCAATAATGTAACGCTGCCCGGCACCCCGATACGTTTGCACTTCAAAAAGGAGTGTGCACATAGAGGTGTGTATGACAACCCCGACACGACAAATCCCACACAAAACACCTCTCTCCAAGGTAGTGTATGCTCATAATCCTTTCTTTCCATCCCCAAATCCCCTTTCCTCATGGTCCCAGAGTTAACTTTAAATAGTTAAATGTATGAAGAAAAAGCTCTTAAGAGGATAAAAGTCTCATAAACTTTAACTTAAACTTGGAAAAGTCAGGTCCAGGTTAATGATCCCAAACCTCAGTATGTGACATTACCTACCATTTAGCAAGGCAAATGCCCTGAGGTCAAGTCCATTGATCCCATTTACTATTTATTAAACATGGATTATATACAGGGTGAGATGAAAAAACTGCCACCAACTTCAGACTTCTAAGCCACTCGTCCGACAGCTGTTAAAATTATTCCATTGACAGCATATTGTATTGTTTACAAGCGCACAAAAGCATTTTAGTGAGAATTTTCCGGAAACAAAGTTATTCGTGATGAAATTCAAGCGTGATAATGTGATTTATTTATATTTGGCTGGAAAACCACAAGTGGCTATCGTTGGAGCACCCCAGCATTTAAATGTGATTAAATCTTTTGTGTCTCGTACCATTGCTCGTTACCTTGATACTGGTAGCGTAGCCTGACGTCAAGGAAGTGGACGAAAGAAAACAGCAACATTAGCAGAAATGGCTCGAAAAGTGAACCAGCGACTTGATCGAAACCCGCGTCGCAGTGGCCGTGAGCTGAACATATCGCAATATTACATTCGGCAAATATTGAAACATGAGCTCGGGGTAAAGCCATTGAAATTCCTAAAAGTGCAAGAACTTACACCGCAATAGAAAGAAAATAGACTCAAAAGAGCTAAAGTGTTGCTTCGCTTGGCCGAAAATGGTGAACTGACAAATTTGGTTTTCTCCGATGAGAAAACATTCGTTGTCCAGCAGTTTGTAAACAAACAAAATTATCGTGTTTACTTGCCAAAGAGATCAGCTGAAAATGTGCACCTTCAGTTGGCCACCAAAACTCAAGCGCCGGCTATGGTGATGGTGTGGGCCGCCATAACAGCCGATGGTCGCTCTCCGCTCTTATTAATCGACCGTGGCATCAGAATAAATGGCGAATATTATTGCGAAAATATTCTTGAGGATGTACTAAAGCCTTGGGCACGCAAACATTTTGGCCGCAGACCTTGGACATTCCAACCGGACTCAGCACCATCGCACTCAGCACGCGCCAACCAAGAACGGTTACAAAATGAGGTTCCTCGCTTCATTTCCAGCGCACAATAGCTAACAAAATCTCCGGAGACCAATCCGTTGGACTATTGTGTCTGGAGTATTTTGGAAAGCAAGGTTGGCACTTAAAAATACCCAAGTGTCGATAACCTCTAGCAAGCGCTTCGCCGGGAATGGGACAAAATACCGCAGAACAACATTCGGGTAGCGTGTAACGATTACATTGGCCGTTTAAAGGCCATAATTCGTGCCTATTCTAACATTTGATGCTATTTCCGACATTTTTTGCTTTCATTCAATAAAATTTAAAAAAATGTAAAAATTATGGCGTTTGACTTTGTTGCAGTTTTTTTATCTCACCCTGTATTAAATATTCTATCTTAGAACTATCAGACCGTTCTTCTTCTTCGAGTGCTGTAGTCCAAATCCGTTTCTTGACGGCGGAAGAATAATCTAATTATCTTTCAATTAGATCTTTTCAATTAGAAATAAGCCAAGTGTTACCATTCAAGAAATAAGCACTACTTGCAGCTTCCCAGGAATTAGATGCATTTCAGTATAGTAGGTTTCAAGTAAAATTTTCGACGATTCGATTGGAGCCGTTTTGACTAGCTACTTCTAATAGATATACAGTATTCCAGTATTCAATAATAACAATGATAACTTTCGATTCTTCAAAGAAGACTCAGCTTTTGGTGTCTTCTTAAAACTTGAATCCGTCTAGGTATAGCTAATCGGCCAGAGGCAGATAGAATCCATTCCATTAATTTTCTTCACATTAGAATGAGCTGTTGTTATCTTCTTATATCTAGGATCCGTTTGTACATAGCAAATCGACCAGAGGCAGGTAAACAATTTCCAACAATTATTGATGTTTTAGGAACCGTTCTTTGAACCATAGCTGCATTTTGAAATAAATTAAAACAATATATGTTAGGAAACCATATGAGATAGAGAGTTCTGCAGGAATAATGCGCAATAAACGTCTTCTTAATTCGTTCCTCATCCTAATTGGCGGACATATGCAATTATTTACATTCCTAATTGCCAGGCATATGCGTATATTTACACTTCATTTTTGTTGTGTATAAATTTCCTCCATTTCTTCATCCAAATGTTTAACAATTAATCCCATACGCCTCGCCTCCTACATCCAAAAATGCATGATACTTTTTATTTCTTACTTATAGAGAAAATATGTTTTCTCTGATTCCATCCAACATTTGTCTGTCACATGCATCCGTTTTGATGCTGTATATAGACCCACGTCCAGCAATTAATTAATTATTCATTTGCTTTCTTCTGTTTTTTTTTTCTCTCATTCCAAAGGTCCTGATCCCGAGTGTCATTTGAAGTGTGGTGAACATGGTTTCTGTAATCATCGCAATATCTGCCAGTGTCATTCCGGTTATATCGGTCAGTATTGTGAGAAGGCGTTCTGTTTTCCCCAGTGCATGAACGGTGGTAATTGTACAGCGCCATCGGTATGCACATGTCCGGATGGCTATCAGGGCACACAATGTGAAGGGGGTAAGTATTGGGAATGCATTTAAAGGTAACAAACATAAACAATAGTATTGAAGATTTACAGATCGTTTAACGAAATTATTAAAAAATAAATAGTTTTTCATTGTTTTCCCTACTATTGAGTTTACAAACTCATCATTTGGGTAGAAAAAAGTTGTTTTCATAGAAGTTATTTTAAAATAGGTCCTGGGACGAATATCCCCAGACAAAAACCAAGGGAACTGATGAGGATTGGTGACTCTTTCCGTAACCATGATATTATCTACCTTACCCATAAAATGTAACGTTTTCTTTGGTCAATTGAGTGCAAATTATATTATTTAAGCACCAATTTTGGATTATTATATTTTCATCGTAAAACTTAAATTTAAAAATTATATAAAAAAGTTGAAAATTAGGACATATTTACAATAACAACATTCGTTTTATACTAATGATTAGATTTTCTTCGAAATTGCAATGGCTGTTTTACATCCGACTTTTATGACTTCCGTCATGGCCTTATAGAAGGGTGCTTGCTCTGCTCCACAATCAATGCCCGTGTCGTGATGTTCTTGTTCCTCATCGCGGAATTTTGTAATTGTTTCCAAGAGTTCCTGTAATGGTTAAAATAACACTTGTTTAGTAAAAATCCAATAGAAAGATCCACTTGTCATTATTGTAGGTTATGTTATTTAAAAACCAGCTAAGGAAGGTCAAAAGTCGGGCGGGTCCGATTATATGATTTCATATAGCACTGTTCATATTTAGTATAACTGCCCGTAAAAGATCAAGGTTTATATTGGGAATTTATATGAAGTAGATCATACCAACTTTGATCCTTTTTTGAATGCATATTATGATTTAGAGCGATTTATATTTGAAAGCAATATATAGGAGGAATACCCACATTCATGCTTGACATGACTCCAAGAAGTATTGTATTAAAAATATATAAATCGGAGCAACAGATATTTGGGAACCGATTTTCAGCAAATGGAAAAATTTGAATGTGCAAAATCCCATCCAATTTATATTACATATTTGATGCACAGTAACCGATATATGGAAGCTATAGCCAAAGAACCTTTTATAGCCGGGATAGGCGACTAGTAGGAGTCTTTAAATGTGGTTCGAAAGACCCTTGATGAGCTGTGTGAAGGAACAAAACTGTGTGAAGGCGAACAGAATTAGCCTTTCTAAGCGAGCAGAAAGAGTCTTTCTTGGCGAGCAGAAAGAGGCTTTACAGGCGAGCAGAAAGAGTCTTTACTAGCGAGAAGAAAGAGCCTTTCTTGGTGGCTAGAAGGAGCCATTATAGGTGAGCAGAAGGAGACTTTGAAGGCGACTAGGAACAGTCTTTGAAGGCAACTAGGAACAATCTTTGAAGGCGACTATGAGGAGCTATTACAATCTTAGGGCGAGGAGCTTTTAAATGCGAACAGGAGGTGCTTTTGAAGGCGACTATCAGGAGCCTTTGAATGAGACAAGAATATGCCTTTCAAGGCGGAGAAGCTTTTGAAGGCGACTAAGTGGACTAAAAGAACCTTTGATGGCGACTAGAAGGAACCTTAGAAGACAACTAGGAGGTAGCTGTAAGGGGTCCTTGTAGGCGATTGCAAGGTGTCCTTCTGGATGAATGCAAGGAGAATTTCAAGGCGACTAGAAGAAGCATCTCTAGACGATTGAAAGGTGTCTTAGGTGACTGCAAGTAACCTTTCTGGCCCACTATAAGGAACCTTTCTAGGCCACTATAGAAAGGCTTCTTCTGGGTGACTAGCTGGAGAAATTCTGGGCAAAAGCAGGAGCCTTTTGGGCGACTAAAAAGAGTTTTTCTAACTGACTAGGAGAATGCTTTATAGAATACTTATTGAAGATGCCCATAAGAGATCTTCCAGAATGACCTTGATGAGATTTTCTTAAGCGATTATAAGGAACCTTTTCCAGCAGACTGTTGGAAGAATTTACAAGTGACTAGAAGTGTCCTCTATAAGCACATGCAAGGACTATTTATAGGGGATTAAAACCTATATATTTATTTATAAGTGGCCTTCATACTTCACCTAAAAGAACATTAATAGATAGACGAAGGAGCAGATGTCTAGTCTGGATTGAATAAATTTAATGATGATGTCATGAAGAAATTAGAAAAAGGATTTCATCTTTCAAGACCGCCCCCTCCCCTTCGTCACAATTTATTCGTTGACTTTTAAGCGCATTAATCGACTCAGAATGTGATTCTATGAAGAACATCAAAAGGAAATATAGGTCTATTTCGTTTCCATCTATGTTACAAACAAATGCACACAAGCAAAATACGCAGTGTGGGGTAGGGTATACAAAATAAGTGACATTGAGGTCCAAAATATTTTATCCAAAACTTTTCATTTTAGAAAAAAATGAAATTTGTCAACAATTTTTGGTATTTTCGACTCGATTTCCAGATATTTTTTTAAAAAAATCAGAAATGTGAGCTCTATATAAATGTCCTCGATTTTACTGCTGTCCTCGATTTCTACAATCCTGTCTTACCTTATCGGGCTGTGGTGATTCCATTATTTGCCTCAATTGTTCATTGTAATGTTCCACAATGACTGTTTCTACAGCTACGGTACACGCCATGGCAGCTTTTTCGCCCATTAGGGCTGTACCTAAACATAAAAAGATAGAAAAGTAAGCACAACCATTCCAAAAATAATTTATTTCTATTCCCTTCACTCACCTGCTCCCAACAAAAAGCCAGCCACATTCCATATGGGTGTCATAACGGTGGGTCGTACACGATGTTTGTTAATGAGTTCTTCAAATTGACGCCGATGTCCCTTTTCTTGTTCCCACATATGGGCTATTGTCTTGCCCATGGGTCCATTGCCCAGAACGGCCATTTGTCCAGCATAGATACGATCAGCACCCAATTCTCCGGCATGATCAACACGTATGATTTCATCTGTTAATTGGGAGGGACGTTTTGGTGGAGTGGCGGAATAACAACGTAGTGTGTAGCTATTAAGACTACAGCGCACGGGCAAAAATTTTACACTGCTGAGCATTTTTCTGCAAAATGAAAAAGGAAATTTCATTTAAATATCAAAAATTTAAAAATAAATCTTTACTTATTCGTTTTATAGGTATCTGTTCCCAAAAATGCTTAAATGGTGGCAAATGCGTGCAAAAGGACAAATGTGACTGTCGCCGAGGTTACTATGGACTGCGTTGTGAATTTTGTAAGTAGGACGAAAAAGAAAAAAAAATAGTCCAAAAATATCTGTTCCTTTTCCTTTCCAGCAAAATGTGAAATATCCTGCATGCATGGTGGTCGTTGCATTGGCACGAATTTATGTCGCTGTGCCGAGGGCCTTAGCGGCAATCATTGTGAAATTGGACGTCGCCAGAGAACAAATTGCAAACGAAAGTGTAAACATGGCGAATGTATGCCCAATAAGACATGTAAATGTAAGGAAGGCTACTATGGACGATATTGCAATCAACGTAAGAACACTCGTGCATTTTTTAGCTAGTCAAAGATTTCAATTGTTGTTTTAATTGCAGGTGTAAAAAAACATTGAACCCATATGAAGATCACAGATGTTCGGGTCAAATAAAAAGAAGAAAACACCAATCAAACTTAGTTTAGTTTCTTAAGGAGATAAATATATATTTTATATTTTTTAAATTTAAACAGCCACCGAATTTATGGATTTGTGGACATTGTGTTATCATTAAAATCCATTCTATTTACTACGTCTATGCGTTCTTGTGTAATTTTTTCGATAAAACCCTTTTATAACAAAACTTGTGATAAATTATTTTTTTTATTTAAATATACATCTAAAAATATTAGATATTGTTCGTGTACGAAAAAAAAAAACAGGATTATATTTGCTGATGGTTTGTATACCTATTACTTTTTAAAACATTAAAGAATAAAATAAGTCCCCATATCTAAACACATACCTAGATTGTAGACAAGGTTTTAAATTCATAATTGATTATACCCTCAGTCATATGGATAGAAAGGGTATATATCATTTGATACGGTCAAAACGTTCCTAGTCGAAATAACGGTTTATACCCTAGGTCTCTTTGGACCAAATCCGTTTCAGAAAATTTGGAGTCGATCTGGCGATGTCCGTCTGTCTGTCTGGCTGGTGCACACGATAACTCTCGAAGGAAGTATCCGATTTGGTCCAAATTTGGTACATCGTGATATTTTTGTCAAACTTAAATCGAGTTCGATTGCGAAAATGGACCATATCGGTCCACTCTATCAAGTCAAAATTATGAATAATTACAACTCTTATAAACACATCCCAATACCAAGGTCTGGTGTTAAGATGGAGTATATCGGTTCACTCATTCTGGTACCTCCCCCCACAAAAGGTCATAATTTTCAAAAATCTGCAAAGAAAGCAAGTCCTAATATTTGCGGCAGTTCTTGGTCAGTTGCAAAAGTGGATAATATTGGTCCACTCCATCAAGTGCCTCTCCCACAAAGGGTCAAAATTTTGAATAATTATAATGTAATTTCACATATCCTTATCTTTTTATGAACCTGATACCTCCTCCCACAAAAATCTAAATTTTGAATATTCATTAAGCTCTTAAAACGCGAAATTAACATCCGATTTCATTTAGACTTGGCACATTTGAATGTTTCTATCAACACAGGATCTGTTACAAAGATGGTAGATATCGGACCATTTCTTTTGCTACTTGCTCCACATATGGTTCAGGATTTTGAAAAACAAAAACCCTCACAGAAGGCGAAATAAGCATCCAACTTTCTTCAAATTTCACACATCCAAACATTGTTGCTAACACAAGATCTGTTGCGAAGAAGCTATATATCTGCAAACCCCTTCTGGCACGTCTCCCACAAAGGGTCAAAATTCGGAATACTTTTATCTGTCATAAATTGCGAAAGAACTTAGTGATTCTTTACATCTTGCTATATCTAAATATGTGTCTCTCAACCAGAAACCTTTGGTGAAATGGAATTTATGTTTTCCCATAAAATGGATATAAATGATGGATTTTCTTAAAATTTTGGCCATACCAATATTCAATGTTTTTGTATAGCCCCCATATAACGGTACCTCCCTCTATTCGGTATTTTGATGATTTCAGCGATATTATTCGCCAGAAATGTTTCAAATTTCGTATTTGAAGATCCTAATCGGTACTACGGCCTATGACAAACAACTGCGTATACAGGTTCTCGTCTTCGTATAGCCCCCTATAAGGGTTTTCATTTAAACGTTATTTTTCTAAGAAATGTTCTTAACATTTTGCAAGTTCCTTCCATTTGGAGGAAGTCCCGGCTGACCTTAGATGCTTTTTTACTTGTTCTTTTTTTTTTTTGCAAAGTGGTCGGCTTAATCCCTTCATTTTTGTTTTAACAAAAACATTTGTTTATTAGTGGAGAACGAAGGTAATGTTCACCAGGAGGTAAGGCGGGGAATACCTATGTTTCGGAAAAAGCTACCTCATCAGTCCCCTTGTTTTTGTCTGGTATATTCCACCTAGGAGTTATTTTAATAAAGGGTTTAAGCCTGACCATTTTCCTTTCCTCATTTTATACCAAGTCATTTAGTTCTCTCGAAAGTTATCATGCTCGAATGACCTGCACCTAAGCTCGTACAATGTTGCCTTTATTGCGATGAGTTACATTTCATGCGTATCAAATAATTTTTAGGGGGACAGCATCGCATAGTTCTACGCTGTATATTATAAAGGAATGACTTATAAAGAATTCGCCAAATATAGATATTTTTAGATCGAGTTGAAAATCCGAAAACAAATGTTGTCAATATCCTCCTCTTCAATTTTTTGAACAAAAATGCGCTCACCAGGGCTTGATAACATTACGGCAACTTCTTGCTCATTTTTGAGGAAAAATGGCCCAATTATACATCTGGACCAAATAGTGTTGGGCGCATCGGATTTTCAATGTATGCGTGTGGATTTTTTTGTTCCCCGAATGCGACAAATTTGCTTGTCTACAGAAGGGGCTGACGGTTCTTCTTTTCTTTCGAAATCGGTATGCAAACAACTATAGTCGTTTAGCGGAAGGATAAAACTAATTATCTTTCAAGTCTGACATGAGCTTAGTTTTGCTTTTTACAAAATAAGTTTAAAAAGTTAGAATGCGGACCCACATCTGTTTATTTTACTTTCGAGAAATCTGCCCCAAATCCAAGCAACAGCATTTGGTGCTATCTGGAAACAATCACGTATTCCATTCCTGTATCCGCACATTTTAAAATGTCTTACAATTTCCTTTTACCTAGTGTAACACTACTTGGAATAGTTTATATAAGAAGCTGTCAACATATGATGAAATTCAGGGCATTTTATTAAACCAAATAAGTTCACCTAAGAATCTATGTATACAATGTTATGGTCCCCTTTGATTTCAGTCTTTTTTGTGAAGGAATTTCTTCAATATTGATGGTATTAATTCCGAGCCATCAAGGTTTTACATCCTACAAATGGCACGCGAGCGGTTTTTGTGAGATACAGCCGCGAAGCATAATTGTTGCTGAAATGTTGATATATTATTGAATGGTTCGTACTTACATATAAAAATGAGTTTAAGGGGCTCCTTAAAATTCTATCTGTAATGTAAATAAATTAATTAAATAAGTAATAATAAATGATTAAATTTCGACACAAGCAACTCACAAGAGGTTCAACCTCAAATACAAAGTACGTATTAGAATATTGCCGCCGTATAAAAATAAGAAACAAATAACAAAGCGGGAATTCGTAATAATGATATAAAATCAAAACAAAAAACACGACTGCATATCAGGGAACTACAGATCGAAATTTTGTTGAACATCTACAGCTGTTATGGCAATAATTCTGGCAAAGGCGACAGATGGCGCTAAGGGGTTTCGCTTGAAAAATGGCTAAAAGTTGCCATTTTGAAAATTTTAATTAACAAGCAAATAAATTAAGTTATGAAAAATGTATACCAAAACAGTTTCCATCATACTTCTGAAAAAATCTTGGCACTTCACAAAAATTTTGTAATTAAAAATCTATTTTTAATTTTATATTTTCATATAATGTTAATTGACCAAAGATCCAACGAGAACAAACACAAACAATTATTATTAACATAGGTTTTTTTTGTAAATACATATAAATATGTTTGTAATTATGAAATTAATTTACAGAAAAATTGAGTATGTATAAATATATATGTACAAATATATTTGAATATGTATGACCGTTATTTTTTTTGGAGCTGAACAATGTGGCTAGTCCGCGTATAACAGTTAACTCTCATTTAATTCACATGAAAAAGAGAGTAAAGTATGGAAAAAATAAACAGCGAAATTTTATAACGTAAACGGAACGTAGAAAGGGACGCTGCCTTTTTAACTTTAATAGCACAACCGATATATCTGTTAATGAACTTCGGATTTCCATTATAGGTATTGAGTACTCCAAATATTAATAAAACTACTTTAAAGAATGTAAAAATTGTTCTACTTTTAAAGATGAGAGTACATAATGTCAATTTATAAGGGGGAAACGACGGAAGGATTCAAGTGCGGCTCTGTTGTGAAATTCTCTAACACATTTTTTGAGTTACCGACAAAAGTCGGTAAAATTAAAATGTTTTGTAATTTCGGTTAAAAACGAAGTTTGTTGGTAATTTAGCGACGAAATAAAAGAAGTCGCTTTGACCTACAGATAGGTACCAATGTTGTCAACTTTGACTTCTTTTTTATATCAATAAAAATTTTGGGTTTCAAAGTTACCGATTTCTGTCGGTAACACAGAAAATGAGTTGGTGAATCCCACTACTAGAATTTCTTTATGATATGTCACAAAATATGCCATGTAGAGACCTTAATGTAAACACATCTTTATAGTTCCATATTGTCCTTCTTATTTCTTATTTTGGCTATTACTCAAAATTTTTAATTTTTTTTATCAAAAATATAGGTATTTCAAAATATTACCCACTTTACATAGCATTTACGTTACTCTCACGTATTCATTACAGTTCTCTAATCTGTAATAGTGCTTATGCTACTGGCTATACTGCAACAATTCTGATTCGGCAACAAATTCATCCGTACCGAAATCTAAACATAACATGACAAACAGAACCGAAATAATAATTGCAACTTTCCATCCCTGAAATGAAAATAACAGTGCAGTGTTAACAGTTAATATCAACAGAGTTAACCCGCATGGTACCAACATTTTTTTCCATAAAATCATATTTTATGACTTGTTAAGCATATTATATAGGACAATTATATGGGTTCTAAACCAAATCATAGACTGAAGAAAAACTCTTTCCAACATTTTGGTATCTTAAGAATAAATACTTAAATGTTGTCTTCCAATGTGGCGGTATTGTCTGTGTAGACTTTAGCTTTAACATAGCCACATAAAAGTAATGCAAAGGCGTAAAATTGCACGGTCCAGGCGGCCAATCATTGAGCCAAAAATTAGCTTCTTCGCAAAATACAAGAAGCGCTCTCTTTTTACAGAACAAGCACTTTCATAACATTTAATGATTTTTGACAGTGAAACAAAACGCGAAACGTTAGTGAGCTCTTGGAACCAAAATATTTAAACTGTTGATTGATGTGTTGAATTTTCAATTTTGAGGAATAGTGTGCATCCCACTTGAACGATTAAAAAATTTAGGCAGATCAAGAAATTCAAACTTTTATTTGTTTATTATTTCGATTACTTATAAACAGAATGACGAATATATAGAAGATTTATTAAGGTGATCTCATTAAAAAAAAACATTCCTAGCTCTGTATTTTCTGAAATTTACCTAGAACTAATTAGAAAGACGAGAAGTTATCATATGTATAATTGTTAAAATATTTAAAAATGTAATTTTACGAGGTTACCCTTTAAATTTTATCAAATGCGAACTTAAAAATTAATAACACTCACGCCCAATTTTGATTTTCTCTAATTTTTAAATAACAATGTCCGTACTCCCTTAAAAGGACAATGACAAAATGTGGGTTAATATTAACTCCCATCTCTGTTATTAACATTATGTTGTTTCTCACAAACAAAAAACGCAAGAGAGAGGGCATTGTTTCAGCTGTTTACATTCTCTCATTCGGCACAACTTCACATTTTCCATACTTCTCTTCATTCGTATGGAACAATGCTGCCAAGTTGCCAGCTTACCATCGTCTGTCGAATGTCTTTGGATTTCGTTAGTTTAGAATTGAACGCGAGCGTTAATGGACGTGTCGTTGCGCGTAAGTGATAGAAAGTGATTGCTACGCCGAATGTGATTGAGTGATGATGATGATGATACATACTGCATTTGATGTTGTGAAGTCTTGCTTCTGAGAGAATTGAATGTGTGTGATATTTTGTTGACGGCAACAACAATAATAAAAATCGTAAAGGAAAGAAGAAAAGTAAATGACCATCAAATGTTCGAAACATACATAACAAAATGTTGTTTAAAGTAAAATAGCAGAGCAAAAAAAAGTATAAATAAATAACGTGTGTACAACTCCTTATGTGTGGCTGCGAGTGATGAAAAAAGAGTGTGCAAAAGTAAATCGGTATTATTTTCAATTGCAAAACAAAAAGGAGAAACCGGTAAAATAGGAGGTAAAATATTGTAGTTTTAACAAAACATAAAAAAGGAATGTGAAACACAACAAAGGAAACCTTTAAAGTAAAGCCATCATCTCCTTCTCCTCCTGTCGGCATTTATGTTAAATTATTTGGAAATACCTACCTACCTATATTTTTGAATCGTTGCCGGTGTGTTTGTGTGTGCGTGTAAACGTTTTGCAACAATTATTATTTTGTGTATCCTTTTGGGAGGGAGGATGGCCCAACAAAACAAATAATTTGTGGGGCGTCACAAAAAGGCAAAGAAATGCAAAAAAAGTTGTTGAAAGTCAAATTAAACGTGTGTTAGTGTGTGTACTTTTTATGCCGTTCTTGTTTTCCTTCCCCCCATCTCTCTCTCACTCTGAGTGAAGATCATTATCAAGAGCATCAACATAATTGTTATTATTGAGATTGTTGTGGTTGTTGTCTCACGGTGTAATTCTCATTGAAGTGTGAGTTGATGGGAATGAATTCTTGTTATTGTTATTCTTTTTTTTTGAGTAAGGGAGACAGAAACAGCAACGACGACGATATCATCTATCAAAACATGCAGTAATATTTCTGTTGAGGCGATGTCAATTATCATGACATTTTGACACATTTCTGTTGTTGTGTTGTCTCATTACTTAACCGTTGCAGAGCAGGCAAAACGGAGAGTTTTAGTGGGAATTCTTATTGCCTGTGTTTGCTCAGCCAATTGGATTTAATTAGAAAACAAATTTAAATTGTTTAAACATAAATAAATCTGTAGCAAATCCAGAAGAATTTATGTCAATAGAAAAAAATGAAATGAAACGAAAAACAACAAAATCTCCATGGGTGGGTGTCGGAAAGCAGCATAAAAAACTCCAAAGCCTTAAAGAAAACAACAAGTTGCTCGTAACAGTGTGATGATGCTGTGACGATGATAGGTGGTACCAGTAAGTGAGGAAAGGGGGTTAAATGTCACATTAAGCCAATCCAATTCATCCATAACAGACAGACAGAAAGGCAAGAAAAGCCAAGTCAAACCAAGCAAAGTAAAGCAAACAGTGGGTGCCAGGCAATTTAACAATTGACAGATGTTGATTGTTGTTCTACGCAATTTCCTTTTTTCTTTTCCTTGCGAGACGAAGGCCAACAAACTACACCAAACTCATGGCACAATAAAAGCAATAACAATAAGCAATAAAGGTCAACGGATTAAAGGTCAAATCACAAGAACACAAAGTAATAACAGAAACCAACAAAAGCAACAACAAAGCAAAAAAACGTAACGTAAGGTAATATTTGTGGTGTTTGTTGTTCTTCTTTGCTGATTTTATTTGTTTTAACGCTCAAGCGGGCAAGTGGTAGATTGTGCTCCACAATCAAAGCTGGCGTGTGTGTGGAGTAAAATAAAAACAAAAACGCCCTAAATTGCAAAACAAGTGGAAATGAAGATATTGAAAATAAAGTTTTGGCTAAAAGGAGCCCCTTTTCATAAATAACCGAGAAAATAGCAAAAAGGATGCTGTGAGTGCGGGATTGGCCCGATTAATGCTTGGCAAAATATCCTTTGAATCTAAAATTGAATATTCGATATTAAGAAACCTAGGACCTGGGATAAGCGTTGTACGCGGATATGGAAATCCCATGGAAAAAAGACACCAAAATGTCGATCCATCTTTTGCTACCCGACCACATTCTTTCTGGGATCTAGAAAATGGACAACATTTTCCCGATATTTAAGCCAGACAATGATGCCAGTAAAGGTGAATTGTACTAACCAATATAGTTTTGGTTCAGAAAGGTAAAAAATCTGGAGGCTTCACGTACCCACAGTTTCAGAGAAAAAAAATGTCGCTGTTTCTGTTCGAATTATCCACATATTGTCCCAAAACCTCGGAAAGTGACAGGAAGGTCTCGTTACATACATAGTTCGGGAAATTATGCCAGCGAAGGGGAATGACATCGGTCAATTTTATTATTATTATCATATTATTATTATTATTATCACTCAATCTGACTATCACCAGATGATCCCGGAAATTATGACATAAATGTAAATCAAAAGGGTCCACTTTGCTTAAAGAATTTTAAGCCGTTGCATCCCTTACTTTGGGAGACTTAAAATATTGTTTAGTTCGTCACAAGCCAGCTGAAAATTGTGCAGGTTTGCCCTAATACTGAAGATAGGGAAGGATACCAGTGAAAGAAAACTGTTATTTAGTTGACATTCCTACTGTCGATGTAGCCAGTGGTCCAGATGATCGGTTTCCTAATTTACATAGAAAATCTGGCTCCGTCGATACCGCAAGTCATATCCACACGGTTCGAAGATGGCGGAGCAAATTAATCTTCAACTAAGTTTCAAACGTTGGACAATAAGTTATATGCATGGAATTCGAGAGGAATAAGTTTAAGCCCCGTTTAATATAAGAGGGAGAGGTTTCCTCAAGGTGGGGTAAAATCTCCGGAATTGTATCCCCCATATCGCATAGATATTGTCACGTGTCTGGGCAGCTTTTCAATGACCTACCCCACACTAAGGTCAGGGTATTATGTCTTTGTGCATTTATTTGTAACAGGCACAACGATAGAGACCCTCTTGATGATCTGCATAGGATCACATTCTGAGTCGATTTATGCGTCTGTCCGTCCGTCTGCCAATGTATTTTTGGGAACGAAGTACAGATTGCATGTATTGTCCGACCAATATGAAATTTTGCACAAGACATTTGTTTAGTTCAAGGACGAACCCTATTGAAATTGGAGATAATCGATCAACATATATATCTTCGCCCTATTTGCCTTTTGTTGTGCATCAAATGTATAATATTAGTCCAAATACGATTGAATTTGGCACATATAAGCAAGTTTGCTGAATTGTTAAATTTGCCCTCCACAACCGCATTATGCACCCCGTAACAACAATATTCGGAGAAATATATCAAATACATCTCAAAAATACTTTTCTTGCTAGGGAGTCCTCCCAGTGCATGTACAGGGTTAGATAAAAAACTGCAACAAAGACCAGCGCCATATTTTTCCCTTTTTTTTTAATTTTATTGAATTAAAGCAAAAATGTCGGAAATAGCATCAAATTTTAAATATGTTTAGATTTCTTCGAATTGGGCACATTTGGCACGAATTATATGGCATTCAAACGGCCAATGAAACTGTCACATGCTGCCCGAATGTTGCTCTGCTGTATTTTGGCCCATTTCCGGCGAAACGCTTGCTTGAGGTGATCGACACTTTGGGTTTTAGTGCCAACCTTGTTTTCCAAAATACCCCACACACAATAGTCCAACGGATTGGTATCCGGAGATTTTGATGATCATTGGGCGCTGGGAATGAAGCGAGGAACCTCATTTTGTAACCACTCTTGGTTGGCGCGTGCTGAGTGCGATGGAGCTGAGAATGGAATGTCCAAGCTCTGCGGACAAAATGTATGCGTGTCCAAGGCTTAAATATACCCTCCAGAATATTTTCGCGATAAAATTCGGCATTTATTCTGGCGGAGAACGACCTTCAGCTGTTATGGCGGCCCACACCATCACCATGGCCGGGGCGTGAGTTCTGGTGGCCAACCGAAGGTGCACATTTTCAGTTGACCTCTTTGGCAGGTAAATACGATCATTTTGCTTGTTTACAAACTGCTGGACAACCAAATTCGGCAGTTCACCACTTTCGGCCAAGCGAAGAAACTCTTTAGCTCTTTTGAGTCTATTTCCTTTCTGTTGCGGTGTAAGTTCTTGCACTATTTGGAATTTCAATGGCTTTACCCCGAGCTCATTTTTCAATATTTGCCGAATGTAATATTGCGATATATTCAGCTCACTAGCCATTTTACGGCGTGTTTCGATCAGGTCGCTTCTTTATTTTTCGAACCATTTCTGCTGATTTTGCTGTTTTCTTCCGTCCACTTCCTTGACGTCGGGCAACCCTGCCATTATCACGGTAACGAGCGATGGTACGAGACACAAAATATTTATTCACATTTAAATGCTGGAGTGCTCTAACGATAGCCACTTGTGGTTTTCCATCCAAATATAAAGAAATCACACCATCACGCTCGAATAACTTTTTTCCGAGCTGTCACTGGGCTTAGAAACGACAGCAGTCTGAAGTTGGCTGCCGTTTTTTCATCTCACCTTGTATTGAGACTGGAAAAATATTATTTGAGTGCTGCTACCGACTCAAGGTGTAGCAATATTAGGAACGCCCAAGATCTGAGTCCGTAATTACATTCAATCCTTACAACGACTTTCACAGACAACAGATAAATTGTAAATTTCACTTGAAGACTGGACATTGCTCCCATTACGGGAAGATTTTTATATAGTTTTGAGGCTTCCAAAAAAATATTGTGTGTTTATTTTTGGAAGAAGAGAGTCCTTGTATTTTTGTTAAACAAATTTGGATGGTGGGAGTTAATCGGTTCTTCCCTGAGACATTACATCCAAGGCAAGAAAAAAGACTCTATTTAATAGTTAACGGTGCGTTGTAAGTCATTAAGAGGAAGTTCTTGATGAGAGATAATGGATAATGGATGCTTTTTGGAATGGTCATTGGTTAAGCTTGCGTTATTTCAAAGCTCTGACATGCATGTCAATGTTGTTGCTGCTGATGATGATTAATTATGGTCCCTGCCGTGAAACCTTTGTAGCTAGACAAGCCTAATAATTATTCGAAGAATTCCATTGAGAAGAAAAATAACGAAGAAAGTGCTGTTGAAAACAAAAACAAAGATAATTTAACTCCCTCGCCACTTGGACCAAAGCTGGCGGAACAAAAAAAAAAAAAAAAAAAAAAAAACAGACAAAACTTATCAAAAGTCATTTTAGTTCAAGAATTTCGTTTTGTAACCACGAAAGAAGGTCCGTCAATGGAACGTAAAAAAATAAACAAACCATCTTAGAAGCAAAACAGAAAAACAAACTACACAACAAAACTAAAACTATAATAAAAAAGGAAGGAAATAAGCGCCACTAAAACAGGTTTTCTTTGCCCCAAAAAAGAAAAAATAGAGAGCATGGAACCATCCAACAACGTATATGACCGGCCAAGCTTAGGTTTATATTGTTGTTGTAGTGTCTGTCTGGTACACATTTTTGTGTGTGTATGTGTTGTTCTCCTTAAATATTTTGCATTTGGCCGCAGCTTCCACACCACCTAAAACAACTCTATTCCAATGGCGAAAAATCTTAAGTATACCCCCAAAAAAGGAAAAGAATAAAAGACAAAAGGAACAATAATATTAAACCAGAACAGTAACACCAACAACAACATCAACAATGACATAAGCAGAATTAAGCCCCAGGACTAAGGTTCTATATTGCGACAATAAAAAAAAACGAAGAAACAACAACATCTGTTTAAGACATACAACCTCCTAAGACACCAACAAAGACGACCTGCAACGAAGCAAAACTCCATCATCCGCAACGTAAATGTTCCCGAAAAAAAGCTCACAGCATCACCTTAAATTGAATTTTAAAAGAAAATTTTTCAATGTTAAGGGTGTAAACGAATTTTATGATAGCTATATATATGCTAATCAAAAAGGAAACGTGGGCGAAAGGAATTTGAGAGAACATACAATAGGATAGGTCGGAGGATGTTACCAAGAGACAAAATTAAATAGTTATCGGGAATTCTACTTTCACAGGTTATCAGGATATTTCTTCAAAGCCACTGGAGAAATTGCAGTTAGAGGACATGAGTAGAGAGTAGAAAAAAAAATACTTTTAAAATAGTCGTGACCAGTGAAGGAGGAACTTAGTTTAAAACATGACAGGGCACAAAACCCGAATTTAAAGATGTTGGGTTTTTATCACAGGACTGTCATTGAAAAAGAAATAAGAAATCATATTTTTTTTATCAAATTATGGAGCTGATGAAGGTGAAATCGCTGAAATATTATTATTATTACTAATCAACTGCTCTATTCCTCCAAGAAATAAGTGTTGGCGTGGCGGAGGATCTAAGTACTTTCATTACTGATAGGATATTAGTTATTCCATTTTTCTGCACACATACTTTGTTCTTTTTAAACCCTCAGCTAGATACGGCCAAAACGTGCCTCATCGAAATCGTCGTTTTAGACCTTAGGTCCCTTTGGACCAAATCCGTTTCACAATATTTGGAGTCGATTTAGTGATGTCCGTCCGTCTGTCCGCCTGGCTGGCTGGTGCGCAGGATTACTCTCGAAGGGAGTATCCGATTTGATTCAAATTTGGTACATCGTAATATTATTATCAAACTTAGATCGAGTTCGGAGATGGGCACCACTCCTTCTGGTACTCCCCCACAAAATGTCAACATTTTCACAGGAAATAGTGTGAGAGACAGGATAATCCGATTTTGCTCAAACTTTGCGAATTCTAATATGTGCATCTGTGCTAGGTCAGGTGTGAAAATGGACAATATCGATCCACTCAATCAAGTACCCCCCATCACAAGGGGTCTAAACTCTGAATAATTACAATACTTTTAAAATGAGATGAAAGATTCAGACTGTCTTCAAATGACACACCTCACAATATTTTTATTAACCCAAGGTCTGGTGTGAAGATGGAATATATCGGCCGACTCCTTCTGGTACCTCCCCCACAAAGAGCCATATTTTTGAATATTCATGAAACTCATAGAACACGAAATTAACATCCGATTCCATTCAGACTTGGCACGTCTCAATATTTTCATCAACACAAGATCTTTTACAAAGATGGTAGAGATCGGACCATTCCTTTTGGTACCTCGTCCAAAATCAAAATTTTGCATAACGATTATAAAATCCGAAATAAGCTTCCGGTTCTCTTCATATGCCACATATCTCATTATTTCTACTAGAACAAGATCTTCTGTGAAAATGGAATATATCGGTTTATTCCATCTGGTATCTCCCCCACCAAAGAGGGGGAAATTAACATCCGATTCATTTTGTTTGTTTCCAGACTTGGTACGTCTCAATTTTTCCATCAACACAAGATATGATGGCAGAGATCGGACCGCTCAAAGAAAGTGAAATAAGCATCCAACTCTCTTCAAATTTCACATCCAAATATTTTTGCTAACGCAAGATCTGTTGTTAGGATGATATATGCAGGGTGAGATAAAAAAACTGCACCAAGATCAAACGCCATAATTTTTAATTTTTTTTTAATTTTATTAAATGAAAGCACAAAATGTCGGAAATAGCATCAAATTTTAGAATAAGTTTAGATTTGTTCGAATTGGTCAACTTTGGCACGAATTATGGGCTCCAAAAGGGCCAAAGAAACCGTCACACGCTGCCCGAATGTCGCTCTGCCGTATTTTGGCCCATTCCCGGTGAAGCGCTTGCTTGAAGTGATCGACACTTTGGTATTTGTTAGTGCCAACCTTGCTTTACATAATACCAGACACGATAGTCCAACGGATTGGTATCCGGAGATTTTGGTGGCCATTGTGCGCTGCAAATGAAGATCGAGGAACCTCATTTTGTAACCATTCTTGGGTGGCGCGTGCTGAGTGCGATGGTGCTGAGTCCTGTTGGAATGTTCAGGGTCTGCGGCCAAAATGTTTGCGTACACAAGGCTTTAATACACCCTCCAGACTATTTTCGCGATAATATTCGGCATTTATTCTGATACCACGGTCGATTAATACGAGCGCAGAGCAACCATCGGCTGTTATGATGGCGCACACCATCACCATGGCCGGCGCTTGAGTTCTGGTGGCCAACCGAGGGTGCGCATTTTCAGCTGACCTCCTTGGCAAGTAAACACGATCATCAATAATTTTGTTTGTTTACAAACTGCTGGACAACGAATGTTTTCTCATCGGAGAAAACCAAATTCGGCAGTTCAGCACTTACGACTAAGCGAAGCAACTCTTTAGCTATTTTGAGTCTATTTTCTTTCTGTTGCGGTGTCAGTTCTTGCACTTTTTGGAATCTCAATGGCTTTACCCCGAGCTCATTTTTCAATATTTGTCGAATGGAATATTGCGATATGTTCAGCTCACGAGCCATTTTTTGGCCACTGCGACGCGGGTTTCGATCAAGTCGCTTTTTATACCCTACACCACAAGGTGGTCAGGGTATTATGTCTTTGTGCATCTGTTTGTAACAGGCAAAAGGAAAGGAGATAGACCCATAGTTCCTTTTGATGATCTGCATAGAATCACATTCTGAGTCGATTTATGCATGTCCGTCCGTCCGTCTGTCCGTCCGTCCGTCTGTCCATGTATTTTTGTAAACAATGTACAGGTCGCATTTATTGCCCAATCCAGATGAAATTTTTCACAGATCATTTGTTCGGCCCAAGGACGAACCCTATTGAAATTGGAGATAATCGGTCAAAATTTAGATATAGCTCCCATATATATCTTCGTCCGATTTGCCTTTTATTGTGCACCAAACGTGTAATATCAGTCCGAATAGTATGGAATTTTGCACAAATCATTTGTTTGGCCCAAGGACGAACCCTATTGAAATTGGAGATAATCGGTTAAAATTTAGATATAGCTCCCATATATATCTTCGTCCGATTTGCATTTTATTGTGCACCAAACGTGTAATATCAGTCCGAATAGTATCGAATTTCGCATGTACGATCAGATTGGACCTCAAAGTAAGTATGCCAAATTTCATCGGAGCTATAGCTCCCATATACATTGTTCATCCGATTTGTTATTTTTGTCCTCCGCAGCCGTAATTTGCACTCTGTAACAACAATATTTGGTCAAATTTATCAAATACAGCTCAGAAATACATTTGCTAAATTTTATCGCAATCGGTTCAGATTTGGATATAGCTCCCACATATAACTTCGTCCGATTTACGTTGGATTGTGCACCAAACGTCTAATATTTGCCCAAATTGGATGAAATTTGGCACTTACGACCGAATTGAGTCTAGAAGCTAGTATGTCAGATTTAGTGAAGATCGGTTCAGATATAGCTATAGCTCCCATATATACTGTTCATCCGATTTGTCATATTTGTTACCCACAGCCGTAATATGCACTCCGTAACAACGATATTCAGGGAAATATATCAAATAGAGCTCAGAAATATCTTTGCCAAATTTTATCGAGATCGGTTCCGATTTGGATATAGCTCCCATATATATTTTTATCCGATTTCAGATTAATTGTGCACCAAATTGGGAATACAACTCCGAATTTAAAAGATACAAATGCTTCGGCATATTTAGTTCTTTGAACTTTAAATTATAATAATAATCATAGCGTGTATGATTGAATTCTCCCATAAAAAACTTTTAATTGTTATGCGCAGCTCAACTAAATTAGCAAAGTGGTGTAGGGTATCATAAAGTCGGCCCCGGGGTATCATAAATTTCTGCTGATGTTGCTGTTTTCTTCCGTCCACTTCCTTGACGTCAGGCTTCGGTACCAGTATCACGGTACCGAGCGATGGTACGAGACACAAAAGATTTATTCACATTTAAATGCTGGGGTGCTCTATCGATAGCCACTTGTGGTTTTCCAGTCAAATATAAAGAAATCACACTATCACGCTTAAATTCCATCACGAATAACTTTTTTTCTGAAAAATTCTCACCACGCTTGTAAACAATATAATGAGCTGTCACTGAAATAATTTTAACAGCTGTCACAGTTTCTTAGAAATGACAGCAGTCTGAAGTTGGCTGCAGTGTTTTCATCTCACCCTGTAGAGGGTCAACAATTTGAATAACCATAACAAAAGTAAACATATGTTTAAATAATCGAACATTCCCTGAGGTTTTAATCTCGGTTATAGACAGAAGATTTTCTACAGAATTCCTGGAAAGAGAAGACCGTCTAAAGATTTTTTAAGGATAGGAGACCTTTTAAAAGATTCCTTTGGTTTCAAAGTGGTCTTCGATATTTATATATTTTTATATTTAGTTCATTTACGACTAAAGGAACAGCTTTAATTTTTGTTATTTTATCAAGAGAGATTTTATTTATATCTGCCACCTATAAGGACCAGAATACGTCTTTAGAAGGATTATTTCCTAGAAAAAAATGGATAAAAATCCAGACTTTCTACTGACGTATCTCCGAAGAGGTAATCTATCTATATAGTTTTGGAGGTCTTCTAGAGATGGCAACTCATCTTGCAGTTCTTTTCATGTCCGACTTTTTGAAAATGAAGGCTTATAGAATGGGAATTGTTAAAGGGCCTTTAGTAAGTAAATTACATTTTCGGCGACCTCTATCAGGTATTAAGCTTTTATAGAACTTTCCCATACCTTTTACTTATTTACAAGTCTTCTATCAATTATTATGGTGGTCTTTCTCAAATATAAGGGTTTCGAACCCATTATAAGGATCTCTTCCTAAAAGTTTTCTATTTTAATATGTCGTCTATATCGAAGACCCTTTGGAAATATTCTGTATACCAAATATTTGGAAGTTCTCTTTGGACACTTTTAAAAGGTTTTCCATGAATTGAACATTTTTTCCACGGGTTTTCCTGAATTTTTTTAAGAGATCTTCTATAGACGGGAGCTTTTTAAGAATATTTCGAACATTTAAAAAACGACATCCAAATACTACACTTCTCACAAAAGCCATTGTATTACCCATAATATTCGATTTCTTTGCTTTATCGTCTCCACCTTGTCACCTGTCTCCAGTTCTCCAACTATCGACTGTTTTATCATCGCCACTGTAGCATATAACCGACAACAAGTAAGCACATAATAAAATGTCTTGATTTTTTTTTTGTTTTGGAAGTTGAACTTCAAACACGAACAAAGAATATCAGCAACAAAAAAAATTAACACAAAAGCAGGCAATCAATGAATAGTTCTCAGGGTAAACTAACAAAAATTTTCGAAGAACACGCAACGCATCATTGCACCACTAACCGACGACAAAAGCAGCACCAGCATCAGCAGCAAAACATCGTAACGCACCATCAACCAAGTTATGAGAAGCAAAAGGAAATCAGCTACTTCGTAGACGACGTTGTCATCAGCTCCATCTGAATCTTCATCCGCAAGCAGTAACATCACCTCACCAGTCATAATATCAATCTTAAACATTTGCCGTTTTGCTGGAAGCTGAAGGCAAAGCCATACATCTCCACCGCCGGATGATGATTACGACTGGCTGATGATACCATGCCATCAAAGAAAGGTAAGCAAAATCATAACAATTATTATTAGTTTTTTTTGGTTGCATGACATTTTGCTGCAAATTTTATGAAAAACGAAAGGGAGGGAAAAGAATTAAGAGAGAGAATATGAGAGACACATATGGAATAAAAATGTTGCTAACTTAAATTTAAGAAGAAACTCAACGAAAAGGGAAGATATGATTTTCCAATAGACTTATCGAGTTCATACATGGATAGAAGACCTGTTATAGATCAGTTCTGTTCAAAAGACATTTTAGAAGTATTCCCTAACCCGAAGACATATTATAGGTCTCGCCTGGTCAAAGGATCTTCTAGAAGTCTATGGATAAAAGTTATTCTGCAGGTAATATAGAAGACGTGAAATTTCTTAGATATCTTATTTGGATATGAGACCTTTGTGATGATTTCCATGTATAGAAGTACTTCTAAAGGTCTTGTACGATAAAAGACCTTGGAGATTACTTCCAGGAATGGAAACCGAAACCTTTTTCTTGGAAAGTTTTCTACAGATGGGGGTGCTTTTCGGGGTCTTCAAATGATAGGAAACATTCCAGCGCTCTTCTGTGGATATAAGACCCTCCAGTGATATTTTATGGTTGCAACCCTTCCCGGTTAACAGACATTTCAGAAGTTTCTTCAATGATTGGAGATCTTTTTGAAAGGAAGGCATTCTTGATGTCCTCTAATAATTGAATACCCTCTTGTGGGACTTCATTGTTTATAAGACATTCTACAAAATTTTCCTGGGTGGAAACCTTTTCCATAGAACTTCCAAGGGTCTTCTTCGGATTGAAGACCGTTTAGTGGTGTTCTAATTAGGGAAGATCTCTTAGAGATTTCTCAATCATTGGAAACCTTCCAGCTGTCTTCAATAGATATAAGACCTTATATAAATCGTCGTATGAAACACTTCCAGTGACCAATTGGGTGTCTTCTTTGTGTAGCAGACTCTATAGAAGTCTTCTAATGGTGGAAGACTATTTTAAGGTTATGGGTAGTAGACATTTTTGAGGTTGTCAGTATTCAGAGATCTATTTGACGTCTTTTTGGAGGGATGACATTCTAGAGGTCCACTAATACTTGGATACAGTTTGGTAGTCTTCCTTCTGCAGCTCTTCCATGGATTCAAACCCTTTCCAGAAATTCTCTTAGGGTTTTCTCTATGGATTGAAGACCGTCTAGGGGCGTTCTAATAATAGGTGACCTTGTTGAGACTTCTAATAATTGGAGACATTCCCCAAGACTTGAAATTAGGGATCCTCTTCTACAAATATAACCCCTTCTATAGAGATTTGATGGAAGAAAACTCTTTCAGAGATAATCTTAGGGTTCTATTGGAGAACTTCTAAAAATAGGAGACTTTCTAGTGGAATTTTATAGATGACAGAACTTCTAGAAGCCCTCTGGGGATGAAAGATTCTCTAGAATGTTATAAGACCTTGTAAAGGTTTTTCTAAAACACCTTCTGACCTTCTATATATAGAGACCTTTGCTTTGTATAAAGGACCTTCTTTATGTCTCCTGTAGATATGTATCCCTTCTTGTGGGATACTATGGATCAAAACCTTTCTTTACGTCTTCTAACGATGAAAGTCCATTCCAGGAACCATGGAACCATTCCAGAGACCTTCTAGAGGACTTCTAATAATTGGAGACTTTCTAAAGGTATTTTTTTAAATGGCAGATCTTCTAAAAGCCCTTTGGGAATGAATGATCTTCCAGAGATTTAAAAGGCCTCGCAGAGGACGATGATTTTCTTTGTATCTAGAAATTTTCAAAGTCTTTCTAGAAATATGATACCTTCTAGAGGTCTCTTTTGTATAAAATACCTTCTATGGATATTTAAACCTTCTTGGGCCCATCCCTTCGACAGGTCTTCTACGAATCCAAGTACTTCTTTAGGTCTTCTAATGATAGGATCTAACTTTAATGGATCGTAGAGCTTTAAGACCTTCCAGAGGTCCTCTAGGGATATTTGAGATCTTCTGTGAATCGATGGTCATGTACAGATCTTCTATGGACAAAAGACCTTTTTAAATGTCTTTTATTTACAGAAGACCCTCCAAAAGTCTTCTAGGGACGGAGCTATCTTTAAACAGAGAATCTTCCAGATGTCTTGATGAAAGATCTCATACAGGTTTCTTGGGATAAAAATAGGATAACTATTAGAGGCTTCTTATAATTAGAAGACCATCTAGAGATTTTTATGTATCAAACTACTTCTGTCCATGGACAGAAGATTTTCAAGAGGTCTTGTATAAAGAGAAGATTATAAGTCTCTACGGACAGAAGACCTTCTATATGGGTTATTTTAGGATAAAAGGCTTTCTACATGACTTGAATGTAAGGCTTTTAAGTATCTTTTATGAATAGAAGACCTTTAAGGGCCGTTTGGAGACAGAGATTCTCTAAAAGTCTTATGTGATCACAACATTTTCTAGGGGCCTTCTGTTGACATAAGGTCTTCTAGAGGTCTTTGGCGGACAGTAGATCGCTTACAAGTTGTCAGAAGAATTTGAAGCGCCTTGGAATTCTATTGGAGGTTTCCAACAGATAGAAGATCATCTACAAATTTCCCAAAGATGGTGAACATATCTTGTATGTGCAGAAAACCTTCAGGTGGTCTCCTATTAACCATTAACAGATCTTATATGGATAGAAGACTTTTTATAGATTTTCCGCGGATGGGACACCTTCTGCAGGCAATCTATAGATGAAACGCTACCTACATGGCTTCTGCGGCTGGAAGTCGCTTTAATGCCTTCTACATATAGAAACCCTTCTGGGAGTCTTCTACAGACAGAAAACCTTCTGGAGGCCTGCTATGGACAGACGATCTTTTAGAGACTTTCGGTGTCAAAATAAACCTATAAAAGTCTTCTATGTGACAAGGCCCTTTTTAGGGGTTTTATGTACAGAAGACTCATCAGAGGTCTTCTTTTGGGAGAAATTCTTCTAGAGGTCTGTGGTGGACAGTAGGGGTATTTTGTGGGCAAAAAAACTTTAAGCGTTCTTCTAAATATAGAAGACCTTTTATAGGTCTCCGTTGGATAGCGTGTGTCTGAATATCGTTTAAGGATAGGAGAACTTTTATTAGATTTTTAAGGACAGAAGATAGAGGTCTTCTTTTGGTAAAAGACCCTTAAGGTTCTTTAGAGATATTTTCTGGACAGAAAACTTTCTAAATGGGTTCTTTGTATTGAAGGCCGCATAGAAGTCTTGCCTTGACCCTAAACATTCTAAAGTCGTTAGATGGATGGAATAGGATAGCGGTGTGTCTAAAGATCGTTTAAGGATAGGAGAATATTTATTAGACTTCTAAGGACAGAAGATAGAGGTCTTCTATTGGTATAAGACCCTTAAGGGTCTTCAGAGTTCTTTTCTGAACAGAAAACTTTCTAAATGAGTTCTTTGTATTGAAGGCCGCATAGAAGTCTTGCCTTGACCTTAAACATTCTAAAGTCGTTAGATGAAGGGAATACCGTTCGTTGTCGGATAGAGCCTCAGAAGACCTTCAAGAGGACTTCCATGTGTAGCAAGTCTTTGAATGGTCCTTTACGAATAGAAGGTCGTCTAAAGGTTTCTTAATTATGGAAAACTTCCTAGATATCATCCCTGGAGAGACTACCTTCCAGAAGCCGTTTACAGATAAAGATCCTTCTTGTCCTTTTCTTTGAAAAAAGTACCTTCTAAAGGCCTTCTATGAAATAAATGCTAAATGTCGTCCATGTCCAAAAAAAATTTGAGAAGTCTTTAGACAGATGACTTTCCAAAAGTCCTCTATAGTTGGAAAATTTCTTGCAGGACGTCCGTATAAAACCTATCTGCAGATCTTCTATAGATTTAAATCTTTCCATCCCATTTCACAGTAGTCTAACTCGAAACCCAATACCCCACTTCCATGTCTGGCAATTTGATCTAAGACGCCGGCAAAAACAAAACCATACCATATGTCAGTAAAAACAAAAAAAAAAAAAACTCGATACCAATTTTGTTGCCTTGTCTAGCCCCCCTAAATGAGAAACGCCCTCTATTAGGACGGCAAAAGAGAAGAGAGAAAAGCTAAATAATGTTGCAGCAATCCAATATTCAAACAGCAGTAATCCGAGGAGAGATGGCAAAACGACATTTGTTTGTTGTTATTGTTAATTTGTTGTTGTTGTTGCTGTTGTTGTCACATATCCTCTTTAGTGTGCAAAGAATCCTATTACTTGTTTATTTTCCTGCTTACTCCTCCGCTCTTCGGCTTCTTCTTGTTCGTCAGACATTGTCGCTTTGTTTGTTTTCAATTCCATGGCCAAATTAAATGATTCAACAAAAAAGCGAACCGCCAAAACAACAAAACACACCGCCAACAACTTTGTCTCTATATTGTTTCAAGCGTTGAGTTTGTTTTTGTGCTTCTTTAACTACTTCATTGATTTGTACAAAATTGGCGTTTCTTTTCGCTCCCCGCTTGACGTTGCGTTTTTTCTTTTTGTTGGTCTTGTTACTTTGTTTCAGCTGATTGTTCACGGTTTGGGATTATTTTCGTTTTCGTTTTTTGTTTTGCTTTTTGTCGGAATCCATGGCAGCAGCAGCTTAAATTCACAATCGTCAATTAGCTGTTATCCAATAATCTTCAATCTCTAAATCTGGCAATAAGCTCAGTCTGCCGGCGAGACAGCCAGAGTAACTCATGCAAGCCAAAGCCAGCGAAACCAAATCATCCATTTTGAGTCAATCGACATTTGTTTGGCATCAACATCAATTGAGCGAGAATTCTGAAATCTACTTTAGGTTTGATTAATGATTTTTAGCATTTTTTGTTGCTTGCTCTTGTTGTTCTCCGTTCAATTGTATCCTCAACGCCTTTGGAATTATTGTAATTTTTGATTACATCCTTTTGGTGGTATGGCGAGCAAACGTACAATCATTTATTATTATCGATTGCTTCCTCCTTCCCTCTCCTTTTCAAGTTGTCGTTGTTTGTTTTTATTTTTAAAATTGTAACAAATGTGAAGAGGAGGGGGAAAACGAAAGAAGTCGTTTGTCTTTAGACGATCTCTGAAGGCCCCTAGCCTTAGAAGATCTCCAAGAGACCTTCTGGCAATAAAAAGAACTCCAAGAGGTTTTCAATTTATCGAAGACCTGTAGAAGGTTTTGGAGAGCTCTAGTCGTTGAAAAGTTGTTGAAGGTCTTCCAGCCATAGAAGACCTGGCCATTGACGACATTAGAAGTTCTTCTAGCCATTGAATAACTATAGAAGGTCTTCTAGCCATTAAAAAAATGTAGAAGGTCTTCTAGACCTTAAAGACCTGGCCATAAAATACATTTAACCCCTTGGAGTTTTGTGGAAGGTCTTGTAGTCGTAGAAGACCTGTAGAGGGTATTCTGCTAGCTATTAAATGCCTGTATAAGGTCTTAAAATCCTTAAATACCTCTAGAATGGCTTCTAGCCATTGGAAGCCTGTAGAAGAACTGGTAGACATAGAAGACCGTGAAGGTGTTGAATCCCATGAAAATTTGTAGAGGGTCTTTAAGCCTTTGAATACATGTAGGAGGTTTTGTAATATTATATTCACAGAAGACTATTGAAGGTATTTTAACTCTGGGTGAAGGTCTTCTACCCATAGAGGACTTATAGATGGGCTTTCAGTCTTCTTTCAGTCTCTTCAGTCAGTCAGAAATCTTATATTCACAAAAGACCTGTAGAAGGTATTTTAGCTCTGGATGACCTGTAAGAGGTCTTATATCTACAAAGGACCTATAAAGGCTTTCAGCCCTCTCTATGACTGAAAGGTCGAAGATAGTATTCAAATCACAGAAGGCCATTTAAGACCTGTAGAACGTCTTATATTTACGAAAGACCTGTAGAAGTTATTTTAGCTCTGGGTGACCTGTAAAAGGTCTTCAACCCATAGAGGACTTATAGATGGTATTTCAGCCATAGAGAAGCTATAGAAAGCATTAAAATCAAAGAATACCATTCAAGACCTCTAGAAGGTCTTTTAGTCATAGAAAACCTATAGAAGGTCTTCCAGTCATTATAGACCTATACAGGGTCTATAATGATTAAAGGCCTGTAGAAGATCTGGTAGTCATAGAAGACCGTGAAGATCGGTAGAAGGGGTTCAATCACTTGAAGATTTGTAGAAGGTCTTTAAAAATCTGTAGAATGTTTTGTAGTCTTATATTTACAGAAGACCTATAGAAGGCATTTTAGCTCTGGGTGACCTGTAGATGGTCATCTACGACCTATGGATGACCTTTCTTATATTCACAAAAGACCTGTAGAAGTATTTTAACGCAGGATGACCTGTAGAAGTTCTTCTATCTATTGAGGAACTATAAGGGCTTTCAGCCAGAAAGAAGCTGTAGAAAGTATTCAAATCACAAAAGGCCATTCATGTCCTGTAGAAGGTCTTTTAGCCATAGAAAGCCTATAGAATATCTTCTAGTCATTAGAGACCTGTAGAAGATCTTTCAGGTCATAGAAAGCCTGTAAAAGGGGAATTTAGTCACATAAGACCTGTATAAAGCCTTCTAGCCATAGAACACCAGTAGAATGTCTTCTAGTCACAGAAGACCTGTAGAAGTCCTTTAGAAGTCATGATGAAGCTACGTACAGGGTATCATACTTAATTCCTCATACTTACAAATGCAACAACGATATGACCAAATCTGAAGAAGCACTCGGCAAGGAAAGAGTCCACTCTATTCTGTCTATAAAAAACGAAAAACGCCTATAGCTCTTTTTCGAGTGGCATAAAATAAGAGTATACTCCACTTCTTTTATTCTCCATGGAGTACTCTCGCTCGAACTCGAGTGAGTTTAACTCTTTGCTAGAATTCGAGCGAGAATTTCGGATCTATAGGGATTTCTTTAGTGCCATAAAGCTTTTTTTCGTTGTGGGGTATTCTAGCCTTAGCAGTCTGGCCATAATCCGCAAAAGTCTTCTGGTCATTGCAGGCTCTTTTGGTCATGGTTGACCTATCAAAATGTTCCCCAGACATAAAAGACCTGCAAATGGTCTTCCATTTATTGCATTTTGAAGGTCTTCTTTTGCCAATACGACCTCTCAAAGGTTTTCTCAAGGTCTCCTACTACTTAGCATTTCATTTAGCATTTATTTCAGCATTTTAGCATTTTATTTCAAAACCTCAACATTGCGTAGTAAAAATATTATTGCAAATATATAAATATCATGCAAAGCAGTTGCTTTCCCTACATTCTTTACCTCTCCCGAACCCTCATTGCAAACTCCAACTAGTATGTGTGGTTAATGTCGTCGTTGTCAGTCATAATAATTTGTTTCATCCTCATCAAACATATTTCCCCCGAGGAGGAGTTTTCTGTGTTTTTTTTTCGTTCATATAAATCACAAGGGAAACCCCGCTCCCTTCTCGCTCACCATCAGCTCTAAGTTTTTGCTGTTATTTTAGGAAAATTGCACTGCACTTATTACCCTTTAAGCTACATTATTAATTATATCTTGCCCTTTAGCAGCAGCGTGAGATGGAACATAGTGGCAAACCAATAAATTCTATTCCCATACCATGTCCGCCCCTGTTCCCGCACAAGTATTAGCATTTATCGTTTACCCGCTTGCGGCTTCCTTCCCTCCTTTGCTTGTTTTAAAAAGAGATATAAAAGTGCAGACCAAAAAAAAAAAAAAAAAAAAAGAATTATATTTTGCGTATTTGCTCTTTACATTCATTGGGCGCCATTTGTGTGACTGTGTGTGTGCGTCGCTGTGTTTTTGCATTGCTCGGTACGCCGGCATCAGCATCAATTGTACCGGGTGAGTGTTTGGTTAGTAAATAAATAACAATTCGCCAATATTTATGTACGACAACGACGACGAGGATGACTATGAGATGAGTTTATTTTTGCATGCAAAATGTTGTTGCTGTTGTTGTTACTGGAACGGGTTCACTCATACTTAGCGTTTAATCGGAATTCTAATGGAAATAATGGTAAATATTTGTACTGGCCCCAGGCTAGTGCTACATTTGCCAGGCTACACACAACGCAGTTGACAGGCAGGGCAGGCCGTCAAGCCAGCTGGGTTAGCGGACAGACTAGATATGCAGCAGCAGCAGGAATAGCACCCACAGCCAGGCAGTCAGTCCCCTGCACCATATGAATAAAATACCATTCCAGCAACAAGAACACCAACAAAAATATTATTTTGTTGATTTACTCTGGGACCCTTTTGGCAGTCGCACAGAATTGATGATTTGACAAACAAAGCAATTTTTTTCTCCTCTCTCTGGGTGTTCAATATTTGTCTCGCATATCAAAAATCGACACGACATGAATATGATTTGCGTTTTGGTTTTTCCTATTTTTTTTGGTGCAAATAAGGAGGTGGAGGGGCGAAATGCGGGGTGTTAGACCCAGGAAAAAGTGAAAGTGTGATTGAAAGCGAAAGGATGTTTTCGACGGGGAATTTAAATGATATAATTCGGAGCGGAAAACATTTACTTGTTTTCAATTTTCCCATTATTAAACAATTGAAATTGTAGTCCTTCAACATGAATATTTTGTTGAATTTAGGGTAGTATAAACCTGTTGAAAATTTAATGCTCAAAAAATTCAAGTTTACAACTTTGATGGTCCTTTAAAAATTATTCTTCAAAAACCCACGATTATAACTGCAAAAATCCTACGGTAATGGCCTTTCATAATCTGCATTTATAGATTACATTATTGTACATCCGAAAATATTCTGACACTACATAGGGTGAGATAAAAAACTGCAACAAAGTCAAACGCCATAATTTTAACATTTTTTTTTTTAAATTTTATTGAATGAAAGCAAAAAATGTCAGAAATAGCATCAAATTTTAGAATAAGTTTAGATTTGTTCGAATTGGTCACCTTTGGCACGAATTATGGCCTTGAAACGTCCAATGCAATCGTCACATACTGCCGAATGTTGCTCTGCGGTATTTTGGCCCATTCCCGGCGAAGCGCATGTTTGAGATGATCGACGCTTTGGTATTTTTTAGTGCCAACCTTGCTTTTCAAAATACTCCAGACACAATGGTCCAACGGATTGGTATCCGGAGATTTTGGTGGACATTGTGCGCTGGAAATGATGCGAGGAACCTCAATTTGTAACCATTCTTGGGTGGCGCGTGCTGAGTCCTGTTGCAATGTCCAAGATCTGCGGCCAAAATGTTTTCGTGCCCTCCAGAATATTTTCGCGATAATATTCGGCATTTATTCTGATGCCACGATTCTGATGCTCGATTAATACAATCGGAGAGCGGCAATCGGCTGTTATGGCGGCGCACACCATCACCATGGCCGGCGCTTGAATTCTGGTGGCCAACGGAAGGTGCACATCTTCAGCTGACCTCTTTGGCAAGTAAGCACGATCATTTTGTTTGTTTACAAACTGCTGGACAACGAATATTTTCTCATCGGAGAAAACCAAATTCGCATGTTCACCACTTTCGGCCAAGCGAAGCAACTCTTTAGCTCTTTTGAGTCTATTTTCTCTCTGTTGTGGTGTAAGTTCTTGAATTTGTAAGGAGAAAACAAAATTCGGCAGTTCACCACTTTCGGCCAAGCGAAGCAGCTCTTTTGAGACTATTTTCTTTCTGCTGCGGTATAAGTTCTTGCACTTTTTGGAATATCAATGGCTTTATCCCGAGCTCATTTTTAAATATTTGCCGAATGGAATATTGCGATATGTTCAGCTCACGAGCCATTTTTCGGCCACTGCGACGAGGGTTTCGATCAAGTCGCTTCTTTACTTTTCGAACCCTTTCTGCTGCCGTCCACTTCCCTGACGTCGGGCTACGCTACCAGCATCACGGTATAGAGAAACGCTGGAGTGCTCTTACGATAGCCACTTGTTGTTTTCCAGCTAAATATAAAGAAATCACAATATCGCGCTTGAATTCCAACACGAAAAACTTTTTTTCTGGAAATTTCTCACCAAAATGCTTTTGTACGCTTGTAAACAATATAATGAGCTGTCAATGGAATAATTTTAACAGCTGTCGGACGAGTGGCTTAGAAATAACAGCAGCCTAAAGTTGGTTGCAGTTTTTTCATCTCATCCTGTAAATAAGTAGATATTCTAAAACGATCTACGATAAATTTTCTAAGATCATTCCAATTCTTAAGGGTTTTGAATTTGGTCCTTCGACCTAAATTGCATAACTGATTCTGCTCCACATTAACCAAGGTTTGCTCGCACAGACCTTTGTCCTCATTTTCATTTGTTATTTATTGTCTTCGTTTTCTTTTTGAAATACCTACTCTTTGTCTAGTCATGGTATATGTATAGAACCTTGCTTAGGCTTTTAAGCTTTAATTTTTGGAACATAACATTTTTCTCTGTATCGTGTGTCCTTTCTCCTTTGACCAAGCAAATGCCTTGTTTCGTTTCGTTTCAGTTCTGTTCTGTTTGTCTTTCATTGTTCCAAGTGAAATTGCAAACATGTTTATGGGTCTTTGTGCCTAAGCAGAGCACACACATTAACAAAATGATGTACATGTGTATGGGTGTGTGAGAGTAGTGACCAATGTCTGGGGTCCCCATAACTATGGGTCGCTGGCCATACTCTGGCAAAATAATTATGGCATTTAATATGTTATTGTTTTTCTTGTTTTGTGTTTTATTTTTTGCTGGCAAAATGTGTTTTGTGACAGCCATGAGTTTTAGTTTAGAAGAAGTAACGAGGAAACAAAGGCGAATGAATGCCAATGGAAGAATAATGAATGCCAAAGCCACTGGCTAAGTAAGAGTGGCAGTAATGTCTGTCGGCCTAACTGGCTGTCCGTCTGTCGGTCTGTCCACGCTGTCTGTAGTTAATGTGTGTGCGCAGAATAGAGCGTGAAATGATGGATATTCATTAATGCCTGTCTAATTTGTTGGGCTGTTGTAATAATGCTGCAAATGTGTTGGTGTGTGTGAGCGAGCATATGCGTGTATTTGTCTCTCCGAACAATACAAATAAATGTAGTTCTAATATGCCATAATCCTGATATTGAAAATCTTTTTGTTGTATTATTTGTTTTAACTGCGAGTATGTCTAGAGAACTTGGGGTGAGGAGGGGATTCACTTAATACCCAACAACATCCATTGTTAAGTAGTAACTGTCACTAAGATAGGCAAATGCCAGCCCGCCCCCCCTCCTCTCCATTTAAACCATAACTCGCCTCCAAGGATATGCTGACATTTGTGGCATATTCATTGCTGCCACATAACATATGTGGTGGCGGCAGCAGCAGCATAGTTTGTTCGTGTATTGGCCTTGTTCGTCCATTTTCTTCGATGTCATTGTCTTTACATACTTTATTAATTAGGGCTTGTCATGTTTTTCCCCAACCCCACCCCCCATTTCTATGCTTCACCAACCAAGAGAAAAACTATCAACAGGGCCACAAATCCACACAACAATGTTTTTTTTTTCTTTTTTGGGGAAAACTTTTGTTTGTCTTCTCGAATGGTTGGAAAGGGGGGGGAAGGGAGGGGAGGAAATCTCGACAATTATAATCCCCCGAATATGCAATAGTATGTGTAATTTTGTTATACAGGGTGAGATAAAAAATATGCAACAAAGTCAAACGCCATAATTTTTACATTTTTTTTTTGTAATTTTATTGAATGAAGCCAAAAAATGTCGGAAATAGCATCAGATTTTAGAATAAGTTTAGATTTGTTCGAATTGGTCACATTTGGTACGAATTATGGCCTTCAAACGGCCAATGAAACTGTTACACGCTGCCTGTATGTTGTTCTGCGGTATTTTGGCCCATTTCCGGCTTAGCGTTTGCTTGAGCTGATCGACACTTTGGTATTTTTTAGTGCCAAACTTGTTGGAAATATCATCAGATTTTAGAAAAAATAAAATTTGTTCGAATTGGTCACCTTTGGTTCGAATTATGGCCTTCAAACGGTTAATTAAAAACCGTCACAAGCTGCCCGAATGTTGCCCATTCCCGGCGAAGCGCTTGCTTGAGGTGATCGACACTTTGGTATTTTTTAGTGCCAACCTTGATTTCCAAAATACTTCAGGCACGATAGTCCAACAGATTGGTATCCGGAGATTTTGGTGGCCATTGAGCGCTGGAAATGAAGCGAGGAACCTCATTTTGTAACCATTGTTGGGAGGCGCGTGCTGAGTGCAATGGTTCTGAGTCCTGTTGGAATGTTAAAGGTCTGCGGTCAAAATGTTTGCGTGCCCAAGGCATTAATACACCCTCCACAATATTTTCACGATAATATTCGGCATTCATTCTGATGTCACGGGTGATTAATACGAGCGGAGAGCGACCATCGGCTGTTATGGCGGCCCACACTATCACCATGACCTTCGCTTGAGTTCTGATGGCCAACCGAAGGTGCACATTTTCAGCTGACCACTTTGGCAAGTAAACACGATCATTTTTGTTTGTTTACAAACTGCTGGACAACGAATGTTTTCTCATCGGAGAAAACCAAATTCGGCAGTTCACCACTTTCGGCCAAGCGAAGCAACTCTTTAGCTATTTTGAGACTATTTTCTTGCTATTGCGGTGTAAGTTCTTGAACTTTTTGGAATTTCAATGGATTTACCCCGAGCTCATTTTTTAATACTTGCCGAATGGAAAATTGCGATATGTTCAGCTCACGAGCCATTTTTGGCCACTGCAACGCGGATTTCGATTAAGTCGCTTCTTTACTTTTCGAACCATTTCTGCTGATGTTGCTGTTCTCTTTCGTCCACTTCCTTGACGGCGATGTTACGAGATACAAAAGATTTATTCACATTTAAATGCTAAAGTGTTCTAACGCTAGCCACTTGTGGTTTTCCAGCCAAATATAAAGAAATCACATCTCGTTTGAATTCCATCACGAATAATTTTTTTTCTGGAAAATTCCCACCAAAATGCTTTTGTACGCTTGTAAACAAGATATTGAGCTGTCACTGGAATAATTTTAACAGCTGTCGGACGAGTGGCTTAGAAATGATAGCAGTCTGAAGTTGGTTGCATTTTTTTCACCTCTCCCTGTAATTTTGGATTTTCGTGTGTGTCTCCTCCGGGGTGAAAAATAAACAGAGGTGTTAGTTGGAAAAAATAATAATAAGAATAATTTGTACAAGTCAGGATAGTTTGGATTTGTGTATGTACATATTTATGTGTGAGTGTGAGTATTTGTCTAGTTCTGTGCAACTGTTTGTATTTTGTCAAAATGTTTTGTTCAATTAAGCAAACTTTTTGTCAATGCATTGTTGTTATAGTTAAGCGTGTATTTTGTGTTAACATTTCACGCTTATTGTTTAATACACGTACGTTTATATCTACGCACCAGGGATGGGAGACATTTGCCAGGCATGAATTTTAGGAATTTAAGAAAATATAGCTAAATACATGAGATATGGTTATTGTGGCGCCCAACGTTTGCCCTTAGGAAACAAAGACATTTAAAAGTATTTTCTCTAATTGGTTGGAAAATCCTAAATTCCCATCCCTGCTTAATCCTCATACCACTCTATTTTACTATTTCAATATTTAACACCCTCTCTCTCCCTGTTTCGCAAAACTTCTTCAAACTTCATAAATGCAATGCAAACAAACATGGAACATATGTAGAGTGTTAATATGTTGCGTACTTTTATTAATGTCCATGTTTCATAATAAATTTTGACATGTTCGTTATTGTTTTATTCTTTGTTTGCCAAAGAACGAGAAGAAGAAAGAGGAGGTAGAGAAAAGTTTAGGGTTTCATTATGAGTCATTGGCAACAAAAAAAAAAAAACCTGACAGGGTAACAGTTGGCGAAGGACCTAACTATTGGATGATGGCAGCATGGAAACTTGATGAAAACATTAAATGATTCATTGCTGAGAGAAAATTTGAGAAGAGAAATCTGCATTACAATAATGACCAGAAGGTTTTCTCATAGAAGACCAAAAGGTAGTCACAAAGAAGGGCCGAGGGATTTGTCACAGAAGAACAATGTCATAGCAGAGCTGAAGGTCTTCGCATAGAAGAGCTATAGGTCTTCTCATAGAGGAGCTATAGGTCTTATCATAGAAGAGCTATAGGTTTCTTCTCATAGAAGAGCTATAGGTCTCTTCTCATTAGAAGAGCTATAGGTCTTCTCATAGAAGAGCTATAGGTCTTCCATTAGAAGAGCTATAGGTCTTCTCATAGAAGAGCTATAGGCTCCTTCTCATAGAAGAGCTATAGGCCTCTTCTCATAGAAGAGCTATAGGCTCCTTCTCATAGAAGAGCTATAGGTCTTCTCATAGAAGAGCTATAGGTCTTCTCATAGAAGAGCTATAGGTCTTCTCATAGAAGAGCTATAGGTCTTCTCATAGAAGAGCTATAGATCTCTTCTCATAGAAGAGCAGGAGGTCTTCTCATAGAAGAGCTATAGACCTCTTCTCATAGAAGAGCAGGAGGTCTTCTCATGGAAGAGCAGGAGGTCTTCTCATGGAAGAGCTAGTAGGTCTTCTCATAGAAGAGCTAGTAGGTCTTCTCATAGAAGAGCTAGTAGGTCTTCTCATAGAAGAGCTAGTAGGTCTTCTCATAGAAGAGGTAGTAGGTCTTCTCATAGAAGAGCTAGTTGGTCTTCTCATAGAAGAGCTAGTAGGTCTTCTCATAGAAGAGCTAGTTGGTCTTCTCATAGAAGAGCTAGTAGGTCTTCTCATAGAAGAGCTAGTTGGTCTTCTCATAGAAGAGCTAGTAGGTCTTCTCATAGAAGAGCTAGTTGGTCTTCTCATAGAAGAGCTAGTTGGTCTTCTCATAGAAGAGCTAGTAGGTCTTCTCATAGAAGAGCTAGTAGGTCTTCTCATAAAAGAGCTATAGGTATTCTCATAGAAGACCAGAAGGCCTTCTCATAGAAGAGCTATAGGCCTCTTCTCATAGAAGAGCTATAGGCCTCTTCTCATAGCAGAGCTATAGGCCTCTTCTCATAGCAGAGCTATAGGCCTCTTCTCATAGCAGAGCTATAGGCCTCTTCTCATAGCAGAGCTATAGGCCTCTTCTCATAGCAGAGCTATAGGCCTCTTCTCATAGCAGAGCTATAGGCCTCTTCTCATAGCAGAGCTATAGGCCTCTTCTCATAGCAGAGCTATAGGTCTCTTCTCATAGTAGAGCTATAGGCCTCTTCTCATAGCAGAGCTATAGGCCTCTTCTCATAGCAGAGCTATAGGCCTCTTCTCATAGCAGAGCTATAGGCCTCTTCTCATAGCAGAGCTATAGGCCTCTTCTCATAGCAGAGCTATAGGCCTCTTCTCATAGCAGAGCTATAGGCCTCTTCTCATAGCAGAGCTATAGGCCTCTTCTCATAGAAGAGCTATAGGCCTCTTCTCATAGAAGAGCTAGAGGCCTCTTCTCATAGAAGAGCTCGAGGCCTCTTCTCATAGAAGAGCTCGAGGCCTCTTCTCATAGAAGAGCTCGAGGCCTCTTCTCATAGAAGAGCTCGAGGCCTCTTCTCATAGAAGAGCTATAGGCTCCTTCTCATAGAAGAGCTATAGGCTCCTTCTCATAGAAGAGCTATAGGTCTTCTCATAGAAGAGCTATAGGTCTTCTCATAGAAGAGCTATAGGTCTTCTCATAGAAGAGCTATAGGTCTTCTCATAGAAGAGCTATAGACCTCTTCTCATAGAAGAGCAGGAGGTCTTCTCATAGAAGAGCTATAGACCTCTTCTCATAGAAGAGCTCGAGGCCTCTTCTCATAGAAGAGCTAGAGGCCTCTTCTCATAGAAGAGCTAGAGGCCTCTTCTCATAGAAGAGCTAGAGGCCTCTTCTCATAGAAGAGCTATAGGGAAGACCAAAAGGTCTTCTCATAGGATGACCAAAAGGTCTGCTCATGGGAAGATCAAAAGATCGTCTCATGTTAAGAGCAAAAGGTCTTCTCATAGGAAGAGCAATGGTTCTCCTCATAGGAAGACAAAAAGTTCTTCTCATAGGAAGCCAGAAAGTCTTCCAAAAAGTCTTCTTATATGTGACGGACTGGTCTTTCCATGAAAGCACCTCTCATTTAAACACCCCTTTGCCCATATCAAAGATTCCCAAAAATGAGTAATAAGTGTACACTTATACAAATCTTAAGCTCATTAAAAAATTCCGCAACAAATATTTCCCATATCATTTCAAACATGTCGCTTACCGTGGCAAATCCCCTTTACAATGTAAGTAGTAAACCGTGGAAGGCTTCAGATTTAAATTATTGGCATACAAAGCATTGCGAGAAACTACATTTCTTTGCAGGCCTGCAAAAAATGTATCCACCAAATGACAATTCACATGCCTTTCAATCAGCCAACTCCACCACCCATGCCAACTCCAGCTTCCCATGCAGCAGTTAATGTTTCCCAAATCCCCAAAGAAAGAAAACTCAAGGCATAAAGAGGAAAGAAAAGAAAACAACCACTGCAAAAATCAGGCTAAAGACTAAAATGAACTGAACTGAACTCAACCTGGCGATAAATCTAATGGAGCATTTGAAGCAGCATTGGAATGCAGTTTAATAAGTAACAACAACCGCAACAAAGTCGAGACAAAGCTAACAAAACATAAAATTGTGCTGCAATTCAAAAGACGACAAAGTAGTGAAGAACAACCAGAACAACAGCAACGACAACAATGATGATGCTGCTGCTGCTGCTGCGAAGGATGGCTGGTTGGCTGGCCAAAATGAAACGAAACTGGTTTTCTGTGTTTTTATAACATGCTGACACTATCCGGTTACCGGCCGTGGCTGGCCATCTCCTTATGGCCTTCTTCTCAAAAAACGGGACAAGAGAAGCCGGAGAGTTACTACCTTCCAACGAGGCAAGGGTTGCATCCATAAAACAAATATGTGAAATGAAACAAATCATGGACCCAACCAAAACTGTCTCAAACCAAGTTTGAGCTGCATTTCAAACCATGCAACCACCAATAACCAGCAACAAACAAAAAATAAAAGGTTTTGTTGGTTTACCAAATTGCGCGAACCCTGGACCATCAACGAACCATCGATGAGATCGCTGGCTGTTTAGCTAGCTGGCCACCGACCACAACATCCAAGCCAACAAAACATTAACGTTTATTTTGTTCCTCCTCACGCTGTCAAGCCATCCACATGACAATCCACCTAAAATGTCAGTTGGCCTAAGTGGCAGTTTGACTAAGTGACTACTGCAGCAATAAGTTTGGTTTTGTTTTCAACTCGCTCGCTCGCTCTCTCTCACTCTGTCTCCGGGTAAAGCTAGTGTTGTTGTTTGCTGGCGCTCACGATGCTGCATTTGATGTTGTTGCTGCTACCATGCCATTGTTTGATGGTGGTATCTTTGTCTGCCATCTTCTTTGGTGGGAAACTTTTTTCGTGTTCATTTGTTATTTGTTTAAAGCCGGACAGTGGGTCCAAGACGTGTTCAGGAGGGGAGGATCAGGCAAGAAAAAATGACAGTTACAGAAAAAATCCAGTAGATTTTGGAGGTAGACCTTGGGAAACCCGAAAAAGGTCCAATGGCTATTGAAGATCCCTAAAGTTGTTTTAGTGACCGGTAAAAGTTCTTGTTGCTATAGAGGATCTGTGGAAAAAGGCTTGTGGGGGTCTCGTTGGTATAGACGACCTTTAAAAAGCTTCTGCGCTATAGAATACCTGAAGCGAAGCTCCCATGATCTCCTAAATGACCTATAGGGGTCTTCTGTCTTTAGGAACCCTAAAAAAAGATCCTATGGCGATTGAAGATCTCTGAAGGTTTTTGAGTGACCGGTAAAAGTTCTTGTGGCTATAGAGGATCTGTGAAATGTCTTTTAGCTATAAAAGGTTTGTGGGGATCTCGTAGGTATAAACGACCTTTAAAAAGCATACGACCTATAGAATAGCTGAAGTGAGTCTCCAGGTATCCTAGAAGACCTCTAGGGGTCTCCTACCTTTAGGAGAAATCGAAAAGTTCCTATAGCGTTTGAATGTCCGCGAAAGGTGTTTCAGCTGTAGAAGACCGCCAATAGTTTTTATGGCTATTGAGGATCTGTAGGATGTCTTTTAGTTTTAAGAAGATCTATAAAAGGCATTCCGGCTATAGAAGACCTTTGAAGGGTTTAATTGTCTTTTGGGGGTCTCGTAGATATAGGCGTTCCTATGGCGTTTGAATGTCCGTGAAAGGTGTTTTAGCTATAGATGACCGGATATAGTTCTTGTGGCTATTAAGGATCTATAGGATGTCTTCTAGTTGTAAGAAGATCTATAAAAGGCATTTCGGCTATGAAACCTTGTGAAGGTTTCATTGTCTCCTAAAAGACCTATTAAAGACACGCAAAACTGGTTTCGCCTATAGAAAACCGGTAATAGTTCCAGTGACAATTGAGGATCTGTCGTATTTTAGCTATAGAAGACCTCAAGAAGATGCCCTAGGTGTAAACAATCTGTAAAAGGCTTTGCAACTTCATAAGTTCTGTAAAGGTTCGCCTAGAAGACCTTTATGGGGTTTTCTCTATTGAACACCTGCAGAAGGTAAAATGTCCCCCATCTTTTGAAGGCCTCATATTAGTAAAAGACCTTTAGCAGGTCCCTTATATGTATGGAAGAGTTAAGATGGCCCATTGAAGACCTATAGAAGATTTTGCGGAAGCTTTTATATCTGTCGAAGACCTATTAAGGGTCTCTGTGTTTTTTCTCTCTCTATTTAGAACAACTTGAAGCCGGACCTGAGGATGGCCTCCTGGTCCTTTCAAAAAAGTTGTCTTTAAAACTATTCCCCTTGGCCTTGGTAACCCTATAATGGTCCCGCCAACAAACCAACCAACCACCAAACAACTACAGATGCCTGTAATAATAATAAAAAATAATAACAACATGGAAAAGGCCCTATTGCGATTGAAGACCTGTAAAATGTTTTTCCTATAGACGACCTCTAATAGTTCTTATGGCTTTAGAGCGTTTACCGGCTGTATTCTAGCTATAGAAGACCTATGAGACCCTTACAGAAGAAGGTATAGAATATATATAAAAAATAAACAATAAAAAGTCTCCCGGCTATGGAAGGCCTATAGGTGACACCTTGGTCTCCTAGAAGATCTGTGGAAATCTTCTGCCTCTAGGGAATATGGAAAAGGTTCTATGGCTTTGGAAGACTCATAGAAGGATATTCTGACTGTAGAAGACCTGGGAACTGTCTTTCGGCTATAGAAGATCTTATAGCCATAGAAGGCCAATAAAAAGTCTTCTGACTATACAAAAACTATGGAATATCTTTCAGATCTCTAGATAACACATATGGAGTCTTCTATTTATAGAAGATCGAAGAGGCCCTGTAGAAAGTCCCCTACCATCTCCTTCCCCACTGTCCAACCTTCCTTTTTCTTTTGTTACCTTTTTTCGCTTGTTCTACTAGTCATTGCTCTCTACTATTGTTATTGCTATTGTTATGTTTGAAGTAATGCTTTAAAATATTTGGCCCAGTTGCTGGCTACATCATTGTCACCCTCTGCCTTCTCCACGTCGCCAACATCGTTCACATTCTCATTGTCGGTAGCCATGCAACATTTGTGGCATATCTCTTGAAATATATAGAGTCAGGCTGCTGCACTGCAAAATGTTGCATTTTTCTGGCTGCGGCCACAACAACCATCATTACCACCAAATACTACAGCAACAACAACAATAATAATAACACACAGCTTGCAATAGGCCCAGGACGAGCCAGAAAAAAGAAAAAACACCCAAATGATGACTGCTGCCAACCAAGCGCGGGAAGCAAAAAAAAAATTACTGCTTCGATTGCAAAAATAATAGCAACCGGTTTCGACTAGCAGCAGCGTAGAGTAGAAGAGTACAATTAATGCTGGCTCTCATCTTCATTGGGACGATGTTGTTTTTGTTGCTGCTGCAGCTTTGGTTGTTGTTATTATTTTTTATTATTATTACAGGCATCTGTAGTTGTTTGGTGGTTGGTTGGTTTGTTGGCGGTACCATTATAGGGTTACCAAGACAAAGGGGAATAGTTTTAAAGACGACTTTTTTGAAAGGAGGCTTTTCTCAGGTCTGGAAATGCTTTGAAGGTATTATTCTATATAGAGACGGCTTCAAGATATTCTAACGAGAGAGAGAAAAAATACAGAGACCTTTAATAATTCTTCGACAGATATAATAAATGTTACTGAAAGTCTTCTATAGGTCTTCAATAGGTGGAATGCCATGTTAAGTCTTCTATACATATAGGGGACCTGATAAAGGTCTTTTATTAATATATACCCTCAAAAGAAAATTTTTACCTTCTGCAGATTTTCAACAGATGGGAGACCGTATATAGGCAGGGCGATTATAAGGTTCATTAGATAAAGCGAAATAGTTTCAAGACTATTTTTTGCAGGGGGCCATCCCCAGGTCTAGAAATTCCTTGAAGGTATTATTCTATATAGAGAGATCTTCAATGTATTCTAAAGAGAGAGAGAGAGAGAGAGAGAGAGAGAAAAACACAGATACCTTTAAAAGCTCTTCGACAGTTATAAAAGCTGCCGAAAATCTTCTATAGGTCTTCAATAGGTAGAATGCCATCTTAAGTCTTCTATACCTATAGGAGACCTCCTTTTATATGCCTTCAAAAGATGGGAGACCTTTTACATTCTGCAGGTGTTCAATGAATTGGAGACCTTCTACGGTACTTCCACAGAGAGGAGACATTGCATATGACTTCTATAAATGGTGAACCTTCTATGGGTTTTCAACAGTTGGGAAACATTCTGTAGGTTTTCTATAGATAGGAGATCTTCCATAGGACTTATATTGCTAGGATATAGATAGGAGACCTGATATAGAACTTCTCTAAATTGGAGACCTTCTATATATCTTTTTCTGAAAGGAGACCTTATATAGGACTTTTATAGCTAGGATACCTTTAATAAGTCTCCTACAGGAAGAAAACCTGCTATGGGACTTCTCTATATAGTAGGAGGTGGATAGGTCTTAAATAGATAGGAGACCTTCTTAAGGTCTTATAAGGACAGGAGACCTTCTATAGCTGGGATACCTTCTACAATTATTCCATACATAGAAGATCTTATATAGGAGTTCACTGTATATGAGACCTTCTCGAGGAGTTTTATAGCTAGGATACCTTCTATAGGTCTCCTATAGATAGGAGATCTGTTATAGGGCTTCTTCAATGGGACTTCTATAGATAGGATATCTTCTATAGAAATTCTAGCAGACTTTCTATAGTACTTCTATAGGATTTCACTGTATATGAGACCTTCTAGAGGAGTTTTATAGCTAGGATACCTTCTATAGAGCTTCTTCAATGGGACTTCTATAGATAGGATATCTTCTATAGAAATTCTAATCTATAGCTATATGTCTTCTACAATTTGGATATCTTCCTTAGGTCTTCAATAGTTGGGAGACCTTCTATGATACTCCCTAGATAGAACGGCTTCCTAAGGTCTTTCAGGGATTGGATACCTTGTATAGGCCTTCTACAGATGGGACGCCTTTCGAAGGGCTTTTAAGATGGACTTCTACAGGACTATTTATGGGAGACCTATTGATAGGAGGTCTTCCATAGATTGGAGACTTTCTATAGATAGAACACCTTCCTCCGGACTTTTATGAATAGTACACCTTCTATAGTTAGGAGAGGTTCTTTCAAATGTCTTCAGAAGTACTTCTTGTGAAGTAGTCTCTCTAAAGGCGTTTTACCAAACCTACCAACCTTCCTTTGGCAACACTATCCATGACAGGAGTTCGATGTTCCTCTTTGTGGCCCATAATGCTGTTGTTGTTATTTTTCTTGTCTTTTTTTTTTGTTGGCTACATCTTTGTGTCTGTTGTGTTGCCTTAATAGTTTCCTGGCTCAGACTCTAGCCGATGCCGCCGTCATCGTTGTTGTTGTTGTTGCTGTTATTTGCTGTAATTGCAATAATGCCATTAGTGTCCTAAAAGAAAATCAAGCATAACCAAACATATCAGGCAAATTGTCAGCCAGGGAGACAGACAGATAGCCAGCGAGGCTGGCAAAACGGTGAACCAACCTAGCAGCCATCCATCCTTCCACGAACCTCCAACTGGCTGTCACATGGCAAGGAGGCTAAAAACGACCAACAAATTTCCAAAATGAACCCAAAACACCAATGACCAGCATGTCAAGTCTCCGAATTGAAAGGAATTTCTTATGGCTTTTTTGTTGTTGTTGTTGCTGTTGGTTTCGTAACTCGGCAATTTATTTTCATACATTCGGTTGGTTGCTTGGTTGGTCGAAGCAACTAATATTCACTTATATACAGCCTTGCAATTTTCTGAAATGTCCTATAATTAAGCCTAATTGTTGTAGTTGCTGGGGAGCAGACGAAAAAAAACCAACAACCATTACATTGCTGTCCCATCGAAAAAAACGACGAAGTAATTAATTGCGGATCACAGCAGGATGACGGCCAACAAGACCACCACCACAATCGCCATTGAGCTGCTATATTGCTGACATCCAGGCCATTGCTGCCGTTTTTTGTTGTTGTTGCTCTTTCAAAATTTTCTCTTTGTTTTTCATGCTGTTGCATAAATGCATTATCATCACCTGTCACAATAGCCTTGGGCCATAGATTGCCAGTGCCGCCAAAAGAAACAAAAAACGGCACACACATACCACCTGTATCGATAGCACAACTGAGATGCGCTACTCGGCCACACGAAAACATATCTTGACATTTGTCGTGCCACTGTTTGGAAATTGAACCGCAAAAAACAAAAACAACAACAAAAATATGCAATTCATTGTTGATGTTAGCATTGACATAATGACAGTGGGAATCATCAATTTCAATGGTATGCTCCGATGGGAAGGCAAGGGAGGGAAGAAATATTGTGGAAAAAACGGAACATATTTTGAAAATGAAACATCTCAAAAAATCCGGAAGACATTCCTCAGATGCTCTGTAAATAGAATACATTCAATTGGTCTTTATGTACTGAATATGTCCTAATAGTCGGGTTCACATTTAAGGCCTCTTTCAAATCTAGACAACACAGACAACAGTCATAGATATTCTATAGAAAATATACTTCCTGCAGATCTTATATGGGAAGAAAACCTTCTACAGAGATTCTATAAGATATCGTACTCCTACAGGTCCCATGAGAGATAGGTCATCTGCAGGTCTACCATGGAATAAGAAAACCTATCCCTTTTATAGCAAAAAAAATCTCCTTCATATTTTCTTTAGCTGGGAGACTTTGTACAAGTCTTTTGTAGATTGAAGATCTTTGACAAGTTTCCTACCCAAGAAGACCTTCTACAGGTCTTCTTTAGTCAGAAAAAAGCGTTTATATGACTCCTATAGCTATAAGACCTTTCACATGTGTTCTACAGCTGGTTGACCTTTCACAGACCTTGAAGGCGGCCTTTTACAGATTTTTGTCTCCTCTATTTAGACGACGTCTTATAGGTCATTCAAAGTCAGAACACTTCTTACAGATTGACTGAGCTAATTAACAGGGAGTTGATTTCTTACTTTCCTGGAAGTGTATATCGGGTGTTGGTACCGTACCGATGTCGATTATTTGAAGATAATCGAGATATTTGAAGGTAATCGGGAACCCCGATGTATTGATTTCCATGAAACGGGAACACGTTGTATAATGTTTCTTATTTCTATCGACAACTCACTGACAATGTTCGGGAGCAGATGTCTTGGTCATCTTTGATGGATAAGGAACATGTTTGACAGATAAATATGGGACTCGTCTGATAGCTGAGTCACTGTGAGGATGTTTGAATGACGAAGTCCTGCTAACCCATGATGAAGTGAGTATAACTGGTTACTAACTGTAGAGGATGAGACAAAAAAACTGCAACAAATTATGGCCTTCAAATGGCCAAAGAAACCGTCACACGCTGCGCGAATGTTGCTCTGCGCTATTTTGGCCCACTCCTGGCGAAGCGCTTGCTTGAGGTGATCGACACTTTGGTATTTTTTTAGTGCCAACCTTGATTTCAAAATACTACGGACACAATAGTCCAACGGATTGGTATTCGGAGATTTTGGTGGCCATTGTGCTCTGGAAATGAAGCGAAGAACCTCATCTTGTAACCATTCTTGGGTAGCGCGTGCTGAGTGCGATGGTGCTGAGTCCTGTTGGAATGTCCAAGGTCTGGCGCCGTTAGCGTACCCAAGGCTTTAATACACCCTCTAGAATATTTTCGCGATAATATTCGGCGTTTACTCTGATGCCACCATCGATTAATACGAGCGGAGAGCGACCATCGGCTGTTATGGCGGCCCACACCACACTTGAGTTCTGGTGGCCAACCGAAGGTGCACATTTTCAACCGACCTCTTTGGCAAGTAAACACGATCATTTTGTTTGTTTAAAAACTGCTGGACAACGAATGTTTTCTCATCGGAGCGGAGAAAACCAAACTCAGCAGTTCACCACTTTCGGCCAAGCGAAGTAACTCTTTAGCTCTTTTGAGTGTATTTTCTTTCTGTTGCGGTGTAAGTTCTTGCACTTTTTGGAATTTCAATTGTTTTACCCCGAGCTCATGTTTCAATATTTGTCGAATGGAATATTACGATATGTTCAGCTCTCGAGCCATTTTTCGGCTACTGCGATGCAGGTTTCGATCATTTCTTCTGATGTTGCTGCTTTCTTCCCTCCACTTCCTTGATGTCGGGCTACGCTACCTGTATCACGTTAGCGAGCGATGGTACAAGACACAAAAGATTTATTCACATTTAAATGCTGGAGTGTTCTAATAGAAATCACACTATCACGCTTGAATTCCATCACGAATAACTTTTGTTTCTGGAAAATTCTCACCAAAATGCTTCTGTACGCTTGTAAACAATATAATGAGGTGTTACTGGAATAATTTTAACAGCTGTCGGACGAGTGGCTTCGAAATGATAGCAGTCTGAAGTTGGTTGCAGTTTTTTCATTTAACTACATTAATATTTCACCGTCGGTTGGAAGAACAAGCCGAAGATCCTGTTGAACAACAGGTCGAGACTTCTGTGGAACAGGGAGCCGTAGAACAACGAGCCAAATCCTCCCATGAAAAACAAACCAGAGCTCTTATGAAATAATGAGTGAAAGTTTCCTGTGGAACAACGAGCCGAAGCTCGTGTAAAAATAAATGTCGGTCATTCAACTTAATAGGAGCCACTGGCTCCAAAATGTCGAACAATTTTGTTAGTTGGAGGTCAGCAAATTATTAGATATCAATAACTAACCTTTAGGCAAGCCCCCTGCAGTAGAAAACCGTCTCATCGCATTGATCACCAATTAAACGAGAATTATTTACCTTGTGTAGTAAAAGACATTTTGACGTGTTTTGGCTGTTTTGGTTGACCTATCGCTTATAACCTTTAGAATAATTTTTGTAGCTCCTCAATACATAGAAGTTCTCCCCAAGGTCTTCTGTTGCTGAAACAATACCTGTCCTACATGGAGAGAAGACTTTCTGTAGCTCTTCTAAGGATAAGAGACCTCCTATGAATGGAAAAGCATCAGTAGCTCTTCCAGGGATCGAAGGCATACAGTCGCTCCTCTAAGGATGGACACAGCTCTTCTGTGGATACCAGGCATCCTGTAGATGTTTCATTGGTTGGAGACCTCCTGTAGTTTTTCTTTGGATGACAACTCCTGATATTATCTTATGCTTCCTATAGTTGTTCTATGGATACAACATCTTCTATAAGTCATGCATAGATAGAATAACTCATGTCTCATCTCATATAGAACTCTTTCAATTTTGAGAAGACCTTCAGATCTTTAAGGATAGAAGTCCTTTCCTCTACAGTCCCAGTAAACACATTCAATTTTGACAAAATTAACTGTTTTCAAATCAGCCTACTAACCCAATATTTTTGGAAGCGCATGTCACCCGAAATAAGTGATTTTTAGTTGGCGCCCAATTTACAATTAAATATTCGAATTTAATTGTTGTAAATGCGACTTATATATGTGTTTGTACATGTTCATGTATTTCGTCCTGTAATGTGTCTGTGTTGTTCTGCCCAAAAATTGACTGCCTAAATAAATATTGACAGACAAATGGATGGGGGATTGAAACGAAAAAAGAAAAACATTGTGTCAAAATAGAAGTGAGAAAATAAATATTAATTTAAAAACTAATAAAACTTCATTTGCTGATCATATCAGCAGACACACGGGCGAGCGCACACACACTCTCTCTCTCCTAAGGGACAGGCCATAGACCAGCCTCTCTGTATAACATAAATGTGTGTTTTTCTTGTTTTTGACACATGTGTCATGTTTGGTTTGTTTTTCCTTTATCAAGGGGCAGAGGAGGGGCAATGCTGTTGACTTTTAAATTTATGTTGACTTGTTGCACTTCAACAACAACAACAACAACAACAACAGCAGCAGAAAACAAAAATAATAATGCAACAACCTTGTTGACCTTTCAACACACGTACGTACGGATTGTCCGTTTGATTTGCCTTTGTTCTTGGCTTGACATTCGTGATCGTGTTCTTATCGCATCTTGACGATCAGCGTGTCCCTGACACTTTAGGTAACAACATTTTTACTAATGAATATTTCAGGCAATCATAAATATTGTTTTATGATTTAATGGTTCTTTTTTGTTTTTTTTTTTTTTTTTGACAATAGGTAATAATACTTCTAGGTGGTCGTTGATAATTTTTATTATGAATTTCCAATTTAGGTTGGTTTCATTTATTTGTTTAGATTTTTAAAAAAATTATTAGTTCTAAATAAATTTTTGTAAATAGTTTTTACGACCTATATGAGAAGATTAAAAACCATTTTTATAGCATTAGCTATATGGCTGGAAAGGATATATATCATTTGGTACGGCCAAAACGTGCATTATCGAAATAACGGTTTTAGACCCTGGGTCTCTTTGGACCAAATTACTCTCGAAGGAAGAATCCCATTTGGCCCAAACTTTGTACATCGTCATATTATTATCAAACTTATCTGTACCTCCATCACACAAAAAAAATATTTTACTACACAGAAAGGATACTCCGATTGTGCTCCAACTCTGCAAGTCCTAATATTGGCGTCAGGGATAGGTCAGGTGCGAAAATGGACAATATCGGTCCACTCCATCAAGTACCTCCCCAACAAATGGTCAAAATTTTGAATAATTACAACTCTCATAAAATTTATATAAGAGTCCGATTGTCAAATTTAACACATCCCAATATTTATATTAACACAAGGTCTGGTGTTAAGATGGAGTATATCGGTCCACTTTTTCTGGTCGAAGTTTTCAAAAAAAATTATTTGTTGCACAGAAAGAGAAGAGGTAATCCGTTTTTGCTCCAACTTTGCAAACCCAAATATTTGCATCAGTGCTAGGCCAGGTGCCACTCCATCAAGTATATCCCCCACAAAGAATCAAAATTTTGAATAATTAAAACTTATAAAATGCGATGTAAGAATCCGATTGTCTTCAAATTACACAGATCACAATATTTTTATTGACCCACGGTTCGGTGTGAAGATGGAATATATAGGTCCACTCCTTCTGCCCCCTCCCCCACAACAGGTCGAAATTTTCAAAAATATATATTTTCTGCACAGAAGGAGAAACGATAATCCGATTTCTTCAATTCAACTTTGCGTATCGTAACATTTGCACCAGAGCTAGCTCAGGTGTGAAAATGGACAATATTGGTATACTCCATCAAGTACCTCCCACACAAAGCGTCAACATTTTTAATAATTACAACTCTTATAAAATGTGAGATAAAAATCAGATTGTCTTAAAATTTCACACATCTTAATATGTTTATAAACTCAAGATCTGGTGTTGAGGCGGAATATATCGATCCACTTCTTCTGGTACCTCCCCCACAATAGATCGAAATTTTGAATATTCATTAGGCTCATCAATTTCCATTTCAGACTTGGTATATCTCAATATTTGCATCAACACAAGATCTGTTATATAGATGGTAGGGATCGAACTATTCCTTCTGGTACCTCCCTCGCAGAGGGTCAATATTTTGAATAATTAAAACTCCTACAAAATGTGATGTAAGAGTGCGATCGTATTCCAATTACACTCATCACAATATTTGTATTAAACCAAGATTTGGTGTGAAGATGGCATATATAGGTCCACTCCTTCTGGTACCTCCCCCACAAAGGGTAAATATTTTGAATAGCGAAATTAACATCCGATTCCATTCCGACTTGGCACATCTCAATATTTCCATCACCACAAGGTCTGTTATAAAGATAGTAGCGATCGGACCATTTCTTCTAGTACCTTCCCCACAAAGAGGAAGGTGAATAACCAAAACGATTATAAAATCTAGTACTCTACAAATTTTGCACATCCTATGTATTTTCACTAACACATGATTTGCTGTGAAGATGGGATATATTCGTCCACACCTTCTGGTACCTCCCCCACAAAGGTTTAAAGTTTTGGATATCCATGAAGCTTATAAAAAGCGAAATTAACATCCGATTCCATTTCAGTCTTGGTATATCTCAATATTTCCAACAACATAAAATCTCAGACTTGGTATATATTTCCTTCAACGCAAGATATGTTATAAAGATTATACAGATCGGACCATTTCTTCTGGTACCTCCACCATATGGGGTTCAGGATTTTGAAAAACAAAACGCTCAATGAATGCGGAATAAGCATCCAACTCTCTTCAAATTTCACGCATACAAACATTTTTGCTAAAAAATGATCTGTTGTCAAGGTGATATATATCTTCGAACTCCTTCTGGTACATCACCCACAAAGGGTCACAATTTTCAATACTCAATTTATCTGTCATAACTTGCGAAATAAGTCAGCAATTTTTTTACAACTAAATATTTCAGACGAATATTTTTTTACATATTAGGTCAGGTATAAATATTTCGGCCGACTATACCTCACGCACATTCTAACATTTTCTAAAAATGATCTCATATCTCATGTAAAGTGAAGGAAGGATTGTAAAAGTTTAAAAACTGACATCTCACAATATGTATCTCATATTTATTCAGGTCCGATTCGAAGCAATATTGTCCATTATTGGCTCATTCCTTCGGAACCTACTAGAGGGTCAACAATTTGAATAATCATAACATATGTGTGAATATATTTAAATAATCGAACATTGGCTGAGGGTATACATCTGTCGGCAAAACCGACTGATATTTTCTAACTTGTTTTGTATTAAACCTTAACATAGTAACCTTAGTTAGTTCTTATATCCGTGGATGACCTTTAAAGAGCAAAAAATGTTTTCCAAAGCGTTTCTTTCTGTTGAAGACTCTCGTTGTTCGAATTAACTTTCACTGTCGTCCGAATACAGATTGTACATTAACATCTCTGCTGTTGAAGTATAAAATAAACAAAGTTCTGACAAATATTAAATTCTCTCTATAGAATAACTCTTTTATGCAGTCAATATTTATACGAGGTAATTTCTTGAAACTGCGATTTTTTTTCCAAAAATTTAATGAAAATTCCACATTCCCTTCCCTGTTATTGAATTAATAATGTGACAATTGCCTCTAGTGTTAACTAAGATATTCATCCAATTAAAGATTATATTTTGACAGTCATTACTTCATAAATATGACAATAAATAGAACTTCCAATTCTTTTTCGAAAAAAAAAAAAAACAAATAACAATAAACAGTAGATTAATTTTGATATCATATTTCGAAAAAATAAAATGCTTGCCGAGAGACAATTGAAACAAACAGATATCGAATTCACTTCACAATTGGTTTATTGGTTCAATTGGTTTACTCAAGGGTTGCAAAGAGGTTTCTTACGACAAGAAGTTTTGGGATTATTTGAAATTATGGATAGCTCCATAAACTTTATTGATAATTAATTTGTAGCAACAAAAAGTTTTGGTATTGTTTAGATTGAAATTTATGATAATTTATAAACGCAATTACATAATAAAATATGATTTATAAATGGGTGACAATAAATGAAAATATCTTAGAAATTAAATCGTTTTAGATCTCAACTTAATTTTATAAAGTCTCTGATGTAGAAGAATGGTTTCTCTTATCCAAAAACTGTATCTCAATTTAGAATAGATTTTCTGTTTTTCAAAACTTCACCTCAAAAATATAAAATCAAAATCGATTTAAGTCGTCTTCGTCGTCATACAGGGTGAGATGAAAAAACTACAACCAATTTCAGACTGTTGTCATATCCAAGCCACTCGTCCGAAATCTGTTAAAATTATTCCAGTGACAGCTCATTATATTGTTTACAAGCGTACAAAAGCATTTTGCTGAGAATTTTCCAGAAAAAAAGTTATTCATGATGGAATTCAAGCGTGACAGTGTGATTTCTTTATGTTTGGCTGGAAAACCACAAGTGACTATCGTTAGAGCACTCCAGCATTTAAACGTGAATAAATCTTTTGTATCTGGTAGTGATACTTGTAGTGTAGCCCGACGTCAAGGAAGTGGACGGAAAAAATAGCAACATCAGCAGAAATGGTTCGAAAAGTAAAGAAGCGACTTGATCGAAACCCGCGTCGCAGTGGCCAAAAAATAGCTCGTGAGCTGAACATATGGCAATATTCCATTCGGCAAATAGTGGGAAATGAGCTCGGGATAAAGCCATTGAAATTCCAAAAAGTGCAAGAACTTACACCGCAACAGAAGGAAGAAATAGGCTTAAAGAGCTACCAACAGGACTCAGCACCAACGCACTTAGCACGCGCCACACAAGAATGGTTACAAAATGAGGATCCTCGCTTCATTTCCAGCGCACAATGGCCACCAAAATCACAATGGCCACCGTTGGACCATTGTGTCTGGAGTATTTTGGAAATTAAGGTTGGCACTAAAAAATAGCAAAGTGTCGATCACCTTAAGCAAGCACTTCGCCGGGAATGGTACAAAATACCGCAGAGCATTTGGGTAGCGTGTGACGGTTTAATTTAAAATTATTTTCTTTCAAAATTGCCCATCTCCGAACTCGATCTAAGTTTGATAATACAATTACGTAAGTCTGGATCAAATCGGATACTCCCTTCGAGAGTTATCGTGCGCTCCAGACATACAGACGGACGGACATCGACTCCAAATACCTTGAAACGGATTTGGTCCAAAGAGACCTAAGGTCTAGAACCGTTATTTTGATAAGGCACGTTTTGGTCGTATCAAATGATCCCTCTCTAGCCATAAGGCTTAGGGTATACGATAATAATCTCTGGTACTAATGTGTTCATATCGGTCTCATGGACTAATGACTTACCAGTTCCAATGTCTCCATATGACCCCTCATGAACTCCTGAAAAGTGACTTCGGAATGGCTAGTTTATAAAAAAATGTCGAGTTACGTATCCCTATCTTAAACTTCTATGACTCTCCCATAACAAAAGGTTTTTCCTAAATGGGACATCAGAAGTCCTTTGTTTTATAACATCTCTTGTTTTGTTTAGATTTGCACTTCAGTCACTAAGAACTAATTTCTCATTAACGGAGAATCGATAACAAATTACTGAAGATAGAGACTTCAGTCACCAAGGACTAATAACTGTGTTTGAGGATTGATAACATGTTTTCCGATGATAAGTTGTTAAGTCTTTAAGGATTGGGTCTTCTGGTACTGAAGACAGACTTATCAGTTCTAAGGAATCTGTGAGAATTGATTTCATAGTCTCAAAGTATTGATCCCTCTGCCTGTGCATATCTTCGTTTTTTTGAGAAGTTATTGCTCTGTCACAAAGTATTGATGCCTTCGTCTATGAGGTCTGTTTTCTCAAAGTCTGATCGAAGTTTCTCCGTCTATTTGAATTGATTACTTATTCTCTGAGGATACTTCAGTTGCGGTGATTTGACCACCCCGTTTCATAAAATATTCCAGAACTTAAAAACGATCGAATTTTAATCAAAAAATTGTAAATTTTTCCGCATATAACAAAGACTACCTAGTCTTTCAGCCCAAAAATTTAGACGACTCCATTGTGTCCACGTAGTTCTTGACATTACCATTGGAAAACTTGTACACTTCAGGATGCCAAACAATGAAATAATAAAAAAAACCTTCCAATAAGTCCCAAATCCCGTTGGGACTCCCCACGAAACCCTTTTCCGTTAATAACTCCTTAAAAAATTTTAATTAAAGGCGTTAAATATCCCATTATGTTCTCAGGGTGTAATGTCTCTTAATCATGTTTGCTACCCAAAAAAACAGATGATACCCCACAACTTTTCTCAATTAATCTAAAATGAATTGCATTTTCCGGGCTGACGGGTCAATATTTTCTTTTAGAAGACCTGGGCTGGGTTGGTTGCTTCGTTGGTTGGTATTGAGGTCAACCAGAAGTGACGATCAATAACAATAGAAATTATTTCCGAAATAAAAAAAAAAAACACAAAAATACCGAGAATTGAATGGACACTGAAGCTACGTGGGCACGTTTGAAAATCCAAGTGGTAATCCATCTTCATGAACAACGTAGCAGGGAAACAAATGAATGACTTTAACACGACTTCATTTGACCGTCCGTCCGTCCGCCGATTCCATTTGTTTGTAATAAGTAATAACACAAAATAAACAAAAACAATTCAACTTGGGGTAGAAAAACAATAGAAGCGAGTAAAATTAACCACAGCCAAACGAGGAGTTGGTCTTTTTCCCCTCCCAACCTCCACAAACAGACACACATCTTCCAGTGAAAAAATAAAAATTAAAAAGGTTCAATAATGAAAAACACAATAATAATTACAACAACAACGGCAATAATGAAAAGCCAATAGATGGTCGAGAAAGGTAGACGGACGGACGGACAGACGGTATTTGACTGACATAAAGACAATGAATCGATTATTGGTAAGCGCTAGAAGCAGAGAATTAGAGAGGGAGTCGAAGAAGGCTATCCGTGTTGCGGTTAACAGCGATTACAATCTGAAATCAATTTTTCGAAAAGACATATTCATGCTCACGATTAGGTTTTAAAAGACGAAAATAAACCAACCGAAAACCACAACAGCAACAACAACAAAGACAATGTGGTTTTTGGGAGGGAAACTAAGAGTCATATTATGGCTGTGGGTACCCTACAGCGGGGGTCATGCTAAATGTTTCAAATTGTTTGTTGAACCAGAAAATTTTCATTCAAATCTTATTTTTCCCTGAGAACATCTCAGAACTTTTCGCCTTAACTTCTTAGAAAAGATAACTCAAACTCTGAGGATATAAATCTTAGTATTTGAGAATAAAGTACATGGACTCTGTGAGAACTGATTCCTCTCTCTGGGAGAACAGCTAATTATCTTTCTTAGTACTGATATTCCAGTTACAGATGATTGATGTCTCAGTCACTGTAGATTGATTCCACAGTCTCTGAAGTTTGGGTGTGAAAATTCTAAGAGTAGATTCTTTATCACTAGGTTCAGTTTCTAGGGATTGATTCCCCATTCTGACAGGAGTACTTTCCGTGAGGATTAATATAGGAGTCGAGTTGATGCCTTAGGTTCTAAGTATTCATTTCTTTGTAGTTTAGAACTGATTCCCCACTCTCTGAGGACTGGTATTTTGATTCATGAGGCTTGATTTCTCTTTTAAGATCTTCTTTAAAGATCTTCTTCGGATTTTTCTACTGATTCCCCACTCTCTGAGGACTTGTATTTTGATTCATGAAGTTTGATTCTCATTCACTGCGGATTGATTTCTTCTAATTTATATATTCTGAAAATAAAAAAATAGTTTTTCTTATTAATTTTTTGTACTTCGCACAAATTACGGAATTTTTTATGATTTTTTTCTTGATTATTTTTTTCTTATAGAAACTTTATTATTTTATCATACAAAACTTTAAAATAAGTTTTGTATATAAAATATCAGTTATTGGAAATTCATTTCATGCATCTGAATAAGATTACCAAGTCTAAAGTTTCCTCAGTCTCAGACGATTGATACCTCAGTCGCACATTTGTATCCGAGAACTGATTTCTTACTCTAAGAGTATTTAATACTCAGCCAGTGAGTATCCAATGCAATATGAATTCATAGTTCAATCACAAAGAATTGACAACACATTTAATACGAAATTAGACTACATTTTATGTGGATTGTTTTTTTTTTTTTGAGATCGAGTATTAATTTAAAAGTCTTTAGAAGAATTATTCCTAAGTCTCTGAGGGTAATTTCTAATTTCATTTTCTAAATTCACCAATCCCTGAGAATTTAGGTTTAGTAGCTGAAGATAGATTTCTTCGCCCGTGAGGATTAATGCCTCAGTGGGTATAATTAGGCTAGATTCTGAGGATGGGAAGTTTCTTGGAGTATTTATAAATCTATTATTCCTGATTGAAGCCAGAGTGTCTATAAATAGGTACCCGAGTTTCTAAATGTTTCGTTAGTCTCTGTGGATTGATATTTCATTTTCTGTGCCAGCCAATATGATTTGATAGGTAAGTCACAAAGAATTGACACCACTTATCTTACAGAATTTGGATTTGATATCTCAGTCCTTGAGGATTACAAAACAAATTTGTGAAGATCGATTTGATTCATATGTTTCTGAAGATTAAATTTATGTTTTTGTCACTGGGGTTTGATACCTCCGTTTTTAAGAGAAGCGATACTTCAATTTGCGGTGAATGATATCTCCCCCACTGAGGATGAATACCATATGCTCTGAGGACTGATATCCCAGTTACTGAGAATCGATATCCCGGTTAATATGCATTGATAGCTTAGTCAATAAGAATTCCTCACTAAGATACCTCCTGCCTTACTCACAGAGAATTGATAACACAATTTTCAACTAAAGATTGATCAGGATTAATACCCAAGTTTATGAGGATCGATTCCCTTTTCACTGAGGATTGGTTGGTCAATCGCTGAAAATTCTTACATAAGTGTCTGAGGATTAGTTCCTCGTTCTTAAGAAATGATAACCCAATCACTGAGGTTTAATAACCTAGTTTCTGAAAAGAAATTTTCTCTCCCAGAAATTATTCTTCCGTTTTTTGAAATTATTCCACAGTCCAAAATAAATTGGCCTCGCAGTTGCTTATGATGTCAATATGAGTAGAAAAAATGATCTAAAAATAGATGTCTCAATTACTGAGAATTGATATCTCAGCTCTCGAGAGAATCTCAATTATGTGATAATTGATTCCTACGCCAATGAAAACTAATTTCCTACTCTTTTACTAAATCTCAGAGAATTGATATTCCAGTTAATGAGTTTATTTGAAATATCGGGATGAATTCATTTACTTTTTTCCTCAAAGGGAGAGTTTCAAAAGAAGTTCAGATAATCGAGGGGAGACAGTGATAGAGAAAGAAAGTATTAATGCGGGTGTATGAATATTACTCTGGGATTTCGGGAGAATTTATATCAAAGTATTAGATGATTGATACCTACGTTCCTGAAGATTGATACCTCATCCTCTAAATTATGCTCCCCGTGATGAGCATATAGTCCTTTGCCACCAATGACCAAATCTCTGAGGATTGGGAGCATGAAAGCTGTGATTATGACGGAAGAGAAAGAATAAGAGAGTTTAAAGAGAAGTTCAGATAATTGAGGGTCAACAGTGATAAAGAAAGAGAATATTAATACAGGTACATAAGTATGAGTCTGGGGCTTCGGGAGAATTGATGCTAAATGATTGATTCCCATCTTCCTGAGGATTGATACCTAAATATTTCTGCTCCCCGTGATGAGCATAGAATTTCAAGGATTAATTTCCAAATCTAAAAAGAAGTTCAGATAATTGAGGGTCAACAGTTATAGAGAATATTAATACAGGCACATATAAGCATAGAATTTAAAGAATTAATTTCCAAATATTTGAGGTTGGACTCGCCTGAAAAAAATAAAATTTTCAACTATTCTTGATTTCGCATTTCCATAAAGTGTGTACCAGATTCTACCAAACTTGGAGCAATTTAAATTTGTTTTGCCAAATAGAAAAGTAATTCTTTAAAAAAAACATGCTGATTACTAATATACAGGCCCTTGAATTTGAAAAAAAACTCTTGTGTAACTGAAAACCTCTTACTTTCAAGGAATACCAAACTAGCCCTTAAGACATAAAAGCTAACTAAGCTGATGATGAGACAGCATACCATGTACTTCATTGTTATAACAATTCCCATCCACATTTTTGCTCTCCAGGGGGTTCCCGCTTGTTTTTTGAATTCTGTTTCTTATACAGCTTTTCATCATTGTAACTAAGTATCGATTACAAACCCTGATTTCGCTTAGACTACTCTTCCCACTTAAAATCGAAAAAAAAGAAAAAAAAAAAACGCGTGGAAACTTTTTATTTTAAAAATCTTATCTGGCATCTTTATGGAATAAAATCTTAGCAGATTGATATTAATGTCACACATTTGTTCACACTAATACACGCAGTTCACCTCACCCCACACACCCTCCACTCGCTCACTCACATTGTCCCACAAATGTGGTAACATAAAGACGGTGACTCGGTACCATTGACAGTTTTAATGATGAGGGTATTTACTCTCAGTGGTTTTTAATGAATGAATGACTGACTGACTGGCTGAATGAGGCAATGAATGAATCGATGAAAGTAGGTATCAGCTTCTTCTTCAACTCTATGAATTGCCTTGGAATTGGGCTGTGAAATCTTTGGGTTTTCATTAAGTGTTTGATTACTACCAGCCAGCCACACCAACCAGTCAGCTTTACCACACGAGGAAAATGAATTGCTTTGCCATAAAAAAAAACTTCCATAAATTATCGGAAAATTTGATCTGTTCTATTGATTTGCATTTAATGCAGATTTATTTAAAATAAACTATGTGGTAAGATGCTGGTATTTTGTGGCGTCTCACCAGTCGATGGATGGATAGAGGGAGATATACCCATGGACAGTGTTTCAAGGGAAGAGTGTGGACTTGTGGTTGATATGGGTGGGAATTATTGAAATCGAATTTGAAAAATGCTTTAATAAATGAACTTTAAAATTAGTTAAAGTAGATTTTCTCGTAAGTGTTATTAATCTTAATATGTATTAATGTAGACTTTTAAAATCCCGCATAGGATACTACCACTTGCATGTAGTGCTAGTTAATTATGAAAACATTATTTAACATTAAATGTCAATGACTTGTTTTAATTCTAAAATTTAAAATTTTAATGGAAAAATAATCTACAGTGAGAAAAAAATAGTTCCCAGATCTCAGGGAGCCAGAAATCATATTGAGTGTTTTTCTTCTTGTGTCTGCAGATGATTTAAATTGAAAGATGACTGTTGCTCTTGAGTGCTTTATTACGAGTAAATCTTATTCTACTTACACACTAGATATGAAACATTAACGTTAAGAACTAATCTATTTACAAGGCTGTAAGTGTTACACATTGCAAACACACCGCAATTACTCCGTACGTGTGTTGTACGATCGTATCGTGAACATACTGAATTTACATCAAAAATATTGTCAGGATGGTCATTTTCTTAAAGATTTTAGTAACTTCAAAATCGTACGAATTCCTAAACTTCAACAGCTTATTAAGAACTGTCTACAAAATCTATTCTATCTCTGTAAAATATTGGGGGAAATTATCAAACGCTTAAAGATAATCTGCCATTCGCTGGGAAGACCAGTGTGATCGTCGTAATGCTCTTCTGCAAATTTCCGGCGTAGCGTAAGTGTTTCCTCAAAACTATTCGTGATCAAAACTAACAGACCTCGAGCCAAAATGAAATAAAAACCTAAATGAACGATAAAATGAGGGTGAGATAAAAAAAACTGCGACCAACTTCAAACTGCTATCATTTCTAAGCCACTCGTGCGATAGCTGTTAAAATTTTTCCAGTGACAGCTCATTATATTGTTTACAAGCGTACAAAAGCATTTTGGTGAGAATTTTTCAGAAAAAAAGTTATTCGTGATGGAATTCAAGCGTGATCGTGTGATTTCTTTATATTTGGCTGGGAAACCACAAGTGGCTATCGGTAGAGCACTACATGATTTAAATGTGAATAAATCTTTTGTGTCTCGTACCATCGCTCGTTACCGTAGCCCCACGTCAAGGAAGAGGACGGAAGAAAACAGCAACATCAACAGAAATGGTTCGAAAAGTAAGGAAGCGACTTGATCGAAACCAGCGTCGCTGTGGCCGAAAAAATGGCTCGTGAGCTCATGAACATATCGCAATATTCCATTCGGCAAATATTGAAAAATGAGCTCGGGGTAAAGCCATTGAAATTCCAAAAAGTGCAAGAACTTACACCGCAACAAAAAGAAAATAGACTCAAAAGTGCTTAAGAGTTGCTTCGCTTGGCCGAAAGTGGTGAACTGCCGAATTTTGGTTTTCTCCGATCTCCGATGGGAAAACATTCGTTGTCCAGCAGTTTATAAACAAACGAAATGATCGTGTTTACTTGCCAAAGAGGTCAGCTGGAAATGTGCACCTTCGGTTGGCCACCAGAACGCCGTCCTTGGTGATGGTGTGGGCCGCCATAACAGCCGATGGTCGTATTAATCGATCGTGGTGGCATCAGAATAAATGACGAATATTATCGCGAAAATATTCGGGAGGGTGGAGAGGGGCTGGAGGGTTAAAGACACGCAAACATTTTGGCCGCAGACCTTGGACATTCCAAAAAGACTCAGCATCATCGCACTCAGCATGCGCCACCCAAGAATGGCTACAAAATGAGGTTCCTCGCTTCATTTCCATCGCAAAATGGCCACCAAAATCTCCGGAAAGCAAGCAAGGTTGGCTATGCTATGGAAAGCAAAGTTGGCACTAAAAAATACCAAAGTGTGGATCACTTCAAGCAAGCGCTTCGTTGAAGGCCATAATTCATGCTAAAGGTGACCAATTCGAACAAATCTAAACTTATTCTAAAATTTGGTGATATCTCCGAAAAATTTTGCTTTCATTCAAAAAAAAAAAAAAAAATAAATAAATAAATAAATAAAAAAAATGGCTTTTGATTTTGATGCAGTTTCTTATCTCACCCTGTATATGTTGTCTAAAATTGAAATATTTAATTAAATTAAAATATACTTACAAAAAAAATTTAAATTCCCAAAGACTCGAATATTACTAATTTTTCGCAAGCGCAGAGCACCATTCGGGCAGCGTGTGATAGTTTCATTGGCCGTTTGTAGGCCACAATTCGAGCCAAAGGTGACCAATTCGAACAAATCTAAACTTATTCTAAAATTTGATTCTATTTTGCTTCATTCAATAAAAAATTAAAAGAAGAATCTAAAAATGATGACGTTTGACTTTGTTGCAGTTTTTTTTTCATCTCTCCCTGTATATCTCAAAATTGAAATATTTAATTAAATTAAAATATATTTACAGAAAAAAATTAAAACTCCCAAAGACTCGAATATTACTAATTCTCTTTAAATTAAGGAAACAAAGAATATTTTAAAAATTCACTATCCCATTTGTACCCGTTTCTATTCCCAAACCCACTGTTGCTTAGAAAGTCAACTTCATTTGGGTTCTAAGAATGGTATGGTATGGTGGCGCCTTGCACACGTTGCCCGTCTACACTCACACACACATATATATTTTATGGCATTCTTTATGAGAGACGGACGGAGGTATTTAAATAAATCATCTTTTTTTAATGAGTGCATTTCTAATGTAATGTTGTATCATTTTTCTTCAAATTATTATTGCCTCTTGCTCCCTCTCCCTTCCTCTCTCATAAACACACACACATGCTCTCTCTCTCAAATCTCTGCTTTGCTCTTCCTCCCTTTCATTACATTGTCGTCATCATTAACAGTTACAGCAGCAGCGGCAGCAACATTTCATGACATTTTCTTTTCTCTTCTTTCGTTACAGAATAAACACTTGACACGCTCTTGTCTCAAAAACTCGAAATTTCACACTTTTGCCTGGGTGGATGGATAGCTGGGGAGGATGTTGCTGTAAAACCGGCAGCCAGGGAGTTCAGTAGAATTTCATTCATTGCCGGCGTTAGAAGGTGTCGGACAATTACGGCGATCGTCGTCAGTTGTGTAAAACGTGCGTGTCTCTGCGTCGTCGTCGTCATTCTTCGTAAAATGTGTTGTGCGTTACGGTACCATACGTTACGGGTGCGTTGCGGAGTGTGATAAATGCGTGAGAGCTATTTATGAAAAATAAAATACGTGAGTCTTCGTACAAGCGAGAGTTATTAAAGGAAATGAACTTGGCTATTTAAATCACAGTACAGCGTAGCAAAAAAAAGAAAAAAAAATAACTTGCCTCCTGACGGATATCATCGTCGTTCTCCTCACCATTATATTTTACAACGAATGGCAGGCGGAAATAATCTACCAACACTCAAAAACAAAACATCCTGCCTTTGCAGGTCCTTCTGACCTCCACACCACACCAATAGAGCAGAGAATAATAGCCATCATCATTAACACATAACATTAAATTGGATATGGCTGGAAGCGAAAAAACCCATTGCATTGTTTTTAATGATTGGCTGGGCCACAAAAGCAAGAGCTTACACCTGACGCATTCCACCACAAATACCTGGATATTGTTTTTGTTATTTTATTTTGCAAATGACAACATGCTGCCATTCGAATACAATTTCAAATGAGCATTGCAAGTGTTAAAAGTAACAACATAGTTTTCTCCTCTCCCCCTCTCTTCCCGTGGATTTTAATGTTATGCTCATTGCATGGCAATAGCTAATGGTCCTTCGACCTAGGTTACGTGTCATGACTATATATTGCCCGCTTTCTCTGTGTGTGCGCGTGTGTAGGGGCAGATAAATGTGGATATTACTTTCATTATTTCTAACACACCATTGCCAAGCGGAATATTGCAGCATCATTATCATTACGCTTAGAATGATGCTGTTGCTGCCACTCTTGTTGTTCACAGATTAAGAGCGTAAAATATGAAAAGCGTTGCCACCTTAATGACCCTATCTAGAGAGAAAGAAGTAGACAAAGAAAACATCAGCATAGAATCATTCTATTCTAACAACTCACCTCTCAAGTACTCCCGGCAACAGTAATAACTATAACAACAACCCGGGCAACAACATTAATTTTAACACCGGTGGAACAACAACAAAACCAATGCGATTTATTTTATTCGCTTTTCTCCAAAAGATTTGTTTGTTTTCTGTGAGAAGACCTATAGATCTTCTGTGAGAAGACCTATAGATCTTCTGTGAGAAGACCTATAGATCTTCTGTGAGAAGACCTATAGATCTTCTGTGAGAAGACCTATAGATCTCCTGTGAGAACCCCTATAGCTCTTCTAACGAGAACCCCTATAGCTCTTCTAACGAGAACCCATATAGCTTCTTCTCTGTGAGAAGACCTTTAGCTCTTCTCTGAGAAGACCTTTAGCTCTTCTCTGAGAAGACCTTTAGCTCTTTTCTGAGAAGATCTTTAGCTCTTTTCTGAGAAGACCTTTAGCTCTTCTCTGAGAAGACCTTTAGCTCTTCTCTGAGAAGACCTTTAGCTCTTCTCTGAGAAGACCTTTAGCTCTTCTCTGAGAAGACGTTTAGCTCTTCTCTGAGAAGACCTTTAGCTCTTCTCTGAGAAGACCTTTAGCTCTTCTCTGAGAAGACCTTTAGCTCTTCTCTGAGAAGACCTTTAGCTCTTCTCTGAAAAGACCTTTAGCTCTTCTCTGAGAAGACCTTTAGCTCTTCTCTGAGAAGACTTTTAGCTCTTCTCTGAGAAGACCTATAGCTCTTCTATGAGAAGACCTATATAGCTCTTCTATGAGAAGACCTATATAGCTCTTCTATACGAAGACCTACAGCTCTTCTATACGAAGACCTATAGCTCTTCTATGAGAAGACCTATAGTTCTTCTATGAGAAGACCTATAGCTCTTCTATACGAAGACCTATAGTTCTTCTATGAGAAGACCTATAGCTCTTCTATACGAAGACCTATAGTTCTTCTATGAGAAGACCTATAGCTCTTCTACACGAAGACTTATAGTTCTTCTATGAGAAGACCTATAGCTCTTCTATACGAAGACCTATAGCTCTTCTATACGAAGACCTATATCTCTTTTGTGAGAAGATATATAGCTCTCCTATGAGAAGACCTATAGCTCTCCTATGAGAAGACCTATAGCTCTTCTAAGGAGAAGGCCTATAGGTTTTCTAATGGGAAAACCTATATTGCTCTTCTAAGAGAAGATCTATATAGTTCTTCGATGAGAATACCTATAGCGCTTCGATGAGAAGACCTATAGCTCTTTTGTGAGAAGACATATGGCTCTTCTAATGAGAAGACCTATAGCTCTTCTAATGAGAGGACATATGGCTCTTCTAATGAGAAGACCTATAGCTCTTCTAATGAGAGGACATATGGCTCTTCTAATGAGAAGACCTATAGCTCTTCTAATGAGAAGACCAATAGCTCTTCTAATGAGAAGACCTATAGCTCTACTATACGAAGACCTATATAGCTCTTCTATACGAAGACGTATAGCTCTTCTATGCGAAGACCTATAGCTCTTCTAAGCGAATACCCATAGCTCGTCTAAGCGAAGACCTATAGCCCTTCTATACGAAGACCTATAGCTCTTTTGAGTAGACCTACACTTCTATGAGTGACAAAACCAAAAGGACTATTGTTGGCTCGTCATTGCAGTTTTTTGTTCTTCCCTTATTATCTCCGAACTTCCTTTCTTGTTATCCTTGTTTGTCCCTTCTCCCATTGTGCAGGATATCCACAATTCGTTTTTATTCAAACTTTTTCAAATTACCCCTCGCTCCCCTCGTTTCCCCTTTGTTTTCCGTTTTGTATTCCTGCTAACATTATTATTAACAATTTAAACAAAAACACTCACAAACCAAACAACACACATACACATCCAGCAATGTTTGTATGTGTGTGCGTGTTTGTGTTCTTTACTTGGTTGTTTGTTTGTTTGTTTGTTTGTTTGTTTATAAGAAAAATGTTAAAAACTACAGGTCATAAATTCAATTAACGCTAATAGCAATGTAGTGCTATTATCGCAGCTTATATATAGTCCTAGTACTTACTACCTGTTATGGGTGTTTTGTGGAAGGGGAGGGGGGGGGGAGGCCGTTGAAGTAATATCGTGGATAAATAGAAAACATTCATTACAGTGGGTCGGCAAAAGGATTATAGGAACGGGAGGTAAATCATTTTATAATGTAAAGTGGAATTGTACTAGAGAGAGAGAGAGAGAGGGGAAAGGGTGGTAAGGATTATGATTAAACTAAATATAACTAGATCGTACTGGAAGAGAGCTATCAAAACAGGTGCAGATTGGGTCGATTTTTTATGTTTACACAATGGAAATGAAGGCTAGATTCCCTCTATACTAAGGTTGACTTTAAGGAGGTATTTAATTTCCGGAGGTCCAATAGAAATGCATATATCTATATTATATTTTCCGTCTGTAAAAGATCTCTAGAAACCCATAGTTTTGAGAAAGATTTTCTTCATTAGATATTTGCTTTTAATGGAGACCAAGCAAAGTTTCTTTCTTTTATATGCACCATTGAAAATTTCCGAAAAATGTTTTATAGAGAGATCTACGAAAAACTTAGACCACTGTATCCAATTACCAAAAAATTGCCGTCATGTTACCCACCAACAAAAATTTACCAACCAAGTACATATTCGGTGTGCATTGGGAATTAGTGTACCAGCATGGTGGTAATGCATTTGCCAACATTTGAATTAAAATACAACCTTTTAATCTATGTTCTACACACACACACTTTTGCGGACATCCAGCTACTCTCATCACTCATATGTTGTTACACATTTTCATTTTGGAGACTCTGGAAATTGGGGATTGGGGATTGGTCAGTTGGCAAACAAAACAAGGTGCTATTCCTAAGAGCGCCTGGTAATGTAATATTGCACCTATGTCAAGAGTGTGACCATGTATGTATGTGTCAGCCAGGCAGTCAGTCAGTGTATTTGTGTTTTATGTTTTTGGCTGAATTTTGTTGCCACCGGAAATTGCATGTGTTTTCTAAATTTTCATCAACTTCCTTTTTTGTTTATACATTTTGTAGGATTTTTGTTTTTGGTTTTGGCTAAGTTTTAGCAGTGAAAACACTGAACGATAACAGCAACAATCATCGCCAATGCTACCACACAGGGGATCCGAAAGGTAGAAAGGGGTGGGGAGAAAAGCATAGCTTACACACCAATATTAGTTGTGTTTTTTAATTTTATATACACACCTCCCCGGTTTTCAGTGAAAACATTTATTCGTTTTCATGTTTTTCTGCACCTGTAAGGCAATTTGTACTCTCACACACACACATACAACTATACATTTACACCGTATTGTTCACGGTTATTTTGAGCAGAAACACAAAAATCCATTACTGGAGGCGTTTAAGGACAGTTCCAGAGGAAAAGACAAACATATCTACTCTGTGCAGAAAAGCAGAGGGCTTAGAAGACCTGGAGGTCTTATCATAAGATATATTAAGGTCTTCTTGAGAAGAGCCATAGGTCTTCTCACTAGAAAATCTGAAGGTCTTCTCTTAGAAGAACTGAAGATCTTCTCATAGAAGAGCTGTAGGTTTCTTCTCATAGAAGAGCTGTAGGTCGTTTCTCATAGAAGAGCCATAGGTCTCTTCTCATAGAAAAGCCATAGGTCTCTTCTCCTAGAAGAGCTATAGGTCTTCTCCTAGAAGAGCCATAAGTCAATTCTCATACAATAGCCATAGGTCACTTCTCATAGAAGAGCTATAGGTATTCTCCTAAAATATCTATAGGTCTTCTCCTAGAAGAGCTGTAGGTCTCTTCTCATAGAAGAGCCATAGGTCTCTTCTCATAGAAGAGCTATAGGTCTCTTCTCATAGCAGAGCCATAGATCTCTTCTCAAATAAGAGCCATAGGTCTCTTCTCATAGAAGAGCCATAGGTCTCTTCTCATAGAAGAGCCATAGGTCTCTTCTCATAGAAGAGCTATAGGTCTCTTCTCATAGAAGAGCCATATATCTCTTCTCAAAGAAGAGCTATAGGTCTCTTCTCATAGATGAGCCATAGGTCTCTTCTCATAGAAGAGCCATAGGTCTCTTCTCATAGAAGAGCCATAGGTCTCTGCTCATAGAAGAGCTATAGGTCTCTTCTCCTAGAAGAGCTATTACAGGTCTTCTCGTAGATGAGCTAATATAGGTCTCCTCCTAGAAAAGCTAATATAGGTCTCTTCTCGTAGAAGAGCTATAGGTCTTCTCATAGAAGAGCTCTTATAGATTTTCTCCTAGAAGAACTGTAGGTCTTCTCCTTAGAAGAGCTGTAGGTCTTCTCCTTAAAAGAGCTGTAGGTCACTTCTCATAGAAGAGCCATAGGTCTCTTCTCATAGAAGAGCTATAGGATTTCTCCTAGAAGAGCTATTGGTGTTCTCCTACAAGAGCTATAGGTATTCTCCTAGAAGAGCCCTGGCTCTGAAAGAAAGCTATAGGTCTCTTCTCACAGAAGAGCTATAGGTCTCTTCTCATAGAAGAGCTATAGGTCTCTTCTCATAGAAGAGCTATAGGTCTCTTCTCATAGAAGAGCTATAGGTCTCTTCTCATAGAAGAGCCATAGGTCTCTTCTCATAGAAGAGCCACAGGTCTCTTCTCATAGAAGAGCTATAGGTCTCTTCTCATAGAAGAGCTATAGGTCCCTTCTCATAGAAGAGCTATAGGTCTCTTCTCATAGAAGAGCTATAGGTCTCTTCTCATAGAAGAGCTGTAGGTCTCTTCTCATAGAAGAGCTGTAGGTCTCTTCTCATAGAAGAGCTATAGGTCTCTTCTCATAGAAGAGCTATAGGTCTCTTCTCATAGAAGAGCTATAGGTCTCTTCTCATAGAAGAGCTATAGGTCTCTTCTCATAGAAGAGCTATAGGTCTCTTCTCATAGAAGATCCATAGATCTCTTCTCAAAGAAGAGCCATAGGTCTCTTCTCATAGAAGAGCTATAGGTCTCTTCTTATAGAAGAGCTATAGGTCTCTTCTCATAGAAGAGCTGTAGGTCTCTTCTCATAGAAGGCTATAGGTCTCTTCTCATAGAAGAGCTATAGGTCTCTTCTCATAGAAGAGCCATAGATCTCTTCTCAAAGAAGAGCCATAGGTCTCTTCTCATAGAAGAGCCATAGGTCTCTCCTCATAGAAGAGCCATAGGTCTCTTCTCATAGAAGAGCCATAGGTCTCTTCTCATAGAAGAGCCATAGGTCTCTTCTCATAGAAGAGCCATAGGTCTCTTCTCATAGAAGAGCTGTAGGTCGCTTCTCCAAGAAGAACTATAGGTCTTCTCCTAGAAGAGTTATAGGTCTTCTCCCAGAAGAGCTATAGATTTCTTCTCATAGAAGAGCTTTAGGTCTTCTCTCATATAAGTGCCATAGGTTTCTTCTCATAGAAGAGCTATAGGTCTCTCACCTAGAAGAGCCATAGATCTCTTCTCATAGAAGAGCTATATGTCTCTTCTCATAGAAGAGTTATAGGTCTCCTCTCATAGAAGAGCTATAGGTCTCTTCTCATAGAAGAGCCATAGGTCTATTCTCAAAGAAGAGCTTTAGGTCTCTTCTCATAGAAGAGCCATAGTTCTCTTCTAGAAGAGCTATAGGTCTTCTTCTAGAAGAGCTAATATAGATCTTCTCCTAGATGAGCCAATATAGGTCTTCTCCTAGAAGAGCTAATATAGGTCTTCTCCTAGATGAGCCAATATAGGTATTTTCCTAGAAGAGCTATAGGTCTTATCCTAGAAGAACAATAGGTCTTCTCCTAGAAGAGCTATAGGTCTTCTCTTAGAAGAGCTATAGGTCTTCTCTTAGAGGAGCTATAGGTTTTCTCCTAGAAGAACAATAGGTCTTCTATAGCTCTTCTATAGGTCTTCTACAAGAAGAGCTATAGGTCTTCTACTAGAAGAGCTATAGGTCTTCTCTTAGAAGAGCTATAGGTCTTCTCTTAGAAGAGCTATAGGTCTTCTCTTAGAAGAGCTATAGGTCTTCTCTTAGAAGAGCTATAGGTCTTCTCTTAGAAGAGCTATAGGTCTTCTTTTAGAAGAGCTATAGGTCTTCTCTTAGAAGAGCTATATGTCTTCTCTTAGAAGAGCTATAGGTCTTCTCTTAGAAGAGCTATAGGTCTTCTCTTAGAAGAGCTATAGGTCTTCTCTTAGAAGAGCTATAGGTCTTCTCTTAGAAGAGCTATAGGTCTCTTCTCATAGAAGAGCCATAGATCTCTTCTCAAAGAAGAGCTATAGGTCTCTTCTCATAGAAGAGCCATAGGTATCTTCTCATAGAAGAGCCATAGGTCTCTTCTCATAGAAGAGCCATAGGTCTCTGCTCATAGAAGAGCTATAGGTCTCTTCTCCTAGAAGAGCTATTATAGGTCTTCTCGTAGATGAGCTAATATAGGTCTCCTCCTAGAAGAGCTAATATAGGTCTTCTCCTAGAAGAGCTAATATAGGTCTCTTCTCGTAGAAGAGCTATAGGTCTTCTCATAGAAGAGCTCTTATAGATTTTCTCCTAGAAGAACTATAGATCTTCTCCTTAGAAGAGTTGTAGGTCTTCTCCTTAGAAAAGCTGTAGGTCTCTTCTCATAGAAGAGCTATAGGATTTCTCCTAGAAGAGCTATTGGTGTTCTCCTACAAGAGCTATAGGTATTCTCCTAGAAGAGCTGTTTCCCTTTTCTTGAAGACCAGAAAGCCCTGGCTCTGGCCCTAAAAAATATTTGTTAAAATCCATTGTTTTGGCTTTGATAATCCTTGAAAATTATTAGGCTTTCCACGTTTTTAGCTTGGCTGATGGGGTGATGCCCCTTGACATTTGATCCGAGGCAAGTTTTCTCATAGAAGAGCTGCAGGTCTTATCATTGAAAACTTGACAATTCTTGCCCTGGTCCTAAATAAGCTATTTTTGCGGTCTTTGAGAAGGTTTGTTTAAAAAATCACGTTAGTGGCTGAATGGGCTCTGAGGAATGGTCCTTAAAAAAACATTGGAGGTTATTTAAAAAAATCAGGATTATGGGTAGTCCTTCAGGAGATGGCTTTATTTTGATTGACCAAAAATTATAATTTTTGTTTTGGCATGTTTTATTAAATTTTTCTTACTCTTTTCTATTTCCAGTGTATCCTGCGATTGTCCTGGAACAGTCCTTATATTCCCATCAAAATTATATATAACCTTAAGTATGGTTTTAACACACAATGAGTTCGACAAACTTAATATAAACTAAATGCACTTTCCGCTAAAAACAACCAAACAAAACCGAATAACATCATCAAGCTGCTGCTACTGCTGCTGCTGTGAATTAAATGGTAAAAGTGCTGAAACAAAAACAACATGAATAACAACAGCAACAACAACAACATAAAAGTGAAATGCGAAATATAAAATTGCAATAGAAAAACATTTAAAATAACATCAAAAGCAAAACGTTGGGCGCCATTGTATGGCACGTGATGCTTGTTGCCTTGAAAAGACATTTGGCAACGTTACGGAGGATTTGGAGCTGTTCAACGCGGTAAAGGTGGTGCTGTGTGCGAGGAGTCAGCCAACCCCCATGTGGGCATACACACACACACCTCTGTACATAGCCACCAAGTAGTTCGAACTGCCACTAACGGCTGTTGCTGCCGCTGATCCTGGTGGTGGCCATAAAATTCTATGACTCTGAAAAAAAAAATTAACGGAATAATAAAACAACAACATTAAGTAGTACAACAAAAGACAACATTTTTAAGACAGAAGGAAACAAGGACACATAAAAACAAAATAACAAAAACAACAACAGCAACAACAAGAAAAACAAATCCCAACGCTAATAGTCGTCAGGTTTGTTGGGTGCATTTAAATGTTCAGCGAGCAAACAAGCTGGGAGCAACAGTACCTTGTTAAGGTAACTTATGGACATCATCCGGCAAAGAAATAACAATTCACAACAACAACAAAAATCATAAAAAAACAACAACAAAGAGGGAGAGAAAAAATAGAAAATAAACATTACCGAATCCGTACCAACCCTCCCCTACTCATGTTCGTGGAATTGTAGGGTAATCAAAATCGGAAGTATTGCACAACAACAACAAAAAACAACAACATCGCACGGTATTGGTGTTGTTGTGGGTCCCGTGCAATCGCGTCGTATTGTGTTGCATTTTCGAGTAGCGCGCTTCGCGACATGGCCGTCAGCAATATCGTGTGTGAATGGCTGAGGGCCCTCGGTTTGGGCCAATATGCCGAAAGTTTTCTCGACAATGGTTACGATGATTTGGAAATCTGCAAACAGGTTGGCGATCCCGATCTAGATGCTATCGGTGTTGAAAATCCGGCACATCGTCACAAGCTGTTGAAAAGTATACGACAGTTGCGTGAAAAGGGTGCCGCCTCGGTGTATTTCATGTTGAACGATCCCAACTCATTGTCGGGCAGTGCGGAAATATTATGTGTAACACCACCGCCAAATGATCTGGATATTGTCATACGAGAGCAGCTGGAAACGGATGGTGTAAGGCTAACCGCTCATCCATATTCGACACCGGTAAGTTGAGAAGATGAAATAAAATTTTTGTGGGTATTTAGACTTTTTTTCAAATTCCTTGGGGTTTTAAGGAGATTTTCGACTCAATTCCCCTGATGCTAGCCCACAGGAAAATTTAAGTAAAATAAAATAGCAACACATGTACAGATTTTTTTCTGGTCATATGGAAGAATAAATTAGCTTATTTTCGACTCTGGCAAACATACACACATCTGGGCGAGCTAGAAAAAAATTTCCTATAATTTTATTATCCATTAGGGGGATGAAACGGCAAATATGTCTTTGCAAACACCAACATCACCACCCTTGGCTAGCCATACATCCATCTACCCAACCATCCATCCATCCTTCCACTTGGCTTGCCAATTTGTGTGTGTCTCTGAAATTCAATGCCACCTCATCAAGTATTCCCATCTCTGGAGACTTATTTATTATTTAGCTGTCATTTCTTTTGTAGTTGTTGCTGCTCGAATTTTTATTTCGTTCGTTCCGTTGAACCCTTCCCTGAATTGAATTAAGCCATAAACTAAGTGAATTTTGGTTTTTATTTTTTTTCGTTTCGAATTTGTTTGGATTTTTTTTTGTAAGTTTTATGAAAATAAAAATATAACACGCATAAATTTATCATTTTTCAAAATAAAGTTGTTGCTGAGGTATTCTCCAAAGACCTCGAGAAGACTAATCCGATGATTGTCACCAAATTTGTGGCTAATAAGCATGACAGTCATTTGTCTTCGAATAAGAGAAAAGGAAAATGAAAAATATATAAATAAATTTCCAAAGAAAATTTGGCCACATTTTTTAGGGGAGAGGGGCAGGGGTGAGGCAAATATTAAATAGGACTTTCATATGTGTGAAATTTTTAATAAAAGAGAGATTTAGGGAAGTAGACATGTCCAACCACAGCAAATCGATTTATTGTTTAATTAGACCCTCTTTCATAAAGAAGGCCATGACGATCTTATGTGAGGTCGTACGGGAAAAACTGAATCCACTTCTATGGAGAGCTTCTATTTCCGACATTCCATTTGAAAAATAGATGGTCCTGTGGTGTTCTATGTTAAGACCTTTTTGGTTTCTATATGAGCAACTTCTGGTCTTCCATAAGTAAACTTTCTGGTTATCTATCAGAAGACTTCTATGTCTTCTTTCGAGTCTTCTATTAGAAGCACTTCGTGTCATCTATGAGAAAATCCAGCGGTCTTCTATAAAATAGGTTTAGAGCCTTTTGAAAGAAGATCTTGATAACTTCTAAAGACTTTGAGGTTTTCTATGAGCAAACCCTAAAGTCTTCTTTAAGAAATCCCTGAGGTCTTCTATATGAAGACCTTGAGGATTCCTACAAGAAGACCCTGAAGTCTTCTATGAGAAGTCCCTGAGTTCTTCTATAAGAAGGCATTGAGTATTTCTGTAAGGACTTCCTGAGGTCTTCTAAGAGAAGACCCTGAGGTCTTCCATATGACGACCTTGAGGATTTATGTAAGAAGACTCTGCGGTCTTGTATGAAAATACCTTGAGGCCTTCCATGAAAAGGCGTATTGCTCTTCTATAAGAAGACCGACTGGTTCTCTATAAGAAGACCTACTGGTCCTCTATGAGAAGACCATGAGCCCTTTGATGGGAAGACCTTGACGTCTTCTATAAGAATACTTTGAGTACTTTTTGGAGAGGACCTCCAGGTTTTCTAGAGGGAAGACCATCGTGTCTTCTATGAGAATAATATCGGGTCTTCTTTTGGAGAATATCTACTGATCTTCTGTGAGAAAACTTTTAGGTCTTCTGTAAAATCTATTTCTGGTCTTTTACTCCTCTATGAGATGATCTTGATATCTTTTTTTAAGGAGACCTTCGGAAAGAGAAACGTTCGGAGACTTATTTATTATTTAGCTGTCATTTCTTTTGTAGTTGTTGCTGCTCGAATTTTTATTTCGTTCGTTCCGTTGAACCCTTCCCTGAATTGAATTAAGCCATAAACTAAGTGAATTTTGGTTTTTATTTTTTTTCGTTTCGAATTTGTTTGGATTTTTTTTTGTAAGTTTTATGAAAATAAAAATATAACACGCATAAATTTATCATTTTTCAAAATAAAGTTGTTGCTGAGGTATTCTCCAAAGACCTCGAGAAGACTAATCCGATGATTGTCACCAAATTTGTGGCTAATAAGCATGACAGTCATTTGTCTTCGAATAAGAGAAAAGGAAAATGAAAAATATATAAATAAATTTCCAAAGAAAATTTGGCCACATTTTTTAGGGGAGAGGGGCAGGGGTGAGGCAAATATTAAATAGGACTTTCATATGTGTGAAATTTTTAATAAAAGAGAGATTTAGGGAAGTAGACATGTCCAACCACAGCAAATCGATTTATTGTTTAATTAGACCCTCTTTCATAAAGAAGGCCATGACGATCTTATGTGAGGTCGTACGGGAAAAACTGAATCCACTTCTATGGAGAGCTTCTATTTCCGACATTCCATTTGAAAAATAGATGGTCCTGTGGTGTTCTATGTTAAGACCTTTTTGGTTTCTATATGAGCAACTTCTGGTCTTCCATAAGTAAACTTTCTGGTTATCTATCAGAAGACTTCTATGTCTTCTTTCGAGTCTTCTATTAGAAGCACTTCGTGTCATCTATGAGAAAATCCAGCGGTCTTCTATAAAATAGGTTTAGAGCCTTTTGAAAGAAGATCTTGATAACTTCTAAAGACTTTGAGGTTTTCTATGAGCAAACCCTAAAGTCTTCTTTAAGAAATCCCTGAGGTCTTCTATATGAAGACCTTGAGGATTCCTACAAGAAGACCCTGAAGTCTTCTATGAGAAGTCCCTGAGTTCTTCTATAAGAAGGCATTGAGTATTTCTGTAAGGACTTCCTGAGGTCTTCTAAGAGAAGACCCTGAGGTCTTCCATATGACGACCTTGAGGATTTATGTAAGAAGACTCTGCGGTCTTGTATGAAAATACCTTGAGGCCTTCCATGAAAAGGCGTATTGCTCTTCTATAAGAAGACCGACTGGTTCTCTATAAGAAGACCTACTGGTCCTCTATGAGAAGACCATGAGCCCTTTGATGGGAAGACCTTGACGTCTTCTATAAGAATACTTTGAGTACTTTTTGGAGAGGACCTCCAGGTTTTCTAGAGGGAAGACCATCGTGTCTTCTATGAGAATAATATCGGGTCTTCTTTTGGAGAATATCTACTGATCTTCTGTGAGAAAACTTTTAGGTCTTCTGTAAAATCTATTTCTGGTCTTTTACTCCTCTATGAGATGATCTTGATATCTTTTTTTAAGGAGACCTTCGGAAAGAGAAACGTTCGGGTCCTCTTTGGAGGAACCTTCGGGTCCTCTATGGAGAAGACCTTCAGCTCTTCTATGGAGAATACCTCCAGCTCTTCTATGGAGAAGACCTTCAGCTCTTCTATGGAGAAGACCTCCACAGCTCTTCTATGGAGAAGACCTCCACAGCTCTTCTATGGAGAAGACCTCCACAGCTCTTCTATGGAGAAGACCTCCACAGCTCTTCTATGGAGAAGACATCCACAGCTCTTCTATGGAGAAGACCTCCACAGCTCTTCTATGGAGAAGACCTCCACAGCTCTTCTATGGAGAAGACCTCCACAGCTCTTCTATGGAGAAGACCTCCACAGCTCTTCTATGGAGAAGACCTCCACAGCTCTTCTATGGAGAAGACCTCCACTGCTCATCTATGGAAAAGACCTTCTTCTGCTTTTCTATGGGGAAGACTTTCTTCTGCTCTTCTATGAGAAGATTTTCAGGTTTTTTATGGGCAAGGTTTTTGGGTCCTCTATGAGAAGGCCTTGTGATCTTCTATAAATAAACCTTCGGGTCTTTCATATATAAGACCTACTGATCTTCTATGTCCTACTGGTCTTCTATAGAAATGTTCTTTGTTAGAAGACCTCTTTGTCGTTTTTATAAGAAGACGTCCCGTATCAGAACATTTACTGGTGTTTTATAAGCAGATATTGTGGTCTTCTATAAGAGGACCTTGTGATCTTTCTGTGAGAAAACTCTGTGGTCTTAAAGGGAAAATACCTACTTGCCTTCCGTAAAGAAGAATTTTGGGTCTTTTATTTTATTTGGAAAATAGATCAAAACGACCTATTTGGTGACACGTTTGAGGATTAAAATTTCTGACCTAAATAATCCCCGTATTGTTATCTGTAATATTTCCGAAGATACTATATACCTAAGATCGACATATTCCGAGGACTCCTAACCCAAAAATTAAAAAAAAGTGGAAGAGCGTAGAATCTGCTGTCTTTATTTTGGGTTACTTTTGCAATGTAAAACGGCGATACATGTGTCTTCTATTTTTAACTATTCTTTCACAATCCACCCGATTTTCTTGTTACTATTTTTGATGCTTCTTTGTGTTATTCAAAAACTTTTCTCCAATTGCTTCTAGAAATTAATTTCTTGATGTGAACACGTTCCTCCTGTTTTCTTTACTAATTTGATTTCATTCTTTCAATTCCTAATTTTCCTTTACATAAAGCCCACACACGATGTGTAAGATGGGGGTGAGGGGAAGGAAGCACCTTTTGTTTAATCATCAAATCTGTAACATAGTTCTTTGCTTTAGTTTACATTTCCCATTATTTTAGCTGCAGGATATAAAATTGTTTATTACTTTTCATCACACGTGGATGAAACATTTCATCACCCCACCCTTTCCCCAATTCCGAACACCCGCACACCCATCCGTTGAATCGTACAACTATTGCGGGGATATAATTAAGGAATTCCGGGTTATTAGGTGAGAAAAATGTTATGCTTTTCACTTCATTAAAACTGGCAACTAATGACGAACAGAGGAGGACACATCCTGATGATGAGTTAGTCAGTCAGCCAGGCAGCCATTCATGTCGCCATTCATTCATCCATTCAGAGGCCTCCTCCACACATACATATGCATGTTTGTATGTGTGTGTGTTTCTGGTAATTTTTCATAGAACTAGCTGCAATTTCTGGTTCTTTATTCATTCCGTCATAGTAGTTGGCAAATAATACAAATAAAATAGTTGACACATAAAGAGAGCGGGAGCGACGGGCCATAAAGGCAGTCACCACTGACAGACAATGTTTAACAAATGTAATTATGTCATAATGAAAAAGGCAAACACTAAGCCCCGACTAAAACAAAAGACCCGGAAAATAGTTATATGTGACAGAAGGCAAGAAGGGAGGCAGGACATGTTATGAAGCTAAATACATACAACTGATGTGAAATGGGCTATCAGCAAAAATGGCTGCGTCGGTGCACAGTGGTACGAGATTAATTTTTAACGATTTTTGTACCCTCCATCATTCTATGGAGGGTATATTAAGTTTGTCGTTCCGTATGTAACACCTCGTAATATTCATGATAGACCCTACAAAGTAAAGGATGAGATGAAGAAACTTCAGCAAACTTCAGACAGCTGAAGAAACGACTTGATCAAAACCTGCGTCGCAGAGGCCGAAAAATGGCTCGTGAGCTGAACATGTCGCAATATTTCATTCGGCAAATATTGAAAAATGAGCTCGGGGTAAAGCCATTGAAATTCCAAAAAGTGCAAGAACTTACACCGCAACAGAAAGAAAATAGACTCAAAAGAGCTAAAGATTTGCTTCGCTTGGCCGAAAGTGGTGAACTGCCGAAAACAACCGTTGTCCAGCAGTTTGTAAACAAACTTGCCAAAGAGGTCAGCTGAAAATGTGCACCTTCGGTTGGCCACCAGACCTCAAGCGCCGGCCATGGTGATGATGTGGGCCGCCATAACAGCCGATGGTCGCTCTCCGCTCGTATTAATCGACCGTGGCATCAGAGTAAATGCCGAATATTATCGCGAGGGTGTATTAACGGCGTGGCCACGCAGTAATTTTGGCCGCAGACCTTGGACATTCCAACAGGATTCAGCACCAACGCACTCAGCACGCGCCACCCAATAATGGTTAAAAAATAAGGTTCCTCGCTTCCTTTCCAGCGCACAATGGCCACCAAAATCTCCGGATATCAATCCGTTGGAGTATTGTGTTTGTAGGATTTTGGAAAGCAAGGTTGGCACTAAGCAATACCAAAGTGTCGATCCGGGAATGGGCCAAAATACCGCAGAGCAATATTCGAGCAGCGTGTGATGGTTTCATTGGAGAAGACCTACTAGTCTTCTATGGAGAAGACCTACTGGTCTTCTATGGAGAAGACCTACTGGTCTTCTATGGAGAAGACCTACTGGTCTTCTATGGAGAAGACCTACTGGTCTTCTATGACGAAGACCTACTAGTCTTCTATGACGAAGACCTACTGGTCTTCTATGTCGAAGACCTACTAGTCTTCTATGACGAAGACCTACTGGTCTTCTTTGGAGAAGATCTACTAGTCTTCTATGACCAAGATCTACTGGTCTTCTATGACGAAGACCTACTGGTATTCTATGGCGAAGACCTACTGGTATTCTATGGCGAAGACCTACTGGTTTTCTATGCCGAAGACCTACTGGTCTTCTATGTCGAAGACCTACTGGTCTTCTATGGCGAAGACCCACTAATCTTCTATGGAGAAGACCTTCTATGGAGAAGACCCACTCATCTTCTATGGAGAAGGCGAACTGGTCTTCTATTAGGAAGACCTACTGGTCTTCTATGGCAAAGATCTGCTGGCCTTCTATGGCGAAGACCTACTGGTCCTCTAAGGAGAAGACCTACTGGTCTTCTAAGGAGAAGACCTACTGGTCTTCTAAGGAGAAAAACTACTGGTCTTCTATGGCGAATACCTACTAGTCTTCTAAGGAGAAAACCTACTGGTCTTCTAAGGAGAGGATCTACTGGTCTCCCATGGAGAAAACCTTCCGACCATCCAGAACTTCTGTTCTTCTATGAGAATGGAGAAAACCTACTGATCTCCTGGAGAAGACGTACTGCTTTTCTGTGGATAAGACCTACTGGTTACCAGATTCCATCTCCAAGAAGAAAAAATGCGTTTCCAGAATTAGAGACAACATTTTCTAAAAATTCCGACATTTTTATTAAACTAGAGTTGTTCCAAATAACCTCTACTAGTTTGAGATTCACTTCAATTTTTACCATGAAAAAAAAAAGAGTTCTAAAACACTGTGCACCGGCGGTCCAGATGAAAAGTCAATCCTCACCTCCCCTCCCTCCTGGGAGTCACAAATAATTCGCATAATCCGACCGCCTTCTCTTATGTTGTTGTTGTTGTTGACATGATGTAGTTATTAATAAAATAAAACTATGAGGATTTATCAAAAACTAAAAAAAAACAACGACGAAGGCGGCAGGCGTGTAATTAAATTTGTCATGAATATGAAAGGAAAATGCAATGCTGGGCAAATCAGTAGCAGTTGCAGTCGTAGTAGCTCTGTATGCGGAAATAATTCCCATTTGTATGCTTTCGCATAAATTCAAATCACATTCACATTGCATTTTAAATAGCACTCGCTCGAACACACATACACACTCTCTCACTCACACAACGTCATTTTCTATATCCCGGATTCCATTCAACACCGAAATGAACATCGATGTGCTGAAAAATATATTTGTCACTGGATTATTCTATGCTTGTTCCCGAATCGTGTCGATGTGTGTATGTGTGTGTGTGAGTTAGTTTTAATGCAATCATGATAACACATTTTCATTTAATATACAAATACATACACACACACACTTACTCGCACTTGCTCTTTTGCTTACATAAAAATATCCCTTTGTGTGAACGTGTGAGTAGCTGTGTGTGTGTTTGTATTCAAATTACATTTTATTGGTACAATTTTCTTCCCCCGATGGTACTGACCTTAATTTTTATCCTTGCATACCTAGATTTTTATTGCATACTTGTAGCTTTTGTTGCTCCTGCCTCGGCTGCTGCTGCTGCATGTCGATGATATGTCAGAAACATCCATGTATGCCATGTAAAATTTAATCCTTAACAGAAAATGCATTGCCAGCCAGCCAGCCAGCCACTCATGGGGAGGGAGGCCAGTGTGTGTTACATGCACCCTGGTTTTGCTCTGGAGTACTGACTGCATTACCTAGCCATGGCAAGCATATTTTTCCACTATCATGGCAATCAGCTCAATTTTCAACACCCATACAAAGGCACGCACACACACACACCCCAATGCTCACACATAAGGGTGGTGTTGCTTCAATAAAACCAAAATATTCCTCTTTGCCATTATTATCAAATTCACCCTGCCTGCTTTACCTACACACCCACCCAACCATCCACCCCACCCATCACCACACCACACTGCAACAGATTTAACCATTTAACAACGCCAACTGAATTGATGATGTTCAATTCAGCTAGATATTGCAATTTTATCCCCCTCTCCACTCCCCTTCATTCCACCTATATCTGATGATGTGATACGAGGCTGTCGTCCTCATCCTTGCCGTCATCACTTCATTGCCCAGCTGTTACAATTCCATTGAAAAATATTCCTAACAACGACTCCAAAGCTGCTGCTGCTGCTGATATTAGTTTTTCCACCAAAATGTTTAGATTTTCCCGTTGCTTTGCTAATTGTGATAGAATCCCAACACGCTGTGTGATATCACGGTAGAGGTACAGTGGCTCACAGGGCCAAAATTCAATTTCATAAATATTACTGATTTCAAAAAAAAGTTTTTGGTATAAGAAAGTAAATATTTCATGTCTAGGGAGACCAAAAATTTGAGTCCTAATAATTCAAGACGTGGAGGTGGTATACCCCTGAGGATAAGTTTGCTATACCCTCAGACGTATGGCTAGTTATAAGCATATGGCTATAGAGGGTATATATCATTTGCTATGGCCAAAAACGCGCCTCGTCGAAATAACGGTTTTAGACTCTAGGTCTCTTTGGACTAAATCCGTTTTAGAAAATTTGGAGTCGATGTAGCGATGTCCGTCCGCCTGTCTGGCTGGTTGGTGCGCACTACGACTCACGAAGGGAGTATCCGATTTGGTCCAAACTTGGTACATCGTAATTTTATTATCAAACTTAGATCGAGTTCGGAAATGGACAATATGGGTCCACTCCTTCTGGTACCTCCCAGTGCTACGTCAGGTGCGAAAATTAACAATATCGGTCCACTCCATCCAGTACCACCCCCCCCCCCCCCTCACACACACAAAGCGTCAACATTTTGAATAATTATAACTCTTATAAATTGTGATGTAAGTTTCCGACTGTCTCCCAGTGCTACGTCAGGTGCGAAAATTAACAATATCGGTCCACTCCATCCAGTACCACCCCCCCCCCCCTCACACACACAAAGCGTCAACATTTTGAATAATTATAACTCTTATAAATTGTGATGTAAGTTTCCGACTGTCTCCTAATTACACGCATCACAATATTTTTAATAACCCAAGGTCTGCTGTGAAGATGGAATAAATCGGGCCGCTCCGTCTGGTACCTCCCCCACAAATCTTCAATTTTTTTAATAACAATGAAGCTCATAAAACTCTCAACTAACATCCGATTCCTTCCATATTTGGCACATCTCAATATTTCTATTAACATAAGATCTGATCTTAAGAAAGGATATATCGGTCCACTTCTTCTGGTACCTACCCCATAAAGGGTCGATATGTTCAAAAAAAAAAAAAAAAAACAATAATTCGATTTTGCTCCAACTTTGCAAAACCTAATATTTGCATCAGTGCTATTTCAGGTGCGAACATGAACAATATAGGTCCACTCCATTCAGTATCCCCCATAAAGGGACAAAATTTTGAATACTTATAACTCTTATGAAGTGTGATGTAAGTGTCCGACTGTCTTCAAATTACACACATCAGCATATTTTTATTTACCCAAGGTCTGCTGTAAAATTTCAAATTTCAAAATTTTGAATATCCACGAAGCTCATAAAACACGAAATTAACATCCGATTCCATTCAGACTTGGTACATTTCAATATTTCCATCAAACCCAGACCTGTTATAAATGTGGTAGAGATCGGATAATTTCTTCTGGTACCTCTCTCACAAAGGGCCAAAATTTTGAATAACTAAAACTAACGTAAAATCCAAAATAAGCATCTGGATCTCTTCATATTAAAACATCACAATATTTTTATTAACCCAAGGTCTGGTGCGAAAATAGAATATATCAGCCCACTACTTCTGGTACCTCCCCGACAAAGGGTCAAAGTTTTGAATATTCATGAAGCTCATAAAACGCGAAATTAACATCCGATTCCATTCAGACTTGCAACATCTCAATATTTCAATCAACACAAGATCTGTTCAACAAAAAAAATGGTAGAGATCGGATAATCTCTTCTGCTACCTCCCCAGTTTTTTTTCAAAGTTTTTTTTTTTTAATTTCATTGAATGATAGCAAAAAATGTCGGAAATAGCATTAAATATTAGAATAACTGTAGATTTCTTCGAATCGGTCACTTTTGGCACGAATTATGGCCTTCAAGCGGCCAATGAAATCGTCACAAGCTGCCCGAATGTTGCTCTACGGTATTTTGGCTCATTTCCAGCGAAGCGCTTGTTTGAGGTGATCGACACTTTGTTATTTTTTTGTGCCATCCTTGCTTTCCAAAATAATCCAGACACAATAGTTCAACGGATTGGTATCCGGAGATTTTGGTGGCCATTGTGAGCTGGAAATGAAGCGAGGAACCTCATTTTGTAACCATTCTTGGGTGGCGCGTGCTGAATGCGATGGTGCTGAGTCATGATGGAATGTCCAAGGTCTGCGGCCAAAATGTTTGCATGCACAAGGCTTTAATACACCCTCCAGAATATTTTCGCGATAATATTCGGCATTTATTTTGATACCACGGATGATTAATACGAACGGAGAACGACCATTGGCTGATATGGCGGCCCACACCATGGCCGGCGCTTGAGTTTTGGTGGCCAACCGAAGGTGCACATTTTCAGCTGACCTCTTTGGAAAGTAAATACGATCATTTTGTTTGTTTACAAACTTCTGAACAACGAATGTTTTCTCATCGGAGCGGAGAAAACCAAATTTGGCAGTTCACCACTTTCGGCCAAGCGAAGCAACTCTTTAGCTCTTTTGTGTCTATTTTCTTTCTGTTGTGGTGTAAGTTCTTGCACTTTTTGGAATTTCAATGGCTTTAAACCGAGCTCATTTTTCAATATGTGCTGAATGGAATATTGTGATATGTTCAGTTCACGAGGCATTTTTCGGCCACTGCGACGTGGGTTTCGATCAAGTCTCTTCTTTACTTTTCGAACCATTTCTGCTGATGTTGCTGTTTTCTTCCGTACACTTCCTTGACGTTGGGCTACGCGCTACACAGTATCACAGTAACGAGCGATGGTGCGAGACACAAAAGATTTATTCACATTTTAACGCTAGAGAGCTCTAACGATAGCCACTTGTGGTTCTCCAGTCAAATATAAAGAAATCACACTATCACGCTTGAATTCCATCACGAATAACTTTTTTTCTGGAAAATTCTACACAACATAATGAGCTGTCACTGCAATAATTTGGACAGATGTCGGACGAGTGGCGTAGAAATGACATCAGTCTGAACTTGGTTGCAGTTTTTTAATCTCACCCCGTACTTTGCATAATCTCACCTGAATTACGGCTTTAACCCTAAAATGTGTTTTAAAATATACGATTTTCCGGGTGTTAGGTAAGTTATGGACTTTTGGGCAAATAATTTTGTAGAATATTTTGACTTGTTACGATCTCGTTTAAATGGAGTTTTTATCCATATTTTCAAAAAGGGACCAAATAGACCCGTTTGTCTCGTCGCTTGAGGGTTAAAAATTTTAACCATCAAAATCTTTGTTTTGTTATCTGCAATATTGCCAAGGACACTATACACCTAAAACCAACTGATTCCAAGGAATCTTAATCCGAAAATATCAACAAATGTGGAAGAAGTGGAGAAAACTTACCTCCTCTATTTGGGATACTTTGCGGTGTAAACTCTGAAAACGCTACATGTGTCTGCCAGATTTTAGTTCTACTTTCATCATTTGCGGAATTTTTTCTTAATTATTTTTTTTCATATTCTTATGCATTGAGGCACTGTCCACCACCACCGTGTGGTACCTTTTTAATTTGCGAAAGGTGGTGGTGGTCGTGGCTCGAACCACGATATAGATATGCAGCTGAGTGAATGGATGGCTGAATGAATGGTTGCATCAAAAACTTCATAAATGTTCATTTATAGTTTTTTAATGTCCATCAGTTCGTCCTGCTGCGCCCCGCCTTCGCTTGCACTCCTGCCGGGGTGGCCGAGTGGAGTTTTAATTTTGTTTGAAAATACTTGGCTGCTTGGCTGAAGTTGTTATCATTAAAACGTCACATCCTTTTGTTGTCCTCCGCCATGGAGTAGAGTTAGGTTTTGTCGAAAAGCATGTTCGAGTTAGGGTATTGATAAATTGAGGCACTAACTGATAGACAGCAAGCAGAGCGGAATACACAGAGACAAATACTTATTACCCGGCCAAAAAAAAAAAAAAAAAAAAAAAAAAACGGGCAATAAATGACAATTAAGTTTTATGTCCAGCGTGTCCGGTAATAAGAGTCGGAGCGGACATTCTGATAAAGTGCAAATGAAATGGTTTCGGTGTTTTATTATCGGCCTGATGGCGATGGTGTTTTTATCATTTAAGTAACCTCGCACCACCTCACCCACTCTCCCTCTCTCTCCATCTCCTGCGCTGTTATCCTGTCATCCTTGCATTCGGGTATTTTAAAATAGAACACAAATTTTTCAATAACGTTCCTGGATTTTTCATTTTAATTATATTTTGCTGTTGTTGTTGTTTTGCGTTGCAACTAAAAGTAATTAATTGAACCTGGGAGTGGTTTTATGAGCTATGAGATATTCCAATTCAAAGGCATGCCACTCAATTTTTGTGACTACAGGTTGACAAAGTTTAGAATTTTCTAAATGCACTCCTGGAGGGTTGTTGGGCAAGGGGGGAGTGTAGTGGTGGCATGGCAATCCAATTTTTTTGTTTTCAGATGTTATTGGGCCATTGTGTTTCGAATTTTCGCTTATTTACACCATTTCAAATTGCTATCATTTTTCATCAACGAAAAAAAAGTATTCAGCTATACGGACTCCCTTTTTGATTGTGCACTTGATAACTCCCAACTAAATACAGCAACAACAACAAGGCAGGGGATTAAAAAATTTCCAAAGGAAACCTGAAATAACAACATTTCAGGATTATATTAAATTTACAATTGTGTTTGATAGCTCTGCCTGAAAGAAAAAAAGGAAAGGGGTTGTTTTGACTTCTGGACTGACTCCATTGTTGGAGGGCTTAGTTGCTGGGTTCGTGTTAGCTCGGCCTGAAAATTTCTTCTCTTAAGATGTTTTGTAGGTTTTTTTTTTCAAAACAGCTTTATCGTTTCCAAACCTAATCCCTTTTGACACAGTCAGCCATCACCTTTTGGGTGACTGGCTTCTATCCGCTTTTCTTAAATATGATTAAATTGTTGGATTCGCCACCAGCTGTGTTACGGGTATTTGAATCGTAGTTTTGATAACACTTGAATAGATGTCGGAAAATATGGAGGAGGGGGCAAGGGGGCATATTTGTTTTTTGGACTACCATTTTAAGTAATTGTTGAAAATTGTTTCGGGGGGCAAAATCAAACTGAATTTGGCTTTGGCGGATGGGAAAGACACAAAGACATGCAACGAAGTGGAAAAGTAGTAAATATTGAAAATAAATATTTATATTAGAAAAATATTCATTTTCTATGCTGCAAAACTTTTTTTCCGACCTAGTACACATAAATGGATAACGTTTTCCACAGAGCTTAAAAAATCAGACCAGATTTATGAATAATTATTTTAATCAAAATTCAGGATTATTACGCTGAGCGACAAAATTCAATATTTTCAATAATAACAGGGAAAATACAGCAGTTTATAAAAGCAGAGCTGAACGTAGGAAACATGTGTGTGGGCGTTTTGACATTTTACATTGGAAATTAACTTAAATGGAGGGGGCAAGTTTCCCCCTTCTTATACATTCTATGAAATTTTCGGAATAAGATTCCTTGAAATCCATGCATTTCTGGTATATAGTGACTTCGACACTATTATTCATAATAATACGATGATTACTTTGGCCGACAATTTTGGTCCTTTTTTTGAAAATATGGTTTAAAAGTCCCATTAAAACGGATCGTAGCAAGTCAAAGAAAAACAATTATTACAAAATTTTTTGTCATAAAATTCTACTATAGCCTCCAGAAGAAGTCCAAAGTCTAAATCTTACCTAAACGGCAGGAGTTTATATATATTAAACGCACATTTTAGGGTTAAAGCCGCGCGTAATGGGATTTTATGCAAAATTCTCCTAGAAGGAATCTCATTCTTTGAAAATGACGTCAGAGGAAAAAATATTCTTCATCAAATTTCACTATACAGGATGAGATAAAAAAACTGCAACAAAACCAAACGCCATATTTTTTTTTTAATTTTTTTTTGGATGAAATCAAAAAAAAAAAAAAATCGGAAATAGCATCAAATTTTAGAAAAGGTTTAGATTTGTTCGAATTGGTTACCTTTGGCACGACTTATGGTCGTCAAACGGCCAATGAAACCGTCACTCGCTGCCCGAATGTTGCTTTGCGGTATTTTGGCCCATTTCCGGCGAAGCGCTTGCTTGAAGTGATCGACACTTTGGTATTTTTTACTGCCAAACTTGCTTTCCATAATACTCCAGACACAATAGTCCAATGGATTGGTATCTGGAGATTTTGGAAATGAAGCGAGAAACCTCATTTTGTAACCATGCTTGGGTGGCGCGTGCTGAGTGCGATGGCGCTGAGTCCTGTGGGAATGTCCAAGGTTTGCGGCCAAAATTAATGCGTGCCCAAGGCTTTAATACACCCTACAGGATATTTTCGCGATAATATTCGGCATATTTTGCATTTCTGATGCCACGGTCGATTAATACGAGCAGAGAGCTACCATTGGATGTTATGGCAGCCCACACCATCACCATGGCCGGCGCTTGAGTTCTACGGCCAACCGAAGGTACACATTTTCAGCTGACCTTTTTGGCAAGTAAACACGATCATTTTGCTTCTTTACAAACTGCTGGATAACGGATGTTTTCTCAACGGAGAAAACCAAATTCGGCAGTTCACCACTTTCGGCCAAGCGAAGCAAGTCTTTAGCTATTTTGAGTCTATTTTTTTATGTTGAGGTGTAAGTTCTTGCACTTTTGGGAATTTCAATGGCTTTACCCCCAGCTCATTTTTCAAGCCATTTTTCGGCCACTGCGACGCGGATTTCGATCAAGTCGTTTCTTTACTTTTCGAACCATTTCTGCTGATGTTGCTGTTTTCTTCCGTCCACTTCCTTGACGTCGTGCTACGCGCTACCAGTATCACGATAACGAGCGATGGTATGAGACACAAAAGATTTATTCACATTTAAATGCTGGAGTGCTCTAACAATAGCCACTTGTGGTTTTCCAGTCAAATATAAAGAAATCACACTATCACGCTTGAATTCCATAACGAATAACTTTTTTTCTCTCTTGTAAACAATATAAAGAGCTGTCACTGGAATAATTTTAACATCTGTCGGACAAGTGGCTTAGAAATGACAGCAGTCTGAAGTTGGTTGCGATTTTTTCATCTCACCCTGAATACCCCATCTTCACAGCAGATGTTGTGTTACTAGAAATAATGGGATGTGTGAAATATGAAGAAAGACGGATATTTATTTCAGATTTTATAATCGTTTTGGTTATTCAAAACTTTGACCCTTTGTGGGGGAGGTACCGGAAGGTATAGTTGGATCTCTACCATATCTTGTGCTAATAGAAATATTCAGATGTGCCAAGTCTGAATGGAATCGGATGTTAATTTAGCGTTTTATGAGATTCATGGATATTAAAAATTTCGAACTTTCGTGGTGGAGGTACCAGAAGGGAGTGGACGCATATATCTTAATCCCTAATTTATAAAAATTTTAGGATTATAGGAAATTTAAAGACAATCGAACTCTCACATCATATTTTATAAGAGTTGTAATTATTCAAAATTTTGACCTTTTGTGGGGTAGGTACTTGATGGACCTGACCTAGCACTGACGCAAATATTAGGATTTGCAAAGTTGGAGCAAAATTTTATTATCCTTTCTTTTCTGTACAAAAAATATATTTTCTTAAAATTTCGGTCTTTGGTGGGGGAGGTACCAGAAGGATATAAATATTGGGATGTGTGAAATTTGAAGACAATCTGACTATTACATCATATTTTATGAGAGTTATGTTGACCATTTGTGGGGGAGGTACTTGACGGTGTAGGCCGATATTCTCCATTTTCGCACCTGACCTAACACTGACGCAAATATTAGGATTTGCAAAGTTGGAGCAAAATCGGATTATCGTTTTTCTTTCTGTGCATTAAAATATATTTATTTGTAAATTTCGAACTTTTGTGGGGCGGTACGAGAAGGGGTGGATAAATATTGCCCATCTCCGAACTCGATCTCAGTTTAATAGTAATATTTCGATGTACCAAGTTTGGAGAAAATCGGATACTCCCTCCGAGAGTTATCGTGCGCACCAGCCAAACAGGCGGACGGGCGGACGAACATCGCTGGATCGACTCCAAATGTCCTGAAACGGATTTGGTTCAAAAAGACATAGGGTCTAAAACCGTTATTTCGATGAGGCACTGATATATGCCCTCTTTAGCCATCTGGGTGAGGGTATAAATACCCCCCGATTTTAGTGAGGGTATAAATACCCCCCGATTTATATTTTCCAATCGATTTGGCTGAAAATTAGTATTTTTGTTTCTTCGAATTTCGTGCCTTACTCCCTGGAAAACATTCCGACTTTTCTCCAACAAAAAATTACGGAATTAAGTTTTACTATTTTTTTTTTGTAAAATAGTATCCGCTCTCCACGACAAAATTATTCACCACTGTATATAAACAGCGCATAAAGCTCATTCGATTTACTTCGAATACTATCAACACCACACCCACACACATTCTCTTTTTTTGGAGTGACCTCTTTAAGATCAAATCAAAATCGACACTCTTGTACCTTCGGAACATTTTCATCTCTCACCCACTTCATTAGTGATCCATTGACTTTTATTAAACACCATCATTAGTTGGAGTTCTGTTGATTGATTTCCATATGTAAATGTGATCTAGAAGAGAGCACCTAATGGCTGACAGAGCCTTAACTCCCAAAAACACACACAAAAACAAAAAAAAAAAACACAATAAATCAAAAGCTATTTAATGGCAAAACAACCAATCTGCCCATTGGGAATCCAGCGATCACAACAATCTAATGGTTAATGATTTACATGGAATTCAGGCATAACCTGGCCATTTGATTTCAGAATTCAAACAAATTAAACGGCAGCTAAATGCGGGTCATCATAGCAGCCATCGCTCCTTCCATGGCTTGCGCCCCAACCCACTAATGATGAACGAATTTTGTTGTTGTGACGGCTGATCATTTCCAATTTCTGGGAAGTCTTTAAGAGGAGAGCAGACGATGGAGATGGAGATCATCATCATTTGTATCATTAACACGTGGTGATGATGACGATGATCATGCTCTGATGCCACCACACATACATAGTTCACTGATCATTTGTTGGCCTCAGAGATGTGCGAAACAATTAAACGCTGGCAAAGTGAAACAAACAGCAACAACAACATCAGGAAAAAAACAAAACAAACATCCCAAAACGAAATAAAGCAAAAAGATTTATGACTTCATTCGGAGCAATAAATTACATCAATTGTAGACATCAGCGTCGTCCGTCGGCAGCATTTTACATCAGATGCTCCAAGAGTCTTCCTCCTCATCTGTAGCGAGAGAGAGTAATTGCATCAGCAACACTTTGCTTGGGAACTTACCCTGCTTGCTACCCAGTATCCCCATCATTTGATGGGGTTATAAACAAGCAATGAAAAATCAATAAAACGACAACGACTTTACTTCGTTGATCCCCCTTGTCCACCCTCCATGTTCATCGTCGTCTTCGCCTTCTTTAACTCATTTAAATACTTTTAATTGGAGTTGGTTTCTGATGTAGAACTCTTTCATCGTTTATTATTATCGCGACGATGCCATAAAAATGCAATGATACTCCCAAACAATATCGTCTTTTGTGGATGCAGTGCTTCCATCTCCCGTCTCTCTCTCTTTTTGTTGGGATGACAAGCTGTGGTGGCAACCCAGGAGGGAGATGCCCTGCATGATATCTCTTTTAAGACATTGGGGTGGAATGAGTGGGGAAATGTAAATAAATTATATTACACACGATTGTGGATAAAAATATATTATCCACGATTGTGGATAGAAATTTATTATCCATGATTGTGGATAAAAATATATTATCCACGATTGTGGATAAAAATATATTATCCACGATTGTGGTTAAAAATATATTATCCACGATTGTGGATAAAAATATATTTTCCACGATTGTGGATAGAAATTTATTATCCACGATTGTGAATAAAAATATATTATCCACTATTGTGGATAAAAATATATTATCCACAATTGCGGATAAAAATATATTATCCACGATTGCCGATAAAAATGTATTATCTACGATTGATGATAAAAATATATTATCCACGACTGTGGATAAAAATATATTATCCACGATTGTGGATAAAAATATATTATCCACGATTGTGGATAAAAATATGTTATCCACAATTGTGGATAAAAAGTATATTATTCCCAATTGTGGATAAAAATATATAATCCACGATTGCGGATAAAAATATATTATCCACGATTGTGGATAAAAATATATTATCAACGATTGTGGATAAAAGATATCCACGATTGTGGATAAAAATATATTATCCACTATTGTGGATAAAAATATATTATCCACAATTGCGGATAAACATATATTATCCACGTTTGCGGATAAAAATATATTATCCACGATTGTGGATAAACGTATTATCCATGACTACGGATAAATATAATGTACACGCCTGTGGATAAAAGAACACTGTGCAACACTGTGATTCTCTATGGAGTAGTTTCCGAAGGAATGGGCCAATATTGTCCATTTCGTTTCGGACCTAAATAAATATGATATAAATATTTCGACGTGGCAGGTTTGGACTATATGGTTACTTCCTTCACTTTATATGAGATATGAGATAATTTTAAGAAAATGTTAAAAAGTGCGTGATTTACAACGCGTCCGTCCGTCCGTTCGTCTGTCTGACTGGCTCATGCCCACGATAACTCTCGAAGGGAGTATCTGATTTGGTCCAAACTTGGTGCATCGTAATATTATGGTCAAACTTAGAACGAGTTCGAAGATGGGTAATAGCGGTCGACTACTTCTGGTACCTCCCCCACAAAACGTCGAAATTTTGAAAAAAATATATTTTCCGCACAGAAAGAGAAAGGATAATCCGATTTTGCTTTAACTTTGCATATCCTAATATTTGCATCACTGCCAGGTTAGGTGTGAAAACGGACAATATCGATCAACTCCAACGGGAGGCATTTGATGGTTCAAAATTTTGAATAATTTTAACTCTCATAAAATGTGATGTAAGGGTGCGATATTCTTCAAACTGCACACATCACAATATTTTTCTTTATCCCGCCCACCCAAGGGTCAACATTTTGAATCTCAATGGAGCTAATAAAACACGAAATTAACATCCGATTGCATTCAGACTTGCCACATCTCAATATTTCCATCAGCAAGAGATCTGCTATAAAGATGGGTCAGATCGGATAATTTCTTCTGGCAACTCCCCCCACAAAGGGTCAAAGTTTTAAATAACCAAAACGATTATAAAATCTTAAATAAGCATCCGGTTCTCTTCATATTTCACACATTCCATTATTTTTACTAACAGAAGATTTGCTGTGAAGATGGGATACATCGGACCACTCCTTATGGTACCTCCCTCACAAAGGGTTAACATTTTCAATATCTATGAAGATCATAAAACGCGAAATTAACATCTGATTCTATTTCAGACTTGGTAGATCCCAATATTTCCCTTAACACAAGATCTGTTATAAAGATGATCGAACCATTTCTTCTAGTACCTCTTCCGCAAAGGGTTCAAGATTTTGAAAAACAAAACGCTCAATCGGAAATTGGATTTCAAATGGCAAATGAAACCGCCACACGCTGTCCGAATGTTGCTCTGCGGTATTTTGACCCATTCCCGGCGAAGCGCTTGCTTGAGGTGATCGACACTTTGGTATTTTTTAGTGCCAACCTTACTTGCAAAATACTCCAGACACAATAGTCCATCGGATTGGCATGCGGAGATTTTGCGCGCTGGAAATGATGAGAGGAACTTAATTTTGTAAAAATTCTTGGGTGTTGCGTGCTGAGTGCGATGGTGCTGAGTCCTGTTGGAATGTCCAAGGTTGGCGACCAAAATGTTTGCGTGCCCAAAATGTTACACCCTCCTCAATATTTTCGTGAAAATATTCGGCATTTATTCTGATGCCACTGTCGATAATTACGAGCGGAGAGCGACCATCGGCTGTTATGGCGGCCCACACCATCACCATGGCGGGCGCTTGAGTTCTGGTGGCCAACCGAAGGTGTATATTTTCAGCTGACCTCTTTGGAAAGTAAACACGATCACTTTCTTTGTTTACAAACTCCTGGACAACGAATGTTTTCTCATCGGAGAAAACCAAATTCGGCAGTTCACCACTTTCGGCCAAGCGAAGCAACTCTTTAGCTCTTTTGAGTCTATTTCCTTTCTGTTGCGATGTAAGTTCTTGCACTTTTTCGAATTTCAATGGCCTTACAGTGAGCTCATTTTTAATATTTGCCGAATGGAATATTGGGATATGTTCAGCTCACGAGACATTGTTCGGCAACTGCGACGCGGGTTTCGATCAAGTCGCTTCTTTGCTTTTCGAAGCATTTCTGCTGATGTTGCTGTTTCCTACCGTCCACTTTCTTGACGTCGTGCTACGCTACGAGTATCACGCTAACGAGCGATGGTACGAGACACAAAAGATTTATTTACATTTAAATACTGGAGTGCTCTAACGATGGCCACTCGTTGTTTTCCAGCCAAATATAAAGAAATCACACTACGACGCTTGAATTCCATCACGAATAACTTTTTTTTCTGGAAAATTCTCACCAAAATGCTTTTGTACGCTTGTAAAAAATATAATCAGCTGTCACTTGAATAATTTTATCAGTTCTCGGACGAGTGGTGTAGAAATGACAGCAGTCTGAAGTTTGTTGCTGTTCTTTCATCTCACCCTGTAGGGTTCCGGATTTTGAAAAAACAAATACGGGTTTTTGTCTGCAATATTGCTAAAGGAATCCAAGGAATTCCAAGGAATCTTAATCTGAAATTTTCAAAAAAGGGGGAAATTGCCCTCTTTTTTCAGGTTACTTTTCGATGTAAAGTTTAGAAACGCCGATATATGTATCTCCTTTTTTACCTCTATTTTCACAATCTGCTGGTTTTTACCAATAATTATTTTTTCTGTTGCACGGTGTAAATATCCAATTTTGTGGAAATTTTTCCTTACAAAATACCCCCTCTTCCTTCACCCATTCGCATTTCACTCCAACCCAATTTCCTAAAATTATCTTATTGGCGATGTAGCCAAATCTTATCCATTTACGGCAGCCAACACCACTTACATCTTGTCGAGGAGAGCCAAGGAGGCACATTGTCCCGACAATTGAGGTGTTGAGTGCTGCTGTGCTTACACGAGAACTTCTCAATACCAACGAGATATTGTTTGAAAATTATTCCAGTTCTTTTGCGGCGTTTTCTTGTGTTCACCACAAAAACACAAAGACAACAATTGGTGGTGTTGTTTTCCTTTCTCTTCCCTTTTTTGTTTTCATTTTCCTTTTTGCGTTTTCTTTGGATAACTCAAAGGAACTCCATTTTTGGTGTAAGAACAAGTATAAGCCTACTCTTATTACAAATTGTTCTTTGGAGGATGATAAGATAGTCAGCCAGTTGTCTGTCTGTGGGCTGCGAAATGAGGTGGGCTCTATTTACAGATGGCCAGAAAAAAAGCGTTATTGTTGTTCTCTTTTGGCGTTTTTATTTTCGGTGTCTGTGTTGGGAAAATTATTCCTTATCACTTTTGCAGTGTTAAATAATGTCGAGTCGAGTCAAGTATTTGGAATAATGGCCTGGCTTCATTCGTTGCCATAACTTTGTGCCATTTTTATCCATCGATTTGGGGAAGAGGTCTGGCCAGTTGTAAAGAAGCTGTTGAAACGCAACGAAGAACAAGACAAGGCAAAAAAATAACAACGAAACTTTGTCCTCTGCAATGCAGTGACTTCTTGAGAAATATCAATGATTTAACACTTGGCCAATGGCTCCCTGCCCTGCTGGGCTGTTCAAAATTCAGCTATTCGAAATAAAATGGTGTTTGAAGAAATTGCAAAAAGAAGCTCGAACAAGTAACTCACTATTACTTTAATTTCTATTCACTTTCTTCTTTTTTTTTTGCATTTTCTTGACGTTGGCGAAAATAACGCAATGACGAGAAATGAATGACTGAATGAAGTTATTCATTATTCCTTCATTTGTTATGATTTGTCTGCACTTGTTCAGTTTTCAAAGCGCAAAAAAAATTAAATAAATGGAAAAGTTTGAATGCAAAAGAACTTGGGTTTTTTTTCGAACTAGAATCATGTTCTGAATTTAATAGAAATTTATCATTACTGATTGGAGTCATTTGTTGAACTGGCACGAAGATTGAATTTTTAAAACATTTAAATTATTTCAATTTATAATTTGAAGACAGCGACAGCATAATTTTAGCCCCCCGGTGTCTTCAATTTGCACATAGTAATTAATAAATTACATCCTTTGGGGGTGGTCTCATTTAAATATTTTAAATTAAGTACATTTTATAAAAGAAAGTGAAACACTGACAAATAGGGTAGCAGATATGTTGTACTATCTGCACAATCCCTATAAATGTCATGAGTTTCTCAGAATGTGGTTGCCATCCTTCTTTGTCTATTTATCACCTATTGTGTCATTAAATTTAAAACTAATCTATTTATTTCTCTCTATTTTAGGTAAGTTCTAAACCCATTTAAAAATAAAAATCATCAATTTTTAATTAATTTGGTAAGTTTTTCAAGTTTAGATATCTTCAGTTTCCTTCAAAGACTTTGTGTTAATGAATGCTGCATACTTTTAGGCGGTTGACCAAATATCACATGTTTTAGCAACAAGTCAACTGTGTGTATTTCATTTTTATAAAATTATATCAGTTCTGGGTTGTAAATGAAAAGGAGATGTATTATACCCTCAGCCATATGTATAGAGAGGGTGTATATCATTCGAAGCGTGCTTCATCGAAATAACAGTTTAAGGCCGTTTAAAATCGTTTCAGGACATTTGGAGTCGATCTAGCGTTATTCGTCCGTACGTCCTTCCGTCCGTCTGCCTGTCGGAGATGGGCAATATCGGTCAAATCTTCCCACAAAATGTCGAAATTTTCAAAAAAAAAAAAAAAAAAAACCAATTTCAGACTGCTGTCAATTCTAAGCCACTCGTCCGACAGCTATTAAAATTATTCCAGTGACAGCTCATTATATTGTTTACAAGCGTACAAAAGCATTTTGGTGAGAATTTTCCAGAAAAAAAGTTATTCGTGATGGAATTCAAGGGTGACAGTGTGATTTCTTTATATTTGGCTGGAAAACTGGCTGGTTGGCTATCGTTAGATCACTCCAGCATTTAAATGTAAATAAATCTTTTGTGTCTCGTAACATCGCTCGTTACCATAATACTGGTAGCGTAGCCCGACGTCACGGCAGTGGACGGAAAAAAAACAGCAAAATCAGCAGAAAGGGTTCGAAAAGTAAAGAAGCCACCTGATCGAACCCCGCGTCACAATGGCTCGTGAGCTGAACATATCGCAATATTCCATTCGGAAAATATTGAAAAAAGCCACTGAAATTCCAAAAAGTGCAAGAACTTACACCGCAACAGAATAAAAAAAGGCTCATAAGAGGTAAAGAGTTGCTTCGCTTGGCTGAAAGTTGTGAACTGCCGAATTTGGTTTTCTCCGATAAGAAAACATTCGTTGTCCAGCAGTTTGTAAACAAACAAAATGATCGTGTACTTGCCAAAAGAGGTCAGCTGAAAATGTGAACCTTCGGTGGGCCACCAGAACTCAAGCGCCGGCCATGGTGATGGTGTGGGCCGCCATAACAGCCGATGGTCGCTCTCCGCTCGTATTAATAGACCGTAACGTTAGAATAAATGCCGAATATTATGGCGAAAATATTCTGGAGGGTCTATTAAAGCCTTGGGCACGCAAACATTTTGGCCGCAGACCTTGGACATTCCAATAGGACTCGGCACCATCGCTTTCAGCACGCGCAACCCAAGAATGGTTACAAAATGATGTTCCTGGCTTTATTTCCAGCTCACAATGGCCACCAAAATCTCCGGATATCAATTCGTTGGACTATTGTGTCTGGAGTATTTTGGAAAGCAAGGTTGGCACTAAAAATACCAAAGTGTCGATCACCTCAAGCAAACGATTCACAAGGAAACTTAAACTTATTCTACAATTTGATGCTATTTCCGAACTTTTTAATCTTTAATTCATATAATTGGATATCAATGTTCGATTTTCTTGTTAGTTTGCCCATATAAATATTTTTATCGGTATTAAATGAAGTATGAAAATGGAATACTTCGGTCGACTATATCTGGTACCTCACGCACCTTTTGATATTTTTTAGAAATTATCACTTATCTCATATAATCTGAAGGACGTTGACGATATACTCGTGGTCCAAACCTGGCACATCGCAATTTTTATATCATATTTAGTTAGGTCCAATAGGAAATGGACTATATTGGTCCATTCCTTCGGAACCTACTCCATATAGGGTCAACAATATGAATAATCATAACAGAAGTCAGAATAGATTGAAATAATCGATAATTGGCTAAGGGTCAATACCGTTCCTAGATTTTTCATTTTAATTATATTTTTGTTGTTGTTGTTTTGCGTTGCATCTAAAAGTAATTAATTGAACCTGGGAGTGGTTTTATGAGCTATTAGATATTCCAATTCAAAGGCACTCAATTTTTGTGACTACAGGTTAGTTAAGATTATTATTCTCCAATAAGTCGGTTCCTTTCAGAGAATATGTCAATTGAACTACTTCATTTCAGAATGACGCAGCTCCCTCTTTCAAAAAGGGATCGAAATTGTTTCTCTACAATTACTAAAAATTTAATAAACATTTTTTATCACAAAATGATCACATTTCAAAGTGATTAAAATGTCAATGTATGAAGCATACTTTTAGGCATTTCATACAATTGTATGATTTCTTCTTTAAGTGTTCATTGTGAATTTAATTCACACTGTATGTCTTTGTTTAAGACCTCATTTTCCGTGGAATTAGATTCTTTTCATAACAGTTTGAAAAGAAAACTTTGACCTCTTAATTAGGGCCCGATTAACATTTCTCTAGAATTCCTGAGAACCTCAATTATTTTCGTTCCCTAAATGTCATAAGTCTCAACTTGTTAGCAATTTTGATTATATCCTTATGTGTTTGTTTTTCTTTTGGTTTCCCATCCATTAACCTACAAAAATATCCTTGAAATTCCACAATAGAAAGACAAACACACTGATACATTTTGATAAATTTCCTTTAAATATGCAAATGCAAATGTTTTGTTAATTCCCATTATCATTTCTTGCCAAACAATGACCGGGCAGGCAATCAGGATACAATTCAGCGAAGATTTAACAGTAAATGAATTCCAAATGTTGTGTTTTGATGACATTTTTCCTGGGAAAATTACCTGGCAAATTTATGCAAAGAAGTTATTGGCTTTGTTGTTACTTTTTTGTTATTGTCTTTTTTTGTAGAAAAAAGGACTTGATGGAGAAGTCCTTTGATTACAATATATAACAAAATAAACATAAAAATACCCAAAGACTTAGTTTTTCAATTTGACCTTAGTTTGTTTCTTTTCGGCTGAGGACAGGAGATCTTATTTTGAACAACATTTAACTATTCAACCAATAAACCATAAACTGCTGCTGACCAACAATAAACGAAAAATCGAATAGAGAACAAAAAAATATAAAATTTTTCATTTCAAGTGGTTTAGTGACCGACCTCTTTCAATATCCTTCAGAATTGTACAAAAAATGTTTGAAATAAAAAACCCAATTTATTATACACTTGAAATGAACTCTGCTCTCCAAATGCGCTCTCGCTTAACGATTTTGTACGGCGAAATGTTACATCAATTGTTGAGAGTCCTTTCGTTGGAAGGGGGGAGATTTTTGGAATAGCTACTTGGCCGTTTTGCCATTCAATTCCTCGCTAGATGAGAAATTGCATTGTTCGCCCGGACTTACCAAGCCAAGGGCCCACAACCCACATCCGCAAAACCACGTTTCATCTAACACGCAAACACACTCACTCGCTCGTTCGCCCGCTCGCTCTGTGCTGTTCCACTTCCACTTTAACAGTTGCAATAAAAATTCAAGAATATCCTCAAATAAATTTCTGTCAACTCTGTTAAGTATGAAATTGAAATCGATTAAACTACATTTCTATTTATTTTACAATATGCAAAAGGATAAAAATCAAATAAAACTGAAATTCCTTGTCGTCCTTTACTTTGTTGCAGAAATGAAGGATGGAAGGGGACGTCGTGAATATCCTTTATTATTTTCATTCTTACATTTGCCTAGATTTTTGTGACAATTGTGCCTCCTTATGCCTCATGAAATTGGGGTTTATGTGTGAGAAAAGTTTAGGGGAGGCATATTTTTCAAATATTACAAAAACACTGAACGAAATTTTTCAAGGACTTTCCGGGCTTAAAATGGGATTTTTATTAAATGTCTTTTTAAGGATAATGGATTTTTAAAATATTTCCTAGGCATTCAGAGCTGCAATTGTAGACCGCTGGGCTTAAGGCCATGGACTTTTTAAAAATAGTTTTTAAGGACTTTCTGTGTTTTTCCAATATTTCTCAAATGAGCTTAGACGTCACAATTGTATTTTTTTGAGCATTTTTAGAAAGACCTTCAGAGTCTTAATCTTTAGGAGAATATTTCAAAAGACTTTCAGATCCGTTGTGGATTTTTGAAAATATTTTTGTGAAGGCCTTTTAGAGACCTAATCTTGAATGTTAGCAAAATTCTGAAAGGATTTTCGACGTCCTAATTGTAAAATTTACTTTCAGTGTAGTTTTTTACGAAGCAACTTGCAGGCTTATTTTTTTCTGAAGGACTTTCGAAAAGAAAATTCACTAGATTTTTATGAATATTTCCAAAGTACTTTCTTTCGGAGCTATAATAGTTGTTTTTTTTTTAATTTTTCAAAGGATTTGTGGAGCCATCGTAGATTTGATTACTTTTTGTAAAGGATTTTCAAAGGACTTTTTGAGTAATAAACAAATTATTTAGGAATGATTTTCACAGGACTCTCTGAGACAAAATCTTTGATATTACAAATATTTTTGTAAGAAGGACTTTCAGAGCTGTAACTCGAATTTTTAACAGTATTTTCCAAGGAATAATCGTGCATTTTTGCGAAGGAGGACTTTTTTTTCAAATCAAATTCAACGCCTTGATTTTGGATTTTTAAAAATATTTCTCGAAAACCTTTCAGAGTCCTAATTGTGGATTTTTAGTTGTAAAATTCGAAGGACTTTCAGAGCTATATTCGTGGATTTTTTTCGAAAGACTTTCAGTACCTTAATTGTGAATATTTAAAAATATATTTCTCGAAGGACTTTCGGATCTATATTCGTGTATTTTTTAAGGACTTTTAGATCTTTAATCGTGGATTTTTAAAAATATTTGTCGAATGACTTTTCAGACCTACATTCGTGGACTTTTAAAGACATTTTTAAAAAATATTTTTTGAAGGATTTTTTTTTACTCTGATCGTGGCTTTTTTCTCCATGTACTTTTGGATAGGCATTCAGAGAATTTGAGATCATTCAAACTGAATTTTTCCAAAGTTATAATTCTTGATTTTTAAAAGAATTTTCCAAATGACTTTCAAGGACTTAATTGTTGATTTTTTAAATATTTTTCCGAACGACTTGCAGTAACTCAATTATGGGTTTTCAAAATATTTTCCGAAGGATTTTCAGAGACCTAATCGTGGATTTTTAAAAAAAATTTTCGAAGCACTTTCAGAGACCTAATCGTGGATTTTAAAAATATTTTTTCGAAGCACTTTCAGAGACCTAATCGTGGTTTTTTAAAATAATGCCTCATTGTGGATTTTGAAAATAATTTTTCGATGAACTTTCAAAGACCTAATCGTGGATTTTTAAAATAATTTTTAAAAATAATTTCAGTGACCTTATCGCGGATTTTTAAAATAATTTTCGAAGGATATTCAGACCCCTAATCGTGGATTTTTAAAATAATTTTCGAAGGAATTTCAAAGATCTAATTGTGGATTTTTAAAATAATTTTTCGAAGGACTTTCAGTGACCTAGTCGTGGATTTTTAAAATAATTTTTCAAAGGACTTCCAGAGACCAAATCGTGGATTTTTAAAATATTTTTCCGAAGGACTTTCAGGGACCTAATCGTGGTTTTTAAAAAATAATGTTTCAAAGGACTTTCCCACTTCTAATCGTGGATTTTTAAAATAATTTTTCGAAGAACTTTCCCACTTCTAATCGTGGATTTTTAAAATAATTTTTCGAAGGACTTTCCCACTTCTAATCGTGGATTTTGAAAATAAATTTTCGAAGGACTTTCAGACACCTAATCGTGGATTTTTAAAATAATTTTCGAAGGAATTTCAAAGATCTAATCGTGGATTTTTAATATATTTTCAGAAGGACTTTCCCACTTCTAATCGTGGATTTTTAAAATATTTTCAGAAAGACTTTCCCACTTCTAATCGTTGATTTTTAAAATATTTTCAGAAGGACTTTCAAAGACTTAATCGCGGATTTTGAAAATAATTTTTCGAAGGACCTAATCGTGGTTTTTTAAAAGAATTTTTCGAAGGACCTAATCTTGGATTTTAAAAGAATTTTTCGAAGGACCTAATCGTGGATTTTTAAATAATTTTTCGAAGGACCTAATCGTGGATTTTTATAAGAATTTTTCGGAGGACCTAATCGTGGATTTTTATAAGAATTTTTCGGAGGACCTAATCGTGGATTTTAAAAAGAATTTTTTCGTAGGACCTAATCGTGGATTTCAAAAGAATTTTTTTTGAAGGACCTAATCGTGGATTTCGAAAGAATTTTTTTCGAAGGACCTAATCGTGGATTTCGAAAGAATTTTTGGAAGGACATTCAAAGACTCAATCGTGGATTTTAAAAGAATTTTTCGAAGGACCTAATCGTGAATTTAAACAAGAATTTTTTCGAAGGACCTAATCGTGGATTTCAAAGAATTTTTTGAAGGACCTAATCATGGATTTTTATATTTTTCAAAGGACTTTCAAGGACTTATGCAATTGTGGATTTTCAAAATAATTTTTCAAGGACTTAATCCTGGATTTCAAAAGAATTTTTCGAAGGACCTAATCGTAGATTTTTAAAAGAATTTTTCAAAGGACTTATGTAATTGTGGATCTTCAAAATAATTTTTCAAGGACTTAATTTTGGATTTCAAAAGAATTTTTCGATGGAATTTCAGTGACTTAATCGAGGATTTTTAAAAAAAATTTTCAAACCTAATCTTGGGCTTTTTAAAATAATTTTTCGGTCAACTTTCAGTGACCTAATCTTGGATTCAGAAGGACATTCAAAAATTTCCGAAATGTACTTTTTGGAGGATTTTCAGAGATATAATCCTATATTTCGGTGAATATTTTTCGAAGGTCATTCAAAAAATTTTCGAAATTTATAGTTTGGAGGACTTTTTGAGCTATAATCCGTGGATTTTTGGTGAATATTTTTCGAAGAACTTTCAGAGCCTTTATTTTAATTATTTGGAAGAATATTTATCGACGAACTTTCAGGGCATCGTGAATTTTGAATTTTCTTAATGATTTTTTATAAGTCCTTGAGTCCTGCGGTTCATAAAGAATTATAAATTACACGAGCCCTTCGTATCTTTGAGATCTATAAGCAAATAGTTTAAAAATGCCAGAAGAACTATTGGATTTTGAGATAATAATCAGGAAGGATCCACCAAATTGTGTATTCTTAAATAAAGGTTCCCTGTAGCTCCTTTAGAAAATATTTTTTTAAAATCCCACAGGTTTTCGATAAAATATTTCTAAGAAAACTGCCAGTCGTTTTATTTCTTAAAGAAATATTAAAGAAAAAGACACGAACCTTGTGGGTTCTTGAGAAATTATTTAAAAAAAGTCATGAGCTTGTAATTTATTGTTCCTGGAAAAAAATATTAATAAAAATCCTCCTATCCTATCACGCAAAGTTTGGGTCCGTTGGAAAATATTTTTAATATCTGTGATTTTTGTTATGTGGATCTTTGATAAAAACAAAAAAAAAACAAATACTTCAAATCGCAAACTATCCTTTGATCAAGGTCTATAGGGGTCCAAACTATAGGGGTCCTTTGGTCAAAACTTTACAAAGGCCTTAATAACGTTCGACCTAAGAGCCCAAAACTTCTTTCTGATTTTTATGTACAAATCGAGCAAATCCATTTAGTATTGTTCACAGCCCAGACTGGTTATAAGAAAGGGAAACTATAAGAAAATTTGCAGCGAATTTGGAAAAATGTTAAATTTTTCAAAAATTATCAAATTTTTTTATTAACAAAAAATAATATATTTTTTATGGGACATAATGAATATACAAGTTCCTTTTGTTCAGAGACTCAGAATAATTCTTCCCTTGAAGATTTCTCACACAAAGTACCGCTTTAACCCTAAAGTGTCTTTAATATATGTATATGAATTAAGTTTTAGACATTTGATGTCTTCTAGTACCCAGGATTTTATGACAAATATAGAATATTTGGTCCCCGAGGAGTTGTTGACCCTTTTTCGAAAGAGGACCCCAAAGATCCATTTTTTGTCTCGCGTTAGGGTTAAGATTTTTTTCAGAATAATTCTTGTGGTTTTATCTGCAATATTGCCGAAGACACTATACATATATCAAAATTCAAGGTATTCCAATAAAAATTTACTCTCACACTATACTTTCTCTCAGTGTATCTCACCGACTCTCCCCTCCAATATTGTGCGTATGCAGTTCAGATTTGTGACCCTTTCGAGTGCCAAGAACCAGCAAGGTAATGGTGTGGCCTGGTGTGACCCACAAAATCTTTCCCCCAAAATAGTTGAAGAGCCATATCAAATCTAACACAAGGCAACTCCTGGAGGGGCTGGTCGTAGCCACCTACCGACCGACCACTTCTTTGCGTTTGAATACCTTCAACTCGTCATAGTCATCCTCGTCGTCGTCGTATTAGCATGAACGTTTTGCTATTTCAAATATGACTAAGACGCTAAGGATATTACACTACTTACATGTAAAGTAGTTGGTACAGGAGTACGCTTATAGACACAGTTAGATGTCCTCGTCCTCGTCGTCATCATCATCAGCATCATTGCTGCTGCAAAAAAAAATTATAGAAAAACGCAGGCAAATTGAATTTCTCAAGAGTTATACTAACAGCAGCCGGAGTAGCAATAGTTTTCTTGGGAAATGGCTGTAAGGAAATCCACGAAGCCATGGTTGAAATGTGCCATGGCATGGGATGATACTTTAAACAAGTGCACAAAATAAGAAATAATAAAATAATCCTCCAAAAAGAATAGAAAAAAAGGAATGAGTGAACGAATGAAGTAAAAGAAAAATGTCTACAATCAAGACCATAAAAGCAAGGCACGAACCAATTTTATTGCCAATATGTATGGCAGATTGTTTGTCTTTGGTGGCGGGAAAATCGAAGGGAGGCGGGGAGAGGTAGGCAAGTAAAAACGTTAACTACCCACAAATACTGTACATTGAGCATACAATTCTGGTAAATATTCATGCCAACGCCAATCCAATCCAAGCAGCAGCGGCAACCATCATCATGGTATTTGTTTAGCACCGCATCTTATACAAATACTGGAACGAAATAACAACAACAGCAGCAGCAACAACAAAAAATTGAAATAACGCAATAAAAATGGAAATTGTAATACCCGGCCAAGTGTTCAGGAGGCACAATCCTTAGTTAGACTGTCAGCCAGCCGACAATCGAACCAAACATCTAGCCCTTCTAACCAACCAACCAACCAACCCACCCAACCTTCCACCACACCTTCCTACTCCGCTTCTTTGGCGTTTTGGGTTTTTTGTATTCCTTGTTGTTTTTTTTTCGTTTTCTCTTTTTGCCATAACAAATAAAATGTAATGAAATGAATGAATTTACTTGAGCGTGTGAGCTGGATTTTGACTTGCCAATACAAATATAGATACACACAGGCACACGTACGCACATGTACTTGTTCATATACATGCAATCATGTGGTAACCCAAAATAAAAAAAATGAAGGAAAATCTGATACCTCCCAGACACACACGCATGCACACCTCTATGCCAAGCAAAATCTCATGTGGTTTGATAAGGCCATAGAAAATCAAAGATTTTTGCACCAGAAAAAGAGAAGAAAACCCCCATTTAAAAGAGGCCATAGTCAGCAATTTCGACAATTTGGAAGACCTACGCAAAAGGTTTTTTCTCCGAAAAATTGAGGTGAAAATTGCTTGGGGACTGATTTGAATAAACTCGGTTTTGGGCAATTTGAACTTGCGAATTCAAAATCTTACGCCTAGCTCCTTTATATAAATGAAATATTCCTTTGAAATAATATCTAAAATTTCCTCACAAAATAACTTCTTGGAAAAAATCCTAAATCACCAGAAAATAACCTGTTGATACTTCAAATACTCTTCAATATCCATAATTTATTTATTTATTTATTTTTATTTTTTTTGAAAAACTTTGAAAATCGTAAAAATCCACCAAAAGATGGTTTGAGAAACCCTGTAAGAATTTAAGGAGAGTTTTCTTTGGAAAAATTTTCAAAGGAAAATGGCTTCAAAAATCTTTCTTAACGAAAAATTTACTCTTGAGAGTTCGTAAAAATCAATTGAGAATGACAATTGAAACAAGTAAAAAGCAGTAAGCTTGGCGAGGCCGAACTTTGAATACCCTTCACCATTTTGAAAGAATTTGGATAATTTCCAAAAAATAAAATCCGTTAAAAGTTCTATTAAAATCTTAATAATACAGAATGAAGCCGTTATATTAGGGCCTTTACAACGACGTGGGCCTGCATAGGCCACTTTTGTCATATGCCCATACAATATTCAAATGCGAAAAAAAAATCAGTGAATAATGTAGCTTAAATCATCAAAGTACCGAAAATCGGGAGCTACCGTTATATGAGGGCTATACGAAGACCTGGAACTGCATAGACAATTTTCTGTCTTAGACTGTAGTATCCATTACGAACTTCAAATACCAAATTTGAAACAATTCCGGTGAATAATGTCGCTAATATCATCAAAATGCCGAATATAGGGAGGTACTGACATATGGGGCCTATACGAAGACGTGGACCAGCACAGACAATTTTCTGTCGTTGGCTGTAGTACCCATTACGAACTTCAAATACCGAATTTGAAACAATTCCGATGAATAATGTCGCTAATATCATCAAAATACCGAATATCGGGAGGTAAAGTTATATGGGGGCTATACGAAGACGTGGACCTGCACAGACAATTTTCTGTCATAGGCTGTAGTGTCTACTACAAACATCAATTACCAAATTTGAAAAAATTCCGGTGAATAATATCACTAAAATCATCAAAACACCGAATATCGGGAACTACCGTTATATGGGGGCTATACCAAAACATGAACCTATATGGCTCATTTTTAATACCAAAAGTCCTGCAGACATAATACACATTTGAGTAAAATTTTATCAACCTACTTCATTTCGTTCGGAAGCTAGAGTGATTTCCACAGACTATCAGACGGACAGACATCACCATAGAATTTATAAAAATACTTTGTGGGGTTTAAAATGTATATATCGAGGTGTTACAAACGGAATGACAAACTTAACATACCCTCCATACTATGGGGGAGGGTATGTAAAATGTCTAAGTTTTTGGGGGAGAAAGGATAAAATACTCGTCTTTTCTTTTATGAATTCCTAGACCCATATGAAGCTCTTGTTATTCATGTAATATATTTGCTCTGCGGTATTTTGGGCCGTTAGCGGCGAAGCGCTTGCTTGAGGTGATCGACACTTTGCTTTCCAAAATACTCCAGACACAATAGTTCAACACTTTGGTATCCGGAGATTTTGGTGGCCATTGTGTGCTGGAAATGAAACCAGGAACCTCATTTTGTAACCATTCTTGGGTGGCGCGTGCTAATTGCGATGGTGCTGAGTCCTGTTGGAATGTCCAAGGTCTGTGGCCAAAATGTTTGCGTGCCCAAGGCTTTAATACACCCTTCAGAATATTTTCGCGATTTATTCTGATGCCACGGTCAATTAATGCGAGCGGAGAGCGACCATCGGTTGTTGTGGCGGCCAATACCATCACCATGGCAGGCGTTTTAGGTCTGGTGGCCAACCGAAGGTGCACATTTTCAGCTGACCTCTTTGGCAAGTAAACACGATCATTTTGTTTGTTTACAAACTGCTGGACAACGAATGCTTTCTCATCGGAGAAAACCAAATTCGGCAGTTCTCCACTTTCGACCAAGCGAAGCAACTCTTTAGCTCTTTTGAGTCTATTTTTTTCAGTTGCGGTATAAGTTCTTGCACTTTTTGGAATTTCAATGACTTTATCCCGAGCTCATTTTACAATATTTGCTGAATGGAATATTGCGACATGTTCAGCTCGCGAGCCATTTTTCGGCCACTGCAACGATGGTTTCGATCAAGTTGCTTCTTTATTTTTCGAACCATTTCTGCTGATGTTGCTGTTTCCTTCCGTCCACTTCCTTGACGTCGGGCTACGATACCAATATCGTTCCGTGATATGGTACGATGGTACGAGGCACAAAAGATTTATTCACATTTAAATGCTGGAGTGCTCTAACGATAGCCACTTGTGGTTTTCCAGCCAAATATAAAGAAATCACACTATCACGCATGAATTCCATCACGAATAACTTTTTTTCTGGAAAATTCTCACCAAAATGCTTTTGTACGCTTGTAAACAATGTAATGAGCTGTCACTGGAATAATTTTAACAGCTGTCGGACGAGTGTCTTAGAAATGATGCCAGTCTGAAGTTGGTTGCAGTTTTTTCATTTCACCCTGTATGCCTGCTATCCTCTCGATGTTGCTCATATGATTTATTGAAAAAAAAACTGAAATATTTTAGGAGGAATCCTTGGACAGGCATTTCCATAATTTTTTTGAAGCAAATATTATGATTTGCAATGTTGTAGCAAGATCGCATTATTGCTTCTCATTCTTTGCAGAACATATTTTTTTTTTAATTTCGATCTTTTGTGGGGGTGGTATCAGAAGCAGTGGACGGATATTGCCCATCCCCGAACTAGATCTTAGTTTGAAAAAAAATATTACGATGTATCAAATTTGGACCAAATCGGATACTACTTTCCAGAGTTATCGTGTGCGCCAACCAGATATACGGACAGACGAAGGACGGACTGACGGACATCGCTCGATCGACTCCAAATGTTCTGAAACGGGTGTAGGGTCTAAAACCATTATTTCGATGCGGCACATTTTGCTCGCATTGAATGATATATACCCTCTCTAGCCGTATGGCTACGGGTACAGAAAATGGCTGTTTTTTTTTGGATGGAGAGAGGGAGAAATGGACGATAAAATACTCCTTCTTTGAAACTTGTTCCTAGGCCTGGAAAAAGTTCTTGTTTTTTTATGTAAAAATAAGGTAAGTCAGGGAATACCTAGGTTTCAGTCTCTTACATCACATTTTATAAAAGTTGTAATTATTCAAAATGTTGACCATTTAACACCTTCCTCTCCATTTAACATGTTCCTCTTCCATTGAGCTTACGATCTCGTCACTTTGGTAAAAAAATGTTTTTTGTCATAGAAGTTATTTTTAAAATAACTTCTGGGGAGAATATACCAGACAGAATATTCCAGACAAAAAACAAGGGAACTGACGAGGATTGGTGGCTCTTTCCAAAACCTAGGTATTCCCTTCCTTACCCCCTGGTAAACATTACTACGTTCTCCACTAATAAACAAACGTTGTTTTTATAAAAACAACAATCAAGGGATTAACCCTGACCATTTTGCAACAAAAAATGCTATGGTATCCCAAACAAATAAGCCAACACTGTGTTTCTTTATTTATAAATTCCTGGCGTTTAGGTCCAATTCAAAATTTTGATTTATTCTGGGACCCTTAGTCGAATTTTGTGAGAAATAATTTTGTGAATATTTCGACTCGCTATGATCTCGTTAAAGGAAATTTCCAACGTTTTTTTGAAAAAAGTACCAAAAAGGATCGCTTTGGTGACTTACCCTTAGATATGTTTAAATATTTATAAATTCCTGGCATTTAGGTCAGATTTAGACTTTTGATGTATTCTAGGACTCTTCGTCGGATTTTTACTCCTACGATCCTGTTCAAGGGGATTTTTAACTATATTTTTCAAAAAAGGACCATAAAATATCCCTTTGGTGACTCACCCTACGTCTTTTGTGGATTATGATCCTCCCTTTAAATACCATAATGAAGTTACTTTTCTCTCTAATAAAGTTTCATGCCCTCTATAATATTCCGGAACTGATTTGAAATCCTTGCATTGATGTAGCGTACGCAAGCCGAAAATCAAAAACGTATTCAAATCCAAATCCTCTTTTTTCGTTTGGTTCTATACAAATACAATGGAAAATGAATATAAATAAATGCAAGCTTAGCACACAACCACCCCGCAATTTGTTTCTTGCCCCTCTCCCTCCCTCACTCCCATTTTGTATGGGGGTAACACACGTGTGCCTCTCGCTGTGGGTGAGTAACGTTTGTGTGTGTGTGTCACTAGTGTGCAAAACGATTGTTTCCGTTTCCTTTCGAATGAATTCGATGAGCCGAAAAGGAAAAACCTTTAATAATTGGAATTTTATTGCAAATCGAAATTTGTGGAAAATCCTCCATAAATTGACAGCTAGTAACGTCAAACGTCAATTAATTACAAGTTAATCATAAATCATACACGCGTCTGCTCTCAGATTTCACAGTTGAAGATGAAGGAAAAAATACGACACAAAAGGCAGCAGATGAAAAAGAAAAGACAGGGGTGTTGTGGTAAGAAAATCCTCAAATCGTATAAGGCAGGGGCGGGCAGTTTGATGGATATGCAACCAAATCATCAACACCTTATGCTCTAACACTTACCACCATAACGCCCTTTTACCAAACACCTCCCCTCCCTCCATGGCAATTTCTTTTCATTACTTCGTTCTGTGAAGAATGAAGAAATCATTATGTTTTCATTATAATCATCATCATCAACAGCAACTCTCCCATGAAGGCGGAAAACTTGGAAGCTAAAGTCAAGATCAAGAAAAGCATAACACAAAAGTAATATGAAAACATATTTTTTCTACTTCTTCCTCTTCTCTTTTTCCAATAAGAAAACTAAGGGGAAAATCTGGAAAAGATTTCCACAACAATAATGACGTGGAAAACGACTGCCACGGCGACAGCTGTCAAAAGCAAGTTAACAACAAATTTTCTGACAAAAAGTCAGGCAAAATCAAATTCACTCCCTCTCAATTTTTCCCCCTGTTCCCTACTCCTTCCTTCATTCTTTTTTATACCCAAGAAAAAAAAAAAAAAGACGATGACGAAAAAACTTTTCTCCAAATGAACCAAAGTCAACAAAATCTCCTGTCATCACTTTTCACTTGCCAGGCAGCTAGCTTCTTGTTTTTGGTCTTCAAGTTGTTGCTGTTGCTTTTTTAGTTCTCCTCTGGGCCTCTAGCAACTAAAAATGGACTCATCACTAAAAAAAACTTCAATGATTACAAATTGAACAAATATCGTTTACATGCCATCACAGCAAACAGACGTGAGGTGTTTTGGAAAGTTCTATTTTTTTCTCTTCTCCCGCTTCCCATGATGTCAGCATAAATATGTGTGTTCCAAGAAAGAAAATTGAGAGAAAAAAAAGGAACATCCGATTGACATTGGACAGTTCATTAAAGCTATTCGAGCAGGCCATAGCTTTAATGACTTTATTACAAGGAAAAATATTGAAAAGACATTGAAGAAAATTGACGGCAGATTGCACCGAATCCGAACTTTTGTAATTTTCTTCCAAAGAGGATATTTTGTAAATTTTGAGGAAATAATCGAGATATGCTGCGAAGTACGTCTTGTCATCCATATTTTAAAGTTTCATCAAATGGTTAAATTTGGTTAGATATAAAAAAATCTATTCAATTTGGCTGATATTAACTACAGGGTGAGATGAAAAAACTGCAACCAACTTCAGGCTGCTTTCATTCGTCCGACAGTTGTTAAAATTATTCCAGTGACAGCTCATTATATTGTTTACAAGCGTACAAAAGCATTTTGGTGAGAATTTTCCAGAAAAAAGTTATTCGTGATGGAATTCAAGCGCGATATTGTGATTTCTTTATATTTGGCTGGAAAACCACAAGTGGCTATCGTTAGAGCACTCCAGAATTTAAATGTAAATAAATCTGTTGTGTCTCGTACCATCGCTCGCTACCGTGATACTGGTAGCGTAGCATGACGTCAAGAAAGTAGACGGAAGAAAACAGCAACATCAACAGAAATGGTTTGAAAAGCAAAGAAACGACTTGATCGAAACCGGCTTCGCAGTGGCCGAAAAATGGCTCGTGAGCTGAACATATCGCAATATTCCATTCGGCAAATATTGAAAAATGAGCTCGGGGTAAAGCCATTGAAATCCCAAAAAGTTCAGGAACTTACACCCCAACTGAAAGAAAATAGACTCAAAAAGCTAAAGAGTTGCTTCGCTTGGCCGAAAGTGGTGAACTGCCGAATTTGGTTTTCCATAACTTAAGCGCCGGCCATGGTGATGTGTGGGCCGCCATAACAGCCAATGGTCGCTTTCCGCTCGTATTTATCGATCGTGGCGTCAGAATAAATGCCGAATATTATCGCAAAAATATTCTGGAGGGTGTCTTAAAGACTTGGGCACGAAAACATTTGGACATTCTAACAGGACTCAGCACCATCGCACTCAGCACACGCCACCCAAGAATGGTTACAAAATGAGGTTCCTCGCTTCATTTCCAGCGCACAATGGCCACCAAAATCTCCGGATACCAATCCTTTGGACTATTGTGTCTGGAGTATTTTGGAAAGAAAGGTTGGCACTAAAAAATACCAAAGTGTCGATCACCTCAAGCAAGCGCTTCGCCGGCAGTGGGCCAAAATACCGCAGAGCAAGATTCGGGCAACGTATGACGGTTTCATTGGCCGTTTGAAGGCCATAATTCGTGCCAAAGGTGACCAATTCGAATAAATCTAAACTTATTCTAAAATTTTATGCGATTTCCGATATTTTTTGCTTCCATTCAATAAAATTAAAAAAAAGCAATTAAAAAAACATTAACTTCGGTCGGGCCAAACTTTTAATACCCTCCACCTTAGGGTAAAGAAGAAATTTAGCAAAAACCATTAAAATGCCGAATATCGAGAGGCACCGTTATATAGGGGCTATACCAAAACGTGGACCTATAATTACAATATTTCGCCACACGAACTAGGACCCTTTATGACCCACAAATACCAATTTGTAGACAATTCAGTGAAAAAATGTGGCAAAAACCATAAAAATACCGAATATCGGGAGGTACCGTTATATGGGGACTATACCAGAACGTGGACCAATGTATCTCATTTTCAATACCAAACATCCTAGACACAATACAATACAGACAGACGGACAGACAGCTGGAATCCCGAAATTTGATAAAAAATCTCACTGTTGGTGTCTGAATTCTGGTGCAGATATGGAAGTGGTTCTGGAAATGTGTACGAAAAGTACTAAATTTGGTACTGATCGAAGGTATAGGGCTTAAATCCTAAAATTTGATATAGATAGTACTGTTCGATATAGATCTTACTGAGTCTCTGGCTAAGATATGGAGGCGGTCTTTGAAATGTGTACTATAATTGTGCGAAAAGTGCTAAGTGGTACTAAAGTGTGTACTAGGCGAAGGGATAAGGCTGAAATCCTCAAATTTGATATTGAGGTTTCTTTTGGTATCTAGGATTGAGGTATTTGTGGAAATGTATACAATAATTTAACGAAAAGTACTTATTGTATTAAATTTAGTCCTGGGTGAAGGGATATGTCTTGAATCCTTAAATTTAATATTGAGGTTTCTTATGGTGTCTGTGGTTAAGATATGGAGGTATCTTTGGAAATGTGGACTATAATAGTACTATATTTGGTAATGAGTGAAGGAATAGATCTGAAATTCTGAAATTTCTTATGGATGACACTGTTTCCGTCTGTGGTTGAGAGAATCAGCTGATTTTGGAAATGCGTACCAAATGGTATTAAATAAGGTGATGCGGGAAATAAAATAGCTGGCATTCCGAATCAATGAAAAGTAGGTCTGTTTATAGAAGACTACAGAGCATTTATATAGGACCACAAGGTCTTCTATAAAACAAGTAAAAAAGCTGTAAGTTCGGCCGGGCCGAACTTTTAATACCCTCCACCATTTCGTACAAATTTGGCAATTTTCAAAAACAAAAAAAAAAAAAAAATAAAAAAAAAATAAATAAATAAATAAATGAATAAAATAAAATAAAAAAATTCGTTAAAAATTCTCTTAAAATCTTAAAATACCGAATGTCTATACGACGACGTAGACCTGCATAGGCAACTTTTGTCATAAGTTATTACAATATTTAAATGCGAAACTTGAAGAAAAATCTGTTTATAATGTAGCGAAAATCATCAAAATACCGAATATAGGGGGTACCGTTATATGGGGGCTGTACGAAGACGTGGACCTGCACAGACAATTTTCTGGCATGGTCTGAAGTATCCATTACGAACTTCAAATGCGAAATTTGAAACAATCCCGGTAAATGATGTCGCTAAAATCATCAAAATACCGAATATCGGGGGGTACGGTATATGGGGGCTATACGAAGACGTGGACCTACATGGCCCATTTTCTGTTTTCTGCTGCAGTATCTATTATGAACTTCAAATACCAAATTTGGAACGGTTCCGTTAAATAATGTCGCTAAAATCATCAAAATACCTAATATCGGGGGTACCGTTATATGGGGGCTATATGAAGGCGTGGACCTACATGGCTCATTTTTTGACTTAGGATGTAGTATCCATTATGAACTTCAAATGCCAAATTTAAAACAGTTCCGGTGAATAATGTCGCTTAAGTCATCAAAATACCAAATATCGGGAGGTACCGTTATATGGGGGCTATGTGGTAACTTGGACTTACATGGCCCATTTACGAAATTAACCTGCCTACTGGTAAAATATACATGTGTGCAAAATTGTAGCCTTCTATCTCAATTTGTTCGAAAGATAGCGTGATTACAAGATACAGACAGACGGACAGACAGACAGACGGACATGGCTAAATTGTCTTAGAATTTTACGCTGATCAAGAATATATATACTTTGTTGGGTCTGACGTGAGGATTTCGAGGAGTTACAAACGGAATGACAAAATTAATATACCCTCCATAGTATGATGGAGGGTATAACTAGGTCTTATTATAGAAGACCACAGGGTGTTTTCATTGAAAATCTCAAGTTCTTCTTATAGGAGACAGGAAGTGTTGTTCTACCAGACCTCAAGGGCCTTTTATAGAATACCTCACGGTCTTTTTATATAAGACTTACAAAGACTTTCTTTAGAAGACAACCAGGTCTCCTTCCACAAGACCAATAGGACTTTTATAGAGGCTCATGCCCATTTTTAAAAAGGCTAGTATATGTTCCTATAGAATTTTAGCTTTTAAAGAAATCTTCTCCCCTTATAGCACTGCGAACTTTCCTCCATGCCTGTGTATAAAATGTTTTAAGATAATTCATTCCGAGTCATCTTCTCTTACCGCAATTAGCCTACCTTTGCAAAAACAACGTCTTTTGGGGAAAGTTGGGAATACCAGAAGATATGTGAAATACATATTCATACCTATTTCTCCGTGTACGTACGTAGGTGTGTGGGTATTCCACATTTTATGGCCGCATAGGTGTGCTGTGCAGAGCATGTAACCCGGTCTCATTTGGACAGTATTTTACATTTGAGATTTTTGTCGTTTTGTAACCTTTCACACCGAGCAGTAAACAAATGTTTCTTTTTTTTGCGAAGGAGGGTGAGAGAGGAAGGTAACAAAGCCAGTAACATTCCATCTTAAGTCAAAAGCTATTTCAACGCCCAGCCCTAGCTCCCATTTCCGTCTTCCATCCTCTCTCCCTCTCCCACCCTTTTTGGGGAATGTAAATTTGCTGCTTGCTAGATTCCCAACATGTTCCAGGAGGTTCGTGTTGTTAACTGGCACAAGGTAACTTAGCTAAAGGCACACAGACCGAGAAATAGACAGTGGCTGTATCTAGCCAAGGATCTTCTTTTGGGTTTTATTTAGATGGAGATGTTGATGATGACGATGGGGTTGGGTGGTGTTCGTTGGAGTGCTGTTCTGCCAGAAAACGGGTAGCAGTGACAACAGCGTACATCCCTTTAGTCGTCCAACGTTGTACAGGTTCTGGAACCTGGTTTGTGTTTTGCTTTCCTTGTTAATGTGTTGATATGGTTTTATGACCTCTGTGGCATGTTATATTGCCCTATGCCACCACAAGCAAATAAAATGAACTCTCACACACACAAACACACACCATCACACATGTGTACAAACACATTTACACCATGATGCCAGGAGTCATATCTAACTCACTTTTCCCTTTAACATTTAGCCTAGATGTGTTCCCATTTCCCACGAATTTATGTCCCGGTGTGGATGTATGTGTATCACTGTATGTGTGTGCTGGTGTGTGCATGTTCCGTTGAAGTCCTTTAGGAGCCATAATCCTAAGATTATTTCCATGTTAAGTAGAAAAAACACCAAACGTTAACGTGGACACAACGAGCGAACATCCTGTCACCAGTTAGAGAACAGGACACACAAACAGTTAGTGGAAGGCAACACAAAAGAAGAGATCACTCCGAGTGTCCTAAAAAGCACACGATGATTTCAAGCAAATGGATGAGCGGTGAAAAAAAAACTCCTAAGCGGAATGGGTCAAGCTGCAAGGCATTTTGTGTCGCTTATTCATATTTGCCAACAACACATGCAAACATTTGAACACGCACAGCCAACAGCCTCCCATACCTTTTTCGAATGAACACCCACCCACCCACAGAGACAACACTTTATTTAGCAATAGTAGAGAACTGTCATAGATATATGAGAGTGTGTGTGTGTGTTGGTGATGGCCTTCTCCAAATGTATGCTGAGTATCTGTCAAAGAGCGGAGAAAAAAATGAAACACCGTTCGTTGTTCCATCATTCAAACGATCATAAAACATGAATTCAAAACAAATGCACTCACACACCGACACACATGCACATACAACTATTGGGCCAAACGTCAAAACGTTAAAAAAAAAAAACAGACCCAACTAAAACAATGTCTACGAAGAAGAAGAAGTGAAATTGCTGGACAAAATGATATATAAGTGTTTGCTTTTAATGGACCATACTGACCTCTCCCTCCCCCCCCCATCACAAACGGCTCATAAAGCCTTTTAGGCAATTAGTGACCGAAATGTTTATTGGGTTATATGCATGGCAAGATGGTAAAAGTTGTGTTTTATTACCCATTTTTATTGGCATACTTTTAGGCAGTAGTAAAGTAGAGAAAAAGTAGTCAAATGTCGTAACTAAATCAGGGATTTAATTACAAAGATAATCCGAAAGAAACATTGTGTGATTAAATATTAGAAGCAAGGAATATTATCTTTTCTAGGAGAGGACATGGAAAACCTCTGAGAAGACGAGAGGAACTGAAAAACCAGTTCGCCTTCTCTGATAAGTCCTGATCTGTGAGCTATGAGAAGAGACCTAGAGCTCTTCTATGCGAAGAGACCTAGAGCTCTTCTATGCGAAGAGACCTAGAGCTCTTCTATGCGAAGAGACTTAGAGCTCTTCTATGCGAAGAGACCTAGAGCTCTTCTATGCGAAGAGACCTATAGCTCTTCTATGAGAAGAGACCTATAGCTCTTCTATGAGAAGAGACCTATAGCAGCTCTTCTATGAGAAGAGACCTATAGCAGCTCTTCTATGAGAAGAGACCTATAGCAGCTCTTCTATGAGAAGAGACCTATAGCAGCTCTTCTATGAGAAGAGACCTATAGCAGCTTTTCTATGAGAAGAGACCTATAGCAGCTCTTCTATGAGAAGAGACCTATAGCAGCTCTTCTATGAGCAGAGACCTATTGCAGCTCTTTTATGAGAAGAGAATTATAGCAGCTCTTCTATGAGCAGAGACCTATAGCAGCTCTTCTATGAGAAGAGACCTATAGCAGCTCTTCTATGAGAAGAGACCTATAGTAGCTCTTCTATGAGAAGAGACCTATAGCAGCTCTTCTATGAGAAGAGACCTATAGCAGCTCTTCTATGAGAAGAGACCTATAGCAGCTCTTCTATGAGAAGATACCTATAGCAGCTCTTCTATGAGAAGAGACCTATAGTAGCTCTTCTATGAGAAGAGACCTATAGCAGCTCTTCTATGAGAAGAGACCTATAGCAGCTCTTCTATGAGAAGAGACCTATAGCAGCTCTTCTATGAGAAGAGACCTATAGCAGCTCTTCTATGAGAAGAGACCTATAGTAGCTCTTCTATGAGAAGAGACCTATAGCAGCTCTTCTATGAGAAGAGACCTATAGCAGCTCTTCTATGAGAAGAGACCTATAGCTCTTCTATGAGAAGAGACCTATAGCAGCTCTTCTATGAGAAGAGACCTATAGCAGCTCTTCTATGAGAAGAGACCTGTTGCAGCTCTTCTATGAGAAGAGACCTATAGCAGCTCTTCTATGAGAAGAGACCTATAGCAGCTCTTCTATGAGCAGAGACCTATAGCAGCTCTTCTATGAGAAGAGACCTATAGCAGCTCTTCTATGAGAAGAGACCTATAGCAGCTCTTCTATGAGAAGAGACCTATAGCAGCTCTTCTATGAGAAGAGACCTATAGCTCCTCTATGAGAAAAGACCTATAGCTCTTCTATGAGAAGAGACCTATTGCTCTTCTATGCGAAGGCCTATAGCTCTTCTATGCGAAGGCCTATAGCTCTTCTATGCGAAGACCTACTTGCTCTTCTATAAGAAGACCTATAGCTCTTCTATGAGAAGACCTATAGCTCTTATATGAGAAGACCTAAAGCTCTTCTATGAGAAGATCTTTTTGTCTTCAATAAGGATAACTTCTTATCTATACCTTTAGGTCTTCTTTGATAATTTATGCTCCCCCAATTTCCCTTGCCATCCTCGTTTGCAGAGAAATAGAGTTTTTCAACTTCTATATGTGTTTTTCTCGTCGTTTTGTATCATCTTGTCCTAACCTATTTTATGTTTCATTCGTAATGGCTACACTTCTGCTGGAAAATTGGGAACACCTCAACTATGTGGAGAAACATAAAAAATGGAATAATCTGACATGGATGTTTGTTTTCTAAAACAAAAAAGGATAGAAGAATAAGATGAGCTAGGCAGTACTCAGCTCAAATAACACATTTGGGCCAGAAAACATTTTGCCAAATAACAATTTCGTTGTGAGCGTTTTCTACTTCGTTTTTGGTGAATATCTCCTTAGGTGCAACCTGTGACTCATAAAAGGACATATTTTATGAGAGGTAAAAAGAGAAAGAAAAGCGCACAACACCTACACAATATTCACATTTTAGGTGGACCAAAAATATGTACCCTTCTCGGATAGATGGAGATGGAATGGAAATAGCCAAAAAACGGATGACCATGTTGCTAACGCTAAAGCGAGTTAGAGAAAAAAAAAACAAATACGCCAAACAAATATCCTTAATAGGTTATGCTTTACTACGAAAGCAGCCTTAGCGTTTTGCGCCAGCAAACAGTTTTTGGTAACTAGCTTTTGTTTTGGTTTTTTTTTTTTTTTGCAAAGTAACCCCCTTTTCGTCATTGTTTTCAATTCTCATTTCTCCCTTACTTTTCGTCCTTTATCCTAGAATGTGTTTTCCGTGCTCCTGGTGTTATGTCGTTTTTGTTAAATTTTAAATGCTACAACGAATATTTGTACCTCCGCTCAGCAGCTGTGGTGGTGTTACGAAAATAGCACCAAAACATACAATTTTTTTTTGTTTTCATCTTTTTTGTATTTTTTTGGTTATGTTTTTCTTGTTTTTATTCATATTCTGTTGTATTCCGAGCGTTTTTCACGCTGTATTTGCAGTTGTCAAAGTTAAATGAAGAAATAAAACTGAAATTGCTTGTAAAGCATCAACAACAACTGGGGGCCTATGTGTGAGAACGACAATGGTGTACTGTTACATGTGGAAGGTACATTGATTACACCATTTCCATACGGAAATTTCGAAGGATCTACAGGACTTCTATGGAGAAGACCTTCAGGTCTTCTATGGAGAAGACCTCCAGGTCTTCTATGGAGAAGACCTCCAGGTCTTCTATGGAGAAGACCTCCAGGTCTTCTATGGAGAAGACCTCCAGGTCTTCTATGGAGAAGACCTCCAGGTCTTCTATGGAGAAGACCTCCAGGTCTTCTATGGAGAAGACCTCCAGGTCTTCTATGGAGAAGACCTCCAGGTCTTCTATGGAGAAGACCTCCAGGTCTTCTATGGAGAAGACCTCCAGGTCTTCTATGGAGAAGACCTCCAGGTCTTCTATGGAGAAGACCTCCAGGTCTTCTATGGAGAAGACCTCCAGGTCTTCTATGGAGAAGACCTCCAGGTCTTCTTTAGAGAAGACCTCCAGGTCTTCTTTAGAGAAGACCTCCAGGTCTTCTTTAGAGAAGACCTCCAGGTCTTCTTTAGTGAAGACCTCCAGCTCTTCTTTATGGAGAAGACCTCCAGGTCTTCTAGGGAGAAGACCTCCAGGTCTTCTAGGGGAGAAGACCTCCAGGTCTTCTAGGGGGAAGACCTCCAGTCTTCTAGGGGGAAGACCTCCAGGTCTTCTAGGGAGAAGACCTCCAGGTCTTCTAGGGAGAAGACCTCCAGGTCTTCTAGGGAGAAGACCTCCAGGTCTTCTAGGGAGAAGACCTCCAGGTCTTCTAGGGAGAAGACCTCCAGGTCTTCTAGGGAGAAGACCTCCAGGTCTTCTAGGGAGAAGACCTCCAGGTCTTCTAGGGAGAAGACCTCCAGGTCTTCTAGGGAGAAGACCTCCAGGTCTTCTAGGGAGAAGACCTCCAGGTCTTCTAGGGAGAAGACCTCCAGGTCTTGTAGGGAGAAGACCTCCAGGCCTTCTAGGGAGAATACCTCCCGGTCTTCTATGGAGAATACCTCCCGGTCTTCTATGGAGAAGACCTCCAGGTCTTCTATGGAGAAGACCTCCAGGTCTTCTATGGAGAAGACCTCCAGGTCTTCTATGGAGAAGACCTCCAGGTCTTCTATGGAGAAGACCTCCAGGTCTTCTATGGAGAAGACCTCCAGGTCTTCTATGGAGAGGACCTCCAGGTCATCTAAGGGGAAGTCTTCTATGGAGAAGACCTTCAGGTCTTCTAAGGAGAATACCTTCAGGTCTTCTAAGGAGAAGACACACAGGTCTTCTAAGGAGAATACCTCCAGGTCTTCTTTGGAGAAGAACTCCAGGTCTTTTTTGAGAAGACCTCCAGATCTTCTTTTAAGAAGACCTCCAGGTTTTCTTTTGAGAAGACCTCGAGGACTTCTATGGATAAGACCTCCCGGTCTCCTATGGGGAAAAGCCCCAGGTTTTCTATGGAGAGGACCTCCAAGTCTTCTATGAATAAAAATTTCAGGTCTTCTATGAAGTTTTCTATGCCAATTGAAAACAGTGTTGTCCAATGCCTTTCTCACCCATTGCCTCCCAACGAACCTACAAACAGCCCAGCCAAAGTACATCCCATGTAATTTTTTGCTTATTTTATGATTCCCTTTAGGATGAAACACGCATATAAAAATGATATTGTGCTTAAATAAAATTGAAATTAAAAAAAAAACAGAAACAACCAGACTGACAACCAGCTGGAAAACCTGAACGTGCATCATGGCACAAGGAAATGCCATGGTTGCGCAAATAAAAAATACATGAAAACATGACTGTGTTGGCTTTTTATTTGTCCCCATGCGAGCATGGCTGGGGTAACATTCGGTGTCGGATCTATGGCCCCAATGATCTTAAAGCATATGTCACCATAGAGCAGCAACAACACAAACATTAACGAAAAGAATTTCAGGATACAGGTGTCTAAGTCCACAAAAATGTCTGCCCTCCCAACAGACGTGGAAGGGTGTGGGCTGGGTCGTCATGAGGGTGACAATTACATGGCTGTGACACAGCTCCCACAGTGCGATTCCATGGAATTTTCATATACTTCCATATGTGTGGTGCAGCAAACCGTTAAGCGAATCACAACATTTCACACTGGCATTTTGTTGTTGTCCTCTGGCTTTGACTCTTTCGGCTTTGCTCTTCTCCCAAGCATGGACGGACTACGTGACGCATCGTTTAATATAATTTAAAAACATAAAAATGAAGATGGCAACCGCCAACAACGTTGGCAGCCCCGGTGTGTCGGTGGGTCTGGCTGTGTGTGTGTGTGCGAATAAAATCCTAACATGACAATTATGCCGAGTCTGTTGCCATTACCGGTCGCAGTTGGCGGCCGTCTGTTGGGAGTTGGTTGCCCGCTGCCCTCAAGTTTCTCCTCTGCCTGATTAACACTTGTGGCTGATGAGCCTGTGTGTGTGTGGCCAACACCCATCCTTTTTCTTCACATCCCCCTCTTCCCCCGGAATTTAGACAACCCACCAGTAGGCAAACGTCAGTCAGTATTTTCGGCGTTAATTTGTTTCTGTGGTTTGTTTTTAATGCACTCCAAAGTATGTTAAATGGATAATTATGTCGTATTGTGGCTATAAAATGTAATAAATGACTTTTTCATTTTTTCCCTTGTTTTGTGTACTTTTACTTTTTTTCTGTTTTGTTTCTTCGTTTGCTCATTCTCTCCCCTTGAGCATCAAGCATTTGGGCGCCATTCGTTCATTCATTCATTACTTGTGTGTGTTTTTATTTTTTTTCCTCATCTCTTCTTTAAAACCTTGTAATGGGCTTAATTACAACTTTGATTTGATTGTTTGCTTGTTTTGTAAGCGTTTCTTGTGTCTTCGGGTGTTGTTGTAGTTGTCGTCGTCATTGTGCGTATTGTCTATCCGCCTGTCAGCTTTGTGTGGTTTTCTGGCCGAATTGCGGGATTTATTAACATTTCTATGGCCATAATTGGAAGAAAAACTCGGCAGCCATAAAAAAATTGCCATTAAACTGTATTACTCATGGTAGCGTTGTAATTTGGGAAGTTACTGCGGTAAGCTTTAGCTTAAGGCAGTCGTCAAAGCTATAAATTTAAAACCAAATATTTTGAAATATTAAACGAAGTTCATTAAAAAAATAAATGTTTTTTTTTTTTAAAGTATGAGACCTTTTTAGGGAAGGAGGGAACAAGGAACAGGACCGGAAGATATTCTATTGTATGTCGAAGAGCTGTTCTTCTGCTAATACCCAGAAGACTTTTAATGGCTGAAAGAAACACCGAGAGTTCATATTGTCCATAAAAAAACCTAGAAGCCGTCTATTGAATACTTAGAGGCTATTATGGTCTTTAGAAGACATAGGGGTTGTACATTGGCTACAGAATACCAGAATGGGTTTTATTCGAAGACCTGATGCAATTCTTTTGACTAAAGAAGATCTAGATGACTTTTTTGTGGATATTTTGTATTGTTTATAAAAGACTAAAGGTCTTTCATCTACACAGAACCTAGAATAGCAGCGGACTAGTTTTGTCTATTGAAAACTTTCTGTTCTGTTACTGTGTATAGAAGATCGAGATGTATTTTATTGCCCACAAAAGACCTAGAGAGTTAATTTTTCATACAGAAGACCGCGAGCTACTATATTTCTTACACAGAAGAACTAAAATCTTCTTTGATCCATGAAAAACTGAAGGTATTATATATATAAAGATATATAGAGGATAAAATGGTCTACAAAAAAGTATCTTGCTCGATCCATAAAAAATCCGCAGATATTTCAATATTTTGTATTGTTAATTAAAACATAGATTATGTCTTTCAATTTTTATGATATCAAACGCCATCTATATATCAGTTTGTGTACTGTGATTTTTTAAAGTCTGAGTGTTTTTTTTTGGAAAGAAGGTAATGCCCAGGTTGTCGTCATCTAGGGGTATATCGTTTTCTAAAAAAAGTAAGGATTACTCGCAGATCTACATGTCCTCTATAATCCATGGGCTATAACAAAACTAGAGGCCCCTTATTTTCTGTAGAAGGCGACGAGATCTAGAGGACGAGATCTAGAGGTTGTTTGCCTGTAAAATAAGTCTTAATATATTTTATTTGAAGACCTGAAAGCCTTTTATTGTTCATGGAAGTCTATAGTGAGTCTGTGGGTGGCGCGTGCTGAGTGCGATGGTGCTGAGTCCTGTTGGAATGTCCAAGGTCTGCGGCCAAAATGTTTGCGTGCCCTAGGCTTTAATACACCCTCCACAATATTTTCGCGATAATATTCGCCATTTATTCTGATGCCACGGTCGATAAATACGAGCGGAGAGCCACCATCGGCTGTTATGGCGGCCCACACCATCACCATGGCCGGCACTTGAATTCTGGTGGCCAACCGAATCGGAACTCTTTGGCAAGTAAACACCATAACTTTGTTTGTTTACAAACTGCTGGACAACGAATGTTTTCTCATCGGAGAAAACCAAATTCGGCAGTTCACCACCTTCGGCCAAGCGAGGCAACGCTTTAGCTCTTTTGAGTCTATTTTCTTTCTGTTGCGGTGTAAGTTCTTGAATTTCTATCATTTTTGGAATTTCAATGGCTTTACCCCGAGCTCATTTTTCAATATTTGCCGAAAGGAATACTGCGATATGTTCAGCTCACGAGCCATTTTTCGGCTACTGCGAAGCGGGTTTCGATCATGTTCCTTCTTTATTCATTTCTTTCTGCTGATGTTGCTCTTTTCTTCCGCTACCAGTATCACGGTAACGAGCGATGGTACGAGACACAAAAGATTTATTCACACTTAAATGCTGGAGTGCTCTTTATACAGGGTTGCCCATATTCGACGAACCCATGACTCTTTGGGCCCATTCCAATTGACGAGGCTTGGCCGCAGGCAACATTCTTTGCGTCAATTGAATTTTGTACGGGAACAAATGCAAATCAATGCGAATGATCCGTTGTAAAGTGGGCCGAGCCATGCCCAACTGCTGAGAACGGCGTTTTTGGGATGTTCTTGGGGACCTCTCAACACTGGCTCGTACGGCAGCGATATTCTCGGCCGATCGCCTTGGTCGACTTTTATATGGCCTCTTTGGATTAGAAAGAGCCTTACCAGTCGAAAATTTTTCGTATAAACGCTTAATGGTGTTCTTAGAAGGCGCACTTTTCACATTTTTTAATGTTTTAAAAGCACGTTGAGTTTTCACAATTGACTTCTTCTGTTGAATGTAAATTTCAACTATTTCGCGTGGCATGTATTGGTTCATGGTAAAAATCTGCTTGGACTGACGCTTCAAACGCGGTATGTCATTAAGCGATGTGACATCTCTGTCAAAAGTTATGGCGTTGCCAGATGGGTCCGTTGAATATTGACAACCCTGTATTTGGTTATGGTTTCACACTATCACGCTTGAATTCCATCACGAATAATATTTTTTCTGGAAAATTCTCACCAAAATGCTTTTGTACGCTTGTAAACAATATAATGAGCTATCACTGGAATAATTTTAACAGCTGTGGGACGAGTGGCCTAGAAATGACAGCAGTCTGAAGTTGGTTGCAGTTTTTTCATCTCATCCCTGTATTATAAGCGTTCGTATTTGGGAGCATACTTTTAGGCGAAGAAAAAAAAAATACAATTTATTAAATTTATCACATTTAAAGTCATCAAAATTCTCAACAAAACTTGGTGCCCTTCTAAATTTTCCCACAATTCATTTCATTTCAATTATTATTTGCAACAATAATTGCCATCAACTAAATTCAAAATGTTTGTGAATTCGACCAAACCAAATTGTTAACTATGTAAATGGGCAATTTATTTCAAATGCATATTAAACTGATCCTAATTGTTCTATTTTATTACAACAACAGCAACAAAAAAGAGAAATATTTGATGGTATTATTCAAATCCCATACCCCCGTCCTCATAACACTCCTTGGCACCCAATCCATTCTGACGAGATATGATTTCATTAAAAATATTGCATTCATTAAAAGTCGAGTATCATCATCGGCAGGAGCAGCGGCGGCGGCGGCATTAGGACACAATACCAGTCAGCCAACAGTAGCTGTCATGGACAATTGATCCCAAAAGTATTATACATTGTGACACTGACTGTGTCTGGATGTATGTGTGTGTGTGTGCGTGCGTATGTGTGCATTTCACTTTATCCAGATGTATTGGTGCGTAGTTGCAGAAGTACTTCATTAAAAATGCAATTATTTTAATGTTTTTCAATTATTCATTTAATTTTTTTTTTTGTTTTTGTTTTTATTGTTTGTTCGTGTCATTGTTGATGACCATAACTTTTGTTGGAATTTCCCATGTGACCAATAATTCGGACAGAGACCACAGAAAATTATTTTCAAAATTGTATATTGAGATATTTTAATCTATTCGCCGTTCGGGTTTTCCAGTTGGCATTTGTGTGTCAATTGAAAAACAAAAAAAAATTTGGTCAGTTTGCTAAAAATTGTATTTTAATTTTAAATGATTATTTTCATCAGATTAAGGTTTCGGACATTTTGCTTTGCTTTTCAAATGCAGTGCAGTGCAGTGGCATAATGAAGCTTTGTTTTTGACACATTCAAATATGCACGAAATAATTATGATATGCAATTTTTTAATTAAATCGGAAATTTTTAATTAGAAATCGATAGTTTTGAAAATGATAATCAATTTTGAAAACTTTGCGGGGTAGGTTGTGGTGAAAAACCAAAGTCTGTGGCTCTACGGCGAAGAGCACCTCTATGGCGAAAAGAAGAGCTTCGGCTCGACTATGGCGCATAGAAAAGCTACAGCTCCTCCATGGGTAAACAGAAGAGCTCTATGACCACATAGAACGGCTTCAGAGCCTCTATGACCACATAGAACGGCTTCAGAGCCTCTATGACCACATAGAAGAGCTTCAGCTCCTCTATGTCGATAGAGAACAGCTCCTCTATAACTGTAGCTCTTCTCTGGCCGATAGAAGACCTGTAGCTCTTCTCTGGCCGATAGAAGACCTGTAGCTCTTCTCTGGCCCATAGAAGATCTGAAGCTCTTCTTTGGCCGATAGAAGACCTGTGGCCGATAGAAGAGCTGATAGATAGAAGACCTGCAGCTCTTATATGGCCGACAGAAGACCAGTAACTCTTCTATGGCCGACAGAAGACCAGTAACTCTTCTATGGCCGACAGAAGACCAGTAGCTCTTCTATTGCCGACAGAAGACCAGTAGCTCTTCTATGGCCGATAGAAGCCCTATAGTCCTTCTATGGCCGATAGAAGACCTTTAGCTCTACTATGGCCGACAGAAGACCAGTAGCTCTTCTATGGCCGACAGAAGACCAGTAGCTCTTTTATGGCTGATAGAAAAGCTGTAGCCCTTCTATGGCAGATAGAAGACCTCCAGCTCTTCTATAACCGATAGAAGACCTCCAGCTCTTCTATGGCCGATAGAAGACTTCCAGCTCTTCTATGGCCGATAGAAGACCTCCAGCTCTTCTATGGCCGATAGAAGACCTCCAGCTCTTCTATGGCCGATAGAAGACCTCCAGCTCTTCTATGGCCGATAGAAGACTCCAGCTCTTCTATGGCCGATAGAAGACCACCAGCTCTTCTATGGCCGATGGAAGACCTCCAGCTCTTTTATGGCCGATAGAAGACCCCCAGCTCTTCTATGGCCGACAGAAGACCTCCAGCTCTTCTATGGCCGATAGAAGACCTCCAGTTCTTCTATGGCCGATAGCAGACCTCCAGCTCTTCTATGGCCTATAGAAGACCTGTAGCTCCTCTATAGCCCATAGAAGACCTGTTGCTCCTCTATAGCCGATAAAAAACCTGTAGATCTTGTATGGCCGATATAAGATCTGTAGAGATCTATGTCCAATATGAGACCTGTAGCTCTTCTTTGGCCGATAGGAGACCTGTTGCTCTTTTAAGGCTTATAGAGGAGCTGGAGTTCCTCTATGGCCGATAGAAGACCTCCAGCTCTTCTATGACCGATAGGAGGCCTTTAGTTCTTTTAAGGCTAATAAAGGAGCTGGAGTTCCTCTATGGCCGATAGAACACCTGTAGCTTTTCTATGGCCAACAGAAGACCAGCATCTCCTCTATGGCCGACAGAAGACAAACAGCCCTTCTATGGCCGCTAGAAAACCTCCAGCTCTTCTATGGCAGATATAAGACCTCCAGTTCTTTTATGCCAAATAGAAGACCTCTTGCTCTCCGTCATTCAAAGGTAGCATTTTCCATCTTCTCATCTAACCCTTTGAAGTGTGACATGTCATGGAACCATTAACCCTCTTACCGTTTAATATTAATTTATGAAACTGGTTTTTGTTTTTGTTTTTATTATTTTGAAAAATGTTACAACAACTAGAGCTCGTGTTGTTCGTGTCATTGTTGATGACCATAACTTTTGTTGGAATTTCCCATGTGACCAATAATTCGGACAGAGACCACAGAAAATTATTTTCAAAATTGTATATTGAGATATTTTAATCTATTCGCCGTTCGGGTTTTCCAGTTGGCATTTGTGTGTCAATTGAAAAACAAAAAAAAATTTGGTCAGTTTGCTAAAAATTGTATTTTAATTTTAAATGATTATTTTCATCAGATTAAGGTTTCGGACATTTTGCTTTGCTTTTCAAATGCAGTGCAGTGCAGTGGCATAATGAAGCTTTGTTTTTGACACATTCAAATATGCACGAAATAATTATGATATGCAATTTTTTAATTAAATCGGAAATTTTTAATTAGAAATCGATAGTTTTGAAAATGATAATCAATTTTGAAAACTTTGCGGGGTAGGTTGTGGTGAAAAACCAAAGTCTGTGGCTCTACGGCGAAGAGCACCTCTATGGCGAAAAGAAGAGCTTCGGCTCGACTATGGCGCATAGAAAAGCTACAGCTCCTCCATGGGTAAACAGAAGAGCTCTATGACCACATAGAACGGCTTCAGAGCCTCTATGACCACATAGAACGGCTTCAGAGCCTCTATGACCACATAGAAGAGCTTCAGCTCCTCTATGTCGATAGAGAACAGCTCCTCTATAACTGTAGCTCTTCTCTGGCCGATAGAAGACCTGTAGCTCTTCTCTGGCCGATAGAAGACCTGTAGCTCTTCTCTGGCCCATAGAAGATCTGAAGCTCTTCTTTGGCCGATAGAAGACCTGTGGCCGATAGAAGAGCTGATAGATAGAAGACCTGCAGCTCTTATATGGCCGACAGAAGACCAGTAACTCTTCTATGGCCGACAGAAGACCAGTAACTCTTCTATGGCCGACAGAAGACCAGTAGCTCTTCTATTGCCGACAGAAGACCAGTAGCTCTTCTATGGCCGATAGAAGCCCTATAGTCCTTCTATGGCCGATAGAAGACCTTTAGCTCTACTATGGCCGACAGAAGACCAGTAGCTCTTCTATGGCCGACAGAAGACCAGTAGCTCTTTTATGGCTGATAGAAAAGCTGTAGCCCTTCTATGGCAGATAGAAGACCTCCAGCTCTTCTATAACCGATAGAAGACCTCCAGCTCTTCTATGGCCGATAGAAGACTTCCAGCTCTTCTATGGCCGATAGAAGACCTCCAGCTCTTCTATGGCCGATAGAAGACCTCCAGCTCTTCTATGGCCGATAGAAGACCTCCAGCTCTTCTATGGCCGATAGAAGACTCCAGCTCTTCTATGGCCGATAGAAGACCACCAGCTCTTCTATGGCCGATGGAAGACCTCCAGCTCTTTTATGGCCGATAGAAGACCCCCAGCTCTTCTATGGCCGACAGAAGACCTCCAGCTCTTCTATGGCCGATAGAAGACCTCCAGTTCTTCTATGGCCGATAGCAGACCTCCAGCTCTTCTATGGCCTATAGAAGACCTGTAGCTCCTCTATAGCCCATAGAAGACCTGTTGCTCCTCTATAGCCGATAAAAAACCTGTAGATCTTGTATGGCCGATATAAGATCTGTAGAGATCTATGTCCAATATGAGACCTGTAGCTCTTCTTTGGCCGATAGGAGACCTGTTGCTCTTTTAAGGCTTATAGAGGAGCTGGAGTTCCTCTATGGCCGATAGAAGACCTCCAGCTCTTCTATGACCGATAGGAGGCCTTTAGTTCTTTTAAGGCTAATAAAGGAGCTGGAGTTCCTCTATGGCCGATAGAACACCTGTAGCTTTTCTATGGCCAACAGAAGACCAGCATCTCCTCTATGGCCGACAGAAGACAAACAGCCCTTCTATGGCCGCTAGAAAACCTCCAGCTCTTCTATGGCAGATATAAGACCTCCAGTTCTTTTATGCCAAATAGAAGACCTCTTGCTCTCCGTCATTCAAAGGTAGCATTTTCCATCTTCTCATCTAACCCTTTGAAGTGTGACATGTCATGGAACCATTAACCCTCTTACCGTTTAATATTAATTTATGAAACTGGTTTTTGTTTTTGTTTTTATTATTTTGAAAAATGTTACAACAACTAGAGCTCGTGTTGTTCGTGTCATTGTTGATGACCATAACTTTTGTTGGAATTTCCCATGTGACCAATAATTCGGACAGAGACCACAGAAAATTATTTTCAAAATTGTATATTGAGATATTTTAATCTATTCGCCGTTCGGGTTTTCCAGTTGGCATTTGTGTGTCAATTGAAAAACAAAAAAAAATTTGGTCAGTTTGCTAAAAATTGTATTTTAATTTTAAATGATTATTTTCATCAGATTAAGGTTTCGGACATTTTGCTTTGCTTTTCAAATGCAGTGCAGTGCAGTGGCATAATGAAGCTTTGTTTTTGACACATTCAAATATGCACGAAATAATTATGATATGCAATTTTTTAATTAAATCGGAAATTTTTAATTAGAAATCGATAGTTTTGAAAATGATAATCAATTTTGAAAACTTTGCGGGGTAGGTTGTGGTGAAAAACCAAAGTCTGTGGCTCTACGGCGAAGAGCACCTCTATGGCGAAAAGAAGAGCTTCGGCTCGACTATGGCGCATAGAAAAGCTACAGCTCCTCCATGGGTAAACAGAAGAGCTCTATGACCACATAGAACGGCTTCAGAGCCTCTATGACCACATAGAACGGCTTCAGAGCCTCTATGACCACATAGAAGAGCTTCAGCTCCTCTATGTCGATAGAGAACAGCTCCTCTATAACTGTAGCTCTTCTCTGGCCGATAGAAGACCTGTAGCTCTTCTCTGGCCGATAGAAGACCTGTAGCTCTTCTCTGGCCCATAGAAGATCTGAAGCTCTTCTTTGGCCGATAGAAGACCTGTGGCCGATAGAAGAGCTGATAGATAGAAGACCTGCAGCTCTTATATGGCCGACAGAAGACCAGTAACTCTTCTATGGCCGACAGAAGACCAGTAACTCTTCTATGGCCGACAGAAGACCAGTAGCTCTTCTATTGCCGACAGAAGACCAGTAGCTCTTCTATGGCCGATAGAAGCCCTATAGTCCTTCTATGGCCGATAGAAGACCTTTAGCTCTACTATGGCCGACAGAAGACCAGTAGCTCTTCTATGGCCGACAGAAGACCAGTAGCTCTTTTATGGCTGATAGAAAAGCTGTAGCCCTTCTATGGCAGATAGAAGACCTCCAGCTCTTCTATAACCGATAGAAGACCTCCAGCTCTTCTATGGCCGATAGAAGACTTCCAGCTCTTCTATGGCCGATAGAAGACCTGCAGCTCTTCTATGGCCGATAGAAGACCTCCAGCTCTTCTATGGCCGATAGAAGACCTCCAGCTCTTCTATGGCCGATAGAAGACTCCAGCTCTTCTATGGCCGATAGAAGACCACCAGCTCTTCTATGGCCGATGGAAGACCTCCAGCTCTTTTATGGCCGATAGAAGACCCCCAGCTCTTCTATGGCCGACAGAAGACCTCCAGCTCTTCTATGGCCGATAGAAGACCTCCAGTTCTTCTATGGCCGATAGCAGACCTCCAGCTCTTCTATGGCCTATAGAAGACCTGTAGCTCCTCTATAGCCCATAGAAGACCTGTTGCTCCTCTATAGCCGATAAAAAACCTGTAGATCTTGTATGGCCGATATAAGATCTGTAGAGATCTATGTCCAATATGAGACCTGTAGCTCTTCTTTGGCCGATAGGAGACCTGTTGCTCTTTTAAGGCTTATAGAGGAGCTGGAGTTCCTCTATGGCCGATAGAAGACCTCCAGCTCTTCTATGACCGATAGGAGGCCTTTAGTTCTTTTAAGGCTAATAAAGGAGCTGGAGTTCCTCTATGGCCGATAGAACACCTGTAGCTTTTCTATGGCCAACAGAAGACCAGCATCTCCTCTATGGCCGACAGAAGACAAACAGCCCTTCTATGGCCGCTAGAAAACCTCCAGTTCTTCTATGGCAGATATAAGACCTCCAGTTCTTTTATGCCAAATAGAAGACCTCTTGCTCTCCGTCATTCAAAGGTAGCATTTTCCATCTTCTCATCTAACCCTTTGAAGTGTGACATGTCATGGAACCATTAACCCTCTTACCGTTTAATATTAATTTATGAAACTGGTTTTTAGCTTCGCGTTTTTCCTCCTGCTTTTAATGTGGGCGTTTTGTTCATCCCCCCTCCAATGCAACTATGTCATTATCTCTGCTGCTGCTGTTACTAAATTTCTTTATTACAAAATAAAATGTTATAATTTCCTTAATTAGTAGCAAGTAGAAGAAGAAGCAGAACTTGGCATACAATTAAAAACGGAATAAATATTGTTGTTATGTCAGAGCAACAAGAAGGGCACAGAAACAGACACACTCCAAGGGCAATAACATGGCTTCAAATCCCAGACCAAACGCCCCATCGTACCACGTAGATGCCGCTTGGCTATTCAGCATAAATTAGCGAACTACTTTACCAACTACTAATTTCAAGATCGTTGTCGCCGCGTTTGGCGGTGGTACAACTGGTGCAAAAGGGGGAAGGAAAAGAGAAAAAAACCTGGCGACTACAAACCAAAATCAAAATTAATCCCCTTAAAATGCCACCAACTGTATTCACTGACTGGCTGGCTGGCTGGTTTGCCTCGCTTTGCTTTGCTGTGCTTCCATTGCTGGCTGGTTTGATGGCTGGCTGGCTGACTGGTTGTTAAATCCTTCAATTCCCTGTGAGCCATCGTGTGACATGACATTTGTCTTTGATGGCTGACAATGTGTTCTTGAAAAAATGCCCATTTTTCCTTTTGGAGCTTCATGTCACCAGCCATCGAGAACGGGAGAGCGCGTCAAGTGATGGTACTTGGTATTCTCTATGCAGTGCTGGAGATGATGAACATGGCCTTCTGGAATAATACACTTGACAATGGTGTGACAACAGCCATACATAGACATGTATGTAGGTAGGTAGGTAGATGAAAAGTGAGATAATATCATCCAATGTAGTGGTAAAAAAGTCACGCTGACGGTGGTTGTTTTTCGTTTTTCACTTTTCGAGAGCCTGAGCCTGAGCCTGTCACCCGGCGCTCGTTCTTATCCCATTTCACTATTTTAAATTGTAAATTTTTGTAAAATATTTACATATTTTCAATTGCAACAGCATCACTTGACGTAATTACAAAACAAAAGAAATAAAGAGTGTTACTTGTTTGACTGTCTATGACAAGTTCATCATACAACCAATCTGACACACACGGCACAATGCCAGACACTCACATGAGCCGTTGTGGCCGTCTGCACCCCGGTGGTTGGCAGGCTGTGACCGTGTGTATCTGTCTGTCTGTCTGCCACCTCGTCAGAAATCCCAAAGGACACCTTTCACTTGTTATTACATTTGCATACAGTTACTCCTCCTCCCCCACGATGGCTTCTCAAATATCAGTTCCAGCCATAGAGTCAGTTCTGAAATTTTGCAGTGCCAGCATAATAAATGTTATGGTTGTTTCTCCCCTCCCTCCCTCTCTTTCTCTCCCAAATATTAGCAGAAAAAGCACAAATGGCTTTGCATCCCGCCTTTGGCAAGGGCAGGTCTGCCGTTGTCTGCCTTTGTGGCGTATGGTTTTGTTGTCCGTTCCCCGTGTACCTCTTTGTGTTATTGTTGTTAGTATTTTTGGTCAGGATAGCCAAAAAAAAAGCAGTGCCTCCTCTCCCTCTTCCCCAAAATTTTATGGCACACTGAACCGTTGCCTGTTTTATCTCACTTGCAGTCATTGCCCGTGTATTTTGGCTGGGCCTTAAGCCAAATCGAGGATTTCATCGACCTCTATCTGCTGCCGCCGTAATGGTGGAATTGTAGTCGCCAAACTCATTCCCACTCCATAACAAAGATGTCATCTCATTGGCAAATTGCTGTTGTTTTTTGGGGCTTTTTACAATTGTTGTTGACCCGAACCAAAACAACAACAACAAGAACAATAATAATGGGAACAATGGGAGATCTGTGGCAGGAGAAAAATGGCAGAGATTCGAGTGCGGAATATTTAAAGCAACATTTTTCACATAAAAATAGCTATGTGTTCATTTGAACTCTCAGCATGGTTGATTTAATTTTCGCCATATTTATTCTCCCTTGGTACATAAATTTGCAATTTTTTTTGCTTGGGCGCCATTTTTTATTAAGTACGTATCTCCATAAAATTGCTATATGTTCATTTAAGCTCTCAAAATTTTGGATTTAATTTTAAGAGGAAAACAAGGTGGATTTCTTTTTTTATAGCTTCTTCCGAAAAATTTTTAGCTTGGGCGCCACACAAGTTTGTGTATTAGTCGTACATTTTTGCGTTAAGGATTTGATTGTTGACTGGTCTAAGGATTATTTATTTTTTCTTCGAACTTTTTTTCGCAATAGTTGTTTGCTTGGGCGCCACTAATGTTTTTTTTTTTTTTTTTGAAAATAGTTATACGTTCATTTAAGCTCTCCACATATTAGATTTATTTTGAGAACGTTAAAAAGTAGAACTTTTTTCTTCCAGTAAGTTATCTGCTTGGGCGCCCCCCATTTTTTTTTATTAGCGTGCTGTATCCACGTAATATTTTTATTTAAGCACTGAGCATCCTAAAATCAACTGCGGACGCTTTCAGAAGTTTTCGTTTTCCATTTAAATATTAGTTTTCTTTCAGTAAGTTTTCTGCTTGGGCGCCACTCAATTTTTTTAATTAGCGTGCTGTATCCACTTAATATTTTTATTTAAGCACTGAGCATCCTAAAATCAATTGTGGACGCTTTCAGAAGTTTACGTTTTCCTTTTAAATAATATCAGTTTTCTTTCAGTAAATTTTCTGCTTGGGCGCCACTCAATGTTAGTATTAGCGTACCTTATTCATGTACTTTTTTTCATTCGAGCTCTCAGTTAAATAGATTGTAGAAGCATTTAGAAGTATTCGTTTCATTTTTAAACTTTTTTACAACGGATGATTGCTTGGGCGCCACCTTTTTCTGTTTAATCAGTGCATAAAATGTTCTTAGGAAATTTTCCACTTAAAAATAACTGTATGTTAATATAAGCCCTCAACATTTTAGATATAATTTTAAGAGCGACAAAAATATGATTTTTTATTCTATACAATTTTTGAAAAAAGTTTTCTGCTTGGGCGCCACTTCATTTTGTTTAGTAGAGAATCGTATATACATCAATTTTATGATTTGAACTTCTTTTATTTTAATAATAACTTATCGGCGAATTTGAAAAGTTTCATTGTTGAAGTATTAATTCTACCTAGAAAGCTTGTGCTTGGGCGCCACCCTTTATTGTTTTATCAGTCTGTCTAATGGATGAATATTTTGAAGTAATTTCCACTTAAAAATAGATAAATGTTTATTTAAGCTTTGTTGATGGTCAATTTTATTTTGATAGCGGTAAGAAGTTCTTTTTTTTTTCTTTTACAAATTTTTTCGAAAGTGTGGTCTCCTTGGGCGCCACTCAATTGTGTTTAGTAGAGAACCATATCCACCTCAATTTTACGACTTGAAATTCATTTATCTAAATAATAACTTATCGGCGAGTCTAACTTGCTTCAAGAGGTGAATAGTTTTCTTGTTAAGGTATTAACTTGTCCTAGGAATTTTGTCCTTGGGCGCCACTTTTTTTACCTCTATATCTAATGAACGAATGCTTTGAAGTTATTTCCACTTTAAAAAAAAAGATACATGTCTATTTAAGCTTTGTTGAAGGTCGATTTTATTTTGAGATCGGTAACAAATAGAATTTTTCATTTACAGCTTTCTTCCAAAATGTGGTCTGCTTGGGCGCCACTGTCTTTGTTTATTAGGGTACCTTATTCAGATAATTTTTTTGAGCTTATCATTTATTATTTTCTTAATAATGCCTAATCCATGAGTCCATGAAGACGAAAAGTTTTCAGATTTTAAATATTTATTTCGCCTTGGAATTGTTTGCTTGGGCGCCACTTCTTTGTGTTTATTGATGATCATTCTAATGAATGAATTTTTTAAAAAAAATTCCACTTACAAAATAGCTTTAGGTACACTTAAGCTCTCAACATATTAGATTTTATTCAACGTCGAAGTGCTCTTTTATAGCTTTCTTTCTTTCAACTGTTTGTATGCTTGGGCGCCACCCAATTTTCTATTATTTAGTCGTTCTTCATTTAAGAATATTCGCGTTTTTTATCTACATTAAGTCGGTTTTTTATACCCTATACCACTTAGTGGTAAGGGTATTATGTCTTTGTGCATTTGTTTGTGGCATGGAGAGGGAAGCGAGATAGACACATAGTTACGTTTGAGGATCTGCATAGAATCTCTTTCTGAGTCGATTTATGCATGTCAGTTAGTCTGTCCATGTTTTTTTGTGAACAAAATGCAGGTCGCATATATTATCCGATTGAGATGGAATTTTCCAAAAAATATCTGTTTGGCCCAAAGACTAGCCCTATTGAAATTGATGAGAATCGGTTTAAATTTAGATATGGCTCCCATATATTCTTGTGAATAGTTCTTCAACCGATTTCGGGTTAATTGAGCACCAAATGACCAATATAAGTCCAAATGACATGAGTTTTGACACATCCGACCGAATTCGGTCTAGAGGCAAGTACATGAAATTTGGTAGAAATCGCTTCAGATATAGCTATAGCTCCCATACATATGTTTCATCCGATTTGGGGTTTAAAGTCCCTCACATGCGTAATATGTATTCCACAAGAATGATATTTGGTACCAAATATCAGATTGAGCCCAGAAATACCTCTGTCAAATTATATGGAGATCGGATCAGATTTGGATCTAGCTTCCATATATGTCTTTATTCGATATGTGCACCAAATGGCTAATATCAGCCCAAACGGACTGAATTTGGGCAATTCCGAATGAATTCATTTTAGAATTCACAAGAAACGATATAGATCTTCATCCAATTTTACGGCTATCGCTCACCATACATGCAATATCAGCCCAATTTGAATCGATGTTTTTTATAATCTACCGATTTTTACCACTTGGTGAAACTCTGTCCGGGATATCTATTGGTTTATAGTTGGTATGATCTACTTCACATAAATTACCAATATAAACTTTTTTGTTACAGGAGCTCTACTAAATACACATAGTGGTGTATGTTATCATATAGTTGGCCCGCCCGACTTTTGACCTTATCTTACTGGTTTTAAACAAGAATAAACCAATTGAACTAGTTCCACGGTTCATTTCAGTGAAACATCCTATTTAACGAATTCATTCGACCAATTTTGCTCTCACAGATATATTCTGCTTCAAAGACTGACTGTATCATCAAATTTACATAAGAACTCCTGGAAGAACTTTTGTTTTGAGTTTTATCTCTTTTTAAGTATCTTTGTTCAGCTTGGGCGCCACTTGGTTTGATATTTCTAATATCTATATATGAATGAATTTCTGCAGGAAATATTGCATTCTAGGTCCTGTGATCTCATTCTTCCATCCTGTGCTTATCTGAAATATCCACATCACCCACTGTGACCCCCCTGGCTGTGATTGTGGCTGTGCGTTACGTTTTTTGGTTATACCAGTTGTTGCTGCTGTTATTATTGTGGGGAATATAGCAAACAACAAAAAAATTATAATTACATTTATTTAAATTATATTCCACAGGTTTTATGTTTCCTGTTTTCTTTTGTTTTTCGACTATCATCAACCTCTTCTTTAGCTGGATTTTTGCCACCAGACCACAAAAACAGCCACCCGCAACCCCACCCACCACACAGTCATTCACTCAAAAACAACTTTGTTATTAGTCCCAAAAAATTTACAAAGCCATGCAAAATGGAAATGACTAAGGAACAGGGGAGAGAGGGGGTGCACAACAAAAGGAAAAAGACAATATGACGCTGGTGGTGGTGGTGCGCGGATACACGATTATGACAATTTAGCATATTAAAAACCTATTGCTCATGTAAATACCGCCCTACTCCACCTCCCCCTCGCACCAAGAACCTTGCAGTACGACGACAGACGCACAAAAACAAAACGAAAATAATTTATGGCTGATAATGTGAATGTCAAGAACCCCCCCTCCGCAAAAATACCAAAAAGGAAGAACCCAATTTTAGCATATTAAAATGAAATTAATTAAATGTAGGAAATGAGTATTTCCAACTAATAAAACAAGAACAGTGAGAACTTCAACAATAACAACTACAAAAACAATCGTAAAAAACCTCAATGCAATAATAATTTTTGGTTGATTTTTCCATCTTCGTTACGTTCTAGCAGTTTTAGCTGTGGCATGAAGATATCATTTTCGTGTTTCTTTTTTATGTGGGGGAGTTTTGCGAGGTTAATTTCCATTTGCTTGCCATAGTAATTGTTATATGATATGTCCTAAGACTTGATTGCAAATCAACAAATACATCGCAACAATGCCCGTGAAGATAAATTTTACAATATAAATGCAATGTGTTAGTGCTCAAGGGGTTAATTGAAAAATAGTTTTTTTTAATATTAATTATTTTTACCATTTGCCATTTACCATTTTTTTTTGGATAAATCAACGTATTTTTAAATTAACTTAAATTAAATTAATTAATTAAATTAATTTAACAGGAAAATGACACAATTTCCCGACGAGGACGAATAACCAGAGTGGTGTTGGCGGTAGGGAAACTGCATGGAAAATGCTGAATTGCACAAAAACTATGCTAGCTGCGTCATTGAGGCGGGTCTTAAATGAAAGGTCTTGAGGAGTGCTTTCTGGTTATATATGCCTTATATTCCCAACTGATTTCAGATAATCGAATTTTTTCGATTTTCAAACTAAAGTTGCGTTTTCGGTAGGGAAACTGCATGGAAAATGCTGAATTGCACAAAAACTATGCTAGCTGCGTCATTGAAGCGGGTCTTAAATGAAAGGTCTCGCCTCAATGACGCAGCTAGCATAGTTTTTGTGGGAAATTGTGTCATTTTCCTGTTAAATTAATTTAATTAATTAATTTAATTTAAATTAATTTAAAAATACGTTGATTTACCCAAAAAAATGCTAAAAATCATTAATATTAAAAAAACTATTTTTCAATTAACCCCTTGCGCACCCTTCACGGGCATATCGCAACATCGCTTTTTTTTCCAATATTAATGATTTGTAGTGAAATTTTACAAAAACTATTTTTGTCTTTCAAGTGATCCTTTGTGGGAGAATTTGACATAAACTCACATAAAGTAAGGCTAAAAATATTGCAAAATATATCTCAAAATATTGGGATGAAGTGAAGACATTTACCAAGTTTGTCAGGCGACAACTTAAAAAAAGTCCCAGGAAAACACATTCCAAGGAATATTAATCTGAAATTAAAAAAAGTGAAAGAGGAAACATTTGCCTATTTTATTTAGGTTACTTTGATATATCAATGTTTAAATTCCAATTATTAAAAAAATCGGTTTTATCGCACAGTATTATTATTCGGATTGGCCTTGAAAAATATATCCTAAAACCCAAAAAATATTTCCTAAAACCTAACCTTTGCAAATACGTTCAAAATCCGTGATTATTAGTCTTTGAAAAGTCTTTAAAACACCCGATTAGTTCTTATTAGATTTGATTAACGATCCTTGTTTAGTCCTAAAAAAAATTATTTAAAAATCGACGTTTATATGTCTTATATATTATCGACGATTGTATGTCTTGGCTGGTTGTTGAAAAAATATTCATTAAAATTATCTATTATCGTTGGAATGGTCCTTGAAAAAAAAAAAAAAAAATTCCAGAAAATGAAACATTAATCCTTACAGGGTGAGATTAAAAAAATCTGCAACTAAGTCAAACGCCATAATTTTAATTTTTTTTAATTTTATTGAATGAAAGCAAAAACTGTCGGAAATAGCATTAAATTTTAGAATAAGTTTAGATTTGTTCGAATTGGTCACCTTTGGCACGAAGTATGACGTCCAATGAAACCGTCACACACTGCCCGAATGTTGCTCTGCGGTATTTTGGCCCATTCCCGGCGAAGCGCTTGCTTGAGGTGATCGAGATTTTGGTATTTTTTAGTGCCAGTCTTGCTTTTCTATTAATACGAGCGGAGTGCGACCATCGGCTGTTATGGCGGACCACGCCATCACCATGGCCTGCGCTTGAGCTCTGGTGGCCAACCGAAGGTGCACTATTTTCAGCTGACCTCTTTGGCAAGTAAACACGATCATTTTGTTAGTTTACAAACTGCTGAACAACGAATGTTTTCTCATCGGAGAAAGCCAAATTCGGCAGTTCACCACTTTCGGCCAAGCGAAGCAACTATTTAGCTCTTTTGAGTCTATTTTCTTTCTGTTATTCTTGCACTTTTTTTTTAATTTCAATGGGTTGACACAAAAGATGTATTCCCATGCTAGAGGCTCTAACGATGGCCACTTGAGTTTTTCCATCCAAGTAGAAAGAATTCCATCACGAATAACTTTTTTCTCGAAAATTCTCTCCAAAATGTTTTTGTTCCCTTGTGAACAATATAATGGTCTGTCACTGGAATAATTTTAACAGCTATCGGGCGAGTTGCTTGAAAATGACAGCAGTCTAAAGTTGGTTGCAGTTTTTTCATCTCACCTTGTACATTTTGAATGTAATTTTCATAATAGCTCTCTAATAATCGAGAATTATTGTTGGAAAAATATTCCTTAAAAACGCAGGATTATTTTGGAATGGAATGGAAACTTCCTGAAATTCCAGGATTATTGTGCATTATATAGTCCTGGAAGAAAATCCCTTAAAAATCCACATTAAGGTTTGAGTTGGCTTCAAAAAAATATTCCTTAAAAAATCCAAATTTCTTACTTGGATGGTCCTTAAAAATAATCCTAAAAAAATATTGTTCGGATATGCCTTGAAAAAAATCCCCCTTAAGGTCCAGGATTATCATTGGAATGGTCCTTTGAAAAATATTCCTTAAAAAATCCTGGATTATTTATGGGATGGACGTTGACAGAATTTCCCTTTAAAATCAAAGTCTCTGATTTCGATTGTCCTTAAAAAAATATTCCTTAAGTATTCACATTTTTGACTTGGATAATCATTGAAAAATTATTCTTGACAATTCTGGATTATTATTATGATGATTCTTGGAAATTGTTTAGATTCCACGGTTTTATAGTGGATTGTCCTTTGCAAACTATAACTTAAATATCCCTCATTATGACATGGATGATCCTTGGCAAAATATGTTTTTTGAAAAAATATGAATTTTAATCCAGGATAGTCCTTGAGAAAATTAGAAAATTCCAAAAATACTGTTGTAAGGTATTTCTTAAAAAAAAAAAAAACATGTTAATAGCTAGAATATTTCCTGATATCCTCGTTTAGGAATTGGGTCATCCTTAATAAAAATAAGAAATCAACCTAAAGAAATAAAAATCCTTTTTGTTAAAAAAATCCAGTTGATGGTCCTTGAAAAATATTCTGCTATGGTCCTTGAAAAATATTCTACTATGGTCCTTGAAAAATACTCTACTATGGTCCTTGAAAAATATTCTACTATGGCCCGTGAAAAATATTGCTGACTAATATGGTCATTAAAACTTTTTTGTCAAAAATGCAAAATTATATTTTTATAGACATCCAGGTATATAGATGGCGCTCATAAAATCCTTGATATCCACCTTTAGGACTAAGGTCGTCCTTTGCGAAATATTCATTAAAAAAATAGATTATGTCTTGCCTTCAAAAAATGTTCCTTGTCAATCAAGAATTATGCTGTGAAACTCTTCCTTCAAATCCCACGTTTTTGGCTGGAATGTCCTTAAAAATATTCTTTTAAAAAAAGGAGTTAATATCATCGATAAACACTCATAGAATATTTCTAAAAAGGCAAGGTTTACATTGTGATTTATCCTTGAAACATATTCTTTAAAAAATTCACGTAATGGCTCGGAAAAAATATATTCCTTTAAGTTTGGTAGATTTTTGTGGGATGCACCTTGAAAAAATGTGTTCTTGAAAACTTCAAGTTTTTTTCACATGGACTGTCCGTGGCAAAATATTCCTTTAAAAAATCTGGAGTACTTGGAATGGTCCTTAAGCGAGTTTTCTTAAAAAAAGTGCTCACATACAAACCCACTTCTCCCTTATTCAATCATTTTGATCTATTTTCATTACAAAAAGGGGTTATCACTTTTGTTGGTAAAGTTATTGGTGGGGAAAGGGGAGAGGGAGGAGATATTTTAGCTATCGATGCCCCACAGGTTGGTGCATAAATTAATTTTTGCCATAACTGAAATCGGAAATCATGATATCCTCTACCAACTAAGTAGAAGGTAGGTGTGTGCACAACATTTGATGACTTTCTTTGGGGGCAACCAACGGAAAAGCAAAGGAAAAGTAAAAAACAACCCATTGAAAATTTGCAAAATGCATGTTCAAATGCAGTTAGGATTTTCATCACCCCCAAAACAACAACAAAGAAACACAGATATAAAAAATATTTCATATCAAAAAAACATAACTAAAAAAACTCAGAACAAAAAAATTGAATTGAAAACGTTAAATTCTAGGTACCAGGAGGCGTAGCCAAAAAAACGCCAATATGGCAAACATGCAATGACATTTATACCTCCATACTAACTTCCTTATCGCCTCACTCTCTCCCAAAATCATTCCACTCTCTCTCTCACACCCCTGGCACATGAGCTTTGATTTGAGTGTTGGGTGCATAATGAATTGTTGAAGAGCATGAATATTGATGATTGAAGAGGGGGGAAGAGGGGGAGGTAACCCTTCGATTTTATCCTTTGCCTGGCCTTTGTTGTTAGATTTTACTATAAAATCTCCAACATACCTCCCTCCCTTCCATTCACTTCTCTCCTCTTTTGATTATTCGATCCCTGGTAATTTATGTATTCCAAATAGAAAAAGAGTTTAACAAATTTATGACACATTTCAAAAGAATTTATATAGTTTTATTTGCCGTTGTTGTTTTTTGATTCGAGAAAAAATGCAAATTTCTGTTTTTTGCCAAAAGGAGGGTTGCAACCGCCTGTCAGTGCACAATGTTCGTTGACATTTTCATAAAAATGAGGGGTCCCGTTCTATTGTGTGTGTGGGTCTTGGGGAACTACTATTTTTTCACCCCTCTGTTTTGAATTCAACTTAATTTTTGCTGAAATTTCCCTTTTTAATAGTAATTCTTTTTTAATTTGATTTCCTTTTTTCCTTTTCATTTTTCTTTGCAGGTAAGTTCTCCAAATCCATTTCGTAAAGGCCATGTGATTCATGATGTGTAAGTAATAGTAGGATGTGGTAAAACTATAAGCGGGTGATTCGACAGTGTGATAAGAAGCAACTATTGAAATACAATACACAGTGGAACAAGTTAGTGATAAATCTAGATAACCTCTAGTGGCCAAAGAAGTACCAAAATAATAAATCACCTTTTGGTAAGAATGCTTTTCGGAATCCAATTTGAAATTAAGTGCAGTAAGTTACCAAATTAGACTCCCTTTTATGAAGGTAATATAGATTATAGTTCAATAAGTAAGGTATGGAAAATATCTTCAAATATCCAACCTGTCGCATATTAACTTTTCCGATTTGATATCCTGATGTGTACGAAACTATATTCCATTTTTTTGGAAAACCAAAATCCGCATTTTTATAGAAAAATTTCTATTCAGTAACGAAAAAAGGGAATATCTATCAAATTTGAAACAATATCATGCGACTAAAATGATCAAAGTACCAAATATCAGTGGATATCGTTATATGTGCGCTATAGGAAAACCAGGGATTTAAATATTCAATGTTCTGAAACCGGAGCTAGAACCCATTATGAAGTACAAATACCAATTTTTAGACAAATTCGTAGAAAAGATGTGGCAAAAATAATCCAAATGCCGAATATCGGGACGTACCGTTATATGGGGGCTATACAAAAACGTGGATCTGTACATACATTGTTTCGCCACCGAAGCTAGAACCCATTATGACACAGAAACACAAATTTTTAAATAAATCCGAAAAAAAGGTGGCGAAAACCATGAAAATATCGAATATTCGGAGGTACCGTTATATGGCGGCTACATCAAAACTTGAACCGATATATCTCATTTTCAATACCAACCATCCTAGACATAGGTAAAAAATGTTTTCCACGAATGGATGCACTTGAAAATGTATCTCATAGATAGTCTTCTGGCATTAAATATATAGAAGACATCTGAGATACCTTATTTAAGTAGAAGACCTTTATCTTCATGTGTAAGCGGTCTTCGATTGGTATAAAACCCCCAATATTCTTTAGAGATCACTTAAGATCATAGGTAAAATGTCATCCAGTGGTATCCCACAAAAAGGGTGCCTTTAAATGGTGTTTTGTTGAAGGTCTTTTATCTATGCTCACAGGATTGTCATGCCTCATTTCGTGCCTCATCGAAATAATGGTTTTAGACCCTAGGTCTGTTTCGACCTAGCGATGCCAGTCCGTCTGTCTGGCTGGCGGGTGCGCACGATAACTCTCGCAGAGAGTATCTGATTTCATCCAAACTTGGTACATCGTAATATTATTGTCAAACTTATATCGAGTTCGGAGATGGGCAATATCGGTCCACTCCTTCTGATAACTCCCAAACATATGGGTTAAAAATGTTCAAAGAAAATAATTTATTGCGCAGAAAGAGAAAGTATGATCCAATTTTGCTCCAACTTTACAAATCCTAATATCTGCATCAGTGCTAAGTCAGGTCCGAAAATGGACATCATCGGTTCACTCCATTCAATACCTCTCCCACAAAGGGTCAAAATTTGGAATAATTGTAAATCTTATAAAATGTGATGTAAGAGTCCGATTGTCTTCAAATTACTCACATCACAATATTTTTATTAACCCAAGGTCTGGTGTGAAGATGGAATATACGGGTTTGCTTTTTCTGATACCTTCCCCACAAAGGGTCAAAATTTTGAATAACAAAAATCATAGTAAAATCTGAAATAAGCATCAATATGTTTATTTACCCAAAGTCTTATGTGAAAATGGGGTATATCGATCCACTCCTTTTGGCACCTCTCCCACAAAAGGTTAAAATTTTGAATATTCATGAAGCTCATAAAACACGAAATTCAGACTTGGTACATCTCAATATTTCCATCAACACAAGATCTCTTATTACCATTTCTTTTGGTACCCCCCCCACATAGGTTTCAAGATTTTTAAAAACAAAACGTTCAGAGAAAGCAAAATAAGCATCCAACTCTTTTTAAATTTCACGCATCCAAATATTTTTTCTAACTCAGGAACTGTTGTGAAGATGATATATATCTGCGAACCCCTTAAATCTTACTATCTAGCCCATAAAAAGTTAAAAATTTCAATTCTTTTATCTGTCATAACATGCGAAAGAAGTCGGCGATACTTTACAACATATCTAAATATTTATCTTAATCAGAAAACGGATATGGATATGTGAATTGTCGAAATTTATGATTTCGGATATAAATGTTCGATTTCCTTCAAATTTTGTACATACCAATATTTTTATTTGTATTATATGAAGTATGAAAATTGAATACTTCGGTCCGCTATATCTGTTACCCTCACGCATATTTCTAAGTATAGGAAGTGGTCGATATTGTCCAAATCTGGCACGTTGTAAAATTTATATCAGTCTTAGGCCAGATACGAATTGGCCAATATTAGCCAACTGCTTCTAAACCTCCCCCATATAGGGCAAACTGTTTGAATTATTATAACTCAAGGTTGAGGTATACATCTGTCGGTAAAATCGACTGATACTATTTTACATATTTTATTCAATTTTTGTTTGAGTTCGTATGATATTATCAAAATGAATTGCAAGCAAAATGCTAAATACTAAATAACAAGTTAATACGCATCTTCGTTACTTTCCATACATTTTAAATCTCTTCTCTCCCTCTATCATTATAAAACAAGGAGAAAATGTCGAAATCCTTAAAGCCATCAATTTTCAAAACGTTATTAACAGCTTTCAATGAATTCATTCATTTATTACTTTTAATTGACTTAATACCCGCATTGCCAATTCCATATCCTCGCTTCCCAACAACATCCTTTACCCCCCTTTCATATTGCTACCTCATCGTTCTTCGTTCCAATTAATCCCACCAAACACAGAAATTTGTAACAAAACAATTCAATATGTAAATTAACGCTGGTGTATTCCAACATCTTTTTACCAATAAACAAACACTCTCACACACACACACTCATACACAGGGAATGAGGAATGAATGTGGAAGCGGGTATACGCTTCTTATGATTACCCTTGTAACGTCTAATACCGCTTTTACCTCCACTGCCAACCAATCAATGGGAACGTGGGGGATCCTGAGAGCTAAGGATTTATTTGTGAAAGATGTCTAAAACTGATGCTGCCACTGCTCCAACTCCTGTTCCAGCTGCTTATCTTATCAAGATGAATTCAAATACGATTTATCTATATCAACGTTGTCATTTAGTGAGTCTGTTTATGCCCAAGCCAGCCAAGACTTTATTCCAGGCAACGAAAAGTGAGAGCGGCAGAGAGTGGAGGCGAGAAGTATTTATTTTTCAACATCAATTATTTATGTATTACCATTGTTGTTGTTGTTGCTGAAAATTGCAACAATTATTCAACTGTTATTAATTGAGGAAAGTGTCAAGCAGCAGTTATATATGGATGTGTGTGCGTAGACTGTAGATATATTTACTTTCCTTTACATACACACACATATAGACTCATTATACTAAAGTACTTAAGGCATCCGTCCTTCTCTCTCTCCCCACCCCTGTAAGTGGCATCCTTTATCCAGATATCTGCCGGGAGAGATTCTAAATGTAATTCACGTACAAACGCACATATCTACCTACCAATCTACGCGCCAAGGCAATCAAGAGGAGGTGGAAGATTTCAGCATTATTTTAGCCATCTTGCAACCAGTAAATCGTGTGTTTGCGCTCGGTTATAAATGAACATTTCTGCTGTCTGTCCGTCTGCCTGCCTCCTGGTATGTTTTCTTGGAGCACTTGAATGGTATCAGTTTTCATGAGAATTAATCGAGAGACACGTATTTATTCGCACCAAATATTCGTATGCCCTATGGCGGAGGGGGACTTAGTCAACTGAATTAGGGCGAAAAGGGGGAGGGAGAATTTCTCTTCCTTAATTGAGAGAGAATTCTATTTTAAGAATATCGCGGGTTTTAAAAGAAATATTTTTAAAATAATTATTTTCAGGGATATCTGTAGGTTTCTAGGAATTTTTCTCGAAAAAAAATTTTTAAGGATTGTCGTATGCTTTTAAAAATATTTTTAAAAGAAAATTTTGGGTCGTTTAATGAGTCTTTTGTCAAGAAATATTTTTCATGAATAATCTTGAGCCTCCATGGAATATTTAAAAGGAGAATCACAAGATTTTTAATTAACATCATGGAAGGAATAACTTTGTTATTCCGTTTCTAACATCCCTAAATATTCGTCGTGGACCCCATATAGTATATACAGAGATAAAAAATCTCCAAGAAAGTAAAACGCCTTAATTTTTTTTTTTTTTAAATTTTATTGAATGAAAGCAAAAATGTCGAAAATAGCATCAAATTTTAGAATAAGTTTAGATTTGTTCGAATTGGTCACCATTGACACGAATTATGGCCTTCAAACGGCCAATGAAACCGTCACACGCTGCCCGAATGTTGCTCTGCGCTATATTGGCTTATCCTCGGCGCTTGGTTCAGGTGCTCGACACTTTGGTATTTTTTAGTACCAACCTTACTTTCCAAAATACTCCAGGCACAATAGTCCAACGGATTGGTATCCGGAACCTTATTTTGTAACCATTCTTGGGTGGCGCCTGCTGAGTGCGATGGTGCTGAGTCCTGTTGGAATGTCCAAGGTCTGCGGCCATAATGATTCCGTGCCCAAGGCTTTAATACACAGTCCCGAATATTTTCGCTATAATATTCGGCATTTATTCTGATAAAACGGTTGGTTAATACGAGAGCGACCTTCGGCTGTTATGACGGTCCACACCATCACCATGGCCGGCCCTTTAGTTCTGGTGGCCAACCAAGGGTGAACATTTTCAGCTGTTCTCTTTGACAAGTAAACCTCATTATTTTGTTTGTATACAAACTGCTGGACAGCGAATGTTTACTCATCGGAGAAAACCCAAATTCGGCAGTTCACTATTCTCGGCCAAGCGAAACAACTCTTTAGCTGTTTTAAGTCTATTTCCTTTCAGTTGCGGTGTAAGTTCTTGCACTGGCTTCAAATTGTTCTAGCTAGGTTAACGACAATCTCCAATTTACTACAATTTTTTGAGCTACGATACGTTATAATAAGCCAAAGACTCTTGTGGAACAAGTATTCCTAGTTAAGGTTTTTGTTAGTCGGAGAACAGAAAATTGTTCAGAAAATCACTGCCCTTCTCATCGTAAATCAAACTGAATATCAGATGCGATAGGAATCCCCAAGTCAACGAAAGCTATATTTTCCATTTCCTGACTCCATTAGGCTTTGCTGGGCAGCGAAATAGGTGCAGCGTGTCATGTGGGCCTGTGCCACAAGCTGGGCAGATGTTTTGCACATCGCTGTTAATCAGGGCCCAGTAGAAATTTTGGCGGCTGCACCATCCGGATCGTAAATGAGCCAAAACTACTCGGGTTTGTCGGTGCAGCTCTCGTTCTTCAGCTGCGACGGGAGGGGATGGTCTCCTATATCCTTCAATGGCTTCTGAGACCGCATTAGAGTGAATACTATTCAATCCCTCTTTATAGGCCTGTTGATCTAGAGGCTCTCTCTTATACCTCTGCACCTCCCTCTCTCTCTAGATCATGAAGGTCTTTCCTAACGTGCCTAGGCGGAGGTTGCCTATCCACAAGATGGGGATTCGGATGGCAGGTATTGCATTGAAAGCATCTTGTTATGCTGTCGCACCGGTAAGGCCGCATAGTTTACCACAGATCGGTCTATCGCGTTGTAAGAGGTCAACAAGGTTTCCTTATCAGCTTCCCAAGTACTGCCGACCAGAGACTTGACGACTTGTACCTACTTCTAATCTTGTCGCAGATAACTGTGGTATGCACTGACGACTTAAAGAGACTATCGAATGTGACCCCCGATTACTGTTGTAGTTGTGAAAGCTATCCTATCGACGCATGTCCTCGTTACGCTTGGAACAATTGGTTCGGTTTTGTGTTCTGAATCATGTGTATGTAATCTCCTCGGTGTGAATGATCTTCATAGTAAATTTCAGAGTTCCTCATCCAGTTCGCTAAAAGCCAATTATACTCCTTCAGTACGATTTTCTGAAAACTCCAACGTACATTGTTTTACTCTTTTCGTAAACTTTATGTACGATTTCCGAAATTTCCACCTTAATTCTGTCCCACACCAACAGGATATACCAAACTTCCTTTTTGTGTACCCTGTGGGTTGATGCCAACTTAAATATTATTGTAAATGTTGCCAATGTAAGTGGTGCAACATGAGTAGCTGCTTGAACAAAGACAACAGCCGCAACAACAACAAAAACAACGACATCATCGAACTCACAAAGCCCCGATGAAAATTAAATTTTTATAAAATTAACATACAACAGCAACAACAACAAATTGTTACGCACAAAAACAGCAGGACGATTGAATGAATGCCTTACAAAGCCAAGGCAACAGCAATGCCTTTCAGTCGGTCGTCATTCAGTTCATCGTTCAGCAAAAGGAGAATAGCACACACACAGACATAATGCTAAAACGATTGTCGTAATAAAACATACGCATAATCTGACGCAGCATTTACAATTAAGCAGCCAAAGGAGGCAAGCCATTCATTCATCTGTCCACCCACCCACAGAGACGCGCACATCTTCAGCTACCACATTCATCTGAAGTAAATGAGGCAAGAAGGCTGGCTGGCTGGTTGGTTGGAAAGTCTGTCAGAGCCACAGCCAGGATTGCATTATAAAATAACTCTGGTCGTTTGTTATTAACAACGACAACAACAATACCAACAACCATACACACAGACAGACAGACAAAAATACCGCCACACCAACCAACATCACTTTGAATTACTGAATTGTAAGCTGTTTGTTGTTCGATGGGACGAAAGGAGGTGGCCATATCCTTGTACCACGAAGCCCAACATTAACCAGAAAAAGGAAGAACGAAAAACAAAACCTGATGAGGTGTTAAAGTAGGTGTTTCAAGAAGGTGGATAAATACTCTGTTTCTACTTCTACTTTGGTGACGAGAAGATGAATGGCAAAAAGTTTATTTTTTTCCAACCTTCCTTTGCTTTTACCGACTCTTCTCCGTCTTCTTCTTGGCCATCTTCGTTTTTTTCTTATTCTCATTCGGGATTTTTCATGTCTTCGAAATCGTCTAATTGTATTAAATACCAGAACCCTGTTGCCAGCTGGATATTAGAGGCGAACAAGAACCATCAAAGGAATTAAAGATGGGATTTTTTTTTCTCTGCTAAAAACACTTTGTAAGTACTTCAAAGGAGTCGTCTGGTGCGGAGGCAAACAGATACCAAGATACAGATCGTTGAAAAAGTGCTGGAATATTCCCAGAAAATCTTGAAACGCTTTAAATGAAGGGAATTAAGTGGAAGGGAAATAAATTTTAATATGCATTGGAGTTTCTCTTGGAGGGCGGAAGACGTTAGGGGAAAATTTTATATTTTCCCAAGACCAACTCCTAGATATTTTCAATTTTTATTTGGTCCTTCGATTAGAGTAGGAATTATTTTACGCCAGAAATTTTGATCCAAGGTAGTAAATGCTCTCCGATGGTAATTTGTTTTTTATATCCTCAGCCATATGGCTAGTTAAACCCTCATCTATGGCTAGAGTGGGTATATCTCATTTGATATGCCCAAAATGTGCCTCATCGAACTAACGGCTTTAGACCCTAAGTTTCTTTGGACCAAATTCGTTTCAGGACATTTGTTGTCCATTTAGCGATGTACCGGCCCACTCCTTCTGGTACAAGGAGTCAAAGTTTTGAATAACCGAAATAATCATAAAATCTGGTTCTCTTCATATTTCGCACAGCCCATTATTTCTACTAACAAATAATCTGCTGTAAAGATGGGATATATCGTTCCGCACCTTCTGGTACCTTCACCAAAAAGGGTCGAAATTTTGAATATTTATTGCATAAAATTCGAAGTTAACCTTAGATTCCATTCAGGCTTTGTACATCTAAATATTTCCATCAACACAAGATCTTTTATAAAGGTGTTAGAGATCATATCTTCTGGAACACCCCACAAGAAAGCGAAATAAGCATCCAACCCTCTTCATTTTATTCATTATATCTACTAACACAAGATCTGCTATGAAGATGATAACTTCCCCACAAGGGATTAACATTTTGAATATCCATGAAGCTCATAAAACGCGATTTTGAGAGCAGATTTTGTACATCTCAATATGTCCATCAAAACAAGATCTGTTATAAAGATGGTAGAGATCGGACCATTCTTTCTGGTACCTCCACCACAAAGGGTCAAAGTCTCGAATAACCAAAACGATTATGAAATCCGAAATAATCATCCGATTTCCTTCATTTTTCATACATCCCATTATATCTACGAATACAAGATCTGCTGTGAAGATTGAATATATCGCTCCACTCCTGCTTTTAACCTCCTCCCCCCACAAAGGTCAAAATTTTGAATAGCCATGAAGCTCTTGAAACGCGAAATTAACATCCGAACCCATTCAGACTTAGTAGGTCTCAATATTTTCATCAACACAAGATCTGCTATAAAAATGGTAGAGTTCCGAACACTTCTTCTGGTACCTCCCCCTCATAAGTTTAAAGACAAACGATCATAAAATGCGAAATAAGCATCCAATTTCCTTTCAATTTCACACATCCAAACACTTTTGCTAAAACAAGATCTGTGGTGAAGATAAATATATATCGAACAATTTCTGAAGCCTCACCCACAAAGGGTAACCATTTTCAATAATTTTATCTGTCATAACTTGCGCAACAAGTCAGCGGTTCTTTATAACTTGATATGTCTACATATTTCTCTCAATCAGATACCTGAAATGAATATGGATTTTGATCTCGCATAAAATTGGATAGACAGGGTGATATAAAAAAAACTGCAACAAAGTCAAACGCCATCATTTTTACATTTTTTTTAAATTTCATTGAATGAAAGTAAAAAATGTCGGAAATAGCATCACATTTTAGAATAAGTTTAGATTTGTTCGAATTGGCCTACTTTGGCAGGAATTATGGCCTTCAAACTACCAATGAAACCGTCACACACTGTCCGAATGTTGCTTTGCTATATTTTGGCCCATTCCCGGCGAAGCGCTTGCCTAAGGTGGTCGATACTTAGTGCCAACCTTGCTTTCCAAAATACTCCAGACACAATAGTCCAACGGATTGGTATCCGGAGATTTTGGTGGCCATTGTGCGGCGGAAATGAAGCGAAGAACCTGTATATTGTTACCAATATTTGGTGGCGCGTGCTGAGTGCGATGATGCTGAGTCCACTTGGAATGTCCAAGGTCTGCGGCCAAAATGAATGCGTGCCCTAGGCTTTAATACACCCTCCAGAATATTTTCGCGATAATATTCGGCATTTATTCTGGCGACCATCGGCTGTTATGGTGGACCACACCATGGCCGACGCTTGAGTTCTAGTGGCCAACCCATGGTGCACATTTTCAGCAGATCTCTTTGGAATATTACGAATATTTTCTCATCGGAGAAAACCAAATTCGGCAGTTCACCACTTTCGGCCAATCGAAGCAACTCTTTGGCTCTTTTGAGTCTTTTTTTCTTTCTGTTGCGGTGTAAGTTCTGGCACTTTTTCGAATTTCAACGGCTTTACCCCGAGCTTATTTTTCAATATTTGCCGAATGAAATATTGCGATATGTTCAGCTCACGAGCCATTTTTCTGCCACTGCGACCCGGTTTTCGATCAAGTCGCTTCTTTACTTTTCGAACCATTTCTGCTGATGTTGCTGTTTTCTTCCGTCCACTTGCTTGACTTCGGGCTACTCTACCAGTATCACAAAAGATTTATTCACATTCAAATGCTGGAGTGCTCTAATGATAGGCACTTGTGGTTTTCCAGCCAAATATAAAGAAATCACACTATCACGCTTAAATTCCATCTGGAAAGTTCTCACCAAAATGCTTTTGTAACCTTGTAAACAATATAATGAGCTGTCACTGGAATAATTTTAACAGCTGTCGGACGAGTGGCTTTGAAATTACAGCAGTCTGAAGTTGGTTGCAGTTTTTTCCTCGCACCCTGTATATCTGCGAACCCCTTCTGGTACCTCACCCCCAAAGGGTCACAACTTTCAATGCTTTTATCTGTCATAACGGCGAAACAAGTGAGCGATTCTTTACATCTTCCTATACCTAAATATTTCTCCCAACCAGAAACCTGAGATGAATATAGAATTAATCGGATTTCGCACAAAATTGGATGTAAATGTTCGACTTTCTTGTAATTTTGTCCATACCAATATTTTTATCTGTATAATATGATGCATGAGAATAGAATACTTCGGTCGACTATATCTTGTACCTCACGCCCATTTTAACATTTTCTAAAAATTATCACATATCTCACATAAAGTGAAGGAAGTAAGAAATATAGTCCGAACCTGGCACGTCGCAATATTTATGTCATATTCATTTAGGTTCGATACGAAATGGTCAGTATTGGCCCATTCCTTCGGATCCTTCCATAGAGGGCCAACAATTTGAATAATCATAACAGAAGTCAAAATATATTTAAAGCATCGAACATTGGCTGAGGGTACATATCTGTCGGCAAAACCGATTGATATTTTTTGACTTGTTATTTGGTCCTTCGATTAGAGACAAGGGTTCATATTATGCCTGAAATTTTGATGTATAGTAGGAAATATCTTCCTAAGGAAATTTGTTTTTTTTATGTCAAGAGAATAATAAATCCATTAAAAATTCTATTAAAATCTTAAAAATACAAAATGTAGCCGTCATATTAGAGACTAAACATCGACGTGGAACTGCATAGGTAACTTTTGTCATAAGCCATTACAATATTCACATGTGAAACTTGAAAAAAATCGGTGAATAATTTAGTTAAAATCATCAATATAGGGAGCTGCTGTTATAATGGGGCTATACCAAAATGTGGACCTGCCCAGACACTTTTCTGTCATAGTCTGTAGTATGCATTTCGAACTTTAAATACCAAATTTGAAACAATTTCTGTGAATAATGCCGCTAAAATATTAAAAATACAGAATTTCGGGAGGTGCCGTTACATGGGGGCTATACGAAGACGTATACCTGCACAGACAATTTTTCTGTCTTAGGCTGTAGTATCCATTTCGAACTTTAAATACTAAATTTGAAACAATTCCGATGAATAATGTCTCTAAAATCATCAAAATACCGAATATCGGAAGGTACCGTTATATGGGGGCTATACCAAAACGTGGACCTGCACAGACAATTTTCTGTCTTAGGCTGAAGTATCCATTACGAACTTCAAATACCAAATTTGAAACAATTCCTGTGAATAATGTCGCTAAAATATTAAAAATACCGAATTTCGGGAGGTACCGTTACATGGGGGCTATACCAAAACGTGCATCTACCTGGCCTATTTTCAATACAAAAAGTCCTGCAGACATTATATACATTTGAGTAAAATTTTATCAATCTACTTAATTTCGTTCGGAAGCTAGAGAGATTTCCACCGACGAATAGACAGACGGACGGACATCGCTAAATCGACATAGAATTTTATGTTGATCAAAATATATATTTCGAGGTGTTACAAACGGAATGACAAAATTAATATACCCTCCATTCCAGTAGGGGAGGGTATAAAATGGGGATTAACAATTTTACAGATTGGCGTCTTAGCTGCCAAAAAGATAACACATGGTGAACAGGAGCTTAGCTAGGAATAAACTTTTTCCCAAGACCTCGTAGCGCAAAACACAACACAACAAAAGAAAATTCTCTAAGTGAGAGACAAAGAGAATGAGGAAGAGTAAACCAATGAAAAGAGATTTGTATTTAACAAGTGCTGTCATTTAACATAAGACGCTTTTAAAAAACTGAATAAACAGCTCATGAATTAGACGAAGACGACGAAAGGGAGAAGAAACGGCATGGAAATTTATAACGAGAATTTGCAGATTAAAGGCATTTCAACACCGCAAACGAAGCGCCACGGCGCAATAACAACAACAATGCCAACATCATCTTATTTGCTAAGCAGTCGACGATTCACTCATCAAAGGATGTTTGGGCGCCAGAAGAGTCCACCGACCGATGAAAGGGAATAATTTTCAGGAATATAAGGGCGAAAAAAAAACACTTAATTCTGCCAGCCAGGCATTCAGGAGAGACAATGGAGAAACTAGATGGATTTGCTGTGACCTCCTTGTAATTGGGAAAAATGTGTGTATGTAGGTACTTTATTTTCATTTGCTTGGAAAAGCAGCTACATAGCGTGACATGGCTTGGCTGACACGTAGCTACTACCAAAATCGAATCAAGTCTTATTATTCGCAGGAGCTACGGCGAAAATTGTTTGCCAAAGAACCAAAAAAAAAAAAAAAAAACAAAAGGTGGGTAGTCAGATAAGCGGGGAGAGATAGATAGAGCAGGACATACAGACAAGCGTGTGCAATAAATTTTTCAATGTCAAACTTGCGATCCCACACAACAGCAACAGTGGCGGGCTGTGTACCCTCCCTTTTTCCCCTTTTTTTATTTGATGCCCAACTACTCCATGGAGAATTAACGTTTAAATGAAGGTGACCGACCGACTGGCCAGCCAACCAGCCAGTTACTAAGGAAGAAAGAAAGAAAACGAACTTCAATGACGGCTTGGGACAGCAGAAACTGACTGACTTTTGTGATAAATGTGCTGCCGGTTGCAATATTAACAATCAGACAGCTAGAGAGCTAGATAGCCAAGCAACCAGCAACTAGCCGACCAGCCAGCCATCCAGCAGCCCATCAAGTAAAGTTCGTTACTCTACTCTCCACTGAGTGGGGTGGCCATAGTTTTAGATCAACTCTTGAAGAAGTTGTAGCTAGATTCGAGAAGAAAGATAGATACCAACGTTTTATCTATGCGCCAAAACTTCATTTGATGTTGTTGCTGTTGTTGTTGCCTTTGTTATTCCAAGCTTGCTGCTGCTACGAAATGTGTGTCTAGTAAGGCAAACTGATAAGTTGGTGTAATCGTACAATGCGATAATAAAGAATTTTTGCAACCCCCTCCCCCACTCCTCTCCTTCGTTGGAAACTGTCTTCAACGAGACAAGATGATAGGATGAATATTGCAACACTTGTTCTAGGAATTCTCGGTGGACGTTATTGGAAATTGGTAGATGGAGTTCGAGAAGCGAGAAAGCTTCCTTTTATTGCAATTCTCCTCTTCTATGGTCAATGGAATGTTGTATGAAGGTCGTTATGGCGTTTGAATAACAACAAGTTTCTTTGCATGGCGCCCAACGTGGAGCAAGGTATCTGAGAAAAACGATAAAAGTCATATACCTTCAAACATGTGGATAAAAATTATCCAAAAATGTGGATAAAAAAACTAATAAATTATCCACAAAAAAAAAAGTATCCGCGTTTGTGGATAATTAATTATCCACGTTCATCGATGTTTGTGGATAACTAATTATCCACTTTTGTGGATAATAAATTATCAACATTTGTGGATTAGAAATTATCCATATTTTGTGGATTAGAAATTATCCAAATTTCTGGATAATAAATTATCTACGTTTGTGGATTAGAAATTATCCAAATTTTGTGAGTTGGAAATCATCCACATTTTGTGAATTAGAAATTATCCACGTTTGTGGATAATAAATTATCCAAGTTTGTGGATAATTAATTATCCACGTTTGTGAATAATAAATTATCCACGTTTGTGGATAAAAAATTATCCACGTTTGTGGATAATAAATTATCCACGTTTGTGGATAATAAATTATCCTCGTTTGTGGATAATAAATTATCCACGTTTGTGGATAATAAATTATCCACGTTTTTGGATAATAAATTATCCACGTTTTTGGATAATAAATTATCCACGTTTGTGGATAATAAGTTATCCATGTTTGGGGATAATAATTTATTCACGTTTGTGGATAATTTGAATATATCCACGTTTGTGGATAATTTGAATTTATCCACGTTTGTGGATAATTTGAATTTATCCACGTTTGTGGATAATTTGAATTTATCCACGTTTGTGGATAATTTGAATTTATCCATGTTTGTGGATAATTTGAATTTATCCATGTTTGTGGATTATTTGAATTTATCCACGTTTGTGAATTATTTGAATTTATCCACGTTTGTGGATAATTTGAATTTATCCACGTTTGTGGATAATTTGAATTTATCCACGTTTGTGGATAATTTGAATTTATCCACGTTTGTGGATAATTTGAATTTATCCACGTTTGTGGATAATTTGAATTTATCCACGTTTGTGGATAATTTGAATTTATCCACGTTTGTGGATAATTTGAATTTATCCACGTTTGTGGATAATTTGAATTTATCCACGTTTGTGGATAATTTGAATTAATCTATGCTTGTGGATTATTTGAATTTATCCACGTTTGTGGATAATTTGTATTTATCCACGTTTGTGGATAATTTGAATTTATCCATGTTTGTGGATTATTTGAATTTATCCACGTTTGTGGATAATTTGAATTTATCCACGTTTGTGGATAATTTGAATTTATCCACGTTTGTGGATAATTTGAATTTATCCACGTTTGTGGATAATTTGAATTTAACCACGTTTGTGGATAATTTGAATTTATCCACGTTTGTGGATAATTTGAATTTATCCACGTTTGTGGATAATTTGAATTTATCCACGTTTGTGGATAATTTGAATTTATCCACGTTTGTGGATAATTTGAATTAATCTATGCTTGTGGATTATTTGAATTTATCCACGTTTGTGGATAATTTGTATTTATCCACGTTTGTGGATAATTTGAATTTATCCATGTTTGTGGATTATTTGAATTTATCCACGTTTGTGGATAATTTGAATTTATCCACGTTTGTGGATAATTTGAATTTATCCACGTTTGTGGATAATTTGAATTTATCCACGTTTGTGGATAATTTGAATTTATCCACGTTTGTGGATAATTTGAATTTATCCACGTTTGTGGATAATTTGAATTTATCCACGTTTGTGGATAATTTGAATTTATCCACGTTTGTGGATAATTTGAATTTATCCACGTTTGTGGATAATTTGAATTTATCCACGTTTGTGGATAATTTGAATTAATCTATGCTTGTGGATTATTTGAATTTATCCACGTTTGTGGATAATTTGTATTTATCCACGTTTGTGGATAATTTGAATTTATCCATGTTTGTGGATTATTTGAATTTATCCACGTTTGTGGATAATTTGAATTTATCCACGTTTGTGGATAATTTTAATTTATCCACGTTTGTGGATAATTTGAATTTATCCACGTTTGTGGATAATTTGAATTTATCCACGTTTGTGGATAATTTGAATTTATCCACGTTTATGGATAATTTGAATTTATCCACGTTTGTGGATAATTTGAATTTATCCACGTTTGTGGATAATTTGAATTTATCCACGTTTGTGGATAATTTGAATTTATCCACGTTTGTGGATAATTTGAATTAATCTATGCTTGTGGATTATTTGAATTTATCCACGTTTGTGGATAATTTGTATTTATCCACGTTTGTGGATAATTTGTATTTATCCACGTTTGTGGATAATTTGAATTTATCCACGTTTGTGGATAATTTGAATTTATCCACGTTTGTGGATAATTTGAATTTATCCACGTTTGTGGATAATTTGAATTTATCCACGTTTGTGGATAATTTGAATTTATCCACGTTTGTGGATAATTTGACTATATCCACGTTTGTGGATAATTTTAATTTATCCATGTTTGTGGATTATTTGAATTTATCCATGTTTGTGGATTATTTGAATTTATCCACGTTTGTGGATAATAAATTATCCACGTTTGTGGATAATAAATTATCCACGTTTGTGGATAATAAATTATCCACGTTTGTGGATAATAAATTATCCACATTTGTGGATAATGAATTATCCACGTTTGTGGATAATAAATTATCCACGTTTGTGGATAATAAATTATCCACGTTTGTGGATAATAAATTATCCACATTTGTGGATAATGAATTATCCACGTTTGTGGATAATAAATTATCCACGTTTGTGGATAATAAATTAACCACGTTTATGGATAATAAATTATCCACGTTTGTGGATAATAAATTAACCACGTTTGTGGATAATAAATTATCCACGTTTGTGGATAATAAATTAACCACGTTTGTGGATAATAAATTATCCACGTTTGTGGATAGGAAATTATCCACGTTTGTGGATAGGAAATTATCCACGTTTGTGGATAGGAAATTATCCACGTTTGTGGATAGGAAATTATCCACGTTTGTGGATAAGAATTTATCCACGTTTGCGGATAAGAATTTATCCAAGTTTGTGGATAAGAATTTATCCACGTTTGCGGATAATGAATTATCCACGTTTGTGGACAATAAATATCCACGTTATTGGATAATTTTAATTTATCCACGTTTGTGGATAATTTTAATTTATCCACGTTTGTGGATAATAAATTATCCACGTTTGTGGATACTAATTTATCCACGTTTGTGGATAATAAGTTATCCATGTTTGGGGATAATAAATTATTCACGTTTGTGGATACTTTATTATCCGCGTTTGTGGATAATAAATTATCCACGTTTGTGTATAATAAATTATCCACGTTTGTGTATAATAAATTATCCACGTTTGTGGATAGGAAATTATCCACGTTTGTGGTTTGCTGATTATCCACGATTGTGGGTATCTAATTATCCATATTTTGTGGATTAGAAATTATCCACGTTTGTGGATAATAAATTATCCACGTTTGTGGATAACTAATTATCCAATTTTGTGGATAATTAATTATCCACATTTGTAGATAACTAATTATCCACGTTTGTGAATAACTAATTATCCACGCTTGTGGATAACTTATTATCCACGCCTGTGGGTGACTAATTATAATTGTGGATAAGAATTTATCCCCTTCTGTGGATAAAAAGTATGCAATTTTGTGTATAAAAAATTATCAATTTTTTTTTTGATAAAAAAAAATTATTCACTTGTTTGGATGAAAAAATTATCCAAATTTGTAAATAATATATTATCTATATATGTATATAAAAAATTATCCACAATTTATAGATTAGAAATTATACACGTTTGTGGATAATAAGTTGTCCACGATAGAGGTTAAAAAATTATCCATCCCTGTAGCTATCCCTTGATTTTTCTCATCAAATTTTGAATACAGAAAAGTATTTTAAATTCAAATAAAAAACTTATTCTCCATCCAATTACCAGCAACACTTCCTGTTTTGTTTGCCTTCACCTTTGCGAAAGGACATTCATTTATGAATGTCATTACAATAATTCTTTTTTCGAGAAAAAAAAAACGATGTTGACATACAACATTTGACATTGGTTACAATTACTCATGCCCCTCACGTGGGGCTGGGGGCAACACCTTTGGACTTGCTTTGCTTTTTTGGGGGGTATCAGTACAAGTCAGCCAGCCAGTATATCACAGCAATCTAAATACTCCGACCATTTATTCATCCATTTATCCGACGAGCCATCCATCCACCTTCCAACAATAACTAATTTAGCATTTTTCCAAACGAGAAACTATTTGACAGACATGCAACAGGAAGTTGACGGAAATGGAGGGGCGTAGGTGATTTTTTTGTTGTTGTTGTTGCTGTATGATGTGTGTACTTATGTGCTGCTTGGTCACGAATATTTTCTTTGTTTTGTTTTTTTTTTGTTGTCGTTTTGGTCCTGCAAAAATATTTCAGAAATTGAAAGAAAACAAAAGCAAAAACAAAGCAGCCAAGTCACATTCCCAGTCTGGCTGGCTGGGGCATTAGCAAAAATGAATTTATGGAAATTTTCGATTAGAATGGCGGCCCTATGTTGGTTGCATGCCATCCACATTGGCGGTGGAGGGCAGATAACTCAAATGGCCATTACCACATTTGCCAACCACCTACATGGCCAGAGAGTTCTAGGCAAAGATGCAGAAGGGCGAAGGGAGGAGAGGAGAAGCAAACTCCTACATTAGTTGAGTGTAATGCTCTGACATTGTGGCTTCTAGTCATGGACATAATTACACGTGCCGTTGCCTTTGCTGCTTCATGCACTGCAATTTCGGAATGCATGCCGTTCTTCTCCCTCTCTCTGCCTCTGCATTCACACAAGTGCTAATGCCAGGAGCCAGGCATCATTCCACACAGGCCAGATATGAGATAATGGCATTTGTCCCCAAATCCCTTTCCCTGAGTGATTCGGTGGTGACCACTCAGTCCAAAAATGCAGCAAATTGAATCAGCCGGCACCACCTCCAAAGCTCATTCATTGGCTCGCTCCTCGTTCGCTCGCTGCTAAATGCTGTTGGTCATGCACTTGACAATGGCAAAGCGAAGGTGTAAACGAAACGTTTTATGAAACATTAATGCAACGGGTGCTTATCACACCGATGCCACACGATACCCATCGAGATATATTGCACGTTAAATGCCATTGTTGGTGGGAGTTCCATTTGCAGGTCCTTTGGTGTAGTTGCAGTTGTTGTTGTTCCTGTTACGGTTCTTGTTAGTAGTGCTGGTGTTGTTGCCATAATGGATATGGTTTTATGTTTCAGAGAGGAAAAAAATAATGACAGCAGGACAGTGGAAGATAATTGAGTCCTATAGGAGGCCTTTAGAGGATCTTACAGAATAGGTTTTCTGCCTACAGAATAGAACTTCTGTTCATAGAAGAGGGATCTTCTGTATACTGAAGAGAGATCTTCTGTACACAGAAGAGAGATGTTCTGTACACAGAAGACAGATCTTCTATCCACAAAAGAGGTCTTCTTTCCACAGAAGAGGTCTTTGTCCACAGAAGGGAGATCTTCAGTCCACAGAAGAGAGCTCTTCTGTCCACTGAAGTGAGCTCTTCTGTCCACTGAAGTGAGATCTTCTGTCCACTGAAGAGAGCTCTTCTGTACACAGAAGACCTCTCTTCATGTCAGAGGCCATCTGTTTTGGTAGAGGTACTTTTTCTTCAGGAGAGGTCTTTAGAAAAAATCTTCTTTCCACAGAAGACAACCATAGAAGACGTTTGGGGTTTTTCCCCCATTGTGCCGTACTTCTGTTGCAACACTTAATGTCATTTATTGCCACCACTACAACAACAACAACAGCCGTAAAAAGTGTCGTCCCCAGGTATTGTTTTTTTGTTGTTTTTGGTTTTTGGAGAGATAATGACAGTGTGTCCAAATGTTCCGACGAAGGCTTACATTCGGTCCAAACAATAATCATTAAACATATTTTCGGATTTCATGCCATTCATACTCCTGGACGAGTGACTGACTGACTTGCTGGCTGGCTGGTTGCCTGTCTGCCTTCCAGCCCGTCCGCCTGATGGACGTGTGATACACCACTTGTATGGATATTCTGTTAGGCCCCTCAATGGAATGTTGCCGGTATGTTTTGCATTTCCACGAAATCATTCAGAAAAACATTAAAAAGGGGTGGCCCACACTGAAGCGATGCCGAGCGTTTCGTCGGAAACGAGTGAGTGTTGCGTTGCATTGCCGTGTCTCCCTGCCATCAAAATGAAAGACAATTCATTGACACAAGTATCGAATTCACTTAAGTACTTGTCATCAGCAATGGGAATGTTGTTCGTGTTGTTGTTGTTGGTGCTTCTGTAGTAGTTTGCATATCTTCTGGTTGGGTGTTGCATTTTCATTAAATGTCTGGTGTTTTGTGGGGACCATTAGTATTACAAAAATATGGTTAAATTGTTCGTCGGTGGCTGGGATGAAGCAGCCAAGGTGGGCAGACAGACAGACAATACGACGAACATGTGGAAAGAAACTCTGCCAGACGTACAGGTTTCAATGGAGTTTCAAGGTGTTTCACAAACACAAAATCCTTGCATACACACATACATACGTACATATATGTATGTGTATATGTTGAGCAAGAGTCATTCATGTCATCATATGCCGTAGTCTTAACAAACCTAACGACAGATATATAGACTTGTATAGAAGAACGGCTGACGACTACCCAGGTCGTCGACAGCCCATACTGATGTGACGTTGGTTTCCTTGCATCTGCATCTTCTGCGACTCGGTTGCATCCAACCAACCAAGCAACCGACTAACCAACCAATGGCAGACATTTTTACAGCATTCAAATGCATTTAACTGTGCAACCAAGCAAGCATCCGCACCAACAGCAGCAATAACAACAACAACTGCAACACCAACAACAATTTTTTACTTGGCTACAACAGCAAAAGGAAATGTTGGATATTGTTTCACTAATGAAGTCTCGATAGCGCGATTAAAATACCTTACATACCATGCCATCCTAGGAGTAGTAGTCGTGGTCGTTGTTGTAGTCATCGCCATCGCCATCGTCATGATGCGAATGTTGTTGTCGTCATTGTTGTTGTGGTTGTGTGGCATTGCAAGCGAAGAATAAAAACCCACAATATTACCAAAGTGTATCAGCCACCAAAGATGCCGCTCTTATAACCGCTATATAAAGAACTTTTTTGTTTGAGTAATAAAAAGCTGCGGGTTCGCATAAGCAGTTGGTTGCATTATAGAGGGGGTTTTAGGGGTAAAGTGTTGGGGGAAAGGGGTATTAGTTATGTAAGAGAATGACATTGAATACGTGTGACACATGTTTTAGGGGGTAATATGGTGGATTATAAACTAAAATTGTAGTCCGAAAAAGGTCCAACTTGGAGAAGCGATAATCAGCGATTTTTAGAAATATTTCGGACGGATTAGAGAGCTCATAGTCATGGAATTTGGTGAATTGGTTGGTTCGATTATACCCACAGCCTTATAGATACAAAGAGTCAGTTGACAGGGTTCCTCGTCGAGATAATGGCTTTAGACCCTGGGTCTCAGAAGACGAAATCTGTGCCAGAATACTTGAAATCGATCTAGCTTTGTCCATGTGTCCATCTGTCCCTCTTTCTGCTTAGCTGGCCGGCACGATAACTCTAGAAGGAATTTGGTCCAAGTTTGGCGAGTCGTAGTATTTTTATCAAACTTAGATCGAGTTCGCTAATGGACAAAATCGGTCAACTCTTCCTGGCGCCGCTCTTATAAAAATTAAAAAAAATTAAAAAATTGCGAAAAAACACATATCTCCTATTAAACGAATGGAGTATCTGATATAGTTCAAACTTGGAGATTCGTAATTTTTAGACATCTTCTCCACAAAAATTCAAAATTTCGAAAAATAATAACTATAATAAAAAACGGTCAAAGGCTAAGTCGGACGGGCCGATCATCTGATACCCTACAACACCATAATTTGTTGTAGTAGGATTACAAATTAACATGGACAATAGGACAGAGGTACGAATGGATAGCTAGATCGACTCAGTTCGGCGAGATAGGAAGAACATACATAACATTGAGGTGTTACAACCTTGTGTGCCCAATCAAACTTATGATAACGCCAACGTTTACAAAATTATAGTTCTGAATTTTTTGAATTCTTCGAATTTTTTAGCCTACAGCATTGTATCGAATCAGTTTTTGTATTTTTTTTTCTACAAATGGACTTTTGAGATTTTTTTGGTTCCATTAAGAAATTTTTCAGTCCGCGATTTTATGTCATTTACAATTATCAAATATTAAAGAATTTTACTGGGCCAAGCGTGACTTTTTATGGTGGTAGGTTTTTTGGCCCGAATATATGTGAATGTTGCCTTGGATATTTCGTATTTTTCAGCGGGAACATATTTTTTACTCATCGAAATAACGATTTTAGACTCTGGGTCTCTATGGACCAAATCCGCTTCATATTTGGTCTTTCTGTCTGGCTGGCTGGTTCGCACGATAACTCTCGAAGGAAGTATCTGATTTGATCCAAACTTGGCACATCGTAATATTTCTGTCAAACTTAGATCGAGTTCGAAGATGTGCAAAATCTGTCCCCTCCTTCCTGTATCTCCCCCACAAAATGTCAACATTTTCAAAGAAAATAATTTTCTGCACAGATAGAGAAAGGATAATCCGATTCTGCTCCAATTTTGCATATCGTAATATTTGCGTTAGTTCTAGGTAAGGTGGGAAAATATCGGTCCACTCCATCAAGCACCTCCCCCCCAAAAAAAAAGGGTCAAATAATTAGAACTCTTATAAAGTGTGATGCAAAAGTCCGATTGTCTTAAAATTTCACACATCCCAATATTTTTAGTAACCCTAGGTCAGGCGTTAGGATGGAATATATGCTCCTTCTGCTACCTCTCCCAAAAAAGGTGGAAATTTTCAAAAAAAAAAAAATATAATTTCTGCACAGAAAGAGAAACGATAATCCGATCTTGCTCTAGTTTTGTAAATCTTAATATTTTCGTGAGTGCTACGTCAAATGGACAATATCGGTCTACACCGTCAGTGCTTCCCCCCCAAAAAAGGATCAAAATTTAAAATAATTACAACCATTATAAAGTGTGATGCAAAAGTCCGAATTTCTTCAAATTTCACACATCCCAATATTTTTATTAACTCTAGGTCTGGCGTTAGGATGGAAATTATACTTCTTCTAGTACCTCTCCCACAAAAGGTCGAAATTTTCAAAACATATATATTTTTTGCACAGAAAGAGGAACGATAATCCGATCTTGCTCTAATTTTGTAAATCCTAATATTTTCGTGAGTGCTACGTCAAATGGACAATATCGGTACCGTCAAGTGCTTCCCCCACAAAGGGTTAAAATTTTGAATCATTTTATCTCTTATAAAATGTGATGTAAGAATGCGATTTCCGAATCCGATAAAATTTCACACATCCCAATATTTTTATAAACTCATGATCTGGTGTTAGGATGGAACATATCGGTCAACTCCTTCTCGAACCTCGCCCACAAAAGGTCAAAATTTTGAATATTCATTAAGCTTATAAAACCCGTAATTAACATCCGCTTCCATTTAGACTTGGCACATCTGAATATATCCATCAACACAGGATATGTTATAAAAAGCGTAGAGATCGGACCATTCCTTCTGTTTCCTCCCCTGCAAAGGGTCAAAATTTTAAATACTCATGAAGGTCATAAAACGCGAAATAAGCATCAGGTTCTCTTTCTACACAAGATCTGTTGTAAAGTTGGGGTATATCGGTCCACTTCTTCTGGTACCTCCCCCACATAGGCTCAAAGTGTTGAATATTCATGAAGCTCATAAAAAGCGATTCCATTCGGGATTTGGTACATCTCAATATTTCCATCAACACAGGATCCGTTATAAAGATGGTAGAGATCGAACCATTTATTTTGCTCCCTGCCTCACATAGGGTCCAAGATTCTTCGGCACGAATTATGGCCTTCAAACGGCCAATGAAACCGTCACCCGCTGCCCGAATGTTGCTCTGCGGTATTTTGGCCCATTCCCGGCGAAGCGCTTGCTTGAGTTGATCGATACTTTGGTATTTTTTTGTGCGAACCAGACACAATAGTCCAACGGATTGGTATCCGGAGATTTTGGTGGGCATTGTGCGCTGGAAATGAAGCGAGGCGCGTGCTGAGTGCGATGGTGCTGATTTCCAAAGAGACCTAGGTCTAAAACCGTTATTTCGATGAGTACATTTTGGCTATATCAAATAATATATTCCCTCTCCAGCCATGAGGGTATAAAAATATTATCTACACTCGAAGGACCAAATAAAACCCTCTTGACATTAAAAAAAACAAATTAGCATAGGAAAAATGTACTACCTCTCATCAAAATTTCTGGCATAATATGAATCATACTCTAATCGAAGGACCAAACAAAAATCTAATATCTAGGAGTTGGTCTTGAGAAGAGATATAATTTTCCTTATCGTTTCCAGCCCTCCAAAAAGTAACTCCTATGAATATTAAAATTGATTTCCCTTCCATTTAATTCCCCTCATTTAAAACTGAGGTTATAATTAGGCCTTAGTGGTTTATAATCGTTGAGTTTTACGGTGCATAGTGGAGTATTTAAGGCTGCAGCTGTAGGGCCACCTTCTGTGAATATTTACAATCGAGTTAGAATTGGCTCACATTTGTGTAATTGTCAGAATTTGTAGGGAAAATTTAATGATTTCGAAGTCGTGGACTCCTAAGAATGTTTAAGGGCAACTTGGTATAAGTTAATGTCAGGTATTTAGAAGATATTTCTAAAGAGTCGGACGATTTTGCCAGACAGGTATCTAGGCTTTTTTAGATATTTTTTGGAAAGACTTATGGAGCTATAATTTGTGATTTTTTTAAAGACGAGTATGAAATATCTCGCTGTGGGATTCTTCAGAAGTTTTTGAGGAACCATGGAAAATTTCTAAGGTCGTAGATTTTCGAGAATTTGAGGGGACCAAAAAATTAAAATCGTGTATTCATTAGATTTGAGGTCAGAAGTCATGAGGCTGCATTATCGGATGTAAAAGATTCTTAAAAGACAAACAGTCATTATTTTTTGAGCAATGTATATTTTTCGATTTTAGAAATTTTTTTTTAACCGAGAATAATTTCTTAAAATTTTGGTTTGGACCTATTTCCAATTCAACTCCAAAATCATAGTAAATAAGATTTGGAACAGAAACCGAAATGTTAAATTAAATATTTTTCCTCTTTCTAATAAACTCTTCAGAGGATTTAAGACATTTTGACACAGCATCTCTCGCTGAGTATTATGCCCAATATTTAACAATTTGCCAATTTTATTCTTACTTCCAATGTCTCACACCTTCTCCCCTACCACCTATTTCCCCCATAATATTTTTAGTAATAAACCATGTCAGCACGTGTCTTATTCTTCAGGAATAATTCGCCGCTATGTGTGTGGCTAATAAATATTAAATTTATATGATATATAGTTTAAGGTCCATAGCTTAAATACATGTACGCGCTAACGAAAGTATGAGTGTGTCTGCATGTGTGCTCCAAATTTATAACCAACACTGGTGTTTCATTACAGCGAACAATTTCTTTATTTCTTAAGCGACAACAAAAATCTACATAAAAATTACTCGTTTCCGTTGTAAGTTATTTGTATTTTGGCTCGATTGTTGTCGGCTCAGCCGGCGAATAACATCCCAGCCAGCCAGCCACCCAGTCACACAGCCATCCAGCCAGTCATTCGCTCTCTGTAATCCCCTTTTAAATAAAACATACACAACAACCACTACAATGAACATGGTATTTTGTTGTCGATTTCGACGAACAAGTTGAAATTGGCGGAAAATGTTTATGACCCGGCCGGAATAACTGGCTGACTTGCTGTGTGGCTGACATTAAGGGTGTATTTTTTGCAACATGAAAACAAACAGCAATGTCAAAAGTAATATCCTACCAAATGAACGAGCAAAGACGACGATGCCGACAATATATAATACAGACATTGCCGAGACTGAAAGCAACAGCTAACATATTTTACAAATTCGCTGCTTTTAATAGGCAGAGAGCCCACAGAGAGAAAGAGAGTAACGACGTTGACTTCTTTTACAACATTCATTCACGAAAATATTTCCGGCCGCAAACTGTTATAATTTTTGTTGTGCATACAACATGTCGTATGATAGTTTATGCTGTAAGTAAATATAAACCAGGTTGCCATATTGTTTTTGTTTAGGATATCAGCTGTGAGTATGTTTTTCCTTATTGGGAGAGAGAGTAATGGGAGAAAGGGAGAGACACAGCCCTAAAAATCAATAAGACATATGTTTCCTTCCCCATACCCGTTCCTGAAAAACATAGCTGTGGATTTATGAGATGAAACTTGACAGGACTTCAAAAATGGAAATTCTATACATTTTTTAAATATTTATTGCCGTAAAGCAGATAAAAAACTGCAACAAAATCAAACCCCATAATTATTATTTTTTTTTTTTAATTTTATTAAATGAAAGCAAAAAAGGTCGGAAATAGCATCAAATTTTAGAATAAGTTTAAATTTGTTCGAATTGGTCACCTTTGGCACGAATTATGGCTTTCAAACGGCCAATGGCACCGTCAAACGCTGCCCGAATGTTGCTCAGCGGTATTTTGGTCCATTCCCGGCGAAGCGCTTGCTTGAGCTGATCGACACTATGGTATTTTTTAGTGCCAACCTTGCTTTCCAAAATACTCCAGACACAATATTCCAACGGATTGGAAATGAAGCGAGGAACCTCATTTTGTAACCATTCTTGGGTGGCGCTTGCTGAGTGCGATGGTGCTGAGTCCTGTTGGAATGTCCAAGGTCTGCGGCCAAAATGTTTGTGTGCCCAAGGCTTTAATACACCTTCCAGAATATTTTCGCAATAATATTCGGCATTTATTCTGATGCCACGATCGATTAAAACTAGCGAAGGGCGACCATCGGCTGTTATCGCGGCCCACACCATCACCATGGTCGGCGCTTGAGTTCTGATGGCCAACCGAAGGTACACATTTTCAGTTGACCTCTTTGGCAAGTAAACACGATCATTTTGGTTGTTTACAAACTGCTGGACAACGAATGTTGTATCATCGGCGAAAACCAAATTTAGCAGTTCACCACTTTCGGCCAAGCGGAACAACTCTTTAAGTGTAAGTTCTTGCACTTTTTGAAATTACAATGGCTGTACCCCGAGCTCATTTTTTAATATTTTCCGAATGGAATATTGCGATATGTTCAGTTCACGAGCCATTTTTCGGTCACTGCGACGCAGGTTTCCATCAAGTCACTTCTTTACTTTTCGAACGATTTCTTCTGATGTTGCTGTTTTCTTTCGTCCATTTCCTTGACGTCGAGCTACGCTACCAGTATCACGGCAACGAGCGATGGTACGAGACACAAAATATAGTGAAGGTCCTAAAGATAGTAGCTTCTACGTAGTTTTGAATGGTAAATTTAAGTCCCCAAGATTACTTATTGCCAATAGAAGACCGCAATTATCCTGTTGCGAACAAAAGTGGATCACAAGGACACTAGAACCTCTCTCGTTGACATAAAAGGTCTACAATGAAAAATTCCTGTCATGGAATTTAGAGAATGCTTGGGGCTGATTCGGAAGGATCTACAGATGTGAGCATTATTTAAAAAATTTTAGAGGGACAATTTGTTTGACCTCCTTAGATAGTCTATCAATGTGGATTTTTGAAGATTTTTAAGGGATGTCTCAGAGAGCACGTCAACCCACTTGGATTTTTTGGGAATTATAAGGGAATGCTTAAAGAACCTTTATCCGTGAGTTTTTAAGAATATTTTTTTGGTACACTTTTTTGGACCTTCACACACTTTTTTAGAAATTTTTCCCGCCTTTAGCTTGATTAGGATTTCGTAAAGTTATCGATCATTTTTATGATGTCCATAGTGATTAGTGATTTTCCATATTTTGAAAATGCAACAGATTTTTTTTTTGAAGCAAACTATTAAAAAACCTCCGTTAGTAACATATACCTCCTCCTCCCTCTCTGGTCACTTCCCATTTTATGAGCAAATGTACAATTCTCCCTGGAAACTGCAACCAACCTCTGTGAACATTGCTTTGTCATCTAATTGTGCGTGTAATTAAGAGGCTTCTCCGTTAGAGTACAAATGTCCTTCCAAAGAAAAATATCTCAGGAATTAAGCTTTATCATGTTATCTGTGTGTGTGTAAGTGACAAACGTTCCGAACATGAATAAGATAAAAAGGCAAGAATTAGTCGGTGGTGTCCAGAAAGTGGGCGAAAGAAGTTGATAGGAACATAAAGACATTTTAAGGATATTTGAACTGCAGACTTGCTAAGCGATAATCCTTGGAAGTTCATTATGGAGCTTTGTCAATGTTGTTGATGCATTGCATTTGCTGTGTGTTCGGACATAGTTCAGTCATGTTCCTACGTTGGGCTCACCCCTTAAATATTTTTCCATTTTTCCATTTTTCCAATTTTTCTTTGCGTACCAAGCTAAGCCAGACAGGAAGATAGCCGGGCAAGGCCAGACGAGACCAGACTAGACCGACCATCCGACCGACCGAACGACCGATAACTTCAAGCAAGCAATTTATACTTCATTAATGTTTTGTTGAATGGCAAAAACTTAAAATACGGCCAAAGGCAATTGGACAAAAGAAAAATATTGAAAAACAGAAAATGAAATACAAACAACACAAAATGGTCGTTGCTAAATGCATGGTGGATGGATGGATGGCAGGATAGATGGATGGATGAATGCATAACAAGAACATCGATGATTTTTATATCTCCACTCCTATCCTATCCCCTCTGTAGTCCTTTTTGCTGTAGTTTATGCAGTTTGTTTTCATTTGGCTTTTTTTTGTTTGGTTCAGCTCTTGTTTGTGTTTCAAAGGAACAAGTTGTACGACATGCTCGTTGCATTTGTATTGTGTACTATTTAAGTAATGTGTGAGTTTGTGGGTGTGTTTGTGCGCTTGAAATAGTTTAAAAGTAAAAGTTGTTGACTACAACCACCACCCACCCATTTTGCCACCGTCATTGCCACAATTAAATGAAATTGGATATTCAACATCATCACCACAAAATGACTTGGCTCATTTTAAGAAATTTAAGGAATAATTATATTTAATTATTATATATAGTAGGGGTCTTTCCCTCTTGAAAGACCTTAAACTCCGGTATTGACACTAAAAGACTAGGAGATCTTCAATTTTATACAGAAGAAGTTAAAACGAAGTAAGTTCGGCCGGGCCAAACTTTGAATACCCACCACCATTAGAACAAGTTTGGAAATTTTCAAAAAATAAAAACCGTTAGAAATTCTGTTAAAATCTTAAAAATACTGAATATAGCCATTATATTGGGGTTTATACGATGTGGACCTACATAGACATTGTCATAAGCCATTGCCCTTTTCAAATTCGAAACTTGAATAAACGGTGAATAATGTAGCTAAAATCATTAAAACACCGTACATAGGGAGGTACCGTTACATCGGAGCTATAGGAAGACCTGGAATTGGACACTACGAACTTCAAATACGACATCTCCAACAATTTCGGTGAGTATTGTACCTAAAATCGTGAAAATACCGAATATAGGGAGGCAGTTAAATGTGGGGCCTATACAAAGTCCTGGACATGCACAGTCAATTTTCTGCCTTAGGCTGTACTATGCCTTTGAAGCTTCAAATATCAAATTTGAAACAATTCCGGTGAATAATGTCGCTAAAATCATCAAAATACCGAATATAGGGAGGTACCGTTGTATAGGGGCTATATGAAAACATGGACTTACATGGTCCATTTACGAACATAACCTACTACTGAAAAAATAAACATGTGTGCAAAATGATAGCCTTCTATTTCGATTCGTTCGAAAGATAGCGTGATTAAAACAGACAGACTGACGGACAGGCAGTCAGTCGGACATCGCTAAATCGACATAGAATTGTACGCTGATCAAAAATATATAAACTTTGTTGGGTCTTACATGAGTATTTCGAGGAGTTACAAACGGAATGAAAAAATTTGATATACCCTCCATAGTATGGTGCAGGGTATAAAAACTGGAGGTGTACTATTTTCCGTGGAAGACCTGAAAGTCTCCTATTTTTAATAGAAAACCTTAAGGTCTCCTATTCTCAATAGAAGACCTTGAGGTCGACTACTTTTCAATAGAAGACCTTAAGTTCGACTACTTTTCAATAGAAGACCTTAAGGTCGACTACTTTTCAATAGAAGACCTTGAGGTGGACTATTTTCAATAGGAGCGCTTAAGGTCGACTATTTTCAATAGAAGAGCTTAAGGTCGACTATTTTCAATAGAAGAGCTTAAGGTCGACTATTTTCAATAGAAGAGCTTAAGGTCGACTATTTTCAATAGAAGAGCTTAAGGTCGACTATTTTCAATAGAAGAGCTTAAGGTCGACTATTTTCAATAGAAGAGCTTAAGGTCGACTATTTTCAATAGAAGACCTTGAGGTCGACTATTTTCAATAGAAGACCTTGAGGTCGACTATTTTCAATAGAAGACCTTGAGGTCGACTATTTTCAATAGAAGACCTTGAGGTCGACTATTTTCAATAGAAGACCTTGAGGTCGACTATTTTCAATAGAAGACCTTGAGGTCGACTATTCTCAATAGAATACCTTGAGGTCTACTATTTTCAATAGAAGACCTTGAGGTCGACTATTTTCAATAGAAGACCTTGAGGTCGACTATTTTCAATAGAAGACCTTGAGGTCGACTATTTTCAATAGAAGACCTTGAGGTCGACTATTTTCAATAGAAGACCTTGAGGTCGACTATTTTCAATAGAAGACCTTGAGGTCGACTATTTTCAATAGAAGACCTTGAGGTCGACTATTTTCAATAGAAGACCTTGAGGTCGACTATTCTCTATAGAAGATCTTGAGGTCTCCTATTCTCTATAGAAGACCTTGAGGTCTCCTATTCTCTATAGAAGACCTTGAGGTCTCCTATTCTCTATAGAAGACCTTGAGGTCTCCTATTCTCTATAGAAGACCTTGTGGTCTCCTATTCTCTATAGAAGACCTTGAGGTCTCCCATTCTCAATAGAAGACCTTGAGGTCTCCCATTCTCAATAGAAGACCTTGAGGTCTCCTATTCTCAATAGCAGACCTTGAGGTTGACTATTCTCAATAGCAGACCTTGAGGTCTCCTATTCTCAATAGCAGACCTTGAGGTCTCCTATTCTCAATAGCAGACCTTGAAGTCTCCTATTCTCAATAGCAGACCTTGAGGTCTCCTATCCTCAATATAAGACCTTGAAGTCTCCTATCCTCAATAGAAGACCTCGAAGTTTCCCATTCTCAATAGAAGACCTTGAGGTCTCCTATTCTCAATAGCAGACCTTGAGGTCTCCTATTCTATGTCATTCAATACACTCTCACTCACTTTGAATGTATAGAAGTAGAAAAAACAACAACGTAGATGTATTTTATTTGTAGCCTCACACGAAAAATGCAACTCTATACGTATTTATAGCAGTTTGGAATTACAACATGAAATTATGAAAATTAAGCGATAGAGGTGACAATGGACCATAGAAACCATTTAGGCTCTTCTATGGAGCATAGAAGGCCTTCAGGCTCTCCTATGGACCATAGAAGATATTCAGGCTCTTCTATGGACAAATAGAAGATATTCAGTCTCATCTATGGGCCATAGAAGGCATTCAGGCTCTTTTATGGACCATAGAAGACATTCAGGCTCTTCTATCGGAGCATAGAAGACCTTCATGCTCTTCTATGGACCATAGACGGCATTCAGGCTCTGCTATGGACCATAGAAGGCATTCAGACTCTTCTATGGGCCATAGAAGGCCTTGAGCTCTTCTATGGGACCATAGAAGGCCTTGAGCTCTTCTATGGGACTATAGAGGGCCTTGAGCTCTTCTATGGGACCATAGAAGGCCTTGAGCTCTTCTATGGGACCACAGAAGGCCTTGAGCTCTCCTATTTGGACCATAGAAGGCCTTGAGCTCTTCTATTTGGACCATAGAAGGCCTTGAGCTCTTCCATAGAAGGCCTTGAGCTCTTCTATGGGACCATAGAAGGCCATGAGCTCTTCTATGGGACCATAGAAGGCCATGAGCTCTTCTATGGGACCATAGAAGGCCATGAGCTCTTCTATGGGACCATAGAAGGCCATGAGCTCTTCTATGGGACTATAGAAGGCCATGAGCTCTTCTATGGGACCATAGAAGGCCATGAGTTCTTCTATGGGACCATAGCAGACCTTGAGCTCTTCTATGGGACCATGGCAGACCTTGAGCGCTACTATGGGACCATAGAATGCCTGGAGCTCTTCTATGGGACCATAGAATGCCTGGAGCTCTTCTATGGGACCATAGAAGGCCTTGAGCTCTTCTATGGGACCATAGAAGGCCTTGAGCTCTTCTATGGGACCATAGAAGGCCTTGAGCTCTTCTATGGGACCATAGAAGGCCTTGAGCTCTTCTATGGGACCATAGAAGGCCTTGAGATCTTATATGAGCCATAGCAGACCTTGAGCTCTTCTATGGGACCATAGCAGACCTTGAGCTCTGTTATGGGACCATAGCAGACATTGAGCTCCTATATGGGACCTGGATCTCTTCCTTTTTTATGAAATTTAATTTTTAAATCCTCCTTACAAATTATTGTAATATAAGTTGAATACGTATGTGTTGCATTGTTTCTTTCTTTAGTTTATGTTAATTATTTTTTTAAGCTCTTGAGTTTTTTATAGTTCCATTAAGAGTACACCGCTTCACCTCATATGTACATACATCCCCCATATCATCTTGCATAAAATGTGAAAATAGAAATCCCGTAATCTGAGAATCTCATCTACTTATGTTGTGAATGTGTGGATGTTTGTATGTTTTATATGTTTAATTGCATTTCCTTTGGTAATAACATTGTGTACTTCAGCATCATCATCATCCAAATGTAGCTGTGTGTGTGTGTGTGTGTCTGTAAATAAATACCTTTCAATAGTTTCTTAATTTGATTTCACTTTTTCCTCGTAATTGTTTTTTTTTTCCCGATGTATGTAGTCAGTATGTGATTATTGTTGATGTTGCTGTGTGTTCCCATCATTGTCAACAATGACATTACCAGCGCCAGGTATAATGACAGCAGCAACAACAACAACAATGGCAACATTAGTTTCATTCTCATTTCTTCATTTGTAGTTTGAAGTAATTGCATGTAACATCCAACCATTCAGCAACAACAGAACGAACAACAACTACACCACATCCATTCTTCATGTAGTCGTCACCTTTCGTTCATTTCACATCCCATTCTCATGTCAACACCACACACACTAACGAACATTTCACATCTCGTAGGTAGGTACCATGTTTGAAGAGCAATCCATCGAAACGAACTCATTCCAATCCATATCATGTTCTGCATCTTACATTCATCTCCTCTGCACTAAATTGTTTGTGGATCATCTTTCACTATCTTCTTTGGCGTTTTCTTGTAAACGCTTACGCCCACACACACTCCGGGTATGTGTGTGCTATTTTTCGTCGTCCATAATCATTTTTTCATCTTATTTTTTTTTTTGGCTCATCGCATTTTAAATCATTTGCAATGTTGAAGAGGCAAGACATTGTTGCAAGTCATGGCCATCAAACCCACGGAGTTGTTACAACATGTATTGCATTACAAGTTGAGTTTAATTTGAAATTAATTTTTTTTTAAAAGAGAAGACCTTAAGGCCTTCTTTGGAAAATGAGAGAGGTCTCGGTTTCTATGGCATATAAAAGACACCAAGGTTCTCTATAGCGAATAAGGGACCTCGGGGCATTTATTGCAAAGAGAAGACCTCAATGTTTCCTATGGTAGATGGGAGACCTTGAAGTCTTCGAGAGTAAATGAGGGATCTCAAGGTATTCTATAGCAAAGAGGTGATCTCTAGGTATTCTATAGGAAAGAGGTGATTTCTAGGTATTCTATAGATGACCTAAAGGTCTTCTATAGATGACCTTAAGGTATTCTATAGATGACCTCAAGGTCTTCTATAGATGACCCATGGTCTTCTATAGATGACCTCATGATCTTCTATAGATGACCTCAAGATCTTCTATAGAAGACCTTGAGGTCATCTATAGAAGATCTTGAGGTCATAGAAGACCTCAAGCTCTTCTATGGCCACTAGAAGACCTCAAGCTCTTCTATGGCCAATAGAAGACCTCAAGCTCTTCTATGGCCAATAGAAGACCTCATGCTCTTCTATGGCCAATAGAAGACCTCAAGCTCTTCTATAGCCACTAGAATGCCTAAAGCTCTTCTATAGCCACTAAAATACCTCAAGTTCTTGTATAGCCAATAGAAGACCTCAAGCTCTTCTATAGCCAATAGAAGACCTCGAGCTCTTCTATGACCAATAGAAGACCTTAAGTTCTTGTATGGCCTATAAAAGACCTCAAGCTCTTCTATAGCCAATAGATGATCTCTAGCTCTTCTATGGATAATAGAATATCTCAAGCTCTTCTATAGCAGCACTTATTCATGTAGGTTTCACACTGTCCCTATCATCAAGATCTCCCCATTTTGTCTAAACAAACCATAAATTTCTGCAAATAAGACAAAGATTTGTCATTTTAGAACCATTTATTATCATCTCCGGACATAATAATAAATGTCCATGGCTAAAAATTACAAATAAATAATTTCAATTTCTAATAACATCCACAATGTGTGACATTAAGACTTGAGGACAGTTTTATGGCCCTATTTCAATTACCATTAAATAACTTCAAGAGTCTGGAGAAAATGCCAGCAGTTGAAGGTTTATTTATGGATATGGCCGGGTATTCTCATATAGGGATTTTGATACAATCTATCCCACAATCTATTCTCACACCCACTTTACACATTCTCGACAAATATAATGACCCCCAAGGCAATTCGAAAGAAATACATGAAATAAATGTCTTCCTGCAGGATATCCGACAACTTTTCAATTCTGGTCATTACTTTTTTTTGCTGTCGCTATACCAAAGACTGCAGAACCAATGAAGTGCAACGAACGATGTTGTCGGCCGGCGCCATTAGCTTTGTAATATTGAATAGTTTCCCTTTTTTGCTGGTGTTTTCTATATTGTCTGCTGTCTGGCTGTTGTCAAGTTTTTCCTGATGCTGCTGTTTGTTGGCAAACGTTTGCCAAAAATACCATTTATTTTGAGATAAATCAAAATGTAGACAAAATATTGTCAAAGCTTATGGCAGTGGAAGAGGGAGGGTGGAGGAGGAGCATGGGTTCCTCAAAAATCTGTAAACTCAGCACTTGTACGATACAAAGTAAAAAGAGAAGTAGAATTTGCTTCAATATCCTTGCTAGACAGCTATTACAATCTGCCAACCCTACTCCAAGCCATGCATCCTCGAGCTGAATTCGTCTTTTGCAGTTATTTATTTTTTCAATTTTTTTTTTGTCTTCTTCCAAAGCAATTAGAATAAATTACAAAGTCAATTACCTTAAAATGAAGAAAATGAGTTGAAACAAAATTTCATATGGAAAATAACGAACAGCCGAAAACGAAAAGCAAGAAACGAAACGAAAAACTTTTATTTGTTTTGCAAATATTCACATTTGCTTCTTAACTTTGTCATGGAACCGTGGGCAGAGGGTGGGGATGAAGGACAGAGGAGCAAAAGTAAAATTTGTTGCACTGTTATAGGCATAAAGAAGACTCATTCATTTCCATCCTCCTCATCGTCGTCGGAGAAGATGAGGAGCCTGTAATGTTGAGACGAAAGACGATGCTGCGAATCATAAGTGATATAAAAACTTTTTTTATTTAACCTTCCGGACCGGGCATGTTTCAATATTAAGGATACATGCAGACATATATGAGGCATTTTTCGAAAATCACTTTGGATGCAGAACAAAATATGTCGCATGGGAAAATAACCAAATTTTACGAGGAAGACATAGATTTCTTCTATTGTCTATCAAAGATTTAAAGGTCGTCTATACTCCAAAGAAGACCTAGAGGTCTTCTATTATCCATAGAAGAGTAAGAGGAATTCTATCTGCCAAAGAAGGGCTTGAGGTCTACTATTGCTTATAGAAGACCTAGAGGTCATCTATTGACTAAAGAGGACCTTGAGGTCTTCTATTATCTTTAGAAGACCTTGGGAGACCTCAAGGTCTTCTATAAACAATAGACCTTGTGGTCTCCTATTGTCTATAGAAGTTCTAGAGGTCTTCTATACTCTATATGAGACCTAGAGGACATTTTTACCCTACAGAAGACCTAGAGGTCATCTTTGCTCTATAGAAGACCAAGAGGTCATCTATTCTCAATAAAAGACCTTAAGATCATCTAATCTCAATAGAAGACCTTGAGGTCATCTAGTCTCAGTAGGAGACCTATAGGTCATCTATTCTCAATATAAGACTTAGACTTCTCAAGAGGAGACCTAGAGGTCATCTATTCCCAATAGAAGATCTAGACGCCATATATACTCAATAGAAGATCCTGAGGTCATCTATTCTCAATAGGGGACTTTCAGGTCATCTATTCTCAATAAGAAACCTATTCTCAATAGAAGATCCTGAGGTCATCTATTCTCCATGGAAGACCTAGAGGACCTTTTCTTCTCAATGGAAGACCTAGAGGTCTTCTATTCTCCATAGAAGACCTAGAGGACTTTTTCTTCTCTATGGAAGACCTAGAGGTCATCTATTCTCAATAGAAGACCCAGAGGTCATCTATTCTCAAAAGAAGATCTAGAGGTCATATATTCTCAATAGAAGCCCTAGAGGTCATCTATTTTCGATAGAAGAACTAGAGTTCATCTATTTTCAATAGAAGATCTAGAGGTCATCTATTCTCCGCAGAAGACCTTGAGGTCATATATTCTCCGCAGAAGACCTTGAGGTCTTTAATTCTACATAAAAGGCCTATAGGTATTCAGTTCTCCATGGAAAACCTTAAGTTTAAATAGAAGACATTAAATACATATATTCTCAATAGAAAATAGTGAGGTCAGCTATTCTCAATGGAAGACCAAGACAGAATACCCAAGGGTCTTCTATAGAAGATCCAACCATCTTCTGTTCTGTACAAAAGGCGGAAGCCCTCTGTACTCTGTAGAAGACTTAGAGGACTAATGTTCTCTATAGAAGACCCAGAGAATTGATCTTTCCTATATAAGACTTAAATGTCTTCTACTCTCAAAAAAGACCCAGAGGTCTTATTTTCCTATAGAAGGCTTTGGGGTCTTCTATTTCCTATAACAGACTTTGAAAGTCCTTAAAAAATATTTTTTAAGAATTCAGGTTTGTTGCTCTGAAAGTCCTTAAAAAATATTTTTTAAGAATTCAGGTTTGTTGCTCTGAAAGTCCTTAAAAAATATTTTTTAAGATTTAAGGTTTGTTGCTCTGAAAGTCCGTTGAAAAAATTATTTTTAAATAATCCACGTTTGTTGCTCTGAAAGTCCTTGAAAAAAATACTTTTAAAAAATTCACGTTTGTTCCTTTGTTAGTCCTTACAAAACATTTAAAAAAAATCACGTTTGTTGCTCTGAAAGTCCTTGAAAAAAATATTTTTAAAAAATCCACGTTTGTTGCTCTGAAAGTCCTTGAAAAAAATATTTTGAAAAATCCACGTTTGTTGCTCTGAAAGTCCTTGAAAAAATATTTTTTTAAGAATTCACGTTTGTTGCTCTGAAAGTCCGTTGAAAAAATTATTTTTAAATAATCCACGTTTGTTGCTCTGAAAGTCCTTGAAAAAAATACTTTTAAAAAATCCACGTTTGTTGCTCTGAAAGTCTTTGAAAACATTTTTTTTGCTTTGAAGGTCCTTGAAGAATATGTTTAAAAAAATTACATTTGTTGCTCTGAAAGTCCTTGAAAAAAATATTTTTAAAAAATCTACGGTTGTTGCTCTGAAAGTCTTTGAAAACATTTTTTTTGCTTTGAAGGTCCTTGAAAAATATGTTTAAATAATGTACATTTGTTGCTCTGAAAGTCCTTGAAAAAATATTAAAAAAAATCACGTTTGTTGCTCTGAAGGTCCTTGAAAAATATTTTTAAAAAATTCACTCTTGTTGCTCTGAAAGTCCCAGACCATTTTTTTAAATCCACGTTTGTTAATCTGAAAGTCCTTGAAAAAATATTTTTAAAAATTCACGTTTGTTGCTCTGAAGGTCCTTTATTTTGGTGTATTCACCTCTGTACCTTTATCACCCGCCCTCGCACATCTCTGCTCTGCAACATATGTGAACTTTCAATGTCAGTCACATTGAATTTTTGTTGTGCCGGATAAAGAGAGAGAGAAAGAGAAGAAAAGTGAAACCCCTCATACTTAAGGAATTGTGACGGGAGAATGTTCGCAAAAGAGAATTGTTATAACAATCTTACAGCTCCTGCCAACCTCCCACATAACCAAAAATCGTAAACCCTCTGCCAGAACATCATAAACAACCTTAATACCGGAAGGAAACGTCTGATGACTATTCACATTTGCTCCGCTCTTTTTTTCTGGGGCTTTTATTTGTTTAGGCGGAGGGGCCTTAAACGAGAATATATGTGTGGCTCTAACAAAATCACTCGCATACAAATGTATGAATGGCAGGCTCTGCCATTTGTCTGCCTGAGAGTATCTCAAAAAAAAGAAAGAAAAAAGCCCAACATTTGCCAGTGAATATAAATACAGTTATTTTATTATTCTAAATGTGAATTATTAGTTTATTTGAATTTTGTCCTGAAACAAGGATATTAACAAAGTCATGCCTGATGGTTTTGAATGGGCCTTCATATATGTACGATGTGCGATGGGAGGTGGGGCAGGAGCATCACACAAAAAATATTGCCTGGCTAAGCTAAATAGTGCTTTGAATTATGACTTTTTTGTGGCATTTTCATTAGGCAATTTCTGCCAACAAATAGCAGCAGCATCCTGTCGAGGACCGTACCAAGTCATCCTTCGGTACGGTAATCATCTTTTGTTAACGAAGTTGTTGCTGCTTTTCCGACTAATGTTATTTGTGTATTTGTTTATGGATTTATGCCAGCCTCGGCCAGTTTACACATTGTGAATACCTGATTTGATTAATGTATTAAACATTTGTTCCATTCCTGCTAACCACCCCCTCCCCCACTCGTTTTTGATATGTTAGGCCATTTCCCTTCTCGCTTAATTTCTTTATTGTAATCCAGCCCGGAGAGTGTTAAACTTTATGTAGAAATTCTAACATCATCAATGACCATTTGAAATGGAAATAATAAGGCAAGTTAGTTTGGTTGAGGCGTGTGCCGCCACACACTCCCCCACAACCCCACCCCTCCCGTCTTTCATATCTAAATCGCATATGAGAGATTTTGTTAAAATTGCGTGAGCCGGGAATAAAGTCAGACCTGTGCCCGAGTCTTGGAATTTGCTTCATTAGACTACAACGAAAACCCCTTCCTTTGTTTCCCAATGAATTTGAGGAATGATGTTGATGTCCGCCACTGATTGTTGTCCAGGGAGCAAAAAATGTTTGGGGAGGGGGGTTTTTTGTATTAATTTAATCTTGTTAGCAATGGTCAATCATGTGTATTTGTTTGAAACTGGCCGCCTGCTGTTCACCACCTCCTTCACCACCACCGCCTTTCATTTGGTGAGTTGCTTTGCGCAACGCATTCATACATTTTGAAGCTATTCATCAGCAGCATATGTGTAAAACATATAAACGCAATGAATTTGTGATGGAAGGTGGATCTGGGATGTGGGTGCGTGTGGGAGGTGTTCCATATGTCGGCAGTAGTCAAGAAAAAAATAAACAACATTTTAACATGCAAAGTGGTTCGTACAGGGTAGGGAGTTAGGAATCGCTCGAATTAGAGTAAAGAGTGAAAACTCGCTCGAAGTTAAGCGAGAGCAATCCTGAGAGCAGAAAAATCGTGCAAACTCATTTTTCAATGTCACTCGGATAGGAGTAAGCATGTTTTCTTCGTTTTTTGAGTGAGAGCAAAATTCGTTTAAAAATGAGTAGATTCTACTCTTGCAGAGCATTTTCTAAGTTTTTATATCACACTTACATTCCCCCCTCCCTCCCTTTAAGGACTCTAAGGAACTCCAACATGGATCTTTAAGAAAATGTGTAGTTTCTGAAATATTTTTGTTCGATAACCAACAGCGAGCATTTTTAGGAATATTTGTTCAAGGACATTCAACGTGGATTTTTAAGGATATTTTTCATGGATTCAACGTCAATTTTAAAAAAATTTTAAACCATTTCGATTTTAAAAAATATAATATAATATTTTTTCAAGGGCCTTTAACGAAGAATTTTAATCAAATTATTTCGTGAATTTTATAGGACCTATCAAGGATTCAACATGGATTTTTAATGACACACCAATGTGGATTTCGGTCAATTTTTCAAGGACCTTCAACGTAGATTTCTAAGAATATTTTTTCAAGGACCTTTAGCATTTCTTTTAAGGATATTTTAAAGGAGCTTTAACATTGACGAGAATTTTCAATATTTTATCAACGACCTCTCAAAATTTCCTTTGCAAATATTTTAAAAGATCTTCAATGTAAATTTTTAATATTTTTAAAGAACCTTCAATAAGGATCTTCAACGTGATTTGTTAATATTTTACAATGACCATCAGAATGGCTTTTTTCCGAATATTTTTCGAGGACCTTCAATATGGACCTTCATTGTGTGTTCTCTAAAATTTTTAAGGACCTTCAACATGGATTTCGAACGACATTGCTTCAAGTTCCTTTATGGCAGATTTTTTAGTTTATTTTATAAGGGCTATCAAGGGGGCTTTTTGTTGAGCATGTTTTTCCCATTATCCCGAACGTTCATTTGTGATATATTTTTTTAAGGACGTTCAAAGTTCATTTCCAAGAATATATTTTTAAGGACCAAAAACCCAAAAAACAAAGCCTGAATTTTTAAGAATATTTTTTCTAGAACTTTCAGAGCAACAAACGTGATTTTTCAAAAACATTTTTCACGGACATTTATAGCCACATATTTTTGAAGGACTGCCAGATTCGGTTACTTGGATTTTTATGAATGTTTTTAAGGACTTCAAGATTTAAACGTGGATTTAAAAAAAAAACTCCTTTCAAATCATAAACGCAGATTTTTCATATAGGTTCTTTTAAGTCTTAAACGTGGATTTTTCCAAAAGTTCCCTTAAAGACTTGAAATTGGATATTTAAGAAAGGTTATTTGCTAAAATATTCTTTCAAGACATGAACGTGGATTTTTCAGAAAAGTTGCTTTCAAGTCATAAACACAGATTATTCATAAATGTCCTTCTAAGATTTAAACGTAGATTTTTGCAAGAGATTCCTTCAAGTCTTGAAGGTCAATATTTCAGAAAGGTAATATTGCAAAAGATTCTTTTAAGTTTTGAACGTGGATTTTTCAAAAAGTCCTTTGAAAACGTAAACCTGGCTTTTTAAAAACGGTCATTTGAAGACATTAAGGCAAATTTTTGAAAAATGTCTTTTGAAAGTTGCTTTTTTTAAAAAAAGGCACTTTCAAGTCATAAATCCTTTTCAGACTTAAATGTGGATTTTCCAAAATGTCCCTTCAAGTCTTGAAGTGGATATTTCAAATTTTCAAAAAAAAAGATTATTTTAAGTCTTTTTCAAAAGGTCATTTGAAGACCCAAATGTAGCTAAAAAAATCCTCCGAAGATCTTTACATAGATTTTTCAAAAAAGGTCGTTAGAAGACCTAATCTTGGCTTTTAGAAAAAAGGTCCTTTCAAAATTTCAACTTTAATTTAACAAAAAGGTCCTTTTCAATATAAAACGTAATTAATTCTAAAATGTCTTTCTTTTAAAACCTTTAACGTCGATTTTTTTCATAAAGGTCCTTTCAAGCCTTCAGCACTAATAATCCAGTTAATTTTAAGTCTTCAACTTGGATGATCCGAAAGAGTCCTTTCAAGCGTTCATTTTTTAAAAGGTCCTTTAAAGACCCTTTAAGTCTTAGACGTGGATTTTCAAAGATGTCCTTTCCTGTCTTAAGCTAGGATTTTTCTTAAGGGTCCTTTTAAGGCTTAAAGGTCGATTTTTCCAAAATGTCCTTTAAATCTAAAAAGGTATATTCTTAAAAGATTATTTAAAATGAAAAACGTATGTTTTTAAAAAAGTCATTTCAGGCCTTAAACTTCAAGAGGTATATGGAATTTGCACAGCTACTATTCCAGGTCCTTTCAGGCTTGAATGCGGATATTTCACAAATATTTTATCAAAGTTCTGTCTAACTTTTAAAGTTTATTTTTTCCCAAATTGTTTTTAAGGACCTTTTTAAGAATTTTTGAGAATATTATTCAAGGATCTTCAAATTCTCGATTCGATTTTTTGAGCATATTTCCTCAACCTTTCTAGCCTTCTCTTTGACATTCTGAGGATCATCTTTAGATGAACTTTCATTCTTTAACGTTGATTTTTTGAGAATTTGTATATCAAGGAGCTTCAAGAGACCCCTTCCCATCCTCAACATACATTTTTCGACAATATTATTTTTTCTCACCTTTCAAGCCTTTCCATGGCTTTTAGGGACAAATAGTTATATTTTTACAGCTGTTAATTCCAAACATGGGATCTCTCTAATCCAAAACTGTTATCTCTTAAACAAATACTCTACCCCAGAAAATTACGCAATAAACGCCACCCCTTTTCCAGGCTAATTAATAGATTTGTTGTTCCTCTTCACAACATTTCATTCTCTGTCAATCCCTGTATCCTTGTAGCAGCAGATTTTACGCACATTTCTATTAAAAATTAATGTTTGCCCTCGTTATGCTAAACTATAGTCAAACAAACATTTTGCAGTCAATAGGCGTCGGGGTCTGCTTTTTGCTCAACCCCAAATTTCCAATGGCTGTGCGACGCGGCGAACATTCTAATCACGGGCAGTACCTTCTTTTCGGTGTATGTGTGTGCGTGTATGAAATACAGAGAAACGACGTGTATATGAATAAGAAGAAAATTACCAGGCCGCTGACTATTTTCGCTCGTGCGGATATGTTTATTCATCGGATTTGAGTAAAGCAAATGTTACTGGGAGGATGTTTTTCCTTTTGCAACCTCTCCCCCCATCCTCATGCTTCGGCAACATATCCTGTGTCCTTTTTGGCTTATAATCACTCGCATGTCCTTTTCACATTCATATGTAGTCGCTTTGGACAAATGTGATGAGTGTGTGCGTATGTATGAGCTGCGTGTGGGTTTGATGATGTATGACCGACCGTGTGATGCATTTGTTTGTTGGTCTGTTTGATTGTTTGTTCGAAGGTATGTTTCGTAATTCTTGGCATTTGTTCCTTTTTATGCTGTGTGTGCGCGTTTTTTTCTTCTTTCTCCCTCTCTCCCCCTCCCCCCTTCGCTGTTGATGGATGTCCAATGCTTTTAAGCATATTAACATTCACGCAGTCAGTCCATTTGTTATTTGCACGGCTATGACATGCTACCACCACTGATGTTGAGGTTGATGAGATCCTGATGGCGTCGATGTCGATGGTGGTGGTAGTGCCCTGGTCTCGCTAACGGCCACTATGCCATAAATATAAAGAGGACCATGGAATGTTCTTTGGCCTTTTTTTGTGGGTTCTATGCCCATGGATGGCGCTATATTTCAGAATTTTTCCAACATTTCTTTATTTCCAATCTCAGATTTTCATTCTTTTGCTGTGGGGTTTTAGAATAAAATTGTTAATGTTTGCTGCATGAGAGGAAGAGCAGGGGGTTATATGTTTCTACTATTTGCTTTACATAAGCAGTTGTGTGTTTTTTTTCACATAGTTTTCCTCTTGTCGTGCTGTTATTTTTTATTAATGTAATCTTTTTGTTAAAAAAAATGTGCGGCATACAACTATCCTTGCCACCATGAGGATATTTGAAAAAGCTGGAAAAGAGGGGGGTTGGTATTTAACTGCGGCATAAATTGGCTTTGCGTTCACAACAACAACAACAACACCAACACCAAACAAAAAAATCTTTGTTCAGCAAATCAGATAAGCAGACCAAGATTTATTATGTATGCAAACAAAAGGATCAAATGCGGAATCCTTACACTCTCCCCCCCTTTCGTCGTCTCTGTTTCTCTCTCTCTCAGTTGCCGTTAACAGTTGTTGTTTCCACATTTGATTTGAAGTTGATGTCTTTTTGACATAGTGGTTAAATGTTTGAATGGCTCAATGCAAGAACGAATGGCTGAATTAAGGCATGTGTGAGGTTAAGCTGTAGCACGAACTGGCGATTTTTTACAGATGTTGAAGAACGGAGTTCCACATAAAGATATCAGGAAGGAAAGGGGGATTGATTCTGGTTGAGATGAGAGGACAATTTCAAAATTATTACAATTTCTGGACTACATGGATGCTTTGAAATAGATTTTTATGATGCTTATGTGGATTTTTCAAAAAAAAGGAACTTTTCAAGGCTTTCAAGGACTGACTTCCCGTTCCATAAAAGTATGCTTTTGAAAATCCTTTTCAATGTTTTAAAATATATATGTTTAAGGAAAATTCCAGCCATAATCCCGGACTTTTCAGACATATTTCTCAAATACCTAACAAGTCTATAAAGTGGGCCCTCTTTAAAAAGGAAATCTCCAGTTTTAAACTCGGATTTGTCAACACACATGTTTTTGACCACATGTTTTTCTTCATATTTTTCTAGATCATAAACCTAGATTTTTACAGGATCATTTTACTTTTTATGGTGGCATTTTTAAAAATATCTAAAACATTTTTAATTTTTTTATTGCGAGTTTTTCAACTTTCAGGGACATTTCAAGCCATTAACGTTGATATTTTTTAAGGGTATTTAAAGCGATAACCACTGATTTTTTTAAAATAATTTTTGAAAATCTATCAAGGCTTCATGTGGAGTTTTTAATATTTGTTAAGGTTTAACATTTTAAGGATTACGTTTTCAAGGACATTTGAATCCACCAAAATTTTATTGTATTTTTAAATAATTTTAAAGATATTTTAGTGATTCAATGTGATTTTTTTACAATATTTTTTCAAGGACTTTCAAGCATTCTCTTTAGGGATTTTAGTATTTTGAAGGACCTCTCAATCCTTTAAGTTGATTTGTTATTTCTAAAAAAATTAAATGTAAAGACCTTTCAATATTTTGACGTGGACTTGAATCTTAAATTTTAAAATAAATTAAATTTTCAAGGACCCAACAAACCTTCAACGTGGATTTTTAAGATGATCCTTCAAGCATTCAGCGTGGATTTTTTAAAATCAATAGTTGCGTTTTCAAAGTAAAGGACCATTAACCTTTTATGTTTTTAATATTGATTTTTGTCCACATAAATTTATATGGCTTTCCTTCTTATATTAAAGAAATTTTAATGCCTCTAACTTGGGTAGACTTTTTAAAAGTGTTTTTAAGGACTTTTCCGGTCTTCCACTTCGATTTTTGAATAACGTTTCTCAAAGACCTGTAAAGCATTTAAGTAGTCTTTGAAAAAATACTGTTTAGAGACCTGTCAAGCCTTGAACTTGATTTTTTATAGGACATTTTTAAGATCTTTCCAAACATATGACATTTATTTATTAGGGATATTTTCTAGATTTTAAACAATTTTAATGGCTTATGCACGCTTCCCGACGTATTTTTAAAAAATACAATTGCAATGATGTCATTAACTTCTTTTTTTATGTTCAAGGACCGCAAATACCTTCAACGTGGATTTTTTAAAAATTATTTTTTTTATGGACCTTTAAAACTTAAACGTGGTTTTAAAAAGCGTTTCACAAGTCTTATCGTGGATTTTTGAAATAAATTTTTAAGGGCCTTACAAAGTGCCTTCAAAGTGCATTTCTCAAAAATAGTTTGAAAGTTTTATTTTTTTTTTAGTTTTAAAGATTTTGAAAAATAATTTTTTAAGGACCTTACACACCTTAACTTGGAATTTTATACCCTCAGCCCTGTGGCCACAGAATGATATCTTTGATACGGCAAAAATTAGCTCAACGAAATAATGACTTTAGACCCTAGGTCTCTTTGACCTAATGTGTTTCAGGACATTTGGAGTCGACCTAGGGGTGTCCGTCTGTTCATCTGTCTGTCTGGCTCAAACTCAAAGGAAGTATCCGATTCGGTCCAAACTTGGTGCATCGTAATATTATTACCAAACTTAGATTGAGTTTGGAGATGAACAATATCGTTTCATTCGTTTTGGTACCTCCCCCATAAAAGGTCGGAATTTTCAACGAAAATAATTTACCTCATAGAAAGAGAAAGGACGATTTCGATTATATGAAATCTTGGAAAAGCACAATATTTTTGTCAATGCCAGGTAAGGTGCGAGAATGGATAATATCAGCCCACTCTTTCAAGTAATAAATAACTGTAACTCTAATAAAATGTGAAATAAGATTCCGACTGTCTTAAAAGTTCGCACATCTCAATTTTTTTTTCTATCACAGCAAAATCTGTTATGAACAACGGATAGAACTGACCACCCTTCGCACATTCAAATATTTCTACTAACACAGGATGTGGAGGTTTACTCCTTCTGGGACCTCCCCCACAAAGGGGTCAAATTTTTTTAGTAACAAAACGGTCATTAAAAGCAAAATAACCGCACGATCTTCTTCCAATTCCACACATCCCAATATTTCTACTAACACTTAATTTGCTGGGAAGATTATATACATCGGCTCACTCCTTCCGCTACCTTCTCCACAAAGGGGTCAACAATTTGAATAGAAAAAAGTTCTAAGTTTCACACATCCCAATACTTTTTCCAACACAAGATTTGGTGTGCAGATGATAGATATCAATAAAAGTATATTTCTTAGATTGGGAAAGAAATCAGCGATTGTTTTCAACCTTGGTATGTCTCTCAACCAGAGATCTTATGTGAATATAGAATTTATTCTTCAGGCTATTTTTTTGTTTCAAAAATTATTAAATCTGTTTGGGATCTTTTAAGAACTATGAACTATATTAAAAGCTTTTTGTAAGGGTTTTCAAGGACAACCAATTCTCCAAGGATATTTTTTATTTTTTTGAAAGTTTTTTTTTTTAAATCAACCAGCATGTGTGGATTTTTCTATGGACTATCCCAAGGGGATATGTTAAAATATATTTCTTTCCAGGAGTTTTATTCTAAGTTTGTGTTTTTGAGAATTTTTTTCAAGGATTATCCAACTTAAAGGTCTATTTTTTAATAGGATAATATTTTTCAAGGGGTATAAAAGTAGATTTTCAAGAGCATTTTTTCAGGATCCTTCAAGTCTGCCTATCCCAAATAGATTTCGTTGATGAATATTTTTTTTAAGACAAGCCAAAATAGATTTTTCAAAGACCAGCAAAGTATGTATGCAGATTTGTATTTATTAGTATTTTCCATTATTTTTGTTAATAATATTTCCCAATTTTACAGAGTATTTTTCAGATGCCATTCAAGTCAGAAAAGTGGATTTTTTAAGAGTATTTCTGAAATTTAAAACAAAGTGCCCCGGTCCTATTTCTCTTGGATCCTATCTATCCTAAAATTTAAGTTGTATAAGTACAATGCAATTACCGAGGAGATTTTCAGTGCTATCGCCCCCCATCTCTCCGTTTTAGTAGTTCAATTAAAATAGGCCTTTAGCAGATATCTTTTTCATTTTTTCTATAAAGAATTGTCCTCACGAACTGGCTCATTTTTGCAAGGCAGACCTAACAAAAAGTGTCCCATAATTATATGTTTTACCCTTCAAATTATTCCCCTGCTTCTATCCTCTTGACATACTTCATTATACCGCGTTATGTTAATTTTTAACAATTTTCTTCGGCAAAAAAATATATATATTTGACAAAATTCAAAGTTTTGGCAAATATTTGCCAGAGTAGAGTAGCTGGTTGCTGCTTGTCAATTACAAACAAAAACGTTTAGTCCTGTATTCCGCTGCTGCTGGATGGCCAGCAAAGACAAAAGATAATGTATAAATGAATAGCAAAGTGGGCAAACATAGATGGATGATGATGGTAAAATGGAAAAAAATCGTAGGAAAAAAATTAAAATTGCCTATTCCCCTAAATAATAATAAACCCCTTCCCCCTGTACATCGCCCACTTTATAGATTTATCATTTTGGGGAAATAAATATTAAAGGGTGCTGGAGGAGGTATCTATTCAAGCTTGCAAAATGAAATCCTAGGCATATTTCTTCATCTCCATTTATCCATTATCAGCAGCGGTTCATCTGCCATGGTAGTTCATTAATATTCCCGGCAAATGAAATTCGTAATTGACATTGATTTGTTTCCTTTGCCTTAACTCCTCCCCATCGTCCCGGCCTCGTGAAGGGCAATTCATTTATTATCACAACAAAATTTATGGAAATATTCACTTAATTCAATTTAAAAACTTCAAATCAAGAAAACCAAATGGAATGGAAATCAGGAAGTTGAGATCTGTCTGGTACGGGTTGGGACATGGGCATGGGGAATAATGAACCAGCCGAGAGCCAATCATTAAACTTTGTTTTCTCATTTGATGGAAAATAAAAGTTTGCATGGAAATTATTAAAATATGGCCTTTAATAGATTAGCCTGCCTCTGCTTCCCCAGAGCTCCACTCAGTAAAACGAGATTAGAATGTTCATCAGTTTTGCCAATGTAAAGTTATGCTTGAATGCTATTGGGATTGGTTGGAAGGATACGTTATGCGAAAATTTTTTAATATGCTACCAGGACCAGTCAATCACTCATCCAGAGCTTTTTTTTGTGAAGTATGGAAATCATATTTAGTTGTTGTTGTTGTTGCTGGGATTTGTTATTATTTATTTAGCTCATGTTTTGTTGAGGGTTCCAACTGTTGTTGGTGGCGTTGTTGCTGTTGGCTTTATATGCCCACAAGCGCCACATTATGTTAAACTCATTACGTTAACGAGCTCTATTGTAAGGCATAAAAGGATTATTAACAAATCAGTGGTTTTTTTGTAAGCCCCCCTCCGCCTTCTTCCACGAGCACCCATCGAACGAATGTCCAACCGCCAACCAATGCGTCAAGAGCACTACTAACATTACTGTTGCTCAGCTCATTGTCAAGCCCAAAGAACACAACAACAATGGCAGGGTTTTTTTTTCGAGTTCATACTCGCCCTCCATCCCCCTCTATCTAGTAAAAGGAATAAAATCTCCCCGTAAAACGTCATTTGAAGCGTAAACATACGCGTAACCGCAGATTTCTATCTGCATTGAGAAGGAAAAAAACCAAACGTCGTCCCCAGCAGACACGCACGCAGGCACACACTCCGCTAAACATAACACACACACACACATCCGCAACACCAAATACAAAGGACTTAGGAAAGGGGTGAGATTGGGGGGTAAGCATTAGCCGCGCGACAGTAAATATGTTTTTTAAATAAATCAAAAGACCTCATCTTCTTCAACTGGTTCGGTTCGAATGAATGGCTTCTCTGTGGCCTCCCCAGCCTTTGTTTGGGTTAAAAAGGTCATGTAACTTTCAGCTTTGGATCTCTAATTGAGCAAATTAGCTTAGCGGATAAAGACAACAATGTCACATAATGTCATAAACACACCCACACTCCCATCGAACATAAAAATGCGGATGATGATGATGACGCTGAACTCCCACAACAAAATAAAAATAATTGAAGTAATGCGGTTGGGTTCGATGGATGGAATAATGGATGGTATGATGATGACGACTCCTTTGACATTTTTTAAAATTCTATCATCGATCTAACCACCGCCTACAATAATCTCGAAATAATAATGAGCGGAATAAAACCTAATTGGCTTAACTGGTGGACATGTGGCCGAAAAAAAAAAAATATTTTGATAGCTAAGCAAAGATAGATTTCCGCATATAAAATATTGAAATGATGCTTGACTCTTGGAATATAAAAGCATAAAGTTTTTGGCTCTGATAGTTCTAGAAAAAAATTTAAAAAAAAAATAGGGGAATCTAGTTTTGATAGTCCTCCAACATAAAACCAGTACAGAAAAGTCCATTGTCCATCCAAACAGACCATTTGGGCTGATATTACCTATTATTTGCACAATAAATCTTAAATCGGCTTAAGGATATATATGGGAGCTACATCCAAATCTTAGCTGTTCTCGATAAAATTTGGCAGAGGTATTTTTGAGCTCTATAAGATATCTAGTACCAAATGAGGTAAAACAAGTAAAAAAACAATAAGTTCGGCCGGGCCGAAGTTTAAATACCCTCCACCATTTGGAACGAATTAGATAATTTAAAAAAAATAAAATTCATTTAAAATCTTTAAAATATCTAAAATAAGAAGGTGCTGATATATGGGGGGATATACGATATTGTGTACCTATATAGACAATTAAGTTTCAGGTGGTAAAGTGGTCACAAAGAACTCCGTGTGTGGATTTTCAGACAAAACGATAAGAAAATGTGGCTAAAATCATCAGAATACCGAATATCGCGGGGTACCGTTATATGGGTATATAGTACCCACAAGGAACTCCTTGTGTGGATTTTCAGACAATTCCGATGAAAAATGTGGGTAAAATCATCAAAATACCGAATATACTGAAAATATGGTGGACCTGTATAGACAATTCTCTCTCAGGGGGTAAAGTAATCACAAGGATCTACTTGTGTGGATTTTAAGACAATTCCATTGAAAAATGGGGCTAACATCATCAAAATACCGAATATCGGGTGATACAGTTATATGGCGTATATACGATATCGTGGACCTATATAAACAATTCTTTTTGAGGGGGTAAAATGCTCACAAGGGACTCCTTTTGTGGAATTTCAGACAATTCCATTGAAAAATGTGGCTAAAATCCTCAAAATGTCCAATACCGGGATACCTATATAGATAATTCTCTGCCGAGGTATAAAGTACCCACAAGGAACTATTTATGTGGATTTTCAGACAATTCCATTGAAAACATGTGGCTAACATCATCAAAATACCGATTATCGGGGTACCGTAATATGGGGGCTATACGATATCGTGGACCGATATAGCCCATCTTCGAACTGGACCTGCCTGCAGACAAAAGAGAGATCTGTGCAAAATTTTAGCTTCCTATCTTATTTCGTTTAGACTGTAGCGTGATTACAACATACGGACGGACGAACAGACGGGCGGACAGATCTAAATCGTCTTAGAATTTTACGCTGATCAAGAATATAAATATACTTTGTTGGGTCTAAAATGATTGTTTCGATGAGTTACAAACGGAATGACGAACTTAATATACCCTCCATACTATGTATGTTGGAAGGTATAAAAAACTTCAACCAAGGAAGTGGACGGAAGAAAACAGCTACATCAGCAGAAATGGTTCGAAAAGTAAAGAAGTGACTTGATCGAAATCCGAGTCGCAGTGGCCGAAAAATGGCTCGTGAGGTAGACATATCGCAATATTCCATTCGGCAAATATTGAAAAATGAGCTCGGGGTAAAGCCATTGAAACTCCAAAAATGCAAGCACTTACACCGAAACATAAAGAAAATACACTCAAAGAAGTTTAAGAGTTGCTTCGCTTGGCCGAATGTGATGAACTGCCGAATTTGGTTTTCTGCGATGAGAAAACATTCGTTGTCCAGCGGTTTGTAAACAAACAAAATGATCGTGCTTACTTGCCAAAGAGGTCAGTTGAAAATGTGCACCTTCGGTTGGCCACCAGGACTCAAGCGTCGGCCATGGTGATGGTGTGGGCCGCGATAACAGTCGATGGTCGCTCTCCGATCGTATTAATCGACCGTGGCATCAGAATAAATGCCGAATATTATCGCGAAAATATTCTGGAGGGTGTATTAAAGCCTTGGGCACGCAAACATTTTGGCCGCAGACCTTGGACATTCTAACAGGACTCAGCACCATCGCACTCAGCACGCACCACCCATGAATGATTACAAAATGAGGTTTCTATCTTTATATCAAGCGCACAAGGGCCACCAAAATCTCCAAAATCCGTTGGATTATTGTGTCTGGAGTATTTTGGAAAGCAAGGTTGGCACTAAACAATACCAAAGTGTCGATCACCTCAAGCAAGCGCTTCGCTGGGAATGTGCCAAAATACCGCAGAGCAACATTCGGGCAGCGTGTAACGCGTTCATTGGCCGTTTGAAGGCCATAATTCGTGCCAAAGGTGACCAATTCGAACAACTCTAAGATTATTCTAAAAATTGATGCTATTTCCGACATTTTTTGTTTTCATTCAATAAAATTTAAAAAAAAAAAATGTAAAAATTATGGCGTCTGACTTTGTTGTAGTTTTTTTTATCTCACCGTGTATTTGGTACAATTTGGTATTGCGTAACCAGGTAGTGCTTGAAATCTGAAATTTGGTATAAGGGTCGCTGTTCATGTGTGATTGTATCTATGCTTGAGAGTTGGCGGAGGTTTGGAAATGAGTGCTAAATATGTACGAAAAGTACTAAATGGTACTATATAAGGTTTTCGGTGAAGTAGTAGGGCTGATATCCTGACATGTGAAATTGAGGTCTCTGTTAGTATCTAGAATTAAAATATGAATGTTGTTGTAATTGAGCGAAAAGTACAGAATGGTACTATATTTATTATTGGGTGAAACTCGAATCCCACAATTTCATATTGAGGTCTCTGGTGTTGATTCTCCAAATGCGAAAATTGTTCGAAAAGTGCTAATTGTGCATTTTGAGTACTAAAAAGGCCTAACACGAACTGCTAAAACGAATCGTAAATTTAAACGTGTAAAAATACGCAAAAAGGGTATTCTATTCTTTGAAAAAATCCTGGAAATTCCATGGAAATGGAACTTGTAGTACATGAAAAATCATTGTAAAAAATTCAGGGTTGTTGCTTCGGTAGTCCTTTAAAAACTAATATTTTAAATCAACTTTTGCTGATCTAATAGTCCTAGCAAAAGAAAAAATCTAAATATCCACGATTATTGATGTGAAGTCCCTGAAAATAAGTTCTTAAAAACCTACAATCATGGATCATATAATCGTTTAAAATAGTTCTTAATATCCATGTTTGTTACCTAAGTCTTTAAATAAGTATTTATGAAAAGTTTACTGTGGTAGGTCCTTGAAAAATATTCTTAAACAACTAATATAATTGACTTTGAGGGCCCTTGAAAATAGTTCCTTAAAAATCCATGTAAAAGACTTAATTGGTCCTGAAAAAATATATATTTAAAAAAATCCCTCTATGCGGCTTGAATGGTGCATGAAAACATTCTTAAAAATCATTCTGGAAGAAGACTTAAAACTTAGTGATTACAAGTCAAAAACTCTTCGAAAAATATTCCCTAAAATACATTATTATCCTTAAAAAATATTTTCACTAATGAATATATCAGACTGGGATGACCCTTAGAAATATTCTTAAAACTCCTTCTGGAAAAAAATCCATAATTGTAGCTCTAGAGGTCCTTAAGAAAATACTTCTTAATATAATAATTTTAATTCTTCATTATACAATCCTTAAAAATCAACTGATTAATGCCTAGGTAGTCCTTGAAAAAGTTGTTAGAACACAGGATTGATGGCCTGATAGTCCTTATGAAATATTCATTGAAAGTCCTTGAGAACAATTTGTCATAAATAGAAGTTACCATTTTCCCGAAGAAAATTTTCTTCTACGAGGAAAAGTCACCTCAGTTCGTGAGGGCATATGAATTTCGAAAGCCTTTCAGGGAGGCCCAACTTTCAACAATTAAATTTTCAATGTTAAATGCTCAGAAGATGCCTAAAAAGTAATAATTTCGAGGAAGCTCGGCCCACAGAGCACTCACCCTGCGTGGATCTAGCTATTGATCCTTAAAATCGAATAAACTTTTATGATTTTGAATTTTTCCTTAATAAAAAAAATCCTTTAATTTTTTTTCCATCTTCCACCTCAGCATCCTTTAAACTCCATTCATTGCCCCCAAAAATAGTTTGACATCCAAAACCAAAAAATCAACCTCAAAACCTTATTAACATTTGTTATTCTCTCTCTCACCCTGTGTATGTATGGGAATGCAACCTAATGACTATGGCCGTCAAATGAGAAAAATTACTAGAGCAATGATAATATCAACGACCTCAAAATGACACAACCGACCGACCTATGATGAATATTTCAAATAAACTGAACACAAAAAAAAAGAGTAGATAAACGACGAACCAAAACCAAACTCATCTCGAATACCCACAAATCGGAAAAGTTTTCAAAATTAAAGAAAAACTTGGGAGAAAAGAACAACAAATGGTCTCATTTCCGAAACCGCAGCCACAGCAAATCCATCAACTGACTGGAGGTGGTTAGTTTGGTTGACTGGTTGCTTGGTTGGCCAAAACAAACCAAGCAACCTAAATTCACTTTGTCATCAATTAATCATTTGTTTACCTATTTGTAGTTGTGGCAAACATAAACATGCCAACTGAGAGAGGGAGAGAAAAAAAAAAAACATGAACAAAACCAGGACCAAAAGGAAAACTAAAACATTAGCCTTGCAACATCTCCCTCATACATCCCCCTTTCCATGACAAAGTTTGTAACTCATCTCATTTGTATATCATCTTAACTGTAATTTAGTTATAGCTACACCTAGCCAGGTCATATTTAACTTCGACCAACTAACCACACACACGAACACACCCCCGCCCTCACTCACATTCCTTATATCATTACCGAGCCGAGTCGAGCAGCCAAGCTACGACAACTTGAGGTATAACCTTAGAATCCCCCTATCAACTAATTTGCATTCCACATCAGTGAAACTGTGTCATTGACCACTTGTCACTTTTTCCATAGTTGCTCCATAGCTGGAGTATTGTTGTTGTTGTTGTCGTTCTTGCTGTGCATCTATCCATCTTTTATTATTCCATGGATCCTTAACACACAGTCGCATTCACACACAGTTACCGACCGCTCAAACGACCACCATCGACGACATTACTTCATTTCCTTACCTTTTCTGCTGTTGGGGAATTTGTCATGTTCCTTTCCAGAGGATGATAGTGACATTCTACACACACACACAGGCATAGAGCCCATAATATGCCGGACGAGCATAGCCTTGGTCATAGTTTCCATGCCGACATAGTTGGAATTGTTAGTCACATTGGTCGTTTTTGTTGCAATTGTTGGTGTTGTTGCACTAGATAACCTAGAAACTGATGACAGGGGGGATATAGGCACAGTGGAAAGGTTATATCAATGGCGGCCCCTTGAAATTGTGTTCTTAGAAAAATACTCTCCTTTCCAAAAAAATGAGCCACGATTGTGGCTTCAATTTCCTGGGGATATATTATTTCAACAAACCTTAGAGTCCCTGAAAAATATTTTTAAAACTCGGCGATTTGTTCCAAATTAAAAATTTGTTCTTCAAAACATTTTGAAGTCCTTAAAAATGTTTTTAAAAATATTACAATTTCGCCCATTGAACAAATATTCTTTAATACGATCTAAGAGTTATTCTAAGGATATTTATAAAAATTTCAAGATAGTTGATTTATTTTTAGAAACATGTTTCGAGTCTCAAAAATACTTTTTTTTCAAATATTATTTATAAATTAAGGACATGCCTCTAATAAGTGATCACAAATAATAGCTAAAAACGCCGAAAACTCAATATTTAAAGAGTTATGCCCATTTTAAAATATTCAATAATTCATGCCTCTATAAGTGATCACAAATAATAGCTAAAAACGCTGAAAACTCAATATTTAATTTGGAAATTAAAAAAAAACGTTGAAAATTCTGTTAAAAATCATTAAATAAAATCATAAAATATTGGGAGTTTTGGTTATATTGGGGTCTATCCTAAGACGTGGACCTGCATAGGCGAATTCTGTCCGATGTCTTACAACATTCAAATATGAAATTTTAAACAATTCTGGTGAATATTGTCGCTAAAATCATCAAAATACCGAATATAAGGACGTTCCGTTATATTGGGTCAATACGAACACCTGGACTTGCATAGGCAAGTTCTCGCGGCACTCACAGGTACAAGTAGTACCCGTTATGAACTGGAATTACGAAATTTTAAACAATTCTGGTAAATAATGTCACTAATATCATCAAAATACCGAATGTTGGGGGCACCGATATATGGGGGTTATACGAAGACGTGGACCCGCATGGTCAAATTTCTGTCGCAGACTGTAGTACCAATAACGAATTCCAAATACAAAAAATATGAATCAAAAGGTTATCAAAATACGGAATATGTGTGGGACCCATAGCCCACGTGGACCTATATAGCCTATTTTCAATACCAAAAATCCTTGGTCTTTTTCGGAAACTAGAGTGATTTCCATAGACGGACGGATGGTCATCGTTAAATCGACCCAGAATTTTATGCTGACCATGAATATATATACTTAGTAGGGTCTGAACTGTACATTTCGAGGTGTTCCAAAACAGAATGACAAACTTAATATACCCTCCATACTATGGTGAGCGTATAAAAAGAGTTAAAATATCCCCGATTTTAGGTCATTTTAAAACTCTTGGTTTTTGGATTAATATTCTTAATTCTTTAAAAAGAAAATTAAATAATTTACGATTCTATGTCTTAAGAGGATTTCCAGTCATGATTGAGGATCTCCAGATAATATTGAATAAATCCGCATTTAAGGGCGTTTTAAAGCTATACTAAAACATCCATGGTTTTGAAAATAAAAATATAATAAACCACTACTGATGATCCTTGAAAAATGTTTTGAAAAAATTCACGATTATGGGTCTGGAAAGAATATTCCAGAGTATGGACCGACAAATGCCATATTTCCATCAGATCTCTCAATGGTTAGAAAAAACAAAAAAACAAAAGTTAAAGATAATCGTGGACTTCGTTCGCATGTTATGCGAGTTATAATTTTTTTTTTTTGAAAATTTCGACCTGTTGTGGCGGAGTTGTCAGAAGGAGTGGACCGATATTGCCCATCTCCAAACTCGATCTAAGTTTGATAATAATATTACAATGTACCAAGTTTGTACCAAATCGGATACTTCCTTTGGAGGTACCATGCACCAGCCAGACAGACATCGCTAGATCGACTCCATATGTCCTGAAACGGATTTGGTTCAAAGAGCCCTGGGGTTTAAACCCCTTATTTCGATGAGGCAATTTTTGTCCATATTAAATTATATACCCTTTGTAGCCATATTGCCAAGGGTATAAGCATCTCTAAATTGTTTATCGAGTCCTTACGAAAAGTTTATTTTTTAAATCCACGCTTTTTTCTTCTACCGCACTGAATTGTTTTCTTAAAAATGTCTTGCAATGCTTTAAAAGAGTCTTCTTCCGTTTAATCCCCGATTAGAGTCTGGTTGTCTGAGGAAATTTTCTTTGCAAATTTAAAAGCTCTTGAAAAATTATATTTAAAACAAAATACAAATATTGCCTCAACGGCCATGAAGAATATTCTTTATAAAATTCTTAGAGTTCTTTTTTTGGAAACTCCTCGACTTCGTTTTTTTTTGTTTTTTGCAAAAAACATGCTTCAAATTTTGCGATTGTGGCTCTAATAGTCCTATAAACAATTTCCTTTAAAAAATCCACAATTCCGTCATCGGCAGTCCCTAAAAATATTCGAGTCCTTGATGAACTAATTTAAAAAAATTTGTATTGGCTTTGAATAATCATTCTCGAAAAGAAAATTAAAGTCTTTAAATTACTTTTGTAATAAGCACGTCCTTGAAAATTTTGAAAATTCCTTCAAAATCTTTTTCTAAAAAAAATGACGTAAGAATTGTTATTAGAAAAATAGGTTTAAAACAAATATTTGTAAAAAAATCTGTGATTGTTCCTGTTGAAATATTTATCAATTTTAAAGTCCTTTAATTTTTTTTCTAGAAATATTTTTGTTTTTATAGAACTATTCTTGCAAAGAATCTGAGAGTCATTGAAAAATTGTTTCCATAAATGAGAAAAAAGAAAATTACAAATGCTGGATATTATGGTCCTTTGACACATATTTTTTCAAACTTCTTTAGTCCATTTCAAAAATTGACAATTATAGCTTATTCTTTAAAAATCCAAGATTATTACCCTCCATTTTTCGATTTTCACATTTGTGGCTCTAATTCCTAAAAACAATGTCCTTAAAAGATCAATTATTCTGTCCGCTAAAGTCCTTAATAATTTACGAGTTTTTGATAACATAATTCGAATTAGCTCCTATTGTCCTTGAAGAATTATTTTTAAAAAGGACCTTAACGTCCTTGAACAAGTACGCTATAAATAGAGTTCTGTAAAATTATTTAAAAGTCACGATTGAAAGGACTATTGGAAAAATAGTTTTGAAAATTCGAAAAATCCACTTCCGAAAATCCACGACAATCATACACACGTTAGTCTTGAAAACCAATTCAAGAAAATTACCCCTTATTTTCTTTTAAGACGAGCATTTTTGGCCCTTCTAACTGGAAGCCATAATTAGGTATTATGTAATAACAGCATAATTACGGCTTATTCTATGAGACAAACAGATTTTTTTTAAGAAAAACTATGTCTTTATTTATTAAAGACCTCCATGGGGTCTCTTGTGTATGTAAGACCTATAGAGGGTATTTTGTGTATAGAAGATCTACAGTAGGTATTCTATTGGAAAACCTTTGATATTCGATAGTAAAACGCATTTTTAGTCTTCTGGCCTTTTTAATGGAGCCTAGTTACACGACTTTTCTATAAAGGTTTTATTTTTGATCAGCCTGCCATGTCTTCTATCAGAATTCAACAAAATACCGGCCATTGGTCCTCCAAAAATATGTTATATTTAGAATTTTCCACTATCCTATTTACTTGCATTAATTTTCATATACATCCCCAACATAGATTTGTATTTACTAATTTAATAAATATTTATATCCCACATACATACATACACAACACACTGTTATTTGTCATCATATAATTCACCTCAACACCCATCCACACCATTCATTCATTTCTACAACAAACATTTATAGCAGTAGAGTTATACCTAGAGTGGCCATAGCCTCTGTCTATCACTCCGCTGTAGTAACAGTAGTAGTAGTTGTGGTGACAACGACAACGCTTTAGCTTCTTTTTCGCCATCTCATCTTCTTGACATTCATTGTGTCGTTGTTGCCGCTGTGTGGTGGTAAAAGTCATTTTTCCTCATCAAATAACCGGGACACATTAAGTTCCATTGCTGTGTTGCATACCTTTCCTTCATCTCATTGCATCTCATTTCACCACACTGCACCGCACCTCGTTGCATTGCTCCACTCTCTGTGTGATCTTTAAATGTTAAGAGGATAGAGCAATGGTGTTTTGCTTCAGTTTACATTTATTCATCGTAGAGTTTTTTCCCCCCAGTTCCATCATTCCTTTCAAGCAGATACACACACACTCTTACACAGAGATTCATTCATTCATCTAACCAAACATTTAGTCATTCATATCATCTCCATATTAGAGTCTATGGATTATTTCTAGATACACAGAATAAAAACATTGGATTTTGGGGAAGAGGATATTGTTTGTTGAAGAAGATTCAAGACTACTGAGAAGACTTCCAGAGGACTTTCCATACATAAAATATCTCCAGGGATTCTTCTAACTATAGAAGACCTATATAGGGTCTTTTACGTATAAAAGACATCAAACGAGACTTATATGTAAAAAATACCTCCATACCTCTATAGAAGACCTACAGAGGGCTTCTGTGTACGGTCAGAGGGTCTTTTCTGTATAGAAGACGTTCAGGGGGTATTCCCTGTACTGAAGACCTCTAGAGGATCTTCCGCCTATAGAACGCCTCCAATGGGTCTTTTATTTATGGAAGATCTACAGAGGGTCTTCTGTATATGGAAGAACTCCAGAATGCCTTCTGTATACGGAAGACCTTTAAAGGGTCATTTATATATGGAAGAAGGTCTTCTTTTTATAGAAGACCTCCAGAGAGTGTTCTGTGTATAGAAGACCTTTAGAAGGTCTTCTGTATATAGAATACCTCAGAGGGTCTTCTGTCTGTAGAAGACTTCCAGAGGGTCTCTGAGTATGGAAGATTTCCAGAGGGTCTTTTATTTCTGACCCACCGGAGAGTCTTCTGCGTATAGAAGACCCCAAGAGGCTATTCTGTGTAAGGACGACCTCCAGAGGGTCTTTTGTTTACAGAAGACCTCAACAGAGTCTTCTGTGTATGGAAGACCACCAGAGGGTCTTCGATGTATATAATCCCTCTAGAAGTTCCAGGAGGTCTTCGGTGTATCGAATACCTCTAGAGAGTCTTCGCTGTACAGAAGACCTCTAAAGAGTCTTCGGTGTACAGAAGACCTCAAGAGCTATTCTGTGTATAGAAAACCCCCAGAAAGTCTGCGGTGTATAGAAGACCTCCAGGGGGTCTTCTGTGTACAGAAGATCCCCAGATAATCTTCTCTGTATAGAACACTTCCAGGGAGTCTTCACTATATAGAGCACCTCCAGAAAGGCTTCTATGCTCGGAAGTCCTCCAAAGGGTCTTCTGTATTTAGAAGACGTCCAGATGGACTTCTCTATGTAGAACATCTCTAGAGGATCTTCGATGTATACAAGACATCCAGAGCTTTAGAAAGTCTTTATCCAAAGACCTTCAGAGCGTCCTTTATGTATAGAGGACCTTCAAAGAGTCTTTGGAGTATGGAATACCTCCAGAGGATCTTCGATGTAGGAAAGATCTTTAGAGGGTTTTTTGTGTATAGAAGACCTCCAGGGTGTCTTCTGTGTAAAGAAGAGCTCCAAAGTCTTCTGTGTATTTAAGACCTCTAGGGGTCTTCTGTGTATATAAAAGACCAGAGGGTTTCTGTGAAGAGAAGACCTCCAGAGGTTCTTTGGATATATAAAAGACCTCCTGAGGGTCTTCTGCGTATAGAAAATCTTGAGATGGTCCTCTATTTAAACAAGTTTTCCAGAGGGTCCTCTATGTGTAGAAGAACTGCAGAGGTTCTTCTGTGGATAGAAGTCTCGTGTGTACAGAAGGCCTCCAGAGGGCCTGTATAGAAAGCCTACAGGGGGTCTTCGATGTATAGAATACCTCCACAGGGTCTTCGATGCATGGAAGATCTTCAGAAGGATTTCTGTAGACAGAGGGTCTTCCATGTGTAGAAGTCCTCAAAAAGCTCTTGATTTCATAGTAGAATTCTCCTCTGAATAGAAGACCACCCTAGAGTCTTCTGTGTAAAAAACATTTTCAAAGGGTCTCCTGAGTATAGGAGACCTCCAAAATACTTATCGAGGGTCTCCTTCTGTAGAAAAGACCTTCAGAGGGTCTTCTGTGTATAAAATGTCTCCTGAGTGTCCTTTATATACAGAAGATCTCCAAAGAAACTCCAAGTCCTTGAAAATACTTCGAGAGGGTCTCCTTCTGAAGAAAATACCTTCAGAGGGTCTTCTGTGTATAAAATATCTCCTGAGTGTTCTTTATATACAGAAGATCTCCAGAGAATCTCCAAGGTCTTTAAAATACTTCGAGAGGGTCTTCTTTTGAAGAAAATACCTTCAGAGGATCTTCTGTGTATAAAATATCTCCTGAGTGTCCTTTATATACAGAAGATCTCCAGAGAATCTCCAAGGCCTTCAAAATACTTCGAGGGGGTCTCCTTCTGTAGAAAAGACTTTGAAGGGGTCTTCTGTGTATAAAATATCTCCTGAGTGTTCTTTATATACAGAAGATCTCCAAGGTCCAACAAATAATATCCGACGAACATTATCCTTTGAAGGACACTTTCTTTCTGTGCATCTGAAATTCGTCACATATTTAAAGGGATTCCTTAAACAGACATAGCATAACACATACAAATGTAGCAAAGCATTCGAACAAGAACAACAACAATCACCTATACCACCATATACCTACAAGTAATCTTGTCGATGTTGTTGTTGTTGTTGTCGTTTTGACAAAATATCCTTGCGACATGCTTGAAAATGACACTCTGAGCTAGGACTTTGCCATGTCTGAAGGCAGGAATAGGAAAGATATACATCCATACATACACATGTATGTGTGTGACAACACACAAACAACACATGTCTGGCCAGGGAGAGACACAAGGTGACCATAGCGGAGTCTCTAGACTCCAAGTGGATGGACATGTGTTGGTGTAACTCTGTGTATGCGAGTGTGTGTTTATATATACATCGTTGCTGCAGTCTCTAACTCTCCTCCATATCTGTGCTGTTTATGCGCTTTTTTTGCGACTTGGCTTTTGTTGCTCGTCTTACTCTTTTTCTTGTTCTTCTTCTGCTTCTATGTGTTTTTCTGTTTTATTTTTCTTTCTTCTTCTAGGATGGACAACGTGGTCATTTAGAGGGCCTAGCATCCGTTTATTGTGAATTGTTAATGGCTCCCTTCGGAGATATTTTAAGTGCTTTAGAAAATGCCAGACAAGCAGCATGGGCTGAGCGCAGTCCCATGAATCCTGCCGGCGGCAGTGGGAGTAGCGGTAGTGGCAGTGGCGTGAGTGGCATTGCCACGCAGCGGCTTCACGGCCATCGAGGCAATTCCAGCCGTGGTGGTCATCTGCCGAATAGTCATAGTCAGCCCATATATGTGCCAGGAAAATATTCGGTATGTATGAAGCTACCTCCCCTCAGCACTACCTAACCCCCTCCCCCTCAACCCACCTAAAAGAGTCCACAATACCCATCACTAACTGAAAATCATCACTAGTAGCTACATCATCATCACCAACAACTTCATCATCATCATCATCATCATCCTCTCTTAACCGCATTTTCCCATAACACATATTTTTTGTCCACCAATACCATAACCCAAAAAAAAAAGAAAAAAGAAAAGAAAACTATTACAACTATTCCAACACCCCCAAATGACCGGGAGCAAGATAAAAAGTATAGAATATCCTTGAATGGAAATTGAAGAAGAACTTGTTTTATGTTTTCATTTCGGGTTTTTTTATTTCATTTTCTATGCTTTGATTTGATTTGGTCGGTTGTGTGTTTTCTTTTTCGTTTGGTTTTGTATTCCCTCTTGGCCCTGATTGTGAATTCTATTTCGGGCAACACACCAAATTCAATAATCCCAAAATATATATATGTTCTCCGACATGCCGGCTGCCAATAATATTTTTCGTGCTGCCATAAAACAAGATGTTATGATGCATGTGTATGTATGGGTGTGAGAGTTTTCCTCTATGTAAATTAATGTGTGTGTGTGTATTAGAGAGTGTGCCTATTTTGCATGTTTGTATGTTTGCGTGTCTGCTTGTTTAGTTGGCTGTCTGTCTGTCTGCCTGCCTGCCTGTTTGCTTGTGTGTGTATGTATGTATGTTTGCGCTTTGATTCTTGTTTTGGAAGTGTTGTCAAGTGTTTTTCTTTTTTTTTTTTTTGAGTTCTAGGCCTTTGGAGCCTATGTTGCCCTGAGTGAGTGCCAAAGGTGGTGACGGCTTTGATTAAGTGTTACAATCAACATACAACAAAAAGCGTGCCATGAACGGAGTTGTTTTTTTTTGTATGTGAGAATATGGTATATGTGTGTGTATGCATGTATGTGGGCATACATATGTGCGTATCCGCACGAATATGGTGTTTCCGCGAATTACTTATTTCCACAAAGCCACCGCAACATTGCGTTAAGTAAAGTTTTCCTTTTTTGAATTTGAGGGAGGTCTAATCAGAAAGGTTGAGACAGAAAAATGGAATAACTCGATCTGAAAGTTGATTTCAAATTTGGGAAAGGCAAACCTATCTGAAAGTGTATATAAGGTAAATGCACCTTTACTTAGATCGTATGTATCAAATTATGAGGTCCATTTTTGATCTGGATGTAGCTCCATTTGCTACACCTCGGAATATTCGTCGGAGTGGCCTTTGGGTATAATAATTGAATTCTTCATAAGTGTTAAAATCTAAGTCGATTTAAAGTTGGAGCAAAAACATACCGGTCACCTTATATTATGCAGTTGCTATTGTAATTGGCCGAATTTTAGGTATGGTCCCCATATAGAGGTACCTCCTAGAAGTGTGAAGATTTCCCAACAACTTGGTAAAAATAAGGCATTTGGACCTCTCATTTGATAAGTTCTCCCCTTTGCAAACAGAGGGTCTTCAGATGGTATACTATATATTTTAAGAGACTTGCGGAGGTTTTTTTCATGTATTGAAGGCCTATTTGTAGAAGAACTCCAGAGGGTTTTCTATTTGCGGAAGACCTCCTGAGGGCCTTCTATGCACAGAATAGAGAAGACCTCCAAAGGGTATTCTATATTTAAAGGACTTTTTGGGGGTCTTCCATTTGACTATTGTGTATAGAAGATCTTCAAAGGGTTTTATGTATAAAGGACCTCTTAAGGATCTTTTGGGCACAGAATAACTGCATCTCTTTTAAATATGGAAGCCCTCCAGAGGGTTTTCTATGTATAGAAGACCTCCATAGAACATTTTGGGTATAGAGGGCCTCCAGAGGGTATTCTATGTACAGAAGACCTTTAGAGGGTCTTCTATGTACAGATGACCTCCAGAGGGTTTTCTATTTACAGAAGATCTCCAGAGGGTATTCTATGTACAGATGACCTCCAGAGGGTATTCTGTGTATATAAGACTTCCCGACGGTCTTTTGTGTATGGAAGACCTCCAGAGGATCGTCTGTGTATAGCAGACTTCCAAAGAGTGTATAACGGACCTTTAGGTGTTCTTCTATTTGTAGAAGAACTTCAGAGAATCTTCTGTGCACTAGACCCCCATAGGGTCTTCTATATAAAGAAAACCTCCAAGGGGTATTTTATGTACAGAAGACTTCCAGAGGGTCTTCTTTGCATAGGAGAGCTACAGAGTATTTTCTGTGCATAAAAGGCCTCCAAAGCGCCTTTCGTGTATAGAAGACCTTTAAAGGTACCTTTAAAGACTTCCAAAATATTTTTTTGTATAAAATGATTGTTTGTATATAAAAGAGCTTCGGAGTGTCTTCTGGTACAGAAAACCTCCAGAGGGTCTTCTGTGTGTAGAAGACCTCCAGGGTGTCTTCTATGAAGACTTTCATAGGGTATTCTTCGTATGTAGATGACTTTCAAAGAATCTTCAGTACATAGAATCCCTCCAAAGGATATTCTGTGTATAGAAAACCTCCAGGTCTTCTGCAAAAAAGGTCATGCGGAGGGTCTTCTATGTATAGACCCCTCCCCTTTAAGGGGTCAAATTTCTCATGTTGTAATATTCATATCAGACTTAGTCAGATTCGAAATGGACGATGTTGGCTCTCCTTCCTTCGGAACCCCCTACCCCTATTACTGGTGTACATTTTGAATAATCATATGACAGGTCAAAATATGTTTTAATGAACGAACTTTTTTTTACTTGTTTTCTAGAAAAGTAGATTAAAGCATTTCCCTGTCATCCGCTCGCTTCTTTAACACCTACATCTGTTGCTTCTTATTTTCAACTACAAATTCTTGTATTTATTTCAAAGGGAAATTTCTTCGGTGTCCCCCTCCAGTTTTTTGGTGGCAACATTTATTTAGCAGTCATCTCTTCCACATGTATGCGCATACATCTTGTTTCGATTTGTTTCCATTTTTTGGTTTCAACTTATTTGTAGCTTGGTTTTCTTGTTCCGTTAACAATTCCCGGGATGCCTCAAAGAATGTACCGTAGAAAGAAGAAATGTAAACCAAAAAAATACCGCCCGAAAAGGAATGGAACTGCACACAACAGCGAACAATAACTTTGACTTTGCTTAACGTTTGAACGGCCAAAGCATAGACCCCTTCAGACTGCGAGCGGAATATGCAGAGCAATTGCAAACGTTACAAATGTATGTTTCGGTGTGTGAGTGTGTGCGGTAGTGTTGACATGCCCTTTAGGGGATTATCTTCTATCATCCTCCTATGCCATAGAAAGGCAGTGAGTGCTAAGCGACTAACTCACTGACTGACTGCAATCAGCTGACTGACTAAGCAGGAACAAAACCGAGGAGACTTTTGCAAGCAACAACAAGAAAATCAACAACAAAAAATAGAAAATAAAAATAAACACTTCTTCAATTTCTGGTACCTTTGCCTTGATGGTCTTTGTAATTCTGCATAAACAAGGAACAAAAAAATAAAATAGGGGGGAAAAAGTTCCGGCACATGAAGTAGATACATGTGTAGGTGTGGGTGCGGGTTCCAGCCAGGTTTCTGACTGCTTTCCTTTTCCCTTAATCGGCAAGCTGCTGTCTGGCAAAATACGTATGCGAGGGCGTTTTGTGTGATGTGTCCTTTCTGATTCCATCTTCCACCTTTGTGTGGTGCGGTCGTCGTTTGGCTGCATTTTAATGCAAAACAAGCAAATTGTTTTCTCCTTCTTCAATCCTCAATCTTCAATTTTTTTTTTTTCAAGTTTTGTTGGCTCAACTTGACTTGGCAATAAAAAACGACAACACCAACCTGACTATACTTCAAAACTCAAACACGAAATACTTCTTATTCCCAAACGGGAGGGGGTATGGAATATCTAACAAATATATATGCGAAATGATGACAGGGGGCCTAAAAAAAATTGAAAAAAGGGAAAAATATTCCAAAATGTTTATCTAAGCAAAAGTTCTTCTAACTCCAAGTCCGTCGAAGTTTTAAAATTTTTTTAAAATTTTGGGATATTTTTTCTTATTTTTTTTTTGTAAATTTCCTCAAATGGCCCCACTGTGTGTCTATGTTTGTTAACATCTAAATTCTTGGGGTATTACGTTTCACTAATAAAAATCATGTATTTTTATTTCGTTTTTTTTATAATTTACTGTCCCCAAGCAAATGATCTCGAAAGAGAAGGAAAAAGACGATGGGCATGAAGCTCCCACAGACATGTGTGAATATCATCAAATATTCCTTGGCACTCAAGTGTCCTTTCACTTCGCTTTTGTTAAATTCATGTTCAGACAAATTTCTCTAACAAAATATGATATTTGTACAAAGGTGGCAAATAAAATTGTCTGCAATTTATTTTTTTAGGAAAAGAGAGATGGAGGAAAATTAATTTGTAAGAAAAATCCCAAAGGAAGTGTCGGAAATGAACATGGTTATAATTAAGAAACAGTGATGCCAAGATTTGATACTTAAAAGAAAATTGAGTTTCCGATGCTGAAAATTAAAAAAAAAAAAACAGTTAAAAAGCACCAATTGGAACGAATTTGGAAATTTCAAAAAATAAAATCTTTAAAAAATGCTGTTAAAATTTTAAAAATACCGAATATAGCCGTTATATTGGGGTCTATACGACGAGGACCTACATAGACATTGTTTGTCATAAGTCAGCCATATTCAAATTCGAAACTTAAAATAAATGTATATAGGGATGTACCGTTATATCGGAGCTGTGCGAAGACCTGGTACAGCATAGACAATTTTCTGTCACAGGCTGCAGCATCCATTACGAACTTCAAATATGCCATCTCAAACAATGTGCGAAGACCTGGTACAGCATAGACAATTTTCTGTCACAGGCTGTAGCATCCATTACGAACTTCAAATACGACATCTCAAAGAATTTCGGTGGGTATTGTACCTAAACTCGTCAAAATACCGAATACGGGGAGGTACTGATATATGGGGCCCATACAAAGACCTGGACCTGTATAGAAAATTTTCTGTCACAGACTGTCGTTCCCATTACGAATTCTACATATGTAATTTGAAACTATTCCGGCGAATAATGTCGCTAAAATCATCAAAACGCCGAATATTGGAAGGTATCGTTATATGGGGCTATACGAAGACGTGGACCTGCACAGACAATTTTCTGTCACAGGCTGTAGTATTCATTACAAACTTCAAATACCAAATTTGAATAATTTCCGGTGAATAATGTCGCTAAAAGCATCAAAATACCAAATATAGGGACGTACCGTTATATGGGGGCTATACGAATCAAAACCTGCACAGACAATTTTTTGTCACAGGCTGTAGTATGCATTACGAACTTCAAATACCAATTTGAAACATTTCCGGTTAAGTCGCTAAAATCATCAAAATACCGAATATCGGGAGATACCTTCTATCTCAATTCGTTCGAAAGATAGCGTGATTACAACAGACAGACAGACATACAGACGGACAGTCAGACAGACAGACGGACAGACAGACGGAGTACCTGATCTGACCCAAATTTGGTACAGCCCAATATGTTTGTCAAACATAGACCTGATCTGACCTTAACTTGGCACATCCTAATATGTTTGTCAAACTAAGATCAAGTTCTGGTAACCCCATAAACGGTAAATTGACAACATTATAAAGATTGAATATCTAACAGCTAAAGGAATATCCGATTTCGTTAAAACTTTGAGTATCATAATAATATTTATTAGATTTAAGATTAAATGGATAATATCGACCCACTCTTTCTTGTCCTCCCCCACAAAGGGTCAAAACTTTTAAGTGTGAAAGAAGAGTCCGATTATCATTATTTTTTTGCAAATCCCAGTATTTACACCAGCTCTATATCTTTTTCTGAAGATGGTTTAGAGTGGACCATTTCTTCTGATACCTCCGACACAACAAGTTAAACTTTTAAATACCCATAACCCTCATACAATGCAAAATGAGCTTTCTATTCTTTAAATTTGACACATCCCAAAATGTCTACCAACACCAGAGCTGGTGTGAAGATGGGGTATATCCTTCTGGTACCTTTCATAAAATCTTAAAATACTCCCCAGTTCTATTAGGTTTTGGTAAAGATGAGATGTGTAGGTTCACGTTTTCATCATTCATATTTGAATGCTATCGGCAAACAATCATCACATATCCTAAAGCAGCTCCTTCTCCCAACCACAGATACCACAAGTGATATCTATATCAAATTTCATGATTTCAGCCATAATCCTTCACCCAATACCAAATTTGGTAGCATTTAGTACTTTTCGAACAACTATAGTACGTATTTCCAAACCACCTCCATATCTTAATCCCACATTCCAACAGAGACTTTAATAAGAAATTGTGGGAAACCAGCCCTAACTCTTCACCCGTTATTAAATCTAGTACCATTTAGTATTTTTCGTACAATTATAGTACATATTTTCAAAACCACCTCCTATTCTCAAACACAGATACCATCAGTAACATACAGGGTGAGATAAAAAAAACTGCAACAAAGTCAAACGCCATAATATTTATTTTTTTTAATTTTATTGAATCAGAGAAAATTTGTCGGAAATAGCATCAAATTTTAGAATAAGTTTAGATTTGTTCGAATTGGTCACCTTGGCGCGAATTGTGGCCTTTAAACTTCCAATAAAACCGTCACACGCCGACCGAATGTTGCTCTGCGGTATTTTGGCCCACTCCCAGCGAAGCGCTTGCTTGAGGTGATCGTCACTTTGGTATTTTTTAGTGCCAACCTTGCTTTCCAAAATACTCCAGACAAAATAGTCCAACGGATTGGTATCCGGAGATTTTGGTGGGCATTATGCGCTAGAAATGAAGCGAGGAACCTCTTGGGTAACCATGTGATGGTGCTGAGTCCTGTTGGAATGTCCAAAGTCTGCGGCCAAAACGTTTGCGTGCCCAAGGTTTTAATACACCCTTCAGAATATATTCGCGATAATATTCGGCATTTATACTAATGCCGCGGTCGATTAATACGAGCGGAGAGCGACCATCGGCTATTATGGAGAGCGACCATCGACTATCATTAGCTCTTTTGAGCCTGTTTTCTTTCTGTTGCGGTGTAAGTTCTTGCACTTTTTGGAATTTTAATGGCTTTACCCCGAGCTCATTTTTCAATAATTGCCGAATGGATTATTGCGATATGTTCAGCACTTGAGCCATTTTTTGGCCACTGTGACGCGGGTTTCGATCAAGTCGCTTCTCTACTTTTCGAACGATTTCTGCTAATGTTGCTGTTTTCTTCCGTCCACTTCCTTGACGTCGGGCTACGCTAACGAGCGATGATACGAGACACAAAAGATTTATTCACATTTAAATGCTGTAGTGCTCTAACTATAGCCACTAGTGGTTTTCCAGACAAATATAAAGAAATCACACTATCACGCTTGAATTCGATCACGAATAACTTTTTTTCTGGAAAATTCTCAGCAAAATGCTTTTGTACGCTTGTAAACAATACAATGAGCTGTCACTGGAATAATTTTAACAGCTGTCGGACAAGTGGCTTAGAAATGACAGCTGTCTGAAGTTGGTTGCAGATTTTTCATCTCACCCTGTATATCCAATCATTTTGGTACCGATCTTACAACAATTAAAATTTTTCAAAAAACAAAAAAACAATAAGATGTATCTGATACGCTTGAAATATAGCCCATAATAATTTTGAATAATAATAGCTCACGTTGAGTAGAACCTACTATAAAACTATGTAGTGTCAAGATGAATCCTGACTTCGAAAATAATAAGTAATGTTAAATTCAAAATGTAAATTATTTTATCATTTATATTAAAACAAGTGAAATGTAACAAAGTTCTGGCGGGCCGAGCTTTTAATACCCACTTCCATTTGTAAGGAACTAGCAAAAAAATTTCAAAAATTCTAGAATGACCTATGAAATGATTTAAATGTCAAATATCGGATGATAGAGTCATATGGGGTCAATCCAAATAACAATTTTGAGATAATTCCGCTGATTTTTTTTAAATCCGCAAAATATCGAATATCGGAAGTTTTAATTATATGGGTAATTTTCTGTCTTAGAAAGAGGTGCCCATTTTGTACTCCAGATACCAAATTTGAAATAGTTTCGTTGAAAAGTGTGACAATATACGGAATATCGTGAGGTACAATTATATGGGTTCTATAACAAAGTTAGTTATATAGGGTAAAATCAAATTGTGCCATATAACCCATTTTCAATACTAAAAATTCTAGGGACCTAAGATGAAGTTGAGTGAAATTTTGTCCACCTACTCCGCTTCGTACAGACTCTAGAGTGATTTTCCCAGACGACTAGAATCTTATGCCGATCAAAAATATATACATTTTGTGGGGACTGAAGTCCTTTTTTTCGAGGAGTTACAAGCGGAATGACAAACTTAATATACACCCATATTAAGCATGGTGAAGGGTGTCAATTTCGCCAAACATTTCATAGAAATTGTTCGGCAACTGAAATGGAAGAAGTGCTTTAGTGTGGTGTTGTAATTACCTAGTAGGTCATATGCTTTGACGACCGATACTGTTTACCGTGTTTTTGAGGTATTTAAATTCTAAATACATATAAATTGTATGCCTACAGGATTGGAGACTACTCTTTACAAATCTCCAACTATGTAATATTTGAGCTTCATTGACCAGGTACTTTTTTTAAAGTCGTTTACAACAAATTACTTTCCTCTACAACCTTCCGCTAAGTACGAATAAAATTCACAAAATTGCCGTAAAAAAACTTTCTCAAATCAAAAGGACATTTGTGTTAGGTCCTCAATTTGACCGACAATTGGCTTAATTTCTCAAAAAACGAACAAAAAAAACGCAAACGACACATTTTTTCGAATGGTCAAAGTTTTTTTATTTAATGCTCTCAAACAATGTTTTGATATGGAGGTCATAACAACAAGCCTAAGCAATGTTAAGCGGTAAAAATGATGACCTCTGGCCGCCTCTCCCCCCCCCCCCCCCCCTCTTCTTTTGGATTACAACTCCCTAGAGGGGAGTGGACAGGGGATGTATGATTAACATTTGATTGGGCCAAGTTAAAAAGCCATTTTGAGTGGATTTTCTATTTGTTATGTGGTCGCGTTTGCAGTTGACATTTTCGTAGCAAGTTATTGGGCCAGTATTAAGAAGTTGTTTTTATTGTTGTTTTTTTGTTTTTGTTTTTCCTTTTGTTTTGGTTATGGCTCCATTTTGTGTTGTTGGTTGGTTTGTCAAAATAACTTTGTTTAAAGTTATAACTTGAAATGCTATAACTTGTGAGGAAAAAAGGGGAGGAAAGTTAGAGAGAGAGAAGAGTACATCAGGAGGGGGTTTAGTGGGCTATGACTTGTCCTTTGGCGTATATCCATCCGCCAGTGGATTTATTTTATTAGAAACTTTTTTATGAACAAATTATACGTGTTTTTCCAATTCTCTTCTGTTTTGTTACTTTCTTTCTTTCTTTGCGTTGCTTTGTTGGAGGTGATTCCTTAGGCTGGCCGGTTGGTACGTTGACTGTCTGCTTAGCCAGGAGGCCAGTTTTGCCTTTTAGCCTGCTTAGTTAGCTTTCTTGTGGTAATTCCTTAAATAATTTCTGCCCGAGTTTTGTTTTATGGCTGTGTCAAGTTAAGTATTTCTCCGGAGCCAGGGTGATTTTTTCATGTTTTTGTTGTTGTTGCTGTTTTTGTTACGGGTCCTCAAGTAGTCTCTTGAAATTATGCTACTTAACAAAGTTTGACAACGTTGTTAACTTGGCCATTTATTTAGTTTAGAGCGTCACACTACCCTGTGAAGTTTTTTTGGGGGGGTCCCGGTCAGGCTAAGAATTGTTGGTATTAGTGTGTCTGTGTGTGTGTGGTTTGTTGTTTGTATTCTCATTATTATACCCCAAGGTGTTGACTCAAAGAAGCCACTTGTAAAAGCAATTTTTTTCCAAACAAAACTTAACAACAAATAAATGAATAGAAAAACAAGAACACGAAGAATAACCGGCGGAAACTTTTCCATACCTTCCCACCAACAACAACTACTAAACGTTGGCTTTGGAAAATTAACAAAAATTAAATGTTCATTCTTTTGAGGCTTCCTTTTGTCTTTTCCCTTTCATTTCATTCCGTTTTTTTGTGGCCTTTTCATTGTCCCTTATTTAATTTTTTGTTGTTTATGTGGCCAGCTTTTGTTGTTGGTTTTTGTGTTAAGTGTTGTAGCCAAGAAGAAGGTGAAGAGTTCGCTTCGACTGGCTAGTTAACAGTTTTCTCCAACAGTTTTGCCTTAAGGATAACACCCTTAAACCGGCCAGCTACTACAGCATGTTGCATGTCCTTCATTATGAAGTAGTCCTTTACGGTTCTTATTATTATTTTCGGTCGTTTTTTTTTTACTTTCGTTTTATTTTAGTTCCGTCGTTTTTTTCTTCTTCTTCTTCTGTCTTGCTCAGCATATTTAAGTGGCATTTAACTTGACCATGAATTATGATGGTCTCGCCTCAAAGGAAACTAATTTTTTCGACTTAATCTATTTGTTGTTTATGTTGTATTTTTTGTTTTGCCTTCTTCGTCTTTAAAATATGGCATATTTTTTTGGAATACCCTAGAACATAATTTGCGAAAAGGAGTTTAAAATGGACAAAAGCTACATTTTTTGAAGACCTTTAGAAGACCTATTAAAAAAATCTAGCAATTGGTCCTCGCAAAGAAGTCTTCTATTCCATAGAATAGATGATGTCCTGACGTTGAGGTCCTCTATTCCATGCGAGGTTTTCCTATGCTATAGGAGACCTCTGCGAGGTTCTCCTATGGTATAAGGGACCTCTGCGAGGTTCTCCTATGCTATAGGAGAACTCTGCGAGGTTATCCTATGCTATAGGAGACCTATGCGAGGTTAACCTTTGCTTTAGGAGACCTCTGCGAGGTTCTCCTAGGCTTTAGGAGACCTCTACGAGGTTCTCTTATGCTTTAAGAGACCTCTGTGAGGCTCTCCTATGCTTTGGGAGACCTCTGCGAGGTTCTCATATGCTTTAGGAGACCTCTGTGGGGTACTCCTATTCTATAGGAGACCTCTGCGGGGTTCTCTATTTCTATAGGAGACCTCTGCGAGGTTCTACTATTCTATAGAAGACTTCTCCGAAGGTCTATTCTATAGGAGACCTCTGCGGGGTTCTCTATTTCTATAGGAGACCTCTGCGAGGTTCTCCTATTCTATAGAAGACTTCTCCGAAGGTCTATTCTATAGGAGACCTCTGCGGGGTTCTCTATTTCTATAGGAGACCTCTGCGAGGTTCTCCTATTATATAGAAGACTTCTCCGAAGGTCTGCTATTCTATAGGAGACTTCTCCGAATGTCTGCTATTCTATAGAAGACTTCTCCGAATGTCTGCTATTCTATAGAAGACTTCTCCGAAGGTCTGCTATTCTATAGGAGACATCTCCGAAGGTCTGCTATTCTATAGGAGACTTCTCCGAAGGTCTTCAGTTTTGTAGAAGACTTCCCCGAAGGTCTCCCATCCTATAGGAGACTTCTCCGAAAGTCTCTTATTCTATAGGAGACTTATCCGAAAGTCTCTTATTCTATAGGAGACTTATCCGAAAGTCGCTTATTCTATAGGATACTTATCCGAAAGTCGCCTATTCTATGGGAGACTTCTGCGAAGGTCTCTTATTCTATGGCAGACTTCTTCGAAGGTCTCCTATTCTAAAGGTGCCCCCTAAAACGGTCTTTTTTTCTAAAGAAACCTCTACAAGGAGATCTTTGAAGGTGTGTTCTATTCTTTAGGAGACCTTTTAAAAGGAACTTCCATTCTATCGGATACCTCTAAAAGGGTCTCCAACTCTATAGGAAAACTGTCCCATTGTCATCTATTCAATTGATTATCTCATTGAGAGGGAGGCCTTTGCGACGGTTTACGGTCGATTGATGATTAGGAGACCTTTAAAATGAACTTCCATTCTATCGGATACCTCTAAAAGGGTCTCCAACTCTATAGGAAAGCTGTCCCATTGTCATCTATTCAATTGATTATCTCTTTGAGAGGGAGGCATTTGCGACGGTTTACGCACGATTGATGACAACTGCGATGGTCTCCAGTTTTATTATAGGCGTCTGAAATGGTCTCCTATTCGACTTGAGACCTCTCCGATTTTCTCTTATTTTTTCCAGACTTTTTCGACGGTTTCCTTTTGGAAAAGACTGTCTTCTATGATAAAGCAGACCTCTTCTATGGTTTCCTACTCGATTGAAAACCACTTCGTCGATCCCCGATTCGGTTAGACACACCTTCAATGAGCTTCTATTCGATTGGACACACCTTCAATGATCTCCGCTACGATTGGAGACACTTCTGTGAGGGTTTCCTATTCTTTAAAAGACTTTTGCAAAGGTCTGCAATTTAATTGGAGACCCCTGCTTCATTTTCCAGTTTTATTGTAGATGCTGTAATGGTCTCCTATTCGATTTAAGATCTCTACGTTTGTCTCTTTGGTTAAAGTCTTCTCCGATGGTTTTTTTTTTTTGAATAGGAGACCTCTTCGACGGTCTTCTGTTCCACATGGGAGACCTACCCAGTTGTCTTGGGTCCTATAGATGTCTGCTAATATTTTGAGGAACTCTTAAGGGCGTTGTTACCGCTTTCATGGTTTCAATGGAAAGGCACTTACTTGATCCGGTTTTCTATAAAATATACCGAAAAAGGCTTCTATATATTAGATACCTCTCAGAAATCCCTTGTATCTTTAGATTTCCCTGGAGAAATGACCTGCTGTAATAAAATGCCATTTTATTTCCTCTTGTCCTTTTTTCGTGAAAAAAATTTCCATTTCATTCATTTTCCCTCCAAGAGCCACTTTGTAAAATGCAGTAGTTTTTTTTTTGTTTTCTCTTTTAATTCCATTTCACTTTCTTTCATTTTCCTCATACCTCTATATATAGTGTATTTTCAATTTTCTTATATTTTTCTTCTCTCTCTCGGTCCTTTAGCCCTCCAGTTGCCTGTCGGACAAGGAAGAAGATGAAATTTATGGTTTCGGCTATGGCGTGTTTGCACCACGTGTTGGTCGTGGCACTTTGACGCAACAGCAACATTTCATACAACAACAAACGCTGCAGCAGCAGGCGCAAATAAGCCAGCAGCAGCAGCAACAACAACAACTGTCATTAATGCAAGGTGGCGGTGTTGGTGGTCATCAATTACAGCAACGCCATCCACAGAGTCTTCAATCCATCCCGCCCAATGCTGCCCATTTGAATTTTGTACAACAAAAGTAAGTTTATTAACATTTTTTGTCGACGGTTTTTTTTTTTGTTTGGTATTTTTATTAAAAAAGAAAAAGAAAAAAACTAAACAATCAATTTTAATAAAATTTATAACATCTCGTTTCAGTTGCCTAAGTCCTCGCTCCGCTTATTTTTATGAATTTCCACCAACGACGGGTAAGTTGCCACTTTTGTTTCTCTTTGTTTTCAATTGTCAAAAAATGCGGAAGACAGCAGCACGAAAAAAAATAATCGCCATAAATCCTTAAAAATCATTAAGTTTTTATTTTTCTGCTGTTGTTGTTCGTGTTGTTATTCAATACATCATTTGGCCCATAAGTCTTTTAATAAAAAAAAGTGTTTCAATTTTTTATTTTATTTTTAAAGCCTAAAAACCTATAAAATCAGTTTTTCCGGACAATGTGTTTTTAATGACACCCTGTATATTTTTTTTAACGATGAGTCCCTTTTTTATAGAAATAAAGAAAACCAAAAAGGCAGGGGCTTAAAAGCTTCCTGTTTTAATGCCAAGGTTTTTTGGCTCCCCCCAAAAAAAAAGGGTGACAAATCATTAAGTTCACATTTTACTTTCTCTTCAAATGTCTTCAAACATTATTCCTCTCCTTCTACCTTAACCTAATATGCTCTCTAACACCATTCAATGCACAACCCCTTGGGGAAAGAACACTCTCTCTCACACACACACACTTACATATAGCCAAGTTATAAAAGCTTCCGCTTTAAATTGGTTTTTATCGGAAACCCGTTAAGTAATTTGCTTATTTATACTTAAAAACCATACTCTCTCAATAGCTACACACATACATGCAGATGTATGTAAATGTGTTACCTTAATATCTTCATGGCCATTAGCACTCACCATTAAGGGGAGGGGAAGGAGGGGTAAGGTTTTATTATCCCCCTCATCCTTTACTTTCCCTTTAACCAACTCCAAATCGGAAGTTGAAATGCAAAGTTATCGAACTGCAGATACATAATTCATTTAGACAAATGTAAGGTTAGTTAGCCCCCCCCTGTCCCCAGGGGGAGCGCAACGTAGAAGAATTGATACCATTCGTAGTTCTCTTAATGGTTTTGAAGTCATTAGTGTCGTTAATAATTCGTTTAGCTTAATTGTTTTGCAACAACATATGCTGATTAAGTAAATAGTTAATTACAAATGTAAGCGAAATAAAAATGGACAGCCTTAAGGGGTTATCTGCAAAAATTTAAAGAATTTTTAAATAACACTGTGCGAAAAAAATTAATTTTTTTCAATAGTTATATAGGAAAAATTTCAAACACTATGGAGGCAGAGCTATAAATAAAAGACATGGATCTTGACGTTTTAAAGGTTTATATGGCAAAGCAACCTAAATAGAGGGGGCAAGTTCCCCCAACCTCTTTCACTTTGTATAGCCTACACCCCATAGTGGTAAGGCTACTATTTCTTTGTGCATTTGTTTGTAACATGGAGAAGGAAGCGAGATAGACGCATAGTTACCTTTGGCGATCTTCATAAAATCACTTTCTGAGTCGATTTATACATGTAAGTCCGTCTGTCCGTCCGTCAGTCTGTACATGCATTCCTGTGAACAAAATGCAGGTCGCATTTATTATCCGATTCAGATGGAATTTTCCAAACAATATTTTTTTGGCCCAAGAAATATCCCTATTGAAACTGGTGAGAATCGGTTCAAATTGAGATGTAGCTCTCATATATATCTACAACCGATTTCGGGTTTATTGTACACTAAATTTTCAATATCAGTCCAAATGACCTGCATTTTGGCAATTACGACCGAATTCAGTCTTGAAGGAAGTACATCAAATTTTGTGAAAATCGGTTCAGATATATATTTCATTCGATTTGTCCCTCACGTGCGTAATATGCACTCCACGAGAATCATATTTGTTACCAGATATTAGATACAGCCCAGAAATACCTCTGCCAAATTTTTTCAAGATCCGTTCAGATTTGGATATAGATCCTATATACACTGGTGGCCAAAACTAAAACAACTTAAATCGCAAAGACAATAAATGTCCTGTAACTTTTACAAAAATAAACAAATCGTAATTATTTTTCCAGTTTTAAATGAGGGGTTTAATTCACTTTCAAGAAACTAAAAATAAAAATACAAAAATAAGTTTGAACGAAAAATAATATGTGGAAAACTAAAATGACCCAATTTTTGCTTGGTCAAAACTAAAGCAACTTATGATTTTTTATTTTAAAATAATTAAATTTTGGCTAGTAGTCGATAGCATAACCATTATTTTTGATAGCAGCTGCACACCTACGAGGCATTGAATCTATAACACGCTCAATTTGATCCTTGGGTGTGCTTTCCCAGGCACCCCGAATTCTTTAGAAAAAGTTGTGCTTATATATTTCCGAATCTCGCTTGATCTTCCTATCTACGATACTCCAAAGGTTTTCTATGGAGTTTAGGTCAGGTGATTGTGCCGGCCATAACAAAACATGAATTTTTGACTCCCGCAACCAATATTTGACAAGTTTTGATACAAGTTTGGGATCATTGTCATGCTGAAACACCCAAATCAGCCGAATATTTTACTCAGCGTAATTGAACAACGTGATGTCCAACACATCTTTGTAAACAAACCGATCCACAACTTCCTTTATTTTACGGATAGGCCCAAATCCATAGAAAGAAAAACAGCGCCACGCCATTTTTGACCCACCCTCATGCTTCACTGTACCTTTGCAACACTGCGGCTTGAGTCCTTCATTTTTTGGTCTTCTCGTCGTAAAATTTTTCACATCTGAGCCTTTAATATTAAACGTAGACTCATCCCAGAAATAATGTTTTTTTCCATTGAGCTTGATTCCACTTAATATTATCGTTTCCGAACGCCTTTTTGATTTTTTCAGATATAAATGGTTTTTTGATGTCTTACGGGCATCCAGACCAGCTGCCACTACTCGTCTACGCACTGATCTCGAGCTTATATCCAATGATTGCTCTCTCACCAATCCAATTGAACTCTTAAATGTTCTTTTTTTTTATTTCTCTCACAATTTGTGGATCAGTACGGGCTGAAGTTTTTCATGGCCTTCATCCGTTATTGACTGTTACTACTGATCCAGTTTCAAAAAACCGACTTAGTATACAGAAATAATTATGAAATCACATAAATATTTATGAAATATTTGTCGGAAATCATTTTCTGAGATATGTTGTTTTGATAGTCACTGATAATTTGCTGTTTTATTCAGGTACTGTATTTGCTTCTAGCCATTTTTAAAATTTTTTGGGCAGTACTTAAAAAACGAAAAGAAAAACACATACTGTTGTAAAAAACTTCTCAAAAAGGATTTATGACAAGCGAAATTGTCGAAGGAAGCAAAAAGCGATAAATATCACAGTAAAAACAACTGAAATTGAAGCGGTTATATGAATATACAACAGAGTTGCTTTTGTTTTGTCCAAGCCAAAATCGGGTTAATTGACTTTATCAAACATTATTTTTTATATAAAAATGAATTTTGGTTTTATGTTTTAGGTTTTTAAAAAGTGAATAAAGTACCTTATTTAAAACAAGAAAAATTTTCTCATTTTCTTAATTTTTAAAAAAGTTACAGGGCATTCATTCTCCTTGTAATTTCAGTTGCTTTAGTTTTGGCCACCAGTGTATATCTTCAAACGATCTCGGGTTAATTATTCACTAATCCAATATCAGTCCAAATGACCTGCATTTTTTCAATTCCGACCGAATTTCTGTCTAGAAGAAAGTACATCAAATTTTGTGAAAATCGGTTCAGATAAAGCTATAGCTCCCATGTATATGTTTCATCTAATTTGGGGTTTTAAGTCCCTCATATGCGTAATATGCACTCCACGACAATAATCTTTGGTACCAGATAACTTATGGAACTCAAAAATACTTTGGCCAAAGTTTAACGGGATCGGCTTCGATTTAGATATCTTTATTGCGATTTCAGGTTTATTGTGAAAATAATGGCTAATATCAGCCCAAATGGAGTGAATTTCGGACGTACGTTTATTTTGTAGAGAAGTTTTTTGCATTTTTTTACTTCGTATGGAGAATACCATTAAAGATTTTTGTAGAAGATAAACAAGTAAAAAAAGCTGTTAGTTCGGCCGGGCCGCACTTTGAATACCCTCCACCGTTTGGAACGAATTTGGCAATTTTCGAAATCAATCAATCAAAATCATCAATATAGGGAGGAGATATATATGGGGGGCTATACCAAAATGTGGACCTGCACAGACGATTTTCTGACTTAGGTTGCAGTATTCATTACGAACTTCAAATACCAAATTTTAAACAATTCCGGTGAATAATTCCGCTAAAATCATCTAAATAGCGAATATCGGGAGGTCCCGCTATATGGGGGCTATACGAAGACGTGGACCTGCAAAGACAATTTTCTGTCTTAGGCTGTAGTATAGGTGAATAATGTCGCTAAAATCAAGAAGGTACTGAATTTCGGGAGGTACCGTTATATTGGGGCAAAAGTCCTGCAGACATAATATAAATGTGAGTAAAATTGTATTAATCTACTTCATTTCGTTCGGAAGCTAGAGTGATTTCCACAGACGGATAGACGGGCAGACGGACGGACATCGATAAATCGACATAGAAATTTATGCTGATCATGAATATTTCGAGGTGTTACAAACGGAATGACAAACTTAATATACCCTCCATACTATGGTAGAGGATATAACAAGGCCCCAAACGATGCTCTTTGAAATCAAGACCTCGAAAAGTCTTATATGAAATGAAAGGACCTTCTCAAAAGGTGTCTATGAAGTATTACTTTAGGGTCTCCTGCTAAAAGACCCTGAAGTTGTATTTTCACAGAAGACATCCTACCCTTCTTCTCACACAAGGAATTATGGTAATCATTTTCTAGAAAAGATCCTTCAATTCTTTTTATGAAGAATACCACTAAGAACTTTTGTAGAAGGGAAAAAATACCCCAAGCAGTCCAAAATAAGGAGTTTTAAGAGTCATCTATGAAATGTAAACCTACTCCTTAGGGGCTTCTTCGAAAAGAAGATGCTAGATCTCGAATTTTCATGTATAAAAAGAAGGTACCAAAAGATATTGCGCAAGAATTAATGGGACATCAAAGGATTTTTTATGATATGTATGACCTTAAAAGTTGCCCTGGGAGATGAATACTCCAAATAATCATTTATGGAATGGGACTTCAAAATGTCTTCTACGAAGGGTGTCTTCAAGAAATGATATTGGTCTTTTGCGTAAAAAGGACCTCAAAATGTCCCCATTTAACAGAAGGCCTTCGATGTATTCACCAGAAAAAATCTCTAAAAAGGTCTTCCATGAAAAAAATCTAAATCAGCATTTGATGAGGAAGATTACATTTGAAAGTCTCTATTAGTAGAAACCCTATAAAGATACAATCCCCTCTGTTAATGGAAGAAATGTCATCCAGAGAAAGTAGATACCAAAAGGTATTGTGTAAAAGCTAAAATAGATCAAAAGATTTCTATGAAATTTAAGACCTTAAAGTTCCTCGGTGAGATAAATACCCCAAAAAGACCATTTATGGAATGAGACTTCGACACGTCTTATACAAAATTTGTCTAAAAGAGTTAAGAGATAAGAAACCTAAATGGTATTCTAAAAGAAGATATAAGAGGGAAAATAGGAAAAATGTTTCAACAGGCCTTCCATGAAAGAAAAGTCTAAATAAGCCTTTAAAGAAAACAAGTAAAAAAAGCAGCTTAGTTCGGCTGAGCCGAACTTTTAATATCCTCCACGATTTAGAAGGAACTTGAAAATTTTCAAAAAAAATAAAACTTCCGGAAACTACCACTTAAATGATAACTGTTATATGGAGACTATACGAAGACGTGGACCTGCTTACGAAGTTTTTTTTTTGCCATAGGCTGTAGTATCCATTGCGAACTTCAAATACGAAATTTGAATGCTCTGGTAAATAATGTCACTGCCGTAATATGGAGGCTATACGAAAAATGTTTGTCATAGGCTGTAGTACCCATTACGAACTTTAAATATGAAATTTAAAATAATTCCGGTAACTAATGTCGCTTAAATCATGAAAATACCGAATATCGGGAGGCACCGTTATATAGGGGCTATACGAAGACATGGACCTGCATACAAAAACTGTTGTCATAGGCTGTAGTGCCCATTACGAACTTTAAATATGAAATTTGAAATAATTCCGATAAATACTGTCGCTGAAATCATGAAAATACCGAATATCGGGAGGTGCCGTAATATGGGGGCTATATGAATACGTGGACCGCCATGGCCCATTTACGAACTTCACCGGTCTACTGGTAAACTATGCAAACATGCTAAATTTTAGTATTCTATCATAATTCTTTTAAAAGATAGCGTGATTACAACAGACAGACGGACAAACTGGCAAACAGACGAACAGACAGTTGACAGACGGACAGAAGGACGGACATCGCTAGATCGTCTTAGAATTTCACGCTGATCCATAATATATATACTTTGTGGGGTCTATTATAAATATTTCGAGGAGTTACAAACGGAATGGCAAAGTTAATATACCCTCCATAAAATGGTGGAGGGTATAAAAAATCTCAAAAGATATTCTATGAAATAAATACGTTTAAAAGTTTTCCATTAAAATATAGTCTCTAAAGGTATTCTATACAAAGAAAGACTCAAAAAGTCCTTTGTAAAAAAGACGCCTCAAAAATTTCTCGATGGAAAAAGTCTCCTTTAGGATTCCGAATTTTCTACATAATGTAAAAAACATAAAAGGAGATCTATGTTTACTTTATCCTTCCGCAGAATCCTAAAAATAGAATTAAATTACCTAACAAATTTTATTTGTTTTCTTAGAATCCTGTCAATTGCAGACACTTTTATTGATATCCTTTCTTCGATGCATTGAAAATATCATAAGGTCCTTCATATCCCTCAAGTATCTAGTTTACACATCCAAACAATTTATTTTTGGTAAACAAGTTTTGGTCATAAAAATTGAGATGACAAATATTTGTGTGTCTAAACTAACAGCAGCACACTATCATAACACTCGAGGACGATGTTATCCTTTGTCGATATCCCTTGTTAACATACACCAGAAAAACAACAACAAATCTTACAAAATATTCTGCAAATGACCTTATCGAGTATTTGAATTGGAAATCCTTTATTATTGCGTGTCCTAAATTCAAGTGTTTTTGTTTGTGTTGGTCGTCTTGTTCAAATATTAAACGTCATCTCGCACACACACACACAAACACACAAAGTGAAGAGCAGAATGTGTCTGCAACAGAATCTATGGACTTTGCGTTTTTAAATGAGGAGGCCAAACAAATTGACAAACAACCACCCTTTCTAGTTTCTTTGAAAAACATAAAAATTTCCCAGAAACTAAAAAAAAAATCAAAACGGCAGCAGCACTCAAAGACAAGTGAAATAAATGCTACCCCAATCAAATGCCTCGAGAAAAGAATCACAAAAAAATGGGAAATCAAAGGAAAATCCTAATGATGTCACACTGCAGTCAAAAAAATGAAAAAAAAAATCGGAAAGAAGCTAAGAATTATTATTGGAACAAATCTATCCTCATACACAACTTATTTATTTCAAAGTCAAATATCAAAACGGCATTCAAGCAAATCAATTGGGCATGTTTGAGTGTGTGTGTGAATTTCTACATAACAATACTAATAATCCGAACTTTTTTTCTGAGAGATTTTCAAAAGCCTTGTGTGATGTATTGAACTGCAATTTGGTGTCTTCGTTAAGCTTTTTCTTTTATTTATTTCTCAATTGTTAATGAAATTGTTGTTCTTGTTTTCATTTCATGTTTTTTTTTCCTCCAGAGGGTCGTGAAACTAAAAAACGCACAACTCTAGCACGTCTATTAAAAGGTTTAAAGACCGTCAATCGTCGAGATCGTGCCAGCCATCAAAATACCGCAGCTCAAGCCCAAGTCAGAGTAAGTATTAGAAAATTTTGAAAAAAATTAAATACAAATTGGATTAAGAAATTAAATCAATTAGGTGCTGCTAGGGTTGGAAACAAAACTGCCCTAGCCGGTCATTTAAAAAAAATACCTTTAAGGTCCTTTTTAAGGTATTTTTTTAAATGACTTCTTTATTTAAAAATTATATTAAACCAGTAAAGAAAGATCAAAAATCGGGCGGAGCCGACTCTATGATACCCTACACTACTATGCGTATTTTAGTAGAGCTCCCATAACAAAATAAGTTTGTATTGGGAATTTATGTGAAGTAGATCATACCAACTATGAAGCTTATTTAAATGGCTTTTGAGTAGTCACAATTAAGGAACTATATCCAATTCTAAATCGATTTTCAAAAAAAATTGACAGGCGCTATTGTACCTCTAGTATCAAATGACATTGCTGCATGATATGTTAAAAAACTATATTAAAACAAGTAAAAAAGCTTTAAGATCGGCCGGGCCGAACATTGAATACACTCCACCATTTGGAACAAATTTGACAATTTTGGAAAAAATGAAATTAAAAATTCTGTTAAAATCTTAAAAATACCGAATGTAGCCGGATCTGCACGACGACGTGAACCTGCATGGGCAACTTTAGTCATAAGCCATTACAATATTCAAATCCAAACTTGAAAAAATCGGTGAATAATGTAGCCAAATTCATCAAATATAGGGATGCACTATTACAGGGGGGGTATACGAAGGAGTGAAGCTGCACAGACAATTTTCTGTCATAAGCTGTAGAATCCATGACGAACCTCAAATACAAAATTTGAATCAATTCCGGTGAATAATGTCGCTAAAAATCATCAAAATACCGAATATCGGGAGATACCATTTTGTGGAGGCTATACAAAGGCGTGTACCTGCATGGGCAACTCTTGTCATAAGTCATTACAATATTCAGATGCGAGGCTTGAAAAAAATCGGTGAATTGTTTAGCTAAAATCATCATAATACCGAATAGAGGGAGGTACTATTATGTGGGAGCTATACGAAGACGTGGGCCTGCACGCACAATTTTAGTCATAGGCTGTAGTATCCTTTACGAACTTTAAATACGAAATTTGAAACATTTCCGGTGAATAATGTCGCTTAAATAACCAAATTCCCGAAAATAGGGAGGTACCATTATATGGGGCTATACCAAAACGTGGACCTACATGGTCAATTTTTAATACCAAAAGTCCTGCAAACATAATACACATTTGAGTAAAATTTTATCAACCTACTATCAAGCTAGGGTGATTTCCACAGACGGTCGGACATCGCTAAACCAATTTTATGCTGATCAGGAATAAACTGCAACCAATTTCAGACTCGTGTCACTTCTAAGCCACTCGTCCGACAGCTGTTAAAATTATTCCAATGACAGCTCATTATATTGTTTACAAGCGTACAAAAGCATTTTGGTGAGAATTTTCCAGAAAAAAAGTTATTCGTGATGGAATTCAAGCGTGATAGGGTGATTTATTTATATTTGGCTGGAAAACCACAAGTGGCTATCGTTAGAGCACTCCAGCATTTAAATGTGAATAAATCTTTTGTGTCTCGTACCATCGCTCGTTACCGTGATACTACTGGTAGCGTAGCCCGACGTCAAGAAAGTGGACGGAGAAAATAGCAACATTAACAAAAATGGTTCCAAAAGTAAAGAAGCGACTTAATCGAAACCTGCGTCGCAGTGGCCGAAATATGGTCCGTGAGCTGATCATATCGCAATATTCCATTCGGCAAATATTGAAAAATGAGCTCGGGGTAAAGCCATTGAAATTCCAAAAAGTGCAAGAACTTACACCGCAACAGAAAGAAAATAGACTCAAAAGAGCTAATGAGCTGCTTAGCTTGACCGAAAGTGATGAACTTCCGAATTTGGTATTCTCCGATGAGAAGACATTCGTTGTCCAGCAGTTTGTTAACAAAAAAAAAAATGATCGTGTTGACTTGCCAAAGAGGTCAGCTGAAAATGTGCACCTTCGGTTGGCCACCAGAACTCAAGCGCGCGGCCATGGTGATGGTGTGTGCAGCCATAACAGCCGATGGTCTCTCTCCGCTTGTTTTAATCGACGGTGACATCAGAATAAATAAATTATCGCGAAAATATTCTGGAGGGTGTATTAAAGCCTTGAGCAGGCAAACATTTGGCCGCAGACCTTGGACTTTCCAAAAGGATTCAGCACCCACCCAGTGAGGTTCCTTTCTCAATTCCTGCGCACAATGGCCACCAAAATCTTCGGTTACCAATCCGTTGGACTATTGTGTCTGGAGTATTTTGGAAAGCAAGGTTGGCACTAAAAAATACCAAAGCATCGATCACCTCAAGCAAGCGCTTCGCCGGGAATGGGCCAAAATACCGCAGAGCAACAGTCGGGCAGCGTGTGACGGTTTCATTGGCCGTTTGAACTCCATAATTCGTGCCCAAGGTGACTAATTCGAACAAATCTAAACTTATTCTAAAATTTGATGTTTTTTTCCGACATTCGCTCCTTCTATTTATTAAATTTAAAAAAAAAAAATAATAAAAATGATGGCGTTTGTTGCAGTGTTTTTATCTCACCCAAAATCAAAATACTATTTTTTGAACCATGCAAGTCCTCAAACAAAGTTATTAAAAATGACTCGTCTTTGGTTTTGATTGTATTTTAAAGGTATTTTTAATAGCCCACAGAGTTATTAAATATATTTTCTCAAAACAGCATAACTGTAGCCCTGAGTGCTCTTAAACCTTTAAGTTTTTGCCCTGATACCCTTACACCCACGTTTTCAGCACTGAAATCCTTGAAAAATATTTTTAGTTCAACCCGGAGAGTCCTAAAAATGTAAAAGCGATGTTTTATTAATTTCCATCTTCAAACTTTTTTCTAACTGGGTTGTGACCCCTTCACACCCTTTTAGACCTTCTACAACTCCAGCCGATGTGTTATTAAATACATCAATTTTGCAACCTACAACCAACCCCGCTCGCCCCCGCCATTTCTTTTTGCACACAACCACCCCGTCCGACATGTCTCTCAAAAAAAAAACAAAACATAAATTTTACATATGTTCGCGTTTTTACATAATCAGACAGTAACACTAAATCATGCGAATATCAACGATTATCATAAAATATTTTAAATATTTACATAGCCCCATGAGTACATGTATGTGTGCGGGTAAGTGTGTGCGAGCTATGCAATTTCATGTTGTTGTTGTTTTTATTTAAAAGTTGTAACATTTGTGTCCTTGTTGTTATTGTGTTTGCCGAAAAAAACACACAAAGAGACTAAGAGGCGAAACAAAGTTTTAATATTTAGCAGACGAGTAAACACCATCCCCCACCTCCTCCAGCCACCCTCCCACCATGCTTCACACACATGTCTGAAACATATATATTTCACTTAAAATGTTTACCAATCGTTAGGCGACCGTGGATGGTTGGGAATGGGGTTCTGTTTGTTTGTCTGATATTGGCGTTATGATGTTAGCAACTCCAAAATTTGTTTCGCATAAATAAATGTAAAAGTCCGTCTGAGCGCAAAAATAAAAGAAAAAAACTCTCAAAACTCAGTATCTGTCTATAAACTCTAAAGAACAATTTCGGTTTCTTTTTTGGCAAAGTTTTTTTTTCTTCTACTTCCCCAGCGAGACAATTTTCTTTATGTGCTGAAAAGGACTTTTTTTTACTGTCTTTTAAGAAAAACAAAATAATAAGTAACGAGAATAATAACATCAGTAAATTCATTTTATTTTTGCGAACATTAAACCATCCAACCAACCAGTCAGCCATCCAGCCAGCGAACCATAGAACCAACCATCGAACCAAGAACATTGCTATGCAAACTTTTAGACATGTGTGTAAATGGATGTGCAAATAAATGAAATGGGGTTTAGGGGGAAGGGGGTGGTGCAAAATTTGGTACCCCTGGGTGATGTACATAGATTGGGGGGATTATATGCTTATACGAGGGTTGGGTAGGGCGATTTTTTTTATTAAAATTTAATTTGAAAAAATAGGATATTTTTTCAAGGGCTGTATAGGCTCAAATTGAGGATTTTGGGAATATTTTTTTACAAGAACATCAATCAATAATTATTTTGAAAGTATTTTTGAAGGACTGCCGTAATCGTAAATTTTAAGGGACCATTTTTAGGAATATATTTAAGAATAATCAGAGGGATTTATTGAATCTATTTTTCCAAAAAAAAAAAAATATTTTTCAAAAAAAATTTTAAGTTTTTAGAACTATTTTGAAGGAAGATCTGGTCAATTACCGTAGGTATTCAAATACTATCATTGATTTTAAAAAATATTTGTCAATGACTATCAGGGCAAGAATCGTGCATATTTAAAACATTTGTTTTTAGGATTTCTGATTAGAACTATTTTTGAAAGACTATTGACCGTGGGTTTTAGTTTTGACGGGTTATCAGATTAAAATTCGTGAACTTTGTAGAAATGTTTTTGTAGGAATATCAGCATAATTGTGGCGAGTTTTGAAATACTATCAGTATACATTTTTAAGAACTTAAAATCAGGACAATATTAAAACATTTTTTACAAGAATGTTTTAAAAGTCTGTGAGATCTAAAAACCTATTTTCTATGAATGTTTGTCCTTTAATGGTATTCTTGAAAACACTCGAAGATTATTAAAATTATTTTTTCAAGATTTTTATGTGTTCCTGTCCTTTAATGGCATTCCATTAAATACCTGGACAAATGTTATAGGTTTTCTTAAATATTTTCAAAGGCTTTAACCATAGATCGGGGAATTTTTAAGAATAACTGTTGTAGAACTCGAATCATTAACAGTGAATCTCAACTTCAAGGAGACGTGGATTAAATATATATTTTTTAATAATTTTTGATTTTTGAAGGACTATTTTTCCACATTTTTCTAAAATTAATTTTTCAAGGATCCGAAATAATGTTCACGGATTTTCTTAAAAGACCCCAGGTCTTTTTGGACCATATATGTTTTGGGGCATCTAGGTGTGCCTGTCCATCCCTCTTTCTGTCTGGCTGTCATGCTCCTCCCCTACAAAGGGTCAACATTTTGAGTTATTATAACTCTTAAAGAATGTGAAGTAAGAGTCCGATTGTCTTCTAATTTGCCATATTTAAATATTGGAGTGAAGAATTAATATATTTGCCCACTCGTTCTGGTACCTGCCTTTTGGTACCAACACAAAATCTATTGTGAATATGCAATAAATCTTTCCAATGATCCGGTCACCTCCGCACATCGGGTCAACATTTATGAATAAATTAAGTTATAAAATGCGAAATAAGCATTCGATTCTCTTCAAATTTCACACATCTCAATATTTCTACTACCAAAAAGTCAGGTATGAAGATAGGGTATAACAAACTGATCCTTCTGGTAGTTCCCCTACAAATTGTTCGAATATCAAGATGCTCATAAAGTACGAAGTAAACATCCAAATTCTCTTCATATTTGGTGAGAAGGTGATAGATATCGGCCCACCCCTTGCACACACCTTTAAATGTATATTTGCAAGTGACCGCTACTTCATCAACGAAAAGTCAATTTTAGATTTGTTCCAACAGTCAGTGTTAGTCCTGTTAAGTGCTCAAAATGCACAATTTCAAAGTTTTACATACAGGGTGAGATGAAAAATCTGCAACCAAATTCAGGCTGCTGTCATTTCTAAGCCGCTCGTCCGACAGCAGTTAAAATTATTCCAGTGACAGCTCATTATATTTATTACAAGCGTACAAAAGCCTTTTTGGAGAGAATTTTCCAGAAAAAAAGTTATTCGTGATGGAATTTAAGCGGTATAGTGTGATTTCCTTATATTTGGCTGGAAAGCCCCAAGTGCCTTTCGTTAGAGCACTCCCGCCTTTAAATGTGAATAAAAGTTTTGTGTCTCGTACCATCGCTCGTTACCGTGGTAGCCTGGTTGTGTAGCCCGACGTCAAGGAAGTGGACGGAAGAAAACAGCACCATCAGCAGATATGGTTCGAAAAGTAAAGAAGCGTCTTGATCGAAACCCGCGTCGCATTGGCAGAAAAATGGCTCGTGAGTGGGACATATCGTAATATTCTATCCGGCAAATATTTGAAAATTGAGCTCGGGCTAAAACCATTGAAATTCCAAAAAGTGCAAGAACTTCCACCGCAACAGAAAGAAAATAGACTAAAAAGAGCTAAAGAGTTGCTTCGCTTGGCCGAAAGTGGTGAACTGTCGATTTTGGTTTTCTCCGATGAGAAAACATTCGTTGTCTAGAAGTTTGTAAACAAAAAAAAAAAGATTGTGTTTACTCGCCAAAGAGGTCAGCTGAAAATGTGCACCTACGGTTGGCCACCAGATCTCAAGGCCGGCCATGGTGAGGGTGTGGGCCGCCAAAACAGCCGATGGTCGCTCTCCGCTCGTATTAATTGACCGTGGCATCAGAATAAATGCCGAATATTATCGCGAAAATATTCTGGAGGGTGTATTAAACCCTCGGGCTCGTAAACAGTCTGGCCACAGACCTTGGACATTTCAACAGGACTCAGCACGCGCCACCCAATAATGGTTACAAAATGACGTTCCTCGCTTCATTTCCAGCGCGCAATGGTTACCAAAATTTCCGGATACCAATCCGTTGGACCATTGTCTCTGGAGTATTTTGGAAAGCAAGGTTGGCATTAAAAAATACCATAGTGTCGATCACCTCAAGCAAGCCCTTCGCCTGGAATGGGACAAAATACCGCAGGCCAACAGTCGGGCAGCGTGTGTCGGTTTCATTTGCCGTTTGCTCACAAAATGCAAATGCGACAGCCGATACGTTCTAAACATCAGGCATTCCAATATTTCTTTGAACAAAAAAATCCGATTCTCTTGAGAAAAGATGATAGATAACGGTCCACACCTGCTGGTACTTCCTCCACAAGCCGCCACAATTTTCAATACAGTGTCCGCCTCTTCGTTAACGAAAAGTTCACCTTACAATATTAGATTCGTTCCGGTAACCGGTACATTCCGGTTACATTCCAAAACCACCTCTTTATCTCAATTCCAGATACCAACAGTGACCTCAATATCGAATTTGAGGCTTCCAGATAGAACGCATTTCCAAACCACTGTCAAATCTCAAACACAGACACTAACGGTTATCTAGAAAATTTCATATTTCAAGCACTATCTGCTCGCCCAATACTAAATTGTACCTAATATAGTACTATTTGGTACTTTTCCTGCACTTGTAGTACACATTTACGAAACCGCGTCTTTATCTCAAACCTACCACCAATAGTGGGACTCCTATACAATATTTCAAAACTCCAGCTTAATCCTTTCATCAAACTGAAACCAAACTGTTCCAAAAATTAGTACAGTTCACACACTTAGTAAATGTTTCCAAAATTACCTTCATATATCGAACTTACTTCCCAATTTTGGTTCTCCTACCAAATTTAACATTGTTAGCTCCATACGTTCGCCTAATACAAGGTGGCGCAAAAGTAATCCTTCTATCAGAAAGTGCTATGAATTTTACGATTGCCTCTAATGTCTAATTACAGGCAAAAAACATCGGAATGACTATCAAGTACATGTGCATGTACAAGTTTGCGCAAAAGTAAACTTCCGATGTTTTCTGGCTGTAATTAAAACATTAGAGGCCAATCGTTAAATTTATAGCATTTTCTGATAGGAGGATTACTTTCGTGTCATCTTCCAACATGGTAGGATTTAAGAAGTTAAGTACCTCTTTCGAACTTTCCGTAACCTTAAAGTTCGAACTTCCAAAAACCTTTCGGTGCATAAATCCTGCATTATATTAGTGACTCTCGTTCCAAATTTGAGAATTCTAACTCATTCCGCAATCAATTTTTAGTACTTTTTGTACCCTTTTAGTACAAGTTTCTACAAATCAATCTTATCATACGCCTTCGCACCAACACTAACACTCGTGCAAAAATTAAAGATTCTAGCTTCAGCCGATTCGTCTGCGCGTTGATACTCATTCAGTCGGTCTCAATACAATCAGCTATTTCACTTCTCGTATATATCTTTACATAGATATCTGACTATAATATATAGATATCATACCATTGGCCCACTCATTTGGAACGCTGAAGGATTGAACCGTGTTTGAAAAATTATTTTTTAAAATTAAAGGCACGTTGAAGATTGAAAACTATATTTAATGAAACCGATTTGGAGATATGTACGTTCCTTTAAAGTACTATTATTAAAAATTCCACGAAAAAGGAGTATATAGTCCTTAACAAAAATTTTTGAAAACTCCACATTTATGGATTGAGTGATATTTGAAAAACATATTTTACAAATCATTCAAGAATCTGGGAAAGTATTCTTCTGAGGAACTCCATTTCTCTTTTGCCCTCCCCTCGTAGATTTCCCCAATTATTTCCTTTTCTTCCTTATAACAAAAAGAAAGAAAGCTTTTAATATTCCATCTCATGTATGTGAAAAAAAATGTAATGCCAGTCAAGCCAGTATATTTACTTAACTCCCTTAAAGAAACAAAGTTTCCGCTATGTAAGAAAGGGTGGGGGAGCCAACGGAAGTTTGAGGTTTTCCCCGCTGGAAACTGTAATGGCATGCCTTCCACTTTGTCCCCCTTCCACCCAGTCATTGAAGACAAACATAAAAAAATAAAACCCAAAAGAATCTTAGATTTATATTATTTGGCAATTGTTTGTTGTAATTTTTATTATTTGTTCTTATTTCTTGATGCTTCTGTTGTCGTTGTTGTTGTTGCTGTTTTATTCATAGAAGACGCTTCACTAAATTTCCCAAGAATATTAAAGTTATGGTTATATTCTAAATGATAACAATAAATATAAAGAAAAAAGGCTCTACCCGGAGATTTTGGTATTAAAGGCCGGTCGGCCCGCCAACATTCATTTCCGTTTTTTTTTTTTTTTTCAAACGGATAACCAGCAATGACCTTTTATGCTCTGCAAATATTTTTTATTACAGAAAAATTTTTGTGGAGCGAGGGAGGTGGTTGCTTCGCCACAAAAATCCTGAAAACTAAAAAAATGTTAATTTAATCAAAACATTGTTTGAATTTCTTTATAAATGTTGTGACATCATCCCAGCCTCTGGATTTAAATATTTTCATGGGAACTCTTTTTTCTGTTGTTGTTGCCTTCAAACCAATCCTTTTTTCCATTTTGCCTCCAAACTTGACATTATTAATTAGAGGTTAATGCTTATCTTATATTTCAAGAGGGTGCCTGGGTTGAGTTGTGTCGTCTGTGGCATTGCCTGGTTCTCTTACGTGCCACTGATGATGGGAAACCAATGACGCATTTTCTGCCACCATCCATCCAGGTTGGCAGTCAGCCAGCCAGCCAGCAAGTCAGCCATCCAGCCAGCCTGGCAGGTGATAAAGCACGCATTGTGTTACTACTTGTCGCTTAAACGCCAATGGTTGGTTGGAAGCCAATGAAATTTCCCTTTTATTTGCCCTCATCATTCATTGTTGAATGTCAGTCAGAGGTAAAGCTGTTGGCAATTTGTTCCTTGCTTGGCTGGATTTTGCATTACCCTGCAGACTTTAGGGTAAAACTTGGTTACAAATTGTTTCAATCTAATTACGTTGATGATAATCATGATGACATGAAGTGGCTGACTGACTTGGCTGGTGGGTTGGTTGGTTGGTTGCTTGGCTTGGCTGCAAGGTTTGTTCGTTGCTTTGTTGGCTGGCTGGAGTTGCACGAAAATGCATTGCATTTTTTCGTCATTCTTTTGCTGTAACAAAAGTTTATTTAAGAAGTGCAATTTATATTCAGATTGTGGCAAAGAATTTTTCTTCTTTTTTGTTTCGTTCATCTTCCAAAGAGGTTTCATTATGGCTTTCTCAATGAGGCGAAATTTCTCCTACTTTAGTTTAAAATTTAATTAGATCGAATATTGTTCGCAAAAAGGTATGGCGGCATCAGAATGTGAAGAGCACTTAAGGTTGTAACTTTTTTTTTTTGGTGTATGTAAGAGTTTTTTTTTTGGGAATTCTAAAATGCAATTAGGAGTATTTTTTGGCTTGGGGAAATCCATGAGGTGTGCAATGAATTCTTACCTTAATATTTGGTATGAAATGGAAATTGAAGCTTGAACTGAGTGGAGAATTTCAGGAAACGTAGATTTAATTTCTCCTATTTGAAATTTGAACATTTATTTCATATGCTGGAAGATTTTTTCCTAACCTGGGAAAATATGCCATAAAATATTGAATTTCATTAAAAATGTTTCTATTGTTTTTGAAAAAATTATAAAATATTTGGATGGTCCTTGAAAAAATGTTTGGATGTTCCTAGAAAAGAAATGTTTTAAAATCCAGGTTCGAGCCTTTTTCGTGTAATTTTTGTAAAATATAGTTGAAGAAGTCCATTAAAAAATTTATTTAAAAAATTCTGGCTACTTTGTTCCTTGAACAAATAAATATGTTTTAACTGAGTGGAGAATTTTAGGAAACGTAGATTTAATTTCTCATATTTAAAATTTTAACATTCATTTCATATGTTGGAATATTTTATCCTAACCAGGGAAAATATGCCATAAAATATTGAATTTCATTAAAAATGTACAAAACATTTTTAAGAATATTGCGAAAGCCAAATTTTTTTTAATTTTATGGAAAATCAGATTCTTATAAATGTTTTGGCAGTTCATTAAGAACATCTCCTGAATTCCCACTATTTTGCGGCAACATTTCCTTAGCAACAATTTCTAAAAAAAAGATCACTCTCCACAACATTTTGTAGTGGAAACATATGTATAAAATGATTTTAATTACGAAAGGTTTTGAAGAGGTGGTTGCAACGAAGAGCCTTTCAATGAAAACCTCATCAACTTATTTTATGAAAAAGCTGTTTTATAATAAAATTATTGTATCAAAATCGGCAAATGTATCTTGTGAGCAAATGTATCCCTCCGCAACATTTCGTAAAAAAGTCAGTTTTCATAGGAAATGTTGCGAAAGAACTGTAGACGTTTAAAATGAAAACCTTAGAAACTCAGCTTAAGGAGCAGTATTTCGTACTAAAACGCAACTTTTTATTAATTTTTGTTTCCAAAATAGTTAATTTTAACAAAACAATTTTTCAGCAAAAATCAGCTTCTCACGAACATCTCCTGACGAAATGTTGCGGAGGTGCGGCTCTCACTCAAACTGATATATCAATTTTAATTAAGATATTTTGCAGAAAGGAACATTTGCGAAGGGAGAACATGAGGAAAAAACAAGTAAAAAAACATTAAGTTCGGCCGGGCCGAACTTTTAATACCCTCCAACTTAGGGTAATGGGAACATTAGAACCAATTATGACCCACAAATACCAATTTTTAGACATATTCGTGGGAAAATGTGGCAAAAATCATCAAAATACCGAATATCGGGAGGTACCGTTAAATGGGGGCTACACCAAAACGTGGACTTATAGATGCAATGTTTCGCCACCGGAGCTAGAACACATTATGACCAACAAATACCATTTTTTGGGAAACCCATGAAAAAATGTGGCAAAAATCATCAAAATACCGAATATCGGGAGGTACCGTTTTATGGGGGCTATACCAAATCGTGGACCGACCGACATGTTACAAACGGAATGACAAAATTAATATACCCTCCTTTCCAAGGTGTAGGGTATAATAATTCCCATCAACATGTTCTTAATGGTAAAGCTTCCAAACAATTTTTTTTTTTCAGCAACATTTCTAAAAAACATTTTCTTAGAAAATGTTTCTATATTCAGGGCCAATATATTCTCTGGAATATAATTCGAAGGAATAAGATAGCAGTTCTTAGCAGTTTCTCAAAAAATTATCTTAAATTAAATTATTCTTCTTAGCAACATTTCTTAAGAGAAACATTGTTGTTAGCAACTTTTATTAAAGCAATGTATATTCCTAGCAACTTTAATAACTGATTCTCAGCAACATTTTACTCTGATCAAATTTCCTTAGTTACTTGAGCTAATAAAACCAAAATTTGCAACTCTTCCTCAACATTTGAGCAAGGTTTTATTTTAAACAATTAGCTTCTGCGTGAAAAAAGAAATCTAAAATGAGTTCTAAATATTTTATTCTTGAAGAGCAACATTTTTAAGAGCAACATATTTTTAGAAAATGTTTTAAGGGATGAAATTTCTCAGCAACATTTTTCTTAAGAAATAGTTTTTGAAGTTATTGACAATAAGCTAAATTCTCAGCAACATTTATTAAGACACGCATCTCCTCGGCGTTTCAGCAATTATTTTCTATAAAGAAAATAAAGTAGTTCGTAGTTATCCTTAAGGAAAAAAATCTATCCACATTCTGCCAAGATATTTTTTTAATTTAATTGTAGATATAAAAGCAAAAACAGATTCTCAGCAATTGTAGTTGAGACTTTTCCTGACATTCTCGGCAAAATAATTTAGAACAGTTTCTTGGCAAAACTTTTTGAAAAAAAAAAACTCTTAGCAACAATGTTTACAAATTCAGATGTTCGTTCAACATCATTGAAACATAACTTAAAGCAGAGCAGTAACAGCTAATCAACAAATGTTGATGACAGCGTCTCAGCAACATGTTTCAATGACTTATTTTATAAGAATAGCTTACCACTATTATTTAATAATGAAAACTTTTACTCAGCAAATTTTTTGTGAGAAAAATAGTGAGTAAAATTAGTCGCCACGGAGATTTTCCAGACCCATTTAACGATTCGACTAAGGGCTCATTTGTTTCACAATCTTCTTGGGTTCGCCTGTAGTCTTGGAGAAAATGAATTCGTTTGCACGGTACAGAAAAATCATAACTTTTTATACCCTACACCACAAGGTATTATGTCTTTGTGCATTTGTTTGTAACAGGCAAAGGGAAACGAGATAGACTCATAGTTCCTTTTGATGGTCTGCATAGAATCACTTTCTGAGTTGATTTATGCATGTCAGTCCGTCCGTCTGTCTGTCCGTCTGTCCATGTATTTTTGTAAACAAAGCACAGTTCGCATTTATTGTCCGATCCACATGAAATTTTGCACAAATCATTTGTTTGGCCCAAGGACGAACCCTATTGAAATTGGAGATAATCGGGAAAATTTTAGATATAGCTCCCATATATATCTTCGTCCGATTTGCCTTTATTGTGAACCAAACGTGTAATATCAGCCCCAATAGTATAGAATTTTGCATATTCAACCAAATTAGGCCAAATTTGATCAAAATCGGTTCAGATATAGCTATAGCGGCCATATATATTGTTCATCCGATTTGTTACTTTTGTCCTCCGCAGCCGTAATATGCACTCTGTAACAACAATATTTATCGAAATATATCAATTGCAGCTCAGAAATACCTTTGCTAAATTTTATCGAGATCGGTTAAGATTTGGATATAGCTCCCAATTTACTCGTCCGATTTACTTTTTATTTTGCACCAAACGTGTAATATTTGACCAAATGGGATGGAATTTGGCACATACGACCCAATTGTGTCTAGAAGCTAGTATGCCAAGTATGCCGGTTCAGATATAGCTATAGCTCCCATATATATTGATCATCCGATTTGTTGTATTTGTTACCCAGAGCCGTAATATGCACTCCGTAGCCACGATATTCAGGGAAATATATCAAATACAGCTCAGAAATATCCTTGCCAAATTTAATCGAGATCGGTTCAGATTTGGACATAGCTCCCATAAATATCTTTATCTGAATTCAAATTAATAATGCATCAAATGGGCAATACAAGTCCGAATTTAAAAGATACAAATGCTTCGGCACATATAGCCCTTTGAACTTTAATTTATAATTATAATCATAGCGTATTTGATTGAATTCTCCCATAAAAACTTGTAATTGTTATGTGGTGTAGGGTATCATAAAGTCGGCCTGCCCGACTTTAGGACTTTCTTTACTGGTTTTAAAATAAAGTTTTAGTATGTCCTTCTGGCGTATGATACATTAAAACTACTTGGATATATTACTCCATGATGTACTGTAAATTTATGAAACTCATACTTTCCAATGCATATCAAGTAATTTTGATTATTTTCTTAGAATTAATTTGTCTTCTTTAATTTTTAGTATATGTTATATTTGAAAAAAAAATCCAACGAATGTCCCTTAACAAAAATCCCAAAAGGTCATCTACTTTCAATTAAGACTCGAGGGAATATTTGCATGTCTACCAAAAAAAAAATATATATTTTGTTATCTGATTTCAAGCGACGCATAAAACAAGTCTTGAAGACATTTTTGTCCTTCATCAGAGGTCATTCGATGATGTCGTTAGATAATACTGTTGCCCTGCTTTACTGGAAATGCATTCAAATTCTGCTCAAAATTCCATTAGTTGGCTATAGCAAGCAGAGCATATAACATAACAAATAATGATATTATCATATTTTTCCCATACTCTTCCTTGCTCCTTTCTAATATTTTCTATGTGTGTGTGTTTGTTCTTCTTCTTTTTTTATTGCAGGCGGCAAACGAACGTTTACGGCACTTTCAAACCCTAAATGGTGGCCATCAACATAGTTTCGAGGAGACAATTCATAGGGTAAGTATGATGATGGTTTTTTTCTTTCTTTTTTGATTTTTGGGTTGATAGTTACATCAGAAAGAAACGAACTCTACAACATAACCCTGCCCTCCGGTGGCTATGCATGTCAGTAGCTCCAAAGTGAAGGTGAATGATAGAAATCTTATTATGCACTCCAAAGAGCATCAGCTCAGACTAAGGATTCCCATATCCAACTCCATCTCAGAAAGCTATCTATAGCCTTCATCATTGACTCTCATACATATTCCTTTGGCATATTCATAAGGTAGCACACGACGACTAAGGATGCGCCATTATCTCTGGTGTTGATAATGTAATGCCATAGGAAAAATTCAAAGTTTTATAGGGCTATACCTTGTATTTTTCTCTCGCTCTGTTGTTTTTGTTGTTGTTATTTTGCCGAGCTGAACACTAAACGTTCGTTTCAGGCGAAAACAAAAGACTAGAAACTAACATTTTGAGAGTTCATTGCCGCTACCTTTGCAACGTTGAACGGCAGAATTCATTCATTATTAATGAAAAACAACAAAATATCATCATCATCGGCAGCAGCAGAGGATAGACAACAACAAAAACAACTACTACAACTTGTAAGAGAGAAAAAAACAACAAAATATAGAAAACTACAAAACATAACGCCTTATGCTAAGTTGCATACATTGGAACAACATCAATATACACTTAGTGACAACAACATCAGCTCAAGCTGCCGGAGCGTATGACACAGCTGCTGTTTTGTCTCCGGCAAAAACAATGGCATCATTGACGTCATTTACCTTTACAAGGCATCAACTAAACGGCTGCAACCAGCATTAATAGCAACAAGAACAAGAACCAACATCACCAGCTTTGCCTTTTGCTTGCAAGCAGGTAGCCGGCTATGAATGAGTGTCATAATATTTACTGCAAGCAAACTTTTCTCCAGATTACAAGACACTCACCCGCACTCACCCGAGAGACAGACTAACAGACAAACAAACACTTACAAAGGACACGAGGCCCATCGAACTGACACACAGACAGGTATGGGATCATGCAACAACCTTAGTTTTTGATAGCAACACCTTAGTATTATAGTCCTCTTCCACCCTCAACAACTAATGCCTGAATCACTGCCACTTCTTTGCCTTGCTCCATCATCATCTCCTGCCTTATGGCTTTGGTTTATATTACAGTTATGCTGAAATACTTTGTCGTCAGAATTTTTTTTTTTTTTTTTTTTTTTTTTGTTAAGAGAGAAATCATTAAACTTGGAATTGCTGCTAGCCCAAGTGCTTTTAACAACAGCAACAACTGCAGCAACTTGTTTCTCATGTGTCCTGGCCATTACACATGTACCTCCTAAAAGTAGACTTGAAAATTATTCTTTTGAGTGCATCACAGACCACTCAAATTTACACACACACACCAACACATATTATTAACATAGATACACATTTAACGGAAAAAAAAATAGAAATACGAACTAAAATGGATATCTTGTCTTTCCTCCACTTTGATGGGAGGCCATACCGGCGGCAAGAAAATGTCCTTTTGAGAGAAGAGTATTTTTTGTGCAAAATTGAAATGTGAGAATCAAATAATGAAAACAAGTAAAAAAAAAAACAGCTAAGTTCGCCGTGCCGAACTTTTAATACCCTCCACCATTTGGAAGGAACTTGAAAATTTTCAAAAAATTCCGAAAACTACCACTTATATGAAAACCGTTGCATGGAAACTATACGAAGACGGGATCTGCTTATGAATTTTTTTGTCCTACGAAATTTGTTACAATTCCTGTGAATAATGTCGCAAAAATCATGCAAATACCGACTATCGTGAGGTATCGTTATATGGGGGCTACTCGAAGATGTGGACCTTTCATTCAATAATTTTAGTCATATGCTGTAGTGCCCATTACGAACTTCAAATATGAAATTTGAAATGATTCCGGTAAATAATGTCGCTAAAATCATGAAAATACCGAATATCAGGAGGGACCGTTTTATGGGGGCTATGCAAAAACGTGGAGCGAAATAGCCCATTTACGAACTTAACCTGCCCATTGGTAAAATATGCATGTATGCAAAATTTAGACTTCAATCTCAATTCGTTCGAAATATAGACAGACAGACGGACAGACAGGCGAACACCGCTCTTCTCGTCTTAGAATTTTACGCTGATCCAGAATATATGTACTTTGTAGGGTCTATTATGAATATATCGAAGAGTAACAAAAGGATTGATAAAGTTAATATACCCTACATAGAATGGTGGAGGGTATAAAAATTGGAATGTCCTCAAGCCTAGATAATTCGTAGAAGACACTACGAAAAAGAATTGACAAAAGGGGAGTATAGAGTAGTAGAGTACGATTTTCTAAAAACATCGTTTGGGCATTTTTTTTTAAAAAAGAGGTATGAATGAGGCGCCATCCTTGTAACCCTTCGCAAGGAAGCGACTAAGAACCAATTTAAAAATCCATTGGAATATGACCCAAATTTTACCCACTTTTTTCCAAAGATCGGCTTATTACAGCTTTACTCAAACAATTATTATTCCTCTATATGGTCAGCCATATGACCCATCTGAAAGGGTATTATTTTTGCAAAACTTTTACCTTTATTCCAAAAGGGGGGAAATTTTTGCACCCTAAACCCTAAAGGGGTTTGAAAAAATGTGTGTGAGAGTGAGAGAGATATAGAGAAGGGGAGTGTAATATTAAAAAAAAAAAAAAAAAAAAACAAGTAAAAAAGCTGTATGTTCGGCCGGGCCGAACTTTGAAGAATTATGCTCTCAGTCTGATGGCTACAAAGGTTCTTAAATAAGTATCATTCCTCTATATGAGAAACCATTGGATGGATGCAGCATCTGAATGGGTATTATTTTTGATAGCTTTATTTAGGTTCTCCAAACGGGTAAATTTCTCCAGTAATAAAATAATTTAGTTGATTTTTACATGGATTTAAAAAAGGGCCTGAAAAAGTGTGTGAGAGAGGCAGAGGAGTAAAAAGAATGGGAGTTATAATATTAAAAAGAAAACAAGTAAAAAAGCTGTATGTTCGACCGGGAAGAACTTTGAATACCCTCCACCATTTACAACGAATTTGGCAATTTTCACAAAAAATAAAATACGTTAAAAATTTTAAAAAATACGGATTGAGCCGTTATATTTGGGCCTATACGACGATGTGGACCTGCATAGGCAACTTGAAAAAAATCGGTGAATATTGTAGCTAAAATCATCAAAATACAGAATAAAGGGAGGTACCATGGGGGCTATACCAACACGTGGACCTGCACAGACACTTTTCTGTCAAAGGCTGTTCCGAATATCGGGAGGTACCGTTATATGGGGCCATACGTAGACGTGGACCTGCACAGACAATCTCCTGTCATAGGTTTTAGCATCCATAACGAACATCAAATACCAAATTTGAATCAATTCCGGTGAATAATGTCGCTAAAATCCACAAAGTACCGAATATCGGAGTTACCGTTATATGGGGGCTATACGAAGATGTGGACCTGCACACACAATTTTCTGTCTTAGGCTGTAGTATCTACCACGAACTACAAATACAAAATTTAAAACAATTCCGGTGAATAATGTCGCAAAAATCATCAAAGTACCTAATATCGGGAGGTACCCTTGTATGGGGGACGTGAACCTACATGGTCCATTTTCAATACCAAAAATTCTGTAGACATAATATTCATTTGAGAAAAATTGTATCAATCTACTTCATTTCGTTCGGAAGCTAGAGTGATTTCCACAGACGGACGGGCATCACTAAATCGACATAGAATTTTATGCTGATCAAGAACATGGTTTTGTAGGTTCTAAAATGTATATTTCGAAGTGTTACAAACGGAATGACAACCTTAATATATCCTCAATACTATGGTGTATGCTATAAAAACTGCAACAAAGTCAAACGCCATAATTTTTACTTTTTTTATTTTATTGAATTAAAGCTAAAAATGTCGGAAATAGCATCAAATTTTAGAATAAGTTAAGATTTGTTCGAATTGGTCACCTTTGGCACTTCAAACACCGTCACACGCTGCCCGAATGTTGCCCTGCGGCATTTTGATCCATTCCCGGCGAAGTGCTTGCTTGAGGTGATCGACACTTTGGTATTTTTAAGTGCCAACCTTGCTTTCCAAAATACTCCAGACACAATAGTCCAACGGATTGGTATCCGGTGATTTTGGTGCCCATTGTGCGCTGGAAATGAAGCGAGGAACCTCATTATGTAACCATTCTAGGTTGGCGCGTGCTGAGTGCGATGGTGCTGAGTCCTATGGAATTTTTCAAGGTCTGCGGCCAAAATGCTTGCGTGCCCAAGGCTTTAATTACATTCGCTCCATTTCTGCTGATGTTGCTGTTTTCTTCCGTCCACTTCCTTGACGTTGCGCTACGCTACCAGTATCACGGCAACGAGCGATGGTACGAGACACAAAAGATTTATCCACATTTAAATGCTGGAGTGCTCTAACGATAGTCACTTGTGGTTTTCCAGCCAAATATAAAGAAATCACACTATCACGCTTGAATTCCACCACGAATAACTTTTTTTCTGGAAAATTCTCATCAAAATGCTTTTGTACGCTTGTAAACAATATAATGAACTGTCACTACAATAACTTAAACAGCTGTCAGACTAGTGGTTTAGATATGGCAGCAGTCTGAAGTTGGTTGCAGTTTTGTCATCTTACCCTGTATATATCTGCGAACCCCTTCTGGTATCTCACCTTTAAAGGGTCAAAATTTTCAATACTTTTATCTGTCATAACTTGCGAAACAGGTATCTAGATATTTCCCTCGACCAGAAACCTGGGATGATTATGGAATTTATGATTTGGCATTAAATTGGATATAAATTTTTGATTTTCTTGTAATTTTATGGTATGAAAATGGAAGACTTCCGTTGACCATATCTGGTACCTGACGCATTTTTTATCCTTTTTTTACAAATTATCACATATTTCATATAAAATGAAGAATATAGTCGATATAGTCCAAACCTGGCATTCACAATATTTATATCATATTTATTTAAGACCAATACGAAATGGCCAATATGGGCCCATTTCTTCGGAACCTACTCCATAGAGGGTAATATATTCGAATAATCATAACATAAGTCAAAATATATCTAAAAATCGAACATTGGGTTGAGGGTATACATCTGTTGGCTAAACCGACTGATACTTTTTAACTTGTTTTAAGGCTAATTTTATCATTGGAAAATATCATACCATAATTCCTCTTGTTTCTTTTCAATCTCTCCCAAATTGGCCTCAGCTTTAATTTTCCCACAGTTTTTTAAGCAATCTCTCAACCGAAATGTATCCAATCAACCCTCACATGGATTTTGCATCAAGTGTTTAAAGTAAAATTTAATGTAAATATTTTCTTGTTGTTGTGTGTGTGTGTGTGTCTGTTTTTACCTTTTTTTCCTCTTCAACCCCACTCATGGCAACATAATCAGAATGATGAGGATGTCGATGACGCCGTAGAAGATGCAAAGTCATGTAAACGACACGGCATAGAAGCTGGGTGCACTTGTTTGGCTATAATGTAATATGTAGAAGGAGGGTGGGAGAAGAAAAAAAATGACACCAACAAAAATTGCCTTACAAGGATACACTTTAACTTTGGGCAAACATCAGAGATTCTTCAAACACAAAAACATACACAAACACATACACATGCATTCACCATGCTCACCCACATTAGGTACATCCCTGTTTCAGCTCCGTTTTTTTCTTTGTTTTTTTTTTGTGAACAGGACACTTGTCTGCTTTGGTGGCAGGTTTTTGTCTTTATTTAAAGTTTAGCTCATGTCTTACTTTTTGTTGTTGTTGTTGCTGCCGTTGCCGTAATGTTTGTTGGTTTTCCCATTATTTTGTTGTTGTTGTTGTTGTTTTTGTCAACATTGTCTCGTCGACATCATGCGTGATGCCATGCTGCATGACGGCGTGCATGGAGCATGCATGTCGTTTCATTTGGCCCAACGTTCGTTGTTCGTTTCATGGACTTTGCAACGGTTAGATGGTTAGAAGCCGGGGCGATGAGAGCATTTTCTTTTTTGTTTTGCGCTCTCCTTTAAGGAAGACGGCAGAGCCAACATTTAGGATTAGCAGTTAACCGTTTTGGTTGGCTCTGTATTTAGATTTCGGGCGGTTGTTTTTTTGCCTTTCACATGTTGGTACTTCCATTTGGTTATTTTGGTATGTCTGTCTCTCTATTTGCTTGGCCACATGCATATCCGTTTGCCTGTCTGTCTGTCTGCCAGCCTGCCTGCCGGTGTCCTATTTGTCTGCCTGCTGTTTCAACAGAAAATTCTTCCTTTAAGTTGCACTAAATATTGCTCGCTTGAGCAAATTTTTAACTCTTCTCATCAAATGTGATGCTGCTGCTGCTGCTCCTGTCTGTTGCATTTGCCGGGAAATTTTTTGTCCATTTCAACGGCGTCAGACCTGTTCTGTGTAACTTAAAAATACAAAATCAACGTTGCCTGTCTGTCTGTGTGTTTGTTGTTTTTTTAAGTGTATGTTTTTGTCACATCTGCAGCTATTACTTGATGATGCGAATTGTCCCCAACTCCTGCACTTCCCAGCTTTTTGCTCTTTCATTCTGCTGCTCTCTCTCTCGGTTTCCTATTATCCTGTTTTTGGTAGCATCAGCTTGTCTTGTATGTAAATGTTTGCTAAAAGTTTGCGACACTTTTCTTGTTTTTCTCAATTATTATTTTTTCCCAGATGATATGTATGGAAGGGTAGGGAGGGGGGGTATACTCGATATTAAATTCCTTTTGAAATTAACTGCACTGGTCTAAGGAGAACTACAGTTTGGAAATATTTGAGTTAAACATTAAATATAAATAAAATTAGACTCAGGCTTAATGGAGAGACGAAAATATCTGCTTACAGAAGACAAGGAGTTCTTGTCACAGAAGACCAGAAGGTCTTCTCACAGAAGAACAGTAAGACTTTTCACAGAAGACCGGTAAACCTTCTCACAGAAGACCAGAGGGTCTTCTCATAGAAGACGAGAAGGTCTTCTCACAGAAGACCAAAAGTTTTTTTCACCGCAGTCCAAAAGGTCTTCTTGTAGAATACCAAAGGTCCTTTAAGTAGAAGAGCAAAGGGGAACTGTCATTTAAGACCGGAAGGTCTTCGGGAATATTCTCATAGCAGATTAGACAAGGCCTTTTCATAGAGGATCAGAAGGTGATAAGAGTTTCCTATAGAAGACCAGAAGGTTGACTGAAAGGTCGGGGAATTCTAGGTCTGGGAATTCTAGCTACAAGTTTCAAATCTTTGAAAATCAGATATGGTTATTATGGTTGAAGATTTCGGCAGAGAAAACTGCAAATCCTTTTTTGCCTTTAAATTTGAATGTAGACCGGTATAGACCATAGAATTGCACTGATTTCCAAAGCTCTACATTTCGTCTTGATTTCCTTAGACACGAAGGATTAATTTTGACAATAATGATCCACTAATATATGTTCCTTCCTAATCGACCACCCTCCAAAGGTCAACAATTTGAATGATTTTCTTAAGACTTAGTACTTTCCCTTATTTGTGCCTGTGTTACAGCAAATGCGAAATTGCCCCACCCCTCCCTCTGCTGAGGTCTCCAAAACATGTGTCATACATAATTCACATATAAGCGGAGGAGAGCAACCGCTATAATCCAAACTGGATAAATAATAATGTAATGTCAAGCAAGCATGGGTAGTATTTGACCTGATCCTGCCCCACAATTCATTTAAATTTTTTCCACATTAGTTCAAGCGTAGAAATGAAATTCAGATTCCCAAGCTTTCAGATTCTTCCCTCACAAAAGCTCAAAAATGTGGAGTCGAGTCAAACAGTCGAACTTAGACTAGGAGCTAACTTGGAAAAAAAACCCCAAACTATCAACATTTCTAATGAATCGTTCACGTCTTCTGGTACCTCTTTTACAAAGAATCGACATATTTGATAATCATACAGGATTAGAACGCTATCATTTTTATTATTTTTTTTAATTTTAATGAATGAAAGCAAAAAATGTCGGTTCGAACTGGTCACCTTTAGCACGAATTATGGCCTTCGAAGCGCTTGCTTGGGTTAATTGACACTCTGGTATTTTTTAGTGGTAACCTTGCTTTCCAAAATACTCCTGACACAATAGCCCAACGGTAGCGATTGGTGTCTGGAGATTTTGGTGGCCATAGTGCCCTGAAAATGAAGCGAGGAACCTCATTTTGTAACCATTCTTGGATGGCGCGTGCTGAGTGCGATCTGCAGCTAAAATCTTTGCGTGCCCAAGGATTTAATACATCCTCCAGAATATTTTTGCGATAATATTCAGCATTTATTCTAATGCCAAGGGCGATTAATACGAGCGGAGAGCGACCATCGGCTGTTATGACGGCCCACACCATCACCATGACCGGTGCTTGAGTTCAGATGGCCAAACTTAAGTGCACATTTTCAGCTGACCTCTTTGGCAAGTAAACACGCTCATTTGTTTGTTTACAAACTGCTGGACAACGAATGTTTTTCATCGAAGAAAACCAAATTCGGCAGTTCACCACTTTCGGCCAAGCGAAGCAACTCTTTAGCACTTTTGAGTATATTTTATTTCTGTTGCGGTGTAAGTTCTTGCACTTTTTGGAATTTCAATGGCTTTACCCCGAGCTCATTTTTCAATATTTGCCGGATGGAATATTGCGATATGTTCAGTTCACGAGCCACTTTACTTTTCGAACCATTTCTGTTGATGTTGCTGTTTTCTTCCGTCCACTTACGAGCGATGGTACGAGACATAAAAGATGTATTCACATTTAAATGCTGGAGTGTTCTAAGGATAGCCACTTGTGGTTTTCCAGCCAAATATAAAGAAATCACACTATTACGCGTGAATTCCATAATGAATAACTTTTTTTCTGGAAAATTCTCACCAAAATGCTTTTGTACGCTGGTAAAGAATATAATGAGCTGTCACTGAAATAATTTTAACAGCTGTCGGACGAGTGGTCTTCTCTGGTTCTTCCATAAATACCAAATGGTCTCGTTACATAAAAAAAGGTATTTTCACAGGAGATTAGAAGATCTTCCAGACCAGAACGTCTTGTCATAGAAGATCAGAAGGTCTCATAAAATTTCTGATTTTGTTATAATGGAAGATGAGAACGTCTTTAAACAATTTTTATACAGAAAAACAAAGGATTTTAATTAAAAATCCGGAAGATCTTCAAATAGAAGACCCCTCATAGAAGACCAGAAGCTCTTCCCAAAAAATCCAAGAAGGTATCGTGGAAAACCAAAGTTATTTTTTACATGAGATCGTAGAATCGTAGAACGTAGGTTTCCTCATAAAAGGCTATCTCTTATAAAGACATAAATTACTTTTAAGTATGGGAAATATTTGACAACTCCTTCTGATCCCGCCCTAATACAAACATCATATTTTTTATGCCCTCAACCGTACTGTGGAGGTGATATTAACTTTGTCATTTCATTTGTTACTCCTCGTAATACTTATGTCAGACCCAACAAGGTAAAATTCTAAGACGATTTAGCGCTATCCGACTCTCTGGTTATGTTTGTAAAGGAACCATGTCGGTCCACGTTTTCCTATAGCCCCCTTATAACGATATCCACCGATATTCGATATTTTGTATCAAGTTTGACGATACTTTGTTTCAAGTTTGATGGAACTGTTTCTATTTGAAGGTCGGAATCACCTATGACAAAAAATTACTCATGGAGGACCTCGTCATAGTATAGCCTCCATAAAACGTTTTTCATTTGAGTTGTATTTTTGGATGGAATTTCTTTAAAATTTTTCAAGTTTCAATGGTGTAGGGTATTAAAAATTCGGTTCAGCCGAACTTAAATTTTCCAGTCCCAAAATGTTCATACAAGATACATAAGTCAAGTACCCCATAATTTTTACACCAGACATGGGTTAGGTGTGGACATGGAAAATATTGTTCTCATGTTGTCAAAGGATCAACATTTTTACAGTCGTATTTCTTATGAAATTCGATATTGTTTCAGTTTCAGATCTGTATATTATATCGACAATCATTTGACGTTCCGCAGGAAATACATGGTTGTCCATATTCGACGGACCCATCTGGCAACGCCATAACTTTTGACAGAGATGTCACATCGCTTAATGACATACCGCGTTTGAAGCGTCTGTCCAAGCAGATTTTTACCATGAACCAATGCACGCCACGCGAGCGCTCTGAAATAGTTGAAATTTACATTCAACAGAAGAAGTCAATTGTGAAAACTCAACGTGCTTTTAAAACATTAAAAAATGTGAGAAGTGCGCCTTCTAAGAACACCATTAAGCGTTTATGCCAAAAATTTGCGACTGGTAAGGCTCTTTCTAATCCGAAGAGGCCACATAAAAGTCGACAAAGGCGATCGGCCGAGAATATCGCTGCCGCACGAGCCAGTGTTGAGATGTCCCCAAGAACATCCCAAAAACGCCGTTCTCAGCAGTTGGGTATGGATCGGTCCACTTTACAATGGATTATTCGCATTGATTTGCATTTGTTCCCGTACAAAATTCAATTGACGCAAAGAATGTTGCCTGCGGACAGGCCTCGTCGATTGGAATGGGCCCAAAGAGTCATGGGTCCGTCGAATATGGGCAATAAATTATTGCTCCGTCCCAAAACCTGTAAGAATATACAAAATTTTTAATTTTTTGTTTTTAAAATTTTTAAAGTTTTCATAAAGTGAAATGCTGAGGATGTTTGTTAGACGGAACATCGACTGAGCCTTTCTAATATGTGTGAAGATTTCTCATCCCTCAAAAGCACAGTTATAGGATTATGTCTTTATTATGTCCCACATTAAGACATAATATTGGGCTTTAGAGGTAATATTCCCTAAGACTTGCATTTTGTTCTATTCCTTCCACAAAAAGGTTCTTTTGAAACCCTAACCTATTAGATGTTGTTAGCCAATATCATACTTTTTGTTAATTCCGAGCCCATCGATTTTTTCATACATTGTCTCCTCACTTGCCCTTGTTCATTTTCCATTTACTTGTCATTTTCCCGATATTACAGCTTTTGTTATTTAATTTTTTTTTTTCAATATTTTCCTTCAAACTGTTCATGATGTTGTCTCCTAAAGTTGGTAATTTTATTTCAACGTATGTGTGTTGCGATTTTTTTCCGGGTTCAGGATATGCCACTACTTCGACTGGTACTTAAATTGCCCTGCTTTTTTGGTGTGATACCTACCTCTTCTCTTTTTCATCTGCTCTTGGTTTTTGGTGTTGTAGTTGTTTTGTTGTCGCAAAGTATAGTTTTCAATGTTTGTGTTGTTAAAGTGTTTTAATCTCTCTACTCGTCCTATTTTTTTGAGTTGAGTTAGTTCTCTGTGTGTGTAAGTGTGTGGTGTGATGTGTTACTGCGGTGTGTGTGTGTCTCTGTAAGTGTGAGTGCGTGCGTGTGTCGCTTGTTTGGTGCCTGTCCTAAAAGAATCTTTTGTCGTCTTTTTATTTGAGCTTCTAATTTTCAAGTTAAGAGAGAGAGAGCACAGCAAAATAAGTGTGGTATGCTTGCGCATACCGCACACTTTGTAAATTGTTTTACACTTGTCGGCGTTTTGTTGATGTTGCTGTTGATGGCTGACTGGCTGGCTGTTTGCTATTGCTAACACGATGCTTGTGCCACTGCCGCAGCTCCTGCTGCACGATGTTCTAAAAATGCCTTATCATTTAAATGCAATAACCAAACTATAAGTACACTTTGCTACTTTGCGACTACTTTTCTTGCATATCATCATTGCTATCAGCAACACCATTCCTGTTGTCGTCGTCGCCGTTGCCATCATCGCTGCCCGTCCTTCTCGTCGTTGTCTAATATCAGTGGCAAAAGGCTTACATTGTTATTGCCTTCCCCTCCGAACTCCTCCATTCCATCAGATCCTTTCATGTCCTGTCTGTCTAGAAGTCTTCCTTGCTTGCTTGCCTAGTAGTTTCCTTCCATCGCTGCCACATTTAAAGTTTCTTCCTTTGCAATGTTGCTGAGCAGAGTTCTTTTTTTTTGTAGTTGTTTCTGCTGTTGCTATTGTTTTTGTTGCTGTTTTTTTTTTTCCTCCTTATTTATTCTTTGTAAGTTCGGTTTTGCCATGGGTTTTCTATGTGGAAAAGTTCATTTTAATTAAGTATAAATTACAGTTGTGCGTTGTGCGGGTGTCAAAATGGTACTCAAGCGATTTACAGCAACAAAACCAAAAACCCAACGAACAGCAAAGAGAAAATTGTTCCAAGACACATTGTCTTGAATTGCTGGTGTGCATTAGCCAAGAGACACAAGGCGACGGCGGCAGAGGCGGGGGATGGCGCGCGGTAAAAGGTGTTACAGTTATTAGTATTGTTTGCAAGCTTCTTATAAAAACCGCTTGCCATGTTGCAGCACATAAATTTATGACTAAGCATACCTATTTAGAGCATTCTCGGCTCTCTAATATGCTTACAGTGTATGCAATTTTCGAAAGTTTAATAAAAAAATGAGAAAATAAAACAGGCACCCATATATACACACAAATTTTTAAGGAGTTAATTTGAAGAGAAAATTGACATGGAAGGTATTTTTTATTTTTTAAAAGAGAAATGAATTATGAAAAAAAAAATAAAAAGGTGTTCGGCTGGGAATAACTGTCAATTATAGCCAAATTAATTATTTAAAAATTCTCGGTTGATCTTGTATTCTATAGAAGAAAAGACCCTCGGAGGGTCTTCTATTGCATAGCAGAAAAGGCTATCGGAGGGTCTTCTATTCTATAGAAGAAAAGACCCTCGGAGGGTCTTCTATCCTATAGATGAAAAGACCCTCTGAGGGTCTTCTATCCTATAGAAGAAAAGACCTCTGAGGGTCTTCTATCCTATAGAAGAAAAGACCCTCGCAGGGTCTTCTATCCTATAGAAGAAAAGACCCTCGTAGGGTCTTCTATTCTATAGAAGAAAAAACCCTCGGAGGGTCTTCTATTCTATAGAAGAAAAGACCCTCGGAGGGTCTTCTATTCTATAGAGGAAAAGACCCTCGGAGGGTCTTCTATTCTATAGAGGAAAAGACCCTCGGAGGGTCTTCTATTCTATAGAGGAAAAGACCCTCGGAGGGTCTTCTATTCTATAGAAGAAAAGACCCTCGGAGGGTCTTCTATTCTATAGAAGAAAAGGCCCTCGGAGGGAGAAGTCCTTCGAAGGTTCTTCTATAGCATAGAAGTCTCTTGAAGGGTATTTTATATAACAAAAGACCCTCAAAAGGGCTTCTATAGAATAGCAGTACCTCAAAGGGGCTTCTATGAAATAGCCCCCTCAAAGGGGCTTCTATAGAATAGAAGTCTCTCAAAGGGGCTTCTATAGAATAGAAGTCTCTCAAAGGGGCTTCTATAGAATAGAAGTCTCTCAAAGGGGCTTCTATAGAATAGAAGCCCCTCAAGGGAGCTTCTATAGAATAGAAGTCCCTCAAAGGGGTTTCTATAGAATAGAAGTACCTCAAAGGGGCTTCTATGAAATAGAAGACCCTCAAAGGGGTTTCTATAGAATAGAAGTACCTCAAAGGGGCTTCTATGAAATAGAAGACCCTCAAAGGGGCTTCTATAGAATAGAAGACCCTCAAAGGGGCTTCTATGAAATAGAGGACCCTCAAAGGGGCTTCTATAGAATAGAAGACCCTCAAAGGTGTTTCTATAGAATAGAAGGCCCTCAAAGGGGCTTCTATAGAATAGAAGGCCCTCACAGGGGCTTCTATAGAATAGAAGTCCCTCAAAGCGGCTTCTATAGAATAGAAGTCCCTCAAAGGGGCTTCTTTAGAGTATAAGTCCCTTAAAGGGGCTTCTATGGAATGTATGACACCCAAAGGGGTCTTCTATAGAATAAAATACCTTCAAAGTAGCTTCTATAGATTAAAAAACCTTCTTCTATAGAATAGAAGTCCCTCAAAGGGGCTTCTATAGAATCGAAGTCCCTCAAAGGGGCTTCTATGGAATAGGAGACCCTCAAAGGGGCTTCTATGAAATAGAAGACCCTCAAAGAGGCTTTTATGAAATAGAAGACCCTCAAACGGGCCTCTATGGAATAGAAGAACCTCAAAGGGCCTTCGATAGAATAGAAGACCTTCAAAGGGGCTTCTATAGAATAAAAGACTCTCAACGGGGCTACTATAGAATAAAAGACTCTCAACGGGGCTACTATAGAATAGAAGACCCTCAAAGGGACTTCTATGGAATTTAAGTCCCTCAAAATGACTTCTATGGTATTGAAGTCCCTTGAAGTATCTTCTATAGAATAAAAGACCCCCAAAGGGATCTTCTATGGAGGTGAATTTTTGGAAGGCCTTGAAACGGATTTCTGTAACCAAGTCCGTTTGAGGGTCTTTCTTTTTCTTGGAACTCTCTCAAGGGACTGCTTTACCTATTCAAATGATCACCACTGTAAACTGGTAGCATCTGTATTTGTCTCTGCATATGTGTAAGTGTGTCTCCATGATTACTATTATTATGGCAACTTTTACACACATAAGTTCTTCTTTTGCTTGAGCTGCAGCCGTTTCTTTTTTTTCTCTTGTTCTTCTTGTTGCTGTTCGCTTTCTAAATAGCAGTAATTGAATTTTGTTGTTTTTCCTACTTTATTGTCATTAAGATGCTGATTGTATTTTATTGTTGTTGTTCGCTCATACTATTCTCTCTCTGTCTCTGTTTTTTTATTTACAGTTAAAAGTACAAGAGGCAATGCGTAAAAAGGAGAAATTTCAACGAGAACATGAAGAGGTAAGTAAAGTGGCGGGGTCTACAATCATAAGCTGTGTAATGTTCGAGTGTATGTGTGGGTGGGAAATTTTCTCAAAGTATAGAATCCAGCCAGCCAACCATCCAAAAAAGAAGAAAAAAAGAAGCAACTTCTGACTGACTGCTCCGGATGCATATATGCTCTGACATAATGAAGAGCCTTATAATGCATAATTTAGTTATCGCATATTCCCATTGCACTTCTGTAGCTATTTCCAGTTGAATATGAATTTATCAGCATGATTGTGGTGATGTATGTTCCAGAGTGTGTGTGTGTATGGGCGGGTGTGTGCGTAAGAGGATTTTTCTTCCGGAGATGTGTGTCACAAAAATAATGTGGGTGGTTGTCTGTCTGTATATCTCAAGACAGACTCTATGGTTTGTTGGGCCATAAAATTCTAGACAACATGATTTCCATACAGACAGAATCGTATAGACAACGTTGCGTATACGCATCGTTGCACATTACCACAATTATTCGAACCAATGAACGAACAACTGAATGCACGCACACACACACGCCAACAATTTCCAGTCAGCTACCCAACCAACTTTCATTTCCAAAGGATAAAGTTTGCAATGGCAATTACTCATAGATAAATATTAGTTAGTTAGAATGATAGAATCAGGAAATAGTAATTTCAAGTCTCTTATTATTTATTCAATTTGTTGAATAATATTTTTCATAGGAACATTTTTTTTTTCAATTTCAATTTGTTGTTTCTTTCTTTCTTGTTTTTTTTTGCAAGGCCTATAATTAATTGAAATAATAATCATTTTTCATAAAATGATTTAATTTAGTTTTGGCAGTTTGTGAATGTGAAATGGAATTTTAATAAGAGACAATGAATCAACATTTTTACGGCAACAGCTGCAGCTACAGATATAATAAATTGTGGTAGCGAATAAATTAACTTCAATATTATGGTGCATTCGTGATGGGCATAAATTATGGGGAGAGCGAGAGAGTTATTTTAATATATGTGAGCATTAAATTATATTTAATTTTTTTAATTATTTTAAATTAATGTGGAGTGGAAAATTTGACTTTTTAATTAGAAGAAAAAATTGTCCTATCATTGAATAGAATGACCAAGAGCCTATAGTAGACGTAGAGTAGGGCTGAGGAGTTAAGCCAATGTTGATCAAACTTCTATTCCGGAACTCGACTCCACATTTTTAAAAACATTCGGAGTAGGATACCTTGAAATCGAACAGTGTTGGTATATTTGTTCGGGATGCCATAGTATTTTGTTGTTGTAAAATGGTCAGGCATAATCCCATACTTGTTGTTTACAAAAAACATTTGTTTATTTGTGGATAACGATGGTAATGTTTAACAGGGGGTAAGGTAAGGAAAATCTAGGATTCGAAAAGAGCCACCTAACCTCATAAGTTCCAATTTTTTTGTTTGGGATATTATCCACCCCCCTTCGTCAATTTTGTTCGGGATGTCATAGTATTTTGTTGTTGCAAAATGGTTAGGCTTTATCCCATACTTGTTGTTTTTATAAAATCCTTACATTTAAGGAATATGGAGTCTTTGGCAATCATTATGTTCAAAAATTATTTTGTTCAGAAATTTTAAACCTCAAACGAGCCCCCAAAGGGGTCTTTTTAGTCCTTTTTTTCAAAATATTGTTAAAAAAAATCCCTAAAAAGCGTTCGTAGCCTGTTAAAATATTCCACAAAATTATTTTACATTAAATTCTACTATAAGTCCCAGAGTATATTAGAGTCTAAATCTAAAATAAACACCGGAAATTCATAAATACTAAAATGATTGGAATGGATTTGCTTGAATTGGTCACCTTTGGCACGAATTATGGCTTTCAGACGGCCAATGAAACCGTCACACACTGCCTGAATGTTGCTCTGCGGTATTTAACCCATTCTCGTGGATATTAAAATCAAGTCTGCAAAAAAAAAAAAAGCGAAAATACAGGGTGAGATAAAATAACTACAACAAAGTCAAACGCCATAATTTGTACATTTTTTTTTTTAAATTTTCTTGAATGAAAGCAAAACATGTCGGAAATAGCTTAAAACTTTAGATTAAGTTTAGATTTTTTCGAATTAGTCACCTTTTGGTGCGAATTATGGCCTTCAAACCGCAAATGAAACCGTCACACGCAGCCCGAACGTTGCTCTGCGGACCATTCCCGGCGAAGCGCCTGCTTGAGGTGATCGACACTTTGGTATTTTTTCGTGCCAATCTTGCTTTCCAAAATACTCCAGACACAATAGTCCAACGGATTGGTATCCAGAGATTTTAATATTCGGCATTTATTCTGATGCCACGTTCGATTAATACGAACGTAGAGCGACCATCGGCTGTTATGGCGGCCCACATCATCACCATGGCCGGCGCTTGAGTTCTGGTGGCCAACCGAAGGTTCACATTTTCAGCTGACCTCTTTGGCAAGTAAACACGATCATTTTGTTTGTTTACAAACTGCTGGACAATGATTATTTTCTCATCGGAGAAAACCAAATTCGACAGTTCACCACTTTCGGCCAAGCGAAGCAACTCTTTAGCCTTTTTTAGTCTATTTTCTTTCTGTTGCGGTGTAAGTTCTTGCGCCTTTTGGAATTTCAATGGCTTTACTCCGAGCTCATTTTTCAATATTTGCCGAATGGAATATTGCGATATGATCAATTCACGAGCCGCCATTTTTCGGCCCCTGCGACGCGGGTTTCGATCAAGTTGCTTCTTTACTTTTCGAACCATTTCTGCAGATGTTGATGTTTTCTTCCGTTCACTTCCTTGACGTCGGGCTGCGCTACCAGTATCACTGTAACGAGCCATGGTACGAGACACAAGAGATTTATTCATATTTAAATTTTGGAGTGCTCTAACGATAGCCACCTTTGGTTTTCCAGCCAAATATAAAGAAATCACACTATCACGATTGAATTCCACCACGAATAACTTTTTTTCTGGAAAATTCTCACCAAACTGCTTTTGTATGCTTGTAAATAATATAATGATCTGTCACTGGAATAATTTTAACAGCTGTTGGACGTGTGGCTTAGAAATGACAGCAGTGTTAAGTTTGTTGCAGTTTTTGTTATCTCACCCTGAATAGCAACTGGAGAATGAAGAAAAAAACAATAGAATTCTTTTTTGACCCTAACCCCAAATCCTTGCTGAATTTCATGAGGGTTGAGTTATAATTGCAATCAGTAGCGTGGTTACAAGTTAACATGCCAGATGGGCGGCCGGACACATATAACTAGGTCCACTCATCTCGGCGAGATGGTAAGATCAATATAAAACATAGTGGGCCTAGGACCAATATTTCGAGGTGTTACAAACTTTTTAGTCCAATCAATCTTGTAATTCCCCAATACATAGTATTGTAGGCTATAAAAATTTAAAAAAAATATTTTTTAAATCCACGTTTAAAGCTGGAAAGGCCCTGAAAAATATTTTTTTAATCCACGTTTATGGCTGGAAAGGCCCTTAAAAATATTTTTTTAAATCCACGTTTATGGCTGGAAAGGCCCTTAAAAATACATATTTTTTTAAATCCACGTTTATGGCTGGAAAGGCACTTAGAAATATTTTTTTCTTAATCCACGTTTATGGCAGGAGAGGCCCTTAAAGAATTTTTTTAAATCCACGTTTATGGCTGGAAAGGCCCTTAAAAATATATATATATTTTTTAAATCCAAGTTTATGGCTGGAAAGGCTCTAAAAATATTTTTTTAATCCACGTCTGTGCCTTAAAAGGCCCTTTACACATTTTTTTTTTTTTAAATCCGCGTTCATGGCTGGAAAGGCCATTAAAAAGTAGTTTTATAAATCCATGTCTATGCCTTAAAAGACCCTTAAGAAATATTTTTAAAAATCCACGGTGACTTAAAAATCTACGATTACGTCTTAAAAGGTCTTTAAAAAATATTTTTAAAATCCACGGTTATGCTTTAAACAGCCCCTAAGAAATATTTTTATAAATCCACGTTTATGCTTTAAAAGGTCCTTAAGAAATATTTTTAAAGATCTACGTTCATGTCTGGAAAGGACCTTAAGAAATATTTTTAAAAATCCACGTTTATGCTTTAAAGGACCCTTAGAGAGATTTTTAAAAATCCAGGTTTATGAATTAGATGGTTCTTGAAAAAATCTTTAAATTATGAGCAGAAAAGTCATCATCCTTAGAAAAATTGGTTTGAAATAATTAATAAAAAATTGATCTTAGAAAAACAGAAAAATATTCCTGATTTGTAATTTTTGTTCTGATTCCTAAAGATTTTATCGACAATAAATTCTGAGAAAATTTTCAATTTGAAGTTTTGTCATGGAGACTAAACAGTGTGATTACCCCTAAATAAATATTATTTCTTAATATTTATTTGAAATAGCATAAATGGCCATTAGAGCTATGGGGCGTATGAGAAATATTTCATTTCCCAAATGTTGCGTATACGCACCCTTCTATATCCCAATATCATTTATTTAGATGTTCAACGAATATATTTTTTACTGAGCAAAGGGAAATCTTTTCTGGTATAATTTGATTATATTTGCTTACCGTGGGCTTCTTATCGTTTGATTTCGGGTCAATCCGGACATTATCGTATTATTTCTGGCATTACATCCATATTTATAGAAAAGTAATACTCTCCTCATGATATGCCAATAATCTCATATCTTTCTCTTCGTACCCCACTGCGTATGTGGAACATTTAAACTGTCTCTGTATTGCGTATACGCACCCATAAACCACCTAATATCATAATCCTCATAAGGTAGCTACTAGCTCTGGCTCATGATTTTGCAGATTTTTATATTCATCTATGCGTATCTAATGCTTTCATTCTCTCGAGTTATGCAAACACATTCTATGTGCATGTGTTTATGTGTGTGTTTGTATGACTATTATAATGTCTATTATGCAATTGCAGTGCAATATTAAATGAAATTTTCCATTTGAATGTTTGAGCGTAAAATCCTTTGAATTCTAGGTCATCCAGTCAGTGCATGACAGGTAGTTGATAATATTAAATAAAAAAGATGTCGTGTGTGTGTGTGTATGTGTGAATGGAAGAGAGAGACAATAAAGTGAAATTCATAAAATAGAAATCTGTAATCAAATACCAAGATATTAATATACGAAATTGGATTTCAATGTGTGTTAAAATTGAAATTGAAAGCCAGAGAATTAATATGAAAATCCCATTATTTGCATAGACAGCATGTGTGCTGATTCGTTTGAAAATATGGATATGAGTGATAATTTTTAGAATTGTTATAAAAATTGGGCGAATATCGGATTATGTCTTTCACATAATTATGGCTTGTGATAATATCGTAAGGAATCGAGGGCTTTGAATCTAACAGTCTTTCAAAATTGTCTTTAAGATCTACGACAATGACAGCAATAGGTTCTGACTAAAATAAATTTACAAATCAGTTAGAAAATTCGTCCGAGAAGCTGTATTATAGAAATAGCTAGAAAACAGTCAAATTAACCTCCCTAACTATGTCTTCCTGATATTAGAAAAATAAATTGAAAAAAAAAAAAAAAACAAATTCGTCCTTTTTTTAAAGTTTGACCTCTAGACAAACGAAAAACAAAAAGAAAATACAAAAACCACAATATTGATATTTTTAATATTTAATATTAACTTAAATAGTCCTTGACAAATTATCTTAAAACATAATTTTCCCGCACCGGGATCTTAATTCTGATAGTATTTTTAAAAATATGTTTATACCAATCAGGATTTTGACTCCTTGTAAACATATTTTTTATTTTATTTTACAGTCATTCTAAAAAGTCCGGATCCTTGATCTTAAAGTCCTTAATAAAGTACTTAACAATTACAAGGTTTTGGCTTCTATAGTCCTGGCACGGGTTGTCCTTGAAATATATTCTTTAAATGTGCAGGTTGATGTTTGGATATTAATTAAACAAATCAAAGTGCCAGTAAAAATGTATTAAAAAAATCCACATTCGAAGATTTTTTAGTCCTCGGAAAAATACTTTAAACAATCGGCATAGGATACTTCTGTAGGTTTTGAAAAAAATCGCGAAGAAGCCTCGCTTTATTTCCTGTGAAAATTTATTTTAAAAAGAATCCACGTTGAAGGCTTTTTTAGTCCGTAAAAGCATTCACGTTGTAGGCTTCTTCAGTCCTTAAATGAATTCACGTTGTAGACTTCTTTAGTCCTTCAAAGAATCCACGTTGTGGACTTCTTTAATTCTTAAAAGAATCCACGTTTTAGGCTTCATTAGTCCTTAAAAATTCACGCTGAAGGCTTCTTTAATCCTTAAAAGTATCTACGTTGTAGGTTTCTTTAGTCCTTAAAATAATCCACATTAAAGGCTTCTTCAGTCCTTGAGAACATATATTTCATAAGTCAGCTTTGCTGGCGTTACAATCTTTAGTCCTTGAAAGAATTGACGTTATATGTTTTTTTTTTGTCCTTGAGAAAATTCACGATAGAGGATTTTTTAGTCCTTGGAAGAAGTTTCTATTTTTATTCCTCTAAAAAATCAATGTTGGATATTTCTTTCGTCCTTAAAAAAATATATATTTTAAAAATCCACTTAGCATGCTTTTTATGCCTGCTTTGGCACTCCAAAAACTCTATTAAAAAAAAAACACGGTTATGGCTGGTTTTGTTCATCTTTCGCCCGTGAGAACCTCTATTTGGAAAATCCGCGGTTATAGCTGGTTTGGCCCTTCTCTAGTCTTTGAAAAACTATTTTAAAATCCACGGTCCTTGAAAATGACTATGATTATGTCTCATCTCGTCCTTGAAAAACTCTATTTCAAAAATCCACGGGTATGTCTGATTTAGTTTTTGTTTGGTCTTCGAAAAAAATAATTTAAAAAACTCCTGGTTTATGTCAAAGTGGGTACTTGAAAAAAATTATTTAAAAAATCAGCGTTTATATCTGAGTTGCTCATTATTTGATTTTTGAAAAAAGTTATTTAAAAGTGGGTCCTTGAAAAAAAATTATTTAAAAAATCCACGTTTATATCTGAGTTGGTCATTATTTGATTCTTGAAAGTTGTTTAAAAGTGAATTCTTGAAAAATTTAATTAAAAAAACCGACGCTGATGTTAGAGTTGGTCCATACAGTTACCAACATCCTTGAAACAATTGATATAAAAAATCCACGTTTATGTCATAATTAGTCCTTGAAAAATTGATCTAAAGCAAGTAAAAAAGCTATAAGTTCGGCCCGGCCGAACTTTGAATACCTTCCACTATTTGGAACAAATTTGGCAATTCTCATAAGCCATTACAAAATCAAATGCGAAACTTAAAAAAATCGGTAATAATGTAGCGTGGACCTGCACAGACAATTTTCTGTCTGAGGCTGTTGTATCTTTTACAAAGTTCAAATACCAAATTTTAAACAATTCCGGTGAATAATGTCGCTAAAATCAACAAAATACCGAATATCGGAAGGTACCGTAATATGGGGGCTATACAAAGACGTGAACATACACACACAATTTTCTGCCTTAGGCTGAAGTATCCATGTCGAACTTCAAATACCAAATTTGAAACAATTCCGGTGAATTAATGTTTCTAAAATCTTGAAAATACCGAATATCGGGAGGTACCGTTATATGGATGCTTATACGAAGGCGTGACCTACATTTTCAATACCAAAAGTCCCGCAGACATAACATACACTTGAGAAAATTTTTATAAATCTACTTCAATTCGGAAGCAGAGTGATTTCCACAGACGGACGAACAACGCTAAAAATCCACGTTCATATCGGATTGGTCACTGTATGAACCTTAAAAAAATTGATTTTATGCCAGAGTTGGTCACAGTATGATCCTCGAAAAAATTGATTTAAAAAATTAACGGTTATGATTGGTTTGGTCCTTAAAAAAGAATTTTAAAAAATTTACATTTATGTCAATGTGAGTCTTAGAAAAAATATATTTTAGAAAGTCCAGTGAAAATGTGGTACTTGGAAAAATCTATTTAAAAAATTCACATTTATGTCAATGTTGGTCCTTGAAGAAATCTATTTAAAAATCCACGTTTATATCCAGGTTAATCCTTAAAAAACTGTTTAAAAATCCACGATTATATCCATGTTGATCCTAAAAAAAAATTATTTAATATATCGATGTTTATTATCGACGGCTTATTTGGTCCTTGAAAAATCTATTTTAAAATTCCTATTTTAATATCCTTAAAAAATGTCCTTACTATAAACTGAAACTATAAAAAAGTTATCTTTAAAAACCCACGTCCTTGAAAATATATTTAAAAGTCCGTGCTTTTCCTTTTTTATTCCAAGAATTCTTAAATTTTTTCATTTTCTCAGTAGCCTCATCCCGAAAGAACATTAAAATATTTTTTTTCAAAAAATGGTATTCGTCCTAATAGTGGGTTTAGTAATGGTGTTAATAAATTCATATTAAATATTTTTTTCCCGCATACAGCATACATTCGAATGTGTGTCTGTGTATTTTTCTTCCAATAACTGTCTTTTTGTGAGTGTGTTAATTTGACAATATTTACCAGAATTGCTTTCAGTTTTGTTTTCTTGTTGCTCTTCCATGTTCATTATTTACAGATTTATTCATGCATTTGTTTAGACTTTTTTCAATGTAAATATCCATGTCGGTCTGTTTGGCTGTCTGTCTGTCGTTTGCTCTCCACATATACATATATGGGCATATATTAATAGAGTTGTAAAGAATAGCTCTTTCATAATTTATTGCAGTATTTCTTGTGTTATTCAGGCCTTTCATTCTTTCGTTTTACTAACAAGAATTACAAAAAAACGACAAAAGAAAAAAAAAAAGGAGATGAAATAAAGGAAGGCTTTGTAAGGAAGAAAAAATCCACACAGCCTTTCGTCCTCTCTGAACGAGGAAAAAAATCAGCAACAATAAAAACGAACAGCAACATCAAGAGAGGATACTTTTTGCCTTCCACATATTTCTGTTCTGGTTCTTGTGATTTTTCTTTGTTTTCCATCTATGTGTGCTTGTATGGGTTCGCATTGTTGTTGTCATTGTTGTCTTATGGCATTTTGTTTATTTTATTCATTCATTTTCATTTGTTGTATTTTTGTACAATTAAAAATTGTCTTTGGCAACCTAACAACATTTGGCTTGAAACCATAGATCCTACCCCCCAATCCAAAGCGCAACTCATTCATTCAATCACACAACTAACTACAACATCAATTACAAAAATACGTTTTTTTGTTACCATACACATGCATGTGGTACAACAGTTCATCTTAGATATCCAGAATTGGGGAGATCTTAGAGTGGGTCGAAGCATAAAATGTGCTGTAAGAGCCAAGGAAAAATGGGTCATCTCAGATATGCTTTAATGGACTAAGGCAAAAGTGTATGAATTTTTAGACCATTTTTATATTTCATCCTTTTTTTGCGACCAATACCTTCTCGATCATTGCCGACCTAATACCCTTTGTTTGAAAATTTAATTTTTTCCTTAATATTTCTCATACATTTCCAATCTAACAGTTTCGAACTTTGCGGAATATTTTTTTCTTACTTTTTTTTTGAAAATTAAGTTCCACAACACAATTCCGACTAGAGTCAGCTCGATGTCAGCTGCTCTGCAACTTTATGTCAATGTGCATTCTTTTGGTGTTCGGCATCCAAACGTAGCAGAAATAGAGATCTGCTTCACATTGCTATTGTTGCTTGGCACACTAAGCCAAGTTAACTAGAAAAATGTCTGCAAACAATTGAAAACACACACACTCATACAGATGCAAAACTCTCTATATGAACTGTTCTTTTTTGAAACAAGTGTGCATATAAGTGTGTGTGTGTGTTGCACATAGTTACATGTACTCGTTAAACGTGGAACTGCTGCAGATAATAAAAACGACAACTAAAATAAGGCGCAAAAAACGACAGTTTGAAAAGAATTTCCACGTTATTTTTGTCATCTTTAAATTTCCCACCATATGAGCATTGTTGTGACAGAGACAGTAGGTCAGAGGGGATTGGTCCTTGGAAATAAATATTTGAAAAACCGGAATTATTGCTAAGTTGGTCCTTGAAAAAAAATATTTAAAAAATCCGGAATTATTGCTAAGTTGGTCCTTGAAAAAAATTATTTAAAAAATCCAGAATTGTTGCTAAGTTGGTCCTTAAAAAATATATTTAAAAGATCCACAAGTTCGGTTGGCCCTTGAAAATATTTATTTAAAAAATTGACGATTATTGCTCGGGTAGTCCTTGATAAAACTTATTTCAAAAATCCAGGATTGTTGCTAGGTTGGTCCTTAAAATATATATTTAAAAGATTCGCGAGTTCTGTTGGTCCTTGAAAATATTTATATAAAAAATCCATGATTGTTGCTAGGTTGGTCCTTAAAAAAAATATGTTAAAAAGATCCACGAGTTCTATTGGTTCTTGAAAATATTTATTTAAAAAAATCAGGATTGTTGCTAGGTTGGTCCTTAAAAAATATATTTAAAATATCCACTTTTTCTTTCTTTGGGTCCTTGAAAATATTTATTTAAAAAATCCACGGTTATTGCTCGGTTAATGCTTGAAAAAAATATTTAAAAAATCCACGATAATTGCTCGGTCAATCCTTGAAAAAAAAATATTTCAAAAATCCATGATAATTGCTTGGTTAATCCTTGAAAAAAAAAAATATTTAAAAAATCCACGATAATTGCTCGGTTAATCCTTGAAAAAAAAATATTTCAAAAATCCACGATAATTGCTCGGTTAATCCTTGAAAAAAAAATATTTATAAAATCCACGATTGTTGATAAGTTGTTCCTTAAAAATATATTTAAGATCCAAGTGTTCGGGTGGCCCTTGAAAATATTTATTTAAAAGATCCATGATTATTGCTGTTTAAAAATTCCAGAGGGGTCTTCTAGTCGCTATAGAAGTCCTTGTCGCTATGGAAGTCCCTGTCGCTATGGAAGACCTTGTCGTCTTCTATATGCTATAGAAGATCTATAGGTCTTCTATTGGCCATAGAGGACTTGAGGTCTTCTAGTGGCCATAGAGGACTTGAGGTCTTCTAGTGGCCATAGAGAACCTAAAGGCTTCTTGTTGGCAGTAGAGGACTTGAACGTCTTTTATTGGCCATAGAGGACCTGCATGCTTTCTTTTGGCTATAGAAGACATAATGGTGTTATTTTGATCATAGAGAACCTGAAGGCCTTCCACTGGCCATAGAGGACCTAAAGGTCTTCTATTGACCATGGAGGATCTGAAGGTCTTCTATTGTCCATATAGGAACTGATGGCCTTCTATTTCCCATAGAGGACCTGAAGGTCTTCTATTGACCATAGAGGACCTGAAGGTCTTCTCTTGGCCATAGAGGACCTGAAGGTCTTCTCTTGGCCATAGAGGACCTGAAGGTCTTCTCTTGGCCATAGAGGACCTGAAGGTCTTCTCTTGGCCATAGAGACCTGAAGGTCTTCTCTTGGCCATAGAGGACCTGAAGGTCTTCTCTTGACCATAGAGGACCTGAAGGTCTTCTATTGGCCATAGAGGACCTGAAGGTCTTCTATTGCAAAAGAGGACCTGAAGGTCTTCTATTGCCCAAGAGGACCTGAAAGCCTTCTATTACCTATAGAGGAAGGTCTTTATCTATTAGCCGTAGAGGGGTAGGAGATCTTCTATTGGTTATAGAGGACCTGAAAGCTTTCTATTGGTCATTGAGGACCTGAAGGTTGTATATTGGCCATAGAGGACTTGAATATCTTCTATTGGTCATAGAGGACTTTTATCTGCCCCACAGGACCTAAATGTCTTCTGTTGGCCATAGAGGACATGAAGGTCTTTTATTTCGCAGAGACGACCTGGAGGTCTTCTATTGGCCCTGAAGGTCTTCTGTTGGTCATAGAGGAGCTGAATATCTTCTGTTTAATTTAAGATACAGTGAGGCCTCATATTTACTATGGAGTGCCCCTAGTTTCTTAAGAATATATTTCCTACATGAGTACTTGAGATCTCCTATTTTCCCTAAAAGACCTTAAGGCATCATAGGCTTTGAAATCTTTTATTTCCTTTATGTCCTCCTTAGGACCTTAAAAGACTTCGTATTTCTTCCTTCGGTGTTGTTTTCTATTCTGTACTGCAGACCCTGAATTGTCTTCCATTGGAGTCGTTCTTTTTTCTTAGATGACTTGGAGGTGTTTTACAGTTCGTAGAAGACCTTTACGTCTTCTTCTGTCCATAGAAGTCCTGCAGGTCTTCCATTGTGTCCTTATGAAATGCACTGTTCCCCTCCGCCCATATGTCAAACATTTATGCCCACACATGCCGGTATGGGCAAGCCTTTGAATTATTAAAATATGTGTATGTGTGTGTGTTCGCTTTCTCTCTGAAGTAGTTCCTTTAGTCTTCCAGTTGTGTTTTTTTCCTTCTACTATTTGAACAAAAATTGTTGTGGTAATTATGCAAAAGGTGATTGTCCTACCCAAGCCAAACACTGTAGCTACAAAAAAACGCAACGACAGGGACAACAAAAAAAAAAAAACCCGGCAAAAAAAGAATTGCAGCAGAAATTAAAAACAACAATAACAGAGAGAGAGCCCGAGAAGAAATGCACAAAAATACAACAACATAAGGAGAAGAAGCAAAAAAAAAAACAGAAAATCTCGGCAAGGAAAAGCTCTTAGTCTTCATAAAATAATCGAGGAAAAAACAACAACTACAGCAGCATCAACAAAAGAGGGTTGGAACTGCATTGGACCAGGGAACTCCTCACTTGGCATTATTATTATTATGCAACCGTCAAAAAAAATCCTTAAATTAAGAGAAGCGAGAACACCGAAAAATAAAAGAAAAACTCCCCTCGCCAAATTCTGAGGAGTACCCTTCGTTTCGTTTGTCATGATGCAATTTTTGTCGTTGTTTTTGTTGTTATTTTCTACTACTACTTCTTCTTCTTCCGCAGTGTTCTTCTTTAGATGGGCTTTGTTTCGTTCGGTTTGCTGCACTCACTACGAAATGCATATGAGCAACAGCGCTGGAGAAAAACGAAAATAACTACGGCGGCGGCAGCGGCAGCATTAAGAGGAGAAACACAAACAACGCCGACCAAAAAACGACAATGACAAGCAACCTCATCATCGACAAGAATAACATGGGCCAATGGAGGGACTGGGCTGAGCAGTGGCCTGAAAATAACATCAAGGAGTGCAGCAGGAGTTGAGTTGCGGGGCTGGTAGCAGGGGGGCCATAGCTATAATGAATTTTATATTTACTGCAAAAAGTCAATTTTAAACATTAAAATTTAATTCACTTGAGTTGTTCGGAAAAGGAACAGCAGCAGCAACAACGGCAACGACGTTGCAACTCTTCGACATTCGTTGCAAGTCCTTGATATGTTGTTCCCTATTGGGACCCTGTGTGTACTTGCCTGGCCTTTTACATTTGATGTTCTTTTTATATTTGTTCGCTCTCCCTCTCACTCCCTCTCTCCTTTTCTCTCTTCCACTCTTTTGAGCCAGACTATGAACATTTGAATGTAATGACTGCCATTTGAATTTGCAACATGCAGCGTGCCCTCATGCCCCTCCTCACACTTGGTAGGACCTCTCCTCCACTGGCCCTGCATGTGTTTGGCTGTAATTCCGTTTTCAATGTATTTGTGTTTAGAGTATTTTAATACATTCAAGCATATCCTTCCGTTTCAATTGACAATAGTATGATGTTGCCAGGGGTAAAGGAGGCAGATGGAGGGCAACCTTAGTGCCGCACGAGCACGTGAGAAAGCTTTTAGCTAATTTTTATCTATCTCAAAAGAAACGATGATTGCTTCTTTGGCCCCTTCAAAGTGGGGATGATAAAGCGTTCCTCTGTGTACTTTGTGTGCTTCCCTCTTAGTGGCACTGCAACTGGAATTACTTTCGTTGTTTTTGTAATTCCATTGAAAAAAAGCTAAAACGAGAGAAAAGACAGCGGGCAAACGTGCTGATTTCTGGATTTTCTATTCCCATCATCTACGGCTGTTACGGTACTTTAGTACCGGCATAAAGTGCTGCATTTGCAATGCAGCTCATATCGTACAGGGGCAATAAATTTAACATCACTTTTATCATTTTATTATGCTTTGAATATCTGGGGCTGGCCATTATGTCAGCCCCCCACCCCTCCCTACGCTTGAAAGTCAAACCCTTGCCAGCCCATATCTTTCATTGAATTGGTGTTTCAACACTTATGCATAGCTGATAAACAGTAATGCAACAAAACGCTTAAAAAGAAGTTCATGGAAGGTAGAAGGTTTGCAATGCAGTTTTATATTCCGTAAAGCACTTCCTCCAAAACTACTATGCGCAAAAAGGGGTCCACAATAGCAAGCGATAGCCTTTCAGGTCTTTTATAACGGATAGGGGGCCTAAAGTTCCTCTAAGGAAAATGAGAATTCACGGCCTTCTTCAGCAAATAGGAGACCTAAAAGTCTTATATTGCTAATAGGACATCTGCAGGCCATCTATTGCCCATAGGAGAACTCAAGGTCTCCAATTAGAAATATAAGACCGATTGAAGACCTTGTGGTTTAGAAATAGGAGACCTCAAGATCTTCTATTGGAAACGAAAACCTAAGGTCTTCTATTGGACATTAGAGACCTCAAGCTCTCCTATTACAAATATTGCAAGTGGGATACCTCAAATGACAAATAGAAAATCTCCAGCTCTCCTATGGCAAACAGGAGATCTCAAGCTCTCCCATAGCAAACAAGAGACATCTTGCTCTCCAATTGCAAATAGGGGATTTCAGGAACTCTTCTATTTGCAATGGTTCTCCTCTGGCAAAAAGGAGACCTTTAACTCCTAACAAAAAGGAGACCTAAAGGTTACAAAAAGCAGACCACAAGCTCCACTTTGGCAAATAGGAGATCTTAAACTTTCCTTAAGAGACCAAGCTGTACTATGGCAAATGGGAGACCTCATGCTCTCTCATCGCAAATGGGAGACCTCAAGTTCTCCCATCGCAAATGGGAGACCTCAAGTTCTCCCATCGCAAATGGGAGACCTCAAGTTCTCCCATGGCAAATAGGAGACCTCAAGTTCTCCCATGGCAAATAGGAGACCTCAAGTTCTCTCATGGCAAAAAGCTCTCCCATTTCAAATAGGAGACCTCAAGCTCTCCCATGGCAAATAGGAGACCTCAAGCTCTCCCATGGTAAAAAGCAGAGCTCGAGTTTTCCTATGTCAAATAGGGAACCTCAAACTTTCCTATGGCACCTATGGCAAAAAGTAAACCTTAATGTCTCCTATGGCTGATAGGAAACCTCAAGCTCTCCTATGGAAAATAGGAACCCTCAAGTTCTCCCATGGCAAATAGGAGACCTCAAGTTCTCTCATGGCAAAAAGCTCTCCCATGGCAAATAGGAACCCTCAAGCTCTCCCATGGTAAAAAGCAGAGCTCGAGTTTTCCTATGTCAAATAGGGAACCTCAAACTTTCCTATGGCACCTATGGCAAAAAGTAAACCTTAATGTCTCCTATGGCTGATAGGAAACCTCAAGCTCTCCTATGGAAAATAGGAACCCTCAAGCTCTCCTAGGCAAATGGGAGACCACATGAGCTCGCCTGTGGGAAATAGTGGACCTCAAGCTTCCCTATTTCAAATAGGATACCTTAAGCTTCCCTATTGCAAATAGGACACCTAAAGCATTCCTAGTAAAGCAAATAGGAGACCTCATGAACCCTTCTGTGACAAATAGGATACATCAAGCTCTCCTATGACAAAAAGGAGACCTTTAAGTTCTCTTATGACAAATAGGAGACCTCAAGCTCTCCTTTGACAAATTGGAGAACACATTAGCTCTCCTTTGGCAAAAATGATACCTTATGAGCTCTCCTATGGTAAATAGGAGAGCTCTTCTATGGCAAATAGGATACCTTAAGACCTCTCCTATGGAAAATACGAGACCTTAAGAGCTCTCCTATAGCAAATAGCTTTCATAGGTTTCCATTGCCTTTAGGTCTTCTATTTATATCCGTTTTTTTTTTCCAGAATTTGGTATATCTGATATTGCAACTTAATTCTCAAAGGCTCATGTGTCAATTTCGTTTTCTCCCACCTCTTTGTTTGACAAACCACCCTCCCACCTCTGAACCAAGCACATGGCCGTCATGCATATTTGGTTTTAACTGTTTTTAGCATTTAATTGAAGCTGTTATATTTGTAATCGTTGTTATTGCTGTTGCTGTTGTTGTCATCGTTTTGCCAGTGTCAGTATTTTGCGGGTAAAATGTCGAAACAATTTCACACATTTCCACAAGGCTCGAGCAGCAAAGCATATCATCGTCATCATCATAGTTTTTTGTGGTTTCTCTCACAGGCTAGGCCAGGCCAGGCATTGCAATTTCATATTTAAATAATGCATTCATGATCACTTTTTTCCGTTTTTCTCTCTTTCTATTCCACAGATACTTCGTGACATACGCAAGGGTTTACTGCAAATGGGCCGGGAAGGCAAAATAGGTAAGTGTTGGTTGTTGATTTTTTTCTCTCTCTCTGAAAAGCAATAAAAATAAAATGGAAAAATATTTTATTGCAAATAATGGCATAGCACTGGTGGTGTTGATATTTTTATAAATTTATTTACGTTTTTTCCGTTTTTTGCTCTTTGGTGTTTTTTGGTTTGCAGATGACACCTACATGTACGATGATGCTTTGCGAAGTGGTCCCCACTATGCTGTTAGTGGTATCCATCCCCAGGGTCATTGGTACGATGAACCTCCCTATGAAAGTGATCCAGATGATTTCCTGATGTCAGGACTCAATTATGGGCCAGCGGCCACAATACAGGTGTGTATCAGAGTGTGTGTGTGTGTGTGAACAACGAAAAATGTTTACCAAACAACAAAACCTTTAAATTGCTCTTTAATTTCTCTTCTACACGGAACTATCACAGCGCATTAGTAAACTATCTGAATATCTTGACTCCCAATGCCACCCACCGACTCACTCATTAACTTCAGCCTACTGCTGCTACCTGGCATATCCTGCCACTAATTGATGCCTTGCTTCATTTAACATTTAGCAGTGAACTCTTCGGCAGCGAGTCATTTACCGAGTAGCTGAGATGTCATTGAACTTTGTTGACCCCTTTCGGATGCCCAAAGAATGCAAAATAATGACTCGTTTCGTGTGTTCAATACCCACATTGACCAAGATCCCAAGGGCTATTTGTGGTGCTCTACCAAAAATGTACTTTTTTCATTTTTTGGGTGGTGCTTCAATGCAATTGCCTCACATATGCAGGGAGCAGTAGGGCAGAAGACGATATCATTGGTTACCAAGAATACCCTTTTTTGGGGCACATTACCTAGAAAAGTTTGGGATGGTCGTTGTGAGGAAACACTCCCTTACATTCATGGAATTTCGTATGCAGAATCCTAAAGGAAAAAAACAAAGCGGGATTTTTAAGCAGAATTTGAGGAATTTAGAAAGAATATGAAATATGAAAAGGGAAACTAAAAAATTAAGTCTTCTAGATAGCATTCGATCACACATCGGATGCTCATAAATAGGTAGTTCATATCTTATCGATAGCTTCTCCAATAACTCATCGATAATTTATTGGATGCTCGTTGATAGCTTGTGGATAGTACGTCCATATTTTATCGATAGTTCATCCATAGCTCGATTATAAGTGATAGATGGTGCGTGGAAAGCTTGTGAATAATGGCTCATCCTTTGATAATGGCTAATTATTTTATTGCTCATCGATATGTCATCAGCAACTTGACAGTTCGTCAATAGCTCGATTATATGTAATCGATATCTCCTCGTTATTTATCTATAGCAATATTTAATCTAAAACTCATCGATATCTCAACTAAGGCTCATTGATAGCTGTTTGATAATTTAACGATATTATGTCGATAGCTCAATGATAGTTTGTCTAAACCCTTCGATTGCCCCTCAATATCTAATCGATATCTCATGGATAGCCGATTTTTCATGGTTTAGAGCTTCTCGATAGTTCGTCAATACCTCATGGATAAATTTTGGATAGTTTATCGATAGTATATCTTTAGCTCAAGTTCTCCTGTAGCGAATAGGAGACCTCAAGCTCTTCTATGACAAGCTCACCTATGGCAAATGGGAGACCTAAAGCTCATGTATGACAAAAAACAGATATCAAACTCCCATATTGCAAATATGAGACTTCAAGCTCTCTCCTATGGCAAATAGGAGACATCAAGCACTTCCATAAAAATAAGAAATCTCAAGCACTCCCATAGCAAATAAGAGACCTCAAGCACCTCTTATAGCAAATAGGTTACTTCAGAATCTTCCATAGCAAATAGGTTACTTCAGGAACTCTCCTAATGCAAAAAGGAGTCCTTAAGAACTCTCCTATTGCAAAAAGGAGACCGCAAGAACTCTCCTGTGGCAAATAGGAGACCTCAAGGTCTTATAAAGCTAATGGGAGACATCAAGCTCTCCTGTGGCAAATAGAAGACCTCAAGCTCTCCAATTGGCATATATTAAACCTCAAGTTCTCCCATAGCAAATAGGAGACCTCAATCTCTGTTACTGGAAAATCAGGAAACCTCAAGCTCTCCTATGACAAATAGGAGACCTTAAGCTCTCCTATACAAATAGGAGACCTCAAACTCAAATATGCTCCCCGGTAGTTAATCGATTGACAACAAAAGCTGGTCGATTGCTCCTCGATACATATAGATAGATATAACATATCGATAGCTCATTTGTGGCTCATCGATAGTTCGTCGATTGCTAATCAATTGCTTGTCTATAGAGTTTAGATTGATCGTTCCTAACTCATCGATATTATATCGATAGCTTGTAGATGGTTCATCGATAGATGTGATAAAAGCTATTTGAAAGCTTCTAGATAGTTCGTAAGTAGCCCAACGTTTGGTCATCGATATTTTTGTTTAAAGCTTGAAGATAGTTTTTCGATATACTTCTAGTGCTTAGCTTATCGATAGTTCGACGATTGCTAATTAATAGATCGTTTATAGCTTATCGATTGCTTGTTCATAACTCGTCCATATCATTCCGATAGTTAAAGACAGTTCATCGATAGGTGTGATAAAAGCTGCTTGATATCTTCTCGATAGTTTGTCAATAGCCCACCGCTAGATCATCGATATTTTTTTCGTACCTTACCGATAATTTTTCGATATTCTATCGAATATTCTATATAAAATCGCGAAAACTCATCGAAAACGTAACTCAACATCAATGTATTGAAGCTTGTCAATAACTCATTGACAGTCTCATAGATTGCTCATTAAAAATTCATCGATAACATTTCGGTTGTAATTTGATAACATTGATATATTATCGATTGCTTATCAACAGCTTATCGATGTGTTATCGATAGCTCGTAAATTTCTTATTGCTAATCCATCGTTAGCTTATCAATTGCTTATTGATATCTCATTGATGACGCGTTGAAAGCCCTCCGAATGCACATCAAAACCCCATCCATGTTTCATTCATAGCTATTCGATATCGATAACATTGGAAGTTTATCGACGTCTCATCGATAATCCGCTGGTGGATAGATCATGAATAGCTCGTCGATACCTCCTCGATAAAGCATTCATAACTTGTCGATAATTCATATACAGCTCATCGATTGTTTACCGATAAGTCATCGATATCTAATTTATAGTTCATATTGATATTTAGTAATCTAATGTAATGTCAGATTATGAATTTATCATCGATAGCTCGCTAGTTGATAGATCGTAGATAGTTCGTCGATATATTACATCAACATTTCGTTGACTTTCATCGATAGCGCGTCGAAAGCCCATTTATAGCTCATCCATTCGTTGCTCATCGATAGCTTATCTGCTCCTCGTGATAGCTCATTAATATCGAAAACCTTGAAAGCTCGTATATTGCTCATTGATAGCTTGCTGGTCAATAAATCATCGATAGCACGCCTCAACGATAACTTAACGATATTTCATTTACAATTTACCGTTATCGATAACATTAATATATAACTCATCGATAGTGTACTGGCCGATAGATCATAGATACCTTATGTCTCATGGATAGCACGTCAACAGCTTGTCTGTAGCTTATCGATTGATCTTCGATAACTAATCGATATCTCATTCATAGTTCGCTTAATCTATAATATTTGTAGAATGCATATGTTCATTGATAGCTCGCTGTTCAATAAATTATCATCGGTTGTTCATTCATAGTTTACCGAGGATTATTTATAGCTTATCGAAAGATCGACGATAGGTCGCTGGGCAATACATTATCGATGACACAGGAATAGTTTACGACATTTTATTCATAATTCATTGTTATCGATAACATTAATAGATTATATATAACTCGTCGACAGTTTGCCGCCCAATAGATCATAGATAGCTGATGTATAGCTTATCGATTGTTCTTCGATAACTAATCGATATCCCATTCATAGTTCATCGTAATCTATAATATTCGTAGAATACATATTGGGCCATTGATAGCTCGATGCTCAATAGATTATCATCAAAATCCAATCCATTGCTCATTCTTAGTTTACTGAGGATTAGTAGTTACCTCATCGAACACTAAGCGATAGCTCGTCGAACTTCCATCTATAGCTTATCCCAAAATCGAGAAAAGATTGACAATAACCCGTGGGAAATTTATCGGATACCTTGTCGCTATCATCTGAAAAGCTCATTCGTATTTCATATGTAGCTCAGCGACAGGTCACAAATATTGTAACAATAGTTCTTCGATAGTATATCGATAATTGGTGAATATAACGACGATACCTTGGCTTTTTATAGACTTACTTTTTAGGTCTCCAGTTTTTTTTTTTACCTTTTTGTTAAAACCAGATTAAAATTAATTCGAAATGACACAGCAGTACGACCTGCTCCAACAACAAATTTCCAAATTTTCCTTTTAAAAAAATTGTAAAATTTTAAAAGAAAATCTCCCTGAAAATCCTGGGAAAAACATGTGTTTCAAATTGTTATGCTTCGCACAGAGCCACAATCAGACGATCAATGACTGCACTTTATTATACTTGTTATTCTATGCATGCATACATTGTAAGCCATATACATATAGCCATTTGTATTTAAGTGTGTGTGTGTGCGTAGCTGTGTGTGTGAGAATGCAACATATGTATGGATCATCTTGTATGCATTTTATGTGCCATTTACCAATAAAAATGTCATTCAACTAAATGTTTATTTTGTGGAAAAGTAATTCCCTGTCCCCTGTTTTTCTATCCCCTACGAAAAGTGTTTTGACAATCAGTTGGCATATATATGTGCGTGCATTTGTATGTGTATGGCCATATAAACTCCCTTGGCAATCTTATTTTGTTGCCGATCATCTTGGTCTTACATTTGTAATCCTTGGTGTGGTAGCTGGGTTTTGGGTTTTTTCCCCAATGGAATTAAGAAGTTTCTGTTTCGATTTTGAAAAAAATATGAAAATCCAAAAAGTCTCTGGAAAAAGTATGCACGCACACATTCTCACAACCAAGAAGAGTAATCCTAGAAGCCATTGCCCTTATGCCATCAGGCAAAAAGACATGTTGCAACTAAATGTTGCAGTCAATATAAAATGAAAGCTTATCATAGACACATGTGTAGTCAAGTGTTGGATGTCAGAAAAAAAGGTTAAATCCTGTTTTTTTATATAAGATATATGTGTGTGAGTGTGTGTGTGAGTGTGTGTGTGTGTGTGTAGAGTACATAAATAAAATAAAGTGCTAAATAAAGTAGAGTTTTTTTTTTTTTTTTTTTACAAAGATAAAGTATGATGGATTTGTTGTGCTTGCTTAAACTTCTAAAGGAAACAAAGTACTTGTATTGACATTTGTTAAATATTTTGTTTGGCTTGTTGTAATCGATTATGTTTTTTGTTTATCCTTCTTTTTCTCCTTTGCCTTGCAGGGTGGACGTGTACGTTACTCCTCGAATCGTGATAGCACCGGTGTCATTTCATTACGTTCAGCCGGTGATATTTCATTGCCACAACGAGCACCACCGCGAAGAGGTCTCATCTTACCTCAACAGCCACCAAATCCACCGACAATAATTCCTTTAACACATGCCAGGTAAGAGCTATATAAATACTTTACAAAAAAAAAAAAAAAAAAAAATACAATAACAATAACATCATAAAATCAACTCCTATGGAATGGGGGAATTATAACGCCTAGTCGTTTACGAGTATGGCCATCAATCTTTAGATGGATGGGAAAACAAAAAAATCAAAGGAGCTTATCAACGCTTTGTTGAAAATAATTCAAGTGTTACCCTTCACCTTCTTCTTAGGCTAGTCTACACATCATGTCAGAGACATATGTAAAGTGGATTTTTCAAATTTTTATTTTAGCAGTTTTGGGGCATACTTTTATGCGCCCTTCACATTTTTAAACAATGTAAAATGCAACGATTTGGATAATACTACTATTTATACCCTCCACCATAGTATGGAGGGTATACAGGGTTGCCCACATTCGACGGACCCATCTGGCAACCCCATAACTTTTGACAGAGATGTCACATCGCATACCGCGTTTGAAGCGTCAGTCCAAGCAGATTTTTACCATGAACCAATACACGCCACGCGAGCTCTCTGAAATAGTTGAAATTTACATTCAACAGAAGAATTCAATTGTGAAAAAAAAAATGTGAGAAGTGCGCCTTCTAAGAACACCATTAAGTGTTTATACGAAAAATTTTCGACTGGTAAGACTCTTTCTAATCCGAAGAGGGCATATAAAAGTCGACCAAGGAGATCGGCCGAGCCAGTGTTGAGAGGTCCCCAAGAACATCCCAAAAGCGCCGTTCTCAGCATTGATTTGCATTTGTTCCCGTACAAAATTCAATTGACACAAAGAATGTTGCCTGCGGACAAGCCTCGTCGATTGGAATGGGCCCAAAGCGCCCAAAGGTCCGTCGAATATGGACAACCCTGTATTAAGTTTGTCATTCCGTTTGTAACGCCTCGAAACATACATTTTAGACCCCACAAAGCATATATATATATTCTTGATCAGCATAAAATTCTATGTTGATTTAGCAATGTCCGTTCGTCTGAGGAAATCGCTCTAACTTCCAAACGAAATAAAGTAGGTTGTTAAAATTTTACTCAAATGTGTATTATGTCTGCAGGACTTTTGGTATTGAAGATGGGACATTTAGGTCCACGTCTTCGTACAGCCCCCATATAATGATACCTCCCTATTTTCAGTATTTCGGTGATTTAGGCTACATTATTCACCGGACATGTTTCAAATTTGGTATTTGAAGTCCGCAAAGGATACTACAGCCTATGACAGTGCAGTGCAGGTCCACGTCGTCGTATAGCCCCCATACAACGGTACATCCCGATATTCGGTATTTAAATGATTTTAGCGACATTATTTACCGGAATTGTTTTAAATTCGGTATTTGAAGTTCGTAATATATACAACACTCTAAGACAGAAAATTGTCTGTACATCCATATAACGGATCTGTGCTTCCGATATTAGGTGCAGCTTTTTTTGTTTAGTATAAATCGAATTTCAATTAGGGTTACCAATCTACTATTTTAATAAGAACATGTCGCACAAAGAGGTCGTTAGTTTCTGGCCACTAAAAGTTGATACAAAATAGTAATTCTACAAACGGAACTTAGTGATCAGAATAAATCAGAAATAATGCTGATAAACCGACACAAAGTCAAACGCCATCGAATGAAAGCTAAAAATCTCGGAAAACCATCAAATTTTTGAATAAGTTTAGATTTGTTCGAATTGGAACCTTTGGCACGAATTATGACCTTCAAACGGCCAATGAAACCACACTCTGCCCGAATGTTGTTTTGCGGTATTTTGGCCCATTGCCGACGAATCACTTGCTTAAGGTAATCGACACTTTGGTATTTTTTAGTACCAACCTTGCTTTCCAATATACTCCAGAAACAATAGTCCAACGGATCGGTATCCGGAGATTGTGGTGGCCATTGTGCACTGGAAATGAAGCGAGGAAACTCTGAGGTGGCGCGTGCTGAGTGCGATGGTGCTAAGTCCGGTTGGAATATCCAAGGTGTGTGGGCAAAATGTTTGCGTACCCAAGGCTTTAATACACCCTCCAGAATTTTTTCGCAATACTATTCGGAATTTATTCTGATGCCACGGCTGTTCCACGGAGTTCTGGTGGCCAACTGGAAGGTGCACATTTCCAGATGACCTCTTTGGCAAGTAAACACGATTATTTTGTTTGTTTACAAACTGCTGGACAACAAATTTTTTCTCATCGGTGAAACCCAAATTTGGCAGTTCAAGCAAAGCAACTCTTTAGCTTTTTTGAGTCTATTTTCTTTCAGTTGAGGTGTATGTTTTTGCACTTTTTGGAATTTCAATGGCTTGAACCCGAGCTTATTTTTCAATATTTGCCGAATGGAAGATTGCGATATGTTCAGCTGACGAGCGATTTTTCGGCCATTGCGAAGCGGGTTTCGATCAGGTCGCTTCTTTACTTTTCGAACCATTTCTGCTGATGTTGCTGTTCTTCGGCCCACTTCCTTGACGTCGAACTACGCTACCAGTGTCATGGTAACGAGCAATGTTACGAGACACAAAAGATTTATTCTCATTTAAATTCTGGAGTTCTCTAACGATAGCCACTTGTGGTTTTCCAGCCAAATATAAAGAAATCACACTATCACGCTTGAATTCCATCACGAATAACTTTTTTCTGGAAAATTCTCACCAACATGTCACTGGAATAATTTTAACAGCTGTCGGACGAGTGGTTTAGAAATGACAGTTTTTTTTCTTTCACCCTGTATTTTATATAGTGAACTTAAAACTTGAGAATTTCCAAGTTGTATACTTTTAAGTGTCATCTACATATTACGTATATATAATAGGAAATCCTTTTAATCCTTATGTTGTAATTACACAATTGCCAAATATTGTCTTTACAACATTTTTTATATTTTCTTCTTTTAGAGTTTACATTAAATATTGACAATTTACATTATGGAGTATTTACAATTTTATTTTAGTTTTTTGTCTTATAAATGTTTTTATATAGTTTGAGGCAAATTGAATGAGACACGTAAGACATAACATGTGTTTTAAGATTTAAATGGATTTTTTGTGTTTTTATAAAAAAAAAAAAACTGACAATAATTGAGTTGAAAGTTTGTGGTGAGAAGAAGATACTTTGTGGGGATTAGTGTAATGTAAAAAATAAAGGCATTAAATAATATCAAAAGCATAGTTTTAGGCATTTTAACTTTGAAATACATCAGGGGAAGACAACCAGTCGACAGAAGTAACACTTTTTCTACTTAATCTTCTTACAAGCCATCAGAGTATTAACCGGTGATTACATCAAAAATTAAATCTAATGTTTTGACAACATCCTGCAAAAGAAACCTTAAGGCCACTTTACACCCCATGTTGAAGTTATGTGTAAAATATATTTTTCATATAAATGATTATTTATATAGCATACTTTAAAGCGCGTTCAACAATTTTTAAACTAAAACGAATGCATTGCTAGAATTTTGAAATTTTGAACGAGAGTCAGTCTTGGTGCGAAGGCGTGAGATAAGATTGGTGTTTGGAAATTCGTAATAAAAGTTGCAATGAAATTTTAAATGAGAGTCAGGGATGGAAATTCGATCATTAAGGTTACGAAAAGTTCTAAAATGGTACTAAACATGAAATTTGGTATGAGAATTAAGGTTGGAAACTAAGTTTGATGTATAAAGGTGGTCTTGGAAATATGTTCTAAGTGTGCGAACTGTACTAAATTGTACTAAATTTTCAACAGTTTTATTTATAGTGAACAGATGAGGCTGCACTTTTGTATTGGGGTCCCCGTTTATGCTAGGTTTGTGATAAGTGGTGGTTCTGGAAATGTGTACTACAAATGCACGAAAAGTACTAAATAGTAATAATATTTGGTATTGGGTGAGCAGAGAGTGGCTGAATTCTGAAATTTTGTATTAGGGTCGCTGTTCATGTGTGGCCTGGACAAATGGAGATGGTTTCGGAAATGTGTACTATATTTGAAGGAAATGCAATGAATGGTATTATATGTTTGGTATTGGGATAGAAATAAAACTTGAGTTTTGATATTTAGATTATTGATGGTATCTCTGTTTAAGATTTTGCGCTGTTTTGTACAAAAAGTTTTAAATGGTTCTATGTTTACCACTGGGTAAAGGGATAGGGCTGGACTTCCGAAATTTGATATTGAGCTATTTGTTGGTAACTGGGATAGATATATGAAGATGGTTTTGGAAATGTGTCCTATGTTTGTTTGACATGGCACTAAATTTTGGTATTGGGTGAGGGAATAGGGAATCCTCAAATTTTATATTGAGGTCACTACTAGTATCTGGAATTAAGATATGGACGTGGTTTTGAAAATGTGTACTACAATTGTACGAACAATAATAAATGTTAATAATTTTGGTATTGGGTGAAGGGATGAAAGTGAAATTTGGGTCGCAATTTATGTGTAGCTTGGACATATGGAGGTGGTTTCGGAAATGTGTACTATATTTGTACGAAAGGTAATAAATGGTATTCTATGTTTGGTATTGGTTGAAGGTACTGAAACAAAATTTTTAGTTTTGATATTTAATATTTATTGAGTAATGATTTTTCAAATATCCTTCTTGGTAAATTTTGGTATAAAAGGTAAATATTTTCTTCATCATTCTTTCCGAAAAAAGTGAAAACTTAAATAGTAGGAAATATCTGAAAATTTAGTACAATGTATGAAGTATTAATTGTGCATATTAAGTATTAAGTATGCCTAATGCGAACTGTTGGAACGAACTTAAAATTTTAAGGACGGGCACTTGCTATTTAAATATACAGACTTATTTTTTAGAAATACTTTTCCAAAAAATCGACCGAAACGTAGAGTATTCCGAATCCTGTGTAAAGCGTGGGGAGTTCCAATGTTGTGTTGTCGCTCTAAAGAATGGTTTTATGTTTATAGAGGACAATTCATAGGTCCTCTGCGTAATGAGAGCATGTGAAAGGTTTATATATAATCGATATAAAAAATATATAATCGATTTACAGGAGAGCATCAAAAATCCGTTGGAATAATAATTCTTAAAAAAATATGTTCTTTCTATTTTAAAGAGCTTTTTTGGAGTACCAGCTTTAAAAGGACTTCAAACTGCAGGAGATTCATAGAAAGCTTTGAAAAGTACTATAGAAGTACTTTTAAAGATCTTCTCTCCATTGATTGCCAAAAGGTCCTTTATCCACACCTTGAAATTATGGTCTATTAAGCACGTTTCAAAAGTCTCAGGTCTACAGGGTGAGTTGAAAAAACTGCAACCAACTTCAGACTGCTGTCATTTCTAAACCACTCGTCCGACAGCTGCGGCTATCGTTAAAGCACTGCAGCATTTAAATGTAAATAAATCGTTTGTGTTTCGTACCTTCGCCCGTTACCGTGATACTGGTAGCATAGCCCGACGTCAAGGAAGTGGACGGAAGAAAACAGCAACAGTAGAAATGATTCGCAAAGTAAAGAAGCGACTTGATCAAAACCCGCGTCGCACTGGCCGAAAAATGGCTCGTGAACTGAACATATCGCAATATTCCACTCGGCAAATATTGAAAAATGAGCTCGGGGTAAAGCCATTAGAATTCGAAAAAGTACAAGGACTTACACCGCAACAGAAAGAAAATAGACTCAAAAGAGCTAAAGAGTTGCTTCGCTTGGGCGATTATGGTGAACTGCCGAATTTGGTTTTCTCCGACGAGAAAACATTCGTTATCCAGCATTTTGTACACAAACAAAATGATCGTTTTTACTTGCCAAAGTAGTCAGCTGAAAATGTGCATCTTCGGTTGGCCACCAGAACTTAAGCGACGACCATGGTGATGGTGTGGCATCAGAATAAATGCCGAATATTATACCGAAAATATTCTGGAGGGTGTATTAAAGCCTTGGGCCGCAGACCAAGGACATTCCAACAGGACTCAGCCTACATTGCACTCAGCGCGCGTCACAAAAGAGGTTCCTCGCTTCATTTCCAGCGCACAATGGCCATCAAAATCTCCGGATACCAATCCGTTGGACTATTGTGTCTGAAGTCTTTTGGAAAGCAAAGGTTGGCAAGCGTTTCGCCGGGAATGGGCCAAAATACCGCAGAGCAATAGTCGGGCAGCGTGTGACGGTTTCATTGGCCGTTTGAAGACCATTATTCGTGCTAAAGGTGACCAATTCGAACAAATCTAAACCTATTTTAAAATTTGATGCTTTTTCCGTCATTTTTTGTTTTTGTTCAATTAAATTAAAAAAAATATGGCGATTGACTTTGTTGTAGTTTTTTTATCTCACCCTGTATAGGTGGTATTTAAAAATTATTTCTGTCTTTAGAAGGCTATTAAGCGTTATCCGGTCTTTAAAACGCCTTTAAAGATGTTTATGGCTGTAATAGATATTTGAATCGTTTTATGTTCTAGAAGGCCTTTTAAATGTCTGGTAACAGGCCCTAAAAGTAATTTGTCGATTTCTTCCTATAGAAGTCCATTTAAATATATTATTTCTATATAAGATTTTGACGGAAGTTCTATCTGAAAAGTGGCTTCTGAAGGGTCTTTATATAGACCATGCGACATTTAAAAAGTCTTTCTGTTCAGGAAATCCCATTAAAAGTTCGTCTTTCAATAAAAGTCCTTTTAAAAGTCTTCTGCTTATAGAACGCTACAATTTATTTATGAAAGGTCCCTTATCATGGCCCTTAAAATTTCCCCTATAAACCCTTTAAAGTCCTTGTTCGCAATCTTAAAGTAGTAATTAATCATCTCTCTCTCTCTCTCTAAAACTTTATTTAACGACATTATAGTTGAGCTGTTGGCATTTGTTATTCTCATGGCGTTGTTCATCTACTGCCATACCTCCCCTAGTGTACTGTTGTTCCTTTTGCGAACAAGAAACGTGCAGATCCCGGTCTCTGTATCCCTGCGTGTTTGTGTATAAGTGAATTTTAAAGTTCTAACTTTTTTTTCGTGTTTGCTATCTATACGCATCATCACAACGAAACTAAATATAGTTTTGCTTTTCAATCCCTTGGAGAAGTAGTCATTGTTCCACTGGTCGTGTATCTCTCTATTAGTGTTCGTCGCTCATAGCCAGAGAATGAAATGGAAAGAATGAAAGTAAGAAAATGGTCGGTCGGTCGGTCGATTGGTGTGCGTGCGTGGCCAGGATGTTTGTAGTGGATATGATAGGAGGAAAAAACTTCATATCCTTTCATATAGGTGTTTTCTTCCGAATACTCGCATACCTAACTACATATGTGTGTGCGGTGTGTGACCGACCAACCATTCAGTCATCATTTCATTCCGTACATTCATTCATTCATTCATTCACTTTCCAAATGTGTACGTGCGTCTAAGTTTTAAATGATGTTATATTGCTACTCACTAACTGATGTTGGCGATGTTGTTGTTGTCATTGTTATTGTTGTTGCTGCTGTTGCGTGTAGTGTATTATTGTGTGTGTGAGTGTGTGTTTGTAAATTGCGTACGTGCTGAAATATCAAAAATGGAAACAATCAAATACATGGTTACCAAACAATCCACATAAAGTTGGCTGTAAAAAGTTATCAATGTCTGAACATCTTATACATGGTATTACACACACATACATATATACGAACACATACTCCTATACATATATGTGTATATTCTATACATGGTAAATATAAACACTCAAAGATATATTCATTGTTTGTATGGGAAATATATATATAGTTACATATGTCTATATGTATATACAACGCAATTCGATCTAAGCCCAAAACCAAACACAAATGAAAAGAGTTCGTTTCCCCCCCCCCCCCCCCCCCTTCGACACCCTTCCCCACCATCCACACAGTCACACAGTTTCAATAGCGTTAGCCGTAATAAATGTCGGCCACAACCATCGATTTTGTGTTTGTATAAATGTACATATGTATGATTGCGTTAAATATTGATACAATTTTTATTGTTATATTGTGGCATAGTTGTTGCTGTTTTGTCAGCTGTATATACATGTGTATATATATGTATGTGTGTGTATATGTTCGCTCGTTACATTTTCATTTCATTTACTCATATTTGCACAGTTCTCATTAGTTTAGATATTGTATGTCTTTCTGTCTATCGCTGAGACGGGTTAAAATGGTTGGGGATATAAATCGGCAATAGTGTTTGGGGGTGTGAAGTTGGGTTTTATAGTGCCACTTTTTTAAGGTTCTTGAAAAATTGCAAATTTTTAACATTACATGATATGACCGAATTTAAAAAATACAACCCTTTTTTAGAATTTAGTAAACTAAAAACTCTACCAAAAATCTGATGGCTAAAAATGGTATGGAGAAAAATTTCCTTTAATTTGAAGACTTCATCGATCTATAGATGAGTTCTGCGAATTCTCTGTCAATAAAAGGCTTATCAGAGGTCTTTAAAATATGTTCTCTCTATGGGAGCCCACCTTTTCACAGATGACAACTTCCATTGTACCCTGGTTCTAACAGGATTAATTGAGTCGCACATTTTTCTACATTTTTTGTTTACAATATTTTTCTGTTTATACCCTGCACTATTCTATAGAGGGTATATTAACTTTGTCATTCCGTTTGTAACTCCTCGAAATATTCATAATAGACCCTACAAAGTTTATATATTCTGAATCAGCGTAAAATTCTCAGACGATCTAGCGATTTCCATATGTCTGTCCGTCTTTCTGTTGTAATCACGATATCTTTCGGACGAATTCAGATAGAAGGCTAACATTGTGCATAAATGCATATTTTAGTTCGTAAAATGTCATGTCGGTCCACAATTTCGTATAGTCCCCATATAACGGTACCTCCCGATATTCGGAATTTTTATGATTTTTGCGACATTATTTCAAATTTCATATTTAAAGTTCGTAATAGGTACTACAGCCTATAAAAAAAATTTTTGTATGCAGGTCCACGTCTTATTAAAGCCCCCATATAACGGTACCTCCCGATATTCGGTATTTTAGTGATTTCAGCACATTATTCACCAGAATCGTTTAAATTTCGTATTGGGAGATCATAATGGTTACTACAACCTATGGAAAAAAATTGCATATGCCGGTCCACGTTTTCGTATATTCCCCATATTACGGCACCTCCCGATACTCGGTATTTTTTATGATTTGTGCGACATTTTTCACCGTAATTGTAACAAATTTCGTATTGGGAGATCTTAACGGGTAGTACAGTCTATGACAAAGAAAGTCGTATGTAGGTTCACGTTTTCGTATATCCTCCAATATTCGGTATTTTAATGATTTTAGCGACATTATTCACCAGAATTGTTTCAAATTTGGTATTTGAAGTTTGTAATGGGTACTACAGTACGAACAATTTCGTAAGCTGGTCCACGTCTTCGTATAGTCTCCATATAACAGTTTTTATTTAAGTGGTAGTTTCCTGAAGTTTTTTTTGAAATTTTCCAAAGTTTCCTCCAAATGGTGGAAGGTATTAAAAGTTCGGCCCGGCCGAACTTAGCTTCTTTTTTAGTTGTTTAAATTAAATAATTAAATACAAATACATTAATTATTAAATTAATAACTAGAACATGGGTTTTCGGAATTAATTTAACATTGAAAAGACATTGAGAAAATAACTGGAGTGCACGATAACTCTCGAAGGGATTATCCGATTTGATTCAAACTTATTAAATTTAGATCGAGTTAGGAAATGGTCAATATCGGCCCACTCCTTCTAGTGCCACCTTCTCAAAATTTTCAAAGAAAATATTTTACTGTATAGACAGTCTGATTGTTTTCAATTTGCACAAATCACAATCTTTTTATTAACCCATGGTCTAGTTTGAAGATGCAATATATCGGTCTACTCCTTCTGTTTCCTTCCCCACAAAGGGTCAAAATTTTGAATATTTATGAACCTCATAAAACGCGAAATTAACATCCAATTCCGTTTAGACATGACACGTCTCAATATTTTCATCAATACAAGATCTGTTATAAAGAAGGTAGATATCGGACCATTCCACAAAGGGTTACATTTTTGAATAACCTAAGTGATCATAAAATCCAAAATTCACACATCATAATGTTTTTATTAACCCATGGTCTGGTGTGAAGATTCAATATATCGCACTACTCCTTCTGGTACCTCCCCCACAAAGGGTCAAAATTTTTAATATTTATGAACCTCATAAAACGCGAAATTAACATCCGATTCCCTTTAGACATGACACGTCTCAATATTTTCATCAACACAAGATCTGCTAAAAAGAAGTTAGATGTCGGACCATTCTTTCTGATACCTTCCCTACAAAGGTTTTCATATTTGAATAACCTAAATGATCATAAAATCCGAAATAAGCACCCCGTTATCTTCAAAATTCACACATTACAATATTTTTATTAACCCAGGGTCTGGTGTGAAGATGCAATATATCGCTCCACTCCTTCTGGTATCTCTCCCACATAGGGTCAAATTTTTGAATATTTATGCGCCTCATAAAACGCGAAATTAACATCTGATTCCATTCAGACTTGATACATCTCAAAATATCCATCAACGCAAGATGTAAGGATGAAAGAGATCGGACCATTTCTTCTGGTAGCTCCCCCACATAGGGTCCAAGGTTTTTGAAAACAAAACGTTCAAAGAAAACGAAATAGGCATCCAATTCGCAAGATCTGTTTGAAGCTGAAATATATCTACCACCTCCTTCTGGTACTTCCACAACAAGGGGTCACAATTTCCAATGCCTTTATTTGTCATAACTTTTAAAACATGTCGGCGATTCCGCTTAACTTCATATATCTAAATATTTCTCTTAACCAGAAATCCTATATGAATATGTAATTCATCGGAATTTATGATTTCACATTTCGATTTCCTTAAAATTTTGCACATACCAATATTTTTATCTGTATTAGATGATGTATATTTCCACATTCGAAAAATTTGCACATATCTCATATAAAGTATGTGAAATACTCGATTAAGTCCAAATCTCTTACGTTGTAATATTTATAAAGGGTCAAAAGTTTTGAATAATTATAGCTCAAGGCTGGGGGTATACATCTGTCAAAAAAAAAAGCCGACTGATACTGTTTTACTTGTTTTCTTTTATTAAGCCTGACTATTTTGCAACAACTAAACAAAAATTATTTTTAAATTTCTTCCAACACAATCCTTTCATTTAATTATTTGAAACTTCAATTCCAATTTCTTAGCCCACTGTCCAGAGAGTATATTACTTTTTTCCAGATACTAATCGATTGTTAGTAGTAGTGGTGGTAGTGCTGCCACTTCTACACAGAGGGAATTGAAGTTTTTGCGAAAAAGTGTTGTCCTATTACTTCTGTGTGTGTTTGTTATCCGCAAATAGTACTACCAGAAGATGATGAGAAAAAAAAAAAAACACAAAATGAAACGTAAAACAGAAATGGGAAAAACGAACGAGTTAGGTAGCTAGGAGTTGTGCGTGCGTGCCTGCTTGCCTGCGTATCCTTGAGTGATTATGCCATTGTATGCGTGTTCACAATCCGAAATTGATGACTTGGAATGCTTTGGGATTATTATTGCCAATGATGCTGTTGTTGTTCTTTGCTGTTTCAAGTGCTCCATTTAGGGTTAGATGAGAATGCTATGAGTATTTTATTATTATTGTTGTTGTTGTTTGTTTGTTACTGCTGATGTTGGCTCCTTCAGCTGCTTTCACCTTTAAATGTTTCATAGTTAGCTGCTGATGATGATGCTCTTGTTTAGCAGTTTCCAATTGTGGGGGGAGTGGGGGCTGTTAACTAGGATGAGGGAATGTTTTTGCCAAGATAAGAACAACAATAATACATACTTTTACCATTGTTGTTCTTGTTGTCTGTTTGTCTGTCTGTTTTTGATTGGACATCCATTGAAGGGGGAGAATATACCAAAAATATAACAACTCCTCCTTGCTGCAAGGTAATTTATTTGGATTATTGGAATGCTGTTTAATCCTTTGATATCACCTTAACCTTTTTCTCGTTAGTATTTTTAATTCATTTTCCTTTTCTTCCGCCCCCTCCCCCATTCGATTTCATTCATTCATTTGATTTCTTTGATTGACCTGACACTTGGTCAAATGTTAAGATTGGCTTTGTTGGGATTTTTTTTGGGGCTGGAGGGAGAAGGCGATTTTCTTCCTGGCATTGACATGGATGGCATAACTGGCCGGGCTTGAGTTATTAGATAAAGTCAAATGAGAAGGCAGTGCTACGGAATGTTAAGGACATGATGTATTATGGACAATAACAAGGAATAAACAACAACAACAACAGCAGTTCTGTATTGTTGTTGCTGTTGTTTGTTATAAGCTTTTGTGTCTTGATAACTAACTCCCACCCCTTTGGGGGATAAATGCAGGGATATAAAAGTCGTTGTTGTTGCTGCTGTTGTTGTTTGATATCACTTCCTTCTTGTCTTGTCTATTTATTAGAGAAAAAGCAAGGGTCAAGTCGTCTAGGGTCATAGAAGTCGTTGTCTTTGCTTTTTTATTCGCCTCGTTGTTGCTGTTAGTATGTCCATGCTGTCCATGCTATGGCTGCCTGCCCTCCAGCCCGTTTCTGTCTGTGTTTGACATTTATTTTATTTACCAACCTGACAGCAATTTAAAAGTCAAATGACTGTCATTGTTATGCTACTTAAGTGGTCACTTTTGGGTTATCCGAAGGAAGCCAGCCCCTTCGCTCCCCCACCAAGGCAAAATAGAAATATCAATATTTATTGAAGCCAAACAATTCATTAAAGGATTACAGTGATTGAATGCTGTGAAAGAAGATGATGATGAATAGGAAGGAGTGGAACAGAGTGTGATTAGTGTTTTTATGAATTATGAATCCTTTTATGATTTTTTCAAATGAGAAAAAAGGATGGGAAGGAGATGGAAAGAAAAATTGTGGTACTATATCACGTCTTAAATTCCCAAGGGAATCTTTAAATATTGAAAGAGGTTTTTGTCCGAAACATGGATTAACTGAGGACCCCCACACTTCATAGTTCGGATGAATACTTTTTACCGATATTCAATTAATGAATTTAAAATCTCCTCTTTTTGGGGTATGGAATTTGTGTTTGGATTTAATCTTCGTTGTTAATTGAAATAATGAGGAGGTTGATTAAATCAGTAATTAAAATTATGACCTCCTTCGTAGTTAATGCAGATTATGGCCTTCTTTAGGGGGCGTATTAAATTGTAAATACTACCACATGCCAGATTTGGGATCGACTAATTCCTTCACTTTATAGATATGTGATATGTACTTATTTTTTGAAAATGTTGAAATGTTCGGAAGGTACCAGATTTAGTGAATCGAAGAATTCCAGAAGGAGTGGGTTGATAAATTCTATATTCACGTCAGACCTCTTGTTGAGTAAAATATTTATTTATATCAAGAATTGTTGACTTGTTTCGAAATAAATTGAGATTTATTATAAATGTTGGAATGTGTGAAATTTGAAGAGAATCGGATATTTATATTGTATTTTACGAGAGTTACAATTACCGTGCCGAGTGTGAAAGAAATCGAATGCTTATTTCGCGTTTTATGAGCTTCATGATTATTTAAAATTTTTACCCGCTGTGGGAGAGGAATCAGAAGGAGTGGTTAATCTGTTCTTCATAATGTTGGTAAAAATATTGAGATTTGTGAAATTTATAGACAATCGGACACTTTTTTCAAATTTTATTAGAGAAAGATTTTGACCCTTTGTGGGGTAGGTACTTGATGGAGTGGACCGTTATTGTCCATTTTCGCACGTGACCTACTGCTAAAATTATTAGGATTTGCAGAACTTGCACAAAATTGGACAATCCTTTCTTGTATTATATTGATAATTACTTTCTGTAAAAATGTTGACCGTTTTTGGGTCAGGTACCAGGAGTCGACCGATATTGCCCATCTCCGAACTCAATCTAGACTTCATAACAATATTATGATATACCAAGTTTGCACTAACACGGAATCTCCCTACTACCCAGACAAGCAGACGGACGGACACCCCTAGATCGACTCCACATGTCCTGAAACAGATTTAGTCCAAAGAGACCATAGAGTCTATAACTGTTATTTCGATGAGCCACGTTTTGGCCGTATCATATGACATATACCTTCTGTAGCCATATGGCTGAGAGTACACCTAACAAAAGGAACAACATTGGTTATTGAAAAAAAAAATTATCAAAAAACAAATATTATAAAAATACAGGATTAATTCTTGAATGATATTTAAAAAAAAATCCAAGTTGGATTCTTTAATGTCATTTTTAAAAATGTCCACTATTGGTTCTTGTATAATATTTTTAAAAAATACACAATTGATTCTTGAATAATATTTTTAAAAAATCCACGATTGATCCTTGAGTGATATTTTTATAAAACCTATTAAAAATATATCTAAAACAATTCACGATTGATCCTTAAATAATATATTAAAAAACTCCAAGATTGATACTTAAAATATTATATTTAAAAACTCCACGAATGATCCTTAAAAATTAGTCCTTGAAAAATATGTTTAAAAAATTCACTATTATTAAAAAATCCAAGATTATTGTCCTACAAGGCCTTGAAAAAATATGTTTAAAAAATTCAGGATTATTGTCCTGTTGGTCCTTGAAAAATATATCTAAGACATTTAGGATTATTGTCCCGTTGGTCCTTGTAAAAATATATTTAAAAATTCCGAGATTATTGTCCTGTTGGTTTTTGAAAGTATATATCTAAAAAATCCAGGATTATTGTCCTGTTGGTTCCTGAAAAAAATATTTAAAAAATTCACAATTACTGTCCTGTTGGTCCTTGAAAAATATATATTTAAAAAATCCACGATTATTGTCCTCTTAGTCCTTGAAAAATATGTTTAAAAACTTCACGATTATTGTCCTGTTGGCCCTTGAAAAAATCCACGTTTATTGCCTGTTAGTCCTTGAAAAAACAGGTTTAAAAATCCACGATTATTAAAAAATCTAATATTATTGTCTTGTTAGTCCTTAAAAAATATATTTAAAAAATGTACGATTATTGTACTCTTGGTCCTTGAAAAAATATATTAAAAAATTCGATATTAATGTCGCGATTAATATATCTAAAAAATCCAGGATTATTGTCTAGTTGGTTCCTGAAAAAATATATTTAAAAAATCCGCAAATACTGTCCTTTTGGTCCTTAAAAAATATATATTTAAAAATTCCACGATTATTGTTCTCTTAGTCCTTGAAAATATATTTGAAAACTTCACGATTATTGTCCTGTTAGCCCTTGAAAAAATATATATTTAAAAATTCCACGATTATTGTTCTCTTAGTCCTTGAAAATATATTTGAAAACTTCACGATTATTGTCCTGTTAGCCCTTGAAAAAATATATTGAAAAAATCCACGATTATGGTCTGTTAGTCCTTGAAAAAATTAGTTAAAAAAAATCCACGATTATTAAAAAATCTACGATTATTATCCTGTTAGTCCTTGAAAAATATATTTAAAAAATTTACGATTATTATACTGTTGGTCCTTTAAAAAATATATTAAAAAATTCGCGATTAATGTCCTATTGGTCCTTGAAAAATATATCTAAAAAATCCCGGATTATTGTCCTGTTGATCCTTGAAAAAATATCCACGATTATTGTCCTCTTGATTCATAAAAAATATGTTTAAAAACTCGACGATTAGTGTCGTGTTGATCTTTGAAAAAATCTATTTAAAAAATCCACGATTATTGTCCTGTTGATCCATTAAAAATATGTTAAAAAAACTCCACGATTTTTTCCAGCTGATCCTTAAAAATATTTGAAAAAAATTAATCCACGAATCTTGCTGGGTTTGTTATTGTTCCTTTGGTATTTGAAAAAATAGATTCAAAGAAAATACAGGATTATTGCTTTTTGATCCTTGGACAAATATATTTATAAAATCCAAAATTCTTGCCTGTTGGTCCTTGAAAAAAAAAAATATTTAAAAAAGCCATTGTTATAGCTCTGCTCTCTTTTTTTTTTTTTGAGTCATGGTTCATCTCCAAGTCAAGGAGTTGAATTAGAAACGTCATGGAAAGCCAATATAACACTGTTATCCAGGAAAATTGCAAGCATGATAGAGTATTAAATGTTTGCATGTAGGAATCTTCTTCAAAAGATATAACGGAGTTGATTTGATGTGAAAATTAGTTTTGGAAATACATTGATATGTTATGACCACTTTTCCTAGATTTTTTGTAAGCCGCGATTCCAATGCAAGAAAACATTTTCCCTAAAGTCCGCGAATTTTTATTTTGAAAAAATCCATTATTTTGTCATTGAAAAAAAAATTTACGAAAATTCTTATTGAATTATTGCTCTTGTAAATGAGTTATTAAATCCAAAATTAAAACTGTTTTGATAACTTATATAAATTCCGCATAAATTATTTTATATTAAAAATACCTAAAATACTTTCTTCTCAAAATTCATTTATTTTCATTTCCTCTCTCTTTTCTTTCTACTATTTCCAGATCCCATGACCGAGAAAGCGGTGATTATGCTGGCTCAATATCAGACCTCCAAAGTGTTACCTCCCGTCTCAGCACCGTATCGGTAAGTTGAAATTGAAATGAACGTCAGAATGCAGCACCTGCATTTCATGTTGTTGTTATTTATTATTTTCCACATTGTAAACTGTTCACCACCCACACTTTTCTGCTCTTTAAGTTTCCACAAAAAAAAAAAAAAAAAAAAAAAAAACGAAGAGAAAAACTCTACGAAAATTTATTTACGAATTAGATTAAATGTTAGCGTTAATACTGCACAAGTGCAAATAATCTGTAAACTTGCAACGTTGTTTGTCTGGTCCATGCTCAGAGGGGTTGTGGGTGTGTGTGAGTGTGTTCTTTTTTCGAAACAAAGTCGAAAACAAAAGATTGTTGGTTTCCAACCCAAACGTTGTGTGAGGATTGATGGTTGTACCACCACCATTGCCACTTTTGTATTTCGATCCTGGAATTGCCATTGCAGCGACGAAATTGATAAAGTGCACTTGAGCAAACAAACTTTTATTGTTGCCCGGCAATATTTTCTTTTCAGCTCAGCCAGTAGAATTTTTTTCAGCAGACTGGTTGGTTGGCTGTTTCGTTAGGTGTTTCAATGCGTCTGCATCAATTTTGCGACATTTGTTTTCTTTAGAGTCTGGCTGAAAATTTTAGATTTCCAAAACCTCTCTCTCCCTCTCCTGCCACGGCTCTCCCACACCAAATGTTTATTTTTGTTGCAAGCCGGCTACATTGTTGCTGCGATTTGTCCAAAAGCAAATTGTGTTTAGATTCTTTGTGAAAATATTCGCCCAAAATGCTTGCGGTGAAGCAGCAGACAACGCCACCATAAGATTACCGACCACCAATCTTTGCACATCATGCCATACATTGCCACACACCGCCACAAGTACACCGGTTCAATGAGTTGCAATGGTGGACTGACTAGCCGAACGAACCCAAGCCAGCGACCTCTGTTCGAGCAGCAACCACATTGGCAATGAAGTCACGTTTTGCGTTCGAATTTAATTGCGATTTAATGTGAATTCTGTGAACACAGACAATGAGTTTTAATTTGATTTGTGTGATGACCCCCAGGCCAAACCCTCCGGGCTTCGAGTCTTCATAAATGGCAAATGTTTATTTCTCTTTGCCTTTTGGGTTTGAGATTCAATCATTATCATCATCATCTTCATCATCCACAATGTCATTATTATCAATTCGTTTTCCATCATCAACGTCATCATTGCATTGCCTTGCATTTTCTTCCCGTTCTCATTCTTCTTTTGATTTCTCTTTCCAGATTAGTACCAATAATTGCACGGCTCGTTATCGTACTTTGAGTGGTGGCCTTGGTAATTCACCATCTCTGTCGCCCAGTCCCTCCTCCGATTATGAAGACATTGGCATTGGAGCACCCCGGGCCCTGCCACCAAGCCTGGCGGCAAAGGTTAAAAAGAACGGTGCCATTGCAACAAAGTCAAACACAATTAGCCAGAAAGCTACCATACATCATGTAAGTATTAGTGGCATGAAAGTGCAATTCCGTTTCTCTTTTTTGTTTTCCTTTTTTTTCGTGAGTCCTTGTACATCTCCAAGTCAAGGAGTTTAATTAGAAACGCCGTTGAATGGCAATAGAACGCACCATTGTCCAGGTAAATGTAATCAAACATGATAGGGTATTAAATGTTTGCATTGCAAAACAAGTTGTAGGACTTTCTAAGGCGAATGAGTAGAAGGAGCATGGCTGATTGATTGATGTCGAAAAGCAATTATGTAGATTTGGAAATAAATGAGTATGCTATGATAGTTATTTGCAAAAAAGGCTTTGAAGAAATACTTTTTTAAAAACTCCTCAATTTTAATAATCCCTGAAAAACATATTTTTTTTTAAATTAAAAAAAAATCCACGATGCAAATAAAATATTTTTTTTAATTTTTTTTTAAAATTTATATATTTAAATCGTAGAATTTTTAGCCCTATATTTTTTATTAAAAATTCCGTGAACTATATATGCCCCTTTCAACAATATCTTTAAAAAATCCACGAATAAAAAAGTCTATAAAAATATTTTTTTAAGTTTTCTTTTTTAAAAAACTACGACTCTAGCAGCTCCTACCAATACTATTTTTATTTTTAACTCACTATTAGACTATCAAAAATATTTCATTACAAAATCCATTACTATGTCATTCCTTAAGTTAAGTTAAACTTGGGGTCTACCGTTATGTGGGAGCTACTCCGAAATATACACAACACATATGAATTCCTGGCGTATATGTAGGAGTTTGACTTTTGATTTCTTCTAGGACCTATAGTAAAATTTTATAATAAATAATTGTACGGGATATTTTGGCAGGCTGCAACCACTTTTAAAGGGAGTTTTAGACAATATTTGGCCCGTCTAATTAGATTAAATTGTGATGTAAACTTTCAAACCGCCGATACACGATTTTCCCGTAATTATTGAATAAAAATTGAATTTTGTCTCACAGTGTAATAAAAAAATCAAGATTATAGCTCAGCTAACCAGGCCTCGGATCTCCTGCTAACAAAAATTATATGAAAACCCAGATTTAGGGACCAGATAGTAAATTAAAAAATACTAAGACTTGTAACGAAAATTGAAGATTAAATCTCACATAATATCTTAATAACAAGTAGTAAAAGAGACTATACGATTATATCTCAGATGTACCTTAGAAAAGATTCCTCAGATCTTTAAAAACCATGATTATAGCATAGGTAATCTGGAACAAATATTCTTAAAAAAATCCTCGATTAAAGCTCCGTTAGTCGTTTAAAAAATTTTAATTAAAAAATCCTCAATTTAGTCTAAATGGTTCTGAAATAAAAATTCTTAAAAATTACTTAAATAGTCACTGAGATTATAGCTCAAATATTTTTTAACAAAAAATACAGGGTGAGATCAAAAAACAAGGTCAAAGGTAATAATTTTTACATTTTTTTTTAAATTTCATTGAATGAAAGCAAAAAAAAACCAGTAAAGAAAGTCTTAAAGTCGGTCGGGGCCGACTTTATGATACCCTACACCACTTTGCTAATTTAGTAGAGCTGGGCACAACAATTAAAAGTTGTTATGGGAGAATTCAATCATACACGCTATGATTATAATTTAAAGTTCAAAAAACTAAATATGCCGAAGCATTTGTATCTTTTAAATTCGGACTTGTATTACCATTTGGTGCACAATTAATTTGAAATCGGATAAAAATATATATGGTAGCTATATCCAAATCTGAACCGATCTAGATAAAATTTGGCAAAGATATTTCTGAGCTGTATTTGATATATTTCCCTGAATATCGTTGTTACGGAGTGCATATTACGGTTGTGGGTAACAAATATAACAAATCGGATGAATAATATATATGGAAGCTATAGCTATATCTGAACCGATTTTCGCCAAATTTGACATACTAGCTTCTAGACTCAATTCGGTCGTAAGTGCCAAATTCCATCCCATTTGGACAAATATTAGACGTTTGGTGCACAAAAAAAAGTAAATCGGACGAAGTTATATATGGGAGCTATAACCAAATCTGAACCGATCTCGATAAAATTTAGCAAATGTATTTCTGAGCTGTATTTGATATATTTCCCCAAATATCGTTGTTGCATAGTGCATATTACGGCGGCGGTGGACAAAAATAACAAATCGGATGAACAATATATATGGGAGCTATAGCTATATCTGAACCGATTTCGATCAAATTGGCATACATATTTTCAGGCCTAATTTGGGTGTATATGCAAAATTCCATACAATTCGGGCTGATATTACACGTTTGGTGCACAATAAAAGGCAAATCGGACGAAGATATATATGGGAGCTATATCTAAATTTTGACCGATTATCTCCAATTTCAATAGGGTTCGTCCTTGGGCCAAACAAAAGATCTTTGCAAAATTTCATCTGGATCGGGCAATAAATGCGACCTGTACTTTGTTTACAAAAATACATGGACAGACGGACGGACAGACAGACGGACAGACGGACAGACGGACGGACAGACGGACGGACGGACGGACGGACGGACATGCATAAATCGACTCAGAATGTGATTCTATGCAGATCATCAAAAGGAACTATGGGTCTATCTCGTTTCCTTCTGCCTGTTACAAACAAATGCACAAAGACATAATACCCTGACCACCTTGTGGTGTAGGGTATAATTAATAGCATCAAATTCTAGAATAAGTTTAGATTTGTTCGAATTGTTCACCTTTGGTACGAATTATGGCCTTCAAACCGATAATGAAACCGTTACACGCTGTCCGAATGTTGCTCTGCGGTATTTTGGCCCAATCCCGGCGAAGCGCTTGCTTGAGGTGATCGACACTTTGGTAGTTTTTAGTGCCAACCTTGCTTTCCAAAATACTCCAGACACAATAGTCCAACGGATTGGTATCCGGAGACTTTGGTGGCCATTATGCGCTGAAAATGCAGCGAGGAACCTCATTTTGTAACCATTCTTGGGTAGCGCGTGATGACTGCGATGGTTCTGATTCCTTTTGGAAGGTCTGCGAACAAAGTGTTTGCGTGCCCAAGGCTTTAATACACCCACCAGAATGTTTTCGCGATAATATTTATGGCATTTATTCTGATGCCACGGTTGATTAATACGAGCGGAGAGCGACCATCGGCTGTTATGGTGGCCCATACCATCACCATGGCCGGCGCTTGAGTTCTGGTGGTCAACCGTAGGTGCACATTTCAGCTGACCTCTTTGGCAAGTAAACACGAACATTTTGTTTATTTAAAATCTGCTGGACAACGGCTGTTTTCTCATCGGTGAAAACCAAATTCGGCAGTTCACCACTTTCCGCCAAGCGAAGCAACTCTTTAGCTCTTTTGAGTCTATTTTCTTTCTGTTGCGGTGTAAGTTCCTGCACGTTTTGGGATTTCCGAGCTCATTTTTCAATATTTGCCAAATGGAATAATGCGAATGAATTATGAGCCATTTTTTGGCCAATGCGACAAGGGTTTCGATAAAGTCGCTTCTTTACTTTTCGAATCCTTTCTGCTGATGTTGCTGTTTTCTCTGTCCACTTCCTTGACGTCGCGCTACGCTACAAAATATTTATTCACATTAAAACGCTGGAGTACTCTAACGATAGCCACTTGAGGTTTTCCAGCCAAATAAAAAGAAATCACACTATCACGCTTGAATTCCATCACGAATAACTTTTTTTCTGGAAAATCCTCACCAAAACACTTTTGTACGCTTGTAAACAATATAATGAGCTGTCACTGGAATAATTTTAACAGATGTCGGACGAGTGGCTTAGAAATGTCAGCAGTCTGAAGTTGGTTTTTTTCATCTCACCATGTATAATGAGCTGTCACTGGTGTGGCTTAAAAATGACAGCAGTGTGAAGTTGGTTGCAGTTTTTTTATCTTACCCTTTATATAAAAAATCTGTAATTATAGGTTAAATAATCCTCCAACAAAAAATCTAATAATCCACGAGTATAGCTCAGAAAATTTTAAGATGAAAATTCTCTGAGGATCTAAGTTTTAAGTATAAATATCCCTGAAAGTTAATAAAATAAAAAATATGGCTTCTAATAAAACTTGTGATGCTCAGATAGCCAAAATAAATTTAAAATATACGATCATAGCTCTGATAGCCCTGGTAAGAATTTTTTTTTTTTTTTAATCTACTATTTTAGCTAAGCTAGAACGCTTTAAATACCCATGGCTGAGGCTCATATAGTCTTTTAACAAAAAATAAAAAAATAAACACTAATCAGTGTTTGTCCCTCAGAAAGTCCTTGAACAAAAATTATTAAAAATTACTGAAGTGTCTATAACTAATTTTAGACCTGCCAACTATTTAATACACCAAATTCAACTAAAATTTTCTTTATTTTTCTAGTCTACTTATCTTAGAAAATATTTATGATATCTCCTTAATAAAAAAATAATCTTCCAAAGTCTAGGATTCGAACTTCCTTTACCTATCCCAATAACCCCCGAGTTAATAAAAAATTCTCTCTGTTAGCTAACTTTAAGCCAACATGTCGAGTTGTTTTAGCCATTTTTGCTGAGTTTGTCTTGTAATTAAAAAAGATAAAACAAAGAATGTTTAGATCTGGACAATGGTGCGTTTATTTGACTTCGAAGTTGTTGCAACAAACCCAACCAACTAAAGACTTTGTTTGGAAAACATACTAACTTTTTTTCTGAAACTACTTTCTTTTTCGCCCCTTTTCTTTACGTTTTGATGTTTATTTCCAATAATCTCAAAAACACAACTTCCTGCCGTCGACTGCAATTCTTCTCATCAATTATGTTTGGATGCTCACCCACACACACACGCCCATACATGGACCAATAATTGACTGGTTGCTGCCGCTGCTGCTACTGTTGTTTTCCTTGGAATGCATTGCATCTGACTTGGACTTGGACGTTGGATATGTGGATGCTGTTTTTGCTAAATATTGCATGATTTTGATGGAATGCTTGCTGGTTTGCTATAAAACTTTCAACACCATCGCCAACATATCTCGAACACAACCATCACCACCATCAACAACAACTACAAAATTCACATCACTCAAATCGCTTCTTTTTGGACAATGTATTGCCTGGCATTCGGATGATGCCTTGGCCTTGCGCTTTTCTACGGCATCCTGTGATGACTGATGTCCATCCTGCCATCGCCATCGCCACTGCCACCTCGTGTTCGTGTATTTTATTTTATTGCAGACCAACGAAATGCGAAACTCGCAAAAGGAAATTGGCACATTTAATGAGAATGGAGTGCGAAACTTTGTTGCCACAAAAGATACTTCAAGGGATTTCAGCAATTCCCAAGATAATACCGACCGGGGCAGCATGAGCGATCAGGCCTTTGCATATTCGGCGAGTTCAGTGGAAAGTTTACCCAGTGCTTCCGGTTCAAGTAAGTAATTTTAGCTCTGTACTTCTAGTTATTGTAGTTGTTTTTTTTTCTTCATGGCTACAATTGTTCAAATGCTAGTTGCATCTATCTATCCAAATGGCCATCCATCCCACCAGCCATTCGTTCATACATATTTCAGTGTGTGTGTGAGAGAGAGTGGGTATGTATATTTTTTGGATTTACTTACTACCAAAGCGCATATCATCAGTTTAGTCTATTACCAAAAACAATTGTAATAGATGAATGGTTAGATGGATGGATGGGTGGTGTTGGGATGTGATCCCTCCACCCCTTTCCTCTCTCTCACTCCTTGGATTCCTGTTACAAACTGCCATAGACTTTTGGTTTTCCATAGCCGTTGCAACTAGTTTCATTGTCGATTTTGTTTTGTAAAGTTTGTATAAACATTGATGACGATACAAATGGATGGACGGACGGACGGACGGATGATGATACTGACTCTGTTTGTACAGACGGAACCAAGGATATCCTGTTGTTGTTTTTGCGTTAGTTTCAGTTTAAGTGGTTTTTTGGTTAAAACTGTGGAAATTTTGAAAACTTAATGAATTTTTAATATTCTTCCTGGAATGTTAAAGGCTTTTTGCATATCATCCTTTGCCACCCCTCTCGCACACACACACCCACACAAAGAGACACAGTGACTGTTTTGGCATTGCCCGAGTGTGGGGGGAGGGCGAATGTTTAAAATGCAATTGGTTTTGGCAACACAACACGTCCATACTTACGTATTCTGTGCACATGAAAAGGACAGTGTTTTCAAGGGTGGCATTAATGGTATACAGGAAGAAAGGTCCTGTATTTGCAACAGATTCAAAAATATTCCCGAAGTAGTCCTTCTAAAAATATTGCTAAAATATCCTTAATTATTAGTCTGAAAGTCCTTTGAAAAATGTCATTGGAAAATATTCTTTAAAAATACAGAAATGTGGTTTAAAAAGTCTTTAGGAAAATATTTTTAAAATCCTTTAAAAAATTAGTCTTGCATAACCACGATTATTGGTTTGACAATCCTTCAAAAATTGTTCATAAAAATGGTACATCAGTCCTTCGAAAAATATTCTTAAAAAATGTAAAGTCACTTTCTGTTGCTCCTTTGAAAATTATTCTTCAAAATCTACGATATTGGTTAGTCCTTCACAGTTATTGAACTGTTAGTCCTTAAAAAATTATTCATAAAAAATCCATTTGAAAAATACGGGATTTTTAATCTGTCTGTGCTTGGCAAATTATGTTTTAAAAAAGTCCACAATTATTGGACTGTTTGTCCTTTATAAAATATTCATTAAAAATCAACTTGAAAATATAGGATATTTTATATAACAGTCCTTTGCGAATTTTGTTTTAAAAATTCACGAGCATTGGCCTTTTGAATTTTTTTTTTATTAAAAAATCCACGATTTTTGATGAAGGTCCTGTATTTGCAACAGATTCAAAAATATTCCCGAAATAGTCCTTCTAAAAATATTGCTAAAATATCCTTAATTATTAGTCTGAAAGTCCTTTGAAAAATGTCATTGGAAAATATTCTTTAAAAATACAGAAATGTGGTTTAAAAAGTCTTTAGGAAAATATTTTTAAAATCCTTTAAAAATTAGTCTTGCATAACCACGATTATTGGTTTGACAATCCTTCAAAAATTGTTCATAAAAATGGTACATCAGTCCTTCGAAAAATATTCTTAAAAAATGTAAAGTCACTTTCTGTTGCTCCTTTGAAAATTATTCTTCAAAATCTACGATATTGGTTAGTCCTTCACAGTTATTGAACTGTTAGTCCTTAAAAAATTATTCATAAAAAATCCATTTTAAAAATACGGGATTTTTAATCTGTCTGTGCTTGGCAAATTATGTTTTAAAAAAGTCCACAATTATTGGACGTTTGTCCTTTATAAAATATTCATTAAAAATCAACTTGAAAATATAGGATATTTTATACAACAGTCCTTTGCGAATTTTGTTTTAAAAATTCACGAGCATTGGCCTTTTGGGCTTTTGAATTTTTTTTTATTAAAAAATCCACGATTTTTGATGTTCTAGTTCTAGTACTAGTTCTTCGTTGAATATTCCTTAAAATTTATAGATTATTAGTCAGATAATCCTTTGAAAATCATTTTTAAAACACAAATGATTTTTGCTTAGTAAGTCCTTTGAAAATAAATCTTAAGTATCCCTAATTATTTGTATTTTAGTCCCTCGAATAGTATTCTTGAAAAATCCTAGATTGCCTGTTAGGCCTTTGAAAATTGCTTTTAAGAAATCCACAATTGATGACATATTAATTCTTTGAAAATTATTCCTAAAATTTGGATTTTTGGTCTTAGCCTATTGGGAGAAAGTTTCTATAAAGTCACTCTTGTAGTCTATTAGTCCTTTAAAGATTATTTCAAAAATCCAAAATTGTCATTTTTTTAGTCCTTTCCAAAATCCACGATTTTTGGCTTGCTAGACCTTCGTGAAATAGTTCTTAAGGTTCTTGAGCATTTTTCGGAAAGTCCTGTAAAAAATATTTTTTAAAAAAACGAGTTTTGGTCTGCTAGTCCTTCGAGAAATAGTCCTTAAAAATTCTTGGAAATTAGTCAGATAGTCCTTTGAAAATTATTCTTTAAAAATCCACGATTTTTGGTCAGATATTCCTCCGTGAAATAGACCATGGAATTTCTCGATTATTAGTCATTTAGTCCTTTGAAAATTTTTATATTAAATAGTCCTTAAAAATATTTGCTTTTTATTCAAATAATAAATCAATCAAATAAACCACAACCATTTACATGTTAGTCCTTCGAGAAAAGTTATTAAAATATTCAGGGTTATTGGTCCGTTAAAGTTGTATGTTTGATAGTCCTTCAAAAAAACAGATTTTTAAACTATAGACAAATATTCGTCTGATAATCCTTTGAAAAATATTCATAAAAAAATCATATTTATTGGTGTGGAGTCCTTTCAAAATTATTCTTACTAAATCGACGAATATTGGTCTGAGAGTCCTTCGAATTGTTTTCTTATAAATCACGATTAGTGGTCAATTATTGAAAATTATTTCTAAAAGATCCAGGACTACTGGTCCTAGTCTCTGTTAATTCTTAAAAACTCTAGAATTATTGTTTATTTTGTCCTTTGAAAATTATCCTGAAAAATCTATTATTTTTGGTCACTTAATCCTTTGAAAATCCTCGATTTTTAACCTATTAGTAATAAAATCTTAATCCTAAAAATCTGTTAGCACTTTAAAAATTGTCCTTAAATAGTCCAAAAATGTTTACTTTTTCCTTGTTAATTTGTTTTATTAATATTTAGTACTTGAAAAATTGTTCATTAAAACGACTGTTCTTTAGAAAAAATCTTCCCAAAAATGCGTTTTTGGTCATTGGAAAAAATATAATTTAAACTTCGCGTTTGATCATTGAAGTAAAATACTTAAAAGTCTTAAAGTTTTATTTTTTACTTTTTGTACTTGAAAAAAAAAAAATTAAAATCTATATTTGGTCCTTATAAAAATTTGGTTTTTGGATTTTTTTTTAATAAAATCACTTTTGGTCCTTAGAAAAATATTTTTGAAAAATACAGATCTTGTGTCAGAAATCCTTAAAATCCAGCATTTGTCCAAATCTTGAAAAATCGACCTTCAAAAAAAGTATTCCTAAAAACCATGCTTGATCCTTGAAAAATATGTTGTTAAAATCCAGAATTGATCCTTTGAAGAATATTCTTAAAAAAAACCACGTTTGGTTTTTGAAACAAATATTCTTCAAAATTCTTAAATTTCAAAAATCCTTAAAATCCAATAATTGTCCAAATATCATTAAGAATCGACATCCTTGAAAAAAAAATTATAAAAAACCATGTGTGGTCCTTGGGAAAATCTTAAAAAAAATCATAATTTGATTCGTTTAAAAATATTCTCAAAAAAAAACGACGGTTAGTCCTTGAAGATAAAAATATCCACAAAATTAAAATTAAATGTGGGCCTTCAAGACAAGTATTCTTTAAACCTTACGCTGATCCTTGAAAAATATATTGTTAAAAATTTATATTTGATACTACAAAAATATTCCTAAAAAATCCACGTTTGGTCCTTGAAATAAACTACATTAAGTCCTTGAAACAAATATTCTTAAAACTCCGCGTTTGGTCTTCGGAATATATTTTATAAAATATCGACCTTTGATTCTTGGATAAGTCCTCCTTTGGGTTTTACAAAATAATTGTAAATTCCACGTTTTGTCATTGGATAAAATATCCTTTGGTTACAAAAATAAATATATCCTTCCACAATAATTCTATCTTTGATATGTTGAAAAAATATTCTTAAAAAAGTTTATAGCTCTGACTGTCTCTGAAAAAAACTTAAAATTAACTGTCTGCTTAGACAAAATATTCTTAAAATCAAATTTTGGCCATTGGAAAGTTAATATTTTCAAACAGTTATCTTTTGATCCATTGAAAAAATATTCTCAAAATTCAGTCTAGGACCTTGGAAATGAATAATCTAAAAAAATATAATTAGTTCCGTCCTTAGAGAGAAATATTCTGAAAATCTACATTTAGTCCTCGGAAAAGATATTCTTAAAAATCGACGTTGATTCCTGGAAAAAATTATTAAGAAAACCGCGTTGAAAAAAATTAAAAAAGAGACCATGAACAAAAATTGAGTTTTAAGAAGACAAATTTATCCTTGGACCCTCTTTCTGAAAACAATTGTAAAAAATCCAATGCTTGGTCCTTGGTAAATACATTAAACAGTTGGTATTCTGTTTGGAAAAATACATAAAAATCCAAGGTTGGTTCTTTAAAAAAAATATTCCTAAAAATCCTCATTTATAGCTCGGTTGATCCTTGAAAACATTTTCTTGAAAATTCACAATCATAGTCCTGCTTGTATTACCCACTGTGCTTTACCCATTCACCGCCTCCTTCCACCCCAAGCTGCTGCATACACGTTACGCTACACATGCAGATGGCCAACTATATCCTCGACCTGTATGCTCATAAAATCACCCTCTTCATTCACGTGTCTTTCGTGATGTCCCTTTTTGTTCCGAACAACTTAACATGATTGCTGGAATTAATGCTAAGAAGGAAATTGGTATCGCCAATGTCAGCCATGGTTGTTCAAGTTATAAAGGTTTGGGCAGGGGTTTTCCGTTTTCCCCGAAAAGAAAAAAAACGAAAAAGGATGAGGTCCGGAATTTGATGTACACTCTTTTGTATGAAACTCTATTAATGACGAAGAACAAGAACAACAAAGTTTGTCCTTCAAGTATTTTTCTTTTGAACAATTCAGTAGCAGTGGCAGCAGTCCAATGAATAAACGGGGAACAAGAGCAACGCACCAACAAGAACAACAACACTTGATATTTTGCGACAAAGCGCAGGATTCAAGTAAAAGTTGTTGCTTTGAAAAATTGATGAAAATTTATTTTACCGAAAAAAGAAAAAAACGCACTCTCACACACACACACACACCCTTCCCACACCCGCCACTTGTGATAAGAACAAAAAATTAATTAAAAATACTTAAAATATTTCTTGAACAAAGTTTTTCCAACTACAACTGTTGGCTTGCTTGCTTGCTGGTTGGATGGCTGTTGTTGGTGTCCTTTGCCCAAGGAGCAAAAGAAATTTCTCTTTTGCCATCCAGTTTTCGGATTTTCCTTTTTAATTTATTGTGTGTTCATTTATTTACTTGCAGGCACTCAGGCTTTAGTACGTCCAGGCAGTCCACAAAGTTCCATTTCGACCGATGATCGCATCTCGTTAGCAGCACCAATATGCAAAGCAAAAGCACTTGTCGATAGCATGGCAAATCCTTACGATAAGGATGCACTTAAATTTAAGGTGAGTATCAAAAATCAAAGACCAAAGGACCGTATCAAACGCCGCCAATGACACACCGAAAATTATAGAAAAAAAAAAGAAAGGAAGAAAAAAAAACAAGAATGATGACGGCATCGACGTCAATGTAAAGCAAACACGGCCATTGGAGGAAAAATGGTTAGATGGCTGGTTGGCTGGCTGACAGGATGTTGGCATGCTGTTGCTTTCAGTTCAGCTCTCAACACTCCATTGAGTCCAATGGCTGATGATGAATGGCTGTGCCTTTCAAAACTTAATGGCAAATGTTCCGGTAGATTTTGCTTTAAACATCTTTTCTTTACATTATGATGACACAAACATAAATTGTGCTTTGGTTGGCTTCCCGCGCGCCACCGTCCTCCATCGGCCCGCCATTCTTCTCATTTGACTTATTTGTGACACTTAAATCATTTTTTCTTTTTTGTGCGATTTTTTTGTTTGTGTTTTTGTTGTCGTTCATGCCATAAATAATTTGTCTTTTCATTTTCTTGTTCTTCTCTTTATTTTCCAGAAAGGTGACATAATAGAAGTGCTTTCAATGAACGCCTCTGGCATATGGAAGGGTCGTTGCCATGGCCGTGTGGGTCATTTTAAGTTTATCAATGTCGAAGTGTTGCCAGATCAGCGTTTGAAGCATTCGCACAGCAAAACCCTGACGGGTCTGGCTGGGAAGAGCATAAGCGCTGCCATGGGTATTGGCGGCAGGCATATGGCCAATGTAAATGGTCCACATTCGGTGGAGGATCTGTTGATGCGCATCGGTTTGAAGGAGTACACATCTGTATTCGTTTTAAATGGGTGAGTAAAAAGAAACGTGTTGCTATAAAAATGCAACCCTACAACTCAAATGTACTAAAACCAATATTAATTGTTAACGCGAGGTTAAACATATGACTTTAAACACTGAATTTCTTCTTTTCCGGTTTGTTAAACCTTCCTTCTTTTGTCAATAGTCGTAAGATACACACGTAATATTAATAAATATCTGAATTCAAACAACGAGTCTTTTTCTTGGCTTTGGTTCACGCATATTCCACATTGGGAATAAGATAACTCCAACAAAGGTTATGGGCCCAGAGATCCAAAGTACAAGACATTTTATTGTTTGAATTTTTTCGGTTTTATATTGTTTTATCCGGTGTTAAAAAACAAGGTTGAAGATGTCGAGCTCGATTGCAAGCATAGAAAAACTGAACGGAGAAAACTATGGATCCTGGTGTATACAGGTTAAGAGTTTACTTATCACGTTGGATCTTTGGAACACTGTGACAGAAGAGTGCCCTGGAAGCGATCCGGAGAAGGCCATTTGGTTAAGTAACGACAGGAAAGCCCTCGCCACAATTACCTTGTGTGTTAAGCCTAGTGAACTGATTCACATTAAAAATTCACTTACCGCAAAAAGTGCATGGAATACCTTAACCTCAATTTACATGGCATGTACAGCATCCAGAAAGGTTCAATTGTTCAAGAAACTGGTGCGGTTTAAATTTAAATCCAATGAGAAATTTGCTCCACAAATCAATGATTTTTGTTCCACCGTTGACGAGTTAAAAGAAATTGGAGTTCACTTAAATAAAGAACTTTTAAGTGTTTTGCTTCTTTGTTGTCTGCCAGATGAAATGGAGAATTTTGTTGTTGCCATAGAGTGTCGCGATACATTGCCGACATACGAGAATTTAATTTCAAAAATATTGGAAGAAGAAATTAGACAAGGAGATAAAAACACCTCACGTGTTTCTGAGAATATTTTTGCGGCGAATTCAAAATACGAACACAAAAGAAATAAAAATAACAACAAGAACTATAATGACAGTAGATGGAGTACGAATAAAAATGCCAGTGATGGAAGCAACAACGGTATGGCATACAACAACAACAACATAAAATGTTTTCGATGCGGGAGAAGAGGTCACATACGATCGCAGTGCAAAAAGAATGACAAAAGAGATGAAGATTATGCCTGTTGTTTATTTGAAGGTGATAATAACTTAAGAGAGTCGTGGGTAATGGACAGCGGCGCGACTTCGCACATGTGTAGGAATAAAGAGTTGTTTAACACATTAAGAGAAACCAAGCAGAGTATAATATTGGCGTCGGGAGAGACAATATTTGCTGATGGTGTTGGTGATATTATACTCAAAACTCAATTCTCAACTCTCACTTTACACAACGTATGGTATGTTCCCCAATTACACTCAAATTTTATCTCAATAGCTAAGGTGATCAAAGCTGGACTCTCAGTGCAATTTAAAGAAAACAAGGCGAGAATGATAGGTCAAGATAATAAAATAATATTGACAGCTGATTTGAATGGAGATATGTTTGTTGCGAATTTGAAAGCTAAGAGGAATAGAGAAAGCATTTATGCAGTAAATGATGATATTGTGACACGTAAATGGCATCAACGGTTCGGTCATATTAATATTCGCGATTTAAAAATGTTGTCGACGAAAAATATGATTAAAGGTCTACCGCCAATTAGTACCAAGAATATTAATTGTATGACGTGTGCAATGTGTAAGATATCGGCTGTTCCATACAAATCATACTCGAGTGTACAAAGTCAAACTGCTCTAGAACTAATTCACACTGATGTATGCGGGCCGATGGGAACTTCATCGTTAGGCGGGTCATCTTATTTCATTACATTTATCGATGATTACACAAGATATATATCAACGTATTTTCTTAAACGTAAGTCTGATGCATTTAAAGCATTCAGAGATTTTGCTGCGATTGCGGAGAAGCAGACAGGCCGCCAAATAAAAATAGTACGGAGTGATAATGGGTTGGAATATATCAACTCGGACTTTAAACAATACTTCTCATCCAAAGGTATTATTCATCAAACGACGGTTTGCTATTCCCCCCAACAAAATGGTGTGTCTGAGAGGGCGAATAGAACACTTTGTGAAATGGCTAGATGTTTGCTAGATGCTTCGAAGTTACCTGAAAGTTTATGGGGAGAAGCTATCAACACAGCAACATATTTGAGAAATAGGACTCCGACAAAAGTGCTTGATGATGTTACCCCTTTTGAAAAATGGTTTGGACATAAACCGTCGGTACATTATTTAAAGACATTTGGATGTGATGCTGTAGCTTTAAAGAAAGGTCCAAAACCAAAAGGTGGGAAATTTTTACCGAAGGGTATCAAATTGAAATTTGTTGGATATCAGAATTATACAAAAGGCTACAGACTGTACAACCACAATACCCGACAGATAGTTATAGCTAGAGATGTAATATTTTTTGAAGAGTCATTTGAAAAAATAATTGATATTGAGGAAGAAGAATGTAATTCATTCTGTACTGAAATATTAAAACCTCTAACAACAATGCAGAACAAAGAGAACAATTTAATGGAAATTTCACGTGAAGATAATCCAGAAATAATTTCGGAGGGAGACAGAATTCCCGAAACAAATAACACAGCGAACAACACGGATAGCGAAACGGATAGAGATGAAACAATAATTGTGGAAAATAAGAGGAAGCGCGGAAGGCCAAAAATTGTTAGAGCTGGTAATACAGGCAGACCGAGAAAAGTATATTGCATGGAGAGCGGGCCAGAAATGCTTAATTCAATTATAGAAAATCCAGAAACTGTGAATGATGCTTTATGTTCGGAAAATGCTGAAATGTGGAAGAAGGCTATGTCTGTTGAATATGATAATTTAATGAAAAACAAAACATGGGATCTCGTGGAAAGACCTGTTAATAAAAATGTAATCGGGTGCAAGTGGGTATTTGCAGTAAAACAAAGACCAGATGGATCGATCGAAAAATATAAGGCGCGTTTGGTAGCTCTCGGTTGCTCACAAAAATATAACGTCGATTATCAGGAAACGTTTGCACCTGTAGCAAGACATTCTGTAATAAGATTATTGTTGGCGTTGGCAGCCCATCATAATATGTATGTAAATCATATTGATATAACATCAGCTTACCTAAATGGTAATATAAAAGAAGAGGTTTATATGAAACAACCCTTAATGTTTGAAGACAAAGATCGTCCGAATGCTGTCTGTAGGCTCAGAAAAACTTTATATGGATTGAAACAAGCTGGACGTGAATGGAATAAGAGAATAAATGATATTTTGATTGAAATGGGATTTGTGAGATGTAAGTCGGACACATGTGTCTACGTATTAAGGAAAGACGGTTGTATAAGCTATATAGCAATTTATGTCGATGATATGCTGCTGGCATCTTCGTGCAAGTCTGAAATAAATAACATCGTTAGACATCTCAATAAGCATGTTGAAGCTATTGATCGTGGGCCTATATCGTTTTATTTGGGAATGGAAATAATAAGGAACGGATTAACTGGAGACATATCCATTCATCAAAAGAAATATACTGAAGAAGTACTTGAGCGATGGGGTATGGCTGAATGTAAACCAGCGGCAACACCTTGGGTAAACGGAAGTATCTTAAAAAAATGTGAAAAACAGTGCGATGATTTGGAGACTAAGGACTTTCAAAGCCTGATCGGAGCATTAATGTATTTGGCTGTAATATCGAGACCAGACCTTATTCACGTGGTGTCCAAACTTTCACAATTTAACACACACCCGCACAAAGAGCACATGCAAGCCGCTAAACACATCCTGAGATACTTGAAAAGCTCTGTGGAAAGTAAGATTACATATACAAGTAAAATTAAAAGTTTTGAATGTTTTACAGACGCTGATTGGGGAAACGACGTAAATGACCGTAAGTCGTTCTCAGGACATGTCCTATTTTTATGTGGAGGACCCATAGCCTGGCAATCTAGTAAACAGCCTGTAGTGGCGTTGAGTACCATGGAAGCTGAGTACATTGCTCTTTGCCAAGGTGCTAAAGAAGTCGTGTTTCATCGTGGATTATTAAAAGAAATGGGTTTTGCAGATTATGTTGTGCATCCTACTAAAATTTACTGCGATAATCAGGGAGCGCAATTTATGGTCAAAAACCCAACCGTACAGAAGAAGAGTAAACATATTGATATACGTTACCACTACATACGGGACAAGTATGAAGATAACGATATCGATGTCGAATATGTTGCTTCAGAAGAGAATGCGGCAGATCTTTTAACAAAACCTTTGAGTAAACAAAAACATATATATGGCTGTGGATTGTTACGAATGAAGATGTAATGATTTTGATTTAAATTTAGTATATTTGATTTGAGAGGGCGATTGTTGCTATAAAAATGCAACCCTACAACTCAAATGTACTAAAACCAATATTAATTGTTAACGCGAGGTTAAACATATGACTTTAAACACTGAATTTCTTCTTTTCCGGTTTGTTAAACCTTCCTTCTTTTGTCAATAGTCGTAAGATACACACGTAATATTAATAAATATCTGAATTCAAACAACGAGTCTTTTTCTTGGCTTTGGTTCACGCATATTCCACATTGGGAATAAGATAACTCCAACAAAACGCTTTCGCATTTTTAATAAACCCAATTTTGTGGATGTTTGGGTATTGAAAAAAAATATTATTAAAAAATTCCAGGCCTGAAAAAAATATTTAAAAAAAATCAAAACAACATTTATATGTTATGGCTTGATAAAATGTTGATAGCTCTTAAGAAAATATTCATTTAACAAAGTTCTTAATCGATAAGAAATCAGCTCGTCGTTCTTAAAAAAAATTATTTGTACCTCAGTTGGACCCTGAAAAAAATATTTTAAAACTATATACTTTGGACCTCTGTTTGTTCGTGAGAAAAATATTCAGAACGCAATATTTTTTTTTAAATTTTATTAGATGAAAGGAAAAGTGTCAAATTTTAGAATATGTTTAGATTTGTTCGAATTGCTCACCGTTGGCACGAATTATGGCCTTCAAAAGGCCAATGAAACCGTCACACGCTGCCCGAATGTTGTTCTGCGGTATTTTGGCCCATTGAGGTGATCGACACTTTGGTATTTTTTAGTGCCAACCTTGCTTTCCAAAATACTCCAGACACAATAGTCCAACGGATTGGTATCCGGAGATTTTGGTGGCGATTGTGCGCTGGAATTGAAGCGAAGAATCTCATTTTCTAGCCATTCTTGGGTGGCGCGTGCTGGGTGCGATTGTGTTGAGTCCTGTTGGAAACGGCCAATATCTCCGGCCAAAATGTTTGCGTGCCCATATTTTCCGATAATATCCGGCATTTATTCTGATGCAACGGTCGATTAATACGAGCGGAGAGCGACTATCGGCTGATATGGCGGCCCACACCATCACCACGGCCGGCTCTTGAGTTCTGGTAGCCAACCGAAGGTGCACATTTTCAGCTGACCTCTTTGGCAATTAAAGACGATCATTTTGTTTACAAACTGCTGGACAACGATTGTTTTCTCATCGGAGGAAACTAAATTCGACAGTTTACCACTTTCAGCCAAGCGAAGCAACTCTTTAGCTCTTTTGAGTCTATTTTCTTTCTGTTGCGATGTAAATTCTTGAACTTTTTGAAATTTCAATTGCTTTACCCCAATCTCATTTTTCAATATTTGCCGAATGGAATATTGCGATATGTTCAGCTCACGAGCCATTTTTCGTCCACTGCGACGCGGGTTTCGATCAAGTCGATTCTTTACATTTCGAACTATTTCTGCTGATGTTCCGTCCCCTCCCTCCAGGGTAACGAGCGATGGTACGAGACACAAAAGATTTAATCGCATTTAAATGCTGGAGGGCTCTAACGATAGCCACTTGTGGTTTTTCAGCCAAATGTAAAGAAATTACACTATCACGCTTGAATTTCATCACGAATAACTTTTTTTCTGGAAAATTCTCACCAAAGTGCTTTTGTACGCTTGTAAATAATATAATAAGCTGTAACTAGAATAAATTTAACAGCTGTCGGACGAGTGGCTTAAAAATGACAGCAGTCTGAAGTTGGTTGCAGTTTTTTCATCTCACCCTTTTGGGTCGTCGCAAATTTTGTTATGGATGGAAGTCCTCTCAAAGATCCCCCACACCTAAAAGCCATTTAAGGGTTTCGAAGGACACAAGATCCTTAAAATTTTTAATTTATCAAAAGATCTTCAATTGAGAGAAAAGTTTTTGAGCTTCTTCAGACAAAAAACTTGTCAACTATCCTCTTAAAATATAATGCCTTTCAAATGATCTTCCAAAGGTTAAAGACCTTTCAATAGGTCTTCTAAAAACAGATCTCTTAAATGGTCACCTAAAGGTTAAGAGGAGTATAGAGGACTACTATGTCCAGAAAGACTAACAGAAGGTTCTCTGAAGCAAACTCCTTCTCAACGCCGTCTATGCACAGAATGTCTTTCACAAGGTGACAGAGGGTCTCTCAATATTTCTTCTATAAAAATAAAACTTTTCAGAAGTCATTTTCTGAAAAAAAGGTTTTTCATGAACAGGAGATCTTTTAGAAGTAGGATTTTCCAGAAGCAGAACTTCCTTTAAAACCCTCTTATAAAGAGAAGACCGTTGAATAGGATACGGAGGACCATTCCTAACGTCTCTAAAAAAGTCCTTTTTAAACATCTTCAATGGTGAGAAACCCATTTTGTTGTCAGAATGTCGTAACAAGACAGATTTCCTCTATCGAGAGAATACCTCTTAGAACGGCCTTCAACCCCCTATTCTACATTAAGTATATCTGCAATAGAAATTGAGCAGATCTACAAAAAAAATTAAATTCTAATTACTTTTTTTATCTTGGGAACCCAGAAATCTAATATCCTTTTTTATTCCCTCTTTCAGCTACGAAGACCTGGAACTGTTCAAGGAACTAGAACCTGCAGATTTGGATTATTTGGGTATTATTAATCCGGATCATCGGACAAAGTTGTTGACCGCTGTGCAGCTGCTGCATGATATGGATTGTGGTAAGTTATGACAACAAACTATGGAAATTCCCTAGAAAAAAAGGGGTTTCCCCACAATAAACGCATTCTGTAGTGAAGAAAACATATCTACTATGTCCGGTTTGACAGTAAAGTCCGTAAGGATATTTATAAATTTAAAAATTTTAACACTTTTGCTCATTTTCAAGCATAAAATCATTTTCCTAATGCCTATTCCCTGTGAAACAATTCAAAGCGTGTGTTAGTGCCAAAATTTAAAGCATACTTTCAGGCGTTTAAATGATTTGGCCGTTTTTACACATTTCTTATTAATGCAAAGTGTTTAAATTAAATAAAAGAATTGATTTTGATTTTACTAATCTTCTTTATTTCTCACTTTCCCCCTCCTACAGCTTCCAACTTCCCCCAAACCGGCTCTGATGTGGACATTGCCGGTTCCAGTTCAGAAAATGATGAAGCTCGTCTCAATAATATCAACAAAAAACATGCTGCCTCGCCGTTCGGTCGTCGTCATTTTCCACGCGACTCAGGTTGCTATGAAGGTTCACCGGTGCCCACCTCACAGACACCCACACAAACGCTGGCCTCCACGGACGATTCGAATAGTTTGGACGATGTTGTCTCGAAGTGTTCCAGTGAAATTATGAAACGTGTCGAGAGTGCCAAACGTGTTAAGGATAACCCTTTCCGCACCAATACCGCCCTACCATCACGTGTGGGTAAGAAATCCATACTCGGCGGCAACAGTCTAATGTCCGACGACACTTTAATACGTGGCGGTGGGTTGAGTGAGAAATCCAGTGATTCGGGTGTCAGCAGCAGTTCGTTGTCTTCGGGTCCCATGAAGAACAGCACTTAACATTTACCCACCATACTCGCCCATGAACTGCTACTAGGTATGCCTATGTCGAGCAGTGGCGAGACTCTGTGCGGTGCTATATCTCCCACCACATCGGTGGCATCGGCTGGCATACCCGGTGTTGCCAGCGGTAATGCTTCCATTTATCTTCGTTCATTGGCCACCGATGAGAATACCTGTAGTACCCTACCCCATATGCCGACTTCGAGTTCATCCTCATCGTCATCATCCGCCGCCGCCGCTCAACAATCATCCAATGTCTCCGGTCTACCACCCACCAATATGCAATTGAATCGTAATTTAGTTATGTTAAGGAATCATTTGCGCAAAAACACCAACACCACCACCAGCAACAACAATACACAGGGCAATAGTAACAACATCGGCAGCAGTAGCAACAACATCAGTGCAACAAATAACCATAATATGTCAAATAGCTCTAGCAAGGATACACTACCGGGGCCCAACGAACAATAGCCCCTTTGCCGATTTTTTAATTTTCTCCAATTATTTTCTTCGTTTGCAATTTTGAAGAATAGCCGAAATTTGTCACGCAGCTCCTCGTTGCAGGAACTTTTGTATTCGTAAAGCGTGGTGAGCAGAGAGAAGGTAATGCTTCAAGAGAATTTTAGTCCGTTCAGTTCAATGTATAAATAATTTAATGTGTATTATTCATTTTTAAGTTTTATTTTAATATTTTTTTGTATTAATTTTTACTTTTAAGTTTTTGTACTTTATTTTAATTCCTACTGCTAATGATGAGATGTGAGGGGTTTGTGAGAGAAAGAGAAATCGATGATATTATAGAGGTGTTCAGTGTTGTGGTTTTAAAAATGATAGGTTTTTATGAAGTCAAATATATTAACATTTCAGATAAAGGAGCATTTTAAAATCAAATATATAACTTTGAAAAGTGTCGCTTATGAAATATATTTTCAAAATTAATATAATATATATAATTAGAATAATTCGTATAATTTCTAAATTTAAAATCCACTCTTTCAAATATCCGGATAATCTTTTCGGTTTCAGCACAGCAAATTGCTTCAGACCATAGATATCATGGGTGATAATCAAAATATCCCGGACATATGTATGTCCTCAGTTATATGGTTACAGACGATAAATATTATTCTATACGGCCAAAACGTGCCTCATCAGGGTATTTACCTTCAATATAGAGGAGTCTGTCCGTCTGTATATCTGGATGTTACATGGTAATATTATTATGAAACATAAATCGAGTTCCGAGATGATCAATATCGCCCACAAGTTTCGGTACCTCCCTCACAAAAATACAAAATTTTTAAAGGTTTGAATTTTAAAGTAGTCGTGTGTAGAAGTTTTTGGAACCGTCCATGACCCTATGGACTAGGTAACTGTACAAATTGAAAATAATTAAAAAAATTTATTTATCTCATAGGGCAAGAAAGGACCATCCAATGTTGTTCAAACTTTGCAGATTTTAATATTTGTATCAGTGGTTGGTCAGATGCGAAAATGGAAAATATCGGCCCACTCCATAATCCACTCCAAGTAACTCCGCCAATACGGGTCAAAATTTTAAATAATCATAGCTCTCATAAAATGAAAGAAAAGTAGGATCGTATCCAAATTTCGTATATCCCAATATTTTTATAAAGACAAAATCTTGCGTGCAGCTGGAATATAGCGGACCACTTCTTCTGGTACCCTCCCCCTCATTGGGTTAAATTCTTGAATATTTATAACTCTAATAAAATGGAAAAAGTATATCTCAATATTTTTATCAATATAAGATTTTGTGTGAAATTGGAATATAGCGGCCTACTCCTTCTGGTACCTCCCCCACAACGGGTCAAAATTAAGAAAACCCTTAACCTTCATTTTTTTATGAAAACTGGGTATTCGATTCTTTTCACACTTGTCACATAGGATTATTTTTACCAATAAAGATTTTGAGTGGACATGGGATATTGCGGACAACTCTTTCTGGTACCTCCCCCACAAAGGCTTAAAATGTTAAATAATCATATCGCTCATAAAATGTGAGCCAAGAGTTCGATTGTCTTGAAATTTCGCACATCTCAATATTTCTATTAACACAACAACTAGTATGAGGAACGGTTAGAACGGACTCCTTCCGGTACCTCCCCCACAACGGGTCAAAATTTGGAATAATTATAACTCTTATAAAATGTGAAATAGGAGACCGATTGTCTTCAAAATTCTCATGTGCTAATATTTCCAACAACTCTTCATTTTGCATAATTATGAGATTGATCGAACCACTCCTTATGGTACCTCCCCCACAAGGGGTCTAAATTTTAAATCTTCATAAAATACAAAACGAGCATGTCGTTCTTTTTCAAAGTTGGCTTTTGTAAATATTTCTATCAGCACAAGATCTGGTGTGAAGATGGAATAGATCAGATCACACCTTCTGGTACGTTTCTCTTATATCTCATATATTTCTTGGTGCAAATTATTCGAACAAAACAACAACCAAAATATAAAAAAAGAAAGAACAATACCGAAACCTATGACTGGACACCCTTTAAAAACTCATCACTCAATATCTCCTAATAACCCCAACTCTCAAAGTAATTTTACCCTTCAATCTCTTTAATTAGCAGTATAAATGAATTATTTAAAACTTATTTTTTTCTAGTTTTTCAACCATAAGTTATTTACAATCATTTTATATAAATGTAATTTTAATTTGTTTATAAGTAAAAAATGCTGTGATTCTTTAAATAGAAAGAAAAAAGGAAAATTCAACCTTTTTTTTGTATAATCATAGTTTACGGTTCTGTTCAATAATGTATAGTGTAAAAAAAAAAACAATCGAAATAAAAAACAAACAAAAAAACTAAAACACCAATCAACCAATAAAAACAGAAAAGAAAAACAAAACACAATAGCAACATTTTTTTTTTAAACAAAAACATTATTTTTAATGCAAAGTAAAAAGCAACATACCAACACACACACACAAAAATATTTTATATGTTATACGTTATTATACGTTCTCAGGTGATGGCATTTATGTGTAAAGCAATAAAGCATGAAACAAAAGAAGAAAAAAAAAAACAACAAACAAACGAAATGCAACAAGAAAGCAAATAAATAAACAAAACAACAGAATATCCCCACTTTTATAAAAAAAAACAAGACAAGAAAATAATCATAAAACGAAAATAAAGCCAAGATATATTATCCTAGCCGATCCTATCCCACCATAAGCTTTTAATGTGTGTTCTTTGGTTAAATGTATTTATGTATGTACTTTTTTCTAGTTTTCGTTCATTCTTGTACATAGCCTCTATCTTTCATTTTAGTTCTTAGTTAAAAAATTCAGTGATAAATAACATAACCACAACACGTCCAATATAACAGTTTTCTTTTGAACTTTATTTGTTGTTGTTTTATACACTTTGTTTTTTTTTTTTTGCAAAAAGAAAGAAAGCAATAATCTGGTTTCCGGTTTTGCTTACATCAATTAAATATGACAACCTTTCAATGTTGTTATGTCTATAGTTTTTTTTTTTTTTTGGTTTTGTAAAATGAAATGAAAATTTGACAGGGTGTTCCAAAATGGATGGAAAAGAATTGAGAATGAATTTTGACAGTTACATTGATATTTTTAATAAATAATAATTTTGCAGGGATGAAAGGACATTGAAACTGAGCTTTTCTTAGAACTCCAATAAATTATATATAAAAATATTAAAAACAATACAGAAACAAGCAAAACAGTATCAATCGGACTCAACATATCACCAAATTTGAATTTTTTGTTGGTATTGTTTAAAATTTATATGGGATAGACTCATATTATTGGCTCCCTCTTGGTGGGGAGGATACAGAAGGAAAGAACAATTATTGTCATTTTTCGTTAAGATTAATTCTCATAACATAGGACATCTATTTATACCCTACACCACAAGGTGGTCAGGGTATTATGTCTTTGTGCATTTGTTTGTAACAGGAAAAAGGAAACGAGATAGACCCATAGTTCCTTTTGATGATCTGCATAGAATCACTTTCTGAGTTGATTTATGCATGTCAGTCCGTCTGTCCGTCCGTCCGTCTGTCCATGTATTCTTGTGAACAAAATGCAGGTCGCATTTATTATCCGATTGAGATGAAATTTTGCAAACAACATTTGTTTGGCCCAAGGACGAACCCTATTGAAATTGGAGATAATCGGTAAAAATTTAGATATAGCTCCCATATATATCTTCGTCCGATTTGCCTTTTATTGTGCACCAAACGTGTAATATCAGCCCGAATAGTATGGAATTTTGCACATACAACCATATTAGGCCTGAAAATAAGTATGCCAAAATTTTATCGAAATCGGTTCAGATATAGCTATAGCTCCCATATATATTGTTCATCCGATTTGTTATTTTTGTCCTCCGCAGCCGCAATATGCACTCTGTAACAACAATATTTGGGGAAATATATCAAATGCAGCTCAGAAATATCATTGCTAAATTTTATCGAGATCGGTTCAGATTTGGATATAGTTCCCATATATATTTTTATCCGATTTCAAATTAATTTCGCACCAAATGGGCAATACAAGTCCGAATTTAAAAGATACAAATGCTTCGGCATATTTAGTCCTTTGAATTTTAAATTATAATTATAATCATAGCGTGTATGATTGAATTCTCCCATAAAAACTTTTATTTATTAAGTGGAGCTCAACTAAATTAGCAAAGTGGTGTAGGGTATCATAAAGTCGGCCCCATCCGACTTTAGGACTTTCTTTACTGGTTTTTTTAATAAAATTTTAATTTTTTTGGGGTGTCCCTCTATTTTCGACTTCCAAATTCGATCCAAATCTGATACAAATATAAGAATGTGTTCAATTTAAAATTAATCGGGTTCTTCCTTTCGCTTTTTAAAACTTTATTTTTTCTGGAAATGTACATATTGCATTAGGAGTGATTTCAAATTATCCAAGGGTACATTCAAATTCCAATAATATGATATATGGGCACTGAGCACTTGAGAGAAGATGTGTTCTTCACATTACATTTAAAATTTTCATCATAGAACACTTCGGCTGAAAAATGCTCAACCAAGGCTGCAAATAGACCGATTAAAATATTTGTCAATGAAGTAGAAGCACAATGTCAAATTACGGATAATTCGATTGCAAAATGATAATTCGATGTTAAAGAAAAAGTACCTATACGTGGGTATACCAAACACTCGGCCCATATTGAAATTTAATACGGGAGTGGTTTTTATTCTCTGAATTCCAAATAGTGAAGCAATACTTACGTGTTAGCCAGAAGAGCTTTTATTTTGAGTAAAGCCGCAATCCCGGATCAGAGCTTTATTAATTCAGAATTATGTTTTAATAGTTTTAAGGCAGACTAACATCTGGAAACTGACTGAATGCTCATTAGGAAAAAACATACTTAATGGGTTTTACAAGGATTTTTCCTTTTATCTTAAAGGTCTAAAAAAATTGGTTTATGGTGAGTATTCAATATTTATCAGTGCTCATTTGTATTTTAATGCAGTGCTCTTAAAATTATATGCATAATACTAAAGCCTACTTTAGGGAGCAACCAAAATAAAATAGGTGAAATTTTTTCGCTTCACAGCACTGGTTAAGCATCGACGAAAACGACATCTATTGTCGTATATGATCCATTCTAAAAAAATATTTTTTTTAAACCGTTTTTACAGGGTCAAAAACTTTCAAATAAATAGGCCGATTTGGGCAAATGGGGTATCATAGGAACGAGTAAACAATCCATTTTCTTGGGATTATGTTTATGATTAGATAAAATAATTGTAATATATTTAAAAAAATTGAAACGATGTAATTTTGTGGTTATCAGACCAAATACCTCGATTTTGGAAGAGTTAGGAGGTTATTTATGGTCACAGTTTTCATATGCCGATGCTTCAAATAAATGAAAACAAATTTCATATTTTTTGAAAGTTATGGTTATTTTTTGAATTCATGCCAGATCTTATATTCTCTAAGCGGGATATGCGACATTTGACGAAAATCTGAAACTGATTTCTCATTTTACCTTGAGTTAATATTTTTTAAACTTTTTGGAGGAGGTACGATGAACAATGAGCCAAAATTTTCCATGATCATTCTTGATCTAAATTTGATAAAAAAAAAAATATTTAGACCATATCGGGAACTCGATCCATTTTATATTTTATATTCCATGTTCACACCTGTTCCAATATAGATAAAAATATTGAAATGTCAAGAATTTGTAGAAAAGAAAAACATAAATTTGGTTTGTTAAGGATGTTACTTTTAAACAATTAGACTAATATCGTCAATTTTTTTGTTCCAAGTCTCACATGTACCAAGTTTGCACTGTATCGGATACTTGCATTACTCGATATAAGATAAGTATCATACTTAATTGTTCCATACGCCATTTCCGACTTTTTAAGGTATGTGTGAGATCTAAAGTTCTCCGGTCAGAATATTTTTTCAGCTCAAATTTTCGAGATATGCACGTAAAGACGCTAAATTTTCTAATGTTATAAAAAATTCATTTGAAAAATCAGAATTTTATTTTTGATTTAGAAATTCATAATCTTTAATATCAGAAAAATATTCTCCAATTGTATCACATCACATGGAAAAATTGCAAATTCGATTTTTTATTACTACAGTCTATGAATAAAAATTATATACGCAAGTCCAGGCCTTCGTATATCCCCCATATAACCTTACCTACCTCTATTCAGTATTTTGATGATTTTAGCGACATTTTTTCACCGAAATTGTTTCAAGTTTCGTATTCGAATATTTCATCCGAAGTTTTTTCAAGCTTCGTGTTTGAATATTCCATCATCTTTTTTTGTATTCAAGCTAAAACGTATCTATATCTTCCTTAAAAATACCATTTACGAAGAAAAATTCAAAAATTAAAGGTTTAGTACATAACTTTGAAACTATTTTATATATACCAATAAAAATGGTTTCACATGAAAACTTAAGAGCTGCTTGCTCGTATAGACGAAAACAGTCAAACAAATAGGGGTCTGTAATATTTAAAATTTTATTTGTAAAATCGTTTTCGAATTTTTCTCTTAAAATAATTCTTGTGAAAATTATTTTCAAATACCTTAAGGCAAGAGAAATATTTACTCTATCCATTGATACTTTGTTTGCTTCAATAGGTCTCGTCCTTCAGAAGTTATAAATTATTTAAAATGAACATGAAAAAATGGTTTGCCTAATTTGGATCATGTCATTTAATAGATGACGCTTTTGTCGCAAGATTCGACGATGCTTAACCAGTGTTGTAAAACGAAATGCTTTTGCTTAAATTTATGTTTTCGCCTTAAGATATGCTTTGAATTTGTATAATAATTCATGGCACGAGTATTTTGACTGGAATAAGGGATTGCGAGTTCTTTTGTATCCAACACCAAATTAATAAATTTTGTCTGTTCAAGAACTGCAAGAATGTAAAACTTTTTACTGCTATAACCGATATCGAAAAAAAAATGCAAAATTAGTTGATTTAAGATATCCGGAAAATGCAAAAATTGGTAGATTCTTGCAGATCCTGGAAAAGAGCAATTGCAATCCATTTTGAGCGGCCAACCGAAGGTGCACATTTTCAGCTGACCTCTTGAGCAAGGAAACACGATAATTTTGTTTGTTTACAATCTGCTGGGCAACGAGAAAACCAAATTCGGCAGTTCACCACTTTCGGCCAAGCGAAGCAACTAATTAGCTCCTTTGAGTCTATTTTGTTTCTGTTGCGGTGTAAGTTCTTGCACTTTTTGGAATTTCAATGGCTTTACCCCGGGCTCATTTTTCAATATTTGCCGAGTGGAATATTGCAATATGTTCAGCTCACGAGCCTTTTTTCGGGCACTGCGATGCGGGTTTAGATCAAGTCGTTTCTTTACTTTTCGAACCATTCCCGCTGATGTTGCTGTTTTCTTCCGTCCACTTCCTTGACGTCGGGCTACGCTACCAGTATCACGGTAACGAGCGATGGTATGAGACTCAGAAGATTTATTCAATTTTCAATGCTGGAATGCTCTAACGATAGGTATGTGTGGTTTTCCAGCCAAACATAAAGAAATCACCCTATCACGCTGGAATTTCATCACGAACAATTTTTTTTTCTGGAAAATTCTCACCACAATGCTTTTGTACGCTTGTAAACAATATAATAAGCTGTCACTGGAATAATTTTAACAGCTGTCGGACGAGTGGCTTAGAATTGATAGCAGTCTGAAGTTGGTTGCAATTTTTATCTCATTATCCTGTATGCAAGATAGATTTTATTTTATTTTTTTTTACTTTTCTCTAATATTTCTTTGAGATAACATTGATTTTAATTCTTTTCATCCCTATTGGAACACCTTTTATTTAGTAGCAGCAATAGATTGTAATCAACTTTTGTGATATCATCAATGTGAAATGATTTGATTTAGATTCCTGTTTTTTTTTGGTTAGATTTTTATTGTCTCTCTTTGAGTTATTCTTCTGTAGCCAGTTTTTAATTATTTATCAATGCAATAGCAGAACAGACTTCAATCTAAAAAAAAAACATAAACAACAAATCAATAGACCAATGTAAGTCTAAGAAAACTACAGCAACAAGAAAAGAAAATGAAAATAAACGAAATGAAGTTTTCTCTTAGACTTGCAATAAAGCAAACAAATGATTCCTATATTTCAAAATGCATTTATATCTAGACATGTAATAAACAATCAGATTAAAACACTCCTACTCACACACACAGACATACCAATATTGGAATTTCAACTACTCAACGTAAATCAATGTAAATCGGAAAGCAATAAAACAAAAACGTAACTAAAAAAAGCAATAGACCAATTCTAAGAAAAATAACTTAGTTTTGTTTTATTTTAATTAAGTTTGTGACCACACACTTCATTTTGATTTTTTTTTAAGAAAACAATAATATTTAATTTTCGGAAAAAGATTTAACAAAAACAAATGCTGCTTGAAACAAGAAATTCTAGAAATAAAAAGATTAGTCCATGTTTTAACTTATAAAAAATAAATAAATAAAACAACAAGTAGTTTATAAGTGTACAAAAAGAATTAGAATAAGCTAATAATTATTTTTATTACTGGCTATTACAAAAAATTGCTTCCAAATTTCAAACACACACACAACATACATATTGATTACAAAATTTAGTTTTAAACTACATTAGGCTCCAAAAATCAAATTAAATTTAGTTTCTAAGTCATTCGAAATTCGAAGAATACCTAATGCCAGCCAAATGGGAATGAAATTAAAATTCTTGCAAATATTTAGGGAGAAATCTTAAGCGAAAAAATTCCAACGAACTTTGTCGTCAAACAAAAATATTTAAATGAAAACTTAATTTGATATTACAATTCCAATGCATGTAAACTTTCCTAGATTTCTATTTAAGAAATAAAAATTAAATTAAATAAGTCAAAAATTTTAATAAAAAATAATTTTCTCTGTAAAATATTGATAGAAAATAGTAATATAATTAATACGTATTTTATTTTACATCCTATTTTTTTTATTTAGTTTTAAATAAAAATTTAAATTTAAATAAAAAATATGACTTTATTCCTTAACAGAAAACATACATATAAAAATTAGATAATATAATTATTGATTCAATAAAAACGAGAAAATCAAATTCAAAACCAAATATCAATAAATAAATACAATTCTTTGTTTTTTTTTATTAAAACACAAAACATATTCAACTAGAATTTTAAAAGAGAAAAGCCAGAAAGACGCCACAGATCCATAGTTTTTGAGACATCTTGTCATTGTTTAAGCGGCGCATCAGACATTTTTATACCCTCCACCATTCTAAGGAGGGTATATTAACTTTTTCATTCCGTTTTTAACTCCTCAAAGTACTCATAATAGTATAAAGCTCGTGCGTATTTTAAAAGTAGGCAAATTTAGTTCGCAAATGAGCCATGTCGGTCCACGTTTTCGTATAGCCCCTATGTAGTATTCGGTATTTTGATGATTTAGCGACATTATTCACAGGAATTGTTTCAAATTTCGCATTTAAAGTTCGTAATGGATAGACTATTGGAAAGAAAATTGTTTATGCAGGTCTACGTCTTCGTATACTCCACATATAGCGGTCCAATATGATGATTTCAGAGACATTATTTATTACCGGAATTTTTTCATTGTTTTACTTTTCGTATTTGAAGGTCCTAATGAATATTAAAGCCTATGTAAAAAAGTGATACATGCAGGCCCACGACTTCGAATGGCCGCCAAATTTCGATATTCATTTAATCGGTATTTTAAGATTTTTTTTTTTTTAATTTCAAATTCCTTCTATTTGGATAGAGGGTATTAAAAGTTCGACCCGGCCGAACTTAGTTGCTTTTTTACTTATTACGTTTTATATCTGAAAATTGAAGAAGAGAACAAATAAAATTAGATATTGTAAGAATTTTCTAATTTTTAGTTATTTTATTCGACCTTTATTTTAAATTATTCCAAATGTAAGTTTAATAAAATTGAGCTCGTGGTCTTTGTTGTTTTTTATATTATTTCTTTATTATTTTCGATATTTCGTCCTCCGACGGAAGACATCGTCGGGATAATAAATAATAAATAAATAATAAAAAAAAAAAACAAAGACCTCAAGCTCAAATTTGGAATATTTTTAAAAATTCTTTTTCAGAACAGATTTACATCTTATTGCTTAGAATATATCAAGCTGAAGCATTCTAATATAGTCAACTGAAATCATTTCCCAGTTTTGCATAGAGGCTCTCCGTCTCTTCTAACTTTTGAAAGTTTAGTATTGTCACGGGTAAAATTCGGATTATAAAATAGGACATTTTTTAAAATATTTTCGGGGATATTGTTAAATGGTGGGTTTTTTTTGAAACCTGAAACAACATCGAATAATGGAATTCGGTTGGAATATCTCTACAGGTAATTCAACACATCGAAAATCTAAATCGACATAAAAATTCGGACCTAAGAAAAAAATGTAAAAGTGTATAAATTATTAAGTATTAAGAGTATATCTGGTTTGTCATTCCGTTTGCAATTCTTTGAAATAGTCGGTTTAGACCGAAAACAAATTATACATTTTGTTGATCAGATTTAAATTCCACTTGTTTGATTTAGCATTCCCGTCCGTGTTTACGTTTTTTACAATCTTCTTAGAGTTCAAAGGACTTGCAATAAGAAGCTAAGATTTCGCACAGACCTTTCTTTTGTCTGCAGGCACGCCACGTTCGGTGTTGGGCTATATCGGTCGACTAGAGGGTTTAGCTTCCATATAACGGTAACTCCCAGTATTTTAATGATTTTGACCACATTTTATAGGCAAATTAAATTTGAAGTTAGTACTGGACACTAACTTATGTGACAGGAAAGTTGCCATATAGTTCCATTTTTTCAATGCCTCCATATAATGATACATCTCTCGATATTCCGTATTTTGAAGATTTTAGCCATTTCTTCAGAAATGCGGTCCTGTCGCAGAATATTGTCGATATAGAGCCACATGTTCCTATAGCTACATACTCTCTAGAACGCCCCAATTCCTAAGCCTTTTCACACTTTAAAACGGAATTGTTTAAAATTTAATATTTGATATTCGCCATAGATAGATAGGCCAGAATGGTACAATTAGATTTCACTTTGAAAGAAATATAACGATGTGAAAAGTTTTGATTAAATTGGATATTTGAGATTTATCATACACACTAACCAGACAGGCGGAAGAGTAGGTAGGAATCGCTAAAGTTCAAACTGCTCGTGCTCGATTAAATATCGAAGAGAAGTGTAAGCATTTTTTGCATTACAGTGATATTACACATTAATAATGAAAAGCAATGCCAAACTGAAAAGACCCTTGTACGTGTAATTCTAACTACGATTATGGACCATATCAGAAAAAAAAAAATATTTTTTAAGCCCTTCGCATATGGAATTTATAATAAAATTGTCCGTTTTATGTAGTCATCACAATGGGACCACCCATATATCGTAAACTTGTTAGCTAACTTTTAGATGGTAGATTATGAATTTAAATAAAAAGAGGAGCGAATGGATATGCATTTGGGTGACATGGCTATATTAAATGGCTATACTATAGTAGTAAGCGCCGCCATCCTAACAGAAGAATGTGCTCTACAGCAATAACCCTAATAATTTATTAAATTTGTTAAAAATTAAACTTTTTTATTTTAAAATTTTTTATATTTTTATATTCTACCACAACATATTTTTTGTGCTTAAGATTTAAGAAAAATTTCGTGTGGGGTACCAGAATGAGTGGGCCATAATGACCCATCTTCGAATTAGATTTCAGTCTTATAGAAATATAACGATGGACAAGTTTTAAAACCGGATATTTCAAGATTAATTTTTTAGCCAGATTGGCTTGTTCAAATAATAAACTTTTTTTAAGTGCTTTACATATGGAATTCATAATAATATTGTCCTTTTTGTGCAGTCATCAGAAAAACTGGTCCAATATTCCACATTTTTTGGCTTAATTTTAGATGGTAGAGTATTATGCAGATGGATAAAAAGAGGGGCGAATGGAGATGTGTTTTTGGGTGACATGGATTGATTCAAGTTTATGATGGACAAGAATTTAAGTATAGAAAACCGATTCGCCACATAAATAGCCCTAATAGTTTATTAAATATGCTAAAAATGTCAAGTTATAATTGTAATTTTTTTATTTTCTATTTTTTATATTAAAATTTTTATTTTTCAATTTTTTATATTGTATCAATAGTTTATGGAAAAAATTCTTCATCGACCTCAAAACCATTTTTTTGGGCTTAAGATTTCTTGCAAATTCAATATTTTATCACTACCAACAGAAAAAGTTACAATATGGACAGTTAAAATACTTTTGTAAAACATTTTTCGATAGATTTATTTAAAAATACTGTAAATATCCTAATTTGATACCTCGAGTGCATATGTGCGTATTAGCAATATTAAATATATTATAAAAACGTATGAGAAACGTCGAAATAAATATTACACATACTTTCTTTATAGTATAAGTATTACGCTTTTTAACTTTGTGTAAATAACAATTTAAAAAAAAGGTTGATTTAATTTTTAGTCTTATCTGTGAAAATAATAATGATATTCTAAATAATGTGTAAATACTAGACGGAATGCCAATTTCTCTATAGATTATTAATTTTTTTTAAATGTATATAAAACCTAAATTAGCCATAAGGAAAATGGTCAGACATTTCAACTCATCTCCAAAAGCAAACAATCAGCAGCAAAGCAACATAAGCTAATATGTGTATTAATGAAAAATAAATTGAAATAAAATAAAGAAAAAAAAAAAAACAATGATGATTACAATGAAACAAAGTTAGCAATGAAAAAATAATCAAAATTCTTTATTAAGAAACTTTAAGAGAACACAAAAATAAATCATTATATAAAATACTCTCCCGTCTACTTATCCTTACACCATGTAGGTTAGTATGAAAAGGAATGGGTTTCCTTATTACTTTTAAGATATTAACAACAACAAAACTGTTTTGCAAAGTTTAATTTTTACAATTAATTTTTAACTTCATAATTGTGTATGTAAATAAAACAACCACATAATTATAGCTAATAATAATTGTTATAAAAAAGACGTAAATAATAACAACAATTAGGGAATATATGTACTATGTGAGAATGACGATGATGAAGATGCAGATGATAATGATGTTAGTTAGATGGTTATAAACGAATGTGAAACGAATGAAATTGCCAGACACACAAACATTTAAAAAATTAACCACATCTTTTCTTTTTAAAAAAAAATGTTTTATTAATTTTTATCGAAATGCTTCACTCCTTTTTATAACATAAATAGAAATCTCAAAAATGTCATATACGATAAAGAAAACAAAAACCAAATAAATATGAATGAATAAATTATGTAGTAAATATTGCCATTTAGAAATTTAACAAATTATGCATTTTAAGACCACAACCACCACCAAGAAATTTAAAAAAAAAACAACGTGTTAGAAATTTGATCATTTTTAAAAGAAGAAGAAGTGGAGAAAGATGAAGATGAAAACAATTGTGAAAAAATACATCAATGAAATCTTAACAAAATTGTCTATGATCGAAATATATACAACAAACCAATGTTTAAGGATTCTCTTTCGAAGTAAATAAAAATAATGCAAAAAAATCGAAAATAAATGACGTGCAAATAAAAAAGTAATCTGATCTTGTATTATTGTGGCGGATTTTTTTTAGGGTGGGCCTGACAAGTACTAAATACCAAAAAAAAAAAAATGGAGAGGTAAGTATTCGGACTTTTACATTGGGAACTCAACAATTCAAATACAGAAAAACTTTTAAAAAATCCTTTTGGAGTCGATCTAGCGGAGTCCGTTCGTCCATCTGTCTATCCACTGCATCAAGTCCCTCCCCACAAACGGTCAAAATTTCGAATAATTACAACTCTTATAAATGTAAGAGTTCGATTGTCTTCAAATTTCACATATCCCAATATTTTTATTTACCCAAGGTCTGGCGTTAAGATGGACAATGTCGGTCCACTCCTTTTGGTACCTCCCCTTCAAAAGGTCAAAATTTTCAAAAATATATTTTCTGCACAGAAAGAGTAAGGATAATGTTGCTCCAACTTTGCATATCCTAATATTTGCCAAAGTGGTAGGTCAGGTGTGAAAATGGACAACATCGGTACACTCCATCAAGTTCCTCCCCCACAATTGGTCAACATTTTTAATAATTACAACTCTCATAAAATGTGATGTAAGAGTCCGATTGTCTTCAAATTTCACACATCCCAATATTTATATTAACCTAAGGTCTGGTGTTAAGATAGACAATAGTACAATTTAGTACCTCCCCCACAATAGGTTGAAATTTTCAAAAAAAAAAAAAAAAACATATTTTTTGCACAACTCTCATAAAATGTGATGTAAGAGTCCGATTGTCTTCAAATTTCACATATCTCAATATTTATATTAACCCAAGGTCTGGTGTTAAGATGGGCAAAATCGGTCCACTCCTTCTGGTACCTCCCCAAAAATGGTCGAATTTTGCAAAAAAAAAAAAATATTTTCTGCACAGAAAGGGAAGCAATAATCTAATTTTGTTCTAATTTTGCAAATCCTCATGTTTGCTTCAGTTCTAGGACTCGTGCAAAAATGGAAAGTATTGGTCCACTCCATCAAGTGCCTCTCCCACAAAGGGTCAAATTTGAATAATTATAACTCTTAAATAATATGATGTAAGAGTCCGATTGTCTTCAAATTTCACACATCCTACTATTTTCATGGACCCAAGAACTGGTAGTAAGACGGAATTATCGGTCCACTCCTTCTGGTACCTCCTCCACAAACGGTCAAAATTTTGAATATCCATGAAGTTCATAAAAGGCGAAATCAAACTTCGATTCCATTCCAGATATGGTACATCTCAATATTTCCATTAACACAAGATCTGTTATAAAGATGGTAGAGATCGGACCATTTCTTTTGCTACCTGCCCCACATAAGGTTCAAAATTTTGAAAAACATAACGCTTAAAGAAAGCGAAATAAGTATTCAACTGTCTTCAAATTTCACACATTTTTGCTAACACAAGATCTCTTGTAAAGTGGCTATATATCCGCGAACCCCTTCTGGTACCTCACCCACAAAGGGATAAAAATTTCAATACTTTTATCTGTCATAAATTAAAATAACCGAAAATTGGCTAACCGAAACTTTTTTTATTAACATAATGAATGACTCTTAATAGAATCAGAGATTCTAAATTATTTTTAAAGTCAAGTAAAGAATATTTCAAAAAAAAAGTTAAATTTTTGATGACTTCGAAGAAGAAAAAAAAATGCTCTTAAAGTACCTCGCCTACCATAGTCCTTTGGAAACAATTTAAAAGATGAGTTTAGCTATATTTTGCACGAGAATCGTTTCAAATATTAAAATTCGTAATAGGTACTACAGCCGATGACAAAAAATCGCGTATACAGGATCACGTCTTCCAGATATTCGGTATTTTGATGATTTTAGCGACATATTTAAGTTTAGAAACGGTAAGTCTTCGTATAGTCCTTGAAAAAAAAAATCTTAAAAGGTTCACAAATCCGTCAAAATGTTTCCAAGAAAGTCAGTACTCTGTTTAAGACTCCTTTTGTGGGGATGTACCAGAAGGAGTGGACCGATATTGCTTATCTCCGAACTCGATCTAAGTTCAGCAAAATTATTACGATGAATAAAGTTTGGAAAAAATCGGGCACTCTCTTCGAGAGTTATCGTGTGCACCAGTCAGACAGACAGATGGACGGAAGGACAAATAATATATAACCTCTCTAGACATATGGCTGAGGGTATAAAAACCCGTCAAATTCTGAAAGGGGAGCTAAAAATAGAAGACATGTGTGTGGCTTTTGGAAAGTTTACATCGCATAGTAACCTAAATAGAGGGTGAAAGGGGGGTCTTTGGAAATATTGCAGATAAAAACACGAGAGTTATTTTGGTTAATATTTTAACTTTCAAGTGAGTAAATAAACGGTTCTTTTTTAAGAAAAAATGGCAAAAAACTCCCTTTAATCGGGATCGTAGCAAATCAAAATATTCTACAAAATTATTTGCCACAAAATTTTACTATGGGTCTCAGAGGACATTCAATGTCTTAATCTTACCTAAACGCCGGTGCATAAATACTAAAAATCTATTTTAGGGTTAAAGTCGTGAGTTTATACAAAAATCTCCTACAAAACATCATTTTAGAAGGATGGCGTCCATGTCCAGGATTCTGATAGATTCTGGATAGAAATAATTCATAGATAGCCCACGGCTTGATAGTCCGAAAAAAATATATATTAAAAATTCCAGAGCTCTGATATATTTTAAAGAAGTAAAAAAGAAGCTATGTTCGGCTGGGCAGAACTTTTTATACCCTCCAACATTTGGAAGAAACTTGACAAATCTCAAAAATAATCCGTCGGAAAATACCGCTCAAATAAAAACCGTTATATGGGGACTATACGAAGACGTGGTTCTGCATAAGTAATTTGTGTCATAGGGTGTAGTAACGTTATTGTTTGAGATATAGAGACAATTATCGTGTAGGGGATAAAGTACTCACAAGGAACTTCTTGTGAGACAACTCCATTGAAAAATGTGGCTAAAATCATCAAAATACCGAATATAGGGGGTACCGTTATATGGGGCTATACGGTATAATGGACCTATACAGATAATTCTCTTCCAGGGGATAAAGTACTCACAAAGAACTCCTTGTATGAATATTCAGACAATTCCGTTGAAAAATGTGGCTAAAATCGTCAAAATACCGAACATCGTAGGGTAACGTTTATGGGGGCTATACGATATCGTGGATTTTAAGACAATTCCATTGAAAAAATTGAAAAAATATATTTTTAAATAAGTTCGTGGTTTTGATAGTCTTTCAAAGACTCACTACCCTGATAACCCCAGAAAAAAATATATAACATATCTATTACAATCTATAACTTTGACAGTCCATGAAAAATTATTCATAGAGATGCTCACGACCGGGCAGTCTATCAAAAAAAGTTTCAAGAATTCTAGATCGCCGATTATCCTTTAAAGAAAGTCCACGACAAAGTATGAAATTACAGCCTCTTTTACTCCTCCAAAACACCTAAAATCAGTCCTAGCCTATATATGGAACTAAAACCAAAATTTGCCCCGATATTGAAAAAATTGAAATTTCATCCTAGCAGAGCCCAAAACCAAAAATGACCATTTGGTTAAAAATTGTGACTGAAACCTCTGTCATGGAGTACCGCTTTATGAGAGCAATACCAAATAGGAAATTAATGTGTGCACTTTTTACATCCTCCACCATAGTATGGAGGGTATATTAAGTTTGTCATTCCGTTTGTAACACCTCGAAATATATATTTTAGACCCCACAAAGTACATATATTATTGATCAGCATAAAATTCTATGTCGATTTAGCAACGTCCTTCCGTCTGTGAAAGTCACTCTAGCTTCCGAACGAAATTAAGTAGATTGATAAAATTTTACTCAAATGAATATTTTGTCTGCAGGACTTTTGGTATTGAAAATGGGCCATGTGTGTACGTTTTGGTATAGCCCCCACATAACGGTACCTCCCGATATTGGGTATTTGGATGATTTTAGCGACATTATTCACCGGAATTGTTTCAAATTTGATATTTGAAGTTCCAAATGGATACTACAGCCTAATCAGAAAATTGTCTGTGCAGGTCTACGTCTTCGTATATCCCCCCATATAACGGTACCTTCCGATATTCGGTATTTTGATGATTTTAGTGACATTATTTACAGGAATTGTTTCAAATTTGGTATTTGAAGTTCGTAATGGGTACTATGCCAAAAAACTGGCTGTACAGGTCCACGTTTTGGTATAGCCGCCATAAAAACTGGCCTATGGAGGTCCACGTCGTCGTATAGACCCTAATATAACGGCTACATTCGGTATTATTAAGATTTTAACGGAATTTTTAGCTGATTTTATTTTTTTGAAAATAACCAAATTCGTTCCAAAGTTCGGCCCGGCCGAACTTACAGCTTTTTTACATGTTAATCTCTTGCACACTTTTCATATATGTTCTTAAAATAATAATATAAATTTAAAGACACTTTTAATTTTCTGATGAAACAAAAAATGACAAAAATTTAAAGTCAAGAACTATCTCCCAACCCGGACCTACAAAAAAATAACAGAGCACAAAAAAAAAAAACACTCTCAAAAGAAACAACTTAAATTAAGAAATGAAAGCATGAAGTGAAATAATTTATTTATGAGATAGAGTATTTGCCTGCAAGCAAAGAGCGTAGCGAATAAGAAAAATAATAAATGAAGTGAAATGATGTCATAAGAAATACAAAAGAAAATAAAAATTCACAAAATGCAAAGAAGCATCTTAAAAGGATGGCGGCCACTACGACAAAAAAAAAAAAAAAAAAAAAAAAAAAAAAAACAAGAGATGAAAAAGGAAAAATAAGACTATTTAAGGAAATTTAAAACATATGCAGCAATTTGAGGGAAAGCATTTCCCGCATCCATCCGCCCACCGCAACATAATGAATATTTTGTTTTTAACTCTCTCACTCTCGCTCCTGTCTTCCTGCGTAATAAAAATATATATAACAAAAGTTTTAAATTGAAATCTAGGATAACATAACAGCATACATAAGCATTTATGCATGTCGGCGTGCATTCATTCCATTAGTTGTCGTATAAATTTAAATTTAATTTAATTATGTGACGCGTCAAACGAACGTGCGGACGAACGCACAGAGTGGAGCAGAGCGGTGCTGAGTGACTTAAACAGCCATCCAAAAAGCAAACAATCAACCACACCAATAATAATTTATTATCAAATGAAAATGAAGAGAAAAAAAAACGACGCAAAGTTTTTAATGAAAATTGAAAAAATAACCAACCATCCAGCCAACATTAAATGACTAATTAAAAAGCAAAAATAATAAATAATGCAACCGACAGACAAACAATAAAATTAAATAATAAATAAATTGCTAAAAAACAAACGCCAAAACAAAAACATGTTGTAAGTGGACAACATATCATCAAAAACTCTAAACCAAGGCATTTTGTAATTATTTAAACATGGTATTTATCGATGTGGTTAGTAAATTTATGAGCTTCCCAGCGGGTGAGGAAAGTGTGAAAATAATTAAGTAATTAATGCCAAACAAAAATTAAGGCAACTAAGTAGAGTACGAACCCATATTAAAAACGGTCGAGAACAACTTTTGTATTTATAGTCCTTTTTTTACATTTCGCCGAAAAATGTTTTTAAAAATAACGAATATGACGGAAATCGGATAAAGATAGGTATGGGAGCTACATCCAAATCTAGACAAATTTTCTCATAGGCATTTTAAAGCTATATCTGATATATGGAGTGCATAATGAATGAATAGGCCAAATATTGACCTTTTTGTATCGGACCTAAAAAAATATGATATAAATATTGCGACGTGCCAGGTTTGGATTATATTGGTTACTTACTTCACTTTACATGACATATATGATAATTTATAGAAAATGTTAAAATGTGTGTGATATACCAGATATAGTCGACCGAAGTACTCCATTTTCATGCTTCATCTAATACGTATAAAAATATTGGCATGGGCAAAATTACATAAAAATCGAACATTTATATACAATTTTATGCGAAATCATAAATTCCATATTCATCAAGTTATTAAGAATCGCTGACTTATTTCGCTAGATATGATAGATAAAAGTATTGAAAATTGTGACCCTTTGTGAGTGAGGTAACAGCAGGAATACGTAGATATATATCATATTCACAACAGATCTTGTATTAGTAAAAATTTTGTTAATGTGTGAAACATGAAGAGAGTTAGATGCTTATTACGTTTTCTTTGAGCGTTTTATTTTTCAAAATCTTGAACCCTATGTTGGGCAGGTAGTAAAAGAGATAGTCCGATCTTTACCATATTTATAACAGATCTTGTGTTAATGGAAATATTAAGATGTACCAAGTCTGAAATGGATTCGGATGTCAATTTCGCGTTTTATGAGCTTCATGGATATTTATATATTTTGAGCCTTTGTGGAGGAGGTACAAGAAGGACGATATCCCAGATTAACAACAGATCTTGAGTTAATACAAATAATGGGATAATGGGATTTTGGATTTTATAAACGTTTTGGTTATTCAAAACTTTGACACCTTGTGGGGGAGGTACCAAAAGGCATGGACCGATATATCCCATCTTCACAATAGATCTTGTAATGGTATGTGTGAAATATAAAGAGAGCCTAATACTTATTTCGCGTTTTATGAACTTCATGGATATTCAAAATTTTGACCCTTTGTAATGGAGGTACCAGAAGGAATGGTCCATCTTAACATCAGATCTTGAATTTATAAAAATATTGGGATGTGTGGAATTTTAAGAAAATCGTATTCTTACATCACATTTTATAAGAGTCATAATTATTCAAAATTTTGACCATTTGATGGGGTAGACCGATATTGCCCATTTTCACAATAGACCTAGCACTAACGCAAATATTAGGATTTACAAAGTTGGAGCAAAATCGGCTTCTAGTTTCTCTTTCTGTGCAGAAAATATATTTTTTGAAAATTTCGACCTTTTGTGGGGGAGGTATGTAATATGAGTTTCAAAATTAACGTACACTTACTGTACAGTACTTAACATTATATCATGTTAAACAACGTACGTCAATCAATAAGGCAGTGATTATTAAACACTACACTGCATTCTCTCTCTTGTTTCAACTTGCCCTTGCATGAGGTTTACTTAGACCAGCTAATCGTCTTCATCATTCTTTTCTATCGATCCACCAACCAGCAAAGAACTATAAAACATATTGTGACAATTAAAAGTTTTCAACCTGTTAAGTTTTTTAATATTTTGTAAAATTGATTCGTTCAATTGCTGAAGTTTTCTTCACAGTTCCTCACCCTAAAAAAAATACAAAATATCGAGAGGTAAATATTTCATTTTTGTGATACAGTGTTCAATTTAAGTGAAATATTTTATTAACAGAAAAGGTACCCATATTCGCCACGCGGCCCACGTGATTTTTTGTGTTACCTCTGCCAGAGGATAACCATTCTCTATATCACGGGAAACAATACCGCTATCCATTATTTTAAAGGTAATCTAAAACAGAAATGGGTTCCGCGGATTTGTCTAATTTTTTTTAATTTTATCCTCACAGGTTATAAAACCTTTTATACCGTGTTGGGGGCTCTGAGGAGCCACCACTTAAACGCTATTCTACAAATCCAGGACAAGTTCGATTTCCAAATACCGAATTAAATAGCAGTCTGTTTGGCTACCTGACGTTATATCTAAAACTGCCAAGACAAACAGCTTGAAAATTGTGGTTTTGTAAATCTTCCCGAAATTTGGTACAAAACCTTCCAATTACGTCAAGTCGGGTCAGTGGATATTGTATTTCCACAATTTCATATTGGAGTCTGCTTATTCAGTCAATTACGTCTTAAGAAGCTGAAAATTTTATAATTTATTTTCTACCGTTGCCATAAAATTCTGAAAGTTTCAACGCAACTTTAAACCCAGCCTGAATTAAATACGCCTGTCAGTTCTGTTTCATCATCAATTCCTACAATAACCTAATATTTATAAAATAATACCTACTATTAAGTTAAAAAAAAAAAAATACGTATGGAGTTACCCATATATCATTAATTACATGGAGATGATAATCACGTTGTTAGATTGAACTTCGGTATGTAAGCAACGCAAAAGTAAAAATTGATCTTCATCGCAGCATAGCAACAACAAAGAACTACCAACTACCATAATGGAAGAGGCCTCTACCAGCGGTGTTTTTGTTTGGTGAGTAAATTAATCAAAACAAAATAACATTGATCTTTTGCATTGCTTGTTACATCGCCAAAGAAAGAACAAAAGAAAAAAAAAAAAAAAAAACAACAACCTCATCATCATTACATTTGATATGTCGCTTGCTTTTATTACTTACTGCATTCAATTCCTATAACAGATTCGGAAGAATTGTTTTTGTTGTTCTTTCTGTTCTTCTTATAATGTGTCTTACATTATCATCATCATAATTATGTTAAAGAATAGATTTAACGATAGTCCTACGATAGGCATACAGAGTAATTTTGTATCTTGAATTAAGTTTTTATGTGCTAATTTGAAGCTCTTATAATAATAATTTTTATGTTTGCTAATAATTTTTGTTTTTGAAGTTTACAAAAATGAGTGAATAAACTGATTAAAATTTTCTTACAAGGTGTAATCGGAAAGTGACTTAAATAACTACTTTAGGGATTTTAACTAAGATAATGTGCCTCGTTAAAATCATTGGTTGGGAGGGCTGCGGCACAGGACTCCACACCATCAGGAGATCCAAATATGTATTTTGATTAAGATTCGTATAATTTCAGCATTATTGACCAAAATGGGGTATTCTTTGTCAGCATTTGATTAGGGTCAATTCATAGTTCATATTCCTTCTTAAGATCAGGGAGTCTAAAATAAATTTATTTCTAGTGTGGACCAAACAAAATGTAAAAGGGAATTGAGAGAGTAAGATCCACCCCAACCCCGACTGTTAGCTAGCACTTGCATGGCTCCCGCCCACTCCTCTTTCCCAATAAAATCAGTTGGTTTTATTTTCTTTATATACCAATACAAGTGGTCCATTACAGAAATTGGCGCCCAACGTGGGGCCTAGGAGATTTTTGCTGCTTAAAGTTTTGATCTTCTTAACCTCGCACATTAATCCATTAAATTGTACGTTTCATACAAAACAATGAATGAATATGCTTTGAACAGTTGTTTTGAATCTTTTGTATAGATAATTGCAGAATTATGTTTGGAGATTTGAATTGTTTGAGTTGTAAACCCGAACAAATCAACCTAATTAATTTTTGCAATTCCTTCTATGCAGTTCACTGAATCTGTTTAATTCATTGGATTTCATTGTTATTGGGATTCTATGTTATAGTCTTTCAGAACTGGACTACCTTCCTCCTGCCTTATCGTAGGATTTACAAAACAGTTGCTGATTGCATATTTTGTCCATTATGAGGTAGTATATAGGTGAAGAAGAGGATGATTTGTTTAGACTGATTATTACTTGAATATCCATTCAATAGACCAATTTAGTGTTTTCAATCAAAATACATTAATACTTAAGTCCTTTTTGCATTACACCGTGATATGTAAGAAGTACGTTTTATGAAAATTAAATATTTTTGTTTCGAAATTATTATTGAATATTATATTAAAATAACATTGGATTTTAAATTATGGAGAGAACTCCAATACAGGCATTAGGTGCTACTGCATCAATTTCCGACTCCATATCCGAAAACCATTGTGTAGTTTGCGACGAGCAAATACTATCCGATCAAGATACCATAAACATTTTAGAATGTAACCACACATTCCATCGTATATGTTTAGAAGGCTATTTGGCTGAATCCGCAGAATGCCCAACTTGTAAAAGGCCCTGCTCTCTTGCAGATTTAAAGAAAAATGTACCCATAGACAAAGGTAAATCTTATAATAAATCTAGAGGCCGTGGAGCCAGAGCAAAACAACACAATACAAGAAGCTATTGTCGAAACCTTTTTCAAGAGCGTTTTGCTAATTCGTTGGCTGATTCTAATGTAGACATTTCTGCAGACAATGTACAAGACTCACAGGTGCCTAATTCACCCGCCAACTATAGCAATAGGAATGCAATTCCAAACACAATTCAACCTACAATAGATTATACTCAATTAGGAGAAATAATTGAAAACACAATGACTAAAATTTTCAAGAATTTAAACCTGTTGCCTACGACATCTACTAGAGACAGTAATCCAAATTTGTCTTTAAATGTCAACACATCAGTTCAGCAACCCATTCAAAGAAACAACAGCAATCAACCTTCAAATTCCATCATAAATAATACCACAATTCCTCCACCACCAACCACAAACAATCAACCACCGGTTGATACAGTCAGACCTTCTCATTCACAAGAGTGTAGATCGCCCAACTTTTTAGATACCCAACAGATTAGACCTGATAAAGTCACCTCAATTATTCGAGATTGGCATATCAAATTTGATGGTTCTTCCACTGGAATAAGTGTAGATGAATTCTTGTACAGAGTTCGTACACTAACCAGAGAAAACTTAAATAATGACTTCTCACAACTCTGCAAAAATTTACCTTTATTGCTGTCTGGGAAAGCCCAAGATTGGTTTTGGCGCTACCACAAACAGGTAGACCACATCGAATGGGAACCCTTTTGTCTCGCTATTAAATACCAATATAAAGAATTTCGATCGTCCTTCGACATAAAGGAGGAAATAAGAGCCCGAAAAATGAAATCAAATGAGAACTTTGAAACTTTTTATGAAGCGGTATCCTCTTTGTTAGACAGGCTTGATTCCCCAATGCCCGAACAAGAATTGATTGAAATTTTGACTCGAAACTTGCGTCCTGAAATTAGGCACGAGCTTCTTTACGTACCCATTTTTTCTATTGCTCATTTGCGCAAGTTAGTGCAAATGAGAGAATCCCTACTTGGAGAAGATTATTTCGTGTGGCTGAAATACATTTCCCTAGCGACGCTGATTCCGAACATGAAGAAGTTACTCCGCAATTATCTATAGATGCGATTCAACAGCCTCCTAGACAGGTAAAGTGCTGGAATTGCGATGTGTTTGGACACTTTTGGGAAGATTGTGAAGAAGAAAGGAAAGTATTTTGTTATGGTTGTGGAGCCAAAAATACTTATAAACCGCAGTGCTCCAAGTGTTCCTTAAAAAAAATAGCCAAGTCAAAAAACTAACAAAAGACCCAATTCCAGAGCAGAATCATACTCCGGGTTCATTAGAAGACTGTTCTAGACCTGACTGCCTGGATAAAGAAAACACATTTAAAGTTCTGCACCGACAAACTTCTAATAAACTTACTCAAAATTCAGACACACCAGTTTTATACCCTATTTTACCATACCATCAGAGATGGGAACAATATTTGGCCAAGCGAAAGGAAATTTTTGAAGATTTTCCAATTTCCAACAGAAAACCAAAACGATCAACTTTAAGGTTGCGGCGTTATTACAAACAAAGAAGGTTCATCTCAAAATTTTGCATTTCGTCTATTGTCAATAATGCCGAAGACAAACGTTTTTATGCTTCAGTAAAATTTTTAACTTTTAGCGAGTTAGGATTGCTCGACACAGGAGCAAATGTTTCTTGTATTGGGGCAGATCTCGCCAACACAAATTTTGATAGTTTTAGAGAATTTTTTCCATTGAAGACTAGCGTCAAAACTGCTGACGGTAATATTCAAAGGGTAACCGGTTATTTAGAAGTTCCAGTTGAGTTTAAAAATTCTACGCATAAAATGAGACTATTAATAGTACCATCGATTTCACAAAGACTCATATTGGGACTGGACTTTTGGAAATCTTTCCAATTAGCTCCTGATTTATTTGGCAGTATAGTCTTTTCTTCGTCAAATGAAGATTCATCTAAAATCGTATCCGAAATGTCAGAGTCAAACCTATCTGTTCCCAAAATATCCAATTCTCATGATTACCCACTTTCCCCATCACAACGTCAACAGCTAGCTATTGTAATTGATCTATTCCCCAATTGTGACAAACAAGGCTTAGGTCGAACACCCTTAATACGTCATCATATCGATGTTGATGGAGCTCCTCCCGTAAAACAGCGGCACAATCCTGTGTCACCCGCCGTGGAAAAATTAATGTACCAGGAAATAGACCGAATGCTGGCTTTGGGAGAAATCGAACCCTCAACTTCGGCCTGGAGCTCGCCAATGCGGCTAGTTTTAAAACCCAATAAGGTTCGATTGTGCCTTGATGCACGTAGGCTCAATCAGGTCACACGAAAAGATGCTTACCCTTTGCCGAGTATCGAGGGAATATTTTCTCGACTACCAAAAGCTAACATCATTTCGAAGCTTGACTTGAAAGATGCTTATTGGCAAATTGGGCTCACGGAGGAGTCGAAAGCATTAACAGCTTTTACTGTGCCCGGTAGGCCTCTCTACCATTTCGTTGTCATGCCTTTTGGCCTCTGCAACGCTCCTGCCACAATGTGTCGTTTGGTAGATGAGCTTATTCCTCCAGACTTACGAAATTGTGTATTCGGCTATTTAGATGATTTGGTCGTAGTTTCGGAAGACTTTCCCACGCATTTGGCCATTCTCGTAAGACTTGCTGATCAATTTCGGAAAGCCAATCTAACCTTAAATGTGGCCAAATCACACTTCTGCGTAACTGAAGTTAATTATTTAGGCTACATAATCGGCGACGGTGGTATTAAGACCGATCCCCAGAAAATCGACTCGATATTGTCATGGCCTGTACCGAAAAATATTAAGCAGGTGAGAGGATTCCTCGGCCTAGCCGGATGGTACAGAAGATTTGTAGCCAATTTTTCATCTATTGTCTTCCCCATTACTGAAGTCTTGTCGACCAAAAAGAAATTTCGCTGGACAGATGAAGCGCAGGCAGCATTTGACAATCTCAAAAAGCTCCTGACGTCTGCTCCTATCCTCTCCAACCCTAATTTTTCGCAAAAATTTTATTTACACTGCGATGCCAGCGATTTCGGTATCGGTGCAGTTCTGATACAGTTAGATGAGGAAGGAAATGAGAAGCCAATTGCATTCATGTCGCGCAAACTGAATACCGCTCAGCGAAATTATAGTGTAACTGAGCGCGAATGCTTGGCAGCAGTCGAAGCTATAAAAAAATTTCGCTGCTATCTCGAGCTACAAGAATTCGAGGTCATCACCGACCATTCTTCGTTGTTATGGCTGATGAAGCAACCAGATTTAACTGGACGTTTAGCCAGATGGGTGTTCAAGCTTCAAGGCTTCAAATTTTCAATCCGGCACAGAAAAGGCAAAGAAAACGTCGTGCCCGACGCCCTTTCAAGAATAACCTTTGGAGAAATATCTGAAATTGAGTGTCTTCCACCCGAGATCGATTTAGAGTCGTCCCATTTCAATGATGAAGATTATATCCTGTTAAAGGATAAAATAAATAAAAACCTATCTCAGTATCCGGATATCAAGATTGTAGACCAGTTCGTTTATATAAGAACTGATCCATATGACGGGGACCCTGAGCATGAAGTATATTGTTGGAAACTCTGGGTTCCAGAGAAATTACGACAAAATGTTATAACCCGTGCTCATAATTCGCCAATATCAGCTCATTGTGGTACAGGAAAAACCATAGAACTGATTCGTAGGAATTTTTACTGGCCAGGACTAGTTCATGACGTTCGTAGCTACATGGGCTCTTGTGAGATTTGCAAAACTTCAAAAGCTCCAAATTTTATAATGAAGCCCAATATGGGTCAACAAACAGACATTTCAAGGCCTTTCCAACGAATGTATATTGACTTGCTAGGACCATATCCTCGTAGCACACAAGGTTATATCGGCTTACTTATTGTGTTGGATCATTTGACCAAATTCCATTGGTTATGTCCGCTTAGGAAATTTACTTCTGCTTCCATTATGGATTTTTTGAAAACAAATATTTTCTATATATTTGGAGTGCCAGAGTCGATAGTTAGCGACAATGGTTCGCAGTTCAAGGCCAACGAATTTAACGCCTTTCTTACATCTTTTGGCATTTCTCATACCTACACAGCATTGTACTCTCCGCAAGCAAATGCCTCAGAAAGAGTTAATCGCCACCAAACGATTAAATGTTCGCCATACCTGGCCGTTTTCGGTTTAAATATGGTTACCCACGGTAGTTCATACAAACTTTTAAGAAATCTTGGAGCTTTGAATGAACCCCATGTCCAAATGCATAGAGATGATGAACTACAAATACTAAGGAAAAATTTAAAAGTCCGCTTAACTGAAGCCTATGAGACTAATCGTCATCAGTATAACCTGAGGTCGAGACCGATAATTTATAAAGTGGGCCAAGTTGTTTTTCGTAGGAATTTTGCGCAGAGTTCGCATGAAAAGAAATTCAACGCGAAATTAGCCCCTCTTTTCATCAAGGCAGTTGTTAAAGAAAAAGTAGGCAGTAATTACTATATATTGCAGGATGCTGATATCACAAATATTGGCACGTACCATGCCAAGGACATTCGTCCTTAAAAAAAAAAAAAAAAAAATAAAAAAAAAAAAATTCAGATTTAGTTCTCCTCCTAATACTTTTGCATATAATGCAAGTATTATGTGGTTTGTAATATGAGTTTCAAAATTAACGTACACTTACTGTACAGTACTTAACATTATATCATGTTAAACAACGTACGTCAATCAATAAGGCAGTGATTATTAAACACTACACTGCATTCTCTCTCTTGTTTCAACTTGCCCTTGCATGAGGTTTACTTAGACCAGCTAATCGTCTTCATCATTCTTTTCTATCGATCCACCAACCAGCAAAGAACTATAAAACATATTGTGACAATTAAAAGTTTTCAACCTGTTAAGTTTTTTAATATTTTGTAAAATTGATTCGTTCAATTGCTGAAGTTTTCTTCACAGTTCCTCACCCTAAAAAAAATACAAAATATCGAGAGGTAAATATTTCATTTTTGTGATACAGTGTTCAATTTAAGTGAAATATTTTATTAACAGAAAAGGTACCCATATTCGCCACGCGGCCCACGTGATTTTTTGTGTTACCTCTGCCAGAGGATAACCATTCTCTATATCACGGGAAACAATACCGCTATCCATTATTTTAAAGGTAATCTAAAACAGAAATGGGTTCCGCGGATTTGTCTAATTTTTTTTAATTTTATCCTCACAGGTTATAAAACCTTTTATACCGTGTTGGGGGCTCTGAGGAGCCACCACTTAAACGCTATTCTACAAATCCAGGACAAGTTCGATTTCCAAATACCGAATTAAATAGCAGTCTGTTTGGCTACCTGACGTTATATCTAAAACTGCCAAGACAAACAGCTTGAAAATTGTGGTTTTGTAAATCTTCCCGAAATTTGGTACAAAACCTTCCAATTACGTCAAGTCGGGTCAGTGGATATTGTATTTCCACAATTTCATATTGGAGTCTGCTTATTCAGTCAATTACGTCTTAAGAAGCTGAAAATTTTATAATTTATTTTCTACCGTTGCCATAAAATTCTGAAAGTTTCAACGCAACTTTAAACCCAGCCTGAATTAAATACGCCTGTCAGTTCTGTTTCATCATCAATTCCTACAATAACCTAATATTTATAAAATAATACCTACTATTAAGTTAAAAAAAAAAAAATACGTATGGAGTTACCCATATATCATTAATTACATGGAGATGATAATCACGTTGTTAGATTGAACTTCGGTATGTAAGCAACGCAAAAGTAAAAATTGATCTTCATCGCAGCATAGCAACAACAAAGAACTACCAACTACCATAATGGAAGAGGCCTCTACCAGCGGTGTTTTTGTTTGGTGAGTAAATTAATCAAAACAAAATAACATTGATCTTTTGCATTGCTTGTTACATCGCCAAAGAAAGAACAAAAGAAAAAAAAAAAAAAAAAACAACAACCTCATCATCATTACATTTGATATGTCGCTTGCTTTTATTACTTACTGCATTCAATTCCTATAACAGATTCGGAAGAATTGTTTTTGTTGTTCTTTCTGTTCTTCTTATAATGTGTCTTACATTATCATCATCATAATTATGTTAAAGAATAGATTTAACGATAGTCCTACGATAGGCATACCGAGTAATTTTGTATCTTGAATTAAGTTTTTATGTGCTAATTTGAAGCTCTTATAATAATAATTTTTATGTTTGCTAATAATTTTTGTTTTTGAAGTTTACAAAAATGAGTGAATAAACTGATTAAAATTTTCTTACAAGGTGTAATCGGAAAGTGACTTAAATAACTACTTTAGGGATTTTAACTAAGATAATGTGCCTCGTTAAAATCATTGGTTGGGAGGGCTGCGGCACAGGACTCCACACCATCAGGAGATCCAAATATGTATTTTGATTAAGATTCGTATAATTTCAGCATTATTGACCAAAATGGGGTATTCTTTGTCAGCATTTGATTAGGGTCAATTCATAGTTCATATTCCTTCTTAAGATCAGGGAGTCTAAAATAAATTTATTTCTAGTGTGGACCAAACAAAATGTAAAAGGGAATTGAGAGAGTAAGATCCACCCCAACCCCGACTGTTAGCTAGCACTTGCATGGCTCCCGCCCACTCCTCTTTCCCAATAAAATCAGTTGGTTTTATTTTCTTTATATACCAATACAAGTGGTCCATTACAGGTACCAGAAGGAGTAGACCGATATATTCCATCTTAACACCAGACCTTGGGTTAATAAAAAATATTGGGATGTGTGAAATTTGAAGACAATCGGGCTTTTACTTCACATTTTATAAGAGTTGCAATTATACAAAAAGGTTGATCCCTTGTGGGGGAGCTACTTGATGGAGTGGACCGATATTATCCCTTTTTTTGAACCGCAAATATTAGGATTTGTAAAGTATTAAAATATTAGGATTTCTAAAGTTACTGCTTCTCTTTCTGTGCAGAAAATATTTTTTTTTTTTTTGAAAATTTCGACCTTTTGTCGGGTAGGTACCAGAAAAAGTGGACCGATGTATTCCATCTTAACACCAGACCCTGGGTTAATAAAATTATTAGGATGTGTGAAATTTGAAGACAATCGGAGTTGTTATAAAAAAACAAGTTAGAAAAGGTTATAGTCGTGCGGGGCCGACCATGTGACACCCTACAACACTACAATATGTTAGAAGGCCCCTTATGTCCGAAACCATTTTGGAAGATTTCGCTTTTGAAATTATGTCATAGATATTACCCTTAGCTTTTTGACCAGGGGCATTTGCCCATTATTTACTCACTCCGCCGTATAGTTAGTTGTTGTGGTCCATTTTACAGCTAAATATAATATATATAAAATGCTAGACTTCTTCCCTCTCCTTAACTCTGTCCTCATGAAAAATTTGTTGTCGATTGGTTTCAATTGTGTGATCAGGATTTTTTTTCTGTTTTTGGTTCTTTTGTGACCATCTTCAAAAGCAAGAGACCCCTCTGTATCTTCAAATTTAGACTCATTTATATGATTCGCTTGTCTACGATATTTGGCTATATTCGCCAACGAAATCAGCATAAAAAAGCCAGAAGTTCGCTTTTTGTGTATTTTGGATTTCGCATGTAAGTTATTTTCAGCGTTTCGGTAGAATGGAAATGGGTGTATTTGTCACAAAAAGTAGTCCAACTTCATGCGAGATTTCGTGTCCTTTGGTTTCTACGGGTGCAAACTTAGGAACATTTTTAGCTGTTAGTCCATTTCAACCCTAAATATATTGCGGATATCTTTAAAAAACATAGGCCTAGCCCTTCTGAGACTAAAACTGCCCTTATTAAAAATTTTGTGAGGATCGGACGGTAATTGCAATTATAAGTCAAATTGAAGAGAATCGCATGCGATAAAAAATATTAAAAAATAAAAAAGCACAAAATACTTCAAAATCTATATCAACGTCAATATTGGTATATTTTTATGTTTTTTTTTTTTAGATTTTATTCTTTTATGCCAAGAGGACATTCTGAATTGACAAAATTTTTTCAAAATCGGTCCAGCCATTCTTGAGATATAAGCATTCTAGCTAACATCCTCTTCCTTTGTATACATATATTGTATATATTTCGCTATATATATCCGATATATTTACTATCAGCATCTACGTAATGGTCAAAATTGACCTGTTCGTCTATTTGTGATTTCGCCGGGATTAAAAATATTCGCGGTATAATGAAATGTTTGACCTATATTTAAAACAAATGTTATGGTTGAAATATTACCCGATTACCATCAAAGTTGAAAGACTTCTGTCCAGCCCTAAGCTCTAGCCCCATGCAAACTTCCGCGTCGATTGGTCTATAATTGCGTCCTGTAGAGCAATTTCAAAATCAGGACATTTTTCAGTTTTTGGTCCATTTCAATCCCTAAATATTATACGACCATCCAACTAAAACCAATAGGCCTCTATTCTGGCCCTAAACTTCGTAAAGATCGGGCCATAATTGCGACCTGTAGAGTGATTACAAATTAACATGTACAGACGGAGAGATAGGAAGATCCATATATACTTGCCTATGTGGGAAACCAATAAACTTATAAAACCCCCAACACATAGTGTTGTAGGGTATAAATATGGCTAAAACCAAAAAATACTTGAAACTTGGGTATACTCTTAAAGTTTGGGTATACCAAGAGGTGGACTGACATGACCCATATTTTCTAAATGTAACATATTTGGGCTGTATGAAATTTTAAACTCTATCGTAGATTTTATGAAATGTGTTTGAAAAATATTTGAGGCAATTAATGTTTGAATGTGTTTGCATCTTTCAGCTGTAACACAATGTGGGTCCCGGGGTTGGAAAGCTAGATGCCAATTCGAGTCAGAAAAGGGCCACCATTTAACATCGTATTATATTTCGTCATCTTTCATTAGGAATTCAAAACAAAAAAACAATAAAAAAATTACACTTCAATATAGCAAGTCAAATTTAAAAATGCTATAAAAAAATTACGAAAAATTAAACAAATATATATTACAAAAATATTTTTTGTTCTGATCTTTATTGGCGTTTTTAAAAGCAATTTTTTGGATTTTATTTTATTCTGCCCATGTACCATTCCGAAATGTTGTAAATTATTAACATCAGGTCAGCCGTTCTTGAGTTATAAGCGTAGTAAAATTTCTTTTCATTCTGAACTACGATAACATATATCAGGAACAGATATAATTTGCAGCGACCTCCATGGCATACAATAAGTAATAAACATTTGAAAACTACCAATTAAATTTTACTTCAGCATGATTAAATAGAAAAACTAAATCTTCAATGTCATCAAAAACTGGAAACAGGAAATTACATGTCAACTCATTTTAATTGTTCACTTCCACCACAAAAATTGACATTTAGTGTTTTCTTATCTGCTTGTCAATGATTAACTACTTCAGTATGAATGTCATAACCATTAAACCTTCCACCCAGCATTACAACAATACACTACCTTGTATTATTTACATTTAACACGTTTTTATTGTACATCGCCCATAAAATGTCAGTCAGTGCATTGCATTTTATTTTATTCCATTTTTAATTTCTTTTGTTTAGAATAGGAGGATGGGTGAATGGTTGATGACTGGCAAATTTGCCACAACTGCCTTTGTTGTCGTCTAAATTAAATCAATTCAATTATCTTTATTTCCCATTATAATCAACCAAATGAAGACTACGACGGCGAAGACGACGACGACTAACCAGCATTAAATTCAACACTTTATATCTTTACAAACATGAAATATTTGTGGATTTTTATTAAGCATGTTTGCATTTCGTCGGGTGAATTATTCGAAGGCTACTTTCTTTGTCTACAGTTTGCAAACACACACACACTCGCGGTGTTAGTTTACAAACTTTTATGGGCCTTGCAATGTCAGATTTTTAGATATTTACAAAGTTAGCTATTGTTTAGGTTGGTGAAATTAATAAAGTGAAAAAGAGGCACATCTTCAGACTATCTTTGTCGGATACAGTTTGAATTTTTAAATATTGAATTCATTTTTAGGGAGTTCCCAATTTTTGAAGACGCTAGGCAGACTATAATTGTGGGATTTTTTTATAAGAGAGCTTATTGTGGACGATTTCAAAGATTTTTTTTTGTGTGGAGGAACTTTCATATTTACAGTGTTGCCCATATTCGACGGACCCATCTGGCAACGCCATAACTTTTGACAGAGATGTCACATCGCTTAATGACATACCGCGTTTGAAGCGTCAGTCCAAGCAGATTTTTACCATGAATCAATACATGCCACGCGAGCGCTCTGAAATAGTTGAAATTTACAAGAAGTCAATTGTGAAAACTCAACGTGGTTTTAAAACATTAAAAAATGTGAGAAGTGCGCCTTCTAGGAACACCATTAAGCGTTTATGCGAAAATTTTCGACTGGTAAGGCTCTTTCTAATCCGAAGAGGCCATATAAAAGTCGACCAAGGCGATCGGCCGAGAATATCGCTGCCGTACGAGCCAGTGTTGAGAGGTCCCCAAGAACATCCCAAAAACGCCGTTCTCAGCAGTTGGGCATGGCTCGGTCCACTTTATAACGGATTATTCGCATTGATTTGCATTTGTTCCCTGCGGACAAGCCTCGTGGATTGGAAAGGGCCCAAAGAGTCATCGAAATGGTAAAAAAAACATGGGTTTGTCGAATATGGGCAACCCTGTATTATATCATTCACCATATGATTTAGGGTATATTAAGTTTGCCATTCCGTTTGTAACACCTCGAAATACACATTTTAAGACAGAAATCATAACGAATTCTACCGATATTCGGTATTTTGATGATTTTAGCGACATTATTCACCGATTTTTTCAAGTTTCGCATTTGAATATTGTAATGGCTTATAATAAAAGTTGCCTATGCCGAGAGTTCGCATAGACCCTAATATAACGGCTAAATTCGGTATTTTGAAGACTTTAACAGAATTTTTAACGGATTTTATTTATTTATTTTTTTTTTTGAAAATTGCCAAATTGTTATTTAAAGATCGGCCCTTACAGCTTACAGCTTTTTTACTAGTATTGGTATTGCTTATATAGAATTTATCCATTTTTATACCCTACAACACTATGTGTTGGGGGTATTATAAGTTTGATTGGGCCAGAATTTATGTAACACCTCAAAATATTGGTTTCCCATATAGGAAAGTATATATGGATCTTCCTAGCTCGCCGAGCTGAGTCGATCTAGCTATGTATGTCCGTCCGTCCGTCTGTCCGTCTGTCCATGTTAATTTGTAATCACTCTACAGGTCGCAATTATGGCCCTATCCTTACGAAATTTTGCACGAAGATGGGGTTAGGGTCAGAATAGAAGCCTATTTCTTTTGGAGATGATCGTCAAATGTTTAGGGGTTGAAATGGACCAAATACTGAAAAAATGTCGGATTTTGCAGTAGCTATAGAGGTCGCAATTATAGACCAATCGACGCGGAATTTCGCATGTAGCTAGAGTTTAGGGCGGGGAAGAAGCCTACCAATTTGGGTGGTCATCGGATAATATTTAGCGGGTAAAATAGACCATACCTTTTGTGTTGAAAAAATTCAAAATTTTTCATTAAACCGCGAATATTTTAAATACCGGCGAAATCACAAAGTCATGACAAGGTTACTTCTGACCTTTGCATTGATGTTAACATCCAGCAAATCGGATATATAGCAAAATATGTGCGATATATATGTCTATCAAAGAAGATATGCTTGAAAGATCTCTTATATGTCGAGAACGGCTGAACTGATTTCGACAGTTCTCATTAATTCAGAATGACCTCTTGGTAGGAAAGAAAAAACGTCTAAAAAAATCGCATAAAAATATCTCTCTAAAGATGAAAATATTGATTTTTTAAAATTTTCTCATATTTTTTCAATTTTGTCATATTCTGGCATATTTTCATTTTGAATTAAACATTTGGTAATATTTCTACAGCTAACAAAACTAAGTAGTTAGGATATCAGGATATCATATACAGATCGCATTTATGGCCCGATCCTTACGAAATTTTGCATGGGGATAAGATGAGGGTCAGAATAGAAGTCTACTCTTTTTGGAGATGATCGCTATATTTTTATTTTCGTTGAAGAATATAGTCTGAAGAATAATGTCTGTATCTCATATAGATGCGTTTCAGTCAAAAACCAATAATAAATGTTAATCTTTTGCCACTTCTGAGAGATTATAGGTCTTTGGGAAATATTGGTTCCAGATCTGGGAAGACCATTTAAATTAGTTTAAGTTGCTATTATTCGAAAATTAGAAAACGAAACCTAATGGGTTTCTTTTATTATTTGTCACAATATCTTGTGGAATTCTTTCGAGTATCTCGCCTATATAAACTGTATCGTTTATTATAGTGTTGTAGGGTATTCAACGGTCGGCCCCGCTCGACTGTAGCCTTTGCTTACTTGTTTTATTAAATATTTTTGGCATTGTTAGTCATGGATTTTTAGGTATTTTATGGTCGAACTAAGAGAGTTTATAGTCGTAAATTTATAAAACTTTTTCTATACTACTAACAGGACCCCTGTACTAACAGGACCCCTTTTATTTGGCCTTATAGGAGTAGCTCATATTCGTAGATTTTATACATTTCTTGGTCCAAGCAGATGCAAGCACATGTTTTTCTTTAATATGTGTTACCAATTTGGGGGAGAGAATTCGTAGATTTGTGTACCCTGCACCTCAAGGTGGTAACAATATACCAAATATAGCTCGGAAATACCTTTGCTTAATTTTATCAAGATTGTAGCTCCCATATATATCTTTGTCCGATTTGACCTTTATTGTGTACCAAACGTGTAATTTTAGCCCAAATTAGATTAAATTTGGCACTTATGACCAAATTGAGCCTATAAACAAGTATGTCAAATATATAGGTTTCATCCGATTTAGTATTAAAGTTCCTCACATTCGTAATATGCACTCCACAAGAATGATGTTTGGTATCAGGTATCAGATACAGCTCAGCTCTGCCAAATTGTATCAAGATCGCTTCAGATTTGGATATAGCTCCCATATATATCTTCAACCGATTGCGGGTTTATTGTGCACCAAACGGCCAATATCAGTCCAAATGGCCTGAATTTTGGAACATATGAACGAAATCGATCCAAAAGCAAGTACATCAAATTTGGCGAAAATCAGTTCAGATATAGCAATAGCTCCCATATATGTTTTATCCGATTTGGTGTATAAGTCCCACACATTCGTAATATGCACTCCACAAGAATGATATTTGGTATAAGATATCAGATACATCGCATAAATACCTCTGCCTAATTTTAACAAGATCGGTTCAGATTTGGTTATAGCTCCCATATATATATCTTCAACCGATTTCGGGTTCATTGTGCACCAAGTGGCCAATATCTGTCAGAAAGTCCGGAATTTTGATTCATCCAGAAACAAGTACATACAATTTGTAGAAAATCGGTTTAGATATAGCTATAGCTCCAATATATATGTTTTATCCGATTTGGTATTTAAGTTCCCCACATTCGTAATTACACCCCAAGAGAATGATGTTTGGTATCTTATAGAGCTCGTAAAAACCTCTTGAAGTTTGGATATAGCTCCCATAGATTTGGATATAGCTCCCATATGTATCCTTAATCCGATTTCAGGTTTATTGTGCATCAAATGGTGCGAATTTCGGGACGTATGTTTCTGTTTTGTGAAACCCGGCTCCGGTGTATACTTTTATACCCTCCACCATAGTATGGAGGGTATGTTAAGTTTATCATTCCATTTGTAAAACCTCGAAATACACAAAGTATAAATATTCTTGATCAGCATAAAATTCTATGTCGATTTAGCGATGTCCGCCCGTCTGTGGAAATCACTCTAGCTTCGGAACGAATTGAAGTAGATTGATAAAATTTAACTCAAATGTATGTTATGTCTGCAGGACTTTTGGTATTGAAAATGGGCCATGTAGGTTCACGGTTTGGTATAGCCCCCCATATAACGGTACCTCCCGATATTCGTTACTTTGATGATTTTAATTTGGTATTTGGTGTTCGTAATGGATGCTACAGCCTATGACAGGAGATTGTCTGTGCAGGTCCACGTCTTCATATAGCCCCCACATAACGGTACCTACCGATATTCGGTATTTTGATGATTATTACCGATTTTTTTTTAAGTTTCGCATTTGAATATTGTAATGGCTTGTGACAAATGTTACCTATTCAGGTCCACGTCGTCGTATAGACCCTAATATAACAGCTACATTTGGTATTTTTAAGATTTTAACAGAATTTTTAACGGATTTTATAGTTTTTGAGAATTGAAAAATTCGTTCCAAATTGTAGAGGGTATTCAAAGTTCGGCCTGGCCGAATCCTTCATGAAGTGATATTATGCACTCTATAGCAATGTTATTTAGTACAAAATATTAAATTATCTCCGTCAAATTTAGTGAAAATATCTTAAGCCAAATGTTGATAGGTGGTATGATTTACTTCAAATAAATTCTTTTGTTATGGAAGTTCTACTAAATATGCAAAGTGGTGTAGGCCCCACCCGACTTCTGACTTTTCTTTACTGGTTTTCATATATTATTAAAGGGCAACAATTTTTCATACCAAAACCTTGACAGAACTTTCAGAACAACATTTCAAAATATCTTGCCCACAGGTCAGTAGTTACTCGTATTCGGAAAATTTCTCTCAGTGTACATTGTCTAATTTGGATAAAACATAATCAGAGAGAAAGATAAGAAATGTGAAAGACAATGTACTCATGTACATACGAACTAAGTAGAGATTGTAATGGATTTTTTGAAGATGCGACAAACTAAACATTTGTACAAACATAAAAACATATTTACATTGTGAAGAGAGTGTGTGTGTGTGTATCTATCTTCGGCTGCCTGAGATTGGCATTCTTCTTTATATCTATGACAGTTTAGAGAACTATGGATCAACTGGCTTGCATTATTTTAAATTACTAAATTACTTTTGTTTATTATTTTCAATTTCAGTTTTTGTTGTTGGTTTAGCTTTTGTTCTTGCGTCCAGAATTATCACTAAGACAAGCCGCTTTTCTAGCCGGTATTGCGGGCGATGACAATCATTATCAGTGTTTTTGTCCACATGGTTTTACCCCCATCCCTCCTTCGTGGTGGTCGCTTGTAGATTAGCTGAGTCGAGGCTTTTCACTTTTACTCGGTAGTGTATCACCTTAAACGAAACTAGTTGGAACGGGAATTTTGAATGCGGTAGTAAGAATATGTGAGAGAAGGAAAAATATTACAACATTTTTCAATCTTTTTTGGAAAAGAAATATATCCTCGTGGAAGTGTTAAAATAAGTTCCGTTTTCGAAAATAGCAAGAAGAAAATTTGAACAATCATGTTCCCAACGCAAATTCTGATGACATACTAATAAAATATTTCGAAAAAAGTGTTAAATTTTGGCAAATTCGTTGCCTAGCTTGCGTCGTTTTATTGCTAATTGTTGCCGACGTCTTTTCACCTACCTTCAATCGCTATCTTAATAATAATATTGCGACGACGATAAGTTTTATGTTTTTTTATCGCATTTCAACAGTTTATGGTAATTATTCTCTAATTGAATACAATTAATCAAAAATTGTTTGTTGTCATTTCACGCCACAATGATTCGCAGTGATAAGTTTCGTGTTTATACCCTACACCACAAGGTGGTCAGGGTATTATGTCTTTGTGCATTTGTTTGTAACAGGCAGAAGGAAACGAGATAGACCCATAGTTCCTTTTGATGATCTGCATAGAATCACTTTCTGAGTCGATTTATGCATGTCCGTCCGTCCGTCTGTCCGTCCGTCTGTCCGTCCGTCCGTCTGTCCATGTATTTTTGTAAACAAAGTACAGGTCGCATTTATTGCCCGATCCATATGAAATTTTGCAAAGTCCTTTTGTTTGGCCCAAGGACGAACCCTATTGAAATTGGAGATAATCGGTCAAAATTTAGATATAGCTCCCATATATATCTTTGTCCGATTTGCCTTTTATTGTGCACCAAACGTCTAATATTTGTCCAAATGGGATGGAATTTGGCACTTACGACCGAATTGAGTCTAGAAGCTAGTATGTCAAATTTGGTGAAGATCGGTTCAGATATAGCTATAGCTCCCATATATACTGCTCATCCGATTTGTTATATTTGTTACCCACAGCCGTAATATGCACTTCGTAACAACGATATTCAGGGAAATATATCAAATACAGCTCAGAAATATTTTTGCCAAATTCTATCAAGATCGGTTCAGATTTGGATATAGCTCCCATATATATCTTTATCCGATTTCAAATTAATTGTGCACCAAATGGGCAATACAATTCCGAATTTAAAGATACAAATGCTTCGGCATATTTAGTCCTTTGAACTTTAAATTATAATTATAATCATAGCGTGTATGATTGAATTCTCCCATAAAAACTTTTAATTGTTATGTGGAGCTCTACTTAATTAGCAAAGTGGTGTAGGGTATCATAAAGTCGGCCCCGCCCGACTTTAAGACTTTCTTTACTGGTTTTTTGATAAGAAATCAATAAAAAGGTGTTTTGCTGTAGGTTTGAAGAAGAAAAAAGAAAACAAACTGAAAGGCAGGCGTTTAGTTGATTGAACTTTTCTCTTCGAAGTATTGAAAGTAAAATTTGTAATAAAAAAATACTGAAATCAATATGTCTTAGTTTTTTTGGTGTTTATACCCTACACCACAAGGTGGTCAGGGTATTATGTCTTTGTGCATTTGTTTGTAACAGGCAAAAGGAAACGAGATAGACCCATAGTTCCTGTTAATAATCTGCATAGAATCACATTTTGAGTCGATTTATGCATGTCCGTCCGTCTGTCCATGTATTTTGTTAAACAAAGTACAGTTCGCATTTATTGCCCTACCCAGATGAAATTTTGCACAAATCATTTGTTTGGCCCAAGGACGTACCCTATTGAAATTGGAGATAATCGGTAAAAATTTAGATATAGCTCCCATATATATCTTCGTCCGATTTGAATTTATTGTGCTCCAAACGTGTAATATCAGCCCGAATAGTAAGGAATTTTGCACATTCAACCAAATAAGGCCTGAAAATAAGTATGTTTTTCGATATGGTCACCATGTGCCTTGTAGATATAACGGTTTAGACTTTAGGTCTCTTCGGATGAAATTCATTACGGGGCATTTGGAGTCAATCTAGCCCTTGGTGAGAACCATTATTCTCAAAGGGATTGTTAGATTTGTATATAATAATAAATTTTGTATATCATAATATTTATACAAAACATCTTCATATTTCTATCGGACATCTGTTATGTGCCACAAATAGCAATATTGGTCCACACCTTCTTGAACCGCAATAATTCTCGTGAAGGCTGAAATCAGTGTCCATTTTCAACCTAATAATATATTTGCAACACATTTCAGCAATTGTGAAAATTGGATATATCGAACCACCGTTTGTTTCACATCCCAGTCTATTATGGAGTTGGCGTTGAAATAGAAAATTTTAGGGATCTCCATCACAAAAGTTCTAAATTATAAACAATTAAAAAAGCTGTAAGTTCGGCCGGGACGAACTCTGAACACCCTCCACCATTTGTGGACTTAGGGGCTTTACCCAAACGTGGACCTACATATCCCATTTTCAATACCAAAAGTCCTGCACACATAATATACATTTGAGTAAAATTATATCAACCTACTTCATTTCGTTCGGGAGCTAGAGTGATTTACACAGACGGACGGATATAGCCAAATCGACATAGAATTTTATGCTGATCAAGAATATATATAAATTGTGGGGTTTAAATTGTATATTTCGAGGTGTTACGAACGGAATTACTTAATATACCTTCCATACTATGGTAGGGGTATAAAAACTGTGGTAAAATGTGATATCAGTTAGTGATTTTCATCAAACTTCTCATATCCCAATTAGACTACATTAGATCTGGCATGAATATATCAAATAATAATCATAAATTTCATAAAAAGCGAAATTGTCCTGCAGTCTTCTTCAAACTTAGCACATTGCAATATTTTTACTAAAATTATAAGGTATATATCTGTCGGAATATCTACTAACTTGTTTCTAACTTGATTTGTTGTTTCTCCATCTAGATTCTCGAGCTCACAACTTTCGGATTTGCTCATTCTCAGACCCAGCTACTCATTACATGGTAATGATAAAAACATGCGATTCGAAAGGAAATGTGTTTACATTACCTTGTTGTGGGTTATTCGATTCATATATGTCCCAATTGTTTTTTTTTTAATATTTTGACATATTCAGCTCAATGGAGTTAATCACATTTTAATCTGGAGCATTCACATTATGATTGATATAATTTAAGTTCTATCCACTACCTGTAAGATTCTTATCTCGCTTTGCTTTTCTTTTTTAATCTCTTCTTCTGCCTTACTGACATCTTTTATCTGCTTTTGTGGTCATTGATAAATAAAAAGTGCAACGACTGTGAATGTAAATTTTCTACGCTCTTAATCGGATGTTTTGCTAGGCATCTGCGTTTGTATGTAAGTGTGTGTGTACATAAATATCTTTACATATATAAATTCTTACATACATATGTATTTATGTATGTAGATGTATGAATTAATATACAGTGTTGACTATAACTACAAGAAAATCTTGCCAGAGATAACGTGCAACATGTTTGCCAACAAAAATGTTGTCTTGTGTTACATTTTTTGGCGACGGCGGGAGGTATCTCGCGAAAAGTTCCCTTGTACCCACATAACACACTTATCCACAAACAAAGTAGATTAAAATGTTTAACCAAATGTGGAGTAAAAATAAAACAGAACCTAGTTCGTTTCATACTCTCCACCATACATAGTATGGAGGGTATATTAAGTTCGTCATTCCGTTTGTAACTCATCGAAATAATAATTTTAGACCCAACAAAGTATATATATTCTTGATCAGCGTAAAATTCTAAGACGATTTAGCCCTCTCCGTCCGTCCGTCTGTTGTATTCACGCTACAGTCGAAACGAATTAGGATAGGAAGCTAAAAATTTTCACAGATCTGTTTTTTGTCTGCAGGCAGGTCAAGTTCGAAGATGGGCTGTATCGGTCCACGATATCGTATAGCCTCCATGTCTAAATCCACACAAGGAGTTCCTTGTGTGAACTTTATCCCCTGGAAGAGAATTATCTCTATAGGTCCACGATATCGTATATCCCCCATATAATAATATATAGGTCTACGATATCGTATATCGTACTCGGTATTTTAATGGTTTCTGTGACAATATTCACCGGAATTGTTTCTAATTTTGTATTTAAAGTTCGGAACCGTTACTACAACCTATTACTTACTACAAATTACTTATACAGTACTGCGTTTTCGTATAGCCCCCATATAACGGGTTTCGTTTGCTCGGTATTTTTTGACGTAGTTGCTTTTTTACTTGTTTTTATACCCTTCGTCATTTTTATACCTTCGTCATTCCGTTTGTAATTATTAACTGGAATTGTTTAAAGTTTTGCATTTTAAGTTCGTAGTGGATACTACAGCCTAAGACAGAAAATTGTCTGTGCAGGTCCACGTCATCGTATAGCCCCCATATAACGGTACCTCCCGATATTCGGTATTGTGATGATTTTAGCGTCATTATTCACCAGAATTGTTTCAAATTACGTATTTAGAGTTCGTAATGGGAACTACAGTCTGTGACACAAAATTGCATATGTAGGTCAGGGTCTTCGTAAAGGCCCATATACCAGCACCCCCTATATTCGGTATTTTGACGAGTTTAGGTACAATACCCATCGAAATTGTTTGAGATGTCGTATTTGAAGTTCGTAGTGGATGCTACAGCCTATGAGAGAAACGTGTACGGCACCTCCCTATATATGATATTTTGATGATTTTAGCTATTGTATTCACCGTTTATTTTATGTTTCGAATTTGAATATGACAAACAGTGCCTATGTAGATCCACCTCGTATAGACACCAATATAACGGCTATATTCGGTATTTTTAGAATTTTAACAGAATTTTTTTTAAGATTTTATTTCCAAATTCGTTTCAAATGATGAAGGGTATTCAAAGTTCCTCGCGGCCAAACTTACTGCTTTTTAATCTGTTTTTATTTTGCATAAGTAAACGTGTGAAAAAATACAAAAAGACAAAATCTTAACGAAGTACAGCTTTATTGCGTTAGCGACACCAACTCCAAACGACCGTCGAGGACATGACGTTGATGTCCCACTTAAAGTGAAGAAAAGTTGCGGAAATCACAAAAATTGTATGTAGGTGGCCCAAATTCCGAAACAAAACACATGTACACATACATAGACCTAGGTAAAAAAAAAAAACATATGAAGGCGAAAATCCTTTTACACAAATTCACATTCATATTATGGCTGTATGTATTTTTGTATTTGTGGTCTAAGAATGGAATATGGGCCAACAGTTAATGAAAGGCGAAATCTTTTGCATTCAAATGTGTGTTTATGCTGCAGCCGAGGCAAGTGTGAATGGTATTCGCATAAGTGCACTTTCTCCAAATATTCACATAAATATATTTTCAAAAACCTCCCAAAAAAGAAAAGAAAGAAAATAAAGAACACACTTAAAGCAATTCACGCATGTACTTGTACCAGTTACGCCGAAACGAGACAAAAGGAACTGAAATGTCTCTCTTTGTTGCGCCAATACGTGTTGTAAATCCTGTAAGTTTTTGTTGTTGTTGCTGATGCTGACAACTAAAGTTGTGTTTCCTAGCAATGACACATACATAGAATTATTTTCCAGATAGTTTGACATGCACAAAAGATTTAAGGTAAAGTGAAGTGAAGGAATATATTTGGCAAACACAGAAAAACAGATACCGCGGAATAATTTGGCGAAATAAAGACATAGCCTTGTCATTGATTCGATATTTTTGTTTGTTTCGTAGAAATTCATGTTGAAGTGATTGTCACGGTTGATTGTTTTGCAAATGATTTCCTTTGTGGAAAAGCGATGGAGTTTTAAACATGAAATATGTATTACAAATACTTATACCTTTAGATGTGTACAAAATACTAAGGGACATACTTCTAATATACCTAAATTAATTTCAAGCGTTCGGTTGTGGTTTGTCAGAGTCCCAATTTAAAATTTAATACACGTTTTGTTATACCATCCACCATAGTATGGAGGGTATATTAAGTTTGTCATTCCATTTGTAACACCTCGAAATATACAAAGTATATATATTCTTGATCAGCGTAAAGTTCTATGTCGATTTAGCGATGTCCGTCCGTCTGTGGAAAGCACTCTAGCTTCCGAACGAAATTAAGTAGGTTGATACATTTTAACTGCAATGTATATTATGTCTGCAGGACTTTTGGTATTGTAAATGGGCCATGTAGGTCTACATTTTGGTATAACCCCCATATAACGGTACCTCCCGGTATTGTAATCGATACTACAGCCTATGACAGAAAATTATCTGTACGGGTCCACATCATCATATATCCCTCATATAGCGGTACCTCCCGATATTCGGTATCTTAATGATTTTAGCGACATTATTAACCGGAATCGCTTCAAATTTGGTATTTTAAGTTGATAACGGATACTACTGCCTATGACGGAAAATTGTCTGTGAAGGTCCACGTTTTGGCATAGCCTCATATAATAGTACCTCCCTATTTTCGGTATTTTAACGATTTTGATTATGCAGGTCCACGTTTTCATATAGACCCTAATATAACGGCTACACTCTGTATTTTTAAGATTTTAACAGAATTTTTAACGGATTTTATTTTTTTGAAATCGTCAAATTCGTTCCAAGTGGTGGAAGGTGTTCAAAGTTCGGCCCAGCCGAACTTATAGCTTTTTTACTTGTTTTATCTGAAGGCGATAGATCCTTGATACTTGGTGCCAGGCTTCAGTAATTAAAGCCTACTAAATGCGGCGATAGACAGAAATCTTTTAGCAACCCAAGAAGGACAGACCGGGACAAATTCAAATCATAAACGTCTGAAATCAACAAACGAAGCCGAGAGAGCCCTAAATGTTGTCACAAGTGTCCTGCGTTCAAGCTATGACAAATCTTTTGCAACCACCTCTAATGGGAGGAAATCCCAGCCGGTTTGGTGTACTAAGGACCTTGCTATTCTTCGGAAAACTGCAAGGATGTCTTATAACGGGACCGGGAAAAACTAAACTTGTTACCGATTGGACTTCAGTAAGTACAAAAATGAATTAAAGAAGGCTAAACAAAGATCTTGCATCAGCTTTTGCAGGTCTACAGAGAGGGTAGGTAATGTTGCCAGATTTCGTAAAATTCTGTCAAAGGATCCCAAGTCCAGCCGGTTTGGTGTACTAAGGACCTTGCTATCCTTCAGAAAATGGCAAGGAGGTCTTGTAACGGGGCCAACATCATAAACTTAGTATTGATTTGAACGCTTATTATTCATAATTCAATAAATTCAAAAAAGAATAGAAAAAAGTAGATATTGGATCAGATTTTGTGAGTCCATGGAGGGAGTAGATAATGTTGCCAAATTTCATAAAATACAGTTTAAGGATCACAAGTCCATAGGTAGTATAAAGTGATATGATGTTACATGGGCCAACTCTGGTCTATAGAACTTCGATCTCTTTTCAGTCACTCATTTTCCCGGTTGTAAGGATATGTGTAGTGGTGATATAGGAGACTTAAAAGACGGACAACAAGCTATCCGAAGATTTTATGGGCGATCAACACCCTTCAAGTTCCCTGGTACTGGTGGTATTATTCCATCAATGTTGCATAATGCATCTGAGTCGGTGTTGGCTATTTTGCAAGAGATTTTGAAGGTTTATCCTTGTCGTACCCAGCCGGGAATTCTAGTCACAGATTACCCAAAACTATAGACCGATAAGCCTCTCTTTATTTTTAATAAATACTTAAGAAAGGTTACTGGACCTGGCAATTCGTCTAAATTCAAATGTAAATATAATAAGAACAACGCAGCAAGCGTCGTCAGTGGAGGCTGGACATTCCAATTAGTCGGAGTATCCTAGGTGAAAGTAATAGGATTAGCGATAACATGTACATCTTTTCCGACTTCAATTACGTTGATGCTACTCTACTTGATAGGGATGCATGGGCATCCACCTTTGGGCGGTCTGGCCATTTATACTGTCAGACGAAAGGACTGAAGTTAGAATGTTTTGAAGTTTCAATGAGGATTAACCTTGGAGCGAAGATGAGAGGTACGCTGTTTTTTTTTTATTCAATCTCGAACTCAAAATTCAAAAAAGTTTTAATCGACATCTAATATTGTTGGATGGATTTTTGCACATTCAACTGAATTTTTCCATTTGGTGAAACTCGGTTACTATATATATATTGCTCCGATATATATTTTTTATACCCTCATCCAAATATCATTTAATATGCCTCATCGAACTAACGGTTTTAGACCCTAGGTCTCTTTGGACCAAATCCGTTTCAGGACATTTCGATTTAGCGATGTCCGTCCGTCCGTCTGCCTGGCTGGTGAGCACGATAACTCTCAAAGGGAGTTTCGATTTGGTCCAAATTTGGTACATCGTAATATTATTATCAAATTTAGATCAAATTTTGAGGTGGGTAATATCGGTCCAAACTTCTGGTAACACCCCCACAAAAGGTCAGAATTTTCAAAAAAAAATATTTTACTGTACAGAAAGAGAAAATACTAATGTTTCCATCAGCGCTACGGCAGGTACGAAATTAAACATTATCGGTCAAATTCATTAGGTACCTCCCCAAAAAAGATCGAAATTTTGAATATCCCATGAAGCAAATAAAATGCGAAATAAACATCCGATTCCATTTAGACTTGGCACATCTGAATATTTCTATCAACACAGAATCTGTTATAAACGCTGTAGATATCAGACTATACCTTCTGGTACCGCCCCCAACAAAGGATCAATGTTTTGAATATCCAAAACGATCATAAAATCCAAAATAAACATCCACATTCTCTTCATATTTCACACATCCCATTATTTCTAGTAATACAACACTTGCTGTGATGATGGGATATATTCGTCCACTCCTTTTGGTATATCCCCCAGAAAGAGTAAAAATTTTAAATATCCATGAAGTTCAGAGAACTCGAAATTAACATCGGATGCCATTCAGACTTGGCACATCTCAATATTTCTATCAAGATAGTTGAGATTGTGCCCCTTTCTTCTGGTACCTCCACCACATAGAATTCAAGATATTTTCTTGTGGAACAAAAATTCTTTACAACTTTATATATCTAAATATTTCTCTCAACTAGAAACCTCAGATGAATATAATGGATATGGATGGAATAAAATTGGATATAAAAGTTTGATTTTCTTGTATTTTTTCACATACCAATATTTTTATCTGTATTAGGTGAAGTATGGAATACTTCGGTCGACTATATATGTTACCTCACGCACTTCTAAACACTATCTAAAAAGTATCTGGCTATAGAAGATCTGTTAAAGGTCTTCTGGCTATAGAAGACCTGTTAAAGGTCCTTGCCATAGAAGATCTGTAAAATGTCTTCTGGCCACAGAATGCTTGTAAACGGACTTCTGGCTGTAGAATACCTGTAAAACAGTCTTCTGTCTACAGGAAGTAACCAATATAATCCAAACCTGGCACGTCGCAATACTAATTTAAGTCCGATACGAAATGGACAATATTGGACCTTTGCTTCGGAACGTACTCTACGGAGGGTCAATAGTTTGAAAAATCATAACATAAGTCAAAATTTATTTAAATCAAACATTGAAAAACTAAAATATTTCCATGCTTTCAAATTCACAGAGTTTTTTAAACACCATTTTTTTAATAGCAAAAATGTCTATAAATCTAAAATAAGTGAATAAAAAGTTATTAATATTAGTTTTAAATTTTAGTGGCAAACAATCAATTTTCCTTCCGAAAAGTTAAATATATAGGTCAAAAATTCTATACAGCACCATTTTTTTTAGATTGGACCTGATTTGATTAATTTTAAATTTTTGACCTGCAATGTGAATCTCAAATATCATCACTTAGTAATTAAAAACATGGACTTAGACCTATTCATACCCGCTTTTCGGTTTCCATGTATAAAGGCACATATATCACAATTAATTGCTTCAACAACAAATATTGATATCAAACTAAGAACGTTTAACTAACTCACATGCAGTTAATCAAATGTTTACAAAATGTTTGTGCTTCAGTTTTCTATTTTCTAACTGCTTAAGAGTTTATGACCAGAAAATAATTAAAACACAAACGAATTTGTTTCTTATCTGCCCAGCGAGGCCCGCTCACACACATAGACATGCACACACACTGAGTGAGGGGAAAATTTCCGTCCTCGGTTTTTTTGAGATTTAGAAAATCATTCGTAAACGTCGCGAGGTAACAGCCACAGGTGTAACTTTCTTTCTCTTCTTTGTTTTTATTTTTTTGTGGGCCAATCCCAAAAATAGAGGCCTCCAAATCTTTTGGAATCTTGATATGTGTATGATAGGGGTTATCTGTTTGAAAATAAAGCGCTAGCAAAAGTAAACACACTTTTTTGTCAAAGGTTCGTAAATGAGTGAAAGACACAAGTGAAATTTAAAATAAATTCAAACTGAAAATAGAAAAATTTAAAGTGAATAATAAAAATAAAATTAAGTACGCTTTATCAAAAAATTGAGTACGTACATATATAAATATTGCTCACAAATACATGAATGACAAGTATCAACAATCGAAACACGTGAATTCTATTATCAATCATAAATATATAATAAGTTGGTGAATAATAAAAAAAAAACAATAACAATAGTGTTGCATACTAGAAAAGTGAAATTTTGAAAAAAAAAAAAAAAAAAAAAAAAAAAAAAAAAAAAAACAGGAAGTATTAGAAGTGCCTAATCATTGATACGAGTGCAATAACATTTTTCAATATCTGTCTATAAACAAAATATCAGAGATTAAATACACCATAAACATTGAAGACTCTAATTGTTCGATATATTAAAAACATATGTATGTGTTTAAGAGTTCTGAAGTACTTCTATAATCATATTACATCAGAATTAGAATTCTCTGTTAACTTTTATTAGTAAGATATCGGCAAGTGGCTGTATGTGGAACAAGTGGCAAGTTAATTAAGCTCTCCCGGTTTCCTATGTCCGGCAAAGAAGATTTCTATTTTTGTGTTGAAAATTCCAAAATGCCCATTCAATCGCTAACCTTTTTAATACTGAAAGTTACTATCAAACGATGAATATTTAAATTGATGCCGATTTCGTAGACTTATATAGTCTGAAATCGGATATACAGAGTTGCCCATATTCGACGGACCCATGTTTTTTTCGGCCATTTCGATGACTCTTTAGGCCCATTCCAATCGACGAGGCTTGTCCGCAGGGAACAAATGCAAATCAATGCGAATAATCCATTGTAAAGTGGACCGAGCCATGGCCAACTGCTGAGAACGGCGTTTTTGGGATGTTTTTGGGGACCTCTCAACACTGGCTCGTACGGCAGCGATATTCTCGGCCGATCGCCTTGGTCGACTTTTATATGGCCTCTTCGGATTAGAAAAAAGCCTTACCAGTCGAAAATTTTTCGTATAAACGCTTAATGGTGTTCTTAGAAGGCGTACTTCTCACATTTTTTAATGTTTTAAAAGCACGTTGAGTTTTCACAATTGACTTCTTGTAAATTTCAACTATTTCAGAGCGCTCGCGTGGCGTGTATTGGTTCATGGTAAAAATCTGCTTGGACTGACGCTTTAAACGCGGTGTGTCATTAAGCGATGTGACATCTCTGTCCAAAGTTATGGCGTTTCCAGATGGGTCCGTCGAATATGGGCAACCCTGTACACAAAAATTTTACTCTTAAATCTAGACTTACAAATGTGGTTTCGAGTTTCCACAATCACGACAGAGGGCATAAATATAAGAAAATTGTCACGGTATTTGGAATTGTTTGTGGGTCTACCCATGTTCGAACGGAGAAATAATGCCAACAATGATTTTAAAACAGGAATTAATTACATTAGTTGTAACCGCTTAGAAACAAATATGATTTATATTTTAAACGGAAATTCTGAATTGGTGGCCATTGTCAAAATCCGACCAGCCGCTCTTGAGTTGTAAGCGGTCTTACTAAAATCCCCTTCTTTGATGTATGTCATGGTATATATATATGTATGCGATACTTTGGATATCAGCATTAGTGTAATGGTCAGAAGTGACCTTTTCGTGTATTTGTAATTAACTAGAAACAAGTAAAAAAGGTGTAAGCTCCCACGGGCCGAACTTTGAATACCCTCCAAC